>NW_027132773.1:15222500-17630000 GCF_026122565.2 Emydura macquarii macquarii
CTGGGATGTACCTAATTCACATAATGTACACTGAGATATAGAATATGCAAAATGCACATTTGGGGACAGATTTCTGCTTACACTAATGCTCTGTTACACTGTTCCCACAACACTAAGCAATCTGACAGCTAGCCTTCCTGGCAAGTGCAGGATTCCCTCTTTGTAGGAGAATATTCCAGTAGCAGCTCTATATCCCCATTACCTCCTGGTTCCTGATGGAGGGAGTATGGCCAGGTCACTGCTATATCAGGCTGGTCCCCAGCTGCTGCAATAGCTTGTTGGAGCAATAGCTATGGGTAGTTAGATTTGAAGTAGAGCAGCCCTAAGGACACTGTATGCTGGGGACATGTCACTGATCTGTCCAGGGATTGGGGTTGGGAAAGGTATAAAGGTATGTTAAAACTACTTTTGCCTATCATGACTCCCCCTCCCCAACAGTGAACTGCATTAAGTGCAGCTCAGACAACCCAAAATCTGCTTCACAATACTTTTGATGTCCATTCCCCAATGCTCTGTACCAATCATCCCACTCCCCAATATCTGTTATCTCAAGTTATGTACTCATCAATAGACATACATCAGCAGCAAAGATAGTGAGGTTTTGTTTATTGTTTGGCATTTTTTATTTCCCTGTGTTACTTTCATGTTATATTTCATCTTTTAATCTCTCTGATGTATTTAACAGATATGCTACTGGTGTGTTGCTGCACACCACAATGATCAATAAAAAGATCATTAAGTGAAACAAGGGACAGTTGGCAAACATATATATTTAGTGAGAAATACGATGCAAAGAGGGAACTCAGGGTTTGGCAAGTTCAGAAATTCTAGTGGGCAAAATAAATAATATGTTGAAAGAATAAATTCTATGAGGCTGAGAAATCTATTCCACACAGGAGCACTGTACATGAAGGATGTTATTATGGTGCAAGAAAAGTGACAATGGGGCTAATGGGTTTTGACTAGCCTAATAACACAAATATAGAACTGATCTAAGATAAAATGAGAGATATTCAGAAAAATAAAAGATCATAAAAGGGTTGTTTAACTTACTAAACATTTCTTGGTACATCTTCTGCCAGTTTATATTCTACTACAGTGCTTTAGAAGGATTGGGAGACATATGAGGTAATGTTAACGCTATTGTAACAGTCCTAGAGTACTGCTAAACATTGATCATGTGGGATTTCAGTTATCATCATTAGATTGACTGGGACACTAATTGTAGAATCATTAAGTGAGAAGGTTTGCTCCTAGAAGTACTAAAAGTCTGCTCTCTTCGCAGCTGATTGAGCAACTAACAAGATTGGGAGTCATGCTGAATGTAGTAATAATAAGAGTTAAGACAAAAGATGGACAAAAGGAAATGAATCAGGTAAATTTTAAAAGTGTAGACTCTGATGAACATCTAGGTAGGAACTAGCAGTCACAATAACATCACATTTGAAAAGCTCCTGAGAGCTAAGGTCTTAATACTGCATTAAGTACACAGAAAATATCTTTAAATTCACATTATTTAACATCTACCCAAGGTAATTCAAAGTAAATGTTGAGACATTCACAGTTTAAAAAGACCTCTTTGAACAGAGACCTCCGGCTATGATAGAAACATTTATTTTCTATTTGAAGTTGTGGCAGGAAACAGAGAAAGAATTGTTCCTTCATTTAGAATGTTATTCTCAGAAGGTTTGATGCTTAAAGATAAATTGTTTGCTCTTGTGTCCTTGTAATATGTGCTCTATAAAATGCTACATGTAGCACACTACAATATCATTAGTAGTGTGTCCATCTGTAATATATTATTTTGCTCCCAAATAACTCTTTAATGTTTGAAAAGAAAGATAAATGTCTTGCAGCGCCCGAATTTAAGATTTGGTTTACTTTGTACAGTGAATATTTTGCTGAATTTGGGAATAAACCCTTTTTTGGTGACATCCAGCAATAAAAATCATTGTGGATGAACAAACACATTAAAGTTTTAATGAGACTAGCATGCTGCATGGACTGCTGTTAGAGAACTGTCCTGAAAATATATTTTGAATGACCTTATTCAGAATTCATATAATTACAGAGTCCATCATCAGATTTCATCTGTGAAAGACAGGAGCTAAAAGATATTAAATTTTAAAAGGCACATTTTCAGAGAATATGTAATGAGTTCAAGAAAGATGATTGCCGTCAACTATTGTACAGAAGAGGTGTAATGAAAAAATCAGGAGGTATTTCAGGAAGAGACAGAATAAGTAAAATCTATATTAATACTCATAAAATCTAAGTGTCAGAAAGGAACATAGAAATAAATGTGATTAAGCAAAAGTCAGATGACAAATACAGGCAGGATTAGATAAATATAAAAAATGGGTAGATTTTTAAGGAAAGCACATTAAGTGAACCAAAAAGGTGTATGAAAACCCAGAAAACAGTTGTCAACTGCAATTTTTTAAATATAGCAAAGAGTAGAGTTGAATACAATTTCTCCCACAACTAATTTGAACTCCATTCCACACATGGAAAGTCTGCAGGATAAGGGCCAAAGGGAACATATAGGAAAATTAAATAAACAAACATATTTACATAAAAATATAACATATTTATCTAAACTGAGGAGCAAATCTCTAAGGATTCAAGATAATATGATATTAAAATCTATTATATTCCATTAAGATTGAATTATAGGGCCTGATACACAGTTGATTAAAACTTTTTCTTGTGTCCTTCCACCACAATCACAGGTTCTTCCTGTTCTGGACATATGATATGGCCCAGTCTATATTCCTGCGAGATTTTCCATGGTGCATGGCTCCTCCAGGAGCTGACAGACCAACAGATGTTCCATGGTTTCTGTTTCACCACAGTCACATATGTTTGGGTCATTGGAATAGTCCCACTTCCACACATTGCTTTTTGACTTGCCAACTCTCATTTAGAATTGATTTAAATACCTTTACGTCGAGCAATCCTTTTGAATGTTTGCAAATCATTTTGGGATCCACCAGATTAAAGACCCTGTAGAAATGCAAAGCACTATTTCACCAGATACATAGCTTCAGGCAAGGGGGTCTCCTTAGAAAGCATGGTTTGATCACAAGAGGTCATTTTTAGCACACTGACACTGAACAGTTCATCTAGTTATTAAGTATGATTTCAGCAAATAACGGCCCTGATACTGCAATGCTGGCTCATGAAAGTCATCTTTATCAAGCAAACAGGCCCATTAGCTCCCAAAAGACTATACACATGAGTAAGCTTTGCTCATGAGCTTAATCCAAAACCCATTCAACTCAATGGAAAGACTCTCAGGCTTTGGATCAGGTGCTATAGTAGCAAGGGTTGCTGATCAGGCACTACATTTCACATCTCTGCTTGTAAGTGTAACTCATATTGTACATTAGAGCCCAGATTCACTGGTATTCTCTGGCTATTTCATGCAACTCTGGCAACACAAAGTAGCTATAAAACCAGCTGAGATGGCAAAGCAACCATAAATCTGGTTTAACCAGCCATTTCTGGCAGGTTTGCAGCTGTTTTGCACTGCTAGAAAATACTGATAAATCTGGCTCTATATTTAACTCATTCCAACAAGTCTAGGAGTTGTCAAAGGACAAAGGTTGAACGGTTAATATATTACGAGGGCAAATCTAAAATTATGCTAATTGTCGGAAATATAACAACTTCAATTTGACGAAACAATCTGGTTTAAACAGGAAGTATTTTTAGCAAAGTATAAAGAAACATACTGTCAAGTTGTCCTCTGATGTGAATACAAGGCTTTCCCTCTTGTATCCTAAATATTATCACCACAGGAATTTGATTATTTTCTGCTTCTTTAGAAGATGTGTAAACTAAATAATGGGAAAATACTTATCTTCATGTCTTTGATAGGACGGCTGATCTAAAACTTAAGAAAAGTTGTTCTCTATATCAATGATGCTTCATTAATAAATTAAGGCTGCGTTTAATACTTATGAAATTATATTTTTTTCACAGTGGCTCTTTAAACTAAAGTAACATTTATAAGTATTGAAAATAATGACTCATAGAGGTAGAGTTTTTTAATAAATTATCTGTGTATTATAATTAAGGATAAGAGTTTGTCACAGAGGTCACAGAAGTCATGGATTTCATGACTTACAGAGACGTTTGTGAAATTATTCTCTTCAGCTTCAGCCCCATGCGTCAGCTTCTGGGGGTTGCAGGGACCTTGGAGCTCTCAGCCACCACAAGTGGCAAGGGTCCCAGAGCTCTGGGGAGAGGACACTGCTGTGTGCCAGTGTGGGCAGTGGGGACCCCTCAGCTCCAAGCCGCCTCAAGCAGCAGGGACCGCACAGCTCCCAGCCAATGCAGGCGGCCCTGTAGTCCATCGTTGACCCTGCAGCCTTAACCCTTCAGCTTCAGCAGCGGACCACAGAGACATCACCCACAGCAGGGGTGGACGCCGGAGCCCCAAGCCACCACAGGCGACCCTGGAGCAGGGAGCCGCAGTGCTCGGCGGGGGACCCAGGGCCACTCCACCTGATTGCCACACGCTCACCCTCACGCAGTGGAGCTAGGGCTCTCATCCTCTCCCCTCAGACATTTGATCAACCCCTACCCCCATTAGTTTTAGTAGAGGTCACAGACAGGTCACGGTTTCCATTAATTTTTGTGTATTGCCTGTGACCTATCCGTGACTCTTACTAAAAATAACTGTGACAAAATCTTAACCTTAATTATAATGTGTTGTAGAAACAAATTATCTAGAAATATTTGTGGCTACCCTTTACAATGTGTTTGAACAGCCTGATTTTCAAAGGGGCTTGTTGTTGGCCTTTTGAGCCAGATTCTGATATTCTCATTCACAGTGAGTAGCACTTTACTCCACAAATAGGCCCACTGACTTTCAACGAGACAACTTAGACCTTAAGGTGCTGCTCAACACGAGTAAGAATATAAGTATCTTTTAGTATGTGCAAACAGTCACACGTATTCTTTTCAGTCACTAACATCTGTGCATAAAGCTGATAGGTTCTAAAACCTGAACACACAAACAATTTTACGTGTGTAAATGTAACAAGTCTGCACATCGGTGTTAGTGCTTAAAAGTTGTGCACACAAGTCTTTGTGCACAAAATCATACACTGGAGACCACTGTATTACATTTTACCCATAATACTTATATTATGGAACCTCACACTGTGACTCCATAGTTAAGGTAAACTTCCCTTTTGCAATTAGAGCTGGGAATCAAGCCTCTTCATTATGCATGTAAAATAAAGCAGATCTTCCCCAAACTTATAGCATTTATTCTTTGAGCACAAACTGAATTTTCTGTGAATTTACAAATATGTACAATAATTAATTTATGAAGTAAAATGAATTAAAATGTATTGAAATCTTATGCATATGTTATATTTGAAGAAATTAAGTTGTCATTAAACTTATATATACTTGTTATGATTATCCAGGCTACTCTTAAATGAGGCCATTTTGACATAAGAGATAACTCAACCAATCATTCCTCGTTCTTTTACAGCTAATTTGCATGCAACAATTCTCCTGATTCTTTTGTCTTGGGATATATAGAGTAAGAAAATGTTTTTATGTATTATGTTATGACACATGGTAATTTTCATTCCTATTTCATCATCTCCTTTATCCAACACCAAGGTTGTGAAGGACCAAACATTATAATTAATTTTTATTCATGTATCATTTTATTAATATAGCATTTTAGATATTTGTTCCTAAAAACCCAGCTAAGACAAAATATTCTATTTGATATAATTTTTAATAACTGGAAAATGCTTTATTTTTTTAAATGATATCATTTAATTGTATTTTAAAATATTGCAGTTCATGAAATAGTTTTCTGCAAATAAAAAGGCTGATGCTTATAGGATTCTTCTTGCTTAATAGTCCAGATGGTATTATTAATTATTATTATTAATCATCTATATAGCACCATAAATGTAAGTGACACTGTACAGAAAACAAATTCCTTGTGCTGAAGAGCTTGAATACAAGACAGACCAAAGAAACAAAGACAAGACATGGGATACATGGAAAAGCATGGGTAGAGTAATTGTAACAAGAACAAGGTGGAAGGATTTCTGAAGAAAGTGAGTTCTGAGAAACGGTTTGAAGGAAGAGATACAGAGTGTTTAGTCCATCCATATAAATCTAAATGATGATATACTAAAACTGGAAAGTTGAAGGAGGTGAAGGAGAGTAGAGAATAAAAGGTGGAGGAGTAATAGAATACAAGACAAAATAGGAGGATGGAAGCTAGATTATGTACAGGCTTGAAAGTGAATACAAGTAGGTCGGATTTGAGGGATTCCAGTAAATACTAAACAGGGAAAGGATTCTAGGAGTTGGATGGCATGGTCTGAGTAGTAAAACAGGAAAATGACTTTCATTGTGATAATGGCAGGCATGGAGAAGCAGAGAAACTGGAGAGTTCCTGCAATTAAACTGAGAGAATAACCAAGATATGACCAAGGACTTTAGCAGTGGAGATGGAGGAGCTAGGCCAGATTTTGATAATATTATACAGGAAGAAACAATGAAAACTTGGATGTGGAGAGAGAAGGACAGTTAAAAGACCTCCATGACAAACCATATTGATAGTACAGCAACTGTGACACAGAGAGGACAAAATGAAAAACGATGAAGAGGAAAAATGGTAAATTCTGTTTGGAGAGTTGGAGTCTCAGCTGTCATGTGACATCAAGGAATTGTTGCCTGAGAGAACAGTTGAAGATGTGACATTGGACAGCTGGAGGGAGTTCGGGAGCAGAGGTTCCTCGAGTCCAGTATCCTGTCTCTGTAAGTGGCCAGTACCAGAGGCTTCAGGGAAGATCAAAGAATCTCTGAAATGAGAAAATAAGGAAAGTCAATGCTTAAAGAATTGTCTTCCTAGCCTGCCCTCTTTATTAGAGGTTGTCTTATCTCCTGATGCAGGAGTTAATATATCCCTTCCAAACTGAATATTGTAAATGCCATCTATCTATCTATCTGGCCACAGCTCTGGAGTATCTGAGCCTTTCACAATCATTAATCAATTTTATTTTCATGTTATAGCATTATGTTATATAACATTCATAACATTCTTGTGAAGTAGGGAGGCATTTTCTCCCCATTTTGCAGATATTGAGGCATACAGAGAGTGTGAGTTGCCCAGGGTTTGTGGACTTTCTTGAGTCCCAGTCCAGTGTCTTAATCACAAATCCATGCATAAACCATTTTAGATTATGTAAGAACTGATTCAAACCTTTTGCCTACAATTAAAACTGAACTTCCCACTTTGAGGTTTCAAAAGTGCAGTTAAACATTTGCCTCTTCGCTTTCTGGTTTCAAGCAGGGTTAAAAGCAGAAGCACCTAATCCTGTAATAAATACTGTAGTTTTATTCATCATTTGATTAAAAGAGCTCCTGGACATAGGTAAGTATATTGTATTCAGTGGTCTCTATTGCAAATTGTTCAGTACAACTGAATTAAGTAGTCAAACTCTGCCCTTAGATGTACCTGTGGCTTACACTGAGCCATCCAAAGGTTTTAGATATATATTCTAGCCATCTATATTCTTTTAATGGTTCTCTTTGAGACCTATACAGTTGATTCATGCTAATTAAGGGAGCCTGGCTTTACAAGGAAAGTGATACCAAAAATAGTTCTATATTTTAAAAAAAGAAGAGCATATAAAACTTTTATGAGATACTCAATGTATGTTCTCGCTATACACCTGACTCCCCTTGTTGTACTGCCACAACTCAGGACAGTAGAACCTTTGAACCTAGAGCACTCTTGATATGGAAGACAGGGGCACTTGCAGTGTGTTATCTCTAGGACTACCCACTTTGGAACTTGCTTGATTTCTTGGTCCAAGAAAATTTGGGTTTTTAACCTTCAGGACAGGAGCCAAACTCCATTGTTGTTCTTTGCCTTTTGGGGAGGAGGCAAGTTGATGGGTTGGGCCATGATGTGTCTTATAAGTAGACTTGTCATAATTTGATTTTTATTTTTTCAAATTTTGACGGATAATATTGATGTTTTTTTTTTTTTAAATTTAGATTATCAATTTAAATTTTCAAATTTGCACAAAATTATGGGGGATCAGACAATAATTATTTAAAGACAGTAGATGTTAAAGTTTTATAACCATAAAGTTAAAGTTTTATAACCATAAAAGCACAAATTGTCAACATCACATATCAAAATGTACAAAGTAAATATCCTTAAATCAAATGCTAATAAGTTCTTAAGCAGCATTTTTCTTACCTAGTCTATCTGTAAATTTCAATTAATATCAATAGAAATATTTGTTGT
This sequence comes from Emydura macquarii macquarii, assembly GCF_026122565.2. Taxonomy (NCBI): domain Eukaryota; kingdom Metazoa; phylum Chordata; order Testudines; family Chelidae; genus Emydura; species Emydura macquarii. The sequence goes on from NW_027132773.1 coordinate 15,230,809, forward strand.
CAGTTTGTGTGTGCATGGTGACATTGTTATTTAGCAACATTTACCAATAAAAATATAATCCTTCCAAGCCGACTTATAATGGTTTATGACGCAGGCTGTTTTTTTCCCCTGGCATTGGTAGTCCAGTGAGGATCAGCTTGGTATTTTTACAGCTGTGCAGTGAGCAGGGTGCAAACATTCCTATATTTTGTGTGGCCCATGTAAGGATCAAACCACAATTGTGCTCCTGGCACTCAAGTAAATATAGGGTCTGTTCCCTCCATACTTTTTTCAGGATGCATAAGGCCCCTAAGATATTAGGAAGCTTCTGGGACAATGGTCCTTCCACTCTAACTGTGCACAAGCCTACTGTTGCACGGATCAGTCCACATGACTACCAATAAAACTTTATACCACACCATCATGAACTCTATGTTACATATGTAACCTATATGTGCCTAGGGTAGCACACCTGAAAATGCCAAAGTCAGGGCAGGCTGCACAAAGGAGAACAGGTTCTTCTAAAACTGGTTATCAAGAAGCCTCAAAAAAAGAAATACACAGCCCCCTTTATAGCATTTCAATCTCTGGCTCCCAGTCAGCAACTAGGTCCAGTAAAAAGACAAGTTATTTAAAACTATTCCCTTTACCAAAATGTTCTCCTGATCCCCAAATTGTCAGCCACATTATCAGATCAATATTAGTTTGGCTTTTACCCAAAATACCATGCTGCCAACCAATCCTTTAGTAACTAACACTAATGGTTTAGTATAAAAGAAAAGAAACAAACAAAAAGAGAGATGTTAAATGGACAAAGCAACCAGATACAGGCAAATAACTTCAAAGTCCATATATATCAGCTTTCTTAGCAGAATTGTGGAGAGTGCAGTTCCTCTGGAGTACATCCAGTACTTGGATGGGTCTGTCAATCCTTTGTTTCAAAGCTTCAGTTGTAAAGATGTTGATCTTTAGAGGTAAGAAGCAGGAATGAAGATGAAATGGAGATGGTGAAACTGCCTTTTATAGTCTCTGCTACATGGCTTATTCTAAACACAAACTCACAGCAAATGGGCAGGGGAAAGCAGTTGCAGTCCCCCCTGACCAGAAGCATATCTCTGCATGTCCTGATGACTCATAGACATAGCCCCGCTTCTTTTCCTAGGCTCTTTTTATAGCTGATGGCCCTTGATGAGTCATCAGTGCTGATGCTACTCTGCCTGGGGAGTGTAACCCACTCACACAGCACAAGTTTTTGTATACAGAATATCACTCAAATCCATAATTTACAACACATAAACAATATTATCATACTTAGCAAATTATAACCTTTCCAGTGGCACCTGACATGGCATAGTTTGTGAGAATCATTGCAATTTTGTCATATTGGTATTAAATAATAATAATAATTAAATAATATTGTAAATGGTCACTCATATTTCAGACAGTGTCACAACATAATTTTACAGAAGAAAAATATTAATATTTTAGAGTTTGTAAAAATGTCAGTGTACCTGGAGTTCACCTGCTGGAGTGCAACAGAAAGGAAACATCTTAACTAATCCATTGAAAACACCTCCAGTAATGACCTCATATAGTTTTCTAGGCATAAAAATTCCACAACGTTTTATAATCTTCCAAGGCTAAAAGTAAGTGTTCTGTGTGTTCCATTGAAAGCTGAGAAGAAAGCCCCTGCTTTACCACTTGTAGCCATCTCAAACTAGTATCAATAAAATCTTTATATCATGTCATATTTGATTCTCTCTGTCTGTTGATATAGACATACAGTCATACAATTCCAGAAAAAGTGATTATATAGATCAGTGGTTCCCAACCTTTTTAAGTGAAAACCTACTAGTTAAAACTAGGTAAAACATACGCCTCCCCCACTCAAATTCCCTCCACCAGCCATGAACACGAATAACCCCTATAAACACATATAATGATGATAATAACAACACTAAATTACAGAAATAATAATAATTAATAATAAATTACTTTTACCTGAGTAAGAAGCTAAGCTTTCCCTGACGTAGACGCCATCGCACGCCCCCTGTGGCCCCATCTCTTCCCATCCCTCATGGGCTGAGGGTAATGGAGGTGGGCCCAGTGGGTTGGCTAGGGCTGCTCCTTTCCGGCTGGGTGCCTGGCCAGTGCAGGAATGGGGGGACTGCTCCTCCGCTCCAGCCAGAGTGGAGTGAGGGGCTGCTGCTCCCTTGGGGGGGGCTGCTTCTTCGCTCCAGCTAGCGCGGAGCTCGAGGCTGCTGTGCCTGGCACGGAGCTTGAGGGGCTAAATGACCTCAATATTACTAAAGCCTCATGGACTCCCTGTAATTTTGGCACCCCCCAGGTTGGGAGCCGTTGGTATAGACGCAGACTCAGGGACAGACAGGGAGTGTGATCACTATTTTCGCTTTTGCTACATGCAAACAGAATTAATTATTCATGGTGATAAAATATGGTAACAGTATTGCAACCTCTCTCATATGCTTATGAGACTAACCAGTGCCATCTTTGAAAAATAATTTGGCTTTTATGAAAAAAAAGGGTTAGAGTTGCTTTTGCATCTCTTTCAAAAAGTAAAATACACAGTTTATTATACTCCTCTTCAAACTGAAGAAAGAGGCTCATGCATACCTTTCAGTGATAGCTTCCTACTCCTTGTATTTAGAATTGGCCTTGTATTGTTTGATATCAAGTCAGTTGGTTTCAACTATGTGTCTTTAGAGATATGCTCAGCAGGGGAAGTCACATCAAGTAGATTTGTATTAGAATAAACTAACATCAGTACCTCTTTGTAACTCAAGAATGAAGGCACAATCCATGAACTTCACAGTCAGGCAGGGAATTTACTATATGATCATAATAAAAATGTAATAACATCTTCTAGAAATAGTGTGCAGTTATATGTTTTTATACTTAGGATTTGGGAAACAAAATACCGTATCTATTATACAGTGTTATTTAGGATAAGAAAAGACACTCTTAAAATATACAGTCACATTTTACCAATGGTTGCTAAATGTGAAACAAAAAAATATTTTCCACTAAGACTGGAACACGATATTTTGTTCTGTTACTTTTGTTTATCATCATTTTTCACTTAAGAGTTGCCTATTTTTAACCTGTGTTTCCTAATGTGATGTTTTTCATTTAGTAAAAACAGTGCTTTTCACCTACTTTGTGCGTCACTTCTTTAGAAGAGAATGAAAACAAGCTAATCTAGCAACACTGGATATTGCTTTTTGTTTTTTAAATTTAGTCATAATGGGCCAAATTATGTGTAACTATCACTCTCTGGATAGCTTTTCAATATGATAAATGTAAAACCTTCATTCCAAAGCTACATTGCTTGTACCTACAAATCCTGCTGAAGTCAAGGTGTGCATGACTGGGTCCTTTGCATGCAAGTATATGCACAGACTATCATGCATGTAATATGCTACATGTAACATTTTTTAAATGAATATAAGTATGCACACCCATGCCTCTGTGACATTCTTTGCACTGCTCAAAAATGAATAGAGAGTTAGTGGAACTATAATTATTGTCACACAACAGTAATTTTCATTAAACAACTGTGTAGAAGGCTTCCATTCCACCCAGAAAAAAGATAAAATGAATGAAAACCTTAACTAAAAATAATGCTTTTATTTGTATACATAGGGTCTAAGAGACACAAAAATACCAATTTAAAAATAAAATTATGAATAACAAAGTCTATAAATTACATCACAGATGTCTTCAGTAATAAATTCAGTCTTAAATTCTAGGATTCTTCTTGTAACTTGGATTAGAAGCAATAATTGCTAAGACTAGCAAGAAATATCCTTTGTGGGCAAGCTGATATATAAACCACGGTTAGAATGAGCTCTCCCCTGCCATCTATTAATGAACTCAGAGAAAAGACCTCAGGAGAAGACTCTATTTTCATGGACACATCTATTTTACTTACGTACTCACCAGATAAACCTGCTTTGCTAAAGTGATCAATTTTGTCTGTTTTGGGTTAAAATTCACTTACATACTAAATGCTGGGGTAATGAAAGCTTGTTATCCTTATTGTATTATTAAAGAAAAGCAGAACTGTACCTAATATTCCCTAACTGAGGGGGTCACTCTAACTATAAGCTGACTCACTAAGTAATATTAAGTGAAAGTCAGAAGGGGGATGGGTTGGGGACAAGTGTTCCTCAAGACAAGCGTGGACTGTCTAAAGAGTCTTAAATGCCACTTGATTCCCCCCCTCCTCCAGAGTTTAAAGCTGGACCTGAAGCCTGTTTCTTCTCAGCAATTGTTAGGGCTAGAATTAGTGATGAGCATATCTGGAGGATGGAACCTGATGTGGGGACAATGTTGCAATGCAATAAAACACAGAGGATGCAGCAGTAGTAAGGTTCCACACTACTCAGGAAATTTACTAAGAACTGAAATCACTAATAACTGGGCTAAGTGGTGGAACCTCAGAACACAGCCTGGAAGCTAGAGGCAAAAGCAACAGCGAGGGGCAAGCAGATGCAGAGACAACAGTGAAAGCAGTGAGCAGCAGCAGAGGTATTGTTGGACTCCTCCCCGCTTTCAGGGGTGGGAAAGGAACCCATGTGAATGCATCCCTGAATTCTGGGACTTTGCCAACTTTGGACAACCAACTGTGCATGTGGTACAGTGGAGGGAAAAAAGAGTGGCGTGTCAGACTTTCACACCACAAGGCGAGAAACTGATGAAAAGGAATAGTGCCCAAGATACCATGGGACAGGTGTTTACTTATAATGTACATATTTTTTAATCATTGCTGTGGTGTCTTCTCAAATTAATGCTGAGTTCCCCCTTCTTTTTAATATACACAGACTCAGTTCTTGCGAATGGGAAAATATTGCCTTTTAGAGGTACCCAGTGGTGGTGGTGTTTAGTTTTCCCAGATTTCTGGGTGGGGGCTCAAGCCAGTTTTGTTTTGTAAAGTTAAGAGGAACTGCAAGATATTGAATCAGGCCCTTGTTGCTGCGGACACCACCTTGGCAGAAGGTTTACAGATATATTCAGCAGGTATACTATAATATGGCTTTTAAAATCTTCTGACATATGACACACACTGGAGTTATGCTTCATCATAAAGGCAAAACTTAGGTACGTCATATATAAACTTCCTGGCAACGGATATGATGAACACAGTATTAACTAAGCATTAATATTCTATTCTAGAGTTAACTTCTAATATTCTATTCTAGTGAGAGTCTATCACTTTACCCATCTAGGACATTTTCTTCTAAACCTTGTAATCCAAATTCCTGAAAGAATAACAGAATGTAAAATGAGTGATGAAAGATATTTCTACTAATATATATACACTTTGTTGTATATATGTTTATAATCTTTGTATCATAAGAAGAAAAATTTATTAACTTCAATGGAGTTGAATTAGGAATGATTTTGGCTCTGTGTTGCTTTTCCTTTTGATATAAACATAATTTCATTCCTTACAAATGGAATGAAAATATGATTTAAATGTATAGCTTTGGACATATTAGTAGGATTTCTACAAACCAATTAACAAAAAGTATTAAAAGTTATACTTCCAAAAGAGATATCACAGCATCATCCACTCTTGGCTGGCACTGTGATATCAGTCACAATGTAGTCAAAGTAGTGCTGTTAGAAAGATATACTGCATTGGCTTACATTTTTATACTATAAAAGTACCCCATTTTGCAGGCATAAATATCTGTGCATCCAGTTTCATTAGTACAAATTGGCATGTGCACTTTAAATTTTCTCCCTTCACAAATATTTGTCCAAAAAAAATTAGGGTTTAAAATAATTACAGTACAAAATATTATTTAAAATGTGACCCACGTTTAAAGTGTTCACAAACACACTTTTTATCTCTTTTTCCTACAAGCATCTTTGTGCCTTCTCCCATACTATGGTTGAAATGCCCTCCATATCCTCTTTAGCAAGTCACTTCATTTGCCTCAGACAGGTCCTTTTTGAAGATTCACTTCTGCCATCTTGAGAATTGAGAGGGGAGAATATTACAATTTGTAAACATGGCAATCAAGATGAGTACATGCCTCACTGAACTAAACTTATCATTCTCTTGTCCTGTCTCTCTTTCCCATCTCTCTATTCTTTCACTGTTTATGATTCTCACTTGTTTCATATGTGAGGGAAACTTTTCTAAGATTCCCTCCTTTTTATCCCCTTTCCACAGAATTCCCATTGGAGGGGATATTCAAGCTTCTTGTTAAGCAAAGGAGTGGTTTTGTGGATAAGTGGTACCTGATGGAATTTGGTTACAAGTTAGTCAATAATTATTAAGATCTGTGCAATTGTATATTTTTATTATCAATTGTTTATTTGTTGAGCACCAACAATATGCTTGTTATTGTGCAGAACACAGAAATTTATGATCCCCTTCCCTAGGTGACCCTATTATCCAAAATTCATCCATGCTGGTTATAATAGGGTGTTTCATTGAAATTCCTATTATACTAAGAATAGAGTATTTATAGAGTCTTTGCCTGCCAAAATACCTGGTTTCATTTTAGACCATGGATTTACAATGGGATTTGCAATAATGTCTATGTTCTCTTTTGTCTCCAGAAATGCTTTTGTTGTCTCAAATGACTCTAATGCAGGTGTAATCTGTATGATTTTTTCATTCTCTTTCCCCTAAGACACTTCATATTCTCACTTTCTTCAAAATTTGCCCCCAATTTCTGATCTCTGTTACACAGTCACATATTAAAGTAAATTCAGCAAATTTTACTTTAGATTAAAACCAGTGTAGCCAAAAGAAAAATTCTGCCATTTTTCCCTCTCAAATTCTTTCCCCCAATGCATAATTGTTGAATGCAGGATTTTTATATTAAAAAAAAATCTTCATTCTCTGTGCACATGGCCATGCTTGGCATTGATTCACCCCCACCCCTTGGGAAGTTGTTAGTGATGGAGTAAATAGGTGAAAAATAATTTTGTTTATATGCACTGAAAATATGTTCTGCTATAAATATATATATAAGAACTGCCTACCAGAGCAGAGTAATTGTCCATCTTGTTTAGTATTAGTTTTTCATAGTGGTTGATGTTGGATATTTGAGAGGTAAAACATGCATCTAGTTTTTGTGCAGCAATGCAGCAATTTCTACCATTAGATGTACCCATGAAATCCCACAGATGTTAGATGTACAATGGTGTAACTGAGGGCATTGTTTGAGAAAGAAGGACGTTAAGTCCAGTTCATTAAGCACATCAGCAGCCTTCCAGAGCACACAAAATCTATATCATTGCACTTTGCACCTATGAAAAGCAGCATTAAACAAAGGCTTGAAGTACATTCATTTGGCTTTACTTTTGATACCCTGCCTTGTGACAGCATCTCCTTTTGTGTGAGGAAATGGACTTAGCAAAGGAAGCACTGTTTGGTACAGCAAAAACAACGGGAGTCTTGTAGCACTTTAAAGACTAACAAATTTCTGCAGGCATAAGCTTTTGTGGGGGGCAACCCACTTCGTCAGATGCATGAAATCAGATAGGAGGTGTATATATATATACATCCAAGGGTAAGAAACAACAATGGGGAGGGTAGGTGTAAACAAAGTCCATTCAGTTAGAGTAGATGAGGCCTATTTCTTCTGCACTACACTGAAATGAATTTGGCTCTAAAATTGTTGCCTTTTGCTTTGGATTGCTTAAAAAAATATGTGAGGCTTAAATTGCTGATGTTTTACACTGTGATGTTTTTTCTTAGTTCTTTGCCTAAATTGGATCTAAGCAGGTCAAATATAATTCTTAACTGATGCTTAAGAAATATCTTTGCTGGAGTTTACTGTGTGGTGGTCTGTGATGTTGACCTATCCAATAAAAGAATGTTTACAATACAGTTTTGCAGGGTTTATCCTATTTTTTTCTATACTGTCTGCACAAGTGTCTGCACAAATGTTTTGTAAACTCATTTGGAACTGGGTAATACCTCACCTCGTGCATTTTACAGATTTTTTTTTCTTAATTAGAAACAAACTGTGAACCATTATCCATAAAACAAACTCTTCAGACAAATGATGTTCTTCCATAACTGAACAGCAGAAATGTTCCTCATGCAATAGTGCTCCTGGCCATCTAGAGAGCAGCAATCACCAATAAGTACACTGGCTTTTCCTTCTTCACAAGGCTTAGTATCCCATTCCCATGAATTGCATGGTGCAGTCTGTGGCATGTTCTCATGACCAGCAGAGAGTTCATATTGGAAATTTTTACTTCAACATTTCTTCAGAAATTATATATTGTAGCATCAGGGGCAACCAAAGGAGTGAGGCAAAACCACATTGTCTAAAAATCCAATAAACTTTAATATGGCCCAGAGCCCCCACACCTACCTCTCCTAGTGCTAGTGACAGGCAACCTTACCTCCAGCCAGAACCTTTATTACATTTTCTATCCCGCTGGTCTTCCTCGCAAGCCACACCCACCTGCCACCCAGCCATCAGGGGAGGGGAAGTCATAGAATCATAGAATCATAGAATATTAGAGTTGGAAGGGACCTCAGGAGGTCATCTAGCAGGACTCAAAGCAGGACTAACCTCTGCTATATCATCCCAACCAGGGCTTGGTCAAGCCGCAGCTTAAAAACCTCTAAGGATGGAGATTCCACCACCTCCCTAGGTAACCCATTCCAGTGCTTCACCACCCTCCTAGTAAAAAACTTTTTCCTAATGTCCAACCTAGACCTCCCTCCCTGCAACTTGAGACCGTTGCTCCTTGTTCTGTCATCTGCCACCACCGAGAACAGCCTAGCCCCATCCTCCCTAGAACCCCCTTTCAGGTAGTTAAAGGCCGCTATCAAATCCCCCTCACTCTTCTCTTTTGCAGACTAAACAAGCCCAGTTCCCTCAGCCTCCTCATAAGTCCTGTGCTCCAGCCTCCTAATCATTTTTGTTGCCCTCCGCTGGACTCTCTCCAACTTGTCCACATCCTTTTTGTATTGGGGGGCCCAAAACTGGACACAATATTCTAAATGCGGCCTCACCAATGCCGAATAGAGGGGAATAATCACTTCCCGTGACTTGCTAGCAATGCCCCTCCTAATGCAGCCCAATATGCCATTGGCCTTCTTGACAACCAGGGCACACTGCTGACTCATATCCAGCTTTTTATCCACCTTTACCCCCAGGTCCTTTTCTGCAGAGCTGCTGCCCAGCTCGTCGGTCCCCAGTCTATAGCTGTGCATGGGATTCTTTCTTCCTAAGTGGAGGACTCTGCACTTTTCTTTGTTGAACCTCATTAGATTTCTTTTGGCCCAATCCTCCAGTTTTTTTAGGTCACTCTGTATCCTATCCCTACCTTGCAGGGTATCTACCACTCCCCCAGCTTAGTGTCGTCTGCAAACTTGCTGAGGGTGCAATCTACCCCATCCTCCAGATCATTAATAAAGATGTTGAACAAAACCGGCCCCAGGACCGACCCCTGGGGAACTCCGCTTGTGACCGGTTGCCAGCTAGACATGGAGCCATTGATCACTACTCGTTGAGCCCTATGCTCTAGCCAGTTCACTATCCATTTTATAGTCCATACTACTATATTGCAGTCGTCTCTCAGGTCATTATATTGACATTATTTATATTTATTTTCTGCAACAGGAGCTTGCACATTCTTAGAGTTCATGTGAAGAAAAAATCACAACATTTTCTTGAATTAATTCCTATTTAGAGATCTCTGACACGCTGCCTACCCTTTTGTTTGTTAAAGTTTCCATGAAAACAATTCCATCTTCATCACCAGTGATTTTCTTGTTATGTTTTCAAATGCAATTAACCAATCATGCCTTTTTAATTAATGACAATTACTTTAACTTCCAAGAATAACACAGAGAAACAATTGAGAACAAGAAAAACAAAACAACTCAAAATTAATCAAGATAGTGGATCATTATTTGTAAGCTACAACCAGCCCACTTTGTTCTTGGGTACAGTCTCTCTCTTTAACTGCCCTCACAGAATGTTCTAGACCTTAAAAGAACTATAACAAGATACAGTCACCTCAGTTCTTAAAGCTCTCTACACCAAATCAACTCATGGGTACGTTTATTGCCCAGACTAGAGTTGTACAACCCTTATTTAGACTGTAGCTTTATTAAGACCACTGTGGGTATGTCTACACAGTGATAAAAGACTTACAGCATGGTTGCAACTGACTGAGGCTCATGGGCACAGGCTTTGGGCCTATAAAATTGTAGTGTAGACATTTCGGATTGGGCTGGATTCTGGGCTCTAAGCCCTCATGAGTGGGAAGGTCCTCAGAGCCTGGGCTCTAGCCTGAGCCCAAACATCTACACTTCAATTTTTAGCCCTGCACCCCGAGTTCCACAAGCCAAAATCAGCTGACCTGGGCTCTGAGACGCGGTGCCATGGTTTTTTTTTTATCACAGTGTAGATATATCCTGACAGCAGAAAAGCATTATATTATAATTGTAAAATTGGCATTTCAGCCTCCTTACCACTTCTTGTCTCTTTTGGAGTCACTTGTGGCTCTGTGTGCGTCCCTCTTCTCTATTCCCTCTACAGTCTATCCTTGGGTATCCTTCATCCTCTTATATAAAATTCAACAATCACCTCTGCATTGATGACTTCTATGTATGCTTCTCTACACTGGATTTATCATTCTGACCCTATCGCGTCACCGTAGGAGCTGAGGCCCCAGGAGGCTTCACTGTTTTTCTCAGGCATTACATTTTGAATGGAGAACTGTAATATTAAGCTCAGTGTGACCTACATTGAGCTCATAATTGTTATGTTCACAGCATGCACACAGAGAAGTTAGATAAAAGCATAAAATACACCTTCTGTAAGGTTGCAATGTAACACTGTATCTTAGAATCCACAATCATAACACACAAGTACCGAAACCAGAATGAGACAAAACAGACTGCTTCCTATGGAAAAAAGGCCTAGTTCAACCCACTTTGATCTAGACTGGCTCTTTGCAAACTGACTGCAGAAGACCCAGATGGCTCAGGACTAGGAAACCCCTTACAAACCTAAACTGATAACTTGCAACTTGAACAGTTTTCAATACATCCTCCTCCTCCCCTGTACATTCCTTAATTAACAGACACAATAAGTCATAAATGTAGTTTTATGGAAAGGCTATAATGTGGCTGGTGGTGCTCATCATGGAGTGAAAGTGACACGTGATTTTTGTTCTGCTCTTAATTGATACTGTTTCAATCACTCCCAGTAGGAACACTCTTACTTTCCTTGTCTCAGCTACCATTTTCTGGTACCACTTCCTCCTCCAGCCACAAACAAATTACCAGTTTTACTAACTTCAGGGGCCTCATGCTGAAACCATGCAGATCTTTTATCTGACAGCAGTTGATCAGAGTGCCTCTTCATTATCTCATCATTGTCTCCTCCTTACAAATATGTCACTGATCCCAATATTTGCTTTACCACACATTTTCCCCACTTCATCCCTTCCCTGTAATTTTGTACTAATACTTCCTGCCTTAGGCAGAAAATCCTGGGGAGTAATATAGTTTGTTTAATGTATTACCGGAAAGTACCCCAATACTACAATGATGAAGGCTATATAAAAAGCAATGTAGAATAGGATAAAATTGAACTCATCTGCTTCCTGTCCCTTTTCTTAGTAGCTCTCTCTCAAAACTTTGAGACTTCAGGATTTTTTTCTGAATGTGAACTTTTACCACTGAGCAGACATATCTCTGTAGTTAGAGATGGTAGTCAGAAGGATGTAAATCTATATGAAAATTGAAAAGTTCTCTGATACTGATTAAAATAATTCAGAGAAAGGAACTATACCAGAGACAGCAGAGTGGAATTAATAAAAGGAAAAATGTTCACCTTTAAAAGTCAGGCAGTGATTTTTAAGTGCAGAAAACTTGCATCTCTGAATAAGTCAAATGTCTTTGTCATTAAGGCCACAGGCTGGAAAGAATAAGATTCACTGATGAAACAATGAAGTGATGGCTTTGTATAAAACGTATTCTAATAGGATGTCTGTTTTACAGCTTGCCATAACTTTGGCTTTTCAGTTTGCAAGAAATTTTGAGATTTTAAAATTTGGTTGAATCCAAATTAGACAGAAAACAATTTTTTGTTTACATTTCTCAAGAACTGGAAATCTCAGGAAAAAAATTAATTTCAAAAACATCGACACATGGTATTTCTGAAATGAAATATGCTCCCCAGGACTTGCTGCTGACTGAAACTGACCATGACTGCAGTTAATGCTAATGAAGTAGTAAAACTGACAAGAATGTCAAAGTCAGCAGCTGGCGAGGAGCCCAGGGTTTGCGGCTCTGAGACAGCTCCTCCATGCGGTCTACTCCAGGGCTGGGGACACCAGGGTTTCCAAACTCACAGGCTAGCTGGCTTACCAGTCTGCAGGAATTGGGCAGCTCAGGGAGCCAGCCGATCCAGGAGTCTAGAAGCCCTGAGATCCTAAGTTCTTGGGCAGTCTTCATGGTGGTGATACCCCAGAGCCACAGCCCTTGGAAGCCCATCCCAGAACCTCCTGCCTCCTAGCTCCGTGGCAGGTAACATGGCAGCTTGAGCCAGGGTTTCCCCAGTTTCCAAGCTCTCTTCTGCAGAGTTAGGATTGAAGCCCCAATTAGGGCCACCTACTCTCAGGGATTCTAGGTCCCCTGCCACAGAAGGAAACCCTGTGGCAGGGCTGTCCCGGAGCAATGAATCCTAGAATCCTTGGGATTGATTTGGACAATGGGAGCTATTGGGTGCTCAGCACTTTTGAAAACCTGATCCTTATTTAGAGTCTTAGATGTTTAACTTTAGGCACCCATTTTTTAAATTCTTCTCCTATAGGCTTTTAATGTAATATCTATAAAGCCATATTGGTTTACCCCATATTAAGTTCTAAAGGACTGTTCTATAAGTGTCATATAGAAAAAACATCCTTGTCTGCTGTTCACATGTTTGCATAGGTTTGCTTGGAAAAGAACGTGCAGATTATAATTTTCTCTGCTGAATAATTATGGAAACTTCTTTTTTCTGTTGTGCACTCTTTACTTCAAAAGAGAATCCAGGAATATTCAGATTAGGTGTTGTTTTGGGGAACATATTTGTTCAGACTATATGTTAAGTAAGGGAAGGCTGAGTAAGAAATTAAAACGTGGTATTTCTGTTTAGCAGCAGAGAGCTAATGTGCCAGGCCTTCAAGACACATTGGCAGGATTATGAAGCAAAACAATGCACAGATCAGGCTTTCCCACTTCACACTGTCTCATAGATTCATAGTCTCTAAGGTCAGAAGGGACCAATATGATCATCTAGTCTGACCTCTTGTACAATTCAGACCACAGAACCTCACCCACGCACTCCTGTAATAAACTTCTAACCTATGACTGAGTTATTAAAGTCCTCAAATCATGGTTTAATCATGGTTTAAAGAGAATCCACCAGCAAGTGAGCCATGCCCATGCTACAGAAGAAGGCGAAAAACCCCCAGAGCTTTTGCCAATCTGCCCTGGGGGAAATTCCTTCCCGACCCCAAATATGGCAATCAGTTAAACCCTGAGCATGTGGGCAAGACTCACCAGCCAGACACCCAAGAAAGGATTCTCTATAATAACTCAGAACCCACCTCATCAAACATCCCATCACAGGCCATTGGCATTTCTACCTCCAGTAGTCAAAGATCAGTCAACCGTCAAACTAGGCTGTCCCATCATACGATCCCCTTCATAAATTTATCAAGCTCAGTTTTGAAGCCAGCTAGGTTTTTTCCTCCTCTGCTCCCCTTGGAAGGCTATTCCAGAACTTCACTCCTCTGATGGTTAGAAACCTGCGTCTAATTTCAAGTCTAAACTTCCTGATGGCCAGTTTATATGCATTTGTACTTGTGTCCATATTGGCGCTGAACTTAAATAATTCCTCTCCCTCCTTGGTATTTATCCCTCTGATGTATTGCTAGAGAGAAACCATATCTCCTCTCAACCTTCTTTTGGTTAGACTAAACAAGGTAAGCTCTTTGAGTCTCCTCTCAGAAGACAGGTTTTCCATTCCACGAATCATCCTAATAGCCCTTCTCTGCACCTGTTCCAGTTTGAATTCATCTTTCTTAAACATGGGGGATCAGAATTGCACACACTATTCCAGATGAGGTCTCACCAGCGCCTTGTATAACGGTACTAACACCTCCCTATTTCTAATGGAAATACCTTGTCTGATGCATCCTAGGACCGCATTAGCTTTTTTCATGGCCACATCACATTGGCAGCTCATAGTCATTCTGTGATCAACCAATATGCTCAGGTCCTTCTCCTCCTCTGTCACTTTCAACTAATGCATTCCCAGCTTATAACAGAAATTCTTGTTATTAGTCCCGAAATGCATGTCCTTGCACTTTCCATCATTAAATTTCATCCTATTTCTTTTGCTTCAGTCTACAAGGTCATCCAGATTTTCCTGTATGATGTCCTGATCCTTCTCTGTATTGGCAATACCTCCCACTTTGTGTCATCCGCAAACTTTATTAGCACATTCCCACTTTTTGTTCCACTTTTTCTGTCTTTCCCCCTAGATCATCAGCTCCAATCCTGAATGGAGAATCACATAAGAAGATTTGTTTGCCCACAGAACCTGACTGAAGTCAGAGGGGCACAGGGGTCTGCCTACATGGTTCCCTGTGCAGGGTCAAGCGCTTAGAGTGCAGTACGAGTTGTGAGACTGAATGCACAACATAGTTCTCAGGGCTGATGCTGAAGATTGCCCATGTGAGTGATTAGCTCTATATATGGGTGAAAATTGCTTAGACTGTCCATCCTATCTCTCTTAAATTTGTGCCATGAAGTGGATGATCTGACCCCATGGTTGTATAAATGACCTGCTTTCACAAACAATGTCAATAGTTTGGACATTTATGGTTGCATTTATGAACATTTACAACTGGAGACAATGCTCAAGTACAAATGCTTCCAACATTCTTAGAATAATTGCCACGTTCAGAATTACTCTCTGTTCAAAGAAGAATTTTGCCTGCCTTAAACTTTATCCATTTCTAAATGTTTATAGGACACAATGGGTTTCTTTTGTATGACAACCCCAATTAAATACAGTTTTATGTAGGGATCTCCTAGATACTGCTCATAGTATTTACTTGTTGACTCTCATTCAAGGCATTGTGTTTACAGTGGGAGGGAGAAGATAAAAAGACCATTTGAGTCCATTTTCAAGCAGACAGTTCTTCCCAACTTTCTTTGGTCTGGCTAACTCAAATTATTCTCCTTAATTCAGGGGGGAGAGACTGAATTAATTTTCTGCAGGTTTTTCTTTTCTGTGTTACAAGGACTTTTTCAAGCAAGTCTAGTAACTGAGATAACATTTCAGGGCTGCCACAGAGCAAAGTTGTAGTTGTGTGTAAAAAGCAGATATGAAAAAACTTTAAGATGTTAGTATATACTAGAGGAAGTTCTACGCTAGTGCAGAGGAAGTAACTAGATGCCTTCTCTATATTCTGTGATTTACCAGTGTGAAGTCCAACAATGGCACAGTTTTTCAGATATTCATATCACATTTTCATTCTTATTTCAGGTAATTCTATTGAACTGAGGAATTAATAACACCACCTAGGGTCATTGTACAAGCTTATCTACAAATCTCTATCAACAACATCCAACAATGATTTGCAATAACCTTTTTGCTCCATTCTCAAGCTTCTCTGAGCAGTGATGAATAAAATCCATTAAAATGTGCCAGATGTTATGTTGATGTTGGATTGTGGGCAGATGTCCACCAGAAATTAAGATGAGGTTACCGATTTCATTTCCATACAGGATAAATTTCATTTTCATTGTTTCCCCAGATGAATAATGCACTGATACATCATTGAAACAGTCCCGTCTATAATGTCTCCTCTTCTGTTTTATAAAATATAGACTAGACTGTGATGCTTGAAAAGGGGCATTTTAGCAACCAGACAGGTGTCCAAGCTACCACCAATTATTGGGATGGACCACCAATTATTTTGCTTGCTATTTTCAGCCATTTTCAGGCCTTTGCAGAAACGTAGCATAATTAGGCAAACCGAGAGAAGGGGGGTAGACAGTGAATATGTGACATGAGCCTGGCTCTATGTGTCCTCTCTCTGAATATGCTGGGGCAGATGTCTGTGAAAAACAGGATGTATGGACATATTTTAGGACTGCAGCTATTTGGGAATTAATGCTAGACTTATAGCTTAAGACTGCTTGCTCCATTATATTTTTTTTTAGTAACATGTCTCTGTAACTCTAGCTTTTGCCCAGTGATTGGTTTGTTTGGCCAGCTACGTGCTATTCTTTTGATTGACATATCTCTGTAACTTTTGGGGCATAAGAGGGAGGAATCGAGTCTGAGTCAGGCAGATCGCTTCATGGACACATTGAAAAGATCTCCAGATGCAGACAGAAGGACCACCATCCGGAAATCTGTGACTGATTCACTTGAAGACTGCTTCAGACTTCTGGGGTAACTATCAGTTCTGGCGTACTCTAACAACCTATTGTATTTGTATGTACTTAAGACTAATAAGTGGAAACTTCCAGTAAAGGTAATTCCAATGGGAATTGCTGGAGACCAATAAAGTAAAGTTTTAAGTTAAAAGCACTTGGCTTTGACTTTTCTGTGACAGCCATATAGCAGGTGGAGGTCCTGCATTTCCTTTGGTTTCTGTCCTGATATCAGCTTGCAGAAACTAAAAGTTACTGTGTCAAGGAACCCTGGGTAATAGTGCTTATATAGAGAAGTGTAAAATACATCATCCAAGAACTGACAGAAACAGTTTGGTCTATGATGCACCTCACACATGTGCAAATCTGACAGAGCCGTGTATCACAGTGTTGTAAAAGTGAACTCACTTTTCTGAGTTTCCTTAAAGCATGCTAAAAAGAGACAACTTCCCGAAGCTACAGCTGTTCTCTGAATGTATAGCTTCCATAGATCCACAGTGTGACATCATGTGTCCTGCTGGGCATCAATGGAACCCATTTCAAAGCTTTAGGGGGACCTTCCAGATGCCTCTCTGTTCCAGTATTCGAGAAGCAAGAGTATAAAAGCAGAAATGCTCCAATTATTTCTTAGTATCTCTCTAACTCCTAAAGACCTGAAGAGTTGTTTAGCATCTTGTTATAAGAAAGCTTTTTGAAGGCTCACAAGTCCCCAAGGCTTTCTCCAGGAAGCTTATTCTATAGGGATATTTAGTCAAGGGTGGAAGTCATGAACCCTACCGAAGTGGAGGGAACCTAATGGTCAGACAAAGTCTAAACACAAAATCAAGGAAAAAAGCTAACTACAAACTTAGTATAGCCAAAGGGTTACTGATCCTGCACCCACTGGAGTCAACAGCAAAGCTCTCATTGACTGCAACAGTTCAGGATCCCCCTGAATACTTTGAACAAAAGCAATAAATTATCCTAACACAACCCTGGATGCAGGAACAGATTTCTAGTTCTGTATCTACTTAGTCTGGCTGGAAGAGAAGGACTGAAAGCCCAGTGAGCAATCACTCTTAGTTCCAGATTGCACACGCACAGTTCCCTGGTGGCTAGCTGCTTTGAAATGGGTTTCTTAGAACAGTAGGACACGAGAGGTTTATAAATTATGCAAGGAAATGCAGACTTTTTTCTACAGTGAATGACTCGGAGAAAGCCATTGCCTGCTCTCAATCAGCTCACACAAGTCCCATTGATAAAAATGAGGCTTTCCTGCATGAATAAAGGTGAAATATAGTCACTAGGGTTGCTCTTAACTCCATACAAGGAAACATAGAGGAGAAATAGTCTCTTTAGACAGTGGCAGTTCAAATTATAGACCAACTGAATGGTCACCAGAAGTGATTTCTCAACAGAAAAGTCACAATCATATGCAAGCCCTCACAAATGTGTGTTCAAAAGCAACAGACAAAGGCAGCCTGTGTCTATGCACTGACAAGCACAAAAAGAAAGAATCAATCACTCAGAATTCGGCAGAATCAGCTTATAGTAAGCATAAAGCAATGAATTTCGATCATTCCGAATTAATATCTGCTTCCCCTCAGGCACCTATTCATGTGTGAGCTGAAAAAATGCTGTAACACAGTAAAAGAAAAGGGCCCATGAAATTTGTAGTACTGGCCTTGGCCCAGCCAAGTATGTTTTTTAAAATTGCTCTTGTCTCTAAGTAGTTTTATTAATTCTAATATCTACAACTTTCTATCTCCTTTCTTTTACTGTTTCTAGGAAATATAGATGCTGTTTTCCTCCAAGGACACCAATATCATAGTTTCCATGGCGCTGTTTGTTCAAATGGATTTGGCACCACTTCAAACAGCATTTTATGCATTTCATTTCGCAACCATTCAAATAAATGAAGTGTATGAGATCTCGTAATGACGAGGATGCTTTTGTATATCACTTATTCAGGTGAAAATGGAAAAGGTGAAGTGAAGTGTAGATTAGTTAGGGAATACTGCAATGTGAAGATGTAGTCAAGCTGAGAAAATATCACACATCAAATGCTTTCTGGGTCTTTTAGAGTCCTGCTGACAGTCCACTTGAAGATACCACCGAAAAATAAAATATAAAATATGACCAGTTTTGACAGATTTGCAATAGTTGAAGATTAGAAATCAATTTTGCATTGTCTGCTCTTTTCTTTTTATTTCAATAGACTTTGTTCCCCTGCTTCTGCCGTTTAATGCAGGCTTTGTGCCAAAAATCGTCTTAGAAAGTCTGTTATGCCAGATGTCACCCTTTTGCCCTTTTGCTCTATCTGCAGGTTTTCTTTTAAAAACAGCTGACGCCAAAGATAGTGAGCATGCATTTTTCAGTAAAAGAGGCATTATGAATAACACCTTTTGTGTTTCTCAATAACACCCACAAAGTGCAGAACACTTTATACATCAACTACATCTTTAAAAAGGATTATCCTTAACTCTCTTAGTTATATAAAGTGTACTTTATGGTGTTATTCCCTTAGGTACTTATAGCAACTATGAGAGAGGCTAATGAGTAGGGTTAGTAAACGAGTTCAGAGATTGATTTTTCCACATTAAACTGACATTTGCAGGTTAAAGATGGAGATCTACTTCATTTTACACACTGCTTCTAAGATATGCATGTGTATAAAAGGGAGCAATGTCTATCTCCTATCACTCCTAAAGGGAGAGATAGGAAGAGGAAAATTCCCTGATTAAACTCCCTATATATGAATGGGAGAAGAACCCTAAGGTACTGGTCCCTGAATCTGCTCAGTATCTGAGAGTTGCAGGTGCTCAGCACCTCACAAGATTTGGCCATAAATAATCTTTATTTCAGCCAGCATCAACAAAGAGGAGAGTAAAAGCACACTCTAAATAGGGCTGTACAAATGGTTTAGGACCAGGGCCAGCTTTCCAATTAGGCACAGTAAACACATGCCCAGGGGTGCCGGCATTCTAAGGGTGGCTAAACAGTGATGGATTACCACATGGGCCCGTGCCCAGGAGCCCCAGCAAATTTGGGGGCCCTGCATGAGCTCTGGAACTCTGGCCCCACCCCCTGCTCCTCCTCCTCTCTCCCGGAGCCCCTCTGCCCTGCTCCTCTGCTTCCCCTTGAGGATCCACCCCCTGGCCAGGCTGGAAGCTGGAGCCCAGGGTGAGCATTTTCCCCACCTGGAGCTGGCAAAACCAGTCCTTTTCCAATCCCACCCCACCCCTACGAGGAGCTGGCCCAGCCAGCCCCTCTCTCCCTGGTCACAGCTCCCCCATGCAGAAAACACAAAGGTCAGCTACAGGCAGGGGGTTGCTGAAGATGTTGTGCCTAGGGGCATGTAAGGTGTAAATCCAGCTCTGTTTAGGGCTGGTCCAAACTCACTTGAACCAGCCATTTCAGACAGCTGAATCACGATGTAGTCATGACTTTGCATCACTATGTTTATGTCATAAATGCACCAGGAAGGCTGAAGAAATCGTCTGGCCAATGAAACCAGAGTGATTCTACTTGGCAAAAGGGGATGGGGGCTGGCTTGACGGAGGCCTCACAGAGGGTGAAAGCCCTTTACAAGGTGTGCAGGAATGCTTTATTTGGGATTGCCTGCATAACAAAAAATAAGATGGGGTAGTGGCTTGGCTGAGGAATGAGTTGCCCAGGTGTGAAGCAGGGCAGAGACTCCACTTCTGAATCCTGTTATGTGATGATATTTTTGTGGGGCACAAAGGGCTATTTCTGTAAAATGGAGATGCTGATAAAACTTCCTTTAAGTTTTTTGAGATCTACTGATTCTATATTTGTTATTATTATTTCAGCAGTGGAGATGGAACAGCATCCACTGAGCACCTGCAAAACTATTCTCTGCACATGGACAAAAGATGCTTCCCCATTTCCTTTCACAGAACTTCCTATTACCTAGACCAGCTATTCTGGCTGGGCAATGGGATCAGGGTTTCCCCCAAGTCAGCATCATAAAGTCAAATCTAGAACAACTGAGAGGTCTGTGTGTGTGTCCGTTCTTCCACCCTTGCTGTAAGGGGTGCCCCCACATTTTGGGAAAAACTGCCTGAATTTTTCCTTTCCAAACTTTGTAAATTTCGGCTTTTTAAAAGGGGGAGGATATTTGTGGGGGAAAAAAAATGCTCTTGTTTTGGAGTGCTGTCTGACCTCTGTTGAAATACACCTCCGACCTTACTTTTTCTTCTCTTGTTTTCCCTGCAGCTAAAATAGGTAATTCATCCTGGAAGTATATGTTCTGAGCTTTGCAAATAAGAAATATAAGCTTAAGAAATGCATCAACTATTACCTAACTGATTTCATGTGAACTATATTCCTCTGACACAGTGCTTGAGGGATCTTTGTTCCTAGACAATTCACCCACTGAAAATTTGCCTTAGAGCAGCTGTCCCATTTTTCAGTTTTAAGCATGTTAATTGTTTAAAAAAAAAAAAGTCATCCTACTGAAGGCAAGAAGATCACTTGCATGTGTATGGCCTACTCATCTTAGTAAAGGATTCCAGCATTGGGCTCTAACTCATGATGGGAAATGTCAGAATATTATACTTTTAACTTCACTATTGCCATTGCCTAAAACATTAATGCATATATGCCAGGGAGGCACTTGTTAGATGTGAAAATGAAGGGCCATATTGATTGAGCTGTATTCTGTGCAACACTGGGGTTAGGGACAAAAGTGGTTATAGATCATCTTTGCAGCTTCCTGGTCTTAGGCTAGCTTAGATCTGGAATGGTCTCCAGGTACAATTTAGGGCAGCTCCAAGTAGATCTTCTGAGAACTGGAGATCATCAAAGCATGGGAAGTTACAGCTACCTTTTTATCGGAATATCTGAAAACAGGACAGGGATGGCTTTAGACTGCCAAAGGATTTGGGAAGGCTGACAGGCAGTGTCTAGTGGGCTCAGGCCAACTGCTATTCAAGATCAAAAGCTTTTCTAGGTTCAGCGCACACCAGACACTTAACAGAGAAGGAGAGCTAATATTGGATGACATCAAGAAGGCTGAGGTGTTTAATGCCTATTTTGCTTCAGTCTTCTCTAAAAAAGTTAGTTGCTGACACAATTTATATTAACAACAAAGGGAAAGTAAAACAAGACAGAATAGGGAAAGAAGAGGTTAAAGAATATGTAGATTAGTTAGATGTATTCAGGTTGGCAGGGACTAATGAAATTCACCCTAGGGTGCTTAAGGAATTAGCAGAAATAATCTGTGATTATCTTTGAGGACTCATGGAGGATAGGTGAGGTATCAGAAGACAGAAGAAGGGCAAACTTAGTACCTATCTTTTAAAAGGGAACAAAGAGGACCCAAGGATTATATAGCAGTCAGCCTAACTTTGATACCTGAAAAGATACTGCAACAAATTATTAAAAAATCATTTGTAAGTACCTAGAGGATAATTGTGTTATAAGGAATAGCCAGCATGAATTTCTAAGAACTAAATCATGCCAGACCAACCTAATTTCCTTCTTTGGTAGGATGACTGGCCTAGTAGGCAGGTGGGAAGCAGTAGACATGATTTATCTTTATTTAGTAAAGCTTTTGACCTTGTCCCTTATGACATTCTCATAAGCAAACTAGGGAAATGTGGTCTAAATGAAATTACCATAATATAGATACAAAGCTGTTTGAAAGACCATACTCTAAAAGTAGTTATCAATGGTTCAGTGTCATCTGCGGAGATGTATCTAGTAGAGTCACACAGAGGTCTGTTCTGGGTGTGGTACTATTCAATATTTTCATTAATGATTTGGATAATGGAGTAGAGAGTATACTTATCAAATATGCAGGGCTCCCAGAAATGAAAAAAAACCAAACATGCTTCTCAACAAGTCTGGAGAAAAGATGTTCTGGCTGGAACACATCTGCTTCCCCTTCAGCCACTGAACACTGCACTTTTTGTCTAGTAAGTTCAGACAAACTTCTCCATTCAAAATGTACTTCTAATATTTTTTTTAAAGGATGATTTCCCAATTAATCTTTCCTCTTAAATCCAAAAACAAATCAGTAAGCATACCCATGCTGTTATGAGCACTAACAGTGACTAAGGCCCTGTCTACATTTACCTCCGAGATTCGGCAGCAGTCGACCAGAGTTACGCAAGCTATGCAAAACACTTGCGTAACTACCGTCAACTTCTGTGGTTCTCTTCTGCGCGCCGTCTTCACTGCACTGCACCAACGGGAACCGTGTTCCTGTCGACACAGCTCTACACTATTTGTGGAGGTGGTCTTAATATGTCAATTTCTGGATCGACTGAGCGGGTCTTCACTGAGAGAAATCGATATGACAATGAATTTGCCGCCGTCAGTGTAGATTTAGCCTAACTTGCATAAAAATCTCCTATCCCTTTTGGTACCAATAATTTAAAATTGTCTCCATTTCTACAGTATAGCAGACCTGTTTGTTATTTCACTTATCAGATAATTGCTTATTCTCACAACTTTCTCACCCAACAGGAGATAAACTGTCTCAGTACAAGGAGTGACAAATGTAACTTTGGACTTTGTAGGAGTTGACTCTGCATGTCAGACACACTTCTTCTAATTTTTTAACCTTGCTCAGAAATATTTACGAAAAGCTTTCCGAAGTTTTCTATCAATTCTTCTAGGAAACTGGTTGTGGTAATTAGCTCTTGGACTTCATGTTTTGAAACTTGAAGGCCAGTTTAATAGAGCACCAAGTACTTGAAAATATTTCATTGAAAGGTCAGGTCATATCTGTGTCTGCATTTTACTTTTTTTTAGTGGATATTGTAAAAAATGAAAGACATTAGAACACTATTTACCTTGCCAAGAATAAATGTCAAAGTCATATCTAAAGGAAGAACACTGAAATTATTATTGAAGGCCAACTGCCAAAAAGCAAATTAACACCTACTGAGAAATATAGGACAAGACAAATATGAACTTAAAGGTTGATGGCACATGAAATGCTCATTAATATAATATAATGCATATAATATGGCAGCATACAGAACTTCCCCTTTGTGTGAATGGATATAAAAATTGTAACTATTGCACTTTTAGTTTGATTCATTAGTTTGAGCACTTTGCTAGATTTAACTTCAGTACTCTGTTTTCCGGTGCCCCTTCCTCCTCTAGGCATACACAACATTTTTTTTTCTTCTTTGGGGTTTTTAAGGTGCGGCTTGACAAAGTCCTGGCTGGGATGATTTAGTTGGGGTTGGTCCTGCATTGAGCAGGGGTTGGACTAGATGACCTCCTGAGGTCCCTTCCTATCCTAATCTTCTATTATTCTATGATTCTATATATTTCCTTTCTCCTTTGCTCCTGATTTTGGGTTATAACTAAGGGGTAAGACTGGATTTTTGCCCGCTCTTGAAAGCTGGACTAAAATTCTATAAAGATAATTTCCCCAAGCTCCTTTCCACAGCCCCTTTTCACTGTGTGCTTGGTTCTATGCTATTAGAGAATATTAGAGCTGAATGGAAGATAGTTCCCTTTGATAATCAAACTTCTTAATTCTGTAAAGTATTGCATTACCAGGAAATCAGTGAAAAGAAAAGCATAAAGGGGTAAAGATTCAGCCGCAGAGTAGCAGCGATTCAGCCCATATGACTTTCAATTACATTTGCGGTGGGTCATGCAGCTAAACCGTTCTATGTGCTACTGAATATGTGCCTCAAAACATGTCCAACGATTATTTCAAGGGCTTGCCTAATTGTTTTGGTGTTTTGATTTTTAAATCACTGGGATGAAATTGCAAATCCTGACCCAGCTAACATTAATTTTCTAAAGTAATAACCAACACCAGATAAAGCAGCTTTTAAAAAAAGGTCATATCTTGTCAAATTTCCTTATCATTTTGAAGGCCACACAAATCTATTGAATAGATACTATCATCCTAATGTGGATTATGGGCTTACATCTTTTAAGATAACTATCAGCATGTGTGAACAATTCTGAATTAGGCATGCAAAGCACATTTACGGACTATCTATATCTCTCTTGTACAGGAAGCAGAAGTCTTAAAATATGCAACACTTTCTCATGGATGCTTGCTAGATTTTTAAAGTTCTTCATTACTATAATTATTCAGCAGCTTTAATGTTAAACTGTAACTAATGTTCATTCATGTTCAGTCCACTTAAATCTAGGTTTACACCAATCTAACTGAGAGCAGAATTTGGCTGACTTCACATCCTCCTCCAGGGAATATCCTTTTATAACAATTATAGATATGACAACAGTATATAGAATTCTTTATTCCTCATTATGCTATCACCTTTGTTTATGTGATTAATAATTTTAGTACAAAATAATGTTCCAGCTTTGCTAAACTGTAGCTCAAGTTTAATTACGTTTTCTGCCCCTATGAGAGAAAAAAACATAATTTTTATAGAGAAGGATAAATTCATTCCCAGCGGAGATTTGGGGAAAATTAAACTTATGCAGCAATTTTGC
Source organism: Emydura macquarii macquarii (assembly GCF_026122565.2). NCBI lineage: Eukaryota > Metazoa > Chordata > Testudines > Chelidae > Emydura > Emydura macquarii. Next base: position 15,255,689 of record NW_027132773.1, read on the forward strand.
CAGCTGATTATTTGTTTAATAAGCTGTGCAAGCACATAACAAATGATAGTGTGAAGTTTCACAATATGATGTGTGCAGTTGTATAGAAAGAGAAAACACTGTCCAAGGTGACTAGAGGAAATTGAATTCATTTGAAGACAGGAACTATGCAATGTAATGTGTGTATACACTTGCCCTGACACACATATATACACATATGTACGGAACCATATACTGAGTTAGAAAGGAAATGATAACTATCTTATTAGATAGTTATTTGACTTTAGTTACTTTGGATAGTGTTTTCTCTTTGTATATAATGGCACATACCATAATGAGGGTCCAAATCCTGCAAAGACTGACACATGTTTAACTTCACACACTCTGGGTAGTCCCAGTTGCTTCAGATGTGACTGTCGGAGGGTGTGTAGGGTTAAGCACATGCATAAGAGTATTTTGAAACATCAGCCTATCATAGATATTTTCCTCTTTCCCCCCACGAATTGTAAAGTATCCCCCAAATTATATTCTCCCTGGCCCAGGCCCAGCCAGGAAGAATTCAGCCTTGAACTCATAACAACTCATAACAGCTTTATGTCTAAAGTTGTTATGGCTTTAAGAACCCAATCTTGGAAATAGAGGCTTTATATCACTCGAAAGGGAAGCTTTAAAGCTTCCCAGTGGTATCCAACTCCTGTTTCCAGCTCTCTGGGGCTGATCTGATGGACATTAAATTAATGACATTATAGACAAGCTATTTAAGATAATTTTAACATTTTTATTAGACTATCTCTGAATGCTGTACAATTGGTCTCATGGTAACTAGGATACCTGATTTTACAGACAGGAATAAAAGAAACAGTCCAAATGCTTTTCTAAACATTCCTAAAAAAAATTTTTTTTTTGGTATCGTATGTAGTATACATAAAATACATGATGGTATAGTGTAAAGACTTTCTCAGTGCTCATTTGGGATGGGCTGCATAACACATGTAATGGCTGCAGCACTTGTGACAAATGCAACCCTCACAAACTCAAGCTGATAAAACCGTTATACCACATTAAAGTGTTCTGCAGTCCCTACACACACATTCACATGCCCGTGCGCTCACCCCTTTCCCAAACTTGATTTTGCAGGTGTGCGCAATAGTGACAATAGGCGGAGAAGTCTGGTCTGCTTGTGGTGATAAGGTAGGAGGGGAGTTTGGGAAAGCAGGTGCTGGAATGAGGGCATCTCTAGTTGTTCAAGGTTAAGGCTGTGGTGTGTTGTGATGGTTGTACTTGTGGTGGGTGTCTACTGTGGTGAGGGTGGGCTTGTGGGGAGGTGGAAGAATGAAAGCTATGTACTACTGTTGGATTCCTTAACTTTTCATTTCTTGCCTTTGAAAATTTGTATAAGGCTATCTTTTCTGTAGGCCAATCTTAACTAAGACAAAACATGGTGTCTTTGTGCATTTTTTATATATATAAAGTGTTGGAACTTTGTGTATGTATGTTCATATACATACACGCAAATTGAAAAGCCAAAGTTACTAGAGACAGCCCTGGCCAAATAAAAATAACATCTGAAGTTAACAAAGCTACAGACACCCTACTGTGTTGTTGCCAGCAGTACAGATGCAGTATTTAGACTAAAGCTTGTCAGTGTCCCATCCTCAATAGATTACTTTTGGGGAACTTAATCCATATAAAGCGCCATACAGTGAAGCGGAAGCAATCTAAATTAGAACACAAGTTATCAGAGCATTATATAACTGGAAGTCTAAAACTACAATAAACTTGCTCAGCATGAAATATTTTGAAACTTCAAAGACCTTAATGGAAAATTAGAACTGTGATACAGAGTTGAAAACTAATTGTTTTTCCTTTGCTTTCAGGGAAACAAGCTGTTATGGATGTATGGTTGTTTTCTTTTTCTTTTTCCCTTTTGCTTTTGTTTTTTCTTTCTCTTTTTTCCTCTTTTCCTTTTTGTAGGCTCCAATAACATAGTGGTGAAATGCCAAGTTACAAACCAGGAAGTAAATACTACGCATTAGAAGATATGTATTATACAGTGAGTTTTAACTGCAATGCCAAACCTAGTGGTAAGCATATTTCCTAGTATTATCCCAGCTGGAATGACTTTTAAAATGCTAAAAGTGAGATGAATAATTTAACACCGCACTTGGTATCTTTATTAATTAACTTAAGAACATCTACTAGAAGTGTTATTTCCAACCCGCCCACCCTCAAAATATATTCTTATTTGCATAAAACACTGAAAAGAAAAGAATAATGGTCTTGAATAAAAACTCTGCATTTGTACAGAGCCTTCCATCTGAGGATTACAAAATGCAAATAAACATTAATTAATTTAGTCTCTCAACAACTCTGCGAGGTAGGTATTATCTCCATTTTATCACTGAAGAAATCAAGGCATCAAGAGGCTATGGGCAAAATCAGAGCTGAGCCATTTTCTGAAGGGGATTCTGTGCCTGGGTCTCTGGTGATGAAAATAGGAAGCCCTATCCAGATGCAGAGCTGCCTCAACTACATGGAGGTGTGGGGTGGGGTACCTAAAAGCCCAAACAATACTACCAATTGACAGCTAGGAAGTAGAGCTCTCAGCTGTTTTGAATGGCCAGCATGGCTGAAGATCTTCTCCCAGCTTTGGGCAATCAGTCCACCCAACCCTCTCTTAGAACCCCTGTGACAAAGGAACAATTCTTCCCCACATTCCTGCTCCCTTCTCTCTGCTCTGTGGCAGCTCAATGGGTGTGGGGAAGGTGATGCTACAACACCAGCAGGATGGTAGAGGCCAGAGTAGATGATCACAGTGGTGCTTTCTGGCCTAATAATCTATGAATTTGTGTGGCCCACAAGGAAGAGAGGGGGTTGGTGTGCAGTTCTTATCTGCAAATGTAAAGAGCAAATGCACACTATCCCCTTATGCAGTAGAATACACTACATGTCCTGCCCTGACAAACCAGGAATAGAACCACATAAGTGTTGATTACTTTTGTAAAGCATCATGATCATGATTTATTAAAGAAGAATTAGAAAATAGACCAAATGAAAGTCAAAATTACATTGGATTAAATGATGTCTGTCTTGCATTGGTGGACTAAATGGTAAAGGCATAGAGAGTCCCATCCCCCCCAGCACAGGAGACATCCATTGTTAGGACTATATGAGCAGTCGGGGAAAGGCTGGCCAATACTAGCTGTAATATTCCAGATTTCAGAGGGAGGCATGGGACAGAGAAGAATGTTGGCAGAGTAGAACCTGGAGGACTAATTATGAGTGTGCTGGCATCCAAGAGACATTATATACAAATGTAATGCCTTCAGAATTCTGCCACATGAGCAGTGCTCCTTTTCCTTTCTCCCTCCCTACAAGCCCGGCTCTGCCTCACACAATCAGAAAAGAGCACATTCTGCCATGTCTCTCAACCAGTGGCCAAAGGTGCCAAGCAGCCCTAGAAGATGAAATGAGTTCTTAATCCATGGCTGGTCTTTTTGTGTGTCTGTATGATTAGAACTGAGTGAATAGTGCAGGGGGGAAAGGTACTGTTATCATTCCATCCCACATGGGCAACTGAAGTACAGAGAGTGATTTGCTCAAGGTTATGCAGGAAAGCTATGGCAGAGTCAAGAACTGAATGAATATCTGCTGAGTCACAAGCCTCTCAAGGATGGCTTATGGTACATCCCAAACACATAGCCCATTGTGTCCGAGTTTTTATTTTTGATAAAGCAGCAGTAGTTAAAGATTAAGAGTCTGCTTTAATTTTTAGCCTTAAATTCTACATTTCCTCTCTGTTGTAGGTCCAGTTTAGACCTTTGGCATTACTTGCACGTGATATTGGAGTATATTAATAGTACAGCAGAAGCATTCATACACTTCTGAAGTAAATATCAATGATAGTTCTGGGAGTTATTAACGGAAATTTTAAAAGAGATATCACAGTACATTCTATTTGCAAGCAACTCAAATAACTGCCTTTCTCACAATATGTGAATTGGTAACTAGTGTCCTGGGATATCTCCTGATGTCTTCTAAGAAATGATGTGCCCTTTTAATGTTGAGAATAAATATTTTTTGGTTTTCACTTAGTGTCAGCATGTATTAGAGTCAGAGTTTTAGTCTTTAGAGGTAAACTTTTTTCATAAGAAATGGTATTAACTTGAAAAGCATTAAATAACTATCTTCTACATTTACACCATTACTTTTTATAGTTTTAAAGAATAAAACATTATTAAATACAAAATTTTGAGTTGTGTCAATCCATTAAAAAAGAAATTAGAGTCCTTCTGGAGCAAGGACGTAGAGCAGCCATCTTTTGTTGAGAAAAGCACTGAAAACTTGAAAGTACAGTATACGGATTATGCAAGGTATAACTATCTTTCTTTCATTACAATTTCCTGTCACCTACTAACCAGCACCATACCTAATTGTGCCCACGAACTGAATTCAAAATCATTGAACAAACATTAATTGTCAAAAGAACAGAAGAGAGAACTAAGAACACAAGACTGTAAGGGTCTCCTCCTATGCATCAAGAGCAAAAAAAACCCAAAAAACCGTGTAAGCTTAGTCTGAGACCTATTCACCTCATTAAAATTTCTGCTCTCTCTTTTCTCTATTTCACCTCCATATATAATTCTGCATTTGTAATTTTACTGTACACAATATTCCCATTATCAGCTCATGTCTAGAATTGGGGAAATACTAAAAAAAATCAATAACGTTTTTTTGAAAAAAATAAAATTAATATATTTTTGTGAATATTCAAGTATTATTCACATGCCGCTAGAATCTTGACATAATCAATCAAGCTCATTTTGTGAACAATTTGCAATCATAAAAAAGAAGCCAAAATTCATTTCAATAATTATTTCCAATGAATAGGACACCATCTATAACACGTACAATAACATTTCATTTTTGGCAGGCAGATAATGAAAAATCCATTAAAAAAGAGTTCCTCATGACCTAAAAATAAAAAATTAAATATATGTAGAATATACAATGTTTGCCAGCATAATATCCAGCTATTTTCAGTGTGTGTTTTGGCTATATGTACAGTTGCTATGTTAGTATAGTTACAGAAATAATACAGTTAATTATTAATTTATTTCTTATTTGTGTAGTATAAAGATACAGATAAACAAACAATGGCCCAAATTCTGAAATCTTTACTTAAACCCTGCAAACATTTTAGCACATGTAACTTTACTCATTTGCGTAGTCTCACTGAAATAAATGGCACTAGATTTGAGTAAACTTCTGTAAGGACAGTACTTAGATTTTTGCAGGATCCTGTCCTGAGCTTATATTCAGTCCTCACACAAGCAAAACTAACATTTATTTAAAGTAAGTACTTCAGGATTTGGTACAAAAAAAAAAGAAAGAAACTATGTAATACAAGGATATAATTCTATTGAAGAGTGTATGATAAGATTAGAAGCTACAAAAGCAGAATTCAAATGGCTTGTCAATCAAGGCCTTCAAGATGGAGCTCATTGTATTACAATAACTTATTATATATTTGTTGAGGCTTTTTACTAGGAGAAATTTAAAATGTTTCAGTCTTGTTTGTTTCTAATCCACAGTCAAAAGAGTCAGGGAGGGAACTGTAGAGTTCTATCATTTGGTCAGTATGTATAACCTATAAGACCATCCACCATAGTGATGAAAATTACGACACCTCGTACAACGTTACAGGTTTTGCTTTTTAAAAAGTTAAAGTGCCTATTTTTTCAGTATTGGGACATTTACAATAATAATTAGCAAACAAATACTATGTTTTGTGACAGTTAAGAATATAGCAGGACAGATCCCAGTCACCTAATAGCCACACAAGCATGGAGAAAAGAAATTAAAGAAGTATGCATTCCTTTCAACCTTCCTCTTGCCTGCAACAAGCCAGTGATTCATAGTTTTCAGCTCTATCTCCAACATATTTTCAAAGACAATACATATGCTAGCTTCCTCAAACTTGAACTCTAACACAAAACCATAACTATAAAGCTGAGCTGATTTTTTGGTTGGGTGGCAGAACTGAAAAATAAATAACAAAATAATTGATTCATTTCAAACCAACACTGACTTTTCTGGTGTTGCTTTCTTTTCTTTTTTTTTTTTTTTTTCTCACCAAATCAAAAAAAAATTAATTTGGGTAAAAAAAAATAATATTTTCAACATCAATTTGAATCACAAATAGTCGTGGGTCGCCCTGACCTGGGTCAACCCAGAAAATTTTTTGTTTTTGTTGTTATAGATGTGTGTTTTTTTTAACCTCAAAATTTCTAGCACAATATCTTACCTTGCTCTGTCAGCAATCACATCATTTGAAGCAGATCAGCAATTCTATATAAAAGATGAATTGGCAAAACCACACTTTAGCCAGCATGGCCTTGGCCTAAGTGTTACCTCATCTTTACTCATTCACTATCCATAATTACACATCATTAAAATATAACTAACAAAGCTTTTAAATTTACCAGTTTTATATTTCATTGTTAGAAGTCAATATATATTATCCCTTTAATCTATTTGGGGAGGAGAACTTGGAGAGCACGCTATGATTCTTTAATATCAATATTTCGTATCTTCTTTAAACAAGGGATTTTCATGCAAAGTCCAGTTGTATGTGAATCATCATAAATAAACTTTATTAGAAATTTTCCTGTGAATGCATTTTGAGGGGTGTCTCAATTTTAGAGCCTTGATATTTAGTTGCTCTTAGCGGTAATCCAACAAAGCAATGGTAGCCACTAGGGCAGAACAAGCACACAGGCTCAAGATAAAGGGAACAGGAAGTCAGAGACAGACAGACTGACTGAAAATGCTGGTGTCGTGGTCCAGTGTATATATAGTGGAAAGGAACACAAAAGGCAGAAAAAATGCCCTGCTTATGGACAACTGTGCAAGGAGTGTGAAAAACAGAACCACTCTTTGCCCCAATGTTGCAGCTACACAGGAAGAAAAAGCAGCCATATATGCAGTTATTGAGGGTGTAGAGAATTCCAACAAAGAGGATATCTGCAGGGTGACTTAAACATATCCAAAGACTCAATGAACACACACTGCAAAAGAAGGCAGCCAGCCATTCAACTGCCAGATTTGTAACAACCAATTTGATTTCAGATGGCTTGTGGAGCCAGCTGCAGTGTAATCCCAATAACATGCATAGGCAGCAATATTAGACTGGAGAAATATTCCCAAGTACTAGAGATGTACAATGAAATTATTCTGAGGCCAGGAGGCAAATTGGAGGCTGTTGATAAGAAACACATGAAATAAAAGATATCACATGGAGTTTATAATAGTTGACTCATTACTGACTGCAGGGCAGCCGGGCAATACAAGCCATGGATCTGACTGCAGTGCAACACCAGAATATCTTCAGCATGAAAGGATGAAGACCAGTCACCATGGGTTCTGTCCAGTATTCTAACAGAATATAAAAACATACTTCAGAGAGAAGGACATCACGAGGGCAAACTGAAGTGAGAGATAGACCCACTGTGCAGTCCACAAGAAAACCAAAATACATTCCTTTAGTTCTGGTAGAGCTGCTGAAGAAGAAACTGGTGAGCCTTCAAGGAAAAGGCATCATCACACCCATTGAAACTAACACAGAGTGGATCAGAAGCCTAGTAAGGGTGAGAATACACTATCCATTACCAACTATTGAGAACATACTACCTGATCTATTTAGCGGGAAAGTTTTCATTGTTTGTGAAGTCAAGAATGGGTTCTAGTATATTGAGGTGGGTGAGCCACCCAGTTACCTGATAACCTTTGTCACACCTTCTGGCAGGTGCCACAGTGTATGAATGCCTAGGACATCAGCCCAGCCCCGGAGGTGTTTCCACTGTGAACTGAACCATGCACTAATGGAACTCCTAGACATCAAGATGATATCCTTATTGTATCAGATGGAGATGACAAGGAAGTGGCAATCCACGACCATTGTACCAAGCTGTAACAAGTCCAAAACAGGTGCAAGGGCAGAATATTAGCCTGAATGCAGACAAGCAGAAACTGAAGAGAACTGAGGTCTCCTACGTCAGACATCTGTTGATTTCTGAGGGACTACAGCCAGGCCCTGAGAAAGTGAGAGCCATTAAGGAAATGTACTGACCAAAGGATTTGAATGGAGTCCAGTAATTTATAGGGATGGCTAATTATCTTTACAGATTCTGTTCACATCTGTTAGAAGATTGTGAACCCCGAGACAGTTTATACACAATGATGCAATGTGGGAATGGTATGAGACCCAAGAACGTGTTTGAAAGAGTAAAGAAAACAACCAGCAAGGCATCAGTCCTAAAGTACATCAAGCATGCAGAATAGGCAGAGCTACAGTAGGATGCCTTGGAAGCAGAAAGCCAACAACTCATAACCTATGTGACAGGGCCAGCCCTGACGGCTATAGCAGGGTGCTGGAAGGCATATATATCAGCCCCAGGCTTAGCAAATCCCTGTTCCCTGGGTAACACAGCCAGGGTTACGCCAGGTTAATTGGGGCACCTGAAGCCAATTAGGGAGCTGGCCACAGCAGGAAAAAGCCTCTGTTTCAGGCAGGCAGAGGCAGCTAAAAGGGAGTTGTGTGGAGGAGCAGAGCAGAGCTGCTACAAGGCATGGAGCTGGTGGAGAAGCAGAGCTGCTACACAGCTCGGAGCTAGTGTGGGTGTTGCAAGAGCACCCAGCCACGGGAGTTAAGAAGGAGCCTGTCCAGGCAAGACCAGGGGACGCCAGCCCCAAAGAGCCTGCAGGAGGACCACAAGCAGGGGGGGCTGCAGACAAGTGACCCAGGGAAGGTAGTAGCCCCTGGACTAAGCTGTTTGAGGCTACTCCTCGCAGGGTCCCTGGATCGGGGCCCGGGGTATAGGGTGGGACTGGACTCCCACCCCCACCCCCTGCTCCCACCCAGCCACACCACCAGCATAGCCCAAGGGAGTGCAGACCCATGGGGCCAAACAGGCCCACCTCGCCACAACTAGTAGGACTCTGCCAGACACAGATAGATCGGTAGATAGATATATAGATAGAAAAGATGCTACTGACTATGTTCTTTGGAATGAAATAATTCCATCAGTTCAACTTCAGGCACTAGGTGTGGATGTGCAGTCTGATCACAAACCATTAGAAAGCAACATGAAGAAGCCACAGCTGAGTGCATCCAAGTGACTAAAGTGCATGATTGAGGCCCCGCTGCAATGAGGTAAGGATAAAGTACTGCCAGGAAAGTCACTACTGGTGACAAATACACCAAGTAGGGCATGCATTCCAAAATGCAACACAAATGGTTCTGTAGAACAGGAGACAGAGTCTAGCAACATGCTAAAATACCTTCACTTCTCTAATGGTAGGCTCCAGGCAATCCAGCAAAGCACCAAACAGGATGCAGTGCAACAGGCAGTGCAACAATTCACATTCCAGGGTTGTCCAGAAAGTGTCAAAGGAGGTTACCTATTACTGCCAGGTCAGAGAGAAACCACGTGCACAGGGTGGGATTTTGTTTAAATGGGACCACGCAGTAATCTCAGAAGATTTAAGAGCTGATATCATGAGATGGATACACACTTCACACCTGGATATAGAGGAATAATTGTGATTGTACAGGGAGTGTACTTACTAGCTGGACATGAATGCCCAATTGAGAGCTTACATGGACCACTATGAGGTGTGCAAACAGCGTAGTGATTGACAACAGAGGGAGACTCTAACGCCTCAAAAAATCCCAACTCAACTCTGGGAAAAGGGCAGAACAGACCTGTTCATCATTAGGGTATGTCTACACAGGGATAAAAGATCCATGGGATGGCCATGGCTGCCAGGATCAGCTGAATCAAGCTCACAGGAATCAGGCTCTAAGGCTGAAAAATCGTTGTGAAAGGTCCCAGAGCTCAGGCTCCCACCTGAGTCCAAATGTCTACACAGCAATTTTTCTGCACAGCGAGCCCAAGTCAGCTGACCGGGGCCAGCCATGTGTTTCTTATCCCCATGTAGATGTACCCTTAACAACCAGAACAACAAGGTCACAGTAGGCTATCACTCCAATTTCTAGGAGGTGAAGGGCAGACTATCTGCAGGACACTCAAGCAAGAACTGTGATCAAGAAACTAAAGATGCATTGTGCAAGGTATGCCAGAATTCAAAAGATTCAGCACCAAATGGGAATTTGAGCACATTTCCTGGGGACCCACAAAGCAATGGGAAGGCAGAGTCAGCAATAAAGACTGTCAAGAGACTGATGGCAACGGCAAAATGGACAGGAAGGGATCCATACCTAACAATGTTGGACCATCTTGCTACACCTTCCCAGGGACTAGATAGTAGCCTGGCACAGGGACTGATGGACTGAAGGACCAAGACTCTACTTCCCATGAGGAGTCGTCTGCTGCAGCCCAGTGAAGGAGCAAAGGACAGGACACAGAAACAATTAAGAGAATGCCAAAGTAGGCAGGCAGCCCACTACAGCTAGAGAGTCAAGGTTCTGAGGCAGCTACACACAGGTGAGCTAGTCTGGGGCTAACCATCAAATAGCTACACAAAGCAATAGCAAAAGGCAACAGTCCAAGTTGCCATGGGACATGAGTCATATGAGGTAGTTACAGCCTCAGGACAGTGGTGAAAATGAAACTGAAAACAACTGCATACTAGTGGCAGACAGCTGGCACAAATGGACAGATGAGGCCAAGGCCAGGACTAGGAGAGCTTAGAAAGAGCCTAAGCCATCAGCTCACCTGACATAGGAGAGAGAGAAGAAACAAAGTTAAATGAGCCACACAGAGGACCAACAGGACACCACCCAATAAAATGAAGACATGGAGTTGAGAACAGAGTAGAAGCTAGTCTCCCACCAACAACAATAACACAAACAAGAAGTGGGAGACTGGTTCAAAAATCTGCATATTTGAAGGACGATGAAGCCTAGTAGGCTGCAAGAGGATGATCTCAATGGTGGGCTTTGTACTAGTAACCTCTGGCCTCAGCAACTCAGCAAATGCTGGCACGAAAACACAACAACATTTTTTAAAAGGACAGATGTAACAATCTGGAGGGAGGAGAATAGATTGTAGAAAGGAAGAGTTTGGAGGGGGTATTGGGAAGTCAGTCCATGTGCACATGGCTAGAGTGCCAGCTGCAGTTGCAGCACCTTTATAAATAGTTTTCTTAATAAAGAACCAATTTAGTTCTAGAAACGTTGAGTCCTCTCATGTTATTACCCATCACACAGAAAATGATACCAGGTATAAACTACCTTTGAGTATTTTTTAAAGATGGATGTGAAAGCCTTATTGAATATTGGAGTGTGTTATCAACAGCATTGTAGGCAACATGAAGATGAAAACAGCCTAAACGCATCTTTAACAATAGTTAAGCTAACACTGCACCATAATAATAATTATTTATTATTTATTTTACAAAGATGCCCAGTGACCCCAGCCAGGATCAGGCTCCATTGTGCTAGGTGCTATACAAACATATAGAAACAGTCTCTTTCTGAAGGCTCTCATAAAAGTGGAGGGAAAAGATACATTCAAATATATATAACTGATACATTTTCATATATATTGTTAATAATCTCTAAAGAGCACTTCAGCTAGACTCCTCAAAACAGTTCAGTGTTTCAAAATGTTAGAAACAGTCTTGGGGGAAAATTGCTTCACTCCGTAGCAAGTTTAATATAGTGCTTACTGAGGCCTTGTCTACATTAAATAAATAAGTTGACATAAAATATGACTTTTATGACATAGAATATGACTGACTTTTGTTGACAAAACTCTCTAGTGTAGACCAGGCCTCAGTGTTTCTGGTAGCTCACGGAACTCAGGATGATGAAATCTCAAGACACTCCCATATATTTAAGGAAATTAGTATAAAATTGCAATGTACACATAGATATTTTTAGCATTTCCTTTTTAAGCCAGATTCACTAGGGCTCATTCAGACTGGATAGACAAAGCAGGAAGTAGAAGTTTGTGTGTGTTAGAAAATAAAGATAATTTGCAGTCTTCTTGCTTGGAAGAAACAATTCCTACAATAGTGTGTCATGAAAATAATCTACCACCCATAAAACATCCTGTGTTGAATGCAAATTACTGAGGAATGTTGAAGCTGGGAACAATTAAACCTTTCAGCTACACCTCAAGCTATAGACATGAAACGGTACAATTCTGGACAACAAAAAGCAAATGTACTGTAGCTCTTAATATACTCCCTCCAAATAGATTTGGTTAATTAAACAGAAGAAATAACCAGGAAAATAAACCTTTCACAAAATCAGCTGGTTCAGTTTCTCCAGAAAAAAGTTCATCCATCACTATTCTCTATCTGTACAATTGCTAAAAGAGTGTTGTTAAGCCATGGGGTCTCTTTTTGTTTCTGTGGGTGGAGAACACACAAATCTGGCAGAAGGGGCTGGGGGAACATGGAGGTAATGAGGATGACAGCACTGTTGGGATTACCTCTGAGGCTGCTTTCCACTCGGCTTCCCAAGAACTCAGTTTGACTCCAGACTTCATCACTCAGGTATCTTTATTTGGCAGAGAGCAACACTATGTTGCACTAATCATACTCAGATGCAGAAGGGGGGATGCAGGGTACATCAGAGCTCCAAAGATACACAGAAACCCTCTCTGTTTATATACAACATCTCATTACATTTAATATCATTACATTACATTTAATATACATTGTATCACACGTTTTTGCTTGATTTAGTTATTTTCTATACAGTGTACTCATTGTCCATGCTTGATGTACTCTTTACCTCATCTCTATATTCTTAAGTTATCTTGTCCATTGTTATCTTTTTTTGGTAGTAAATGATTCCTGGGTGTTCTCCCTCTTATCTTAGCTGGCTCAGACATGCTGTCTTTTTAGTCTACTAATCTATTTACTTATCTTCTTTAGCACAAATGGCTTGTTTTCAGCATGATGATTCATTTACCTCCCTTCAGAGAATGAGGCCTCCCCCCATGTGTTTAATTACTTATGTCAGACCAGGCCTACCTACAAGCACCAGATATCATTTTAAACAGTTGCACTTCGGGGCACAAGTGAAAACACCAAGGGGATGTGACTCACATTGCCTTTAGTGGGCTTTGGATCCAGGCCTATACAAGGTTAGAAAGAAACTTCCTCTATAGGCAGAGTATTCTATAGTTGCCCATTTAGGTTTCACTTCCTTCAGAAATGCCTGACACTGATCACTGTTGGACACAGAACACCAGAGCAAAGAAGTGGTCCATCTAGTCTGGTAACCTAATTTATATTTCCACTCTTCCCCAGACCCTGCAGAATCCCCTCCAGGGGTATAAGGTGGGTTGGGGTCTCTGTGAGACTGCAGGGCCAGGTTGAGGGCAGCGAAAGGAATTGCTTTCCATGGCTTCTCCCCTACCTACAGAGTGGATGTTCCAAACCAAACTGATGCCTAAATTAAAGCAGTTTTAAACACCACTAACTCCAGGTCTGCACCTCCAGAGAAGGTTATTTTGCATTAGTACAGCATGCAGTGCTGGTCGCAAAAAAAGCAAAGAGGGTCTGACCTTCCCTGGGGCTGTTCCTTTCCCAATGCAACCTGGGAATATATACGGCTGAGAGGCTTCACCATCTGCTCCCTCTCCTGCTTCCCCTGGGATGAATTAGAAGAAAACTCCTGGCTGCCTCTCTACCATCTCTCATAGGTATCTATAGGGAAAGGTACAATTAGCTCTTACTAACTGCAGACAGGTGACTGCAGAGAGGTTGGGCAATACAGGAACTGACACAAACTTTTACCTGTGCTTTGAACTGAAGCCAAAATGCCCCGTTTCAGGGTTTGGAAAGCTTTGTTTAAATTTTCCCCTAATCCCCCTCCTCCCCACCACCCCATTATGATTTATTTTCACACATCTTTACAGTGCTGGAAGTGGAAACTGGAGTGGCAAGGCACCAGGAAAAAGGCATAGTGTACACTGTATATTTCTTATCTCACCAGGTGAAGGAACTATCAGAAATCTAGCAAAATAAAATAAAATTAAAAAAAGCCTAACTCAATGAGGTTTCCAGCTTAGTTTTAGTGCCATGCAATTCAGTTATCCTGCGATAGAGAAGCTACAGAATTCAGATGAAAGTAACACAAAAAGGTTGACATATTTAGGATGCTGGATGTACAGACTTTGTGGCTCTCCTTGCTTTCTGAGCTTTCAGACTGAGGAACACAGCCTGTGCTCCACAATATCTGGCTTATATCTTCAGCTAGATTAAGCAATCATGGAATGGAGTCCTGACTATGCTATTCAGGTTAGTTTACATGTAATACATGTAAAGTAACAATGTCAGCCTTTGGTTGCATGCTAGCACTGTGCAAAACACTTGCAACATAAACATAACTGAAGACCTGGCCTGTTTGGGATTGTGTTACAAAGGACCAACTGAGAGAAAAGTTAAGATTTACACATTTTGGGGATGCGAACGGAGGACAGTTTATGGACGGGGTAGTCAATTGGCAGACTGTGGACCAAATGCGGACCACCAGATGCTTTTGAACAGACCCCAAATCTTTATATTCACTTATTATTATTTTCCCTGAAGTCTGGAGCTTGACTATAACTTGACCAAGAAATTTGGACCTTGACAAAAAATAATTGATCAACCCCTGGTTTATGGTTTTGAATCAAAATCCTGTGAAATACATAGTTCAACACAGTTTTGATGTGAAATTGAGTTAAACATGACCATCTGGACAGAGTTGAGCTTGAAATTTTGCTTCCATTTAAACAAAAACATTCAAAGGCTATGAAGCCATGCAGACTGCAACTAAAGAAAATGTAAACAAATCCCTGGGAGGCAGAACTGTTGACTTTCACACATCTCTAGTGCTTAACCAGGCTGAACGGCTCCTCTGAAAATGTTGAAGTGAACACATTACATTAGGGTTTGCTCAAATTTACATCATCCAAGATTCATTTTACTCTTTAAGAAATAGCATCACTTGTGCAAGTTTCAAAAAGCTTGTTTTCAATTTGGCTGAACGCAGTCAGTATGAGGCATGGCATGAGAATATAATTTATGATAAAACTCAGGTAGACTAAAAGGCATTAAGTTATCAAACAGATTACAGATGATCATTTTCTTAGCACTGATGAAAACAGCATGTAGGACTTGACAAGATGAACTTGGTCCTACAGGATGTCTTGCGCAATGGCTGTCAGTAAGAAATAGACAAAATAAATCTACTCTAGATGGCTTTCTAAAAATAAATAAATATATAGGTATATAAAAATATGCAGGAGTACACATTCTGAGGCACTCTGTCAGCACACTCAAGAGGAGGACATCATCTAGTGTGACAGAGCTGAAGAAAAGTAACGACATTTGGAAAAATTAGCCTTACATACATTAATATAATAACATTTGTGGCTGGGAAATCATCTTTAAAGAAAACTATACTTAATTGTGTCCCAGAATATATTTTGAATATAGCCAGAAAGTTTTCACCAAAACAGAACTTCAGTGTAAGTCAGGAAAAAGAATTCCTGAGCAATCCCACAGATCCATTTTCAAATCAGCTCTAATATATTTAGTACAGTACATGCTGAATTTTTAGCTGATAGAGGACCACACTGGACATTTGCTCTGTAGAGTACATACATATTACATATCAAACACATACACACACTCACACAATCTTCTACCTCACTAACACTGACCTTTCATTCTCAAACTATCTATGGATCTGTACAACGATGTCTCGTAAAGAGCATCATTCTATCAGTAAGGTGATGCTTTTACTTAAATTTCCCATTTTTTCTACCATTGTTCATAAATACACAGCTCTTCAGTCTCCCAATGAACACAGATGATTATTAAATGTTAATAAATGGAATGAAATATTTTCAACCATACTTTAAAACACTGTAAAACTGATAGACAAATTATATCAACATCACAGCAAATATTATGGCTTGTGCTGCTTAACAGTTATGAGTGTACTGTATTGGCAATGTTGAATGAGGTCACTTTCATTGCACCAGCATTTTGCTACTAATATTGTAATGTCAGCCTCTGAACAAACATGGCCTTGTGCAACATACAACTACCTATGAGAAAATACATCATTGAGTAAATTCTTGAACACACTGAAGTCAGTGGCAGTTTTGCCTATCACTTCCATGGGACCAGAATTTCACCCATCTTAGACCACATCATAAACTACTGATGTTCATTAAATTGTTTTATTCATGTATCTTTAAACATATGTATTGCAATGTTCTTGCCAAAAATTGGAAATAATATTGGTAACTTTGAATTACCTTAATTTCTCCAAACAGGAGCCTTCATCTTCACCACTAGTGACTCAAGGAAAAACTGGATATAATTCCTGTAAATTGTTGCCTGTCAGGTTCATGTGACAGCATTCGAACAGTGGAGATCTGAAAAAATATTGCTCATAGAAAGGTTAAATTTTAAATTTGGTATTTATATTTCTACTCAGTAGATACACTAGTGAATGAGTGTATGGAATTTAAAGGGGAACAGGTTCAACAAGAACAAGGAAATTAGTTTTGCCACTTAGTCATTTGTTATAAATGTCTGTATTATACAAATATAAGCATCACTTTCCTAGATAGTTGACATTAAAGAAACCAGACAACTCAAAACAGGTGCATCATTCACAAGGATTATAGATAAACAGGTAACAAAGAAGGCCAATGAAATATAATGTTTCTCAAAAACTGTGCACCATCTGTAAAACTACCTTATAAACTTCTGACTGCAATTTAAATTGTAATTGTTATTATTTTGATGAGTTATTTCAATGGATTTGTATGACTCACCCTACAGTTGATGGAGTTCATATATAATTTAGAAAAAAAATATTGCTCTTAAGCCATAGGGAGAAATATAGTACAGAGGACATTTTGACAAGAACTTCTGGAGTTATTGCCTTTGGGAGAGAACAAAAGAACTTCCTGAAGATATTAACATTGCAATTGACAGCATCATTCAGTAATATGAAAGTTATTAAGAAATCTTTTGAAAGCTTAGATTTCCACTAGAAGCTCCATCAAAATCCCCAAACTAACTTAAGCAAAGAGCTGGCAGGGTGAAATCTCAGTTGAGTGAGAATACCTCAGTGAAAGCTGAAAGAAATCACAGATCATCCAACTGTTAATTCTAAAGGTTTATGTCACCTTGATTTTCAACAGAACCATGGCACAAACAACATTGGGGTAGAAGAACTCATGTTATCTGTATTTAGGTTTGGAAGGATTAGATTTTTATTGGTAAATATCATTAAACACCAATTTCACCAGACCCACACAAACCATTGAAAAAAATATTTCCATTGACAATAATGCTGCTTATTAGAGTTTAATTTAAAACTATTTACTTAATATATTTTGATGTGATTTTGACAGTTAGTTTTATCAGTTATACAGCTTTAATTTTTTAAATCTAAACATCTACTGTCATTACGTAATTATTGTCTGAGCCCCCATAGTTTCCCACAACTGTGAAAATTTAAATAAATAAAAATAACCACTGAAATTACAAATAAAAATCGAATTCTGCCAAGCCTAGTTGTAATGTATTTCTCTGTCTCCTGGATTTGCAACCCCTTTATATTACTGAACATTTGGATGGAAAAAAATAGAACTATCTTGGATTTGGCCACATCAACCACATTTGAATATGTCCAGGGAACCAGTGACAAGAAAATGTATATTAAACTCTGCCTACTGGATCTCATTTTGTAGCAATAACTGGTGTCAATCATCATAGCTCCATAGCAGGGATCCTATAGACCATCTCTTGCCCATGGCTCCCATGGTGTTCAGTAATTACTCTAGTCTTGAAGCCAAGGAGTCTGACAGAGGTCTGCTTTTTTCAGAGTCTGAATTCTAACTTGTCAATATTGGGTAACACAAGCCTCTGAATAACATAACCATGACAAAGGTCTTGCCAGAGCCTCTTAAAGGTACAGTTCTTCACATCTTCCATCCACAGCAAAACAGAACCATAACACTAATTAACAATCAACATTAACCTAATATAGAATTTCAAATACTTATAACTAAACTATTGATTAAACTAACAATCTTCAATTAGTATGTGAGGTGTCCAGCACTCCTGCTGTCAGAAAGTGGCAAATTCACTTGTTCTGGTTGTTCCATGTCCTTTCTCAACCTTCTGTGGTTGTTGCCTATCAGAGACCCTCTCATGCAAAACAGCAAACTCACTGCCCTTTATCTCCCTCCCTTCTGGGGTTTGTAGAAGGTGTTGCCTATTCTTCCACAGTATGTGATGACAGGGGTAATAACATCAGATGACCAGAGGACAAGCTCTTTTGACACCACTGCTGTTGGTGACCACTGTTTCCCAGTGTAGTTACCAACAGCACAATTTTCATGAAACAATGGCAAATCCCAAAGCTGCAAATCATATTGGATTTTTTTCCCCAGATCCCAGTCAGAATCTTGTCTGGACTCAGCTCCCACAAAATTGCAACACTGGCTCTTCAGCCTTAGATCAATCATAAATTCCTCTATGGCTTCACCTTCTTTTTGTACTCTGTTTAAAAACATTTCTCTCATATCCTTCATTTTTACATGGAGTGCTGTATTCCTCAAAATTCTGTACTACAGTTTCATAGTTACCCTCTTCTGCCTGAGCTAACTGAAATCTATTAAACACATCAAGTGCTTCAGAGCCAGCTACCTTCTTGCTGACACCCATTGCTTGCAGAGAGAGAGTGAAGTGCTGTGTAAATCTTTTCCAGTTGACTTCCACGTTTCCAGAGAGTTTAAACATTGCTGGGGCTTTTAACTACTCCAGTCTTCCACTCAGGGTATTTTCTTTCTTCACTTTACTCCTGGTCCCATGGGTATTCAATGATCACTTGGATCCCAAGGAGTCTAACAGAGTTCTGCTTCATTTAGTGTGTGAGTTCTAACTGATTAACATAACATCACAACCAGTTCCAACTTGTTCTTGGCAGAGCTTCTTAAAGGTACAAGTTCCCCACAACTATTTCTCCCTTCCCCACAGTCCCAGCCACCACTGTGTACACAGAGAGTGTGAGGCTGCCCGCCTCAACATAATGCACCATCTCTGCACTCTGAGGTCTGAAAAGTAATAGGCATGAGACACTCTACGCATACATTGCTAGTCTCTAAGATGCCATATAGTTTGCTGCAGCCACACACAGGAGTAATATATCTGAGATTGCAGAGACGAGGAGTAGTTGTAGAGAAAGCAACTCACCTCCACTTCCTATATGAGTCTCCTTGTTTCACCAGGAAATTCAGCCTCCTAACTGGAAACCCCAGGTGACAGCAGCCAAGACCAGGAGAACCTAGCAGTCATGCCCCACAATGGGTGGAGAAGAGGAAGGTCCATGATGCCACCACGGGAAGACGTTGCACAGTCCCTCGGTACACAGGAGAATTCAGGGAAGGATAGTGACATGTGACTCATCAGCAAAGGCACATGATGGTGTTTCTATTCACTCTCTGGATTGTCTATACGTTAATGTTGCCAACTCTCATGATTATATTGCAAATATCTCAATCTTCTTGTCTTAAAGTGCAGGTTTCTGGTATCCTCTTACTAGGTGAAGAGATTTTTATTTAATTATTATTTTTTGTGAGTTTCTAGTCTTCATAGTTTTGGAAAAAAGCTTGAAAATGTGAATGTTCAAAGCTCCAAACACGGAAGGCAAACACGACTCAAACTGTCTTGTTTTAAAAATCTCATTAAAGCCAATATAATGATTTTTTGTGACCTGGCTTATGAGTTTTGGACACTGGTGGCTGGCAGTACTAATTCCTTCTCTTTTGCTAACTGTTTACAAACATGGTTACTGTTTGGTGTTACTGACCAGCTATATGCAAATGATAACAAAAGAGCTTTTCAAAATGGCTGTCAGGGCACTTGCAGTGTAAATATTCTCTAGTATTTGCAGTGCTTTTCCTCTCTGAGGGTATTCGTGAGTCTACACACTTACTCACAGGAAATGACTCCAAATAAAAGTGATGGTGAACACCAGCAAAGCAAATCACCAACAAGAATAGTCATGCTCGCTCTCCTGCTGTACTCACCCAGCCATATCCCATTTCCACCTCTTAAGGCATCACCACTTCTCACTCTTCCATCAGTAAGAAATTATTATAGACTATATACTATAGTGCAAGGAAGGAGCAACTGAGCAAAACTGTTGGAGACGAAAGCTTATCAACAGGCAGCCTCTGGGATTGTGCCATTTACCTGTCTGCTTTTGAGGTTGGTAAACCATTTTATTTGAGGGGAAAAAAGAAATCAGGGATTTAGTGTCAGGGCTGAGTCATATTCCAGAGGAAAAAAAGTTAGCATGCTGTCTCTCTCTCTCACACAGACACACACACATACACACACACACACACACACACAGAATTTCTCTTTTCTTTGTGCAATTACGATTATGAAATTTTCCACAGTGTTTTTTTCCAGTTCTAGGCTTTTAAAGAAGAATTTCATTCTTTCAGTAAGAAAACTGGAAGGAAACTATTCTCACTTGACATACACAGAATTGCAAAATCGCATTTGATCCATTCTGAAGGTATTATTGTGGGAATAGTAGAGGGCTTTGAAATGAAAGATCCCAGCCCACAAAGTGAGGTAGGATGTCCCTGCTCTTTAGTTTGTCATTGATTTCATCCTGAGTGTTCTTTTCAGAAATAAACAATTTTATTAAAAAGAAAATAGATTTTTTTAGCTGACTAGAATCCTTACAGTCAGTAATTTTAATGTACACCTTTATTCTAGAAGTGAGTTTCTTAAATAACATCTATTTGCTCTCTGAAAGCATGCTAACAGTCTCATACGGCACACTCCATTAGCATGGAAATGGATTTTTTCGTGTGTAATTTACTTTTTCTGCCACTGTATTATATTATAGCTGCAGTTATCAAAAAGGGACTGGAAAACTCATGCTGTACTTCAAAGTGTATAAGATTCCAACTGTTTTAATTGTAATTCTAATGTGTCTATGGACTGGCAACCTATACTGTAGTGTGTGTGTGTGCATGAGTGTGTGCATACAAACATACATCAGAATGCCACTAAAACACAAAGATAAACTGCCTTCTAAGTGTGTGAATATATCTGAATGTTTCAGAGATTAATTAGCATAATACTGTGAGGTGCTAAATTAGTATTCCAAAAGACCAGTAGAGTGAAAACAACACTCGGTGGGAATGAAAAGATTACTGTATTCACCTGGAGCTATTTATTGCTAATATAAAAGAGCCCTTAAAATACGTACTCTGAAGGAAAAAATTGGCAGGAAGCATGCTACTCCTTAATTCAATGGAAAAGATTCTTCAGTGAGCTTGCTGAATAATCATTCTTAAAACAAATGCAAATTAATAAAATTCAGAATGTGTAGAGATAATCTCTTGAACAAAGGTTCACTATAAACTAGAAAAATGCAAACATTTTGAGCCAAATCCTCAGGACTGGTACTTCTACACTTACAGCTACCTATGTAGCCCCCTGATTTTTGTGCCACAAAGCCCCATGCTGCAAATTCTGGCAGCAGCAACTGCCCTCAAAGAGCCATTCCAACAACCAGGGATCAACAGAGCACAACAATGACCCAGATATGCCTCCTTCTTCACGGTCATATTCCTACAGTGGGTGTGGCAAATAAATTTGTATACTTACTGTATGCTACCCGGAGAAATCTCCATTTAGCCAGTTAAGCCATTTTTAGGCTATTGGTGCCTCTGGAGCAACACAAAGCTGTAGGAGAGTAAAGAGTTAAAAGCTGGACAAGTAATCAGGCCTAAGCTACAGGGAATGGAGTCATGACACAGGCAAAACCTTGTTTCTGTTACTTGGTGTGAATTTTAGCTAGAGTCTGTTATTTCTCTTCTTTCCCTCCCTTCCTAGCTATTTGTACAAGGAATGAGACTAACAAATAACTACTTTCCCTTTTGTTCAAGGTCTTTGGTGGGAATACAACATTACCTTTTTTCCTCCCTTGCATACAGAATATTTTAAAGAATGTTAGTAAGTTTCAAGGTAATGTTCCTGCACTCTGTGCAGTAATCCTGTAAACAACAAACAGGGGCAGGTATAATTGTATTCATTATGTAGTTATTAATATTCATTTTATGTGTCAATTTAACCAAATAAGGGTCTATGGGGAATTGCTGGAAATGTATACTGTTATGGATAAAAAGATTGTAAAGAAACCCCCTCGTCACTCACTTGTGGCGTTGAGGTGGAACGAGCAGGCAATAAAGGGTTCTGTCTCCCCAATCCACCCCCAGGACAACCTGTTTGGTTATTTCTAACAAAAGCATCCTTAGTAGTTGTCAGATTCTGGCTCATCAATCATACAGATGGATTGTGCAACTTCACAAAAATTCAGTGCCTACAGGTAACCATGCTATTTAGGCGTTTTCAGGTAGTCATTGAGCCTCTGAACAAAATAGACATTCCTGAGTTTTGAAATGCACAATGGAAATGGTACATCTTGGGAACAAATTGGAGCAATAAGAACACTAACTGGATTATGTTTGTACCTTATAAATTGGTTGCAACAATAACAAAAAGTAGAATAATAAAAGCACTGGGAAGGTCATGATATGAATTGTTGCATGGATGAAAACTGAATCTCACTGATGTATTAGAATTTTTTGAAAGTGTCAGTAAAGGAGAACTGGTTGACACATTTTATTTAGACTTTCAAAAAAATATTTGACAAGTTCCCTCACAACAGGCTATTAATGTAATCATGAGGTGAGAGGAAAAATATTGTCATGGAATAAAAACCTGGCAAAGTGACAGAAAACAAAGGATAGGAATAAATGGTCAATCTTCATCATGGCTAAAGGTGCCTCAAGGTTCCATATTAAGTCTGGTGTTGCTTAATGTATTTATTAACAATCTGGAAAGGGCATGAGCAGTGAGGTAACAAAATCTGCAAATGACACAGAGTTATTTAGGTCAGTCAAATCAAGAGGTCTGTGAGGAACTACAAGGAGATTAACCAAGCCTGGTGATTGGACAACACAATAGAAAATTAAGTTCATTGCTGATACATGGAAAGTAAAGAGGAAAGCATTTGAACTATTCAGACATCATATAAGGTTCTAAGCTAACTGTATTAGCTCAGGAAAGATACCTGGACCTGACTGTGAACAATTCAATTAAGACCTCTGCTTGATATGCAGCTATGGTCAAAAAATCAAACATGGGAACTGGATGAAGGATAATATGTAAGTTAATATCCATAATATTATAATGCCATTACATAAATTAGTGATATGGCATCCCTTAGGCTGCTGTGTGCAGTACTGGTCACCCCATCTCAAAAAAGATGCCACAGAATTAGAGAGGGTTTTGTATGGGACACGGAGAAACTTTTATATGGAGAGAGATAGAACAGATTAGGGTTGTTTACTTTCGGAAGTAGATGAATAAACAGGAACACAATAAGATAATATAAAATAATGAATGTCATAAAGAAGGTAGATCAGGAGCTTTTATTCTCCCTGTCTCAGAATGAAGTAAAAGGAGACATTCAATGAAACTGAAAGGTGGCAAATTCAAACTTGAGCAAAGAAATTTTTTTTTGTTTTGCCCAACACAATTAGCCTGTGGAACTCATTGCCACAGGACATTTTGAGGCCAATAATTCAGCAAGATTCAAATTGGGATTTGTTGCTGGACATTTATATTTAAATTGATCATTTAGAAGAATATAGACTTTTTTTTAGCTGACTAGAATCCTCATAGTCAGGAATTTTTCCTATACTCCTGTGTTTGCTATCAGTCCATAAAGTACTGTTTGCATAGCACAACATTGCTGCATGCCAAAGTAACACACACTGCATCTCTCTGCATTAATTTTCAAAGAGCCAGAACATAAATATTTACTACCTGCTGGTACCAACAACTTATATTTAGGCAGGTCACTTTGGCCCAGATCCTCAGTGGTATTTAGGTGCCTAACTCCTACTGAAATAGAGTTGCTCCACCTGTAAAATGGGGATAATATTTCCCAACTTCACAGGGATATTGTGATGATAAATATACTAAAAAGAGTGAGGCGTTCCAATACTATGTAATGGGAGACAAAAAGTGCCTAAGGCAGATAATATTTCCACGCACCTGGGCTACATGTATAAAAATAGTTTTATTATTGTCTCTTTTGCACCACACGAGGACTTCTGGGATTGCCCGAGTTTTCATTCCCAGAAGGAACTACACACTCCATAATGTTCACTGAACACTTTATTAGCACTTAGCAAAAAAAAAAAAAAAAAGGCAGCCTCCGTCTTTATGAAGTGCTCTGCAACTGGTTGGTACAATTGTTCCAGTACAGTCTGCCTATGCTGAAACTCCTGATTTTCCTATTTCTACGGCATAAGAAGTGGCTGCTTCCACATTCTGTTCATGCTACAAGCACTCTTAGGAGATGGAGCCAGAGTCACAGTCTGGGGCTTCACATGCCAAGATGAGGAAAATCTATTCAGTCCCCAAAACCTTGTAAGGCTGCCAATGTCAGTCAGACCTCAGGTTATGTGCTGCCATAAGAGATGGTTGCATACGTTAAAGATGTCTGTTCGGGCAATACATGTTTTTCACTTACTGTTCCCAACTCTCTTCCGCATCACAATGTTGCTGCTATTGAGCTATATTTTTCTTTGCTGGTTTTGCACCTTTTCAATCTATTCACCTTGGAGCTTGTTTGCTTCCACACATAGGCAAAGTAAAAACCAATGGATGTGAAACGAAAAATGTTAATTGTTAGCTGGTGATGTTGCTGAATATGGTAAGGGAATATTTTACAAGTCTACTGCACTCAGGATTTCAATTTAATTCACTTTGAACTAGCAGAAATGAGAATCATTAGTTTATTTCAATCTGTTTCAAGACTGAGATGCAGGACAATCATTAGCTGCAAAGGCACTGATTCAGTTACAGATTCTGGCAGCTTAAGGGGCTGGAACTGTGTTGCAAAGGGTCAAGAGAGCATTCTTCTGACACAGGCACAGTGTAGTGTTGATTCTGGATACTTTGTGATCAGTGTGAATACCAGTGAGACACGGTACAGCCGATTTGCAGATCAATAAGGTTTAATGTGCAAGGTTTTCTATAAATATACTAGTTAGATACAAAGCCTAAAATTAACTATAATATATCATACTCACTAAGCCTGGAGAGCTAAGCAGTCACTCAGAAGGCTGTATACAGGAACAGCTTTCTTCAGGAGCCCTGCCAGGGAGTCAGTGGCCTCTGGTCCAACCGACAACACCTCTCGCGGAGTCAGGTGTTGATGGAGTGCCTCCCTTTATCTAAGTTGTGAATTTTTATACCCTTCCATAAACAAACTTCATCTAATTATCTATCTCATTATCATATATGCTAATTACCTACTTTGGGTTTCCTTAACTACATTCCATTCTCACCATGATAATTGGGGTCATCAAAACAACATCTGGTGATAGGAGGGGCTGAGTAAAAGTATGCCCCTTGGCAATGAAACAGTGTACCCCCACACGTTCAAGGATAACTTCTTGTTCCCATCACCATTATCTATGTGCAGCTGCAAGCATACAGTATCTGTATTTTGTCTTATTATGTGCCGGGGTATGCAGAAACTGAGACATCTATAGGGTTATTCAGTCTCAGCCAACTGGAAGATGTCATGCTACAGAGGTCAGAATAGCCAAGCAAGCAACTGAAGCTATGCTAGGCCTGTAGGACAGGGGTCTAGCAACTCAAATTGTACTGGGCCTCCAACATGTAGGACCAGTGTAAGAGGCCCTGCACTGCCTACCTCCCAAGTCCCAGCACACAGAGTGTGCCAGGAATAGGGCAGGTGGCAGTTTCCATAGAACACAACAGTATATACTGCCCTTGGCAGGTCGCAGTAATTAAAATCAGCACCTAGGTTTCTCTAATGTCAGTGGTTGTTATGATCCCCAAAGAAGCCCAGAATCCTTATGGTGCCAAGGTAGCATAACTGCATTTTTGTCCATTATCCCTTGCCTGTGCTTGCTCTGCTGCAATTTCCAGAGGCCCAGAAAAGAGTCACACACACACAGAGTTTTGAGAGAGCTGTTACCCCAAGTTAGACTGGTGTTTGCAAGGCAGAGGTTCGGCAGGCACTGGTTTTGAGTGGCCACGGAATACTATTGTGGTAATCTGTATTAATGGTTGAAAGCACATGCAATTTTTTGGAATTGAAAAATTAAACAATAATAAGCCACCAGGACCAGATGGTATCCACCCAAGAATTCTGAAGGAACTCAAATGTGAAATTGCAGAACTAATAACTGTGGTATGTATCCTATCATTTAAATCAGCTTCTGTGCCAGATGACTGGAGGATAGTTAACGTGATGTTAATTTTTTTAAAAGGCTCCAGAAGTGATCCCAGAAATTACAGGCCAGTATGCCTAACTTCAGTACCAGGCAAATTGGTTGAAACTGTAGTAAAGAACAGAATTATCAGACATGTAGATTAATATGATTTTTGGGGAAAAGTCAACATAGTTTTTGTAAAAGGAAATCATGCCTCACCAATCTACTAGAATTATTTGAGGGGGTCAACAAGCATGTGGATAAGGGTGATCCAGTGGATATAGTGTACTTAGATTTTCAGAAAGCCTTTGAAAAGGTCCCTCACAAAAGGCTCTTAAGCAAAATAGTGGTCATGGGCTGAGAGGGAAGCCTGGATCAGTAATTAGATAAAAGATAGAAAACAAAGGGTAGGAATAAATTGTTTGTTTTCAGAATGGAGAGAGGTAAATAGTGGTGTTTCTCAGGGGTCTGTACTGGCACCACTACTGTTCACCATACCCATAAATGATCTGTAAAAAAAGAGGTAAAGAGTGAGATGGCAAAATTTGCAAAGGATACAAAATTACTCAAGATAGTTAAGTCCAAAGCAGACTGCAAAGAGGTACAAAAGGATTTCACAAAACTGGGTGACTATGCAACAGAATGGCAGATGAAATTCAATGTTCATAAATGCAAAGTAAGGCACCCTGGAAAACATAATCCCAACTATACATATAAAATTATGAGGTCAAATTAGCTGTTAGCATTCTAGAAAGAGATCTTGGAGCCATTGTGAATAGTTCTTTGAACACATCCACTCAATGTGCAGTGGCAGCCAAAAAAGCTAACAGAATGTTGGGAATCATTAGGAAAGACACAGATAATAAAACAGAACATATTGTATTACCTCTTTATAAATCCAGGGTACACCCACATCTTAACTGCTGCGTGCCGATCTGGTTGCCCCATGTCAAAAAACATATTGGAATTGGAA
Source organism: Emydura macquarii macquarii (assembly GCF_026122565.2). Taxonomy (NCBI): domain Eukaryota; kingdom Metazoa; phylum Chordata; order Testudines; family Chelidae; genus Emydura; species Emydura macquarii. The sequence continues at coordinate 15,282,986 of NW_027132773.1, forward strand.
AAGTTACAGAAGAGGTCATCTAAAATGTTTAGGGGCATGGAAAAGCTTCCATATGAGGAGAGATTAATAAGATTGGGACTTTTCAGCTTGGACGAAAGACGACTAAGGTGGGATATGACAGAGGTCTATAAAATCTTGTCTGATGTGAAGAAAGTAAATAAGGAAGTGTTATTTACTCCTTCTCATAACACAAGAACTAGGGGGTCACCAAATGAAATTAATAGGCAGCAGGTTTAAAACAAACAAAAGGAAGTATTTCTTCACACAACACACAGTCAACTGATGGCACTCCTTGCCAGATGATGTTGTGAAGGCCAAGACTATATCGGGGTTCAAAAAAGAACTAGATAAGTGCATGAAAGATGGGTCCATCAATAGCTATTAGCCCAAATAGGCAAGGATTGCTGTTTGCCAGAGGCTGGGAATGGCCAACAGGATGGATCACTTGATGATTACTTATTCTATACATTCCCTCTGAAGAACCTCACATTGGCCACTGTCAGAAGACAGGATACTGGGCCAGATGGACCATTGGTCTGACCAAGTATGGCCGTTTTTATGTTCTTATCTTCAGCTAATCAGGCAGCGCTGGCCTCTCTGTAGAGAAACCTGAAATAGTTCTGTGGCCTCAGCAGAGTTTCAGTGATGATTGGCTTGGGATATTAAGGAAGGCCAATACTGAGGAAAGAGAAAACTGAATTGCAGGATGAGGAAATTGGAAGGAAAGGAAGAAAATATTAGTAAGAGATGGTACATTCCCTTGCAATAATTTTAAGGGCTAGGTCTTCAGCTGGTATAAATCAGCATATTTCTATTGACTTCAGTGGAGCTACATGGATTTACATTAGCTGGCAATTTGTCTCATTTTACAATAAACAAAAGGGTCCATAACTTCCCCATGAGTCAACTGTCATAGTTCCCTGGAAGCCAATGGATTTACAACAGACAAGGGTCAGTTCCAATTATACTAAAGGAGGATCATTCACTAAGAGTTCAAAGACAAATTATTCTCATTAAATTTGAATGAACCAATTCTGTCTGTGTGATGGGGGTGTAAGTAAGGGAATGTAAGAACAAAAAATTTTACAGCCAGTTGATCAGTGTGAAATTTGGGTCTGTCTTTCACAGCTTGTATGTTGCATTGGTTGCTCTGCTTGAAAAAGTAACAAAAGGCGATTTGCCAATGTTTCTAGGCTAAAATATTCATCCCTTGTGACCTGATATGAGCTGGAATGGTGTTCACATAATCACATGCCTCCATCTTATCTTGCAGATACATCTGCAGAGTTAGGATCATCTTGGTAAACCTATGAAAAATATTTGCTCCATCTTCAGGTATTATTTGAGGAAGTCACTCGTGTATTGATTGCTGATGTTGCTGGTCTTAGCGAGATAACACCTCTAATCCATCCACTGAATGTTATTCTGCCAATGATTAAACAGCTTTGACGCCAAAAAAAGATTAGTGTGCTGATGGGTTTAGGAAGGTCTGTTTTCAGAAATATGAGAAAAATGGCAATACATGCTTCTTTCTATGAGAATGCCAGTTGCTGAAGCTTAAAGTCCACTTTTGTCCACAAGGGGCTGGGTCAGAAACTGGCAGCAGAACAGCTCTAGCTATAAATCTGAGTGTCAAGAAAGTTGTTTACATTTTACTCTTGTGAGCTAGTGTTTTTTTAGCTCATATCATAAAGGTGCAGTTTTTTTCCATCAATTCTTCACCCTTTCTTAATCTGAGATGAGAAATTCTATGAAGATTAATAGGATTTTCTATTAGTGATAACAAGCACATTGGATGAGCCAAATTCTGCTCTTGTGTACAGCTGTGTAAATTCAAAGCATCTTGACTGATGGCTGGCAGTGGAGTTGTTCTGACCTGAAACCAATGTAACTGAGAGTAAAATGTGGCTGTGTTTCTTTCTCTGTAGGAATGGGAAAAGGAAGGAGTGGGACATCAGAGTGGACAAGTAGAGTTCCTGCAGGAAAGAGAAAAAGGAGTGACAGAAGAGAGCCTCAGAAGGGTAGCAGGGGACTTCAAGAGGGAAAGAAAGGAAGAAAAGGGGAGAAAGGCCGTAAGTGAGGAGACTACCAGTACTTCAGTGAGACAGGGAGACAGGATTTTAAGGAGAAGGAGGAACAAGGAGAAACATTGAGAGGCAGTGAGAATGAGGAAAGGAGGGTCATTAAGTCATCATTTGGGAAGCAGACTTGCCAATTGCCAAAATGATGTTGGAACAGCCAGAGGGAAGTAGCAAGCAGTGAGAAGTAGCAGGCCAAGGAGACAACAACAACCAAGGTGAGCCACAGTTTGTGAGGAAGGTGGTTTGTGAGGTGGAAGGTTGCCATCCTTCATGTGTATTGGCCCTAAGAAATTTGGTTAAACATCTGAACTGATCCTGCATGCTGAATTTCCACCTATTAGTATTTATTTTGGTGTTCTTATATGTATTTTATATACCAAGACTTGCATGTATTTTTGTTGTGCTCATGCCAACTTAATGAAGGGAAATACACTTTAGTAGTATAAATGAGGAAACCTTATGTACCTTCTGAAATATAAAATGGCAACAGAGGTGATTGGTAAGAATATTAGAACAACCACACTACAATTTATGGGCAGATTTGTTAAGGGCTTCCTTTTTCTTGGCCCAACAATTAATTGTAGCTACAGTTAATTGGAGGTACCAATTCTACCACATAGATGTTTAAATATCTAATTTGCAGTGACAAAGTTACAGGCACATAAAAAGGAAGCTAGCACTGAAAATCTGGCACTTAGTCATGATGTGTGAGTGTGACTGGCGGGTTGATTTGTTGGGCACAGAGGGCTGGGTTCAAAACCATCTGAAATCAGTGGAAAGACTCCTTTTGAGTTTGATGAGTTTTGTATCAAACCCATGATGCAAGCTACCAGTAACTTAGCAGGGCTTTCCATATCATAATGTAATATACCAGCAACTCCTTTCACTCCTTGCCTTCGCTTTCTTTGCTGACTCCTTTTGGCCTAGATGATTCAAAATTTTCACGTCAGCAAAGTCAGTCACTTTTTGACTGTGAAAGGTTTTTTCTAAATAAAAATACCAGAAAAAATTCTGACCAAAATCCAAAAATTATTGTGGCTTTTTTCCACCCACATAGCAAAGGGACCAAAAACACGTTTTCTCTATTTAATTCCTCAGCACATCTGAGCAACTTGCAGTTATTAATAGATGTCAGCTTCATAGCATCCCTGTGACGTAGGGATGTATTATCTGCATATTTAATTGATGGGATATTGAGGCAGAGGGTAGATTAGACAATTTGTTCACAATCATACAGGAGTTCTGTGGCTGAGCTGGGAAAGAATACATATCTCCTGCTTCCCAGTCCAGTGCTCTCTCCACTAGAACATCCTTCCTCCCCTAAACACACACACAAACTTTCTTGATGTGCATCCAGAACCAGTTACCTGAATCTGAATATTCCCTGGATTTGGGGGAAGATCAGATCAGGATTCATCTCCGATTCATCTCTACTTCATAGGTTCAGTATACAGTACACATAAACTCTGGGGTGAGAGGATGAAAGTAGCAAAGAGAAAAAATAATTTATTATAAAAATAAATGTTCCATTTTCTGCAAACCCTTCCTAGTATAAGAGAAAGGCTGATTAATATAATATGCAAGCAGAAGTGTCTACACTATTAAATCTTAATGTGTTAGAAATATTACATGTGAAGTCGTTGCATTAATAGCATCACTTAACCAGAACATGTTTTATTCTACTACTTTAACCTTCATGCGGGTAGATATAATATATGCAATTTTTTCAATTATCTCTTATGTCCTGCAATAGGTTTCTTGTAGACATTGGGAAACTGTTATGACCCCTTCAAGTCATAAGAAAATTTTCTTCACACCAGGATATGCTGAACAAATTATTCTCAGTTTTAACATGAATAAGTTTAAGAATTTCAGTGGCTCTGTACTAAAATTATAGAGTGCTGGTTTTATAATTTAAACCACAATTATCATTTCTTTAATAAAAATTGAAATAAAAATTAAAGGAAAGGTGGAATCTTTGTCTTTCGATTTTCTTTCTTTTTTTTTTTTTGGTCCCCCATGCCTAGGGGAACACTTCAGAGTGCAATTATTTTGTAGAGCACTTGAACATTTCTGTTCCTTGAAAGACTGTATTGTAGCATCTCATCTCTCTTGGCTAGTTAAAGCAATGCTGCACGTTGCATTAATTAAAACCTGCTGTAGTTATATATTTTATAATTAGCCCTATTGTGGTTCATTGAATTTAAATTTCCAGTTTTTGTTCTGAATCCAAATTTTTAAAGCCCCTTAATAATGCAATGCTCTAGTACATTCTATTTATATATTAGCACCCACTATTTAAGTGTCACATCTGCAAATTCTACTTTAGGGCCAAATCTTATCTTCCACTGCATTGGTGTGCAAAGCAAAGAGCACATAAGGTCTCTGTAACCTTTGCACAAGCAGCATACAATAAACACTCCAGAGCCCTTAAGGGTGAACCAGGAAACACTTCCTGCCTATACACCAGCCACTGCACACCCAAAGAAATATGGTCTGGAATCTAGGGGTATGTCTAGACCCATTTGCCAACTAGAATCTATAAGGTAGTTATCAGCAAGCACTAGCCAATAGCAGGATGCTCTGAACTCCTGTTCAGAAGATCAGCAAAGTGTATTTAACAGTATATTATATCAGGCCAACTATAAGAAACATGGTGCTGGCTAGTGGGTATTTTGCAATAGCATATGCATCTCTGTTTCCCAAATGATCTGGTCTAAATTTCATTATTGGATTAAATGATTCTCAGCCCAATTTTGCCTTACTTGAATGTTCGTATACACAAAATTTTGCTCACATAAATGTGTACAAAAAAGAATAGAAGGGCAGGCAAATATAGCCAAAGCAATATTCTAGTTAGAAGGAGCCAAATGCTCTGCATAATATTCACCCAGTTTTCATGCTCTATTTCAGATACATTCTCTGGTGGGACTCACTACAGCTCATCTGGTTCAGAGCAGAGCTGAAGATCATTCACGTTCATTTACCTTCCAGTGCCTTTCACAATGCTATGTACTTCCACAGTTTGGGCAAAATCAACTGATTCCACCCTTCTGAGATCCACGGTCTCTGTCGTGCATCAGCCAACCAGACTGGCAGCATCCATTTTGGGGAAAAGGCAAATAATCAAGGTGAGGCTATCTGTGTACTCTTCCCAACCAAGACCAGTGCAGTCTTTAAACAAAATATCAGTATTGACTCCATTTACAGCCCCTATTCCGATAGGTAGCTCTAGCCAATGTGTATGTAGGGGCTGGAGCCTTTGATCAGAATGGTATTAGCCTTATACGTTGTGTCATATGTTCTGTATGATGCTATCACTCTGTAGGACGGGCTCTTGCCCGGTCCAGTCCTGGCGGCCCTTCCGCGGGCCCAGGCTCAGAGGAAGGCCACTGCGCCTTCCTACACAACAGGGGATCGTTAGGCTTTTAGTCTTTTGCCCCGGCCCTCAGGCAGGGCGGGCGAGCAATGAATCTGTTCACCCCGGCCCTCAGGCAGGGCGGGCGAGCAATGAGTCTGTTCACCCCGGCCCTCAGGCAGGGCGGGTGAGCAAGGAGTCTGTTCACCCCGGCCCTCAATCAGGGCGGGCGAGCAAGGAGTCTTTCGCCCCGGCCCTCAGGCAGGGTGGGCGAGCAAGGAGTCTGTTCACCCCGGCCCTCAGGCAGGGCGGGCGAGCAAGGAGTCTGTTCACCCCGGCCCTCAGGCAGGGCGGGCGAGCAAAGGAGTCTTTCGCCCCGGCCCTCAGGCAGGGCGGGCGAGCAAAGGAGTCTTTCGCCCCGGCCCTCAGGCAGGGCGGGCGAGCAAAGGAGTCTTTCGCCCCGGCCCTCAGGCAGGGCGGGCGAGCAAAGGAGTCTTTCGCCCCGGCCCTCAGGCAGGGCGGGCGAGCAAAGGAGTCTTTCGCCCCGGCCCTCAGGCAGGGCGGGCGAGCAAAGGAGTCTTTCGCCCCGGCCCTCAAGCAGGGCGGGCGAGCAAAGGAGTCTTTCGCCCCGGCCCTCAAGCAGGGCGGGCGAGCAAGGAGCAGTGGCTCGAGTTTAGCGGGCGGCAGAGGCTATTTCCCTTTTGGGGAATGGCAAGGATCAGGGGGGAGGGGAGGGGGACGCAGGCCCACCCAACTCCACTGCGTCCCAGCCCAGGGCCCTAGCAGTGGCACGGGTGTTGCCACTCACTCGGCGGGGCTCCCGCCGCAACACGCCGACGGGGTGTTACCCCTCATACAGCCACGCCTTTGGCTGTCCCTGGGCTCCTTCCTCCCCTGGTTCCCCAGTACCTATGTCCGTTTGTTCCTCGGGGTCGTCGGGGTACACTGCCCGGGGTAGTCCAGTCAGTCCTTCCGCGTCCACGGGGGGCAGACTGGGAAGCTCCTCAGCGAGGGGCAGCTCCTCCAGATCGCAGGGTTGTGGGTACGGTTCCGCCTCCGGCAACTCCTCCAGGTCGGATCCCGCCTCTTGGGGTTGGGCGTCGGGCAGCTCCTCCAGGTCCGGACCAGCTTCTGGGCGGTACTCCCAGCCCTCTGGTTCAGGTGGCTCGTCCCAGCCGCTGCGGGCCTGAGGCTGGGCCCGGTGCCTCGGGTCTGGAGACCTCGGCCTGCCCAGAGGGCCCGGAGGCCCAACCCAGGCCTTAGAGGCGGGTCGCCAGGGCCGCAAGGCCGGGAGGGGGTTACCTGCGGCAGTAGTCTGGCGAGGTTCAGCCCCTTTCCGCAGCCAGCGAGGCAGCGCGTCTGTCTCCGCCGGCAGCCTTCTCCCCTCTGAGCTGCAGGGCCTACTTTTTATAGCTGCCGCCCTCCCTAAGGCTCCGCCCCCCTGCTGTCGGGTTGGCCGCCCGGCAGGACCTATCGGGGCCCAGTAGTCTGGTTGCTGGGCAGACCGGGCTGCCGGCAAGTCTAAAGTCTGATTGGGCGCCTGCGGCCCTTCCGCGGGCCCAGGCTCAGAGGAAGGCCACTGCGCCTTCCTACACACTCCATGGCATGATCAAATTGTGTGAAAAATGGATTCAGATATGGATTTCAAACAACTTAGAAATCAAGATGATCAGATCCATTAGAAAGAAAGGGACTATTTGCAAAACTGTACGCAGGTCTGGGGTGCAAAAGTAGCTTTGAGGTGATGAGGTGAGCTAAGCACTAAGCCTACAGTATCATCTGATCAAGTGTCTACATCAGAGACCTTTTGAGATGAGGTTATAGACAATATATGACTCCCTGACATTGTGCCAGGGTTTGATTAGCAGGAGCTTGAAGTCCTGATGTTTGTTTTCAGCTGTGGTAAGCTTTTGTGAAGTGTCTTTTTCAAACAAAAAGTGGACTTTGCATAGCAAGAAAACTGAACTACCACCTTCAATTATGATCCATTCTATACTTTGCTAGTAAAAGAGAATACAGAGCATTTGGGATCCCTACTCACAGAGATTGTCAACACTTCCTTTGAGGAGAAGTTCACCAAGGATTGCCTACAACTACTTACTAGAACTATCATTGCCTCTCTCGAGCAGGCTTCAGACTAGGAAACTCAGATTCATGACCAAGTGGAACTCTTATTACTGTATTTATAGGATATATTGATAAGCATTTTAAACAAATTAATGTGCCAGCAATGTCCCTCTGCCAATGCCCCTCTACCATGTACATTGGCCAAACCAGACTGTCACTACGCAAAAGAATAAATGGACACAAATCAGACATAAAAAATGGTAACATCCATAAGCCAGTAGGAGAGCACTTCAATTCCCCCAGGACACTCTGTAGCTGACTTGAAAGTTGCCATACTTCAACAAAAAAACTTCAAAAACAGACTTCAGCGAGAAACTGCAGAGCTGGAACTCATGTGCCAACTTGACACAATCAGACTGGGTCTGAATAGGGACTTGGAATGGTTATCTCATTACAAGAAGTAATTGTCGTTGTTCACACATTCTCACCTTCTAATCCATGGTTGTGACTAGGCCTCAACTACTCTAACTGAATGGACTTTGTTAGCCCTTACCCTCATGTTTCTCACCCTTAGATGTATATATATACCTCTATCTGTGGTTTCCACTTCCTGCATCTGATGAAGTGGGTTGCAGCCCACGAAAGCTTATGCCCACAGAAATTTGTTAGTCTTTAAGGTGCTACAGGACTCTCCTTGTTTTTACTGTGTACAGACTAACACGGCTACCCCTCTGGAACATGTCAAATCAATGACATTCACTGATTCAACTCAGTGTGACAACTAAACATGAGTGCTGCAGACACTCTCACAATTCAACTTTATCCTATAGAATTCAAGCCCTAGAACTAATAGAACAATTGCTTGTACTATGGAAATAAGACAAAATAACGTTCAATCTGAGAACATTGTGTCGTAATCTTGTTCTAAATATGATTTTCTTCCTGTGCCTGAATGTCAGAGGGAGCACCGGCCTCAGAGTTTCTGTTACCTTGAGTGAAACTAGATTATACTGTTCTATGAAAATGATTTTAGAAAGGATTTTCTGTTATGAAAAAAAAAAGCTTGAAAATTTCACTTCAGAATAGATATTTCAATAGAAGCCATCTCTTGTCTTCTTTTCTCACTGGAAGGCAAAACTATGAACAAAATTAGTGTATAAATACAGAAAGTTGGAGGACCAGAATTCTGCCTCCAGAGGCAGTGCTACTGGGCAGTGACTATTTTAAATTTCAGGGGACAGTTGTAGTGATATTTTGGTGGAAGAAAAGTGAAGCTCATTTACTTGGCAAGTAAAATATATATACATATTTATCATTTTAGTTTTATCTGACCAGTGATAGAGAAAGAGCTGGAGGGAAAGACAGAGAAATCCAGTAATCTAAAAACAACAGCATAAGTGTTTGAATTTTATTTTTTTAAGGATACCTTTGTTTAATTTTAGGTATCCTTGACATAGTCTCATATGAATCAATTGTTGAAGTTTATATACAGATGTTTTCTCTGTCCCAAGCAGTAGCGTATGTGTAAGGCCTTATAGGTAAGCTTCCCAATCAGTGATGCAGAGTCAAGGTATATTCTAAGTGTGACTTGTTTTATTTACCAGTTCTGGGACATGGGTGGTCAGAAACAGCACTCAAGACAGTCCCTTTCTTTTGCAAAACCAAACACTATATCTCATTCCCAGGAAGCACTTGACCATCATTTGAAGAATATAGTGGTTTTAAAGGTCATCTTCAAAGCTGTAACCGTGGATAGCCACAAAAGTTTTCTGTCCCCAACTGGTCCCTTTCCAAACTTGCTGCCTCTCTCTCCCCTGATCCATATGCCCCAGGACTATCGCTGCCAGTGTGAAGGCAGAGAAATACACAAATATAGGCACACCATGACACTTTGTAAATCATCTGTTTTATAGCTTCTTCCAAATGTGTAATAGCAGTTCATGGGAATTCAATAAATTGATTGATGGCTGTGTCTTACTCAGGGACCATTCAGGGGTTGAGCAGGGGTGGGCGGGGGTGAGTGAGCATAAAATCAGGCTTGTAACACTAGAGTAAAAGGATATTGGCAAGGCAGATGAGGTCCATTGAAATTTACCAGCCTGAGATTCTGGTTCCTGCTGCAGCTTGGGGTCCTACTTGGATTCCATGGGGAGTGGGAGCCTTGGTTAACCAGCTCTGAAAAGCAGAGATGCAAAATTACTTGCTTCTCTACCTCCTGCTCCTCTGGGACATCTGCTGTCTGTGCTGCCTCCTTGCCCTGGCCCTCTTCAGTATCCCATCAGAGGATGAGGCCAACGGGATTGAAGAGGGATTCGTGAGCCACTTCAGGCTCTGTATTGGCAAGCACCTGGTCCTTTCTGGTGTGACTGTTTGCCTTCTGTTTCAGAGCCTCAGGAGTTTCCTGCATTCCCAGCACTGGGCTGGAGTCCAGTGAATGGCCATCACCTCCAGGCTCTGTGAAATTTCCCAGTACAGCTGAACATTCCTGAAGCATTGAGAGAAGCTGTGTGGGTTAGTGTATTCTGACCACACATTGATAAAAGGAATGGAAGGGAAAACTACTCTCAGGTGGTCCACACAGCTTGCTACTATTGGTAACAATGTGGGGACAGGGACCTTTATAGATCTGAGTAAAGGGTAGGTGGTAAAAAGATTGAGTATTGTGGGACTGGGGCTGGAGGACTACTGAAACTCAGGTGTGCTAGCTTGCTCATCCTGTACTTGCCTTGAGAAACGTACTTCAGAGGGTTAGTTATGTATAATATGGAGGTTCTGGAACAAACACACACATGGACATGTGTATAGTCACTAGTGTAGACATACCTTCAAAAATAAAGTTAATCAAGTCCAATTTCCTGAGGATCTAAAGATGGGTCCCTGTAATCATGCCAGAATGTTTTTGTCACTTTCTTTCACATACCCTGGCAAAATTTGAGAGTCTGTACATTTGGCTGGTAACAATAGGATGAATGCTAGAATAAAGGGATGCTTTGAAGGCTGCACAGCGGTTGGTTATTTTGCTTAACTGCTCTGTATACATGCCATTTCATTTCATTTAATTTGAATGGATAAATAGGTGGCTTCTGAAGCACTGTTAAAAGAATTATACAGATGTACAAGACTAAGCCAGCATTGATTTATGTACTACACTCCTTATAGATATGGCTAAATATGGGAACTCCATTCACACTAATAAAATAGATATCTAGGGCAAAATATTCAGTTAACACAGCCCCATTTGCACTGGGAAGATATGCATTCAATTGAGCACCTATATTTCTACATGCAATTACCCTGGTGACACATCCATTTGCATGTGCCATTAACTGTGCATGGATGTCTGGCTTCATTTCTTCACAATGTAGCCCACGTGATCTCATATAGAAATCATTTCTGGAGTTGTATTTGTAAGAAGTTGATACATGGGCCTTTTTGTCACTAGTCTATTCATGCGCCTGGCTGGATTATCTGTGTTAGGGATGAGCATCCATCAGGATATTTTTTGTTTGGATACTTTTTTAAAAATAGTTATTCCATATATGTGCAATACCTTTATTATTGATTTCCATAGGCATACGAGTACATCAGGAATGAGTATGGCACTGTTGTACTTAGCTGATGTAATCTCTCCATTCTTAGCGTATTAAATTGTGTGCATACATTTGCATATTTACTCATTATGTAAATTGAAAGCATTTTAGTGCTAAAAAATTTCACTATCTTGTTTTTGACATCTAAGGTGGCACCGCCCAACACTTGGTAGCATCCATTAGTTATGAGCACTCGAAATTAAGAGAGACATTTTTGGAAAAAACCCACCTCTTAATGCAGAATAATCCTCATTCCACTTCCACTATCTGTATTTACTTTATAGGCAGTCACAGCTCTGTCAATAGAACTGAGACTGATTAGAACAACAGAGTAGGCATATATAAGACATGAGACCATGCAGTGTATCAAGTCCTGACCCTAATACCCTTGAGACCATTTTCTTTTACTTAATTTATTTTCATCTAGCTCAAAATCAAACCAATCCATATATAATCTCTCGAACCCACATTCAGGCTCTGCCCTCCAACTAATTCCTTCTCTAACAATTTAGCCAACTCCTTCTTTAGCTAATTTAAACCTCTTGTTAGAGTTGAAGTCCTTGACATGGTCCATATTTCAGCAACATGTTTATAGACTTACTTATAGGTCAGCAGCCTATTTAACTTCAATCCATGACCTTTTGGTTGTGACTTAGTCACTGTTTGAAACACTGCTTAGCCATTTTTGTACTCTCACAATTTATAATACTCAATGACATTCCAGTTAGTCACTCTTTAATTCTAATCACTAATGGCAAAATCTGGCAAACCTTGTACAGTGCCTTAAACCAGACTAATCTCTGTTTCAATTTGGTGATCCTGCTCGGTGCTTGTTCAATATCTGGGATATTTTCTTCTGTAAAACAGGGACCAAAACTAATGCATTACTTAAAGACAAAAATTCTGAAGTTGAAAGAGCAGATGTGCCTTAAGATCTAGTTTTTCCTTCCTTAATTAAGCTAGTATCATTGATGGATTTGGTGTATTATCCAAAATAAGCCCCATGTCATTCTTCTGATCTGGTATCTATATTGTGTTCCAATTACACTTTAAGCCCTCAGCTTATTTTGCTCCCTGTCTGCATTACCTATAATTTTCCAGCATTTGACTGGATGATTCATTAGTAGTCATGTAAGAGGCATCAGCCCAGGCCTGTTATGTATCTGTTAAGTAAGTGCTCACACTTACTTCCAGGAAAACTGTCAAATATACATATATGAATGCACTAACATTCCAAAGGTACAAACACCATCAGAAAAAAAGGGTAGGTATCTTATTTGTTTAGATTAGTTATTTTTTCTTTATTTCTGAAATGTGGAGCAGCATGAAAGCTCTTGTAAACCTCCAAAACAAAGCCTCTGAAGCAGTAACAAAAAAAAGAAGTCTAGGGAAGAAGAAACAAGATGGGTCTGGAATTAAATTACAGTGAAAATTGAGAAAGGCAAGAACAACAAAGTAAGCATCAAAGGATTTTCATCCGTTCCACTCAGGAAAAAAAGATGCTGATAATCAACCTGACCAGCAGGGCAAAAATAAAGTGGAATTATGGACAGCTACGAATGCACAAAGGCTATTGTCAGAGACACAGAAATCTAAAGTGAAACATCAGAGCATTCTGAAGAGAGGTGAAGTGAGCGCAAAACAAGAAGCCGTTGGAACAAGATTTGCACACTGAACTATGTGTTTTCTGTTTTTCAGTGTGTTGATTGGATTCTTCATAATAATGATTTCAAACAATCAAAGTAGAGCAATGTCCATGGTATGAAGCTAGAAGACAAAGGGAAAGTACAACACCTACTGAGAGTGCAATATCATATGCCAGAAAATATGTCAAGACAGGAAGTGTGTTTTTTTAAATGTAAAGGCACAGGTTGATGAGAGCTATGTGAACTCTTTGATTTAAACCATTAAAATACTCAACTGAGTTTTGATTCAACCTGTAATATGCTCAAAATTTCCTCCCATCTCCATAATTTTTTTTGTGAAAATCAGAGCAGCTCATTCCATTGACAGCTCCTAGTATAATAGGTGTTGATATTGGCTGGGGCCTTTTGTTGCTACCACAATATTAATAATGAACAAGAATCCAGCTTTAATCTTTGAATATGATCTAATGTCTATAGAAGACAATGGTGGTTCATTTCTTGATTTCTATTTGTGTTGGGTTGGCCTTTTTATCAGGCTGGTATACACCTAAGCCTGGTTAATTCAGCTAGGTGAGATAACCAAAGTCAAATGGTATTCCATCTGTCACTCGGACTAACTGAGCCTAATCTTTGTGATCAGTACTGTTAGCCGAATTTAACAAAAGCTATTTTCATTTGGTTTCTGAGAGAGAGCTGGTATTTTAGCTGAGTCCTCTGATCCACAGGAACAGTCAAGGGGAGAACAGAGGGGAAAAACAGATGTAGCTATTTCTCCTAGCTAGTGCTGGTTGAAAAATATCCCTAAAAACTTTTCCCTCAAAAATTGAGTTTTCAACAAAATGAAAAATTTGCCGAGTCTCTGCTTCCCTCAAAAATGTTCCATTTTTTTGACAGAAAAACAAGAACTCAGAAAACCTTTAAAGTATTTTTTCACTAAAAAAGGTGACAAAAATTACTTATTTTTCATTTTTGTCTAAGTTTTTTATGAAAACACCCCCAACTATTTTCCATCCCGCTGTCCTCCTAGACGTTGTGCTTGACTCTGGCAGGCAGTGGACTGGTGTATTATTACATTGTGAAGATCTCCTGTTATTGGAACCGTCACACTACCTATAATTTGTCTCATAAGACAACTTGTATCCTAGTTTTAGCAATGAGATTTTCCCTCAGATCAAAATGCTCTGGTCATCACAGAAGTGAGGTGAAATCTCTGAATGGCAAATTAAAAATATTACAGGATTTCTTTGCACCCACGAGTCAAGTGGTTCTTCCCTGTGGTAATTAAGCAGTTTCTGTGCTGCATTAGGATGCAGCCCTGAAAGTCATACCATTTTGGGAGAGGACTCCTTTTCCATGCTCTTTTGACCAAGACTTCCAGGTGGGTAGGTCACTGACACACTTCCTTCCCTACTTCTTTAGAAGCTGCAGGTTGCTTAATTTCCCCAGGACTGGGCACCTGAAATTTCACAAATCATAGTGTAAAACCTCTTACAACCACAAGAGTTGTAATAAAACAAGATACATTAAGAATATAGAAAAATCAGTTTAAAACAAAATAAAGACATAGTATAACACAGCTTATCAATAAAGCTATCATTCCAATCGTTATAAGCAATAAGAAATACCTTAAATTTCTGTAAGCCATTCTTTCTTCAGCTTCTGTTTTTCCTAATCCATTGGCAGGACAATATGTCAGAGACTGGTAGCAGGTGCCTGATGTCACCTTCCTTCCCCCTCATACCTGACTTACATTTGAACTATACCTTCATTTCAGTAATTTATATAGTAAAAAAAAAAAAAAAAGAACGAAAAGAAAGTAGCTATGTTATTGACCATAGTAAATTGCGGTATCCACTATTACTCCTTTCTGCTCAGTACTGGTGCAAGACTCCACTTTAGTGTCTAATACAAAGTCTCACCTCCAACTTTACCCTGGTATAGTCTCATGGATCATCCAGTTTCTACAGCTATTCATATAAAAAGAATACTTTGTCTCTTTCAAGCTAATCTATCACGTTACTCACCTTTGTCATGACAATTGCGCTTTCTTGGCTCCTTTGGAAAAATTCAGTGCACTCACTCCTGAGACGTTGCGCAATATAGCCAAATGAAAATGAGATACAGCATCTGGATAACATGTCTCCATAGCTCTTTGATTTCCCTTGCTGAAGTTTGACATGTCTCCCTGTAAACTTCACAATGAGGGGATTTCAAAGTCCTTTTAGACAGAAGGTATGTCTGTATCTTGAAGAGTGAAAGCCAAAGTAAGAACATGGAAATGACAACTTAATGATACATTCTGAAAGTGACTCACCTTATTCAGTTAACATGAAGATAAAGAAAAGGACCCATTCCTGGTATTTTTTAATCTATCAATGAACATATGTCTTTTATGAGCCATCATCAGATGCCATATACAAGAACAATAAATGCTAATGAGTACATTGTGTACTGAGGATCTGAGCAGCAAGGTTAGTGTCATTCAAATTTTCCCCCCAGGCTTTCAGGTTCAATTACATATATTTTTAAACGTAGATTTCATTGTTAATCATTCATTTTTCTAGTAAAAAGCTTTTCCAGCAGGCTTGAGAAAGAGTTAACATGTGGCCAGGCTCTGTCCAATGAAGTGCTACCACATCTTGTTAAAAGAGTGTCTTAAAACTACTCTAAAACTAATATTTACACTGATTTTTCTCAAAGTTTCTTCAGTACTTTGGTGATGGGTGCAATATAAGGAATAGAATAGCACAGAGATGTGTATTTGTGTACACTGTCACATAGACATTTATTTGCTCATCAAAACATGCTGACTGCACTGGTTTTAGATAATATTTACACCTGTAATGAAAATTGATAGCTGATACCCAGTCTAGAAATATAAGAAACTACTCAGTTGAGAAATTTTCTATCAGAAATGGGAAACAACAGCTATCAAATGTTGACTAAATATTACAGACTCATCCATATGTGGGAAATGGCCTTTTGAGCTTTTCTTTCCTATTAGGCAGCATGGAGCTCTGCTTAAAGATGTTCTTTCTTCTCCATGCGTCTAAGTGGCATAAAACATCACAATTTACTCCAGCAGTCAAATTTAGAAGTATTAAACCCTGATTACATGTATTTATTAGGGGCATGAGACTAAACTATTTATTATACAAAGAAAGACCACACCTCACCTTTACGCGGGAGGGAATTTGACTGGCTGGCCGAATGAAGGGAATGGTGCTTTATGGCTAGAGGTGGGGAAGGGAGGTCAAACTGCTACAAAATGGGATGAGGGGCCAGCGTGGCAATGCTGACTCATCCCCTGGAAACTGGATGGGTGGAAGGGTTTAAAAAGGGCAGCCTTAGGTGTTAACCCCACTTTTACATGGAGCAGGCTGAGACAGCAGCAGGGCAAATCTGACACCAGCACACAACTTAGCTCCCCTCCACATGCACACAGGGCAGGGAGGCAGATTCTCCCACTCCAGGAGGTAGGAGCAGTCACAAGGCAGCTCGGCTTGGATGCAGGATGCATTTGGGGCATCCAAAGGGTACTGGCTCGCCAGAGCCTTGATGTTCGTATCGACTGATGAGATGAGAGTGACGCTGTTAGTAGCGGTGTGTAGAAGCAGCAGCAGATGCAGGTTGCATTGGGCGGAGGCTATAGGGTAATGAAATGCAGATGGGTCCCTACTGCACATTGTGTCAACAGGTGTAGATTGCAGAGACTTCGGGGAGGTGCAGGGTCTGGACACTATTCGTCTCTTTGAGGCTTTCCATGGAAAAAATGGGGGTGGACCTAGTGGGGTATTAAATGGCCCAGGGCCAATCATAGAAGCTGAATCAGCCTCATCTTGGGGGCACAAACCAATAGAGAGGCTTATGGTTTTGCACTGCTACTACCAGCTAACTTGCAGTTGTTGGAACAGCTTAGGGCACCCACAGTGAGGGTCTGACAGGGTGATAAGTGATGCATAAGGAGGGCACAAGTTGGAGACCTAGGCGATAGGCAGATGGGGCAGACCTCCTGTGCTGGTGTGGGAGCCCTCAGTGGGACCCAGTGTGCTCTTACACTGTCAAGTTCTGTCCCAGGGAAGCTACAGGGCAATGAAGGTGCCACAATGGTCAGTCCTGAATAAGGTGGTGCTGGGGTGACTGACCTTGAGGGAGTTCATCTTCTCAGAACTACTAGGGATAAAAATCCCGAGAGGTGACTGTGTGGATATATTATCACTATTACTCAGGATGGTGTTGGCGGACAATAAGCTGTGTCAGGGCAAGCAGAACAGAACAGGCCCAAGCAGCCAAACGTAAATATAATGTGGAAAAAATTGGGAGGTTGCCTTCTTCAGCTATGCAGGGTTAATGCAGAGGCTTACCCATGGATAAGAGCCTTGTTTATACAGGTGGATCTGATCAGGCTGGCACACAGTATGTTGAAGGGCATGTTGTGGTTTTATTATAATGAGCAGTTTACATGATGGGCAGCAACACAAATGGGGATCCGGTGGGACATATTACATCATTCACTATGGTTGGAGAGGACGACACAGCAAGGACCTGATGCCTGCTCTGATAAAAGACCTGAGTCACAACAGTATTTGCTGGGTATTTAACGATGGTGGTTTATTTTTCACAGCAGCCGTAAGGGCAGGCATGTTTGTGAAACACATTTTGGGAAGCATACAGCACATTCATGCCAAAGTGGGGAGGGAAGTATCCCAGGGGAAAGCAGAATAGGGATTAAATCAAATGCCACCCGCAGGTGTGGCAAGGGCACCATTACCAGTTAAGCTGGATGTGGTAGGGGTGCTCATGTGACATTATCTTAACAAAGCAGATGGAGATGGATTATTGAGCTCCATCAACTTCGGAAGCTTGTCCTCTTGGATTTTATTACAGTCTTTGGGTCTTATGTCCTGATTCAATATGGTGCTTAAACAGTGTTTAAAGTTAGGAACTTGCGTTAGTATCTTGTTAAATCAGGGCCTTAAATTAATACTGGAGGGAAAAAAATCAAAATCTAGTTTACTGGTCACAATGGTCTTTGTGTACTTGTTCAGTTATATTAACTACTTAGCTCTTTTAAAATGAAATTGCTTTCACTTTTATAGTTCAGAGTCAGTCAATTTCACTTTCTAGTTCCTAACGCTGCAATGTTTGGGTTTCAAACATTGCATGAGTATGATTAATTTATAAACAACTATTTCCACTAGAATTTAAAAAAACCAGTTTGTGAAACATTACTGTTGGTTTTATACAAACCCGTTCTTACCAAGTGTGACCCACTTTATTGGCACTAGAAATCATCTGATGTAAAAAAATGGAGTCATGGGCGTGAATCTGCTATGGTATAAATAAAATGATTCCACAGGAATTAATTAAGGTTAATTGGCAGGGTCATTTATGCAATGGCTTGTACAAAACTTGCAGCTGTTTCCCTTGTGAGGCTTGGTCCTCAGCTAGGCTCCAGGAGACAATTGATTACTTCTTCACCTTTTCTGGGTTGATACTGGCGTAGCAGATGCCTTGTCGTATTTTCGAATGCACAGATTGCGGGAACTGACGCCAGGAATCTTGGGTTAGGATGGTTATCAGTGTAGCGTGGAGATCAGCTGGCTCCGCCCATGTGACAGCGCTATCAGACAAGTTTTAATGAATTCACACAATTACAGCAGTGGAAAGACTGGTCACCAAATGGCCCATTACAGGCGAATGGGTGCTGCAGTACATGGTGTCGCTGGCAACCTGTCAGCTGGCATCAACAATCTAGAATTGCCTCCAGACTATTACAGTCATCAGTAGGCTAAATGGTTATCCATATCCATGCAGCGGTTTTAACTCTTAATAGCAATTTTTGGTGCTTTTGAGCTCAGCAAACTAGTCCCTGGATTCTGTAGGGGCTCTGTGGGGCGGGCACTTGGAACTGCAGCATGTACATTGGCAGGGACAAGCAAGATTATTAAACGTGCCACAGTCAACAACCGATCATAGAGGCCAGGGAGAATCTGTTATCCTTCGGGAAGGTGATGAGCCTGGTTCTGCCCTATGAAATTGGTTCCCACTCATTTGTAATCGGGGCCAGAACAGCAGCAGTACAACTAGGTATAGGAACGGAGGCAATCAGGCGTTGGCATTCGGAAGCATACAAAATGTGTGTGCAACCTTCTGTGGTCATTCAAAATTGTGTTACGATTTCATTCCAGATGTTGGAAGACTGGCCATGCAGATGGTGGTGTGCATTTGTGGGCACAGCACTATTTTCTATATGCACAGGTGGACGTCCTAGTTGCTACTGCGGTCCAGTGATGGGGCGAGCCCGAGCTGGCATGGAAGGAGGAGTATGTTACTGAACCAACTGATGCCACCACTGTATGCTGTGGGAGCTCACCAGCGGTCATCGATATATTGGTGGGGCACCTTACACTATTTGGAAATGTGTAAAGGGGTTCAATTAATGCTCACAGCAAAGACGAACTCAAGGCTGAGCCTTCAAATTTTTCAGAAGAAAAAATAAAAATTGTGTGGTTGGACATGTATTAATGCAGGGTATGGCAGGGAGGCGTGAGGCACCACCTGGGTGAACAAGTGAGGAGAACATGAGGTTCCCCTGTCAGGCTTTGGGCCGATTTGTTTTGGTCAACATAAAAGGGGGCAGTGGGAGATGTCTGGGAACCAGACTGGGTTTTGGGGCAGGCAGCCAATGTAATTACTGATGCCTCCTTGTGGCAGAGGTCTGGTGTAGGTACTCCATAGGAAAGGTATACAGGGATCGGATAAACAGCTTGGATACAGAAGTGTTCCTTAAAGGAATGGAATGGGGGTGGGGAGTTGGGGCTCCTATGAGTGGTACAACAGGGAATCAACCCGCCTTTCTTCTAACCCATCTTAGTCCTCTGACGACAGGGGGTGGATCGTGAGGTCCCAGCAATGGATTGGCTGGGGAACCTGGATGGAAAAAGAGGGGGAGCTGGCAGAAGTCCCCCAGGTAATTATTAAATGAATATGGGTTTACCTGCACTGTATACTTTTAGCTGCCAGGTAGTCCAAGACATCTAATAATAAATTTGCAGTCTGAATAAAACCATATCATATCTTCTGTCCTTCTTTTGGTATAGCTGGACAAAATATTTGGGGTGGATCAAAACAAATAACATTTCTCAGATGAACCTACCAATTTCTTCAGCGTACAACATATGTGCATCTGATTTTTTTGTATAAAATTTCAAGGGGCAGATTTTTATGCTTTACTGCAGTTTCATAGCACTGTACCGCACAAGTAGTTCCATTTACTTCAATGCAACTCCTCATGGAGTATGTACTGTTCAGTATGAGTAAAGGTGTCAAAATCTGGGCCAAATAAAATTGTAAATAAAAGCTTTTCACACTGACAACTGCTTTCAGTTTATGCATATTTGAGGTAGTATGGATGAGCAATGGGTCAGGCAATGATCTTATGCCATCCGGAGCAAATGTCTTTTTATATACAAATCTTGTTATGTTAGATTCATGAACTCTAGTCACTTTGGTAACTGCCAGCATGTTTACATAATTGATCATGGGAGCTGCCCTTGGGATCCCAGTGACTGTCAATTATGATTTTTTTCTTAATGCTACTGCATGTAGCTAGCTACAAGCAAAGACGGATGACAGTGCTGCTTTAGGGTGAAAGGATTTAAAATGCAAAAGCAATACTTCTGTAAGCTAGAGTGGACTATACAGAAGTAAATTGCTCTTTACATCAGCAACATAATATTTAGCTTTCTCAGCACTGATAGCCTGTAAAGAAGTTAGATGAAACGATCTGCTGCAATTAGAAATGGTCATTTAGCTTTAGAAACTGGAAGGTATTTTTCATGAAAAGTCTGCAAAGATATTTTTGGAGTGGCACAACTAAATGGTCATCACAGTCACGTCAGATTAACAGGGGCATTAATGTTACCCATTTAATTACCTTCTTCTGCTGATTTTTCTTGCATTATTTAATATATGGAACCCTGAGAGCTGGATAATGAAAACATTACCATCCAAGTGATCTCATATCTCCCTCAGTAGATACTGCAATGATAACATGCCTCTTTTTTCCATCCAGGGAGTGTTGTATTCAAATTTAAACTCCTACTTAGTGCAGATTGCAGCAACATTGTATATGCATATGTAAACCATAATTCAGCCATGTTGCATGAGACTGGAATGATTATGGGACATCTTCTTCATCCACTGAATGCCACATTAAAGTTTAAACCAAGATTTATCATTGACTGCAGGCACTCTATGCTCAGTGGAAATCAGCCGGTACACAGATTTGGGAGCAGAAGGATTAGCAAAAGCTTACGTTTTCAAAATAGCTGTTTAATACAAAAAGAAAAAGTTGGAACGAGTGCATGCATTAAACATAAATATTAGCACTTCATCTCTCATTTACATGGAGTGGTACAGTTAATTATTGCTAGATGGTATGCTTGAGCACAATTATAGAATAGGTACAGTAAATGGAGGAGCTAATAAATGAAAAGCAATACATTGATGATAAATACAAATAAATAAACAAAGAGCAAGCGAGATGGAACCTGCATTCTTTATATGGGCAAACTTTCCACTGCTGTTAATGGCAATTTTGCTCAATTCTTGTTTTATAATAAATGAAATAAATGTTCTATTCCTGTCATCCTTTCAAGTGTATAATGTGCTGTACTGTTCTAATAAGCAGAGGTAGCCAAGATATTAGGAACAGTTTTCTAAGTTATGAAAAAAAAACTATACGCTTAAAATTATAGGCCAAAATTTTCAAAATTGGAAGCCTAAAGTTAGGCCTGTAAATCAACCATTAGACACCTATACAACTGGCCTATCTCAGAAGAGCTTTCATTCAGCAACTACCAAGTCACTCATCATAATACAAATTAATTTTTTGTTTTCCATATTTTGTGCTAGATTATAGCGTGTCAGTTCTTTTCTCTCTCTCCAGTTATGTTGTAATACACAAAATATTTGTATGCTTTTTTTGCAGGGGAAAAAAATCTTATTGAAAAAAGAAAACTCTCAGAATTTGTCCCTTTTTGGCAATAATGCAAATCCATTTGCTTTTACTTGTGTGTCTAAACACTGATTTTAGTGACCTAACTTTTGGCTTCTTGGTTTGAAAATGTAGATGATAATAATGTCAGTGTAGAAGGTGCCGTTTTTCTCACCAATGTATTGCCTATGAAATGTTTCCCTCTCCACAGTCTCAGAGGTGGGGACGTTTCTTGGGCCAGCAGAGGACAGAAAATCCATGGCTACTATATAGATTGTGTACACGCACCCTCCTCATGGACATTCAGCCTCTTCCTGGGCTTGAGGAGGGAGTCTCTGTGGCTGATGGATTTGACAGATGGGTGGAGCACAAGCCTATTGGCTTCCAAGGACTCAAAGAGAAGGCTTATATAAACCCACGCCATTCTGCATTGGCAAGAAGAGTTTCCTCTTTGGGATTTGAGTAGGATTAGATTTGGGGGCCTTGCTGTGGGCATCATACCTGTTCCCTTTTTGAGGCTGGGAAAGAATTTTTCCCTCCATGCCAGATTTGCCTGGGTTTTTTTTCAATCTTCCTCTTAGCAACCCACGCAACTGGGGAGAAGGTTATATTGCCAAATTCATTTTTGTCACAGCTTGGCAGGTGTGCAGTGCAGGTACTCATTCAATAAGGGATCCAGTTCCCTAAAAAACTGGAATTGGAAGCAGGTTAGGAGGATGCATCTCCTTAAAAAAAAGTGGGGACTAGGGTTGGGGCTCTACTGATTGTTATAGTGGGGGGGGGGGGAAGCCATCTGAGAGGAGGGCAGTGGGGTCTCAATAAAGATGCTGGGACAAGGTAATGGGATGGGGATGATGATGGCAGCCCCACTGCCAGATGGAATGGATCACAAAGGAAAAATCACCTGCACTAGATGAGTTATCAGATAACTCCCAGATGTGTTACTTAATAACGCTGTGGCATAGATAAACCACATTCCTGCTGTTGTATCTTCCTGCAGTGTCCATTTCTGTGTATTTGGAATGTGTAATTTTCAACGTATATAATTATTTCAATATACTAACTCAATAAGGAAAAGCAAAAAGGGTAATATACTGGTGTTATGTGCTCTTGATCCAAAACCCAATGGGTATCTTTCTACTGACTTCAGTGAGCTTTGGATCGGCCCCTAAATGCTCACTTTGAGAGTGAAATTTCTCTCATTAGAGGAGGGCATTAGAGAACCCCATTGCAGGGTCACAAGTCGGCCAGCCACACAGGCGTGATTAAGCACTCCTGCATATTTGGGAAGTGAACTCTCTGACAGCACGGTGGGGAACACCGCAGGCAGGACAACATCATAAGGCTTGTGTAGATCTTGAACCTCGGAACACCCTGAGCAAGAACCCCATTCTAAACCAAAGGCAAGTCAAAAGTGGTTGCACAGCAGACCTAAGTGTGTGAATTCTAGCCCCACCAGCCAGAGCTTAGCTGCTGGCACAAAGTTCAAATACTCACACTGCATGCGGAAGCGGCTGCATTTCACCTACAGAGAATACAGTCATACATGTACTTTTACTAAACTAGATATATTCAGTACCAGATTTCCAGGAAGCAGTACATCAGAACAGATAAGTTATAGTATTCCACAGTATATTTCTTCCTTTGAACATTTTATCATCTTGAGGTATACATGGCATCTTATTTAATAAATAAATAGCACGTGCTTAGATTATTTATTTTAATTAAATATCCAGTGTCAGTCCAGCATTTGTAGCACCTCTTACTATTTAATAATATTAAACCACAGCCAAATCTAAGGAAATTCTATCATTATATAACTCCTGAGAGGACAGAGGCTCTTCTAAGGGAAACTCAGAAGAAAAATAAGTATTTGAACATCAAAGGTGTGTTATTTAGTATATATTCTAGGAGAATGAAAAATTGACTCCTTAAGCATGTATAATAGAATGACTTTCTTTTTATATTTATTCAGAATATTTTTCTGCAACTGGAAATTGGACCAAGGTAACAAAACATTTTTCCTTGGATATTATAAATGTCTGTACTGTCTCCATGCCAAAAAAAGAAAACGTCTCTCTCTCTTTTTTCATTGCAGCCTTTTCCTTTCTCAACAGCATACTAACTATCTACATTAATTAAGGGAATTATACAATTCCTGTTCAAGCACTGGCAAGTCTTGTAATATGCTAAACCTTCGATGAGGCCCATCAACTTTGATTGCTATGTAACAGTGTAGTTTTTCCCCTGGTAGCAAATTAGTTTTATTCACATAGTCACCTTTCATTCATGCAACTAGAAATGGGTAAAGCATGTATTTGAACCCATTCGAAAGCTTAAGGGCAGATTACTGGAAATAAACACTGCTCATCAGTTCAATATCTCCAATTTAGTTAATGGGCTGATGTTTAAAGAGCTGGAACAGCAACAGTGCTGAATGTGTGGAGCTTTTTTAAATTAATTGTCTGTACTTTTAAACCTTTCAGACCATAATTAAAGAGTTTGAATCTATATGCTAATTTTACAGTATATAGTTTAACATTTCCACCCAGTTAGAATTTGGTTGCATGTCATTTGAGCAAACCACTGTAGCTATTGAACTATTGTTATACAATATCTAATAAAAATTTCCATGCTTGTAAGTCATGAGCACTCTCAACGTCCAATGAAGCCTTGCTCAACTCCTCATAAGAAATTCACCCTTGTGCAGAGAGTCAGGACGAAGTTTATAGCCCACTTAAGCACCTCTTAAAGACGTCTGTGAGGCATTGGCCTTGAGCTGGTGCTCTACATAGGGTTGCATTTCACCCAGGAGTGTTCTGTACTGTGCAGTATTGAGTCCTCTGGGAAGGGTCTTTTCCATCTTTAACTTCCGTGCGCAGATGATTCAGTAACTGGTGTAGCTCATTTCAGTTGGTGTATTGATTTTTACACTGATACTGCAAAGAATACATAGCCTTTAAAGTTGTTGTTGCCTTTGCTGATCTGGGTGTGTGCAAACCCATTCTTTGTGCAATTTTTGCAGCTGGTGACTATGCCTGCGTGTCAGAGGATCTGAACTACAAGTAGTCAGAGGACATTGTTACTGCCCTTAGAAAGAGCCCACAGACTTGCAGACAAGGCCAAAGTAGAGCTGATTTTTCCAAGGATGACTGGAGAGAAAAGCTATCCTAGGAGAGAGAAAGAAGGAGTATAAGAGCAGTTTATAAAAACCTGGGACTGAGAGCAAAGCAGAGTAGACCTGAGGGAGGACTTTTTAAAAGGACGTTGGGAAGGAAAAATAAGAGGATGACACTATTGAAACTCTGGCGTAAAGACAGAGGGGAAAATATTCAAGATGCATTTTAAAGCCATAGAGATTAAGAAAACTGTCCGCAAAGAGAGCTTTTAACTAAAGGACAAATCCTCAGGAATGCTATACTTTGTGGAAGTTTTCTGTGATAATTAATTAATATTGGATGGTATGAAAATAATGCAATTGTTTTGTCTGTGTCATGTATGGGAGGTGACTGCAGTGTAATTTTGACTGGAGCACACGTTACCTTAAAGTGCAATAGCTTCACTCAGCCTCATCCCAGCCTCTATATCTGCAAATGTAAATTTCAGGTACAACAGTAAAAAATAATGCTATAAGTAAAGCACTCAAATTATAGGTCTTGATCCCGCAACCAGCTCCATGCAGAAGTCTGAAGAAGCTCCACTGATGTCAGTGGGATTTTGCAGAACAGTGGGCTGCCTGTATCAAACTGATGCACTATCAGGGTCATAGGTAGAACAGGCTCTATCTGGTGGGTTATTTTTTTTTTTAAAATAGGGCCTTAATTCAGCCAGATGCTTATGCTCACATCTAACTTCAAGCACATCTGTGACCCTGTTGATTCAGTGGGACTATTCATATGCTTAGGGTTGGTTGTGTGACTACATACCATTGTGAATCAGGACATACATTAGCTTTGTCTAGCCAACAGGTAGGCCATGTATCCTTTGGCATTTCTGCTCACTCCCCGTGTCATCTCTTCTGGAGCAATATAAGGTGGGAGAAGATTGGGGATGTAAAATTAAGCCCTAATGCAGATCCTAGGTAGAGGATGCAGTGCAGCCTGGCCTTTCCAACCCCCAGACACTATGTTGTGGAACAGTATCCACTACCCATGTTCAGCTTATACAGCGTACTATGGTAACTGAGTCTTATAAAAAAAAGGGCTTCTGTTGCCTTTCTTCAGCACAGCTCCTATATTAGCCAACGTGGGGTGATGCCTGGACCCCATCTGCAGAGGTCACCGTCTCCTCCTTGTTGTCCTCTTGCACAAGGCCCTCGACACCAGGGTGTGGTCACCCTTTAACTGTAAACTATTCCAAACATTGCTGGCATAATGGATTATCTGTCATCAGTAGAATTATAGGTTTAAGATTTTTAAGGCACATGTTTGGGCAGAACAAGTTCAGAAATATTATAGTTGCATATCACATAACTATTTGGTGCAGCATCTCATCTGAGAAGTGGGATTATGTGCCATAAAGGAAAAAGTCTTTTCTCTCTTTCTCACTGAAACCCACTCAGCACTAGCAGGCATGCCTCCTGTGACTTGAAAGGTTTTTGGGGTTTTTTTTAATAGCTTTATCTCTGCCCTTTGGACTAAGGCACCACTGCCCTCATGCATAAAGCAAGCTGGGAAACATTAACCTCTGCTTTGCTATCTCAAGCAACAACAGATAAACACAGATCACAGAATAAGTAAAGAGAACCCCTGCTCAATAGAGTGAGGTGAAAAACTGATGACACTACAGGGGGAGGGAGGTGCAGTCATTCAGGTTTGCAAACAATAATTCCTCCACACATTATTCCACTTTTCATGTTACCTCAGCATCACCAGGCCTAAGTTTTAGTTGCCTACAAAATCACCGGAATTCAAAAAGCTTGAATTAGGCGCCCAGGCTCCATATAAAATGAATGGGAAGAGATAGGCACCCGAGAATGGGATTCACAAAAGTCATTATGCTAGGTAACTCCCCACCTCACCTGCGTCTTAAACATTGTCTTTCTCAGGGAACTCGGTGCCTAAATCTGGGCTCCAGGGAGGCACCTATCTCTCGGTGGGATTTTCTGTTGCAAATTCTCTTTTGGAAAGAGGCATCTATGCTGTTTTTGTCAGGACAACTACCTCCTTCCTAAGTTTAGCCTACTGGTTAGGGTAATACCCAGGGATGGTGGAGGGGGGAACCCAGTTCAAGTTCTTCCTCTACCTGAGGGGGAGAAGAGATTTGATCTGGGCTCTGCCACCTCTCAGGTAAGTGCCCCACAGTCCGGTGGTTAGGGCATTCACTTAACAGGTGGCAGATCCTGATTCACATTCCTTCTCCTCCTCAGACAGAGGCGGGACTTGAACTAGGGGTCTTCTACATCCCAGGTGAGTACCTGAAACACTCAGCTAAAAGTTATCAGAAGGGAGTGCCTCATCCCAGCCATTTTGTGTGAGTTTGCCTACCAGGGCTCTTAGCATTCAGGCCCTTCAGGAGATAGGCAGAAGAACACCTCGCTTTTCCTGGTTCATGCATCACTCCGGGTTTAGGCATCTGGATGCCAAGAGTGAGGCAGCAGTCCGTATGCACAGTGGCAAAAACAAAGAATTTTTACTGCAAAGATGTACACGCCTATATGGTTCAGCAGCAGCTGAGGGGGGTTTTGTGACACCCAGTGGGGGCCTGATTCTAGGATTTAGGTGCCTAACGAGGCACTTAGGCGCCTAAGTCTTTTTATGAATTTACCCCTATGTGGGCCTTAACACAGCTTGTTGACATGGCTCAACAAGGTTTTTTTTGTTGTTGTTGTTGTTGTTGTTCTTTGAACTTCTTCTCTTTCCTATATAGTGTGTTCCTAAGATGCTGTTCTCATCTCCACAATGGAATATAAACTAGCTGACTAATGTATATGGTCCAGGGCAGAATGTCGCCAGCCTAATTTAAACAGTTATGTGAAAAAAAGAGATTAGTTTGGAGAGAAAAGAAAAATCTGGTCTTAAAATCATTGTCTCCTTGGATACTCTCAGAAAGGGAAAAAAATCTGTCACTTAAGTATGTAATTAATTCTTGCAGGAAAAAACTGTGATAGCAAAAGCTAGTTTTTAAGACAGACACCTTAATTTGCCTGCTCTGATGGGTTCAAATGGAAGCTCAGTGATTCCTCTGAGTAATATGAAAAGGTCCCAGGAATGAGCTGGCAGATGGTTGGGGGGGAACCTTAGGTTTTTAATCCCTTTGACAGATCTCTGAGTTACTTTGTGGTAACTCATCCTGTAAAATTACAGTCATATGAAAAGCTAGTATAGTCTCCAAGTATACTGTGGTGGGTTCGGTATATCTTAATGAGAATGATCTGACACTTCTAATTACAAAGTAGGGTTCTATAATAGGTTTTTAAGTCTTAGTGTCTTACAAGGCAGAAACAGTTTAAATTACTACCATTTAAAGCACCAAATACTCTTAGTTTTCTTCATAGCTGAAAATATTCCAGGATCATTTACATTCAAGGAGTGCTAATCCAGTGTCCAATTTGTCTTGAGGGAGGTGGGTTCAGATGACATCCAGTATGGTTGATTTAGAGAGGAGATGAAATCTGAATTCTATTCCAATTAATCCTTCAAAGCATAAGGTGTGGAATGGATTTTAAGTTATAACAGAATGGGACTGCAATTCCCTTTGCTTACATGTTCTTCAGGAGAACTGTTTGTAAAGATCACTGCATGGCCTTTAATTTACCCAGTGACCCTTTAAAGTTCTGGCAGGAGGAGAAAATCTTGATAATTGTTTAAATAAAGTTCAAGACATGGTTAAAGGTTCAAAAGCAAAGGTTTCCATCCTGGTCATAATGCTGTCAATCTTCATGAGCTCCTTTATTTTAAATTTTGCCTTTTACTATTTTGATAGGTTTTGCCCTTTGGAGATTTAACAATCTTTGCACTTTGAATGAAACCCTGGAAACAGCCATCCTAACTCCTGGTCCTCGACATCTATGATGTTAACATAGTTTCTGCTGGCCATTTCTGGGGAATAATTTGCCATTGTGCAGCAATGCTTAGAGTCTTGTCAATAGTACCATGGTCACACATTAAAATAAAGTCTTGTTAATGGCTAAATGACAAGCTATTTCATTTTTCCCGTAGCAAAAATGTACAGTCTGAAACGTATGCTTGGTACTTATATATCTTAGCCTGGTCATCAGTACCATACATCTTGCACCCAAGTGGCTCAGCATTCCAATGTCCAACTTTGCAGAAGCAACTTTTCTAACCATTGCTAGATCTACCCAATTGGTAAGCAAGTTTTGCATCAAAGCTTTATTTTCCAAAGAATTCTTACAGCAATTAATAATTTCTTAATGAAAGAAACTACAGCTAGAGGTTCCAGGATTTTCTACAAATGGCTTCTGAACGATGTAGACATTAGGATAACAAAAGACTAGCAATCTGACATGTGACCAGACTCTGCCCCAAACTCTTTGATTTCCATTACTTGTATTCTTACGGTATAAGCCAGCATGGTTATAATTATATTAATAAGTTGCATTTATATAGCATTTTTCATTTACATAGCTCAAAAACTTTACAATATTTTTCTACCTTTAGTTGTGAGATTAAAATCCACTCGTGATTGTGAGGGGCTCAGATACTATGGTTATGAGGGTCAACTACATCTAGCCACCTCCGTTTTACAAATGGGGATAACTGACCCACTCAGCCGGTGAGCCTAAAATTTTCAAACTCTACTGAACTATCCACCACTTGAAAAATATCTGCTGACAGACTTTTCATATACTGTGGTTGAAAGCAAGGATTAGACATCTATATGGATAATGAGAACATCCACATTTACATTAGAAAGGATGAAAAATAAATAAGGGATTTAAACTTTCATGCCTCAAGGCATATGACTAACATTATCAGAGGTTGGAAAGAAACTTTCCCTATGGGCAAGTTATTCCATAATTGTTCATTATAGGGAACATAAGGTACTGACCATCATCTGAAACAGTGAGTTAATTCATTCCTATGTCCCTTTCATAATGAAGGGTTGAATGAGAAAAAAAGGAAATAAATTTCTTTAGTTATAGTCTCGTGAAAAGCAGGTTCAAGTAGTAAATGCAGGGCTTAGCTCTTTAGGCATCAAAGCACTCCAGCATGGGTTGGTAACAATTTGTATGATGAGCTCCTATAATAATCAACTGTGTATGGCTATGGGGAATGTTAAAAACAAATTTCTGTCAATTGCTTCATTTATTAATTGAAGTATTTTAAGAAAGATCCTGAAGGTGATAGATAGCAACCCCCAAAGGATGTATAATTCAATTTTAGTCAATTAGAAAAAATATGGGGAAAGTTACATGTTAAATAAAACGCTGAGCCATTTGTGGCTGGCTTAAAGAATAATGTGCAGTTTCAGCATGACTTCAACTAGTTAGCTGAAATTAAAATGTTTTCTCAGCCATCAGGTTTTTTTTTCCAACTGTATTATTAAAATAGCCTAGTATTTGGAAATACTGCTGTTTTATTTTTCAAAAATTATTTAAAAGTCCAAGTTTTGAAATGGTAAAAGATAGTAAAGTGGTCCATAAAAATATTTAAAATTCCATCAGAAAACAATTTTGGACAGGAAAAATTGCTTGCATTCTGACAATGTTTATCATGCAAATCTCTGCTTAAACGTCTCTTGGGTGACAGCGGTGATGTAACTCAGTGGTTGACTTACCTTGTTAAGATAGTATAGTTGCACGAAACACAAAACATAAAAATCCTTCATTGCTTAACAGGGAAGGCTGAGAACAGCGGCTCCAGGCAACACACCCTTCTGTTTAATTAAAACTTATTTGTAAAAAATTGACATTCACCAAGCACAATTAGGTTTAAAAATTTGACATCACATTTACTACACCATTCAGTAACACACGACCAAATTCCTGTATGTACACCAATCTCAAGTTGCCCAACCAGCTTCTAGCCTCTTTCCATACGCCCCCATCTAGTGTAAGTGCAGTTATTTCTGGCTGAAAGCCTTGTCTTAAGCCCTTTATTGTGACGGCAGCTGCATTACATTTTATATTACATTGCATTTTACTCAGTGGTATATTGATATAGACAGCATACCACTGACCAGCAACATTTCTTTCCTTCAGCAAATTGTCATAAAGTGCTTGAGAAGTCTGCAATACAGCTTATGTGAACTACTCAGCAGGCTGAATAGTCTTGCAGTTAAGACCCTGGTCTGAGAACCAAGAACTCTTGGTTCAGTTTCCAGGTCTGTCATAGACATGCTCTGTGCCCTTGATCAAGTATTTAATAGGCCACAAGCTGCAACAGTGGCTAATGACAGGATGGATTAGTAATTTTTCTCTGTGTCTAAAATATTAGTTAAGTATGCAAAATAGTACCATTCATACACTGGGTAAGGAGCATTCAGGATGAAAGCCTATGACCAAAGGGGAGTAGTGGGCGCGTACCAGCAGCCTAGCCAACCCGTGGCTAGATACTGACTCCATGCACTTACCGTCTGTGACCTACATACGTTATTCCTTCTGTAGTTTGTTTCTGAAAGCTAGAGCGCGAGAGTGCTGTTTGCACAGAGCTTACACTCTTTATGAATTTTTCTGGGGAAGACAAAGCTAAAAAAAACAGTGAAAGACAAATCAAAGACAAATATTCAGCACAACAGTAACTGATTTTTCCATTCCTGTTTAGCAGTAACATAGATTGTAGTGTACCATTTGTAGTTTAGATGTAGGTGAAGTGGTCTCTGTTGCCTGATAAGGCCATTAGTGTCAATGCATCAGAAACTAGGTAGCATTAGAGTAAACCATTAAAGTACAGGGTATTGCTCCTGGTCCCTCCATTTCCCCTTTTAGTGTGGCACTGAACTCCTACCTCTGTGTGACATCTTCCTGTAGCATTCAAAGGCCTCAGCCACGAACACATGGTGCTTTGTGAAATGCTATTCTAGGCTACTAAACTTTGTTGCTACATTTCTATCTGTTACAGGAAGCATGAATGTACGAGGGAGCTTGCTCTGTCTGCTCCTATAATTAATGTCTCTTTGTTGCAGGGAAATCCAGAAAGTCTAATTAAGCGTGCCAATACACATAAGATTGGCCCTTCATTGCACCTGCTCTCCAATTTCTTTATTTCTTCCTTTAGTGTGTTGCTGCATTATGGCTTTATATCATTTCACTCTGTCAGCCTCGGACGTTGCTGCTCATGTTTGCCAGTAGTTCCAATGCCCTGTTAGCTTCGCTGGCATACCCTGTCTGTCCCACTGAAATCCAGAACTCAGCACCAGGCCAGAGTAGCAGTGCTGCATAAGGGGGAGATGCACAGGGGAGGAGTAATCCATTGCTGAAGTAACCTATTCAGGGCACGTATGTGGCTCCCTATACAGAAAGACACTAGGATCTACATAGTGGTGGGCACCATCACCCTGGCCATACCTCACCCCTCTCTTGTGCAGCAGGTTTGCACTGGTTCCAATGCAGAGCCCTCCATAGTCAGAGAGGAGGGAGTGATTGGGCTTGTCCCTATGGGCCCAAGCTGTCATGAAGTCCATGAGTGTTTTGCCATTAACGTCAATGAGATTAGGACCTGACCCTCAATTATCATGAATCCCTCAATTGCAGGTGGAGCAGGTAACACACACAATATTACGACAGGGAAAGAAAAATACTTTTTTATATATCTGAGTATGTGCTATAGCTGCTGCTGTGCCTTGTCTGCTGTGTGTGGCTTTGTTGAACCTTCACATTCAGTTAAATGAATTCCGTGACTTTAAGTGACCTTAGTTGCAGTTTTGTATCATGCTGTGAATGATCTCTGGTCATCAGTTGCATTATGACATAGTGAAATATGTCACCCACATTCATCTGATGGCAAGATATAGCAAAGTATTTTTCTCTTGAAAGAACTAGTTTTGCAGAGCCAACAAGGTTGATATACTGAAGACCAAATATTTTCAGCTCTTTCATTTGAGTGTGAATGTTGTGTTGGCCCAGGAAGATGGTATAGGAGGGTCCAAGCTCACAGATGGGTCTGTGCATGTTGAGTCTTAAACCTGTGATGCATCCCACTGAAATGAATGCAACCCCCTATAGGTGCAAGTGTCTGCCTGCACAAAGTCAGTTGTATAATTGGGACTTAAGTTTATTCAATACCAAGAGGTTTTGAAGCATATCACATTTGAGTCTATGGAACAGAATTTACATTACTCTTTGCTCAGTTTGCTTTATCCCCTAAATCTCTCCCATCTCCATGC
This sequence comes from Emydura macquarii macquarii, assembly GCF_026122565.2. Taxonomy (NCBI): domain Eukaryota; kingdom Metazoa; phylum Chordata; order Testudines; family Chelidae; genus Emydura; species Emydura macquarii. Next base: position 15,316,018 of record NW_027132773.1, read on the forward strand.
TCTGTCTTTCTGTCACTCTCTCCTACTCTTTTCTTTTGGAAGAATAGGCTTGCAAGCCGAACGAACCTTATCAAATGTTCTTGTTGCTGTGCAACTGAGACACCTTAGACAGGTGTCTCTACCCAACTTGATTTGAGATATTATAATTAAAATACTAATCATGGAGCTTTTCATGAACTAAAAGGGCTTTACAACTGTTGACAACTGCCTGGCATTGCTGAAGAATGCATGTTAGTGAACCAAAAGGGCTAACAGAATTCTGTCAATCTGTCAATATATGTGAGAGCTGCTGCCCAGTTGTTACCCAAGAGCAGGATAAGGATGGAGGGAACTGAACTAGAGGAAAGGGAAGAATGACAGACCTAGACTGACATCAGAGATGGAGTTCGTTTAATGTGTTCTGGTTTTGCTTATTTTTATTTAAGTTTGCCCCTTCCCCTGCGTTTTTCTTTCATGTGTGGCCTTGTCTCCCAAATTAATTATAGATGTGGCAAATTCTTTGAACCCATTTTAGTTGTCTTGATTCATCTGTGAAAGGATTACAAATCAATGTTTTCAGTTTCCCTAAAGAAATCCAAATATTTTAAGATTTACTGAAATTAACAATGAAGCAACCCACATTGGTTCCACATTGGAAGAAGCTTTGGAGGAAGGAAGGGAAACTTGTCTAGATTTACGGTGCTCAGAGATACCAAGTGCTGGGAGCTATAATAAGTTGATGGGATAGATAACTAATAGCTAGCTTTAGCAGTGGTGGGAACTACTGAATAATCTATATAGGATAGAATAGATAGCGTCAACCTCTTTAAAATTCAGTGTAGGTCAGAAACCCAACACCTAGTTTCACCTTGTTTTGGATTCTGATGAGAAAGGTTGCATAACTCCAGCACAGATGTGTCAGCTGTCGAATCCTTCTGAATATTATCCCATCTGAAGTAAAATTCAATAAGTATGAAATGAAGATGGCTCATACCGATCTGTGATTGAAAATGTGTCACTCGTCAATGGAAATCAGTCAGGCCCCTTCACTGATAATGTGACCTATGGAAATTTTCTAGTGCATTAGTAGAAGAATGTATTTACAATATAAAAGGCACTTTTTACATATTTCCAAATAAATGTGGCAATCAATATTAACACAGAATGATCGTACTTAAGAAATAAGTGTAGTGTATTTTGTGTAGATGTTGTGGTGTAATGTGTATTATATTTTGTTTGGAACTCTGTCTCAACAAATAGGTACAAATGGAGTATTTATATTAAACATTAATGAAAAATAAATTAACAATAATATGTATTCAATTTAATAATAAAAACAACATGCTGCATTAAATGAAAAAGAAAATCACTGGGTTAAAGATGCATTTTTATTCTTTTTTTCCTTGTTTGACATACCATAGAAATGCTTGTTTTTCAATATTAGCAATCATAGTGCAATCCAAAATGTTGTATTATGAGTAAATGCTTCTACATATTCAGACTTAACTGAAATGATGAAGTACTGGATTGACTTCACATTTTCAACAAAATATTAATTTTCAAGGATATGTCAAGCTGCTAAAGAAACAAATCAAAAGCAAAAGATTAAAACATTTTATAGACTGTTATAATAACATCTTATCAACAGGAGCAGTGGAACAGACAATGGCTCATACATTTTACTGGTTTTGGAAAATTGAACATTGGAAAACTCCACAATTAGAGAATAATTACTCCACGCCAAAATAATGCCCATGTGATGTTAAATCTTAAAGAAAAGCTTTAGATTTAATGGGACACCTTAACATAAAGGACTTTGTGCTGCAGCAGGATCTGTTAAAGTACATTTGGCATTTTTATTTGTGGTATTACACCATCAACCCCTCTTGTTGCTTAATCCTAGCTTCAATATTTTGTTTCCCCATCATGTACACGTAGGTCATTCTTGATCACTCTGAAGCGGTGTACGTTCTGGAAGCAGCATGGATTGTAACTTCTGCCACCGTTTTGGAGGCCACAGGATATGGGTAGCACGAGCATGTAAAAGTCCAAGAGAAACCTGCACCAACAATAGAAACCACAGACATTAATAAAATGTTACAAGATTTTTTTGGGGGGAGGAGAGGATGAGGGAAAATACGTAGTGCATGGTTTTATGAGAGACGTAAGGAAATACAAAGCAAAGAATTTAGAACCTTATTGACTTGTGCTACAAACATAATGGAAGAGAAAAGTAAATGCTATTTGCAAAAGACCTTAAAAGACTTATTTTAAGTTCTAATGATTTTGCAAACCCTGGAACTTCGCAGAGTTCTCCCACATTATGTTTAACAGTTACTCACTCAGTCATTTTATTTTATGTGTGCAAATCAAAAGAGAAGCCATTACTGTTGTTCTATTTAGAAAATACCAAAAATTACAAACAACACTACATCTGGACTCAAAAAATAGGAATTTTGGTTGACTGTATGCTGATTTTGGGGCAAAAATGCAAAATTTGGGCACTTAACCCATGTTTAATAATTGGACACAGTCTTTGTCTGAGTCTTGACAGTTACTCACAGATTTTAGTTCTCTTATAATGCAAAAGCAGTTTTCCCACACAAGGTTTATATTTAATCAGAATGCACTTTGGATACCTCCTAGGCTCTTTACTATTAACCCAATATAACTACAGACACGGATCTTCAATTCTACCTCACTTCTCACCACAAAAAGAATTCTTTGAATAAGAAGGTAATTCTACATTTTAAGCAAATAGAAACCAAACAGACCCCTAGGAATATCTTCAACTAATTTTCCTGATTTAATTTCATAGGATTAATGTATATGCACCAATCTCTCTCTTCTATATAATCAAATCACTGAAGTTTAAGTGGCCTATATCTAATTCCATATTTTGTAGCTTGATTAAGCAGGTGCTGAGTTACTTGAATATAATTTGGTTAGTTAACAATCCACCATATCTAACAGAATTCAAAGCAGATCACCAAAATTACTGTGTGAGATCTTATTTCACTTGATGATTGCCTTGGACCATTGCAGGTTTCCTTTTATGTTAAGGTGGAAGGCAACTAAGTCCAAGCTTCTGAGTGGTCATTGTTGGCAAGCTCCTTTTTGATAGATTTGCTACATTTTTATTTCAGTACTGCTGTTGTTCTGGATAGCTTGTTGAGTATTTTGGGCATGCAAATATTCTCTGTTTTAAGTATCCCACTGACTGAAGTTCTGATGCCATGGCAGCACATCATCATCACAGGGATTTGTAACTCTGCGTAAATCATGTTATATTATTCATATTACAGCATTGGCTGCAAATAATAAAATGGATGCAACCACCACTGCAGCATATAAGAAGCAAGGATGTACTACTGATGTGGAATATTAAGTTCTCTTCTCACATCTTTCTGTGTTCTCTCAGTGCATGGATAACTAGCTGTTGATTTCAATAGGATTTCTGCATATATAGTGAGAACATAATAATGGAGTCAAAATACGTTTGAATCTAACTGTGAATGCTCTGCTTCCGACTGCATGTCCCCTAGTGTTTAGGCAAGGCGCCAAGGGCCAGCCCTGCCTTAGTTTCTCCTCAACCAGGTACAGCCAAGTCCAAACAGACCTTAAGTCTCTAGCTTCTTCTCTCATGATATTCCCACTCCCTTCACCTAGGGAACAGTCTCTCTCTTTGGATCCTTCCCAGTTTCTTCCTTTAAGCTATTCCTGTTGTCTCTGGGGTTGCATTGCCCTTATAAGCCTTTTCTCCTCAGGGCACCTTCCTCCTGAGCACACTCCCTAACTGAGGTCAGGCAGCCTGTTTTCTAGAGTGCAGATGCTCCTCTACAAAATGAACCTTAAAAACTCACCTAGGGCAATCAATTGCTCCCAGATGGTTTTTAGAGGGCTTCCATGGGCAAGCTAGGCCTTGACTCTCCTTAAAGAGCCAATTGCCCCATGACACTGACAAAATGTCATGCCCTGAAAATTACTTCTTCTGACCATCTCCTGACTTGTTTCAAGAAACAAAACCTCTTCCCAATAAAGCTCATTTACAGGAGAATATGACGAGAAGTATCCTCTGTTAAATAGGCATTTCTGAAAAAGGGTTGGATTGGAGGACACTTTATTAAACGGCAAATGAAATTGAAATCGGGACTCCTTTACCCTGGGGTCCAAAGGCTGGCTACAAAGGCACCTTTACTTGTATCTTCAGCAAAGACTCTCAGTTACTTCTGCCTATATATATATATATAGCCTATGAACAACAGAACCTGCAGTCAATATGGCAGATAAAGAAACTGGAGCTGCACAGGGAAATAATTAGATTGTTCTTGGGGAACACGCTTGCCTGCGTTAAGAAGAAGAAAAGCTCCATTAAGGCCACATATGGGCAGAGGGTGAATTGAAAGAATTGGGAGAACAGATTTTTCCTCATTATGATAAAATAATGAGCTTAACACATGGGGAAAAGAGAAATCATTCCCACACTTTTAGGCATTATTCTCTTCTGATTTATGCTGTTGAAAACGAGGAGTGACTCCACTGAAGCCAATGATGCTACTCTGTTGTAAAACTGATTTAAGTAAAAAGAGAGACTTAGGTCCTTATGTTTAGAGTCTTGGAGGAAAATCATTTATAGCTACCAACAAAAGCTGCTGGCAACCTAGATTTCTAAGTGAGCATTTAGACTGTAACATTATGATCGGATTATTATTTTTGTTCTGGAAACAACAACCACCAAAATGAATTGCTGTTGAGGCATTAATTCTCTAATTCTTCTGAATATTTAATTGACCAATTGAGAAATCATTTTTGTTAACATAGCTATTCTATCTGCAAAACACGTTTTGAATGAATAATACTGTTTTGACATTGCTACTTTGCTAAAAGCATATTTCTTGGAAGTCAGTGCCATCGTTAGCACATTAATTGTCTGGAGGGCTGATTGTTTTGGCACTCTACTGGTGATGGAAGTATTTGGGCTCAATACTGCTCTCTGCAGTGATGTTCAAAATGGATTTTCCCAGCTACACAAAATGGATTCTGGATATACATTCTACATACATTTATTCACGTAGATGGGTCTTATATCACTAATTCTTCCTCTTCCTCTTATGCTACCCTCTTACCCTAGATTATGAGGCCCTCTCCCCCCACATATTGCTCTCTCAACTCATTCTCCTATAGCTTTGGGAGGAGATGCTCTAGGTACCATCTCCCAGTCTATGGGAGTCATGTGTCTTCAAACACCACCTGGATTCAAAGGATGCAGCACCAGCCGTGGCCTTGTTGCAGAGCCTGAATAACTCTAGGAGGCTTTAGTGTGTATCAGCAGCCCAGAAGTTCTGGGGGAACCACAGTTCTCAGCCTTAGTTACAAAAATAAGGACAAAGACTGATTTTGTGGCCCAGCCAAGATGCCAGAAGCAGCTCCGTTAAGTGAGATTTTCCCAGTTTTCTGGAAACCCTATCCATTGTCCTAAATGCAACTGCTACTCTCCATTCTGCTGCTTCTGTTTCCACTCCTCACTCTTTATCTCATGCCTCCATTTTACTTGTATTGTTCATGCTCCCCCTTGACTTCCTTCCCCATCTTCTGCTGCTTTACTCCCTCAATCCTTGGACGCTGCCATTGGGTCTTTAACAGCAGAGATTCTGGTTTCTATATCAAAATATGAGGTGAAAAAGAACAGCACCGGGGAACAGAGCTTAACTGAGACACTCCAGTGAGGAAACAAGAGGATGGCCCTCACAGCAGCTTCTTTATAACTAATACATATGGACAGTAGATTTGCTCACATGGAGCAATCTAGAAGTAAAGTGAAATGCACAATCAGAAGAAAGAGCAGAATTGCCCATGTACCTCTACAGCATACCATCGCTTTTTGACCACTGACTACTTATGTCTTAGGGCCCTATTATAATTATACTAAAGATTCCAATAGAATGGAATGGGAATCTTGGATTGTCCACTTTCTATCACAAGGTAGCTAACCACAAGCACAAAATCTAAAGCATAACAAGAATTCCTCAGCATTAATCTTTCACATTGTTCTCTTATTAAACTGTATTTGAAGAAAAAAAGTTTAATGAGAATGTACTTCTTCATGAGAAACACTAATTAAAAACACTAACTGTGACTGATCTTGTTTTATCATTTTTAAGTCTGTAAGAATTTTAGTCTTTTCAATTTGTGTTTTGTCTTTTAGTCTTGTTAATATGTATCCACTCTGTGTGAAGCCTGTAGAATGCCGTTGGCAGAAATGAACTATAAATTCTTTTAAAATAAAACCAGAAAGAAATAATACCAAATTAAAAATGCCACAGGTTATATGGTATGTGAGAAATTCCATCAACACTTAGAAACCAACATGTTAAAAGCATATGCCATCCTCTGACTCTGATGTGTGTCTCTTGTTTTAACCACTCAACTTGAGTTATATTCTACCTGTATGCCACAGGCATTCCAAGTGCTTCAAAACAATGATAAACAAAGCACAAAGAGTAAAATTCACCCAAGCTTGGAACAGATAAAACAATAAGATCAAAGTTGGTGTTTCTAATTAGGGTTTCTTTCCCCTGAAATAGTATATTCTCATTTAACAGTTTGCTGAGCTCCCTCAGCAGGAAGGTCCATAAGAAATTATTCTAGCCATAATTAATTAGTTGTATCCAGTGCTGTTGTAGCTGTGTTGGCACCACTAGAGAGACAAGGTGGGTGGGGTAATATATTTTATTGGACCACAACACACTCAAAATCACCTTCACCAAACAAGGGCACTCCACCAGAGAAGCAGATCACATCATAGAAGCAGACCATCCAAATATCCTGCCTTAGTACAGAAATAAAATCCCCTCTGACCACACATCCATAGTTGTCACCTACCTTCCCACACTGCAACCCATATGGGGTATCATCAAACAACTACCACCCCTATTCAATGGGGATCCCATCCTGAAAGAAATCTTTCCTGAATCCACTCTTCTGGGCTTTAAACAACCCCCCAACCTCTGTAAGCTCATCATCAGAAGCAAGCTTTCCACAGACCAGGACACACCAACTCAAAGCAGCACCAGACCCTGTCAGAATAGGAGATGCAAAACTAGCAGACATATTTCCACTTTACAATGATCAATTTACCCCACAACATACCTTTCAAGATTCATGGGTCCTACATATGCCTATCACAACATGTGGTGTACCTCTTCAAGTGCACTAAATGTCCCAGTAACAATGTTATATTGGTGAAACCAAACAATCACTACACTCTCAAATAAACCCACACAGGATAATGATAAAAGACAAAAACATCATATCAATTATGGGTGAACACTTTTCAAAAAGTGATCAATCTATATCTGACCTATCAGACCTCATCCTCGAAGGAAATCTGCACAACACTTTTAAATGACGAGCCTGGGCGCTTAAATTCATAACTTTGCTAGATATTAAAAATCATGGTCTTAAGTGAGACACTGGATTTATGGCTTCTTACAACAATTTGTAACCCACTAATCCCCTCTTTTTGTCCTATAACTATAGGAGTATTCACCTTAAGTGGTCCCTTAGAATACGTGCTCATCCCTTAAGATAAACTATCTGTTCCACCTTGTATGTAGCTGTGACACACTGAGTACCTCTCCCAGACCTGAAGAAGAGTTCTGTGTAGCTTAAAAACTTGTCTCTCTCACCAATAGAAGTTGGCACAATAAAAGATATTACCTCACTCATCTTGTCTTTATCGTAATTTAGAGCAGACATGTAGCTACTCTAATAATATCCTCAGGATTAGGTGAGGCATCAAGGTAGTTTACAACCACTTTTACCTCCTCTACATTGCTCACCTGAGCATAAACCCTTGGTTACACAAGTCCTAGAAGGCTGTGTATACCACATGAAACTGACATTGGTATGAAAAGGGGAAAAAACACTCTGGAAAAATTTCAGTCCCAAAGGTGAATTCTTCAGAAAGTTATGGAGCAACTGAAAACAGGATCTTAGAATGGAAACACTTAGGCAACCAGCTAGTTTTCCAGGTATAATACTAATCAAAATATATTGTGCAGGATAGCTGTGTATCGAATCAGATTGTTTGTTTTTAAGAAAGGCTATTACACTGGGTTTTGATATTAGATTGTAAGTGTAAAACTGCCTCAGAGTATTTTCTGAGTAAATTAGCCTCTTCAAAAAAATCCATAGTTTAACAGAAAGTAAACTGCTATTACATTTCATTTTCTTTGTATTGCTGAACTTTGAATCAACCTCTCCCAAGTACAGCAGCAGGAGCAAGGCTCAATGAAAATAAAATCCTGTGGATTAAAGTAGTATCCCAGAGAAACCACTTCCTCCAGTTGAAGTATCTGTGATAATGAATAAGAGCAGAAGCAAATGTTGATCTTCTTTCATGCATGTAAGAAACAAACCAAGGTGAAAACGACGGAATTATTTTATTTAAAAAGCACACTGCACCTCAGATTATTCATTTTAAATGAGCCTGCTGGCTGTTATTGCTGCAATATGCTATTTTGTTTATCAAAATAAAAATGCAGTAAACTTGGTTCAACTATAAGAAGAAAGGCAACGTACTGACAATTTCACTCATTCTCCCCATGCTTACCCTGCTCCTACAAGTCAAACCTAATGGAGCCATCAACTCACGAATAAAAGCATGTAGCCCATTAATTTTTTTACTACATGATTTGTTAGTATTATAGATGGAGCATGAGCTCCAAGTGCAGATAAAGTATAACATAAGCGTTTCCATCCAAAGATCCTACGGTAGATTCAAACAAGGATTCAGCTGGAGTTCCCAATATTCCATCGTGATCATTTTAATTTAAAAAATACAAACAAAACACGTACACAGAGGAATGGTATAGTCATAATAATTATTATATGCATTTCAGACTGGTATTCTGCAACACAATATAAAGAGTATTTATTCTGAGAACCAGTTTTAACACATACAGATGGATAAATACACACTCAAAATGCTGCATATATATTGTATGACGGTGTGTATGTGCATGCAATTATATCCATATATATATGAGAGCTCAAAATCTATTCAAAATGCTAAGACCAATTCTCAGAAAGAATAAAATTCATAGCGTAGCATAGAATAGCTATTTGAAATTTGTAGAACAATTGTACCGACACCATTCCAATGTGGCTTTGCAAATTAAGATGTTCATAGCAGAATAGGTGGGCACTCACTGAATTCTTAATAAGGTTCATATTCTTGACTGAATCCATAAAAAGTAGTAAATTTAGTACCAAAAGAAATGAGCTGTGTTCTCTTCTTAGTTTTACTCAGAGCTGTGTGGCTAGATTAGGCCTGAGTAATAAAAGGGGTAAAATGAGGATTTTTTTATTTATTAAATTATTATAAATTTCACACGTAGATGAACATATTACAGAGGAGAGAGAGAGAGCGAGAGCTTGGTTAACTTTCTATCATCACTTATATTCCTAACAGTATCAAAGTACTGTAGATTTAAGGAAATTAAGCAGTATACAGGATCTTTTTTTCCAGTTTCATAAAGAAAGCAGCTATGAATGCCAATGACTGAATTAGATACACTAATGAAAAGGCCTAGTACATACATGTCTCTGAGTTGACCTCTGACTGAAGGCACTGAATTCTTGGAATTGTCAAGGATATGTTATTGAGAGGAGAGCAATAGCTAGTAATGGTCTTTTTCCATTTCTTCCTCTGTCTTTTCAAAAGTCTTTTTTTTAAACCGAGGTTAATTTACAGCATTTTACTGCTAGTCTTTTATCTTCAATAAGTGCAACTTTCTTAGAAATTATTTGTAAGATTCTTCCTCGCTTATGATTAACAAAACCATTATGCTAAATAGGCCTACTGAAAGATTTATAAACCATTATACTATTTATTTTTAAAAAATTTAGCCCAAAGAGTTGCAAAAAATAAGACAGAATTTGTTTCAATGCACTGCCTGATATGCTTGCTTGCTGCATATACCAAAAAGTTGGTCATTTACTAGTTTAGAGCTGCTTAATATTTCACTGACTAATGCCTAAAGAGGGGTGTCACTATGTCATGTTATTCAACAGAAGAGCTGAATTTATTAATAGTCTTCATGAAGCAGTCCCAGATTAAAAGCACTAGTATTTCTGCATTTCAATAATGTAAAGAATTGGTAATGTAAATGGAGGAAATTGTCATTACAACACATTTGTTATCTTCAAATAGAATGTAGCAGATACATCCAAAGTCTGTATATATTAATTATTCAGAAATGCATGGAAATTTTGAAACTTCTGTGGGAATTCCAGTCGAGCATACTTTTGCAGCAGTATATTCTGAGAGTGTCAGTTTTAATGATATTTTTCACAGGATTTATACTGCCATTGATTGTATAACATTGTCTTCCTTGATTGAACACCCACTTAAAAATGCTGTACATTACACATGAAGTTGACTAATATATTTAGTCTGCTGCATGTCAGTATTTTAGGGCTTAATTATGCCATTTAGGCATGACAAAGTAAGGACCAGTGTGGCATACTGCTGTCCCTCAGGGAGCACAGGAAAAATAGCTTTTGGAGCCCTTGGGCACACAAAAGCCGTGCATGCACCCATTGCATCATTCCTTTACAGGAAGGGCTTATTCCTCCTGCTGGCTGGTGGTTGGGACACGAGGCAGGTAGGCTATAGGCCTGTGGTTTCACCTCCCTTTGTGACGTGGCGTGCATCCAAGGGACTAGAAACAGAGCTGTTACCTTACTCTTTAGAGTCCAGAGACTGTCATTCTGTCTGGCCTATATGCAGATTGTACAAGGTGGAAGAGGCTCCTTACATCCTTTGCTTCCAGGGCCCAAGCATAATTTTTTCAGGTCCAGTACAAACTTGTAACATGGGTCCTGTCCCAAACACATAACACAATCCCTCATCCCATACATACAATCTCATTAGCCATGAAAAAACTTTGAATTTCGAAATTACTGTTACATATTCTACATTTCTGAAAAATGCCCCCTCCCTTTGCTATTTTTGTTTAACATAACACCCAGCCTAAGAGTCCTACAAGTATGCTGACTATTTTGTAGCTTTTTGGTCATTATAAAGGTATTATATCCTGTCAATGTCTTGATTTTTTTATTCTAAGGACCAATGTGACTGCAAACATTTTATAATTAGGCCAATTAACTGTAAAGCTTTATTTTTCTGGCCTTTTTCATTGCAAAATCATGAATTAGCCCCCCCAAAGTCAATTTATCTTGCAAGTTCACACTCAATAGACAAGATAGCTAAGTGGCTTAACCATTTTTGCCCCATTGTAGAACACCTGCAGTTTTTGATGAGTGCTAACTTGCTGAAACTTCTTTTAGCTTCTGCCACAGTCACTGACAGTGTGCAAAAAATCAGTAGGGCTATACACATTTCACTGAAAATTAGTTGCAATTGTTTTTTGTAAATCTTATTTAATAAGATAAGTGGGGGTAGTTCATATTCTTTTCCAAAAGTAGACTTGAAGGTATTTTTCAGGTGCAACATTTCACAAGGAAAATTCTCAGAAAGATCTGTAGCATATTTGTGAAGTAGACTTTTAGAAGCTTCTTCCAGTTTCCCAGGCTCTAGTGTCACATATTTTAGGACTGAACGGAATGCCAAATAAATGTTATTGGCTGCTTTGAATCTGTGCTCTAAGATCTGGACAATAGATACATAGATACAGGGAAATAAGTTTCTATAAATATACTCAGGCATGATCTATAATTTAGACTCAATTTTTTTCCCCATGGAATGGGGGTTGAAGCCTGGGCCGGAGCTTCCAGGGCCTTCGGGCCCCGGTAAAGTGCACTCTTGCCCCCCATCCCCTACCTCCCCATGTGTGGGCCCTGTCTGCTTCCACTATGTGTCACACATAGTCAGGCAGAGTTTGGCTCTTTGAAAACCAGTCTTTAGTGTGAATATTCCAGAGCTGAGTAAATTGGTCAAATACAAATCAGGTTTTCATTAAGTTTTTAAAAAGTAGAGGGGGGAGTTATATTTCAGGGTTAATTTTCACTATTGAGAAAAGAGTACTTTTTTTGTCCATGAACCCACCAAAAAAATCTGAGATCTGGATCTTATTGACCCAGGCTCAGACCTTATGTCCCAATGACAATATTCTGCCTGCCTGCCCGCCAGCCCGCACCTCCCAATTCACACACACACACTGTTCTACATTAGTTAGTAAGCATATTTTCCAGTTCCTGAGGGGCTAGCAGGAGACGTCCTGCAGCACCAATCCAGGAAGATATGTTTTAATATTGATACATTTATTCTTTTTTATTTAAATGCAGAAGACAAAAAAAGATTAAAATTTCTGCTGCCAGTCTCTAGGTAATCTTGACAATATTTAAACACACTAGTCTTATGGTTTACAAGCCCTCTGTTTTGCCTATCCTTTCACCCTCACCCAGCAATGAGCAGGCAAAACAAACAATCTATCCCACCACTCAGCACACTCAGAACTCCCTAACCAGCTCAAAAGCTGAGAAGAATAAATGGGCTGTGCTACACGTCCCAATGATCAAGAGATACTGGCTTTTTCATACCAAAGTGGGGAAGCGCCAAGGACAAGAGATGCGCACAGAGAATGTCCCTCTCTTTTTAAAAGAGGGGGAATATTGCTCAAGTGCCTCTTTTGATCAACATCCCTAACACAGGAAGACAGACAGTCTTTTAGTTAGGCTGGTCTCAGGCCATTTATGACTTTACTGAGCAAAATTAACACCTTAACTCCATCCAGAACCAACAGGCAGACAGTGTAGATCATAGAAGCACCCATTTTAAAACGCTTCCACCAAGATACAAGGTGTAGAACTGCACACCAGCATGGCTTGCTGGATGAATTTAAAATCTAGCCCCAACGCAGAGTGCTCTTATTTATTCTTATTTTTAAAACAAGCCAGGACTTATCCAAAGCAGCATTTAAATTGATCCATGTAAAATCACGTACAAAATTAAACAGTACAATAAAGCATCCCAGTAAGCATCATCCCTTAATCTTCACCCATAATTAAACAAACAAATCAGCAGCCCATTCCCTCTGTTCTAACAATCTTCCCAAAAGCCCAGGAAAATATATAGGCCTTAAAACTCACCCTGAATGGCAACAAATTATGACTATTTAGGACCAAGGAGAGGAGTGAATTTCAATATTAAGGGACCTTTGATGGACAACATCCTGCGTGTTGCTTCCTCTGTTTTATACTTAAGTGTTCCAACTTGAATGCTTCCACTGATGATAACTGTATATGGCACGGGAGAGAGAAAGTCTCCCAAGTAGATAGGTCCCAAGCCATTTAGCTTGTTTCACTACCTTACATTCTACCTGGAAGTTAACTGATAATCATTGTAAATCATACCGTTCTGCAATCTAACCCTCAGGTGACAAAGACATAGATGATGTTAGCTAGGTTCACATCCAAAGAAACTTACAACCTCCTAAATATATATAAATGGAAAAATCTGTTCTGAGGATTACTATTCCCTGAACAGGGCCTCTGATCCTGACTGGGATTTCTAGGCACTAGTGCAATATAATAGCAGTAACAACTTTACATATCAAATCATGACCAATGACACCATAATTTATTTCCTTTGATATGACAGTACTAAGCAGTAGCTAGTTCAAGAAGCTAGTTCATTAGCTAGTGCTAATAAAAAAATGTCTGTGATAAAAGAGATTTTATGCTTATTAGTTAAAACAAATTGGAAAAGCATGTTTATGATAGTACAGCTTTTCCCTGGTAAGAAAGGAGCTTTTTAAAAGGTAGATGAATTGTTTTAAAATTTTCAAAAGAAAGCATTTACAGGTTGCAGCAAACATATCTGTAATCATACTCATAGTTTTCCCAGTTCTTTTGTATCATGCAAGTTCATGTTTTTTAGACTGACATGAATCATGTTCTCTGGATATTGTTATCAGAATCAATTTGATTTTCTCTCACTTGACAGAAAAAAGCCCCTACTCAGTAGACCATTCCACTTAGTTAAATCTTTCGAAAAGCCCTACTATGCAGCTTGTTTATATTTCTTCATATAATGACATATAAAAGCAGTGTGGCTTACAGAAAACATGCTGTTGAAAAGCAATAGGGAAGCAGATATTCGATGGATAGCTAGGATATCAAAGTGTTATTAGATAGCCACATGGTATGTTATTAAAATTGTAAAAGACTTTCTGATATAGGTCTCTGTGTGAAGATGCCCACAGCTCATGTAAAATGGTAAATTCTATCAAAACCATTTGCAGCATATATCCACTCTCACTGAGCTGAAAGATCTACAGAGAGAAACATATAAATATGCTTAATAGATATTTGATTTTTCTTCCTCATAGCTAAAATAGTCAGCTCAAAAGAGTGTTTAAATACCTTGAAAGATGATTAGATGCAGGGAAGGGTAAAGAAGAAATTAACCTTCTTACATCCTCTCCAACTATCATTGAGCAAGAAAGACCCTTCTCCCATACAGGGATCCAGTGGAAGGTAGCAAAGGGACCGGTGAAGATGAAATCTCCTCTCTCACTGTATGAGTGTAGAGCCCAGCCAGATTGAGATGCACCATGCTAAGGCACCTTTCTATGCTTGTTGAGCAGGGGAGTCACATTTGGCATAATAACAGTTCTAGTGTATGTCCTTGACTAGAAATACAGGGGGCAAATACATCCCTTGCTCAACTCCAGATAGAGCCAATGTTCAGATACTACATTATCTAGCAAACTAGATTGCCTCATGGTACCTAACTTTTACATACCCACATATTCTATCAGTGAAGGCTGAGAAGGAAGGATATTGCATTCCCTTGATATTTTACTTAGTAGTGTTTAAGGGCAGAGATTATCATTATTTATTCATTTCATTTCCATATAAGAAGTTAAACTTTACGTAATGATCCTTTCTATTTCATGAGTCATGGCAGAGAATATTTCCTATTATAAATGAGAAATACATGTATAGTGTCAGGGTTACACAGGGCAAGTTTTAGACACCTTTGTAGATCCTCTCAAGTGCACCCCTCAATTGACATGCTCAGCTTCCTTCTCCTCTCACAAATGGTACACCATGATCCAGCCACTCTTGGACTGGATCGCTTGGTTACAGACCCCTGTTTCCAAACCATGTAAACATGACAGGTCCAACTGTATTTGGCACCTGTAAGGAAATTTCTCTCCAGGAGCCTGTGGCCATTGGCTGATTAAAATGACTCAAAACACTTTTATCAAAACAAACATCTTTTTTATTCACCCAAAGGTAAATAACAGACAGTGAAGAGGGATAAAACAACAAAGGCTCATATGCCTGGGTCTTAGCTAAACCTTACCCTTTTCTTTAAATTTTTGGTATATCCCAATGAGCCCAGACACCTTGCTTTTGGGCTGAAAAAAAAACCCCTGCGCTGCCACATTCTGGCAGTGTGTCTTTGTCGTTCTCACCTCCAGCAGCTGCTGCCCACTCCCCATCTTCTGAACTAGGCAGTAGAGTTTAATAGTTTAGTGTCCCTTTGAACCTAGGGACATTAGGGTCTGACCTTGGGAAAATAAATGTGTTAACCTGGCTGGAGCCAGGTAGGCATGCATTTCCTGATTAACAGCCCCCACTGTTCACTAAAGACCCTTGGTACTCATTCTGGAGGTATCTTATCTCAATTGTTGTTTCATTTCTTGTTTGTTCTCCCTAACTACATTCTTTGCTTAACATTGTGGAATTAAATGGAGTAGCATCATGCAGGTAAACTGAGAAACTTACTCTACACAAAAAATAATATGGATATCTCCCTCCTTATCCGTACATTGTAATTGTATTTAATCTACCACCTTGTCCTAAAAAGCTATGTTTATCTCACGGAGATATTAGGTGCTGCTCTTGATCTACTCAGGGAGAGCTGTACACCTTTCCAATCGAAGACTAATGAATTCAGTTATTTATATAGTTAATAAATACTCTATTGTAATCACACTTGTGCAAGTTAGCCCCAGTTCAGCAAAGTACTTAATCATGTGCTTAACTTGAAACACAAGAGTAATCTCATCCTTATTCTGCAAAGCACTTAACATATTCTTACAGCTAAGCAAGATAAAATAAATCAATTTTACATTCTGGTTCTGAGCTAACTGGATCTTAATTTGTTAACCTCTTAAATAACTAAATTTCTCAGTATTTACATATATTTGAAGAAATTGTGCTCTTGAGTTATTTATATGGGGAAAGGATTAGCACATTTATAAGTTGAAAGACCCACATATCAGTACTTCCTGATGCAGTTATGCTGTAAATCATCACAACTTCTTGTGAAAGTATCAAGTAAATCAAAATGAATTTTAAATATTTGACTTACTAACTAACACAAACCTATGCAATATGCACTTGCCTCTGGCAGCTATAAAACTCAGGAGCTATTTTGTATCTTAATATTTTGAGACTTGAAATCACATTTTAGATCAACAACAGACTGCATATCCATTACTATTTCTGCAATGTCTGGAGACCTAATAGCCTCTGAGAAAATAGCTGAGGAGACAGCAGCAATGAGATGCATAGACCACATGATCAGATACATTTTCATTGTTCTGCTGTAGAAAAAAAATCCAGGGCTCCTATACATTCACTGTACTGTTTTATAGTGCTTCAGGGAACTTGAAAGACTTACAAATAAAGTAGATCACAAAATGATCCACATATTAAAATTAAGAAGATTTTGAGACCACCTTGCATAGTACACAGATCTCCCAATTGAAAGTCCAAGAATCATGACAGCTGTACTTAAAGTATGGGAGGGAAGACTATAGCTGAAACTGCTACTCTCCTAATGGAGGTGTGCAGACCTATTTGTAGGGGGACTCCTGTTCTTCAGCTACTAGACATCTTTGCTTTGGATATTTGGTCCTTGGTAAAGACTATACTGTCTTTTCACAGTGATGTTTTTGTGATTTTTCTGTTTCTGTTGGGTTATTGTAGGACAATCCCTGAAAAGGCAAACTAGCCACCAAAGCTTCTGTATAATAAATAGCAGTAAGTGCTCTGTGCTTTAGTGTAACAGCATTCTCTTGCTGTATTTTTAGTCTCCAGTATGTAAGGAGTCACAGTCAGCCAGAGGTGAAAGAGAAGTAGCCTTCTCTTCAGAAGTCTCACCAGATGATGTTATACACCATGAATTCACTTGAAGAAAGAAGAATTGGAAGTATACGCACCCTGTGTTTCCAGACTTGAGGATATAGTTTTAACCTTTGAGAAGGAACTACATACTGTGAGTCAAAATCTTGCCACTTTAAATAAAGAAGATGAAAAGGGTAAGCATGTATCTTTTGATAGAAAAAATGTGTTCCTTACAAGAAATGAAGGAAAACCAGGCCAAGGGCAAGAATCTGAGGGGAGCTGGAATTAAGTAAGATGTAGATAGAATCAAAACTTTGGATGGGATTTCAGAGTTGCTTGATCTTTTATTAAATGTTTACTTTGATCACTTTCTGAAGATAGAGAAAATCTACTGTCCCTGTTGCAGGATTTGAAATAGGGGAACCCAAGCTCTGAAGAAGACAACACCGCACAAGGGGAACAAACTTAGCAATAACAGCCCCTAAATTCTGCAATAACCATCCCTAAAAGTCCACTGTGAGAACTGCCAAATTCTGTATCAATATTAATTTATTCCACCACTATCAAGCAGGTTCATTCTCATCCCTCCCCGTCCCCACACAACTACTTCTCACTGACATTTAGTTTGTCAGGGATTTTTTTTGACATTGATTATTTCTGAGTATGGTTATGTGACATGCTGTACCCCATGTACACCCTGAGGGTGTGATTTATACATCATTCATGGCTTGAATAGATCTGGGCCAACACAAAGCAAAGTGAGAGTTCATATAGGAACAATAGACTGGCCTGAGCACCTGATAAGGTGACACTCATTTGACTCATTGCCGGACATGGCTGATCACCTGACCCCAGGAGGTGATAAGGAAACATGTTAAAGGCAGAGGCGTTTTTGTCTCTGGAGCATTCCCTTGGAAACCATCTACAAAGCAACATCAAGCAACTGACAGACTGCCCACAAAGGGTGAGGGGTACCTATACTGGCTGAAGGAGTCAGCTCAGCCAACCTGTGTGGTAAGATAACATCAAAGACTGAAAAGTTACTGAAGTGATAAGTTTAGTTTAGAATGCGATTTCTTTTATTTCTTCCTGATCAATCTGACTCATATTATTCTGTTTTATAATCACTTAAAATCTTCCTGTACTTAATAAATGTATTGTTTCTTTTATCTAAAGCAGTGCATGTAGTTTGAATGTGTACAGAGACTTCATTTAGAGTGACAGAGCAGATGCATATTCATTTCTTTGATAAATTGGCTAACCTACGAGCTTGCAGAGTTCAATAGGAAGCATTGAACTCTGTAAGGCGACAGTTCCTAGTGTTGCATCTGGGACTGGCGATTTCCACTGAGGGTCATTCTACTGCATAATCCTATGAGTGGCTGGCCAAAAGCACTCCAGTCACCATGGCTCCATTCCCTGAGCCACTGATCCTGTGATGTTATCCTAGAATCCCAGCTAAGAAACTCCTTCCCACAGGTGTGCCAGAATAGAAGGCAACATGTAGTTGTTGACCAGGACAAGCAGGCAAATTAATGACAGACACCTAGGATTGGTTTAAATGGCATCCTACAACTTCATTACTTATACCTTAGGGAAGGGCACTACACTGCCCACAGCCTGCTCTCATGCACCAGGTTTTTAATTTGTTCCAATGTGAGTTATAGGGCTTTAATAACTCACAAATAACTCACTTTAATAACTAAACACATAACTCAGGATAGAACCTCCTTGGGTCTATCATGCAGGCTCAGCTCTATTGTGTAAATGTTTCCCCTTCTGCCCCTCAAATAAAGGGGGAAGTGATAGAAGAACCTCAGTTTGAAAGACTTCAGGCTACTCTTCTGTGAGCGCAAGGTCCCATTGTACTATCCCAATGCTCAATTACCCCCGGGAGCTGGCCCTTTTAGCCTTTGCTTACACTTCAAATGGACCCCACATTGCAACAAGTCAGTAATTTTAACAGCATTATATGAACTTTGAATCTTATCATTTCTACCCAACTGTGCCTCCAAGAGGCTGTGAGGAAGGTAAAAAACCCACCGACCACATGCCAATTTGGCTCCAGGTGAAAAATTCCTTCCTTTTCCCTAACAACAGCCAATTGTTCAGAACTGTGGCATCATAAACAGTACAGCTCCTAATCCTAATCTTCGAAGGAGAGGGAGGGTAGGCAGCTAACCCGAAAGAAAAGAGGCTTTTTGAAAAACCTGGGCTAGCTTAAATAGGCCAGCGGGCACCCTGCAGGCAATCAGCTGGCTCTACTCCCTCTTTACCCAGCCAATTGCTAAGCGGAGAACCAAAGGAAGGAGGGAATGGGGATGGACAGTCCCTTCCCACTTTCCTGCTACACATGCATTCTGGACTTTTCTCATTCCCTGATGTTCAGTCAAAGGTCCCCCTCCGCTAAAGGCAGTGAGAGAGTAGCCTCAGTGGCTCATCTTCCAGGCTTTCTGGATCTTGGCTGCTACATTGTTCCCTGAGCAGCACAGCTCACCAGCCTACACATCTAGCTTTCCCCACTCCCTAGCAGAGCTGGAGTCCAGCTCTAGCTCCCTGATCCTTGGCTGGCTGGCTGGCTCCACGGTGCAGTGCAGAGAACATCCACTGTAAACCAATTAGCTCCCCTTTGTGGGGAAAGTTGCAGAACAGATGCCACTGCAGGCAGGTCCAGCTGGGCAGTGAGCTGGAAAACAAAATATCAGTATCTGGCAGCAGCCAAATGGTGATTCTGTAGCATCCTGGAAAAATACTAAATTCTATGACCACAGAATTACATAATATACAGGGCCTTGACTGATATGAATGGGGCAGGGCACACCTTCAAAGCTACTGTTTCAAACTCTCTGCAGACTCAGGCAGGTACCTGACCCCCTGTTTTTCCTCAGATCGCATTTTCAAGGTTGCCATCTCAGCCATAAAGGTTTTTTTTTTTTTAAGCTGAGGTTCAGCAGCACAAGCCTGTGGCAAGGAATGAATTCTGCAGCCATTGAATCAGGGAATACTAGGGCCTTTGTTATTACAAGTATCCAGAGCAGAAATGTACACATTTTAGGCACAAGGAATATAGTTGATCATTCTCAGAAAAAAAAAAAACTGTAACTCATTTTTTAAAAAGCTGACATTATAAAATTACTCATTTTATGTTAAACAAATCAATTTATCCTAGCTATCGCTTTATGATAAAGTACATATAAGTGTGACGTGCCAAGGAGCCTAAACTAGAGAGTTGCAACCAACACCGCCATCATCAGAAGCTACTTATTAATGAAAAGCCTAAAGTAACTTGTTGAAACACATGAACCTACTTGACATAAGCAGACCCCTTCTCTGAAAAAGTCAAGGTTTTCCTCAAAACTATCATAAAGATTTTTTAAAAAACCAAATAAAATAAAAATAATTACAGGTCTTGTCTCCAGTACTTTGTATCTCATGCAGTCATTTACATTAGTGCAAGGTGTGTGTAAAATGTTACCACTCTGATTTGATGTAGGGATCCGTACAAGGTACAGAGCAACAGACAATCAGACCCTATATGTGAAATCTCCAGCATATCAAGCCTTGCCTTAAGCTGTTCTATTGAATTTATGGCTGCTACACAATAAAAGTTCATTCATTCTCATGAATATCATTTGAGATTTGTTACTTGGAACCCAGGCAAAAATAACACCCATATTTAGCAGCAGCTCTTCAGGAGGTTTAAAAATATCAAAACAGGAAGATGCGCTCATTAGAACTTTTTGTAAATAATTTAAAATGATATCTTATAAATAATTCATGATTGGATCCTATAGCCATGTCAGAAATAGTCTTCAGACAACAACATGTCATATTATTTTATGCTTGATATTTTGCCCCAGTTAATAACCAAAAAGTGACTTATGTTATTTATTCACTTACAAAAAATATTTTGTTAAGACGGAGTTAAGATTGCTGCCATCACAAATGCCTTTTGCCCCCTTTAGCCTCCCAGAATATGAGACATTGACACCATAAACTCAAATGTTGTTCAACCAGGAAATGATTATTTCAGGTCCTATAGCATATCCCTTGCTGGGTGTTAAAATATAAGAAAACCAGGAAGTGCATAGTTAAGGTAGCACTTGCCACAAAATACATTTATACACCCTTAATTCTGCCCTCATTAGGATGCCAGAATCTGGAGACACAGTGTAATGATACTGGGCAAATTAGATATCACACTGCACCAATCAGGACTTTACAAGTTTCTCATGACAGTGGGCCATTAGAGGATGTTGAGAGTTTGGATTCTGAAAACCCGCTCAGCCTTAAAATTTTGGGGAAATTTTGATTAATTTCATCTCTAGAATATTTTCATTCAGAAATATAATGCACTTTATTCTTCATAACCAAGTTGCTTAGAATGAGAAAACTATCAAATATATATGCAGATAATAAATATCTGTAATAATTGATTTAAATATTTGTCTCGTTTACAGAAAAGTTACTTCATAATTGTTAATGGTGTATGAATATATTGAAATAAGAACAAATAAATCAAATATTAAAATATAAACAATGTTCTAATTGTTTAACTAAGCATACTAGCAGTAAAGAAAGTAAAAGTTAAAAATGGCATCAAACATACACATAAATGTGTAGGGCTTTTCTTCTTTTGTTGATTGTGATTATAATCCATAATGCAGACTGTCATCTGCAGTTTTAAAAAATTGCAATTCCAAAGAATAACTCCTGTGGCTGCTGGTCTAAACTCTAACCCTATCATGATGAAAAAAACTACTTAAAGCCAAAAATATATTCCTGTGTACTCTTAGAACAGTGGTGTAACTTTACAGATGAAATGTCACCTCGAACTGTGAATTTCCTAATCTCTTCGTTTAGAAGACAATTTTAACAGTAAGGGCCAGAGTCCACCAATCTCACACTTAGTTGGCAAACAATCCCATTGAACTCATAGAATTAAGGTGCTATTCATCATGTGTAAGGACATCAAAATCTGGCCCCAAATATATAATTTTTTGGATTTAATAGTCTTTAAAGAAAGAAAGGTTTCTGGAAGATTATAAAACATGCATCTGTCCAACCCCACCTGACAAATCCTACAAGTTTCAACAGTTAATACATGGTAAGACTTAACAGTACCATTACCTCCAAGATATGTGGATAACAGTACAGGATTGCGCTGCATTTTGCTTTTGACCAAGGCTATTATTTCCAGTGGGTATAATACCTAACAATACCACACCATGTCATGACATCTCTGGGAAACATGACATTTTTCAGAAAGAGATTTATGGAAGTTACTAGTATATAGTGACTTTTAAAAATGATCCTTACTGAAGTTTTGTGAACGTAGCTTTAGAAATAAACATGAGAGAAGGACAATCCTCACTGGAATGCTAGGTTTTGCCAGTTTCATCAACATTTTTTCCAAAACATTTTAGGGTTCACAGTAAAACTTTGAATGCCATGAAATCTTTTTATCAGCATGCTAAATCCATATTTCTGATCATACAGAATATAAAAAAAACATGCTTTTCTACCATAAAAAAACCTTTGTTATTCAAACAAAGGGAAGAAGAAAAAGACATGGAAGACATCAGTGTGCCCAGTCCAGTAATATACGACCTAAATGGTGGCTAGTTCCTCAGAGACATTTGACTGAGGCAGCTACTGGAGTGTAATGCAGATTACTGTGACACTTACAGATTGCACTAAAAAATGCACCATAAGCCTGATTTAGTGACCACTAGATTCAATGGGAATCTTTTCATTTACTTCAATGGGCATTGAAACCCTAGTCTGATAAAGCAAAAGGAAAGACTCTCACCAACAT
The DNA here is from genome assembly GCF_026122565.2 of Emydura macquarii macquarii. Lineage (NCBI taxonomy): Eukaryota > Metazoa > Chordata > Testudines > Chelidae > Emydura > Emydura macquarii. Next base: position 15,338,927 of record NW_027132773.1, read on the forward strand.
TAATGGGAGCTGGCTCAGGCCCTTATATTAAGTATTCAGGGTTACACATCCATAGGGGCAGGAGGATGTTAGGCAAAATGACTATTTATGATTGCCACCCGGGTTTCATGCATTATTTTGCCATTTTTTCTTATTCAGTTCTATGTGGTTCAAATTTGACTGAACTTAGGGTGTGTAGTGTTAATATGACTTCTTTAGAAAAGCTGACTAAATCAACTGGTTACATCCATGAATTACCCTATCTCACCCAAAAATCAGAGGGTTACTGACCTTTTGGAAGGCTAATAAATTATATACAGTAAGATTCCTGATTTCCAAAGGTAATATAATTCCAGCCATCAAGGGTGGTGGGGAAAAAAGCAGATCCACTGTGTGGAAAAGTGAAAACTTTGGTCTGGAATTTAAATACTCTTTGCTGAACTGTTCTGTTCCCTAATATATAAACTTGGAAATGCAGTGATCATTGGATAAAGGCATTATGATCATTTAGTGAAAGCCAGAATGCTTGGATCTGGATTAGGTTTAGGCGAGAGCTCAGGCTTCAGATTTGAGGCCAAATGAAGGCTCGTATTTGAGTTCTGATGTTAGGACCATTCCTGAGTGATGGAAATCCTGTGAGTTCTGTTCTTCTAACGAGATTCTACCAAGTTGGGAACTTAATCCTAGGTTGACAGAAATGTTAATTTTCCCATAACAAAAGATATCTGGTTAGAAGATGTGAAATAGAGAAAAGACATCAGGTGGCATAAAAAAATGGACAAGTTAGCTTCACTTGCCAAAAGACTTGATCTCAAACCTACTGAAGTCAATGGCAAAGCTCCTGTGGATTTCATTGGTGCAGGATCGGTGCACAGTCTCTATGCACTATGTCTACACTGCAAAGAAAAACCTATGGCACTGAGGCTCAGAGCCTAGGTCAATTGACTTGGGTTGCAGGGCTAAAAAATAGCAGTGTAGCTGTTCCCACTTGGGCTGGAGCCCAGGCTCTGAAACCTGATGGGGGTATGTCTGTCTGTCTCTCAGAGCCCAGGCTCCAGCCTGAGTGGGAACAGCTTCACTGCTATTTTTAGCTCTGCAGCCTGAGCCCCATAAGCCTGAGCCAATTGATTCGGGTTCTGAAGCTCAGTGCTGTGGGTTTTTCTTTGCAGTATAGACATATGCTAATATTACATTTCTCAGCCTCATTAATAATTTGTTTTTCCTCAGAAAAAATATAACAAAAGTCCTCCTTTTTATAGTTCAAAGTTAGAAAAGAATAACACCACCTGCAGATGGATCATCAAGGCTAGGCTGGGGTTTTTTTAAATCTGAGTGCCTTCGACTAGAGAAAAAAGGTTTCCAAATACAATTCATTAAATGCCATTATATCAGATGACGGTTCTGGGAGTGAGGAAGTATGAGAAAAGTAAATCCAAAGTCCCTTGGGGTAATCACATAAAATGAATCAGAACCTGTCTAAGTAACACATTTGTTATATCTAGTTGTGTGGCTTTAAAATCTTTACTCAGGAAACAACATAGCTTGGTGGTAGAGCTGCCCCCATCACAGCCATCACAAAAGCATTGTTGTATACTGATCAGAATGATCTGTCTATGTTCTGTGCCATGGTAACATATTATTATTAAAAATAGAACTGACTGCTATAAGGCTTGAATCAACGATATTCATTTTTACTGGTGTCAAGACAACTCCATTTAAGAACAAGGGAATCACTAGCCATAAGTAAATCCTAAAATATCTCTTTTTAAATTGTCGGTTTGATCTGAATGTGTAGTGTTTCTTTTTTTACATTTCATTACATGTGCAATAAATATTCCATGTTTTGTCTAAGGGCCAAATCCTGAACTGTCACTCAATCATGCTAACTACTTGCAAAGTTTTATGTAAGTACTTCAAGATTGAGGTCTAAAAATGAAACCAAGCAATCCACAGACAAAACATCAGAAGGCAAAGACATCGGAACGATTTGTCTGTACTGCTGGGGCTGGGAGATAAGAGAGAGATTGCAGGGGAATGCCACAGGTTGGCGTGCCCCAGGTGCACCAACTCAGCAAGAGTGCAGGTGCCCAGCCTCAGGGATGGGAAGGATTCTGCATATCCAGCTCCCATGTTAGTCCCACATGAAAAAATCCAGAAAAATGGTACTAAAATAGCAAATACAAAATTCCACCAAGAACTGCTCCAAGGTAAGAAATGATTGACGTCGAATGAGCATAATATAAAGAGTTTGCTGTTTCATTATCAGATACTTGACAGAATTACTGTCAAAGGTCTGGAAGCCTGATTCCAATGTGAATATCTCTCCATCACAACATGGCACTTCAGAGTAGTTCTGTTTTGGGTTAATGAAAATATAACCTTTTGCAATGGTTTACAGTTATTATTTTGATAACATTTTATATAGTTATATTAACCCGAATATGGTTTGAAATTTAGTTCTCTCTCACCCTATTTGTATAATTTAACTAGAGAGCATTTTCTGTGCAGTTAGAAACTGAGAGGAAACCTAGACAAACTGAGAAAAAGTGGTGAGATGGCTATATTTAAAATTTTAAGTTGCAACTCTGTATTTATAGTTAGTGAACAAATATTTTGTTCTGACATAATGGGTCCCTGCTATAATTTTTATGTAATTTCTACAGGCCTATAAGAATCCACACAGACTGTTTACCTTAGTCTGGAAGGTCAGATAAATGAGCATTATTTTTTCTTGTAATAAACTCTACTAGAAACAAACATTTAGAATTCTACATCTCACATGAATTCACCAACAGGCAAGAAACAGTAGGAATTAAACTGGATAACTGATAAAGTAGTGTGATATGCTTTTTATTTTGTATTCTAACAGACATGCATACTTTATATTTAATTTTGAATTGTTATGCAGAAGTTAATAAGCTGGTTTTTTCCTAAACTGAAAGTGAAAATTATTTCCCTTGTCAAAGCTATGATATCCCAAGTGGCAATGTAATGTTGAAAACATAATGCAGACAAAGTTAGTTAATACATTGCAAAATGATTGCTGGACTGCTGAAGTAAGGCTATGATGGGTATTCATGGGGCCTAACAGACCACATTAAAACTAATTCTTTAACACAGTTTTCATGTTTCCCACTTTAGTAATATAGTTATTTTTTATTTAACTTTATAAACAAATTAGAGTACCTATCCCAAAATTCTGATAATTTTAAATAAAATACATAGCCAAGCTTAATCGACCAAAGGGTTAAAGTTTATACCCACTGCGCTCTCCCTGAGAAATCCTGCAGCCATGTTTCTAGCCCTCCAAAGTCGAGAAAATAGTTGGGCTTTGCAGTATGCCCTGAAGCACAGCAACTTCATGCTGTTTTGGACAAAAATGAGGAGTAAAGTCCAACATCAAGGGCCCCTCACAGAAAGTGCCATGTTAGCAGCTCCCTCCCTTTGAAACTAAGGGAATTCTCTCCCAGTAACTAGTAAATGTCTCTATCAGTAACAATTTCAACTTCACAGCACAGGGAGAGAGAGAGTCTCTGAAATAAGGTCATAGGTCAAGGAGAACATCTTAAATTCTACTTGGAAATTAGCAAGAAGTCAAAGCAAATCATTTAGCAATGGCATGATGTGCTGATATAAACTTTGCAAACCTGGCAAGACCCTGATCAGCAGCTGGCAGGGGAACCGCCACGCATATCCTTCCCATCCTGCATAGAAAGGAGTTAATATGCCACTACAGCAGTCTCCCTCCCTGCACTGGACTGTTCAGAGCACAGATCATCTTCATCACACAGCGCACAGATCCTTTTCCTCAAGGAGAGCACAAACTGAGGGTCAAGGGAATGGGCATCTTCCTCCCCCAAGATCCCATATGGAATCTGGGGAAAAGTTAATGTTTGGTTCTCTGTAGCCCCCTCCCACACACACAACACTGGGGAAATCTTCTGGAGGGTGGTCCCAGGACAATAAGAGTCAGTTAAACACTGGCAGTGTGCCCAGAGGAGGAAGAAGGCATGGGGAGTAGTTGAGTTTTGTGGTGTTTGTCACATGAGTGAGCGATCTATCCCAAAGTGATTATTCAGCATTGTAGGAAAGGATCTTTTGCCCCTATTCATATCAGGTAGTATATTACTACATGAATAATCCCACTGAAACATATAGGTTTGCTCACATAGTAAAGTACTGCTCAATGTGCATAAAGATAGCAAAATTAGGCCCCTATTAAATATCCAGGGCCTGATCCTCAACTGGTATAAATCAGAGTAATTTAGTCAATATCAATGGGGCTGTGCCAATTTACACCAGCTGAAGATGTGTCCCCCAGGTCAGTAATTCTCAGAGGTTTCTATATGCCTGCTTGCTTGACTGGAACACAGAAAGCAGCAAAGCTCAGCAGCAAAGAAGGAGAATGATCTAAAGAGAATATAGCAACATACCAAACGTAATTAATAACTCCTCAAGTAAAAGTACAAAAAGCTCTTGCTCTTGACATCTCCAAATCATTTTAGCAGTATGTAATTTATGGCCTTGAGAATGGCAAACTTATTTCTTTATTCATTCATTTGTTTCATCCCCTGCAGGATGCAGAAAATAAAATTACCTACAATAAGACAAGTTCCAGACAGTATTGTTATAGCTGACACCTCTTGACAAAAATATCTTAAAATGCTTCTATTTAGAATAAATCCTAATGACATGCCCTATATTCTTATTTTTTTCTCATTCTTTATCACTAATTGGTTACTGTGGAAATAACTGTGATGTCAGAGTTTTATGATTGGTGGGGAATATTAAGAAATAAATATCAGGAATGAACGAGATAGAACACGTGATTTATATATGAATGCTGAACTGTTTAAAAATAATGTGCTATGACACATCATCCATGTTTAAGGGCACTACTGAATCCGAGAAAGTTGGGATGTTCAGAATGAAGGATGATAAATTGCCCTTACTAGATCTGGATGGAGAACATTTTTTCCTGTTCTGTGAAAATTTGAGATTTCAAAAAAAAAAAAAAAAAAAAATCCCATTCCAAATTGAGACAAGAAGTCTATCTCAAAAATTGTTGTGAATTGAAAATCTGAAAAAAAAAATAGATTTGGGTCAATTGAAACATTTCATTTCAATTTTGACCACTACTATAATAAGCTCAAATTTCAAAACAAAAATCATTTCCAAGTGGGAAAGTGGAATTTTTTCAATTTGAAAAAGTCCAAACATTCTGACAATTTAAAAACTTTTTCAAAATTTTTCAAGTTGAGAAACTGATCAAAACACACCCTTTCCTGCAAAAAGTTTTAATTTTGGTTATTGGCATTTTTGCAACAAAAATATTCATTTAAAAATTCCTGAGCACTTCTAGACCTTACCCTGCTACCTGTGCATAGAGATTTCAAAAGATGGAATCAAGTGACTAATTTCAGGAAGATGCTGCATCCTTAATTTTGAATTTCCCTGTTGTGTGCTTTAAAGCTAGATCATGAACATTACATTAATATAAGAATGGGGGTGGGGGCAGACATATATGGGAGAAGGGTGGTAGTGGAAAAAAAGTTTCTTACTATATTTGTAAAAAAAGAGAAAGGAAAGCAATTGTTGACACATCATGCTAGTAATGAAAAGGTAGATATGCTCTAAAAGTAGTCCAAATCTGCAAGTTCACATATAAGTTCGGATAATGCAAGTTCAATTCACTTAGCATGTCAAGAAGGATAGTAGTCAATCTTTGAGTTTTATTCTGTCCTTGGGCTCTTGATCATAAACCGTCTCATTCTGTGGGGCAGGTGTACTGGGCCATTTACTGCCTACTACAGGTTTTAGTCTGGGTATAGGGATATTGTGTCTCCTGCTACGACTACCTGCTCATATGACATGCCTTCCAAGCTGAGGTTCCAAACCAGGTAAACAAACAGGTGCACCAGCTGGACTGTGGGCTGCTTAGCTTTACCCTGCAATGGTTATTCTTGCTGTGGCTCCCACATCTACATAAGCAATTTCAGAAGCAACTAGCATTCTGTTTTGATACGTGATTTTTCACATTCTTGCAGTGATTAACTCCACTTGTCCAAGAGTTGCAACAGGACCTATAACTAAGCAGCAACTATGATAATAAGTAAAGGCTTCTTTTAGGCTAGCCACATATCAAACCATAAGCACCAAGTACTGTAACCTGATCAGACATACACATGCGAACTACCACCAGTAAATTACCTCCCACGTTTCTAGGTGCAATATACTAACCAGACAAGAAGTTTTTAGAATAGGGAAGTAAAGACCTATCTACCTTCTCAGAAAGCCATCCTGGTCCTTCCTCTTACCTGAACAGCAGGATCCAGTCATGGATCCAGTCCTTGTAGCCCACTCATGACCATCTTTACAATCTTATCCCCCAAAAACAGGTAACCCTCAAAATCCAACAGACAATGCTGGGTGGTCAAAAGTAGGCCCTTCTTATGTTAAATGAACAGTCACCCATCATGTTAAGCTTCCATTCACAAATATTTTATAAAGGGCTAATAAATTATTAATTTTCTAATAAATGGTTAATCAATTATTGCAGGTTGTTGTAAAGTCCAACAAATCAATATGATGCTCACAATCATCAATAGGGCCTTACCAAACTCACAGTCCATTTTGGTAAATTTCACGGTCAGAGGATTTTAAAAATCTTAAATTTCATGGTTTCAGATATTGACATCTGAAAGTTCATGATGTTGTAACCGTGGGAGTCCCAAGGGAGTTGTGTAGGGGTTGCAAGGCTATTGTAGAAGGTAGTGGTATTGCCACCCTTACTTCTGAATTGCTACTGATAACGGCGCTGCCTTCAGAGTTGGACGTCCGGCCAGCAGCCGCCATTCTCTGACCTCCTGGCTCTGAAGGCAATGCTGCTGCCAGCAGCAGTGCAGAAGTAAGGGCGGAAATACTGCTACCACCCTATAATAGCCTTGCAACCCCCGTTTGCATGAGGACTCCCAGTTTGAGACACGCTGGTCTCCCCCATGAAATCTGTGGGTAAAAGAACACAAAAGAACAGATTTCACCAGGGAGACTAGATTTCATGGTTAGTGATGCATTTTTCAGAGCTGTGAATTTGGGAGGGCCTTAATCATCAATAATACTAACCACTCATGTCCGTAACATGCATATATACACTCATTAATCCTTTATAAGCAATTTATAAATTGAAAACATGTAAAATGCAATCAAATTAGCATTTAAAATGAAATATGGACAATAGGATTTATATGAAGAATCCATTTCCATAAGAAGTATGGGAACAAATTCAGTAAAGAAACCCTCGTTGTCAACGCCACTTCTTGTCACAGATGTATAGTATAAAGAAGAAAACATGTGAGCCAGCTGTTATGGCTTATTGTGTATTTAGGTGCTTTGTAAATATATAGTTTTGTATTTATTTGCTACACTATATTAGTTTCTCCATAGTTGAGTAAGACAATCCACATTTACACAATGTTTAAAACATGTATCATGTGCTCAACAAATCACAAATCAGGTCAATCAACAGAATCCAAATCTAGAGCTACTACTGTGCATGTATATATTTTTATCAATAAAGTTGAATCTCTGGTACTGTATTTTGAGTGCCTCAGATGAAGACTCAGCAATGCTAATTGGCATATTTATCTAAATCCTCAGTTAAGCATCCAAGAGCACAGATTTAGATTCCCGTAGAAATAAATTTAGGGGTGAATTTCACATTAAACTGGTTTTATTCTTAACAGATTATATAATAATCATAATAAATAATTCATATGACATTCAAACCAGAAGTCATTTGAGTGCCTAACAAAAATATAGCTAAAAGCATTACTTTCAGTGGTTGGCTGTCAGGAGAAGAAATGGGTTGTCTCAGTAGTAGGATATGGAGCCTTTCACCTCTGACCTGCTGATTCAGAACTAGCCCAGATCAGTACTGAATGAAACACATTCCAATCTGATTGCTGTTTAGTGGTATATTGAAAATGAGTTGTTGTTCCAAGTGAACAGGTATCCCTATCCTATACACCTGGGTCCTATTAGATCCAGCATTGCTCATTGATTCACACATGATCTTTCCTGAAGCAGACCATTCCATAGTTATCCATGCCTCTGACTCTTCTGCCTGGAATACTATGATATGCTCTGCGTATGCTCACTCTTGAATGCTTCTCAGAAGCAACAGTTTGTGCAGAATACATAGTTCTGTATAATAAGTCGGTTAGTATATGAGTATATACCACTTACACACTGTGTTCTGCTTTGGCTTGTAAGTGCAGTTCAGAATGTGAGTTACCATTTATTTAGCCATAAATGGGCTTGGGACACAAAGATTTTAGCAGCCACCTCTCCCCATACTCCTCCACAACAGTTGCAATCCATTGATGCTTTTACCATCTGTCCCCAGGGTTGAAGTAGTTTCTTTACACTATAGAAGACACAGAGACTACTTCGTATCATGAATCCAAACACTCACTGTGGTCTTGTAAATATGGTATGGTCTTGTAAATATGGGCTTCTTAAAATTCCCATCACCGGCACAGTTTCAACAATGGCAGCAACAGTAGGGGGTTTAGATTAGTAAGGTACATGCAGAGTTTGTATTACCTTATCATCTACACTTGATTTTAGCACGGCTAGATGACACAGAAATGGCACCTTGTCTATATGAAGGCTCACTCCAGTGGAACTGCAGCACTGATGTATACTACTGGGAAATTTTAAAGTAAAAGCTCAGCAAAGATACAGCATAGGAGGCAGCAATGTATGCAGCCACCCAATTCTTCTTCCTTCCCTGGTATGAAGTCTTTGACTCTATTCCATCCCATTGCCTACATGACAAATAGGCTTTGTGGAATGATGTCAGGAGAGACTGTGTTTTTGCACTCCCTTTTCTGACATACCAGCAGGGGTCTTCTTGGCTGACAGACCTAGGAAGGACTGAAAAAAACTTCAGTTATCATTTTCCCCCTAAACAAAGAGTGTTGTAAGCTTGAGTGGACAAATCAAAATCTGAATGCCATCTTAACACCAAGTTTCTTTGCTCTTGGCAGCTTGGAAATAGATTTCCGCTAGTTGTTTCTCCCTTTCTGGAATATGCATGCATAGGTCTGATGTTAATAGCTCCTTGTACTACAGAGTGTATTATCAGAATATCTAGTTCCTATTATATGTATTTACTTCATTTGTATAAAATGTCAATAAAAATAAAATATGACTATTTGTTAAATGTAGATAGAAAAGAAGCCTAGGAAATATATTAGATTTAGAACAAAAACTGTAATATTATTTTAGAACTTTACTTTAATAATGATATTGTAAAGCTGTTTATTCTACTCTGTAGTATATATGCCTCCTGCATGTCACCTTATAACAATTACAGAATGTATAACTTGCAGCTATGATATGCTACACTTAAAAACTGGACAGATAAAACTATGTATGACAAAATGCAAAGCTCTTTTTGAGTGAGTTTTGTGTAGGAACAGAGAAAGCAATCTAAAGCCACCAACTGCTGCATCAAAAGCCTGGCAAAAAACATACTAAACTTTTCTTGTAAAATAAATTGTTGACTAGGTAAGATTATCTGCCACTTTTTAAGTTCAGATACATATATATACATATATAAGTTCCATCTATTCACAAATATGAGTTTTGAGCAAGTTTGACTGGCTCTTAATTACAGTGGTAGAAATATGCCACTGAAATAAAAGTTTCCAATATCGAAACTTTGCAAGGATTGCTTTTATTTAGGACTCTGAGGGTAAGGCCAAATCTGAAGTGACAGTGATGATTTCTTTTGGCATATTTCTTCTATAGTATACAAGTTTCACACTTTTTTAAAAAATGAAAGCACAGTCTACTGATGTGTGTGCCCTGAGCAGCACATCAACACTTTCAGAATATCAGAACCAGTTGCAAGACCATGTTTGTCAATGCGAAGCTACATCATAGCATTAGAGGACTGACTTGCTGTCAGTTTAGTTCACTAACACTTCTGTAATAGTATAGGAGGCTTGTTTTAAGCAGGACAGTGCAAATAAAAAACAAAATTCTCACAGCCAGTGAAACAACAAACCTGAAAACTTTGGGGGCCATATTTGGGCTTGAACTGCACATATGCAAATAAAAACAAAGTAAGGTGAAAGCAAGGTAGAAATTATGTGCTGAAATATTGGCTCACTTCCAAACTATAAGACTTCCATATCTCAAACTACAAACAAATGGGCATTTCAAAGCTGTATTTATAATAAAATAACAGTAATAATATCTAGCTCATATAGCAATTTTCATCAGTACATCCCAAAGCACTTTACAAAGAAGGTCAGTGTCATGATCCCAATTTTACAGATGAGGAAAATGAGGCACAGAGAGGCAAAGTAGTCATTGTCAGAGCCTGGAAAAACCCCCAGGTCTCTTGAAACCCAGTTCAGAGCTTTATCCTGCAGGAAAAATCGCCTCTAATTTAAGGATCAAGGTATACTCATCTTTCAACCCCAATCTAGTTCCACACAAAACACTGCAGCTGATGACATTCATAATCATGGCCTCCATAGGATTAAAAGTAGCCAGAAACAGGCTCATAATAACGATGTGCCCAATTTGTGGAAATTATGAAGCTTTCATGCCTGACCCTAAATTCTGGCAGGAAAAAAAAAAGCTGTGCTTGCCAAAAGGAAAGACAAATTTTCATCAATTCATTTGAAAATGTCATAGTTTGCATGTGAACACTGGCAAATCAATAAACTGACAGTTTCACACAGTTTTAGTATGTAATGTTCAAATAACATACACCATATCTGTAGCCTACACAAAGGAAATAACAAAGATTTATGGAAAAGATGCCTCACCTTATATGCTCTTTCAAAACCATATTTTCAGCCTTTTGTTAACCCTACTTCGTTTTTCTTTATTCTAGGCGTTCCAACTCCTTTCCTCAAGCCTTTTACAGACAAATTTGAAAGAAATTCAGCAGCCAAGCAAGATTAAGATGCTTCAAGGAAATGAGATGAAGCATCCAGAAGAAACAAAAATAGAGTATTGAAGAAAAGAGAAACTAGGATAACACCAATATTATTCATAGCTCAATGCTCAAAGAAATTCCTTTTTGTACACCAAGAGAACATACATACTACATTACAACAGATTAACAAATAGATCCAGATTGGCACCAGAAAGCAAGTTAATGACTGAAAGCTTCTGATGTAAGATTGTTTTAATAAAAGCACGAAGGACCAAATACGAGTTCTGCTCTTATCAATGGCAGAAATCTCATTAGTTTCAATGGGACCAGAAGTATGGCTGAAAGTTCAAGGGGAGGCTAATCATTTAGAGCCAGCTAGGGACTTGGAATTACAGGTAGAGCAGCACCACACCATGGAGAGCTGGTTGCATGGGGCATAAACAATCCACAACACCCTTTTAAGTGTTGCTGTGTATCATGATCAGTGGAACTGAAGTCAAAGACCCCATGTTCCTTGAAGAGATTGTTATTGAGGGGACACCATGGAAACAGGGAATGTGGGAGGGGGGTTAGGCTAGAAGCAGTGCAGCCGTATGGACAGAGCAGTGCACAGTGTTTAAAAAAGTTCCACTTGTTCAACATAATCTGCGTTCAGTTTCCACTCTTAACTAATGAAACATGATGACAGTGGCTGAGCTGAGTTCTCTGCAGTGCAGCAGCTGGCAACATGAGCCATGGAACTTGGTCTGAAGCCCACCGAGCCCTAGATTTTGCAGACACAAACCTAGCCCAGTGATGGACCCGATGGAAGGAGGAGTTTGAGCTGCATACAGAGCTGGCCATGCAACAGGATGACAACAGCAGGAAAGTAAAACTGTTATTTTACCTTATGGGGAATAAGGCAGAGAGACCTGCACTACTCTGAAGCTCACCACTGCCCCAAGCCTCACAACCATCCTAGGAGCCTTGGGGAACTATTTGTCTCCAAAACAGAACAAAACTGTGGTGTGACGCAGGTTTGTGAATAAAGACCAATCCAAAGAAGAAGGGGATAGATCCCTTTCTTACTGTCTTATCGGCTATTACAGTGGGGGTGGGGGACTCGACAGACTCCCTAATTCAGAGCAAGGATAGTCTGTGGCACTTGGGATCATCACCTGTGGAAACATCTGCTCCAGGAAGCTGATCTCACATTAGACAGATGTTTAGAAATGGGGCATGCAGCGGAGGCTTCAGGAGAAAGGATGAAAGCCCTATGAGGCAAAGAACCCCCAGAAGTACAAGTCATGAGACAACAGCAAAGGAGAGCAAGTGGCAAGGATTCCATGCCATGTTCAGATGCATTTAGAGTGGGAGACAGAGTTGACAGGTAAAGAAGAAGTGCCCCAAACTAGGACAGCATCACAAAGAATGTGGCAAGTTAAGCCATTTCAGTTGTGTTTGCAAGAACAGAAGAAGCTCTCGGAAAGAAAGATTCAGTCAGTCTTGTACCTCTCTACATCAGAGAGTAATCATGTCAGTCAACCAGACATTGACAAGATGTCACTATCTACCACCCACAATTGATGACATCTTGCCAGAATTCTCCAAAGCCAGAATCTTTATAGTCTGTGATGTTAGGAAGGGGTTTTGGCACATAAACCTGGATAAAGAGTCCAGAATACTGACAATCTTTGCAATATCATTTGGTCACTGTGCATGTCAATAAGCATAAGCTCAGCTCCAGATATATTCCAACGAAGATTCACCCAGGTAGATCTACTTGGTGTGAAAATAATTGCAGATTATATCCTCATTGTAGGTGAGGTGTGGAACTGGAGTCAGAGAGCCTATGTTCTCAGGAGAGATTGTTATTGAAGACACATCAGGAAAACAGGGAATGTGAAGAGTTGGGCTGGAACCAATGGAGCCACATGGACAAAGCAATCCATGTGAACAAAGCAATCCACAGGATTTAATAAAATTTCATTTGTTCAATATACCTGCATTCAGTTTCACTTTTTGCTAATGAAACAGTGGGGGTAAAGTTATGGTGCCAGGTTGCCCCTTGTCCCCTGTCAACCCAATGGTGCCACATACTTGCCCCTTGTCTCCTGTCAACCCAGTTCTTCCTGGTTGAAAGTAAAAGCTCCTGCACTCCTCTGAGCACATGGTCTGCAGTTGTGGTAGGCTTTTACATGAACTACACAAGGGGCTGGGAAAAAAGATTCTTTCTTACATCTCTCCCCCTCCACAACTTAGCCATGTCAAGGCTGGCCAAAACCTTGCTCTTGGCAAGGAATGAGAGAGATCTGAGATAAAATGGAAAACAATCATTTGATGCTTTGTTAATAATCTTGCACTCCTGGCGTATTCTAAACTTCCACTGAATAGCTGAAAAATCAGTGCAAGTTTTAGATACACAAGGAATGCAGAATCAGGCCCCTCTAGCATTTTTATTTACCCTACAACATGCACACATAACTTCCAGTATCATCAATGGGTAGTTATGCCATTCTATTAGAGAACAAAGTAATGAAAATTTCATCGTGAATAAAACATTTTACTGTATATTTACTAGATTCATAGAGGTACTATTTCATTTCATTAATTAAATTTTCAGCCTGACAAACCAAACTAAATGAATAATATATCATTTTTTACTAAGACTATAAAACAACGTGAGTTTGAAGTTTCTGAAGCACATTTTGAATAGCGCTTTTAAATGTATTATATAACTTTCTTGCACTCTACCTGGAAAGAGCTACCTCAGCATTTTTATTTTAAAGATATGAAGGCTTCCTGTTAAGGGGACAGTCAACTTGAATTTTTTTAAATGGACTAATTTTTTTTAAAAATCCAGTTTCTGAGAAAGCCCCTTTAAATAGTATGTACTGGATTTCCTTTGTTGTTTTAAATTCCTTTAAAAATGTTTTATGCTCTCATACTGATGTGTAAAAGGGCCTTTTTAGCAAAGGTGAAACTCACAAAGGTCTTGATCCTGAAATACATTGTACAGGAGTGAACAGCTGCATCTGCACGGATCCTCATTGACTTAACTGGAGAGCCATGAAGGCAAAGTAGTCTAAGTGTTTGCAACATAGTGCCGGATCAGGGCCTACCTCTCTATTTAGTGTATGCGCAAAGTGCCTCAGGTGGCACATGATCAGGATTCATCACCGAATTTGATCCTCCGGTTGGATAACTATACGGTTTTACTGAACATGTACAAAGTGCTGCCAGATTCACAAAGCAAACACACACAAAAATGGAGAAAATTTGCCAACTTCCTTTAGCCCTAATAATTTTACCTTTTATTTATAACTAGAGTAAGGACAGCACTTTCAGATAGAAGAGTGATTTTTCAGGTTGATGGTATACTTTAACAATTGACACCACTTTTCCATAGTGATTTAAGGCAGCTTTTGTCCTATAGATCTTATAGTGAAATATGGACAGCAAATGTCTGCTAGCAATACATGCGCCTGTGAATCCTGTGCCAAGCTAAGGCTGCCTTCATAATCAGGAATTACACATTTCTTGGAAGCACAAAATTCTCAGTGAATGAGCAGCTGTGGGGTGCCTCTGTGGTTGTTGCACCTTGCTTCTCCCAGAAGAGGTCCCCAGGGCTTGGAAATTATTTCTAACAGTGTTACAGAAAGGATTTCAAAACAGATTTAAAAATATATTTCTAGCCTTAATTCCAAAACAAATATATTTATTAAGAGTACAATTATAAGCTGATTCCACTCTCCATATACTCCAGTCCATTTCTCTTTGATCTCTGCTTGGAAGCATTATTTGCAGCCTAAACTTAAGAACAAGTAAAAGCTTGAAATATTTCACAAAATATAAGAGAATTGCTATATTTATGATGGCAAAACATGTGCTGTACAGTTTTATGGATATATACCAGTGTTTCTCCACCTTTTTGATACAGAGACCGTCTTCCTATACTATGTCAGGGAGATCTCAGGGACCAGTGTCAGTCCATGGACTGGTCGTTGAAAAACACTGATATATACTATGCAAAGACACCACTGAGCATAGCAATAGCATTGTAGCTAAGTGAAGGATTTCAGACAATCACAGCTACATCCTCTCACCCCACTAACACACCACGACCAAATCAATGACTCTGTCACAAACCAAACCGAAGTTCTGATAGGTACCAAACATAGGAAATCTCTGGCTCCCTCCAGTCCAGACAGACTAGCATGACTTTTGGCAAAAGGCTCGGGCTTCTATACCCTACCATGTTTACACCTCCCTGTTACCTTATCTAACTTCCACTCAGTCAAGCCTGGTAACAAAATGCTCAATGTTGAGACAATCTGGAGATTTTCCCTTGCTTGTCACAAAGTTTGTAGCATTTAAAATGCAAAGCATTCTTCTCAAACATTCAGGAAAATCATCTACTCTAATGCCCACTAGGGTCTATCTCCTAATACACAAATCTCTATTTCTAGTATTGAAATGTGAGCACATTTGCAAAATAACAAGTGAATCATGAAGAATCTGCCACTACATCTCCCTCTTCACAATGCTGCCAACTTGGATTTTACATCAAGATGGAGATGATGTGAATATGATCCATAGAATCATTTGAGGTCTGTTCTGGTGGATATTTTAAGGCTAGCACACTTTATAGTACTGTACAAATAAATTAACAATTAATAAGACAACAAACTAATAGTTTAAAGATAGTAACCCGATGACCAAATTCTCTCTCCAGTTTACACATCAACTCATTATCTCTATTAAAGATAGTTTTGACTTATATTGCACTTACAGCTGTCCGATTTACCTCTGAGCACAATGTAATCAGTTAAATACTTGTTATTTCAAGGTAATCAAAAGAAGAATTCTAGGCCATTATGTATTCAATAAATAGCTCAAAAATCTCACAGCCCTTTTTTATTCAGAAACTCAGTGCTGGCCCAGAAACCAAGGTTATCATCTGCTTTCTGAAACTGTTGAGGCAATATTAACTTCCACTGGGCTGCCACTAGTGACTGTCAGAAGCAAGTTTCCTCACAAGATGTACTTCAAACTTCAAATATATTCTTTGAAGGATCCATTAGATAAGCTACTCTAATGATTCTTGTGAACATCTCAGTGGAACTGTAGGGGTAGAATATAAACATCGACTGGAAAGATTAAATTAAAATATATATATAATTTTAACTATGCAAATGGTTTATAAGGAGTTATTCTGTCAAATTGCCTACATGTCACTAACAACATTTTCAGATAACCTATGCCACCCTCAATTTTGCAGATTCCAATGGGTGAGTTCCCATTTTCAGTGCAGTCAATTGCATTTCAGAAGTGGCCATGCAAAATTCAAGGATGCAAAATTAAGACCTGCTTTTTGAAATAAATGCAGGAAATAAAATGATATTTTCAATGCTTCTGTATGAAACAAGATACTATCAGAAAGCAGTAGATCTCAATTGTATTTTAAAGATAAATTGCCACCTATCACTTTTCCTCAGAGGTAACCTAAAAGGCTCTTTGAACTTTAATTTTGGATAAAGCCAAAATTAATAAATTCAAATAATGAAATTAAAAAAAGTGATAGGAGGCAATTTATCTTTAAAATACAATTGAGATCTACTGCTTTCTGATAGTATCTTGTTTCATACAGAAACATTGAAAATACCATTTATGTATTCTTCTGTACTCCCAGGTCTCATGAGAGTCACCAAAACACCAATATTCAACACAACAAAGTAAAAGTTGGAGAAGTTCTGAGAAAATGAAATACAATAACATGTTTCTGTTGGAGAAATGAAAGATCCAAGTAACAACACATTTGCTTTAAAATTCAATATTCTATTACAGATTCATTTTTTTAAGGAAGGGAAAGATACATATTTATCACCATTCTAGCTTTACTGTATTTATTTATTTATTTTAATCACACTAGAAAAGGAATCAAAATTAAAACATACTGAACATCCATTATGTTGTATGGGGAGGCCCATTATTGTGTCATTCCATTCTAGCAAGAGGGGCACTGCAATTCTATGCAATTTTATGTAGGCAAGAACCTGAAAGATCTTATGTTATACGTTTTCTGAAAGAAACCCTGCAGTTTTCTGTCACAGCACATCCAAAGTGCTCTGGCTGTGAACCAATTTTGATACTATACTGAGTAAAGAATTTTTGGCTATAACTTCCACAATATTTTCCTAATCTGCGCCCAAGATGGTTCAAAATGATTGAAATATATTCAAAGTTGTATCAAAATGATTAGTGAAAGCATCATACAGCTTATACATGATACATAAGTTAAAACATGTTTACGAGAGTTTAAAAGAGAGTGTAAGACGATGATGTACTCAGCAGTCAATATTACAGGTAAACAAGATGATGGACAATCTACCTCTTCCAGCACAAGTTTCATACCTTTGCCCAGCCCCAGGATAACACTTTGTTCAAGATCTAGCCTCCCTGTTCATGCATCTGGATCAGTCTTTCTTGCCATCTGCATCATACACAAGCAAAGGGAGTGATACATCACTATGTCCCATAAACAGAAGAAGGATAAGCTAGTCTCGGCAGATACCACAGATTCATGAAAATTAAAAAGAGCTGCAGTGTCGAAAGTATCAGAGCATTGTCATTCACATACAAGGACAAGATTGTGTGGCAGCTGAAGTCTGGTACTGGGTGTAGAACATGTTACAGAGACTAGCCAAAATTTTTGACACGGCAGTAGATAAGGATAAGCCTACTTGTGCTGAGCACATGTACAGCAAAATCTACAAGATTGCATGTGCCACTATCATCCACCAAAGGCTCAATGTGGATTAGGACTCCAGAAGGTGTTTTGGATGACAAGACTTACCCACATTTTCATTTTTTAAAAAGCATGAAGGTCTTGATTCTTCAAATTACAGGTAAGTGATATATTGTATAGGCAGACAGTATCATAATCACTTAGGCAAAAATCATGGTAGAGCCAAATATAAATGTAAATATCAAAGCATTGTTCTAACCTTTAAGTTCGTAGTAAATCTCGAATACAATAGTAAAATATAAATTTAAAACACAATAGCAAGACTCATGCCTTACAGTTACAATCAATGACCCTACAGAGAACCCTGCTTTTAGAAATCATACATGTTTTTTGTATTACTGAGCTGACAGACTGAAATAGTGTTTACCTTGCATCAAAGGATCAAAAATAGATACCTAAATCCCTTTGCCTTGGATTGACAATTAGACTCTAGATGGGATCATCTCAAGTAATTTCTGTACTAAACAAACTGGGACAGTGTACATCTTGGAATACAGTAATTAGCCATGACATAGGAGTTGCAAAGCTACAGCTTGTTAAAGGTTCTGATGAGGTTCCACTAGGCTTTGCAAAGAAGGCTCCAAAAGTTCTAATCTGGGTCAATATAGATTTTGGAGAAGAAACTCTATTCAGGCGTAGTACCGTCCACCATGGAAATGGAATAATACTGCAGAATTGCATCACTGAATCAATCCCGACATCAGGCAGTGTGCCACTTCCAAAATGAGTGTGTTCTCTTAAAGCTTCCCCCGGATTTGGGATACAGAAATAGCATCAAAACAAGAGGCACAAAACTTGAGTCATGATGCACATTCCCCATTTGAGGCTGACAGGTACAGATCAAACCTGGAACTAGCACTGAGAATGGAATTAGCATATATTTTTATGAAGGCTCTCAAAAAAATGAAGCTAGCATTGCCTGTTGATTCATGTTCTGTGTAAAGCTGATGAATTCATCAATGTAATTATGAAACATGAAGACTTTGTCCAGAGGAAGAGGAGAAAGAGCAAAGAGAATCCAACATGTGCCTTCTGGAGCTATTACATCTACATGATGCAAATCTTGCTCCTTTTTGTGAGAGCAACCTATTAGTCTGACTGGGATTTGCACCTTTCAGCTATGCTTTTAAGAATGCCCTGGTTCTTCTGTTATGATTGGGTCAACTATGCAAGATATCTTCCTCCATAAATAGTGAATCTGCCCATCAAACACACAGAATGTTACACAGAACTCGGTGGTCAAGGACAATGGACAATCCAACGTCAAAGTAGATATGGATTCTCTTCAATCTCATGTGACCAGGCAATTAGACAAACCTGCAATAAAGATTCAAAATCAAAAAGTGGCTTGATTGGTTTGACACAAAGCCATTCTGCAGTTTATTGCTGAATCTTGTCACAAAGTGAGAGAGCTGCTGTACTGAGACATTGTGAAGTGATGACAGGCATGACTCCAGAGGTACACAAATGGAAAGATCCTGATAGCACAGGAATTGAGAATGATGGGACAGCCATAATGAACATTTTGTGCACTATTGAATTCCTGATCAATCATTTGATGCTCCTCAAGATGAACTAGTATGTTTAAGTTCAGGTGTTGTTGCCACCAGTGAGATTACAAATGACTTGCTTGCTGCTCAAGAGAAAGGTGAAATTGCACTGATGGACTTCTTGAACCAGCATCTGCTTTCTGCTACTCCGCACATTTTTTCTCCCATTAAAAACCAGAAACTGAAAACAAGTAAAAAAAAAAAAAAGAAGACGGAAAAGTAGCTGCAAAGACATGATTCTTCACAATAACAAAAAACTCTGTAAGACTTCTTGTATTAGGTCAAAGTAGGAACATTGATCTCAGGGAAACTTTGTCCTAGGCATTGGGAGTAGCTTTGTACCCTCTTGCTAGTGCTGATGGTATTCTGGCAAAAACCAACAAATCAGCTCTGCTCAATCTTCTTCAATCCAAAGATGGAAACTGCCTTATTGACCATATTTCAGAGAATGATGCAATAATTGTTGATGGAATGGTTATCATCTAAGCACTATAGGATATTCCTTCAACTTTTGGTGAGCTTGCAGATACCATTTTAGCATACATGATTAAGCTTGCAAGTACAAGTGTACTCATTTGGACTTTATCATAGATCAGTATCCCAATATGAGCATCAAAAGTGTGAAACTGTCACACCAAGCAGCTGGTGACTCCCAAACCATACAAATCTATGGAAAGGACCAGAAAACCCCCAGTCACTGGAAGAAGTTTCTTACTGATGGCAACAATAAGGAGGAACTTCAGAAATTCTTGTAAAACATGTGGAGGGATGCAAGCTGTAGGCAAAGTCTCTCTACATGACCCCTGGAGAGGACTTTCACTGCCTGGTTGTGCAGAAGGGTTCAGTGAGTCACAGCTGTTGATGAATTAAGTTGTGACTATGAAGAATGCGACACACATATATTTCTTCATGTGAAACATACTGCCAAGGACTACCAGAATGTGATAATTAAGAGTCCAGATACAGAGGTTGCTGTCATAGGCATCAGTCTGAAGTCACAACTACCAGTCAATTTGCATTTCTTCTCTGGTGTTGGGAATCAAAGCTGCATTACTGATTTGGAGAAAGTCATTTCAACTCTAGACCCAAATGTCTGTACCTTCCTTATTGGACTCCACAGATTGTGATTCTACAAGTGCCCTCTATGGGAAGAGAAAGAGAAAGGCATGTGGCCTCAGAGTGAAGAGTTTCCTGATGTTTTCACAGACCTTGGGCAACACTTCACACTTGAAGGCCAACATTCCTTCTGCTTGAGAATTTTGTGTGGCAGCTGTATGGCAAGGCTTCATCACAGGATGTCAATGACTCCAGACACAAAGTGGTCCGCCACCTGCACAGAGCATGCCACCAACACGCGATGCTCTACACCAACACAGCAAGTAGGAAAAGTATCAGGTGCTACAATAAGGCCCTCTCTTGTTAACAGGATGAATGCTTCTTCTTCTGCTGGCCGAGGATGGCATTTAGAAAACAAAGAGCTTGCCATCACTGGGATGACAAGAAGTCCAGTAGCAGCTAGTAGGTTGCAGGCAGTCCATTGTGCCTGCAAACATGTGAAATCTCAAACATGGAGGTGTTCCTGTCATGCTGCTGGGCTTTCCTGCACAGCCTTGCATAAGTGTCAGAAGTGTAAGAACATTGTCAAAAAAGCTGCTGAACCTGTCATCCACAATGATGATGTATCTGACAAGAGTGACTTTGATGAGTAGGATGCTATGATTGTCAGATTGTGAAATAAAAATATATTTTTGTCAAGGAATAAGCATTACAGAGCCAACAGCAATGCACATAATTCAGAACGAACACTGGATTTGAATAAGGAAATAAAATTTTGATTTATATCAATTACGTCAATTCATACCAATCCAGATAAGCGACAGCTTATATTTGAGAAATAAATGTCATATAACAAGGGGATTCCAGTAAAAAGGTTTGTGTTTTACTTTTTTCAGTGCTGTTGCTTAGGAAAATATGCTGGTTGTCAAGGAAAACAGTAATATAGTAATAGTTTAGGTATTTACATAGAAAAATGCATCAGATGTATTACATTTATCACTTTATGTAGTTAGGCTGGTGTTACCATTACCTTCAGAAGAAGTGATTGTACAATGTCCAGTCTATGGTGAAAAGTGAGTATTGCCAAGAAAAACAGATTATGAGAATGAGGTAATATGCTGATCTATACTAACTACCAAAAGGTAGACATGGTAATTTATTACATATTACCTGTAAGACTGATGATTGCAGAAAATATTGAAGCATAAA
The DNA here is from genome assembly GCF_026122565.2 of Emydura macquarii macquarii. Lineage (NCBI taxonomy): Eukaryota > Metazoa > Chordata > Testudines > Chelidae > Emydura > Emydura macquarii. The sequence continues at coordinate 15,360,468 of NW_027132773.1, forward strand.
ACACCACAGTAGGCCAAGAATTTTTAGTTCTTTATGACATTTTACTGTCCATGAATACTAAAAATATATTTTTATTTCACATTTTTATAATTAAAACAAGGCTGAAGTGTGTGTGGGGCGGGGTGAGGGGGGAGGAGAGGGAGGGAGAGGGAAGTGTTCTGTCTCAGATTTGGTGAAAAAAATTCACTTTCAGGCTAGCACTTTTCAGGTCCAATTTAAGGCCATAAGAATTATTTATCGTGGAGTTCTATAATGAAAATAATAACACAACTTAATAATAGAATAGCTGTCAGAATGTCATTCCTTGTCCTAACATTATTTAGTTAACTACCTAAATTAAGAATTTTTATAAGCAAAAGAAACACCATGAGATTTCCATAATATACATAATGCAAAAACAAGGAAATCTAAAGCAGAAAATGTAAACAATTATCTGAGCAATATAATCTTTACAAATTTAAACCAAACCTACTTAATTTTCTTCCATTATTCCTTTTTTCATTATGGCTTATAATGAGATTTGTGCACCCATTTTAATCAACATTCTTATCCTGTTTGATGATATGCAACGAAAGTACCACCCTGTGTGTATGGTAATATCTCCATGGTAACAGATTATAAAACATAAGCACAGGGTTGTGATTTCAGTGCATGATCCCTGTTTAGAAAGGAAGATGGTTGAAAATGAAGGAAGTTACACATCCAATGCCTTTCATTTTCTTGGGATAGCAGCAAAGAGATATAAGGTGCATTGCCAATCCCAAGAATTTAAATAAAATACAAAACTAGCCAATCATATAATTGAAAACAAACAGATGTCTTGATTTTTTTGTGCTCTGTCTTCTGATTTTTAGAGGTAAATATTCCCTCTCTCTCATTTAATTGTGGCACAAATCCAGTAAAAATTGATGGATGTGTTTAGCTTTAAGCATTCAAATATTCCCTTTGAAGTCTACTACTGATGCGCTTAAAGCTAAGCAAACACATAAGTCTTTACAGGATCGGGGTACTTGGGAGGATTACATACTGAATTTTCAACCTAAATTTGAGCACACACAAAGACGTCAAAGATCCCTCATCCCTATCCTATTAGGCTGCTTGGAGGGGGACAGGAAAGGGAGGCATCAAATTTTTCTTTTTATCTCAAATGCATGGGAAACATCTCCACTTATCTCCTCCTACAGGGAAAGGAGCTACCAGCTTCTCTGCAACCTCTGGATCTGGAAGAACCTCCGTGTGTTGTATCAGCATTGTCCACTCTACTTCAACGTGTAGGGTGAGAAATACACCAAGGAGGGAGTGGAATTGTTCAGGCATGTCCAGAAGTTATAACTTATAGTAGTATATAGAAGGAACCCAAGCAAAATCTGATTTTGGCTGATTATCTGGAGGAATAACACTACGTAGACATATTAGACTATGGAATAGCCCACAAACACAACTCCATTGTTTGAGCTATTAAATCTGGAAAGGCTGCCATAGGGAACAAACCTGCTTTGGCAGTGCATGCATTGAATGAGGTCTGTGTCTTTTCTGTGTGTCTTTTCCATTCTGAGGCTCCTCTGTGTGTTTCCCCAGAGACCCAGCAACACGGGAATATTTACAACACTAGGCATGGACTTCAGGCAGCCTCATCAACATTAGCATTTTTCTTCCACTAGCATGCATGAACTGTGAACAGCATGAAAGTTGCCCAAGTTCACATAGTAGTTCACTTGCAGTACTCATGGGAGTCCTCCAGCTAAATTCATTCACAGTAAGCTGAAAATGCCCGTATGAGTGTGTTTGTAGAGCTTACGTTTATTGAGATGAATATTTACAGTAACACTGCAAGAGTTTCCTTTTCTGGCTATAACTAGACCCCCTCTTAACATCTTTAGAGCTCTTGTACCCTCCCCTCCACTCACTTCAGCCTGGTTTTAAGTCCCTTGCCAGTGTCAAAGTATTAAGTCTCCTACTAACATGTTTCACACAGTGAAGTGGCACCTTTCCACTGACTTTCAAATGTTTAGTTGATTTTTTAAAATTACAGTCTTCTAATAAGATTTCTTAAAACATTATACATCTATTTCCAACCATAACCCTAGCATAATTAATGTTTGTGCCTGGGAATATATACACGAGGTGCATATATACAGCAACATTGTTCCAGCAGAAGCATTGTCACAGACTGATCTGGCAGCTGTCACATAACCTACTGTGTATAGTCATCTATAGTTAGATAAACTTTCCTTTTCTAACCTGACAGTTGTGATTTTTTAGATTTTTAGATTGTGATTTTTTTTTTCAAGGGTGAGACTTAATGCAGGAGCTAGTGGGTGGAATTCTATGGCCTAGATTGACCTCCTATATAACCAGAAGATCTCAAAGTTCCTTCTGCCTTAAAAATCAATGAATCTATGGAGAAATGCTGTGGCCATGTGGCAGTGAGTGGCAGTGTGCTTATAAGGATTATTCATAGATTTTTAAAGCCAGAGGGGACCATTATGATCATCCATTTTGACCTCCTGCATAACACAAGCCATAGATTTTTCACCAAGTGATTTAAAGCCATAACTTCTATTTGAGCTATAGAATATCTTTTAGAAAGATCTTGATTTAATTACTTCAAATGATGTAGAATCCACCACAGCCCTGGATAAATTGTTCCTATAGTTAAATACCTTCAATTTTTTTAAATGTACCTTCATTCTTGTCTGAATTTGTCTAGCTTCAGTTTCCAACCTTTGAATCTCGTTATGCCTTTGTCTGCTAGATTCAATAACTCCTTACTATCAAAAATTTTCTCCACATGTAGGCACTTATAGAATATGATCAAGTCACCTGTTAACTTTCTGTTGAATACATTGAATAGATTGTGTTTCTTTAATCACTCACTGTAAGGTAGGTTTTTCAGACCTCAAATCATTCTTGCAGCTTTTTTCTAAACCCTTTTCAATTTATCAACATCCTTTTTTTAAAGTATGGACACCAGAACTGGAGACAGTACTCTAATAATGTTCTCACTACTGCCAGTGTAGTATACAGTGGTAATACCAACTTCCTATTTCTACTCAAAATACCCCAATTTACACATCCAAGGAGCACATGTGTTCTCTTAGTCACTACATCACTCTCGGAGGCTCAGCTTAGTGGGTTCTCCACCATGATGCCTAAGCTTCTTTTAGAGTCATTATTTTTCAAAACATAATCTCCCATCCTATTAATTATAACATAAATTTTTGATCCTTACATTTTAGCTGTATTAAAAGACGTTGTTCATGTGAGCTTATTTTACCATGCAATCCAGATTGCTCTATAGAACTCATCATACGCCTTTTTAAAATATCTGCTTTATGATTACTTACTAAACAGTCTTCCAAACTGATGTTTAACTTCTTCACCTCCTCTCATCTTATTGTGCTGCCTTATCCTATGTGCACCATTTCTGGTCAGCATAACACTACACATCCTTATAACAATGCAGAATTACATAAAGGCTCCTAGTTTTGAATTTGAGTAGTTACTATCTTGTGTGTTCAGTGTCATATATAATTTCTTTTCCATCAGGATCTTATTATGTAGACAAGTCAGTGAGATCAACTTCAATATGGTCTCCAACCTTCATAAACAGAAGTGGTCAAATCTGGCTAATATTTTTCATGACTTATGGTTTGGTTGTCCTGTTCTGAGAGGTTTTGAATTCTAGCACAAAGGCTCTTTCATTCAACAAAGAACCCAAGGTTGTTCACCAAGTAGCTTCTTCAGGTTCAATGTTCATAATTTTTCCTTTAATCTCATTTTACCTGTCTGTTTTATACTGCTGTTTACAGAGAGGTGACAAAAGTGAAAGCACTGGGCTGGTGAAGACTCTCTGATTAGTATAAACAAACATCACACTATTTGAAAGAAGCACTGGGAAAATTTAAATCTGAAATATTCTGTAACAGTGAGCTCTACACTGAGATGGGGTAGGACTATGAATCTCAAACAAAAGACAGAGGAATGGGATGGAAAGCTACATATGGAGTTATTTGAAATATCTTTTCTTATTTTGGTCATACTGTATTATCCCTTTGATTACTGCACATAATGTACTTTCAAGGACCTTGTGAGTTCAACAAGACTCCATTCATCTGAAAAGACTACAGCAGCATATGCTAAACAAGTGGTCATAGTGATTTCATTTTGCACAATGTAATGCCGCCAGCCCAGTGAACTACATCAGTGGTTCTCAACTGGGGGTACGCATATCCCGGGGGGGTACTAAGAGGTCTTCCAGGGGGTACATCAACTCATCTAGATATTTGCCTAGTTTTACAACAGGCTACATAAAAAGCACTAGTGAAGTCAGTACAAACTAAAATTTTCATGCAAATGACTTGTTTATTCTACTCTATATACTATACACTGAAATGTAAGTACAATATTTATATTCCAATTGATTTATTTTATAATTATATGGTAAAAATGAGAAAGTAAACAATTATTCAGTAATAGTGTGCTGTGACACTTTTGTATGTTTAAGTCTGATTTTGTAAGTAATTAGTTTTTAAGTGAGGTGAAACTTGGTGTACGCAAAATAAATCACGTAAGGGTATAATAGTCTGGAAAGGTTGAGAGCCACTGAACTACATAATACTTTCCACACTTACACTACAACTGTCCAGCAAACTGTAGGCATGTAGAGCTGAGTACACATGATAGCATTTTTCCTGTGGGCTGTTGGTAAAGTTTTTACTGTTTCAGAACCTCTATTTTTGTTCTTTATCATCCACACGTGCCAGATATCCTATTTGTTTGACATGTCATGTCAATAAGCACCCAAGTGGTTGGTTATGGCTCAGAAGAGGAACCAATGTTAAAAATGTGCAACTGGAAATCACTGTTAAGATAGAACCCAAATCTTGAACAAGTTTTCCAGACCAAAATTGACATACAAGACCAAGCCACAAGTTGTTCCTGACAAACAAGGAAGCTTCTTTTTACTTTGTGTCTTCCTCTCTTTGGCTACTTCTTTTTCCAGCTTTGCATATTGCAGCCCAGAGCTGTGACAGAGGAGCTGAAGGACCTGGGTGTATTGGTTGATCACAGGATGACTATGAGCCGCCAATGTGATGTGGCTGTGAAAAAAGCTAATCTGATCCTTGGATGCATCAGACAAGGTATTTCCAGTAGAGATAGGGAGCTGTTAGTACCGTTATACAAGGTGCTGGTGAGACCTCATCTGGAATATTGTGTGCAGTTCTGGTTCCGCCATGTTTAAGAAAGATGAATTCAAACTGGAACAAGTGTAGAGAAGGACTACTCGGATGATCTGTAGAACGGAAAACCTGCCTTATGAGAGGAGACTCAAAGAGCTTGGCTTGTTTAGCCTAATCAAAAGAAGGTTGAAGGGAGATATAATTGCTCTCTATAAATACATAAGAGTGATAAATACCAGGGAGGGAGAGGAATTATTTAAGTTCAGCACCAATGTGGACACAAGAACTAATGGATATAAACTGGCCATCAGGAAGTTTAGAAATTAGAAATTCAGAAATTAGAAATTAGTTTAGAAATTAGATGCAGGTTTCTAACCATTAGAGGAGTGAAGTTCTGGAATAGCCTTCCAAGGGGAGCAGTGGGAGCAAAAAACCTATCTGGCTTCAAAACTGAGCTTGATAAATTTATGGAGGGGATCGTATGATGGGACAGCCTAGTTTGGTAATTGACTGATCTTTGACTACTGGCGATAGATATGCCAATGGCCTGTGAAGGGATGTTAGATGGGGGTGAGTTCTGAGTTATTACAGAGAATTCTTTCTTGGGTGTCTGGCTGGTGAGTCTTGCCCACATGCTCAGGGCTTAACTGATTGCCATATTTGGGGTCGGGAAGTGATTTCTCCCAAGGCAGATTGGCAAAGGCTCTGGGGGTTTTTCGCCTTCCTCTGTAGCATGGGGCATGGCTCACTTGCTGGTGGATTCTCTGTACTTTGAAGTATTTAAACCATGATTTGAAGACTTTAATAACTCAGTCATAGGTTAGAGGTTTATTACAGGAGTGGGTGGGTGAGGTTCTGTGGCCTGCATTGTGCAGGAGGTCAGACTAGATGATCATATTGGTTCCTTCTGACCTTAGAGTCCATGAGTCTATACCCAGGGAAGCTAATTTCATCCATCTCCCAATGCCTTCAATATTAATAAAGTTTTCTACAAAGTTTAAAGGTTTTTTCTTCCAAATAGCAAAGATGCTAGAGCTGAGGATTTCCAATTTCTGTGCTATACTATTCTTTGTAAATACATTTTACACTCTGTTTTTGAAGAGTCCACTGAGTTCTGCAAGCTCTTTATATGCTGTGGATGACATCACTAACAAGTCTCATTATACTGTGACCATTTGCTGTGATGCATGGACTGCCATAGAAAACTGAAGGGGAAAACATACATATTGTAGAAAAAAATGTTTTGGTAAAAGATGGCCTTACTCTCAGGGATGTGGGAATCTTTGCTACATGTACTTATTTTTAAAGGTAGTGCGGGGATGCCTTAGGTCAGGATAGGTGCATCGCTTCAAATTAACTCCTGCAATACAAGGTTCCTGCCATACCTTTTTATCCTTTTCAACTTAAAAAATAAAAGCTAGTTCTATTGCCTCTGTTCCAGCCTCAGCATTCTGGCCATCCAAAGGTACCATGGACAAGAAACAACTTGTAACTGTACATAGGAACAGAAATTGTGAACTGGTTCTCACCCAAGGTTCATCTAGCCCAGTGTCCTGTTTGTGACAGTGGCCAGTACCAAATGCTTCAGAGGAAGATGTAAGAACCCTGCCCAGTAGGCAAATGTGTACTGTGTACTGATGTATAACTCGCTTGTTTGTATATCTCTGACATTTGTTCTGGTGGAATAAAAATCGGTATCTAACACTTTTATTTAGTACTCTTTGTTACATATCCTCATTATCTAGCAGAAACATTGGACAAACTGCCTCTTTCTGTCTGTTGCACCATGTGGTAACTCGAAGCAGTCAGGGTAGCTACTTTACAAAAGACCATATGTTCTATTCCAGAGGGGTAGCCATGTTAGTCTGTATACAGCAAAAACAACGAGAGTCCTGTAGCACCTTAAAGACTAACAAATTTTTGCGGGCATAAGCTTCTGTGGGCTTCGTCTGACAAAGTGGGTTGCAGCCCACAAAAGCTTATGCCCACAGAAATTTGTTAGTCTTTAAGGTGCTACAGGATTCTTGTTGCATATGCTCTATGTGAGTTGGGAGTAGCTGAGCCCAGAAACAGAGAGCAGGCTGTTTTCCCTAACTCTGAAGCATTTTGATGCAGGTTAGTGATATTGTTAACCCTCCAACGGAGAAACCCTAATGGTGTTAATTATAGAAAAGGGAAAATTGGGAGGGAAAAATAATTTCTTCTATTTTTTTATTGTATACTTTGAATGTTGTTTGATTTTAGCCAAACAGTTTTAGTTAAATTGTCTCAACTACTCTGCTTTACCAACTTTTCCATAAATGTAGTAATGGGGAAGAGTCATTTATATTTTGCTATTCTCAGTTTTGTATTTTCTTGTAACAGGGTTTTTTTTTTTTTTTAATCAATATTCTTAATTGAGTGGTTGGTTAATCAGTTAGCTGACTGGCTAACAGAGACTTCAGCAGAGGCGGAGGAAGAGTCTGCCGGCTGAAGATTCCTACAAGTAAGTACAGGAAAGCTGTTGCTTTTGACTCGGCAAACTATAGACTTGGTGATCAAAGACGCTAAGGAAGACCCAAAGGAACTCAGCCTAAGCTTTGTAAGTTTCTTCTTACAGTGTTTCTGTGGGGACTGGCCTGTTTCAGTTTAATTTGTTTCCTTTATTTATGGTTTTATGTAAAACTATGAAGATAATGTACATGGATTATAAAATAGCTATGTTATGTTGTAAAAAATTAAGTTTTTGTTATTATTATAATTTATTATGTTTCTTTATCATAAGATGTATAAAGTTGGTTCTTATTTAAGTTCATTCCTTTTTGTTCTATTTGGTACTTAAATGTGGGAACTTTGACCCTGTGCAATCCTTACTCAAATCCTTAATGAATTCTGGGTCTACAGCTTTTCCATGGGAGTTGGATTTTTTTAGGCATAGGAGAAAGGCCTAAAAAAGTGAACTCTAGCCCACCATATACGTTCATATCATATACATATCATATACATATATAGATATCTTTAGACTTAATATACACATATGGATTACAGCTTGACTTTCAATTGAAGTTGTGCTCCTAAGCCATGTGGCCACTTTTGAAACTTCCACCCAATACTAGAGGCTTCATTTAGCTTACACACACACATTCCTCCATATGTAATGTGCCCCCAATATGCTCTCATATATGTATATGTATAAATATTCATGTGAATGTTAATGTGGTTAAGGATAATTAGTCTTTTTTTGTAATTAGAGAACACTAGTGGTGAAATATTTCTGGTCAATGACTTGAACAGATAGATTACGTTAACTTTTAAAGAACTATTTGTGTACTAAAATGTTACAGTATTTCTCTATATCACATACATTACCAAATTTCCAAGCAAAAAAATTGCATGTGAAACAGAATACTTCTCAATATCCAGTCATGTCTGAAGTTTTATTTTGGTTATCTTTGAATTAGCAATGAGTAAATCACCAAAGATTTGCCATTTGAGTTTAGATAATCATCCAGAAATTCCAGTTTTTATCAAAACTCCTGAGTCTGTAAAACTGAATTGGAAATTATCATTATTTTTATTTCATAAAATGAAAAGAATAAAATTCTTTAACTTGTGTGCGTAAATTGAGGTATCTAATTCCCTATTTAGTCTCATAAATGCTGAATTATCGGTGTCTTAAAACAATTCATTTTTTCAGTAAGACTTTTTACTGTCTAATAAATTATGTCTCACAAAACATAGCTATGAAACTTGTTAACTGTATATGTGCATGTTAGTTCACAGTGTATTCAGCTAATGGTGTCCTTGTGTAGTTAAAATGGTGCAGTAGTCTTTTGTTCTAGACTAGTGGCCAGACACTTTAGGCTTTAATTTTATCATTAGCTAAAGACATTTGATCCAGCAACTAAACAACGAAGATCTACAAGGAAACCTAAGTACAGAAGGAAGTAGTGATGGGGATTCAGGATGTGGCAATATGGAATAATCTCACAATAATGTTAGGGTGCAGTGTACAGCAGGAAGTGCTTCATTTGGCTAAGCCAAATCCAAAGTCCTGCATTTTTGGCAGGGCTTTGGCTATTAATTTTACTGTCCTGAGAAAACTATAATTTGGGTAATCCTCTTTACCTAATCTACAGTTTCCATTTGTAGTTTTCAGTGGAAAATTATCCTCTGCATCCCCTCAACAAACAAACAAACAAACAAACAAACAAACAAACAGTTTTCCAGCATTGCTGGTGCAGAATGGCTGCATATCCATTAGTAGGAGAAATGGAGTCATCCTATTTGTAATCAACAGTGGCATTCAGGCTGGAGGGCCCTTACTATATGTGAGAGGGAGCTCCTTACAGTTTGTTCTTCACAAAAATCCTTTGACTATGCATTCTGTTTTCCAGTTTTGTTTATTATAGCCCAAATTTATTAACCTTCTGGACATGCTACTTCAACCTTTTCTATCATGCATTTGAGTGGGAGGTTGATTGAGCGGGTGAGAAGTTATCACATGAACTGTTGGAGGTTACGAATTATGAGGTAATGAACAGTTTATTATTTGTCAGTTTTTATATTAGTAAAAGAACATAAATTGTAACTACTGTAAAATGTGCCCAGAGCAAGGAATGGGTGCTAATTAAGTCATTAACATCTTCATAAATCAAAACTGGGATCCTTCTGGGGTTCCAGCACTACTAAGTATTCTTACAGTGGATCTCGAAGGACACCTATATCATTTGGATAATTAAGGCTTGCATAACTAGGCATTGCAGATTTGCAGACTTCAAGGTCTCCAGCAAAGAATATCCCAGGGAGCTAGACACCTTGCCCATTACCAGTCGATTAAGGAAAGGAAAGGGTTTGGGAACTAGAGGAAAATCATGAAGGAGAAAAGGCAGGATGGTGAAATCAACCAGTTGAAACCTTTTTGCCCTCATTTCTGCCCAACATTCATTACACAATTTTACACACTGAAGCCTATAAGGGTACAGTGTCTTCAGTATGTACAGCTCCCCACTGCAACCTTATGTCTTGCCCCCAGTGGGCTTCTCAGCACTTTTGCTGGCTACCCTTGCGCATTTGTCAGTATCTAGGAATCACTTTTTCAACCCCCATATCTAAAACAGAGGCCCCATTTAGGGTGATAGGGAGGTCCAGGAAAAAGAGGATCTGATGAGGTTGCACTGAACTGTTAGCTAGAACTATTCCAAAATATCTTCTCCCTTGCTGTAAACTTGCTATTTTTACTTGTGCTCACCATTCCTCTGACTATGTTTTATGCCTCCAAGAGAAATCAGGATGCATGCAGTTACTTATACTGTTCTTGGTACTGGGATAAACTCAACAGGAAGCACTTATATAACTATGTTATTGAGCTTTGTTGATGTTTTTAAACTCATTGGATACGTAAACTTTTTCTTTTTTGTTTACATGGATAACATATGGAATTCAGTTATTCTATTCTATTTGTGACTGTTTGTTAGAATATTTATTATCTGCTGTTCCCTCTGACATTCTAAATAAATGAATGCATTTCTTCCATAATACTCAGCATTATCATATCCTTGGGTCCAGAAACAATGGTTTAAGGCAGTTAATGAGCAATATATTAAAGCTGCCATTCACATGGCACACTACCACTATGCTTTTTTTTAACAATACTGTTTTAAGGCTAAATCCAGAGGGCCTGACTCAGTTTTCATTCACACCTCACTCAGGCAGTTTTCATTCATGCCTCACTTGCTCTTGACATAGGTAGGGGTTTGCCTGAGTAACAAATGAGTCCAAATGGTGGGGCAGATTGTGACTGTCTCTTACACAGTGCAATGATGATGTGTAAAATCTGCTCACAATTGCAATCTCTGCACTTAGGGAAATTCAGGGGCTGCTCCCTCAGTAATCCTTCAGGGCCACACACTGCCTCAAAGCAAAGGAGGGGGAAGAGTGACAAAGGGCTTCAGCCTATGGAGAGGGGGCTGAGCATGCCAGGGGGAGGAGGCTGCACCATCCTTGGATACAGTGAGATCTCTGGGAAGGATAGAGAGCACTGAGGTACAATCCTTCCCAGAGTAACTCCTCAGAATCCCCAATGCATGGCAGTGGCTAACTGCTACAACCAGAAAGGACACAGGGATTCACATCAGAGACTTCTAACTGCAGTACAGTGCCTAATATTTTTAGTAGAAACAAGACCCCGCAAAACTGAATGAGTTACTTGCAACCTGGATGAACTATAATACCTAATAACATTAGGTACTGGTATCAAACATGCCTGGTGCTCTACAGACTACAGTCAAAGATAAGACAAAGAAAAGGCAGAGATGACAAACACAGGATGGGTGAGGGAGGGAGTTATTCCTTAGAGATATGACACTTTAGGGTATGAATAATGTTGCTGCTGGCCTGGCACAACTTACATGACATTTGCTATATCCTGTGAATTGTTTTGTCTGTAGTGTCACTATACATGTTTTGCTACATTTTATTTATTTATCTTAGTGGAAACCAAGATACTTAAAAATCTATATTGACATTTACATTAAAAAGCTCGCTCACTCTCTGCACACAGAAATCTCCCTTCACCCAGCCTTACTAGCCTCTCCAACTCTCTCTTTCATTCCTGCTTTGAACTTCTTCCAGTGCACCTTTCTGCTCTTCAGTAATGGGCTAATTAACTCATTAGCTCCCCCAGTTCAGACTAGCCCCAGCTTCTCTCAGTCAGGCCCGTTTCTGAGGAAACTAACTGGATTTACAGCAACAAGAGTGCTGATTCAAACACTGGTTGATTCTGAGCACTCTGTCTGACACTCCTCCCTCTTGTCTGGCAGAAAAGTTTCTCCTTCCTCAGACTCTTCCTCCTTTACCAGAGGTGTTAGTCTCCTTGTCTCTTTCTTTCCTCCAGGGTGGTCATCCAGCATCCCTGTATGGGGTCCACCCATTCTCCACCCACAAAAATTACATTTGGTGGGTGGGCGTCACTTCCGTAATTCTGTCTTGACCTATAAGTCTTCACACCAGGGGCAAACCGGTGGGATATTCTCACCACTCTCACCCCTTTTATTTTGTGACAGAGCCTGTTGGTGCCCCTCGTCCTCTTGGTTATCCATGGTCTCAGGTTCACCCCGGCCTCTGAACTGTTCCTCCCATTATTCAGGTAGCAGGGGTTCCAGTGATCACCCGACCCACACCAATAAACCCAGGTTGTCCTTATCCTGCAAGGCTAATTCTATCCTTTCTTCTGTCTCCTCTCTTTCTCCAGGGGTCCTCCCTTTTCTTCATATCCCCTGGCTTGTGTTCTTCTGTCCAGTGTTTTTTCATGTCTCTATGTGTTTTTTCATCAAGGGTTTTATTTCACTCCGCCTCAGTCCCTGGATCCCCACTTTCTTCCCTAATGGGAAGGAACTCCAGTTGGTGCCTAGTACAATAGAGTGAGATAATATGTCCACTATCTCACCCCATTTCCATCTAAACTTCCCCTACACCTCAAGGGGTACCTCAGCCATAGGGCAGAGTTTCTCATCCCCATAGATGCAGTCGAGCCACAACCTTGCTCCCAAGAATATCCACAGGGGCTTCACCAATTCCTTCTTAACTAAAGAACTTGCTGAGGCAATGTCCATTAGACCTCTTTACATCCATCTAGACATCTCCTCTCCAGCTTCAAAGAAACTGTAACTAGTTTTTTCCCCCTTTCATGTCCAAAAGTCCTGGCCCAACTGCAAAACTCTGCAAACCCACATTCCATTTATGGATAATCTCTTTTTATGTGTCCTTGTCACCCACACTGATAACTAACAGTACCCCGAGACCAGATGGAGTTCCCCTGGGTTCTTCCTTCTCTGTCACCCTACTGGTCATGGGTTCTCTGACCATCCTCCACAGATCCAGTGCCTTGGATTGTTAATCGTCTTTCTTGGGAATGTCCACCTCCACAAATTATTTTGTTAGCATGACCTCAGCATCGACGGTGACCGACTGATGCCTCCTGACCTATGTCCAGGTTTTCTCAGGGATGCTCTGCAGGAACTGTCCTAAAATTACAGCATCCATGATCTCACCCCTCCATCTGAGTGTCTGGCCTCAACCAGCAGGTAGCCCAGTCCATCAATTTCTGGGTAAATGCCCTGGGCAGTAATCCTCCAGTCCATCTAGTGGCCTGAACCTTTTGCCAGTACTTAACAATGGCTAAGCGCACGCTGTCTAGGATGGCTGCCTTAACCACATCATAGTCCTGCACCTGCTTGTCATTTAGAGTCACACAGGGTGCCTGAGTTTCCGCTGCTAAACAGGATGCTAACTATAGAGCCCAAACTCCCTTGTCCCAACCTGCATCCAGAGCTACTCTTTCAAAAGTGACTCAGAATACAGTGAAGTCATCCACAAGGCCCATCTTACAAAGGCCCATCGCCTGCTGCCACTTGCCATTACCATCTACAGGACTCACCATGCCTTGGATTAGATGCTACTGCATGAGTTTGACCTCAACTAATGTCTTGTAGACTTTTCTGTTGCTCAAACTGCCAGGCAAGCAAGGACTGTCTCTCTAGATGGTGGGACTGCTGGAAGGCCTGCAGATCTTCTACATCTCCTTCTGCTGTTCTGCAAGCCATTGTAATGTTTCCTCCATTGCCTGGCCTGCTTAACCTTTGCATTGGCTCCTCTCAGGTCCTCCATCAGTACGGATAAAGGTAAGATTCCAGACAAGCCCCCACTTCTGACAGGGCATGGCCTGCCACTCCTGTCTTCTTGCACAAATGGCTTTAACACCTCTTGTTTGTAAACACCAACATGTCATTTATTTGTGTTATCTCAACCACCAGCAGCCTTTTACAGTTCTGTGCACCAATCCTCTTTTCACTGATGCACAAACATCATCCTGTTTTACCAGAGAGAAGAGAGGGAAGAGTTCTCTCCACACAGAAATCTTTCTTTACCCTGGTCCTGCTAGCCTCTCCTTCTTTCTCTCCCTCATTCCCCCTTTTGCACATTCTTCTGCTCATCCTTCTATTTTTCCAATTAAGAAGTTAAGTAGCTCATTAGCTCTCCCAGCTCAGCCTGATCTAGTAATTAGCCCCAGCTTTCCTTAATCAGGCCCTTCTCCAGGGAAACTAATTGGATTGACAACGACCAGAGTGCTGAATCAAACCGTCTTTTTGATAAATTAAACAGATTGAGCTCCTTGATTCTCTTGCTATGAGGCATGTTTTCCAATTCTTTAACCATTCTCATGGCTCTTCCATGAATCTTTTCCAATTTTTCAATATCCTTCTTGATGTGTGGACACCAGAGTTGGACACAGTAGTCCAAAAATGGCTACATCAGTGTGAAATACAGAGGTAATATAATATCACTTTTCCTACACGAGATTCCCCTATTTACACTTTCAAGGATTGCATTAGCCCGGTTAGCCACAGCATCACACTGGGAGCTTATGAACTGTGCCCCCCAAGCCTTGTTAAGACTCAGTGGTTCCCTAGATAGAATCCCTCATCCTGTTAGTACAACCTAATTCTTTGTTCCCGATATACTACCTCAGATTTGACCATAATGAAACACATATTATTTGATTGCACTCAGCTTAACAAGTGATCCAGATAGAATCATAGAATATTAGGTTTGGAAGGTACCTCAGGAGGTCATCTAGTCCAACCCCCTGTTCAAAGCAGATGGCTCTTTATGAGTGATCGGCCCACCATATTATTTACCACTTCACCAATCTTTGTGTCATCTGCAAACCTTACCAGTAATTTATGTTTTCTTCCAGGCCATTGATAAAAATATTAAAGAGCATAATGCCAAGAATGAAACACTGGGGAATCCCACTAGACGCATGCCTTCTCAATGAAAATTCTCAATTTACAATTACATTTTCAGATCTATCAGTTAGCCAGTTTTTAATCTATATGGCCATGTTGATTTTGTATTGTTTTATTTTCTTAATCAAAATGTTTTGTGATACCAAGTCAAATGCCTTACTGAAGTCTAAATATATTACATCAACACAATTATCTTTATCAATCAAACTTGTAAACTCATCAAAATGAAATAAAATTGGTTTGACAAGATCTATTTTCCATAAACCTATGTTGAGTGGCATTTATTATATTATTGTGTTTTAATTCTTGATTAATGAAGTCTCATATCAGCCATTTCATTATTTTTCCCAGAATCGAAGTAAGGATGACAGGTCAATTATTTCTTATATTACTTTTTTGAGCAAAACCAAGTTCATTTTCCACTGAGTGTGAAAATGAACACTTTACAAGTGTTACATGTGAAAATAATCAACTCAGTGAAATTGCAGATAAAGTAAAATTTAGAGAGTGGAAAAGCATATGAAACAAAAACACAAATTTTTTGCACAAAATTTTGTGAAACTACAATTGTGGTTTTGATAACTCTCCAAAAGCTAACCTGTAGAATTTATCGAACCCAATGTAAAACTTTGATTTGGATTTAAGAGTTGCACTTAGTATTCAGCCAATTCTTATTTTCACCAAAGCTGTATAACCATCCCTGTTTATAATTGCCTATTTGTAGTGACAAAAGTGAGGAAATTCAGAATCAAGCATGATAGTCGGGCTATAGTATTTCGGTATTATGATGATATAAGGACAGGCATAATCTTACACACAGTGCCAGCTGTGCCAATAATGTTTTTGACACTGCAGTATCTGAATGCAGTTCTCTATTGTTCTCAGCTTTGCATAATCTCCTTATGGACCACTAAAACCATTTTTACTTATATATACTGTGTGAGACATTAATAAGAAGCCACCTGAAAAGGCTGTGATTTTGCCAGAGAAATTTATTTCATATTATATTCCTAAACCAGCCAAGGAATAAATTTCTTAAATTGACAGATGAAGAAAGTACAGCACATCCTCTTTTTTAATAGCATAGAACATCTATATTCATTTGGAGTATTACTGTGCATAAAAATTCTTAGCATATATCTATCTATATATATTCCGTCAATGTTTAAATACTATTAAATTGTAAATGTAAAGTATGTACGTTATTAGGTTTTTTCAAATAATATAAAAGCTTATTAAGTCTTTGCCTAGTCTGACTGCAGAATTCTGAATATTCTTTTCCTGCATTCTACCTTTGAAACTTTTTTCAAAAACAATGACATGAAAAGCAAAATAAATTTAGCTTTTACTAGTGTTTTGGAATAGTCATCAGTAATTTAACAGTTGTCAGGACAGCTCTTTGTAAAAAATATTTTCTATGGTGGAATATTTTGTCTTGCTAAGCCAAAACTGAAAAATACCTTTGGCAGAGTAGATTATGTAATTGATTTCTTAGCTCTTGAAATCTGGGTTCAAATGCCACTTAGGCTATATATATCATAATTTCTTCCTTAATAGCCTGTGTCTAAAATAAGCACTTGGCAAATTCAAAGGCAGAAGAAACATAATTGTTTCTTTAATATGAAGTATTAGATTGTGACTTGGGCTGAGGAGCCCAAAACTGGAGAGTAAGGGGGATAAAAATGCCCTTTTCAACTCTGTGCAGGCCACTGGACCTTGCATCTGGAATGAGCAAACATGCTTATTTCTCTCCCAAAGCAGGTGGGTGAGGAAGGACAAGGAGTGGATGGAGCCTTGGTTCCTCTCCCTAAAATTCTGGCCAGTGCAGCTGAGCTAGTGCATGCAGTGTCATAATTTGTGGCTAGTATAGTCCTGATAATTTGCTGCTGGCATAGAGGGAAATTACTATTCCATGTTGGAGCAAGGGGGAAACAAGAAGGGGAACTGAGCCTCAGAAGGATGTCCTGGTCACAATGCCTTCTGGTCTAATTCTGGGGCGGTGCAGCTTACACACCTGCTCTCGTCCACGGATATTCATAAAGACACAAATTTAGAGTCCTAAATCTCAAAGTGTATGATCGAAACGTTTACTGCCCTGATATCTCACAATAATTTGTTAAAATCCACAGCAATCTCGCTAAGTGCAGAATAAGGAGGAGCATAAATTTATTTCATTTCCATCAAGAAAGAAAGAACATCGCTTCTACTGACATCTCCAAAATTAAATATCATCAAAATTGTTCATATCAAGCCAGCAAAACCAGTCTCAGCTGGAAAGAATTATTCATTACATTTTAAGTTACAGGAAATTTGTGCTGTCTGTAATATGAAATGTTTTCTAGCATAATCACTTTGTGAGCGATACTTTAGAATAACATCACAATGGTAGATGTAAAGTACTGCAGTTTCATTTATTTATTTCCAAGACTTATCCTCTCTTTCTAAAAGGTTTAATTATCATTTACAGTCAGTGTGGCTTGACCTTGGATAGAGTTAGAGACAGAATCTTTAAACTATAGCATAACAAATAAATTTTATTTTTTCAGTTGGAAAAGTTACTTCATTTCCTTAAAAAAAAAAAAAAAAAAAAAAAGATTTTATGGTACAGATGATGTAGAATGGCTACCACATCCCACACCCAGAGACAGGTGTATTTTATTGGTGAGTGTAATTTCTGCAAATTCAGGGTTCAATGTATTCTTAGGTTTCTGCTGGCGGAATCTGCAATACAGGCACCTGGTGATGGAAACAGCAGTGCAGCCAGTGGTTGGATATGGGGTAAGGCACAAGAGATAATGTATCAGTCCTATAATGCCACTGCTATGAAGGGGACATAATCAAAAGTTGGTTGTGACAGATATCCTTCATTCTACCTGTGATGATAGCTATGGGGGCATTGTAATAGATCAAAGCACCACTTCACTGTTGGAAGGCCTGGAGGTAGGCAGTGTTATCCCCCCAAAATAGGAGGTTTATAACAAGGGAACCTCCCAAGGAAGCTTTGCCAGTAAGTCTCCTATGGAGCCCTAAAACTGCCTTTCCTTGATGAGCCTCCACAACACACTACCAGGGGTGCACCTCCCTGAAGCACATCTGCTCCTACAGTGTAAGAGGCACAGATTACACTCCTTGCACCAATGGGGGAGGATAATGCCCAGGGCCTGTGAAGCACTTTGTGATCTTCAGAATGAAAGGCATTCTCTGTAAATGTGCCGGATTATTGCACCTACATGAAAGAGTCCCCTTTCATAGCAACAATATTTCAGCTTTGCTATGATGCTAAGTAGAACTGAGTAAATTGGTATGTAAGTCTGTGGCCTGAGGCCTACCAGAGAAGGGAGGTAACTGAGTGAGCTCTCTGCTGGCATATGCTGGAGAGCAAGGGGAGTGAGGTAGTGGCTTATTTACACATTAACTGTGGATAGTTTGGGGATACTGAGGTGTAATTTGACTACGTTTTGTACTTGGGCCCGATACTTTGGAGGTTACCCTGTCAGTAATCACCTGGGCAAGGCCCAGTCAATGATTGGGCTCGAGAACTCCCTGATTAAGACTCAAGTTTGCCAAGATTGGGTAGGGAGCCCTAGATAGAGCCAAAGAAAGGGACTGCATGTTTCTGGGGGCACCTCGTTGGGTGGTGGGAGCTGTGTAGGATCCCTTATATCACCGATCTCTTTCTAAAGAGAGTGGCACTGAGCTGAGAGTAGCAGCTGCATTCTGTGAAGGGAACAGAGTGGCAAAGAGCTATAGTCTATAGATAGAGCACAGCAGCAGAGCTGATCCAAAACTGAGAGCTATATTGTACAGACAGAGTGGAGTAGCAGTTCCAGGGCACCAGCAGCACCTAAGTGAGAGATCCTAATCACAGCCAAAGGATGGATTGAAGTAGCAATTGAAGTCCACTAACAGCTCTGAGCGTAGAACAGTGTTACTGAGGACTAAATGTATGGAGAGAAGCTGTTTGGCAAGGGAGGGAGCAGATCTGAGGGGTTGTGAGCCTCAGTTTCCATCCACATAGAAACTATGGCAAAGCCTCCCTGACCCAGCATCACAGCTGAATGTCACTATAGCAGGACAAGTAGTAAAGCCCGGAGTTGCTTCAGCAGTTGGTATCCAGATTTGTCCTGTCCAACCAACTGCAAGTGGGGAGTTGGGGAGGTGACAATACTGTGTCAGCTACTCATAGTTTATTATGCGGATGGACATAGGTTGGGACTGTGGCTCATGCACTTGGACTAATACTGCTAGAAACTGTAAAGTTGTAATGTTTAAATAAGTTTGCCCAGTCATTCCCCTTCCGTCTTCCAATAAAGTTTTTCCATTTAAGACCCTCTGGTCACTGTGCTTGCAAGTGGAGAATAAATTGCCAATCAATGTCTCTCAGTGTGATATGTAGATTCCCACGTAATTGGATGGGGGCTCGAGCCATTATTTAAGTGTTAGGGAAAAAAATTCCAGAAAATAAGGACCCGGCCATTAATTGCTGCCACCATCAGCAATAACCCTCAACTTGTTGAGAACCCATTGTGTGGCACTGAGATTTAAGATGTGTGGTGAAGGCCTAAATAAAGGACAAAACACCAAACAATGGGAGAGGAAGTTTTATACTTCCCAAGCTTTTGACATGGGATTAATTCGTAAACTCTGTATGAATCTCTTTTTCAAGATTTGGTACTTTTATGTCATTAATTTACTAAAAAAGTTTTAAAGAGCAGGTTTCTGTTGAGACAAAGGTAAATTTGGGTTTAAAAATGAGTGACCATGTAGTGAGATGTGGCAGTATAATATATCTCATTGAAGCCTGCTCGAAAGTTCAATGAAGTCAGAGGGAACCTTTTCATTGACTTCAATGGGCTTTGGATCAGACTCCGATACCACTTCTTTTTACAAGAAGTGCCAAATTATACCTTCATTCCATTATTAAATGAGCTCCACTGTGGTCAATGAAATGAATCAATAAGGAGGGAAACTGGGCCCAGTGGCTGCTCTCTCCAGATTTTCCATAATCACTTTTAACAGAAATGTACTAGAAGAGAATTAGTGTTCTCCAACTATAAAAAATAGGCAGGTGCTTACATATAGAGAAGTAGAAACTAAACTCTACAACCTAAATTAGCAATGATTTGCAAAGTACCAGCATTATTTACAAGGTATTAGTATTCCTAGGTAGTGGAAACACTACCAATTTAATCTTTCTGCATTATGTAACAGCAGAAGTTTGTTGCAGAAAATACAATGAAACCAGTATTGTCAACTCATGCATTTTTCACAAATCACAAGATTTTAGGTGGGGTTGGAGCCTGTCTGGCAATGATGCCCTTGGGTGGACTGGGGGCAATGTGGAGGTGCACTACGCAAATGGAAGCTCTGGAAAGCATTGGGCTGGAAGCAGACACAATGGCTCATAGAACTTTGGGAAGCACAACAAAAACACAATAATAGAATCATAGAAAAATAGGACTGGAAGGGACCTCAAGAGGTCATCTAGTCCATTTCCCTGCTCTGAGGCAGGACTAAGTATTATCTTGACCATCACCGAGAGGTGTTTGTCTAGCTCGTTCTGAAAAATTCCAGTGACAGAATCCGCAAACCTCATTAGGTAATTTGTTCCAATATTTAACTACCTTACAGTTAAGAAGTTTTTCCTAATGCCTAACCTAAATCTCTCTTGTTGCAATTTAAGTCCGTTACTTCTTCTCCTGTACTCATTGGATAAGAATAACAATTCATCAGTCTCCTCTTTATAACAACCTTTTAAGTACTTAAAGTACTTTTAAGTCCCCTCCTCAATCTTCTCTTCTCCAGATTAAACAAACCTGTTTTTTCCCAATCTTTTCTCAAAGGCCATGTTTTCTAGATTTTTAATCGTTTCTTTTGCTCTCCTCTGGACTTTCTCCAATTTGTCCACATCTTTCCTGAAGTGCAGTACCCAGAACTGGTCACAATACTCCAGCTGAGGCCTTATCAGTGCTGAGCAGAGTGAAAAAAATAGCTCTCACATCTTGCTTATAAGACTCCTGTTAATACATTCCAGAATTATCTTTTTTTTTTTTTTTTGCAACAGTGTTACATTGATGACTTCTATTTAGTTTGTGATCCATGAGACCCTCTGATCATTTTCTGAAGTTCTCCTTTCTAGGCAGCTATTTCCCATTTTGTATGTGATTATTCCTTTCTAAGCATAGTAAGTTGCATTTCTCTTTTTTTAATTTCCTCCTATTTATTTCTCCAGTTTGTCAAATAATTTTGAATTCTAATCCTGTGTCACAAAATGTTTCAACTCCTCCCAGCTTGGTATCACAAATGTTATGTGTACTCTCTAAGCTATTATCCAAATCATTTATGAAGATATTGAATAGAACTGAACCCAAGATAGATCTCTGCGGGATGACACTCAATATGCCTTTCCAGTTTGACTGTGAACCATTGATAATTACTCTGAGTGTTGTATTCCATCCAGTTGTGCACCCACCTTGTAGTAGATTCGTCTAGGCTATATTTCTCTAATTTGCTTATGAAAGGGCCATGCAAGACAATATCAAAAGCCTTACTAAGTCAAGATATATCACATCTACTACCTCCCTGCTATTCACAAGGCTTCACTTCACTATTCACAAGGCTTGTTACCCTGCTAAAATGATATTAGGTTGGTTTTACAGGATTTTATCTTCTAAGTGCTTACAAATTGATTGTTTGATTATTTGCTCCATTATCTTTCTACGTATCTACGTTAAGTTGACTGATCTATAATTCCCTGGGTTCTCTTTTTCCCCTTTTTATAGATAGGTACTATATTTATCCTTTTCCAGTCCTCTGGAATTTCTCTCATCCTCCACATGTTCTCAAAGAAAACCACTAATGACTCAGAGATCTCTTGAGCCAGCTCCTTAAGTATTCTGAGAGGTATTTCATCAGGCCCTACAGCTTGAAGACATCTGACTTGTCTAAGTAATTCTTAACTTGTTCTTTCCCTATTTTAGCCTCAAATCCTATCCCTCATATGTTGACGTTCACTATGCTAGTCATCCAATCACTGCTAATCTTTTGGGTGAAAACTGAAACAAAGGCATTCAACATTTCAGCCATTGCTACATTTTCTGTTATTGTCTTTTCCTCCTCATTGAGTAATGGGCCTACCTTGTCCTTGGGCTTCCTCTTGCTTCTATTTGTATTTCTAAACTGTTTTGTTGTTATCCTTTATGTCCCTAACTAGTTTAATCTAATTTTGTGCCTTGGCTTTTCTAATTTTGTCCCTAAATACTTGTGGTTGGGTTTTTTTTGTTTGTTTGTTTGTTTTTTTACATTCATCCTTCGTAATTTGACTTAGTTTCTACTTTTTGTATTATTATTTTTTGAGTTTCAGGTTGTTGAAGATCTACTTAAGCCAGGGTGGTCTCTTATAATTCTTCCTATCTTTCCTACACATTGGGATAGTTTGCTATTGTGCCCTTAATGTCTCTTTAAAAAACTGTCAATTCTCCTGAACCTTTTTTCCTTTTTAGAATTGTTTCCCACAGGATCTTACCTATACATTTTCTGAATTTTCTAAAGTCTGCCTTCTTGAAGTTCATTGTCTTTATTCTGCTGTTTTTCCTCCTACCATTCCTTAGAATAATGAATTCTTCCATTTCATTATCATTTTTACCTATGCTACCTTTCAGCTTCAAATTCTCAACCAGTTCTTCTTTATTTGCCATAATTAAATCTAGAACACCATCTCCCTTACTCGCTTTCTCCATGCTCTGTAATAAAAAGATGTCTCCAATGCATTTGAAAAACTTGTTGGATAGTATGTGCCCTGCAGCATAATTTTCTCAACAAATGTCTGGGTAGTTGAAGTCCCCCATCATCCCCAAGTCTTGTATTTTGGATGATTTTGTTAGCAGTTAAAAAAAAGTCTCATCCACTTCTCCTTCTGGGTTACATGGTCTATAATAGATTCCCACCATGACATCCCCCTTGTTTTTACCCCTTTTATCCTTACCTAGAGACTATTAACAGGTCTGCCTCTCACTTCTAATGCAAACTCAGTGCAAGTATATACATCTTTGAGATACAAGGCAACACTTCCTCCCATTTTTCTTTATCTGTCCTTCCTTCCTGTACCCTTTTGTACCAATATTCCATCATATGATTTTTCCTATCAAGTCCCTGAGATGCCAATTCTGTCATAATTGTGATTATTCGCTAATATTTCTAGTTCTTCCTGTGTATTCCCCATATTTTTTGCAGTAGTATACAGACATCTAAAACATTCATTAGAGTTCCCTTCTATATTTCCTCAAGTATCTCCTTTCTCTCTGCTATGATTGTCCACGTTCCTCCTGAATTCTGACTCTTCACCGGGTGTCCATGTTCTGAACTTACCCATGGGGGTTTTTGTCTCCTGTTCCCATCAAACCTTGTTGAAGTCCACTCACTAGGTTAGCCAGTCTGTATCTGAAGGTACTCTTACTCTTCCTTGATAGGTGGACCCCATGTCTGCTCAGCATGTCATAATGTCATGTCACCATGCAGTACAGCAGCTGCTCCCCTTCATGCCAAATTAACTCTATGGCTTGTCATGAAGGTAAGTCTGGGAAATCAGTCATAAATGGGGTGGGTGAGTTGGGTGGAAGCTATGTGTCTTCTGCACCCCTTTCACACTTATGTGGGGCAGACTCAGTCTGGGCCATAATGTGTGTACACAAGTCTTTTTCTGCAGGCCCAACTCTTTTACATATAATTCAAACACTACACAAAAAAATTCCTTGCTCCAAGTCCTACCTTCCTTCCTGCTTCTCTTCCCCCACTCCCATCCTCCTCCTCTTTCTCCTCCTGGGTTCTTTCTAAAATGGCTCTGCCCCTAATTTTCCCTTTCCTTTATCTCTCCAATATACAGGATGAAAAGAGATCAAAGAAGACCAACAAAATGATTTCTGATGCTGGAAGTATTAATTTATGAGGGAAGATTGAAGAGAAATATTCACAGTTTGAACAACAGACAACTCCTGTGCGGTGGAGAGGTGTTAATAGAATTAAGAAGTAGGACAAAACAAGAAAATGAACTGGGGGTTCCTACCATGATTAGGACTAATATAAAGCTTAGGAAAATAGTCTTTGCTGGAGAATAGAGCAATGACAAGCTGGAAATCATGGAAAAGATCAAAGGCAGGGGGAGGAGGGGCAGCCTGGTCTGGAGGAAGGGTGAAGAGTTTGGCGTGGTGGATGTGTGTACTCAGGCATGAGAGCCATGATATCTTCTATCTGCCATGGAGAAGTGGGGACATTTATTGTTCCTACCACCCAAAGGGCTGGATTTTCACCATCTCAAATTAAGAGAAGGGAGTAATTCATTCTTGCCCCACCACCACCTCAACATGGCATGAATATCTTGTCACCTCTCCCTCCAAAGCCAAAGAAAGGGCCCTGGTTTTCCTTCCCTCCAAATCAGGGGAGCAGACTTAGAGGGGCGGGGGATAGGGTGGGGAGTGAGAGCTGGCCAGATAGAAACAGCTAAAAGACTGAGTAAGTCTAGTCCAGCTCAGCTGAAAAGAGCTCAATTGGCTGGGAAGGAGAGTGAGAGGAGTGACCCAGCTCAGTCCATCTCAAAGTGAACAAGGCCAAGGAATTAACTTTGAGCAATGGGTCGTAGAATACCATGATGCTATGTTTATATTAATGGATGGGATGCCAGTCAACATTTGCCATCTTTGCTTCCCCTGTACCTAAAAAGGGTAAACACAGAGAAGAAATATTTAGGATAGTAAAAGGGGTTGCAAGTAAGAGGGAAAAATGTAGGCAGGATATCAGGAAACCTCTCATGGCAGAGCGATCAGTTTGAATCTCAAATAGTGTTCCCAGGGCATCAGGCAAGATCCTTCCAGTAGAAATAGAGAAAGATTAATACTGTTGTACAAGGTGCTGAGAAGCTCTCATCTGGAATACTGTGTACAATTCCAGCCACCCATGTTCAAGAAAGATGAAATCAGCCTGGAACTGGTACATGGAAGGGCTACTAGGAACCTCGGGGAAAAGGAGAACCTATCTTATGAGAGGAAACAAAAAGAGCTTGGCTTTTTTAGCCTAACAAAATGGGGACTGAAGAGAAGATGTGATTGCTCTTTATAAATACAACCTGGGGGGTAAACATCAGGTAGGGTGAAGAGCTATTTAAACCACAGAACCATGTTGGCATAAGAACAAATGGGTATAAACTGGCCATGAGTAAATTTGGGGCTGGAAATTAGGTTTCTAACTATCAGAGAACTGTGGTTCTGGAACAGCCTCCCAATTGGAGTAGTGGGAGCAGGAAACCTAACTACTTTTAAGATGGAGATTGATAAATTTATGAATGAAATTATATGACAGCAGGGAATGGGATTCTGTGACTCAGGAGGTCCCTTCCATCCTGTGTTATGTTATGTTGTTATCATGGCTGACTTTGAAATCAACACATTTCACCAATTTGCTGTTTACAAATAAATGAGCCAATCTCTATTTAAAAGATTTAGCCTCAACCCCCACAAAAAGTCAATGGTAAGTTGTGTTCTCCATTTTCACATGTGACTAGCGATTTTAGGTGCCTCAGTGTTGGGGTGTCCAATTTGAGAAAATGCTCAGCACCTGACCTCTGAAAAATCAAGCCCCTTGAAGGTGTCTCAGATTGGGTGCACAATAACTGAAGCACCCAAAATTCTTAGTCATTTTTGGAAATGTAGGTTTGAAGTGACTAATATCTGTGCCACTTTGAAAATTGAGGGTTAATGTCTTACTTTGCATATATAGGCTTGTTCTTGTTAATATGTTTTGCATCCGTAGTGTACATTAATGTAACTATTCTAAGTGAGATATTTTAATAGAACACATTTGTCATAAAAATTTTAAAACTTTGTTGGGTTCTTTAGTGTACTTAACTCTAAACATGAATTATAATGAAGCTGGTAGGCTGTTTTTTGACTCCAATATTAATTGCCTAGTATGTATCTTGTAAGTTAAATTAGATCCTGGCATTGGATGATAATGAAAAAAAATGGATCACAGTAAGAACAACAAAAGTAATTATGATAACATTAATTATTACAATCATTGTGTGTATCAGCATTAAAATCACGCTAAGATATTAAAGTGCCACTATATCAAGGTCAGCTATTTTCTTCTGGTATTGAAGTCTTTTTAACATCAAATTTAGACAGGTGGAAAGAAGGTTACAGTAAAAGAGCAGGATGCAAGCACACTAGATGGTTTTCAGGCAACAGATATGTGGGATAAACAAGTCAGACAAATATTTCCGGAACATTTTGATGTTTATTTAATTATTCCCTAAAAGAAGATGTAAAATAGATATTGTCTACAAGCTATCATGGTTTGGTCATGTCTGAACTTCTCAGACCAATTTCAGGTTCCCTGTACAACATATTTGGAGAAAAGTAAGTATTAAGGTGTTCTTTAAAATAATTGCTTTAATAAAGCACAGAAAGTTCCTCTGAGTAGCATTCTTAGGTTTTGAGAGGAATCAGACTCAGGCATCAAAAGAACAAGGAAGATTCTAGCTTAATGAAATGTGTAGGGCAGAGGTGGAACAGAACTGGTCTGAGTGGCAAACATGAGTCCAACTGGCTAAAAGTGGAGCAGATGTTGTAATAATATCATGGTATGGCCTAAAGATGCATGTGGTTAGTGATGCATTTGTTAGACTAACACCAACATAGCAGATAAGGCTAATTAAGTTAGTAAAAGATAAACTAAAGCAGAAAGTGAGACCTGATATAGGGGAGTTGTTACTTTACTTCTAGCACCACAGTTCTAGCCTGTGGCTCATTGGGTTGTCTCCCTTTTACTTGCTATTACCACTACAATATGCACAGTTGCACTGGGTTTATTATTCTCTAGTAGCTAATCTTCTTTATAGTTAGTAATGCTCCGTTCACTGTCTTCTCCGCCTCAGTCCATCTTTTCATGTCATGAAGATGTAATAATATTTACTTGCAGGGGTGTTGTCTGGTCACTGGATGTCTCTGTGCTATGGTGAAAAATGTGGTCTCAGGAGCAAACAAAGATAGAAGGAGGCTTGTTTTTGTGGAGCTTGTACTATCCCTGTGCAGTTTTTGGTTGTTGTCTTAAATGAGTCCTAAATCCTACAGACCTACTTCAGGCATAACTCTACTGAACATAATGGCTGATAACAGACCAACCTGGAATCAAATCCTAGGTGCAGATATGAATAGAAGAATTTAAATTCTCTCCTCTCTCCTTTAGAAATGAGGAGGGGTTTGGATGTGAGGGTCGAATTTTGGCTCAATTCATTTTTAAAATGTGTGTGATAACTATTTTAACCAATACACATAGGGAAGATTGTGCCCAGCTGCTGCACAGGTGTGCAAAGGTGGATGGTGCTAGAAACCTTTCCCTTCTTGGGCCCTCTGTGTAGTAGATAGGCACAATTGTAGACCATGCATTCCCCAAGTACCATTCCTGCCTATTCCCCTGGTGGCTCAGGGGGACAGGGAAACAGGAGTGGTTGGCATGGTCTCTCTTTTCCTCTGCACTGGCCAGCACAGCTGGTGGGTGCAGGGAGGTGAGTGTGGTGTACCCTGCTAAAAGACCTTGACGCAGAATCCCAATGCAGGGCTATAGCCATAAGACATAATCAAGCAGGTATATTTAGTGTAGTCCAATTGTGATTGGTCTGTAAAAATCACATTGGAGGAGAGAAACAAAAACAACAAAAATACTTTTTTTAATTTTCTACAACACAACAGCATTAGCCCAGTCCTGCAGTCCTTAAACATGAATAGCTCCCACTGAAGTCAGTGGGAGTTTTGCATGCAAATATATCATAATTTGCAATAATGCAATACCACGGAAAACAGCTAGATAGTATAGGAATGGGACATGTATATTTTTATGTTGAACAGATGCTAATACAGCATGGTCAGAATGGGTTATTGAACAATATGAAGAATCAGCAGTCTGAAGCTGTCTCCTTTTGAGTGGCAACTCCAAGAAATTAAATATATTGCTTCTTTATTTTAGTAAACAGATGTAGGAAATAGATGAATACTCAAAGTACTATTAAAGAATGGTTTTTTTTCTTCTTCAGTGGCACCAGTTTTTTATTTCTTTTAGATAAACTCAACAATAAATACAATTCAAATACGTGATACCTCATTGTACTTGCATTACAGCATGCAAATATAAATAAAATTACCACAAATTGGTGAACA
This sequence comes from Emydura macquarii macquarii, assembly GCF_026122565.2. Lineage (NCBI taxonomy): Eukaryota > Metazoa > Chordata > Testudines > Chelidae > Emydura > Emydura macquarii. Next base: position 15,388,644 of record NW_027132773.1, read on the forward strand.
ATTAATGAGATTCATTGCCGGGACATGTCATCACTGAATGCTGTTTTCCTGCCAACTTAGATATGATGTATTTAATTCTAAATGACACCACCTGCTCCCACCTCTAAGTGAAATGAAAAAGCTGCCAAGGGGCATGTTGGGAATTAACTTGCAGGCTTTCTTTTAATCAAGCATTCCTCCATGCTGCTGAAAGCCAACAATATTACTGAGGGAAAAATACAATTGTTGTTTACGTCTGCAGTTCAATTTAGACCTCTCATTGTGATGTGTAACTGAAGCCTAACAGATTTTTTCTTGCCAGATAATGTGGGTCACGAGCTATCTGAAGCCAAACCGCCAAATGAAAGTCAAAGCTACCATCTGACCAGGATAGGATAGTATCAAAAATCTTTTAAATGTGAGATGCAGGTTTTTTCCTTTTATTTTGGTCAGCTGCACAGACTTTTAATTTACATCTAGGTACTTAGATGTTCACTTTCTGCAGTATCAAACTGAGGTGTCAAGACCCTCCAGGGAAGGAAAAGACAAGAGCCTTGAAAAGTTAAAAATTCACAGTTTGAAAGAGTGTGACAAATAAAAATGACTATTCTGTTCCACATAGTCATTCAGCTTCTGAGTATAACCTAATGGGGAATGGAGGGAGTTTGGTAACTTTGTGCTTGGATGCTCCCCCGCACCCCACGACTTCTAATAACGAGACAAAATCCAGTATCTTTGGGTCTACATAAAGTGAACTCTCATTAATATAGGTGCATGTTTTGCTACCTCCTTAATGTCACATTTGCTGTTTAGTAACAAGGACCAAGCTACAGCATCACCACATGGGTTACACTGAAAAAGATGTAGTCATCCAAATATTTTGTATGTTAGAAAACAGCAAGGAAACTACCTCTCCACTTTATAATTATTGGCCATGGAGGCAATGCTGAGTTTTTGAAATGAGTCTTCAAAAACAGTATTTGGTTTATCTTGCAGAAGCAGCTGTGAATACTTCCATTTTTACTAGCTACAAGAAGATCATTTGCATTGCTAAAGTTCTTCATCCAAATGACCTCCAACAGGTTTAGCAGGTGTGCTGCACATGTTAAATACACTCCATTTAAGCAGCATTATTTCAGGCTTTATTCCCAGCATTAGCTCATGTTCACAACATGATTTTTTTTTTAAATAAACTCTAACACCTTCATGTAGTGACCATCACACTTTTCTCCACTGAGAGCAGAAAGGGGAGGAGGGACAGAAAAACTGCAACAATTTAAAAGAATGGGAGCATAGGTTTTCTCTGGCCCTGAAATATAGTAGTGTCCTTGGAGAGAGCTGGTTCCTCTTTCCACATCTGTGTTTCCTTTTCTCTTCTCCTCCTGCTTTCAGAGGTCCACTCAGCCTGGACCTGATCTAAAGCCCAAAGTCAATGGGAGTCTTTCCACTGATTTCAAATGAGTTTTAGGATTGGGCTCCATTAGCGGTCTGGCCAGCTGGCACTAAAGCCAGCTCACCCTCATCTGCCTTTGGACTCACATACATCCCTACTGTAGTGAGACACACTGATTAATCACCTCCACATTGCTGAGGATTTCCTTTGGTCATGCACAGCTCACGAAAATAAAATAAAATAAAAGGTGAAAAGTTTGAACTTGAGATTTTGGAAATATTTTCTCAGCTATCGCATAATTTCATGTTTTCTGTGAAATATAAGATAATCATCAAAATATTACAGCCTTAGTCATAGGTTTCAGGACTAGAGACAATTGAAATATTGCAAATTTTGAACATTTCTATCAAAAATACGGTGTGGGGACAAATTGTAAAAAAAAATTCCCCCCTTTTTTCCACCATCTCTACTCAGTATTAGTTCAGTGTATGTTCATGTCTTTACAGTTAGAGCTGCCATGAACAATCTTGAGGAAAATAAGGTAATGTATCTCTATACACAGAAATGCAAAGAGGTCAGGTTGTGCTTTCTAATTTCGCTAATAGAAAGTCATGGAGCAATGCTATACTTCTTGCTACAGAATTGAGTTGCAGCTTTGGGATTGGAAATCAGTGAGATGGTCAGGGCAAAATAGCCCAACTATAGAGAACTATTACAAATGGAAAAAGCTGGTAAAAGGATCAAAGAGAATAATTCTGACAGGTAGAGGGAGTGAAAGTGAGGTTGTGTACCAAATTGGTGACTAAAAGTAACAATGAACCAAAACTAAAACTTTTTGATGTAATTAATTGATGTATAAGGATTTCTTTTTTACAGTGGATTTCATATTCAATAGTGGATTTCCCCTTGCACCATCCCAGTCAGCTGGAAAAGGATTACTAAACCCATTTAATAGATAAGGAAGTGAGGTACAGAGTGATTTAGGTTATGTCTACACTGCTATTAAAAAAACCATGACTGCCAGCTGAGTCAGGATTGCGGGGCTCAGGCTAAGGGGTTGTTTAACTGAGGTGTAGACATTTGGGATCAGGCTGGAGCCTGTGCTCTAGGACCCTGTGAGATGGGAGGGTCCTAGAGCTTGAGTTGCAGTCCGAGACCAAATGTCTACACTGCAATTAAACAGCCCCTTTGCCTGAATCCTGTGAAACTGAGTCAGAAAGTCTGTGACAGAATCAGGAACAAAGCCCAGTTCTTCCCAAGTCTCAGTTTCTTATTCATAAACATATACAATATCATATGGCAGAAAATAGTCCAAAACACTAACTCTAAAAAATAATATATTTTTATTAAGGGTAATGCCTAGAAAATAACTGCAGGGAAGACTTCATAGTCATCATCATGGTATGTAAGCTGTAAGTATCTATACAAAAGGCAAACTACTGTAGTATTCTGGTTGTCAAGGGAATCTAGAACTATGAATGCTGCCATATGCAACTGACTTGTATGACTTGGACTCTAATATAAGCACTGTCGCATTCAAAGACTAACTTGTAGGACATTTGGGGTCAGGAGTGAATCAAGGATTTGTGGCAGAGTTACATGGTCTCTTGAAGGAACAAGTTAACTGGCCGTACTTCTCACTTAACCACTGACAATCAGTTCAAGCATTGGCACATCAGCCACAGATCGACTGCTGTAGCAATACCCATAAAAAAGCAGACAAGTTAGGTAGTGAAAGGAGGGAATAACAGCACTAAGTCTGTAGAGATGGAAGAATTGTGACTGATATCCATAATTCAGGGTCAGACACTTCTTATTTTTAACCTGAGGCCTGAGATTCTACTTTATGTCAAGCAAAAGATGGATAGTGTCTTCAAGGGGTACCTAAAAAATGTTTACTGTTCTCATCGTTTTGCCACAGTTAATACTCACACAGCATATAAATATATTATCTAGCAGTCTAGAATTATTGCTTTGCAGCAATTTAGTAGTGTTTACTTCAAAAGAAAACATGACACATGCCGCGCAGTGGATGATAATGATAAATAAAAAGATATATTAGAAGTTTTGTGAATAAAATACATGCTTATTCTGTAACAGCAAACTCTGTTCTACTTTTTTGGTCCAGCACAGTTCAGCAATATGTTTCCAAGTTCTCTTTAGCCATTACTATTTCTTCTATTCTGTGTCTGTTGTCTCACTTTCTTTCTTACTTTTTACGATGGAATATTTTATACATGCAATTTACCCTTTTCTTAAAGTAATTCTTAAAAGAAGCAATTATGTCAAATGACCACAGCCAGCTCAACAACTTTACTAATACAAACACTGAAATCACTTTCCCAATGACTTCACATTCCATATATCAATTAGTGCCTGCAAATTAAAAACTAACTCAGTTTTAAAAAGCTAACCTACTTTAAGTATAGCAAAACTCATTCCATCTCCAGTGTCTCACCTAATCTGAATCTTCATCAACATCATATGGTGTGCCTTGTGCAAAATAACAGAACTTGGAAAGAAATTCATGTTGATGTTAAGAGAAGAAAGGCAATTAATCATCCCCTGTATTAAATGTTCTGTAGTAACTGTCATATACAATTTTATCAGCTGCACTGAAGCCACAGCACAGTCTAAATTTTACACTTCAGGGCAGGACATGGAGATGCTACATGGCTGTCTGGGTTAAGCTGAGCTGTGTTTTGATTCCTTGGTTTCCATTAAGGGCATTTAAGGTAATACATTTCAGACAATCAGAGGAAGAACTGATGATGACTTCTGTAAGTTTTCTTCAGTTTCAACCACACAATGTTGGAGAACACACACAGGACATACTTGCCTGCTGGTGTTTGTAGTCACTGCACCGATGTGAGTGGTTTAGTATGTCTTTACTCTGAATGAGGTCTAGAAATTTAAAATGATTAACGGCTTGTCTACACTTACAGCACTGCAAAGCTGCACCAAGAACTTTTCCTGTCATCATAGATGCTTCACCTCCCCCAGAGGTGGTAGCTATGTCGATAGGAGAAGCCCACCTGTCAACATAGCACTGTCTATACTGGGGGTTAGGTCGGTATAACTACATCACTCAGGGCTCTGAGTGACATACTGACATAAGTTTGTAGTGTAGACCAGGGTTAAGATATAATAAGCTTCATCCTTACACCTTACATCCTTACACCAGAGAAAGTCAGATAAAGTATAGGTCACAGAATAGCACAGTATAGGTCACAGAATATCCAACAGGTCTGGTCACTGTTGCCATTTATATATCTGCTCTGTTATATTTGTTGTACAATAGGCCTGAATAACATCTGAACAAGCAAAAAGCAGGACTACTAGTGTACCTAACATTGATGATTATGCTTGTTTAATGTACAAGCAACAGACATAAACCAGGCACGCTTCCTCACCTGAAGAGGGTTTGCGCTCTTCCTGCTCACAGGTTTTTCTAACTAAAATAAGTAGTTTCAAACTAGAAACTCTCTTTTTCTGAAAATATATATACAGAGCAATAGTCTGTCTAATTTAAGTACTTAAATGGCTGCCATGTTAGCTAGAAATGTACTGTAAACTGAACACATTCCATCTTGAAATAATTTACAGGTATTAAACATGGAACCACATAATTCTATTTTTACAGAACGGAGTAGAGCAGCCTTTTAAGCAAATCCACTTTTCCCCCACAATAAAAACTGTTTTTTCATTCCAATACAAGCTATTCAGTGTCCAGGTGTCAGGCCTTGTTAGCCTGCATCTTCAGAAAACATGAGGGGTGGAAATAACCATGGTATGAAAGGCACATTCCTACCTTGTACCAGAGGGTCTCATATCCCCACTGGGGTACTGGCCTGTGGCACAGAATCCTTCTACCTGATGTTTTTCTTGGAACAGAAAAACACTGCCAGTCCCAGTAGCCACCATTTTTGGTGATTAAGACCACAGATGAAACTGCACTTTTGAAAGACCTGGAAAGTCCTGCTGATTTCCAGAAAGTAGTTAGTGATAGGCTAGAATTACATCCTCTAGAATAAGCTCTCTCGGCCTGCAGGTTCATTTCGTAGGGCAAGTTTAACTGAAGAATATCATTCAGTGATAAAAACCTTCCATATTTATAATGTCAAAGCTGCTGAGGATGAAAAATCGCTCACAGCATTAATAAAACCACAAGCCAGTTGTGTGAAATGGAGTTTGTCAGAAAAATTTTCAGTAAAACAGTAATGTGTCACCTTCATAATGCCTTCAAAAACTTTTACTCATTTTTGGTTCCTATATGCCTTGCTACAATGCTGTTCTTATTTTGAAGCTTTGCATACACTAAACAAATTACTAATTGTATTACTAGGTATGGTGAATATATATTTTATGGCTCTCAAATAATTTTTATCAGATCTTTATTACGGATTCTACATGCAAGAATTGTCACAAAAGAGCATTGTTTTCTTGGGGTAGCTTATTTCATCATACTGAAGTGTTCTGCTTGGTGTAATCTCTTCTCATTTGTGTCTCAGGAAAACCTTTGGTAAAATTCACAGTACATGGCCTAATATTCAAATCTGCTACATATTGAAATCCATGCAGAATTTGCATAGCTTCTGAGTGTAATATGACAAGAGATGCTTTCAGCTAAATAGGGCTGGATCTCTAGATGTGAATTAGTGTAGAATTCGATGGACCTGTAGAGGGTTTCTGTAGAGCTACAAATATCCTGTGTGGCGAACACTATATAGCCTGCAGTTGTCTCTCAAGTTTTGTCAGACTTTCCAGCTAGTGCCATTGTTAATTTATTTTTTCACAGATGCCCTGTGCATATAAACCTTCTATTAGAACAGAATTTGATTGTTTTGCACCGCTCTGTGTAACCAGCTTGTACATATTTAGGAAACTGGCTTTTCCATATATCTTTCGCAAGGACTATTACTGAAACACCACAAATTACCTGAACATAAAAGGTATTAAACCCCAGAACACACCTGTAAGACTTTACCATGCAGAATGCATTGTCAGAAACAAAAGCAGTGACATGCCAAATTGTATATCAAACATTTAGAGCCAGATTCTGCTCTCAAGTACATGCATGCAAACACAATGAGGCAGTTTCTCTGCCCTGTTCTGCTCCCCCTTCATCATTCAGGCTGCGCAAAGGAAATAGAAATCAATCCCAAATTCCTGTCTGGGATTCCCAGCAAGTGTAGAGCCAATTCAATTGTCTCCTAAATTTCATTCCCATTGAAGGCACAGAGGAGCATGTCTGCAGTAGGAGAGAGAGTGATTAGAGAAAAATGGGCTCTGGCAATTCACAGCTGGCTAGAGTCTGTAAGGGTCTAACCAGTGCCAGGGCTGAGGCTGGGACAGAGAACTAGGGAACTTCTTCCAGCCCTGCCTGTCTGCTGTGTTCAGTAGAAGCTGGTCATAGCAGACAATCTGCCCCATTGTATTCAGTTGAACTGTGCATATTTAACTAAGAACAAGAATAGTAATAGCTTGCAAATGTTACCACAATTAGAGATGGGCACTCTTCCAAGTTCAGATACCTGGTCTGGCCCAGGTGTAATCAAAAGTTTAGTGCTTATCTGAACCTCTGGAATCTGCAAAATTGGGTTGGAAATCTCATGAGAATAGGTTGTTTTATGAGATTACTTAAATTCCCTTCTCGCTGTAAATCCGTAAAGGTTGCGTAAACAGCCTCTCAGGATGGATTTGGCACTTTTGCTTCTAACTAAAACCAAGAACTTCACAGAAAGCAAAAATGAAAAACAAAGGGAATAAAATTATCTGAAATTGTCTAAACCATACTAAAGGTTTGCTGCAGTCTTATTTTGAGTTGTAGGCAAAGTTCCAAATCAGTTCTTACTCTCTCCAAACTAGTTTGCAGTTACATAATAAAATTCACATCCTCTGGGATTTATTGTACCTATCAAATCAAATTCATTTCCACTAAAGTCTGTAGATCAATTTCAAGTAGTGAACCCGCTCAGATAGATATTTTTGTAAATTTTGTAGAAGGACTAAACATAATTCACTTTCTAATTTGGTGTTTCCCAACTTGCATTTAATGCAAAAACCAATTTTTATAAGCCCATGAAAACCCCCTTTGAAAGTGAAAACCAGCTAGCACCAAGCATGGTGTGGATATGGTCATTATTATTTGACAGTAATTGTCAACCCCAAATGTTCAAAAATCATGAGGCAAGACCTATAAAATAATGGCATTGGCTTAAATATCATGATATTTTAAGTAAATAAATACGGGGGGTATTTTCCTGCTGTTTTTTAAACCTTTAATGTGTGCTCATATCACACTTTCAGCTTTTCTATGCAGCCTTGAGTGCTAGTACTTACTCCCTGATAAATTTTGTTGTTGATCAATGAACGCCTTCTAATTCAAGTGTCCTGAATTTAAGAGTTGTACCAAAGCAATACAAAAGGGGCTCTATTACTCTATGATGATACCTCTGTATATGCAGCCCAAAATTGAACTGTTTTTTTTTTTTTGTTTGTTTGTTTGTTTTTGCAGCCCTATTGCTGAAGTCTCTTTTGCTACTCTGTCACTTCTATATCTTTTTCTAGTATTTTTGCTTTCCACATTTCACTCCCCCACAGTAAATACTTATTTCAGATTACTAATATTTGGCTTTATTTGCTTGCACTTTAAGATGAATGTTTTGCTAATCTCTCAGGATACTTCTGCATTATTTGTTTAACTTCATTGTTGTTTCCAACTTCTGCAAATTTAATACCTGCAAAGGTCACTGATGTGCTCTGTGCTCCCTCCTTCAGATAATTAATGAAGATGTAGACAAGGCTAGTGCTAAAATCAATCCCTGTAATAACCTACTTGTCAAGTACCACCACCTCATATGTTGCTATTCAGCATTACTCTTTGAAAATTGGCTAAATAACTATAAACAGACAAATGAGGGTACTCCTATCCAAGTCAATTTGAATTAATTTTTCAATTACTATTTAGTGGTACGCTGTTTCAGATGCGTTACAAAAAGTCAAATATATTACATCTACTGCATTCCGTCAGTTTACTAATTTTGTAATTCTAACAAAAAAGCAGTCAAGTTTGTCTGACAATTGTATTTCATAATCCCATTCTGCCTATTGGTCAGAACTCCTTTATCCTTTAGGAGTTCTATTCTCTTCCCTATAAATTAATAAGAACTTCACCACTGTCTCCACTGAGAACAAGATCAAACCCTACATGTGACTTTTTTCCTTAATAAAAATTCCATTGTTTTGTTTACAAGAGAAGTCAGATCTATGGAACAGTAATTGCTGGGATCACTAATATTTATTTATCTGAAAATAGTCTTTGCATTTGCTTGATTTCACTTTACTGATACATAATTTTTGTCCATGTTTTTTCATAAATAACTTTTGGTGGTTCAGTAAGTTTGAACTCCAATTTTCTTAATACCTTGACTATCCTGAATGGCTACTTTGTATATATACAAAATTTTCCCTTGCCTGTTTTATTACTTTATAAGATTTCCATTATTTACTCATCATCAAATTTTCATTGTTTTGTTAGAGATATTTTTTAAAAGTTCAGGATCTCAGCCTTTTTAATCATCATCAAAGTCTTTCTTCAAGTTCCACTAAGCATTTCTATGTGGGCCACACACAGTATGCTGGCCTTCTAATAGACAGCATTTGAATGAGTCCCTTTTATATATTCTGTAACTATGGGCTATTTTCAGTTTGAAATTGCAACACTTTCTCAGAATGTGGCTATTATTATACCCAAATACAGTATCATCGGGGACGATTTCAAAGGTCAGCCCCTCATGGCCATGGAAACAAGCTTAAACTAAAATGTGTAATAATTAATAGAGTGTGAGCTTGCTGTTAAAATCTGCAGTTACATTGTACATTCTTTTTGACAGCATTTAAATGTGAACATTGTTTCATTAAAACTTTATGATGATCTTTCTTTCTCTCCTCATGACTCTCTATTCCATGTGGAACACAGAGTCTCCACCACTGCCTTCCATCTTTGCCATTCTGCTGCTGCAGTCTGAACTTTCATATCTGCTTCTATGGTGCATTTCCATGTTATCCTTGGTCTTTTGCCCAGGGGGTTCTATTCTAACTCCTGTCTCATTATGTTATTTGGGTCTTTTCTCCATGTATGTCCTAGCCCTCTCCACCTTTGTTCCCTAATTTTCAATCCTATCGGTTTCTGTTTTGTCCTCCCTGGATTTCTTTCTTTGTGATTTTTGCTGGCCATCTGATACTGAGGATTTGTCTAAGACAGCTGTTTACAATTTGGAGTTTAGATAGTAAAGTCTTGAGTCTCCACATTTCAGCACCATCTAGTAAGACTGATTTTACAATGGTGTTAAGTATTCCAAGTTTAGTTTGGAGGGCAGATTTAAGTTTCTCCAGTCTGACCCTGGCTATTCTGGCTTTTTCCACCTGTTGTATTTACATTGTTTCCAAGATATGGAAACGGGTAAAGAAAACTTTTACTAATATTTGTGAAGAAGTGCACAGATTCATGAATAAACATGAGAACAAATGTTTATTTGACAATACACGGTGGAAATAGAAGAAAGAGCCAAAATTAAACTGAAACTAAATCAAACAAGAACACCACCACAGACACACTGACCCCAGGAGGAATATGCCCATAAAGAGCAACGTGGCCAAAAACAGTGCTAAGAAGAGTTCATAGACAAAATGGCAACAGATGCACAGACTGCTGCAGCACAAAATTACATGAAGACCCTATACCACCTCATAAGACAGTTAGATTTGTTAGAAAAACAAATACCAACAGTCCAGATCAAGACAATGAGGGTAACTTAATGAGGGCAAGGAAACAATTCAAAATCTTCAAAAAAAACAAAAGAACAATTCAAAATCTTCAAATCTTCCCTCCTCTTGTGCATTAACTTCTTGTCTACATGGTAAGCTAGTGCATGAAAAGCCAGATGAAAATCTACAGTGCACAGTATGCAAAGCTTCATGCCAGGACTTTTACTGCACTACAGCAGAGTCCCCAGAGTGAGTTAGTGTTCAGCAAGCTAGTGAGTTGTAGATTCAGAAGTGGCTTGCCACCCACTAAGTCACTGTATAGACTAGCCCTGAGATAGCTGGTGTCACCTGACTGCACAATAAAACGTATGGAACTTACTCTTATGGAGTGGCATCTCAATTCATTATCCCAAAGGTGAAACTTGTGGGAAATGGAGGTAGTGGTTCTACACTCATGAAATTCCCTCTCTCCAGACATATGCTTAAGCATTAAACTAGATGCATTTAGAAAGAGGTGAAAGACATCTCTTTTTTCAGACTCTCTTTAATAAATGAACTATGAAATTCTATCCTTTTATAGCTGAAATCACCAGATCCTTTGTCGTGCTTTGTCTTACAGCTGTGGACAGAGCAAGGGAGTTTAGTATTTTCTGCCAGTATTTGGAATATTTATGACCCAAATCTGAGCCAAGAAATGTGTCCATTTATGACAATGAATGTCTTATAAAGATGAAAATAAGAGTAATAATAATTGAATAAGTGAAAAAGATCTTTTGCTCAACATAACAACCCACCCATCTCAGATCTGCTGATACTCCCAATAGTTTAAAAATGTTAAAACCCTGAATGAATTACCTCCCAGACAGACAGAAAAAATAAGAATGGATGGAGGGGAGAATGGAGGCACATAGAACCACTGGCAGGCAGGAGAATGGAGGACTTTACTATGTGGGGAAAATGAGAATGGGGGCATGGGGAGAAAAAGGAAAATGGGAGGAGCACAAGGAGTCCCTGACATGGGGGGAAGTAGGTACAGAACACTAAGTCCCTGTCAGGGGAGCAGGTGGGGGACAATGGTATGGGGGCAAGGGAACATGGGGGACACAGAGCCCTTGGATTGAAAAAGGAGGTGGGGGGAGTTCCTGAAATGGGGGGAGAGTGGTACACAGGGACCTTGCGGTAGGAATGGAGGAATTCAGGAAGCCTCTGGTGTGTGCAATGAACTCAGTCTACAGAAGCAACCAAGTATGAAACTTTCTGGTATATTTGTGAAACTTAATAATATTGTCATTGTTAGAACTAAATTGGGTCTTCTGTATGCTTTGGGATAGGTACATGATAAGAGGGCACAATCTCAGCATATAAACCAATGAAGTACATAACTGGAAGCTGTATTTTTTAAAATATCCACTTTTTCCAAGAGCATCTTGGACAACTTGTTCTGGGAAAATTCTACCTCTTCGAAGAAAATGCACCCCTTCCCACCAAAACATAAAGAGCTATGTCACAGTAAGGAATGTTGCGTGGAAAGCAAAATACTTATTGAATGAAATGTAAGTGATGTTGTTGAGGGAGAGATAAACATCTCATTCATTTAACTTATACAAATAAGTCAGCTCTTTGGCACAAAGTGACAGCAGAATCTTACCATTAATCTTTTAATCTGACTTCTGTGAGATAAAAACAGTTTTAGTCAATTGAAATGTTTAATGGCAACCAGCAAACATCTTAATTCCCTGACCTCAGAAAGAGTTGAAGACTTTCCCATTTACAATTATTTTATATAAGATTTAGGGTGAATTAGAAGCAGTGACACAAAATGAAAAACAAAAACATGAAAAAACAATTTCCAGAAAGATAAAAAGATCAGTTTTCATGAAGTAAAGAACAGTTACTTAGCCTAGAGCAAGTGTTGTTCTAGTTGTCACTGTAAGTGCTGCACATGTGTCGCAAGCATGTGAAATCTTTGGGAGCTTTATGTAAATTTTTTTAATGGTGGTGTCCATTGATGCCAGGCATGTACCTTGTGCCTCCTTGTGCCCCCATGAAGGCATTAAGGAAGGGGTGACCATAACCCTCCCTTAGGTCTCTTGTAGTTCAAAGCCCATACTGATGAGGACTATGAAAAACTGGGACAGAGAATGGCATTGTGGACATGTTGTCCATCAGGATTTGCTCTGTGGAGTTTGCAAAACAGGCAAAAATGCTATGTGACCTAGCCTGATGGCCTTTAGTTCCAGGATATTTATACATAGCTTTCTATTCTCCTGTGACTTTGTTCCTTGTATCTGCAGATGGTTCAGGTGGGCCCCCAGCCTGTTGCTGAAGCACCTGTGATGTGTCATTGTCAGGGAGAGGGTTGATAATGGTACCCCTTTCTATATGTTCACTAGGTCTAGCCACCAAGTGAGCTCTTGCAGGACTTGCAATGGTACTAACTTTCTTGCATATGTGATGCCTAGAGGGGGAGTACACTGACTTGTAAGGGCTGCAGATGCAGTCTGGCAAGCAGTGTTATATTTATACAAGCAGGTACGCGGCCCAACAGACCCAGTCATGTATGCACCATAGTTATCAGATTTCATTTTAGGTTGTTTGTCATTGACTGGAGAAATAGGAACCTGTTCTCTGGGAGCTATACTCTTGCTGATTGAAAATTGATCATGGCTCTTATCAGTGATGGTCTGAGATGATTTCCCATAGTTGGCGAGACGCTCTAGTTGAGAGAAAAAGGACATAGTCTAAAGTGACTGCAGTCTCCTGTGTACACCTGCCTCTTATCAGCCAGTTGTCCAAATACAGATAGATATAAATCATCCTCCTTAAATCCATTGCTATTACTATCAAACATTTGGTGAATACTCTCAGTGCTGGGGAGAGTCCAAAGGGTATTGGTAATGGTTGAGCCTCTCTGTGGCGCTTCTTGCAGGCTGAAGGGTTAGCTCTATAAAAATACACACCCTGCAAATTGAGAACCACAAACCAATCTTAAGCTCAGAAAGATAAAATGATGTGTAGAAGTTTAGCCTGAGATAAGAACTAGCAAGTCAGACAGTCCCCAAGTTCAGTCTTGCTACCACAGGTGATGAGAGGAAAATGAAGGAGGGTCACAGTTGGCCATCCTTTATGCTCTTGTACAGGAGCACTAGGAAGCACAAGCCACACATGCAGCCCCAATGGACACTGCTAGTACAAAATCTCCTCTCACAAGCCTGAGGTGCATGCACACGTATAGTGGAATAGACACTGCCATATCCTTGAAGAAATAGTTACATTTCTGTTATTTCAGTGATACAAGTTTACATAAGACCAGATTCTTCTACCTTTACTCACATAATCATAATGATTTCAGCCAGACTTCTTGTGGAGTAATCTGCTACTCAACAAGCATACGGGTGGCAGAATCTGGCCACAGTAATTATAATACAATAAGCCTGGAAAGACAGACATTTTAGACCAAAAGATTTGAGAACAAAAGTCACAGAAACATAAACTGTTTGTTTATTCACTGTTAATCCTTTTAGCAGTAACATCCACCTGCTGTTCTTATCCCACAATCCTAAACTGCTTCCATATATTCCCAGCTGCTAAAAATTCTCATTGTCTTGTCCCTACCTACCAGAATCTGTAGCTCTCCCCCTGACAATTTACACAATTCAGTTTTGTATTTTCAGTATAAAGATCTACAGCACCTTGAAGATTAAAAATATAGGGCAGTGTAACAAACTACATTTAAAACTGGACTGACTAACACAAGAAATACTGGAGTGATTTAATTATTTCTATTTTATTCAATCGAGTCCTTTAATTTATCTGAATCTGCAATCCGCTGCAGCCCAGTGCTGCAGAATCCAACGGCCTGTCAGAATTTATGTAAAGCTGGGCAAGGAGTACACATAGGGCCTTGAGCATGGGAATCTTGCACTATATTACTGAATGAACCTGTCTCCAAAGAGTTAATTAGCTGCAATGTTTACTACACATTCAGGAGTCAGGTTCCTCAGGAGAGAAAGCAGATAACTTTTATTAACTTAATGAGTATGCAGATCAGATTGAACCTGCTCAGACTTCTGGAAACACCTAGTTCACACTGGGCATGCTCAGAGGCTTAAGAACTATTAGCAAAATTACGCCCGTTCTAGGAACGTGTTATCTATCCTTAATATAGTCTCTCCATTCCATGAGCAATAAACACACTGTTGCATTAGAAAAAATGTGGATAGTCTGGTAACAACCTGTCACAGCCACCCTGTTAAAATAATTATGAAAAGAAATAAATGTAGATATTGGGCCAAATTCAGTCCTGGGAGTTATATCTGCTTACTGCAAAACTGAACTGGCCTTTACTGTAAAGGTCACAGTCACCTGTTTTCTTGATATTTATATGGATACTTCCAAAACAGTCACTCATGTAATGCTGAAAATTCAATAAATGAGAATTTTGACCTTTTGTTCCCCTTAAACATGAGGCAAATCATATCAAGTATTCAATAAACTCTCTCAAATAGGCACCTGTGTTCTACCCCCAAAGGAGAATTTGAGAGCTATCATATATGCCAGATCTCAGTTACTCATGTCTGATAGTTCAAAATGCAGTCCCAAGAACAAAGAACAGTGCAGAAATGCCAGGTGAGATTTTATTTACTTGTGCTCATGAGACACACTGAGGATAGTGGGAAACACAGATATGAGGGGTATAACAATTGAAAAACAGGAACAAAACACAAAATGCAACACATACCACTATGCTTTCAAGCGTAAGTTTATAACACACATGCACCACCAACCTCAGCAATCTTACCGATCCTTGCTGAAGAGACAGAGTTAGCCTACATAACCCTTTGGTTTGTTCATCTCATCCTCCGAGAGAATGACTGACCCCCTTGATTTTGCCCCCTTTCTCACAAACAAATCAAGTAACACCAGTCGCCATTCCTTGGACAGCATCAAGATCTTGTTTACTTTCTGGTCCAAATGCATTGATAGGAACAAAATCTAGAGTGTGTGGAGGGAATCCATTAAAAATATCTTTTATCTATGGTTCCCACTGAAGTCAATCTTTGATCCCCACCAATTTCAGTTGGACTCAGAATAAAACAGTGCTACTATTATTGGCTATGGCTACTCTTCTGCAGTTTGCTGTGCATACATTACCCAGACTCCTTAGTAAAGTTCAGGGTGTTTGGGGAAAAAATAGTTTCAGTTTTCACACATTTGTAAATTTGTAACAGTACATTAAAGTGACTTCACCTTCTTATTCCCTCTCCTCAACACACACATCAAGTCTTGTTCGGTTAATGTTTTGCCTCCTAACTTCCTGGTGGTGGGTCCCAGAAAACCTACCCTCTTAACCTGTTGTAGTACATGGCAATTCAAGCAGCCACCAGTTCTGCAAACAGCCTCAATTAATTCTGTATGAATTAGAATTTGTGCATGGAAGAATTAACATTCAGATTATGCCCCTAGGCTTTAACTTCACAGAGACGCACTTTATACTAAGGACTGAGATTTGTAAAACAATGGATTTTTCCTCTAATAATTATATTTCAATGCATGTCTCCAATTTTTTTAAAAGGAATTATAAGGCATAATAACGGTTATACATAAAACCTGATTCATGACAAAAGGACCCTGACAAACATTGGAATGTCAGCTGCCAGTGTGTTTATTTTTCCTTTAAATCTCTTTTAAACAACTATTTATTTTTTTCTGATATATTATGTGCAAACTCACTGTTAAAAATTTAATCTCTAGAGGCCAAATCAAGAGGATATCACGGGACCTACACTAGGGAGAAATTTGACCTGAGAAGCATTTATTGTTTAACTATAACCCAATTACAAAAACTTTTGCCATAAAACTATCATGTTTTCACATCTACTCTGAACAATAAGTATAGGTTCAATCCTTGTGAGAAAAGCTCACCATATTTTATGTTGTGTAGAGTAGTTTCCTTTTAAATAAATACTTCAGCTAGATACAGCACATTTCTTCCCTCAGTGTTTTGACAGGGTAACACAAAGTGTCTCTTTCAACTGAAAAATCTTAATTAACAGCCCTTTCCTGAACAACCTTACTCAAACAAGTAGTTCCACTGAAATTAATGGATCTACTTCTGTGAAGGATTTTGAAGATTTGTTCCTAATTCAGAGATCTTAAACCTACCTCTTTCCCCACAGCTCCAGATTCATCTGCTACATCTTACCTATAATTCTCCAAGAACATAGCACTAGAACAGTAAGTTATATAAACCAGATGCAATCATAATTATCTTGGGCTAACGAGCATTCTTCAGCATTCTGATATGTAAGAATCCTTTCAAATCATTAGCTAGGATGCATACAAGAAGGCAGAAAATGAAGATTTGACAGGGCACATGTAGTATAGCGCTCACCCTCTTGAAGTGCTTCATTTAAGTAAAGTACTAGTTTTACCACCACGTCTCTTAAAATTCTTTAAACCCTTACTTTTACCATAGACCTATGGAGAAAAACAGAGCAAAAGTCCAGAGACATATCAAGTAAATGCATTCAGAATCTCTGGATGCTTACCAAAAATTTAAAAGGGGTAGGAGGAACAGCCATTTCAGGAAACCACTGAAAACAGTGATTTTTGAAATTATACATAATTACATATCTACATTCTTCTCTAGCATTGTAAAAAAATAGATGAAAATAACTGAGGAATTAAAATTGGCTACTGGTGTCATAAAGCAGTCTCAACACCAGCAAATATGGACAGTTTAGATAGCACTGAGCAAAAATAAGCAGAGATCTTATCTTTAAAAAATGCAGAAGTTTTGTTTACTAAGTAGATCAAAGCAAAAGAGCTCACACTGGAATGAACAGATTTAACCTCTGTTAATAATAAAGATGAGGTAGGACTGAAATATCTGACTCATTCAGTGACTGCAGTACTGCCAAAATAGTAGGTAATTAGGTAACTTAACTGATCTGTCACCCAGAGAACTGTAGGGAATTTTGCTATTCAACTCAATCTATTTAATATATATATTGATTGTCTTAGATGAGACGGCCTTGGCATCCTTCTCATTGCATATCCATTTGATCATTCATGGCCTTTTAAAGTCTTTAAGTGCAATACCATCAGGGCTTATGTCTACATGAAGGCCTGATCCAAAACCCATTGATGTCAGCGAGGGTTGTTAAATTCACACAATGGGCTTTGGATAGGGCCCTAAGTGGGCAGGTGAAAATGTGATTGTCAGAGAAGGGATTACTAAATCATGAGTTATTCATCTATAACGTGTTGATTTGAATTCAGCACAGGTGGAAGTGATGGAAAGTCATCAACTGATGGTTTTTGAGGAGGCCTGTGTATAATGAGATGTGGTCTCAATTTCATTCCTGCCATACATGAATCTATATCACAAAAATCATCACAATTTGGCATTCTTGAAAAAAAGAAGGCCTGAATGGGATTGAAGATTAAATAACCTAACATCCCTAGATGTTCAATAGCAGAGCAGTATGGAGATGCTTGTGCTACTACTGTTTTTGCTATACACGTTGTGAGAATAAGATGAAGGTTGGAGCACTACTGACCACTACATTCACCACAAAATGTTACAGAAGAAAAAATTTTATTGCAAATGATTCAGTAAGAGCTCTGTCCCCACAATACTTTCAGTCTCAAGATGTAATTACAGTTTTCTCATAGATAAGCAAACATAACCATCCCTTTTTAGCTGAATTCTGTGTGGACATGAGTGCTTGCCACTCCCACTGAATTTAATGTGAACTGCAGTACTCAGCTCCTCTCATTGTCAAATCCAACTTTTTTTTGCTGCTCTGGCTATCTGGAGGCAGCTAGGGAACCGAAGTTTCAGGGCCAATTGGGGAAATTAAAGTGACTTAAATTTGATCACACTGCATCCTTTTTAGAGCCCCTCAGAAGCAGTGGAAGAAAAGGAAAGCAAACATCTAGGGAGCAGACGAGTTAAAGAATAAGTCACCTTCCAAGTGTAAGGATCTTGGTACTAGAGACAGAGCAAAAGTAGTTGGTGATTGAGATGGGAAGCAATAAGATCCATATAGTGCAAGTCCCATTTGGAAAGGCTTGTTACCTATTTCTGTGCTAATCACAGGAAGAAAGAAAGGATAGGGACAATTGTATTAGGATCTGCACAATCTACTGAGCGGATTACCTCATTCTGATGCCTTCCTTTTCCATGTCAGATAGCTGGAGTTTGGTTTCAGGGTGCACCTTCTTAAAACACCAGTTACCCACCCCCATTTCAGTCCTTAGCATATTGAAAATCCAAGCTGTTACACTCTGATTTTGGGTTCAACTCTTGCTCAAGGGGGGAAGGAGGTAAATCATAAGGGGTCCATATACCTTAGGCAGTTTATATCTAGAGCTGGTCAAAGTTCAGAATTTCCATTCTGCTGAAAATTTTGATATTTTGATATTTATTTTGTTCAGATTTGGAAAAAAAAAAACATGTATTTTCTAAATTTCCTGGGAATCAGAAATTCTGAAAAATTTCATTTTGGAATATTCAGTTTCCAAACTTTTAAAATTTCCTCTTAAAACAATGTTTCAAAATTTATGTTCTGGGTTTTATTTGTTTTTTTATTATTTTTACATTACTTTATGGCACATCTGTAGTAGTACTGCATGACACCATATTACTTGTCTTAATACACACTACTACTACTGACCTACCATGAAATAATGTAAAAATGATAAACAAAAACCTGTAAGATATATAAATAAATAACCAGTGGTTGAATGGTTTGAAATGGAAATGGTGGAAGCCCCATTCCTCATAATATTTTCAGTTACACTGGACCAGATTCTGGGAAATATACTGTAGAGAACAAACCTCTACTGGAAAGAGAATGGACTAGATACTCTCATGTGTCTTTTCTGTCTCTACATTATTCTGATCTGTCATCAAGGCCTGTACACTACACAGAAGAAATATTAATTATATTGTCTGTCTAAAAGACACAGAAAAATACCAAAATGTTCTTTTCAGAATTTAATGAGTACAGTAGGTTTTGTAAACACCAACTGTTGTTTTGTCAATATTGGCATAGTCTTAATGACAGATAAAGAAAGTGTCATAGAAAAGCCTGGAAATGCAATCTACTCGCCATTAATGTAATGAATTATTATTTTGAGAAATGTGATAAAGGGTAATAAATTCATAAAACAAACTAAGAGGTAGCAATTTATTATAAACAGTTATTGTGATTTTTCATTACAGCCCAGGCAAGGGTGAAGGGTTTTTGCTATATGCTACTGCTATTTGGTTCTTGTTGTTGCTGTTTTATGTTTTTACACATATGAACAATATAAAGTAACTGTGATAAGTGTGTAACATCTATTGGCCAATATTGAATATTTGAGATTGATCACTGTGCTTGTGCATGCATTTACATTTCTTGCAGAAACAAGCAACTCTGAAATTTTGAAAGTTTGGGTCTATAAGATGTGCTGTTATTTAAGGATATGAAGAAGATGAAAAATATCTAAGAGCTAATTAATATTAATTAGATATTAATCGGATATTTAAGTAATTTTTACTGATTTCATAAACAGAAACCACTGAAACTAGAAAACTTCACTTAAGGAATTTGTTTTATGGACTGGAGTTTTTTAGGATGCTCTAGGGCCTTATGCAAAAGCTTTATAGTAAATTAATTATAAATCTTCAAAAGGACCCAATATAAAAGCCAGTATGTTGCATCCTTTCTAGATACTAAGAGTTGCACAGGAAAATTAATGTATTTTGTATAACAAAAACATACTGGAGTTGAATAGCTATTAAACAGGATTATTATTTTCTTCCTTTCTGTGCCTTAAAACACAGGCAAAAACAACCTAGTCGACTGTAAGTCTCCTTCGAGTTTTTCAAAGTACACACACTCAAATGTCACTTTAAACTACTATTGAATTTTTCTCTATCTAATTAGCTTAAAAAAACCCTTACCAGCCTTAGGCAGAGCAAGGAAATGTTGTAGAAGATTTTTGAGAAATAAATTATTTCAGTGTTTCTTTCTATATTTCAGACCATCTCTTGTGTCTTCAGAGACAACTGCAGTGCAAGAGAACTGTCATAAAATCAAAGACTATTTGGACTGAGATAGGCTCATGAAGAAGACTAACCATCTTATATAAACTTGAGCCCTTGATAATTACCATTCACTTTCAATTCACATCTACATCAATAACTAATTAAAATTCAGAAGAATGTTCTTTTTGTTTTGGACTTCTTCTAAGGGACAATGAAAAGTCTGGTTATAGTACAGGAGTAGATGTCATAACACTGGAGCTGTATTCTTGGCTCTGTCAAAGAGTTCCTGTATTACCTGAGGCAAGTTACAATGCCTCTGAGGCAGTGTCATAATCTGTAAAATGAGGATAACAACATTTGCCTGCTTCAAAGCAACATTGTGAGGCTCAATTCATGTTTGGAAAGTAATTTGAAATCTTTGGATGGAAGGTGCGATTTTAATAATTCATAATAAAGTATTAAAGTGATACCAAATTACTTTTTGCTGGTTGTTACTTAGGAAAAAACAGTAGAATTATCTAATAAACTAGTGTTCCCTGACATCTGACATGACTACTATGATTCTACTATACTAAATGTTTTGTATTGTACTCTGTAACAAAAAGAGTGTGAAGAGAGGTCTACTTGAAAATGTCCTTGAAAATATCTACCTTCTCTAACTCTTATACAATCTTTGGAAGATCTCTCACTTCTGTAGTTGAAAAAGGCAAGCTAATGGAATCAAGCTAAGGGCTTTATTTTCATACACAAAGAATAACTGATCTAAAGATAGTACGGGGAAAAAACCAACCCTGATAATCCTCTCAACTTGGATTATTCTGACATTTATTTAAAGATTTTTTTAAAAAAAACAATTACAAAAACACTTGTTTGTATCTCACTTTAAAAAAAAATTACAGTTTTTCCCTAGAATAAACAGTAAATGTTTTGCTTAGGGCATAATATTTCAGTAAAAAACAAGAAACCAAAAAAGGCTTTTCTTGTTCCTTTTAGTTTTCAGTGACAAAAGTTAAGCATGTTCGTTTGTACTGAGCTGTATTTCAAACACGTTTTTAAATAGACTAACACACACTGATTCAAACAACCCCAACTCTCATTTTTAAAATATACCTGAACTTTCACTAACCTAACTCACAGATCTTTTCTTTCACTCCCACACATCCTTTGCTGATGTAGGAAAAGATTATGCATACATTTATGGGGGTGTGCAAGGGTTAGAGTACTGTGTGAAGAGACATGTGGAGCAGAACAGAAACACAGCATATATGCTACTGGGTGGGCTACAAAAAGCCTCTGATTCAGTGTGAGTCCGCCGCCACCACCACACTCCAGGAGTCCATAACCTTTCAACAACTGATTAACTCTGTGTTGCCATTTGTTTTAATGCCATCAATTAATTATACTTGCCCACCCTGCCTTCACCCATTCATTCTTCTGGCCCTTTCCTCTACCTGTGCTCCTCTTTCTCCTTTTCCTTGTGTCAGTCTTTTCTGCACCATTCTCCTCCCTAACTTTCACTTTCACCTTAGCGCCACACTGACTCTGTCCCTCTATTGACAACATTAATTTATAAACAAGCAAAATATTATAAACCAGGATGTGAAGTATATTTTATATACAACATATCTATAATTGAACCATCAAAATGTGCACTTAGCCAAACCACATAATCATGTGACACTATTATTAAAAACATAAGAATGGCTAATTTTTGGCAGTTAAAGGACACGTTGAGCATGGAGTTGCATCCTTGTCCATCTTGGCTAATAGCCATTGATGGCCCTGTCCTCCATAAAGTTATCTAATTCTTGTTTGAACCCCATTATAGTTTTATTCTTCACAACAACCCCTGGGAACGAGTTCCACAGGTTGACTATGCATTGTGTGAAAAAGTACTTTTTTAAGTTTGTTTTAAATCTGCTGCCTGTTAATTTCATTGGGTGACCTTCCTCCCCCAGCTCTTGTATTATGTGGAGGGGTAAATAACACTTCCTTATTCACTTTCTCCATACCATTCATGATTTTATAGACCTCTATCAGATCCCCCGTTAGTCTTCTCTTTTACAAGCTGAACTTTCTCAATCTTTTTAATCTTTCCTCATATGGAAGCTATTACATACCCTTAATCATTCTTGTTGCCCTTCTTTGTACCTTTTCAAATTTTAATACATCTTTTTTGAGATGAGACAACCAGAAATGCACACAATGTTGAAAGTGTGGACATACCATGGATTTATATAGCGGCATTATGATATTTTTTGTTTTATTATCTATGCCTTTCCTAATGGTTCCTAACATTGTTAGCTGTTTTGACTGCAGCTGAACACTGAGCAGATGTTTTCAGGGAACTATCCAGGATGGCTCCAAGACCTCCTTCTAGGTAACAGCTAATTTAGACTCCATCACTTTGTACATACAGTTGGGATTTTCCCCCCAATGTGTATTAGTCGCATTTATCAACACTGAATTTCAACTGCCATTTTGTCACCCAGTCACCAAGTTTATTGAGAACCCTTTGCAGTCAGCTTTGGACTTAAGTATCTTGAGTAATTTTGTATTGTCTGCAAATTTTGCCACCTCACTGTTCACCCCTTTTTCAGATCATTTATTTATTTTAACTTTTATTCTCTTATTCCCCCATTTTTTACTGCAGTACTAATGGTGTCCTGTCTAAGATCAAAGCATCATCACCCTTTTCTGCAATGACTATCTTATTTGTCTGTAGAGTGCCTACCGCACATGTCGGGTGATTTATAAATAATGATACTCTTTGTGTGGCAATTTAGAAAGATTTTAAAGACATGCTCCCTGCCTTGAAGAGTTTACAATCCAAATCAGAGAAAAACAGAAAATGAAGATAAGATGAAGGTGAAGTTATGGGAGGGACAAACAAAAGGATACTCTGAGTTATATTATCATGCAAAGGAAGATTATAAATGATGGTATTTTAAAACTGTGACTGAAGAGATGAGTAGATAGAACAGATTTGTTGTTCTGCAGTGGAAAGCAAAGGGAAAGCAATGAGCTTTGAAGGAAAAGATTGAGGACTTTTAGCTGATTGCTTTACGAATAGGTCTTCTAAAGTTTAAAGGGGATTTTCCACATTAACAACCACCCACTGGGCTAGTTTTATGTTCCTATCAGTTTGATTGACCTTGGTTTGGATAAA
The DNA here is from genome assembly GCF_026122565.2 of Emydura macquarii macquarii. Classification (NCBI taxonomy): domain Eukaryota; kingdom Metazoa; phylum Chordata; order Testudines; family Chelidae; genus Emydura; species Emydura macquarii. The sequence continues at coordinate 15,411,999 of NW_027132773.1, forward strand.
AGCTCTATTCATCTAAAAAAACGCTATGCACAGACACCAACAAAAAACAAACTATGAATAATTCAAAGTACTAAATGGCATGGATGGATTAATATTTTAATACCAGTTATGTTTGCCTTTTAACAAGATGTAACTCGGAACATAATAAATTCTCTTTAAAGAACCAAAGATTTCCACATCCTATATTTTGCATTCTTATTCAACTATTTATTTTAACAGCTTTTTAAAGATTGGAATGTTCATGATCATATGCCCATAGCATGACCAAATGCAGAGAGAGATATTGAGGTGTACCGAGCATTCTCTGCTCGCAATCTGAAATTTAAAACAAAGTTATCTGCTTTCTGTTACCTTCTTGTAAACATCTGTGCCACAACTCTTTATAATTCTATTGATAGATCCATAAAAAGAGCACTCTACAATATTAGCAGAATTAAATGTGTAAATCTGAGGCTGGGCTGCAGACAACTGAAATATTGCAATCTAGCCAGTGGAATGCTGCAGGGAATGTTTAGGAGGCTAGAATTCAATAGGAAGGAGTGATTCGTTCACCTGTTTCTGTGACATGATTAAATTTATTTTGAAGAATTCATTGATAACAAAATGCAGACATATCATATCTCATAGTGTAAAAACAAAAATTGAAAATGCTACCGGCAAACAAAAATACTGCACTTTGAATCAATTTGGACACAACTAGAATCTCAAACAAACTTAACATGGACAAAATGAGGTCTCTGCACCTGATTCTCATTTACACAGAATCCCTTTACCCCACACTGGCAGCAAAATGGGATGGGTATAAATTACAGTTAAGGTCCCTTTACACTGCCACACTAGTGCAAAAGGGCCATAGTGTAATGAGAATCTGGCTTGACATCTTTTTTCCCCAAGCTTCCCCGCTCCCACCATTCTTTGTCACTGCGGACAACACCACTATACTTCCTGTAACACAGGTCTGTAACTTGGGGATCATCTTTGACAATCCCTCTTCTTTGCCCCACACATCAGTCGTGCCTCTTCCTTCTCCACAATATTTCTAAAATTTAACTTTTTCTTTCTGCGATGTAGCCAAAATTTGCACCTAGGTCCTCAGCATTCCTTGTCTTGCTTAACACAATCTCTTCTTCACTGGCCCCCCTAACACCCACATCAATCATCATCCAGTACTAGCTGTTACAATTATCTTCCTTTGCTCATTGCTCTGACCATAGCACCCTCCACTATGAATTCCTGGCTGGCTTCACATTTCTATCACATCTAGTACAAGCTTCTTATCCTCACCTTCATAGTCCTTCACAACACTGCCCCTCCTTACTTATTCAGTCATCTGTTATTGTATTGGCACTGCCTCTTCCCTTATTTGCCCACTTCTCCCACAGTCATCTTATGGCTTTCTTCCATACTGCTTCATATATCTCAAATGCCCTCCCTGTACTAGTCCATATATCCACTACATTCTCCTGTTTTAAATCCCTTTTCAAGATCCACTTTTACTGGGTCACTAGGACTAAACAGAAATTCCTTCTCAAGACCCACTTCTGTGTGTCACTAGGGAGAAAAGGAAGTAGCCAGCCAACAACAGCTAAGTCTATGGCCAATTGGTATATAAATTTATTTTGTAATAAAAACAGATTATATTTCTCATCCCTTTCCTCAACCTTTTTTTTCTCACTTATCTTCTCACATTGTGAGCACTTCAGAGTAGGAACAGTGTCTCACTACTGTATATGTATGAGCAGCACTTAGCACCTGTGGCCACTATTGTAATTCAAATACTGCCTGGTTGTAGAATTCAGAATAAGAGAGAGTTCAGAAATTTCCAAGACAAAATGTGAAATACTTCCCCTCTCGTGTTAATGGAAGACTGGATCATGCATGCAACTAAGCCTTTTAAAAGAATATTTTTAAAATTGAGATTCAGTGGTTAAAGACTTTTAAAGTAGGGTCAAGTGGACTGGTTCAGGTAAAATATAATCTAAACCAAACCTTCAACCAGCCTTCCACTTGAGCTGCACACAAACCTTTTAGAGTATTAAAGAAGTTCAATTACTTCACCTCTCACTTGCAGGATCTGGGCCCGATGCAGACTTCCCTTCTAGATAATTCCCTGAAGAAACAGAACACATGAGAATCCTCCAGTCTCACTTTGCTAGGCAACTTTAGAGGTGCCAAATTCAGAAGTGGCAACAGCAGACCCAGTACCACTTCCTGCTGTGACTGAGACAAGGACTGGATGGGCTTCCCACTGAAGATCACTGCTTCCCCACCCCCTGCTCCGCAGGAAGAGTCACAGGAACCCTCATCAAGTCCCAAAGGTTACCCTATTTCTTCCTCTTTTGAGCTGCGCCTTCCAAATTTCCCTATGTTGAGAGGCTCCAGAAGGACTGGATGTTGTTCCCTCTGGAGCCTTTCAACACTGATCCCTGCAAATGCCAGAGGCGATTACCAAACAGCAATATGAAACAACCCCTCCCTGCAAGGTCCAAGTACGCTTACTCTACACAGTGTCTGTACTGTAGATTTATCAGCACGGAGGTTTGTGATTGAACTTAGTCACCTGTGATCACACTATCCCTAGATCATGAAGCCAGCCTAGTGATCTGCTTTCCTCATCCACTGTTGTGTTTTGTGAATTCTGTGCTACATATATTAATTTCTGTTTCATTAAACTATATATTCCCAAACTCTTGCATGTAGAAGCATCTTGAATGAAGGATTGTTGGTAAGGATTTCACTTCTAATTTTATTCAAAAGTTATTATTAGATATTCTTGCAACAAAAGCCCCTGTATGTTCCCAAGGATTTCTCATTTATCTTGACATAGCAAATTCCCAGACGCCCAGATGTCTGCACAGTTCCTTACATGGCAACAATAGACTGGTCTAGACACCATCTGGAAACTGTAAGGTAAGGAGAAAATCCTTAAGAATGCACAAAATTTCTGGGTTTGTTTGTTGTGGTTCTTTTGCTGTACAGTGTTCAAATATTGCTTCAAGGTAACCTCTGAAGGTTGACAGTCTGAGAAACTGGAATGTTGGAACATGAGAAAACATATGCCAAGCGGTAAGTAGAGTAAACTTGGTTTCAGACTATTACATTTACATATGTTAATTCTGTCACATGGAATATTTTTCACACATGCTTTCAACTGTTACTCCAGAGATACGACATAATGGTGAGAAGACGAAGGTAAGTGGGGTCAAGCTCCATTCTCTTCTTTTAAGTACCAGGGGTCTGGAAGCCTTTTTGGTCTCCAGCAATGAGACCTTGGTTAGCTTCAGGAGCTGTAGCAGTATGTGCTACTGGAATTCAAGTGGCTCTGTGTCTATGGAGGATCCTAGGATTTGTTTTCTAGAGCCAGTACTTTCTCTGCTATGTTTTTGCCAGGCTGGCTTGCTTTGCCCCTATTTCTTCAGCAGTTTAGGTCAAAGCTAAAATCTGGTCTTCAACTTCTGTTATTTGAGCAGTGAGATCTTGCTGTATTGACTGGACTGTGCCCATGGTGGATTTAATACTAGCTACATCCTCTAACATTGCTTTTAATGGCAAGTATGTTTGTTTTTAGCCCTCCTGTTTCATGGCCAGACCACATGAATGAGATTTCATTTTCAGCGCTATATTCTTTAGTCAGCTATGGCTGCTTTGTACCACTGATAGAGTTTTGCTTTGCCTACCCTCCACTGTAAAGTTCAAAGTTTAGTGACATTACACCAATGGCTTAAATTAGAGCAGTCAGCTGCTCTAACTTACACCAAACCTGGGCAGTGCAGGATCAGACAGCTGCAACCAGTTCACACAACTTTCCAGCCTCTGCTACATCAAGTGGAGCTCAACCACAGGGGAGAATCCATGTCTGAGAGTATATTTGGTGTCATTCAAACACCTTATTGAGGGCTGGAAAGGCTTTGAGTGAGGATCAATTTGGTAAAAATCTATTTTGAGGAAGCCTGGTCATTAAAGTTCAGTCAGTCGTCATCCTTCTCCAGTGTCTGATGCCCGATTAACTTATTCCAATTTATCAGGGCCTTTTTTAGATAATTGTAATAACTATTTAATCACAGATGTTTTACTACTCACGTCCAAATGTTTCTGAATCCATTTAAAATATAAATATAGCCTACAGTTGCAACACACAACTTGTCCCCCCCCAGGCATATGCAAATTATTTGGATAGAGAATTGTGAGAGGGAAGAGGATTTGCAGTCAGTTATGTTAAATTGTTACATTTAGGATGTGTTTTTAAATTACTCCAGGGCACCAAGAGCATATGGATAGGCTCCCCTTTTTGGCATTTTTGTAAATCTAAATAAATAAAAATAAATGACTAACATCATATTTGACATGCAGATCTACGTCCATGGTCACATTTCAATCACAGCTCACAAGAATACAAAGGGCCAAATATTGCAGTCTGACCCATACTGTATATCTTGAACCTACATGTATCAGAGATCACTTGTGCACATTCCGCATTCGAACTATGAATAAGGCTTCCATGGATGTCAGTGGTATCTTTGCATGGAAACTGAGTGTAGAATATCAAGAGAGAACCATATCATGGATTCAAAAGCAGAAAATTGCCCTAACAGTATAACAACACAGTTGTTATAATGCCATTCACAATAATTAACCTTGGGCCATAACGAACCTGGTCCCTGGATCCCATCTCGAGCCCTAGGGCTGCCCACTCCACCCGGGTCTCTTTTGCTATAATGAACCCCTCTATAATGAACAAATGGCTTGGATCCCTAGCGGTTTGTTATAGCGAGGGGCTACTGTAATGAACCCATGAGCTTTTAAAAACAGAATTTACCTATTATCAAGAAGCAGGAACTTGTCAAAAACAAGATGCTTAAATGTAAACTTACCTCAAATCTAAATTTTGCTTACTGGTACAGAACTTCCTTCAAAAATATTTTCTAACGGAGGATTTTATCCTGCTGCGGTTTAGTTCGGGAAGGAGGCAAAATGAACATTTATAGAACAAATGAGCATTCTTTGCAATAATAACAAGCACATAATGTTGCCAGGGAGTGCTGAAATTCACAGCCAAGACTGAAATGTTATCACTGTACAACGTGCATTAAAGCACTTAGTGTGAAAGTGACTGTCCTTTGTAAATGAAGCATACATAAGATATTATGTGTGCTTGTCTGTCTGGTACTCCAAAAGGATTGTAATTCAGCACATATGGGGGAATCAGTTAGCTAGATGTGCTAGCTAGACTTTCCAGTATTTCTCAAACCGCTCTTTGTGCATATTGACTATTTTATTCTATATCTTTGAATCAGTTCAATGGGGACTTTTTGGAGAAAACATTTCCACAATTAATTTCTTGTTTGTTTGGCTATTATAGCATGTCAAGAAACACTCACTGAATATAATTAGCTCCTTTACACTCCTAATTCAATCCTCTTTGGATGCAGACCCTGGCTGGCCAGATGGTGAGCAACAGCATAATGTCTCACCAACTGGGAAATATGAGTTCAGGTTCACAAGTCACAGGACAGCAGAGGCTGTGTGTGTGATGGAGGTGATATATGAAACCCACAGGGGCAGGAAGTGATGTCTGCCAGTTATATGACTTTTGCCAGACAAGACACAAGTGCTGTTCTCTCACAATAAGGAATGTGATAACACATGGCACATAGTTGGGGGAATGGATATGAAGACAGCAAGTAAAAAAGGAAGGACAAATTAAAAATCACCACATGCAGAAATTGTCCATCTAAATTTATGAAAACACCTATAGAGCCAAATTCTCTGCTAGAATCCCTGGCACAGCTCCATGGAAGTCAGAAAACTTGTTCCACAATTGCTTTCACTCACCAACCCAAATCATGCATGACTCTTAAGGGGGATATTTAACTTTTTTTTTTTTTTGCCCCCTAATGAGAATAGTTGGTAATCATGCAGCTTCAGGACTGAGTCTGACAGTGCTTAATGGAAAACCACTTTAATTGCAAGAAAGCTTAGGCTGAAAATCATTAAATTTGTCTCGACTACTAAAAATTACGGGCAAAGCAGGACATTGAGCTCAAAATAGCACAGTTGAAGATGTCTTAATTAGATTCGGAACCCAGAGATTAGAATAACTGAATTAGCTGAACTGGGTCAGATCGAAAATTTTCTCTGAGATAAAAAATACACCAACATGATTAGGTTTTCTTTTCTTAAGTAGCTCATTACTTCTAAGACAGCTGGAAATAAAATTGTACCTTTAAGAGGGGTAACAAAAACCAGACACACAAAAAGCAGACATAAGGACCATATATATTGTCTTATTTAAACATTTGGTTTCAAATGAACTAGGAAATAACATAGTCCAAATAGTCTTTGGGAGTCCCTTATGACAGCCACAGAAAGTGCTCTCAGGAAAGTTTCTTTTCTCCCATATTTTCTCAGATTGAGGTGTCATTAGAAGAGGTTTTGGAACAAATTGATAAATTAAACTGTAAGAAGTCACCAGGACCAGATGGTATCTACCCAAGAGTTCTGAAGGAACTCAAATGTGAAATTGCTGAACACCTAACTATGGTATGTAACCTATCATTTAAATCAGCTTCTGTTCCAGATGACTGGAGAATAGCTAATGTGACACCAATTTTTTTAAAAGGTTACAGAGGCGATCCCGGCAATTACAGGCCAGTAAGCCCAACTTCAGTACCAGGCAAACAGGTTGAAAGTATAGGAAAGAACAGAATTATCAGACACATAGATGAATAAAATTTGTTGGAGAAGAGCCAACATGGTTTTTGTAAAGGGAATTTATGCCTCACCAAACTACTAGAATTCTTTGAGGCGGTCAACAAGCATTTGGACAAGGGTGATCCAATGGATATAGTATATTTAGATTTTCAGAAAGCCTTTGACAAGATCCCTCACCAAAGGCTCTTAAGCAAGGTAAGCTGTCATGGGATAAGAAGGAAGGTCCTCTCCTGGATCAGTAACTAGTTAAAAGATAGGAGACAAAGGGTAGGAATAAATGGTCAGTTTTCAGAATGGAGAGAGGTAAATAGTGATGTCCCCAGGGATCTGTACTAGGACCAGTACTGTTCAACATATTCATAAATGATCTGGAAAAAGGGGTAAACACTGAAGCGGCAAAATTTGCAGATGATACAAATGATATAAACTACTCAAGATAGTTAAGTGCAAAGCAGACTGTGAAGAGTTACAAAGGGATCTCACAAAACTGGGTGAATGGGTAACAAAATGGCAGATGCAATTCAATGTTGATAAATGCAAAGTAATGCACACTGAAAAACATAATCCCAACTATACATATAAAATGATGGGGGTAAGATTAGCTGTTACCACTCAAGAAAGAGATCTTGTAGTCATTGTGGATGGTTCTCTGAAAACATTCACTCAATGTGCAGCAGCAGTCCAAAAAAGCTAACAGAATGTTGGGAATTGTTAGAAAAGGGATAGATATTAAGACAGAAATTATTGTATTACCTCTTTATAAATCCATGATATGCCCATATCTTGAATACTGCATGCAGATCTCGTCACCCTCATCTCAAAAAAGAAAGAATTGGAAAAGGTAAAGCAAAGAACATCTAAAATGATTAGGTGTGTGGAAAACCTTCCACATATGGAGAGATTAATAAGACTGGGACTTTTCAACTTGGAAAATAGATGACTAAGGGGGATATGATAGAGGTCCGTACAATCATGATTGGTGTGGAGAAAGTAAATATGGAAGTGTTATTGACTCCTTCTCATAACACTAATACTAGGGGTCACTCAATGAATTTAATAGGCGGCAGGCTTAAAATGAAAAAAAGGATGTATTTCTTCACATAACGCACAGTCAACCTGTGGAGCTCCTTGCCAGAGGATGTTGTGAAGGCCAAGACTAGAATGGGGTTCAAAAAAGAACTAGATAATTTCCTGGATATTAGCCAGGAAAGGCAGGGATTGCTGTTTGCGAGATGCTGGGAATGGCTGATGGGATGGATCATTTGATGATTATCTGTTCTGTTCATTCACTCTCAAGCACCTGGCATTGGCTACTGTCAGAAGACAGGATACTGTGCTAGATGGCCCATTGGTCTGATCCAGTATGGCTGGTCTTATGTTCTTAAAACACACACAGTGCAATCAGTAGCCAAACCTGCATAACTATAAGGCAATGTGGCCCCAGATTCTAGACTAGCTTAAGAGTAGTTAGTGCCTGATTCTGCCATGTGCTCCATATGGGAAGACTCCTGTATCAGCCCATAGCCCCATTGATTTCAATGGGGGTTCACATTCAATTTCTTGCAAGATTGGGCCTTAGCTTGTTTAGGCAGAGAGAGTCATGTGCCCTCTGTGAAGTGTCTAGCACTCCCCTGGGTGCCATAAAATAATAAATAATAAATGCTTTGCACACTGCTAGCCTGACTCTAATCTAATATAAAATCCCCAATTCTTTAAAGTGCTAAGAATTTTGCATGTAGAATTTCCTCCGTTTAAAAATATCAGCTTGACAGTTGGCCCACTATTATGTTCAACCCTTTATCTTTTTCAGTGTTTTGCTTTACATAGTCAAGGACGTGTGTACTCCATGGTAACATGGCCCCACTGCAACAGGGTCCTCTGCACCAATGTCTGGAAATTTCACAGCAGTAACACAAATTAAAACAGGGAGCATTTTATGAACTCCATATGAAAATGATTAATCCAATCCATGTAGTTTCTATGTGTTATCAGTTCTGATGTTAAATTCATTTCACTCTGCTCCTCTAGCTTGTTTTTAATGTTCTCTGGAGTCCTATACTGGCATCATGGAAGCACACTGTAGCAGTTGGGCAGGGGTAGGGGCGAGCAGCTGGAGCTTTGGCTAGCTGTGTTCAGGGCACTTTGTCTCACTTTGTCAGGTGCCAAAAGCCCAGTCAGGGTCCAAACACCTCAAGGGGAGAACAGGAGATTTGAACCTCAACAGAATAAGCAGTTGAATGAACTGATTATGTTCAATGCTACTGTACTGTAAAAGTATATGGAGTAAGCTTGTAATGTCTGAACTGAATGGTTATATAAAACTGTGCCCAGTTGGTGCAGCAACATTCAGCTCCAACTCACAGCCATGTGGTGGGGCAATCAGGCTGGGTGGGACTTCATCCCTGATGAGACAGGACTAGCTCCGGGCATCCACCACTGTACAAAGCAAGAAAAATGATGTGCCAGGGTGGTTATGAGAAGACATGGACATCCCAGCTAGAATTCCTCCAGTCTGACTAACCATAAGTCACCATAGTCGGGGGAGGGGGGGGAGAAACCCTTTTAAAAAGAAAGGGGTTTGACTTGAAAACCACCCATAAACTAAGAACAGTCACTTGGTGGATGCTCTCTGTGAAACATTGGATCTCCTCTATGGCAGGGAGCTTGCTGGGAAATTGGTCAAAGGCAACACGTAACTTGTATTCTAAAAGGGATTTTATCTAATTTGAAAGTGTAAAGCCTGAGGTTGTGTGTCTTTGTTTATTTCCTGTGGAACTTGTATATGTTTGCTTCTTTGATGTGTCCTCTTTGAATCTGTGATTTTTCTAATAAACAAACCTTTTGTTTATTTTTACCCCAAAAAAGGTCTCTGGCATGAGGTCTTTGGCATGCAAACTGTGTGGAGTTGTGTGCCAAAGAAAGCTAGTATCGGGCGGAGGCGGGGGAGGGGGTTGGTTGGTTTCCCGTGTTGGGGAGGCTGATGAACCAGAAGGGAAAAGTCTGAGTGTTTGGGAATCAAGAATTCTGGGTGGATAGATTTGGGGAGACTGGGGACTGGAAGGGCTGCTGGTGTTACATTGCAAGGAGTAATTAGGCTAGAGAAAGGCAAGCTGAGACCTTGTGCTTGAGGGCAATCTACTGGTGTCAGGGATCAGAGCCATAGCAACACAGCAGTAAGGAACTATAAGGTTATAGGGCAGGTAGTGACCAACCCCTTAGTGATCTGGGTGATTCCCAAAATGCCACACAAAGTACAGGAAACTGTTCAGCATTGTGGGATATATACATTGCAGGGTATTTCTGCTAAACTGATCGTCAGTTGTTAGCACTGACATTTAAGTTGTAACCAGTAGATTACACACCAAACATCCTTCTGAAAAGAACGGGGTGATTCAAATATCTCCAAGCTATTATTGCAGGCTAACCACAGACTAAGACAGTCATCACTACAATGGCTCAATTTAATTCACATTTTGAAATCTTTCTTTATTGACTGCTAATGGCACAAAGGGTAGTTCTAAGACCAGTGATCAACAGGCATAGCAACTCTCCAAGCTATGCTCCTTGTCCTCCCAGCCACATTCTATAAGCCCAATAGGAGTGGTATAAAAACCGCTATGGCAGTCCTACAGTATCTGAGGATTCTCCCACGTGGGGTGAGTCCTCAGGCAATTGGATCTGTTGGTTATATGGCTATTTTGTTGCACCAGATTAAAACAAAGGAGCCGTAAGAGACATCAGGATCTAACACTGTGTGTTGGGAGCAGGGGGAATGGGATTCTGTGATACATTTTTTGGTTGTAAAGTCATGGAATACATATGACCTGTGTATGGTAACTACTTTTATAGTTATAACGTTTATCCAAATCACATTCTGAATAACAAATCCAACCAAACAAAAGAGAAAGAGTTTTTGCAAACATTTTCTCTTAAAATGTCATTAAAATAGTTGAATAAATATTTGCTCTCTTCCATCACATACATATATAAAAAATAGAGTACAAGCAAAATCATATTTTTATTTCTACTTTTTCCAACAACATGTGGCTACTGATACTTGATACGATTTTTTGTAATTATTTGCTGTATATGTCCCACCAACCACATTTCTTAAAATACTACTTATAAAATATGGAAGAAATCCCATTTCCTGTAACAATTACCACTACACTTTTATTTTTGAACTAGGTAAGGGGCAGGGACCTACCATAAATTTCCTCCTTCAAAACTAAGAGGTTACTGTTCTCAAACTGATTTAAAAGGAATTGTAATCATGATAAAAGCTTTCCCAGCAGGAAACAGGTAGAGAAATGTGAAATAAGTGTCCTCACTCCAGGGGTAGATGTTAAAGCATAGTTGGTCACAGGTTACCATTTTTTCAATATATGGTATGTATAGGAACATGAGTTCTTTAAAATCAATAGAACTCTCTTTGTTTTGCAGTAATATATGTAAAATGTTTGAAAAACTTTTCAGAGTAATGCACTAATAGGTTGAGATTTTTGGAATTTGTCAAAGGTGACATAAAGCTTTGTATAAATATATGCTTGTATAGAAGTATAATCCTTTACACAGAATTAAATTGTAAGTTTGTTGGAGCAAGAACTTGACGTCTTTTATTTCTGCATAATCCAAGCACACTAATATATAACCTGTATTGTTTGTTTAACAGAATTACAAAATTAGTGGATGAAGGGAATAGGATACACGTAGGATTTTAGTAAAGCATTTAATACACTATCTCACAAAATCTTAAATTGGCTTGGATATAAACTCTCTGATACTGATTGAAAATTGGCTGAAGAATATAAACAAAGAGTACTACTAAATGGCAATATGTCAGAAAGGGGAATGTGTCTAGGGCAGTGTTTCTCAATTAAATTTGGCCACGGAACCTTTTTGAACTCAATAAATAATTGCGGAACCCCCCAAACTCTTAACAGTATTTTTACATATGGGGCCAAAAAAAATGTGGAAATAAGCAAATTATACACAAACAACTAGCTCAGAGTTTCTCAATTAAATATAAATTAAATTACACTTACACTGGGTACCCTCCGCCGAAAAATCCGGGACATCTTCCCTTTTTCAGCGGCAGCGCGGAGAACAGCTGCTCTCAGCGGCGTGGAGAACAGCTCATTGCGGAACCCTAACAGTGTTCCCCCGGAACCCCAGGGTTTCATGGAACACCAATTGAGAAACACTGGTCTAGGGGAGCAGTGCAGGAACTAGTAAGCCAACTGGTATATCCATTGACTTCAATACAGCTACTCTGATTTAAAATTAGCTGAGAGCTGGTCCAGTGTTTTTATTCATTTTAAAGAATCCCCAAAGCGTGCCCATGGCTTACAAAAGGTGGAAGAGGACACGGTCCCTGACCAAAGGACATACAATAAAAATTGTACATCAGTTATGCAGTTCAAGCAAACATACATGACATCCATAAAGTATACACATTAAATAGCTCCTACAGAAGATGAAATCTTCATCTGATTTTTTTTCTTTTGTTTCTTTGTTTTTCCCTCGAATGTCTGGAGGGTTAATAGTGAAAGGCCTAGCAGAAGAAATGTGCATTGAGTAGGGATTTGAATGTTCTGAGGGAAAATGTTTGACAAATAAGTATTGGAAAGGAGTTCTGAAGCATGGAAGAGAGCATAACAATGGAAAGTGAGAGAACAGGAGAAACTGAACAGTCAGTCAGGAGGTTTTGGAAGTGTATAGGCAACTGAAAGGAAATAGCAGGAAATAAGAGCAGAGACAGAGGCAGGGAGCTGTATGTAGAGCCTTGAAGGGGAGGATAGGAACATGGTCTCGGTTTGGAAGATGGGAGTGGCTAACAAAATGATATGGACAACAGGAGAGGAATATGTTCCTGTATGAGACTTCTTCCTTTATAACATCATCAATTATTATTTTCCAGTATTTGTTAAGCATCAACAGTGTGTTCTGCTTGGTATCAGAACCAGAAGAAGATATTGTTCCTGCCTTGTGAAGCTTAAAATCTAAATAGACCATTAATGAGCTCAAAGACAGAGTAAACAGTCATTAATTAAGTTGCAAATGCTACTTTGCCAGAATATGTTACGAACAATAGCACAGTCAAATGAACAATACAAAGGGACACAAATGAGCTAGGAATGTGGGCAGAATAGTCTAACAAATTGTAAAAATATAACATACTACATCTGGGGAAAATTTTATGCAACAGATATTTAATGGAAGGGAGAACCCAGGAAAATAAAATGTGGAAAAGGATCTAGAAGTGATAGTTGATAGCAAATTGGATTAAGATTTTCAATGCGATATAGCAGTAAAATATGCCAGCATAATTTTGGACTATATATAGAGAACCTATGCAGTCACGGGCAGTGATGGCCCTCTCCACAAGGCTTTAGTATGAAAGCTAGAAAATTGCATTCAGCTGTGGGTACCTCTTTAGTAGAAAGATACTGACAGAGTGAATGTGTAGAAGAGCCCCAAACATGATTGGGTGACTAGAGGATTTGACTTATTGTTATATATCCAAATACACCGTAACTATCCCCAACAACTAATAAAATAAGACATAGTCCTGCTCTTAATGTTCTTACACTGTAAGTGTAAGAGTGTAATCATAATCCTTATGAGGAAAGACGACAAATACTAAATATGTATAGGTTGGCCAAGTTACTATTAAGAGGGAACTTCACAGATTTCTATAAATATTTGAAGCCTATAAATGCCAAGATTGGAAGGGGGTTATATGGTGTCAAACATGAGATAACATTAAAAGAAAATATTAGGCTTAATATAAGAAAGAGCTTCCTGCCAGTGAGATTCTTTGGGTAGTGCAACAGTCTCATAAAAGTAGAAGATCCATCTCTTGGGATATTTAAAATTAGAGTGTATAAAAATGGAACTAAATGTACTGTAAGGAAAAATGCAGGTGATAGACAATAGACCTAATAGGAGAGGTGTGCACAATATTTCATTCACAAACAAAATGAAATGAAATTTGCCTTGGTTTGCGTTTTATTTTGTGTGCAAACCTGAAACTATTCTTTTAAAAAGTTTGACAAATGATCTGGAAGTTGTTCATACAGAGGACAACTTATGGAGCTTCTCTTTCTTCCAAGCCAGCCTCCTTCTGTACTAGAGGTTGGGAATCTTTTGTTGAAAAAAAGTTGATCTGTCAAAAATGAAACTTTCTGCAGGAACTTACCAGCTTCATTGAATCTATCATCAGAAAAGGTTTCTCTGGTTTGGAATGGAATTTCGGGTCAAAAAAGACACAGAGAAACTCCAGAATAGCCACTAGCCCAGTGACTAGGATACTCAGTGGAAATGTGGGAAACCTCAAGTCCCCACAATACCTGATTCAGATCAGAGTTGAACCTGAGTTTCTCACTTCCCAGGTGAGTGCCATAACAACCAGTCTATTGGCTATTCTGTGGTGAGTTTCTCTTATGAAATAATTCATGTATGTTGTAATTTATTATTACTAAGGCATATTTCTTCCTTCCCTTTCAAAAGAAAACAAAAGCAAAAAATAACTATAAAGTCCAGGTGCCACTGTACAATATTCTGTGTTTTAGTGGAATCTTACTCCTTTGACATTTCACTAAATGACAAAATCTTTGTAGAGTCCCTTAATATTTATATCAAGTTATATTGTGTCTTACGTTTTGATTCTGCTCAGAAACTTTGCTTTCTATTTGCAGCAATAAGCTGACTGTCAAAAGGAAACAGTTTTGTGTGTATACAAAGACAACTCTCTCATTTTGCTTTGCTAAATCCCACTGTAGTGGATTGTTTGCAAACTGCAGCAGTGGCAACATAAACCTTTTCCATGCAACAATGCTAACAAACAAACTCATAGAGAAGAGCTGTGTGGTCTTCTCTACTGTAAAAGAGTGGAGAGTATTAAATTTCAGCATGAAGATTCAATTTGTCAAAATGCTAAGTGCACACTCTTCACTCTCAACTGAGATAAAAGTTTAACATGAATCACGCACTTTAAACATTATTGAGGAGAACATATTACTGAGCACTGAGCTCTGCCATGACAAATAACATTTATCTGACAAAATGTAACAGAAGTGAGAGAGGTTTTATACATTAATGGCACAATAATTTTGAAAAAATTTGAAAAATGTACATTATTAATATTTATGGCATGCCAAAGGTGTATACAGCTTTTAGCAGACACATGAAACACATGGTCCCTGCCCTGAGTATCTTACAGTCTAATTCAGACACGAAAATATAGTACTTGGGAAGGCAAGACAGACAACAGTTGGCAAAAAGAAATCATTAGTTCAAAGATCAGAGTTTGAAGGCAAAACAAAAGGAGCGAGTTTTAGGAAGTTATTGGGTGCTAGAAAGTGAGGTAATTCAGGGGACAACTACAAACAATATGTGAAGGTCAGTCTCAGCAGCATTTTATAAAAACCTATACCTGCAAAAAATAAGATTAAAGGGATTATACTATTATGCTTGGTAAAGGAGACCTGACAAAAGAAAGTGCCTTTGGATTTTGTCAGAAGTGCCATTTAACAGAATGCTTAATACTGCAATCATTGCTCTAGAAGGTGGCAGGATGGACCCAGAAATATTAAGGTTTGGTGGAAATCTCTATTCTTTCTGCTGTGCACTTGCTTTCTCTAATAGTTTATTAATAATTAGGGCTATCAATGAATTACAGTTAACGCCTGCATTAACTGAAAACACAATTAACGCCTTAATTTTTTTAAAACTCATTAATTGCAGACCTCTGGGCAGGGAGGGAGGCATCAGCTGCAGAGGAACCTGACTGTGTCCAGTCAGACACAGTAACACAAAGCCACCACTGGAGGGCTTGAAGAGAAGAGGACAGAGGAAGAAGGGGCTTTCATGCTGGCTCCAGTGGAGAGGCAGGGATCCTAACTTCCTGTGCTGTGCCCCATTGTCCCCTGCCAGTCACTCACTCCTGCGACCACCACTTGCCCCCTTTTCCCACACTGTGCCCCATTGTTTCTGGCTAGCCCAGGGGTGTCCAAACTACGGCCCGCGGGCCAACTGCGGCCCGCGATCCATTTTTAATTGGCCCGCAGCAAATTCCAAAAATATACCAGAATATGGCCCGCACATGAAACCTGGCGGTATTGCACTTCTTGGTTTTAACTCTAGGTGGAGCTACTGAGTTGATCAAGGCAGTTCCTCTACAAAACAAAATTAAGGAAAGAAAAATTTTGCCACAGCGCACTGAAAATGACAACACTAAAGAAACGCAAGATAGCAAGTGAGTGTAGAAAATTTCAGACACGGTGGGAAAATGAATACTTCTTTATGGAAGTCAAGGGGAAGTGTGTGTGTTTGATTTGTAATGAGAGTGTCGCAGTGATGAAGGAGTACAATGTAAGACGACACTACGAAACCAAACATCAGACCTACATGTCCTACACTGGTGTGGAACGAGAACAGAAGGTTAAGCAGATGACAACTATCTTGCTAGCTCAACAACAATATTTTTCCTGTGCCAAAAAAACTCAAGAAAATGCCACAATAGCCAGCTATGAGGTGGCTCAACTCATTGCCCAGCATGGGAAGGCTTTTTCAGATGGTGAATTCATAAAACAGTGCCTCACTAAAGTCGCAGGAATAATGTGCCCAGAAAAAAGTCAAGAATTCGACAGCGTTAGCCTATCAAGAAACACAGTTGTGCGGCAAATCGAAGACTTGTCAGCCAACATAAAACATCAACTGTCAGACAAAACGTGTGCTTTTGATTTCTACTCCATTGCATGTGATGAGAGCACAGATGCCACAGATACCGCACAGTTATTAATTTTTTTGCGGGGAGTTGACAATAACTTTTGCGTTACGGAGGAGCTGCTTGATCTCAGCAGTCTAAATACCACAACAACAGGTAAAGACATTTTTGAAGCTGTGTCAAATGCAATTGACAAGATAGGACTTAAATGGGACAAGTTGTGTGGAGTTACAACGGATGGAGCTCCAGCTATGACAGGCGAGCGCAAAGAAATGGCCTCTATGGTGTGTGCCAAGGTGCAGGAGAGCGGAGGTGAGGCAGTTAAAATGCACTGTATCATCCACCAAGAAGCACTCTGTGCCAAGACAGTACAGCTTAGCGATGTGATGAACACTGTTGTGAAAACGGTAAACATAATTCGAGTACGAGCACTCTACCACAGAGAATTTCAAACTTTCTTAACTGACGTTGATGCTGAATATGGGGACCTGCTCTACCATTCAGAAGTGCGCTGGCTAAGTCGCGGCTCCGTGCTTCGGCGGTTTTATTCTCTGAGATCAGAGATCGACCAGTTTTTGAAAGAAAAGGACCGACCTCTTCACGAGCTGAGTGACCCTCTATGGATGGCAGACCTGGCGTTTTTAGTTGATCTCACTGAACACCTCAACACACTCAGCAAAAACCTATAAGGCAAAGACCAACTCGTACCGCAGCTTCACGCACACATGAAAGCATTCTGTGTGAAGCTCCGACTGTTTGAGGCACAGTTGCGCACCTTCAATGTCGCGCATTTCCCCACATTGTCCGAAATCAGATCTGCGTTTCCAAAGGCCGATCTCACTGATAAAAAGGGGAAATATGTGTCTGTGATCACATCTCTCATGACAGAATTTTCTCAGCGCTTCCAAGATTTTTCTACCATTGAGAACGATATCAAGCTGTTCGCGACTCCCTTCATGAAAAATGCAGAAGAAGTGGAAGAGAGTCTGCAATTAGAACTTATAGAAATGCAGTGTGATGATTCTCTGAAGAATCAACATCAGCTTCTCTCCTTACCTGACTTCTACCGGAGCTTGGAAGAAGCCAAGTTTCCTCTGATGAGACGCCACGCAAAAAGAATGATGAGTCTGTTCGGCTCAACATACATATGTGAACAAACATTTTCTCTGATGACGCTGAACAAAAGCAGATTGAGAACCAAAATGACCAACGACCATCTCTGTGACGTCCTTCGCATCTCAACCACAAAACTGACTCCGGACCTGCCAGCAATCCTGCAGGCCAAAGCGCAACTTCATTGTTCCCACTGAGCGCAACCGTGTTCCCCTGAGTTCAAAATATATTATACGTTCCATGTGTTATTAAGCCCTATTACTTAATAAATGTAATCATTTTATGTTGATAGCATTTTTAAAACAAATATTAGTTGATCTGTTGACAATCCAAACTTATTTGCATAACAAGCTTGAAATATAGTATATAATTTATTTTATATCCCCACCCCCTCCAGGTCTGTCAAGAAGGACCACCATCCAGAAGCAATCAGAGGCAGCTGTTTTGAGAATGAACTGCCAACCTTTTTTGTTCTAAAAAAAAAAAATCCCATTCATGAAAAGCAGTGTTGTAGGCTGATTGATTTAGTTTACTTACTTAAATAAACCAGGTGAGGCAATACGTACTTCATCTCGAGTGAGTGGCCCGGCTGTTTGTGTATTTTATCGCATATGGCCCTTGGTGAAAAAAGTTTGGACACCCCTGGGCTAGCCACTCACTCCAGGTGTACCCCCCCAGAAAACAAGGCCTGGCAAGCTTTTGTTTCTTTTTTACAGTGAAAATATTTGTAATAATAATAAATATAAAGTGAGCACTCTGTATTGTTTGTAATTGAAATTAGTATTTTTGAAAATATGGAAAACCTCCAAAAATATTTAAATAATGGTGTTCTATTATTATTTAACAGCATGCTTAATCACGCGCTTAATCACGATTAATTTTTTTCATTGTCTGACAGCCCTATTAATAATGATTATTTGTATTACAGTAGTATCTAGAAGGCCCAACAGATTGAGATCCCACTGTGAAAATATATAGAAAAGAGGTTACAATCTAAAAAGACAAGACAGACAAAGTGTGAAGACATGGAAGTATCATTGTGCCCATTTTATAGATGGAGAACGGAGACACAGAGGGAGTATGCGGCTTCCCCAAGGGTCACGCAGGGAGTCTGTGGAACGATCAGGCTATAAGGGCCTAAAGTTGGACTTTTAAGTTCATACTTAGGCACTTTATTAAGTTGCCTGATTTCTGAGAGTGCTGACCATGCAGCATCTCTCAATGAAAGTAATACAAAAAACTGGGTGCTCAGCAATTTTGAAAATTGGGCCAATTTTTATGTCTCTAACTATGGATTTAAGAACTTAACTTTAGACCACCCCGACTGTGAAAATCTTACTCTCTATATATTCTTTGAAGAATCAGGTTTAGCTTGACTAGAGCTTTGGGTAAACATTCCTGTCAGTCCTTACCTTATCAAACTGATCTGTCCATCCCTACCACATCCCTACTGGACTGTAGTAGTCCATCCCTACTGCAAACAATAGTTCACATTCATTTCAGACAGACCGCTGGCTGAGACATTGTCATAGGGCAACCTATTAGCTGATTAGGATTTTTAAGTGAATAATAAAGACCTTACCAAACAGGCAGCTTGTCAACTAAAGAAAGAGTTGTGGCATTACTTTGTTTTTTAAACTTAATGTGAGTTTAGTGCTCAGGAAAGGTGCCAGACTGATATATTTGACAGCCAACCCTACAGAACAAGTACAGTACAGGCATTAGTAATGCAAGTTTACACATGCCAATCCTCTAGTACACCTCAACCCTAGATTAGAGAGATCACCACATCTAGAGATGAAAAGTAAGTTCAGACTCCATACTTGTTCGGTTCTTGGCTTGCCTGATGAGACTGTCAAGAGTGACAATTAGTGCCAGTTTTGTTGTGGTTTTTGTGATCTTGGCCTGCACTCTAGAAACCAGGCTGAGAGGGGAGAGGTATTTTAGAAAATAAAATGTCTCCAGGATGAAGATTATGACTTTTATATAGTCTTTGGCCTTGTGTTGTTTTCTGCCTGTGATGATGGTGTTTTTACAAATGAGAAAAGTGCAGAAAAATATGCCATCCAGTTCAAATATTAATGTTTTTTTCCGATGTTGTGCTTCCCCTGATGCTCTTATTCTCTTAGCCCTAGTCCTTTGCAATATACTTTCTCTCAATTAAACTATTTCTAATTTGTAAATTTGTTTATGTGCTATTACTGAGCACACGGCAGTCTCATGGCAGATGCAATTGCCTACTCATACACAGGACAGCTACCACTGAACTCAACTGGGATTTTTTAAAAGCATTTTGAAATAACTTGAAGTATAGAAGACACCATATAAAAGCAAATTATTTTCCGTTCCATCTATATAAACAGAAATCTATAGTCCCTTTTTCTGTGAACTAACAATGGCTGCTGTGTCTGACAGATGAAACGCATTTCCAAAGACTTATCATGTGAGATAGCTCTTTCAAATGCATCTAGGCTTTCTCAGATGCTGAAAGAAAAGGATCCATGAAAATCCACACAGTTTATTTTAAAGCAAGAGAGTTGGGATAAATGAGACTCCAAATAAGATTAAATTGCATGAAGAATATATCTGGAACTTTATACCAACCTTTACCATAACGTCTGAATCAGTCTGTGAAACGGTTAACGTATGTGAAAAATAAACAGATAGGTTATGGTTTGGGTTTGAATATTTACAGATAAAAATTCAGTACCACGTTGCAGCTAATTTAGATGCCATTATTTAATAATGACAGACAAGTTTTGGAACTGACAAAACCTCTCTAGCCTGCAAGATTGTCTGACAGTATTATACACAGTATTATAATCTTGGCACAAGCATTATGGAAGAGAGCCGTAAAGCTGTCTTCTGAACACTGTCCTTGGAAGGCCGGGCTGTGGGGGCATACTGGGGACAGAGATAAGAGTGGGAGGGATATGTCAGGGAAAGGGACATAGCACATATTACTGTGGAAATTCTGAACAGCAGTGCAACCTATAGGGTAGCCTTGGGAGGCTGCTATAAAAGGTTCCTCAAGGCTGTTTAAATCACTGTGGGGGCCTTTCCGATTGCCATGGCAGCCCCAAATTGCAAAGGCACAGAAGTGCCTTCAAGCCACTCCTCCCCATGATCTGCAACATCTCCTGGAGTCTTGGCCAAATCCTTGAGGAAAGATTTAGGGTGAAATCCTGGCCTCCATGAAGTTAATGGTGAATCTCCTATTGACTACAATAGGGACAGCTAATGAAGCTACTTCAAATAATTCAGATGACTGGAAGTCAAAAATCCTTTCCCATAAACCACTAAATTAAAGATCAAGTCTACCAGCAGATGTATATAGAAAGAGAGCTTCCCTGCTCTCCACCCTATATCATTTGATACCTTGATTCCACACTACCTTGAAAAGGTTCATTTTGAATGTTGTTTACACTTTTAACGTTTGACTTATTTCAAAAGTTTTCTAGAGCAATAGAAATGAATTTTTGTGGCAAATAAACATATTCATCTTACATCTCCTATATGGAGTCTGATAGCTGGCAAAGAGTTTGCTCAATGTCACTAGTACATTACAGTAGTTATTTGTAACTCCCCTTAATAGTAAAGCTGATGGCACTCTAATTAGCAAATATTTCTGAAATTTCAAAATGATGAGCGCATAATTGCTTATAAAAATACTAGTATTCTCTCTTCTGTTCCAAACTTAATGTTAAAAAACTTCATGGAAATGAAGATTCAAGATAAGACATGAAAAGTAAAACTACCAATCACTAATGATATGTAATATTATTATTCTGTGAACTGCTTAAATTAGTCCCCAGAAAGTTAGTACCATACCGTTTTAAAGGCATAATGCAAGTTTTCATTTCAGAAAATATAAGAAGCAACTCTGTATTCTTTTTCCTATAAAAATTTGATAGTTTAAGTTCCCTATGAGTCTCATTTTAAAATACATGCGTTCAAATGTAGATTGAGACCTTCTCTAGAGGGCTAAGTAGAAAGTCTTTTAAAGTGAAATTTCGACAGAAGAGTAAATTCTGGGATATTATTCCCAAGATAAATCAATCTTTCCTGGTTATCTTTGATATCTTCAATTACCTCAACTTGCAGATAATACTAATTTCTCTTGAATTAATAGTTTTCTTTCAAAAGAGAGACTGCCCATTCTGACACATAAAAGAGCCATGGATAATAATGAAAATCTTCTTTTTGTCAAGTGAATTTGATACCTTTGAACACAATTTCACCCTAAATAGAATCATGTTATGGTTAATTTTGCATGACTGCTATTTCTCACTGATGCAAGAGATTTTTCTAGAACACAAGTCAGCACTAAGCAAAGTGCCGTACTATAGGAGACTCGTAAACAATAAGAAATAGTTGTAATCACATTTAAATGAAACAAAAGTCACTAAACAAAACTCAGTACAATTACATACAGATTTAACCTACCGTGTTAATGTTTACTCAGACTAAGTCATCAGTCTAAGTAATCAAATGACTTACCTGAGCCCCAAATTATTAGACACTGATGTGGAAAGATTTGTTCAACACCCATTCAGCCGATGGGCTGTTTTTACTAGCTCTTCGTACACAATAGAGTCGTAACATGATTCGTTTCAGAAGGGGAGTCATCTGCTATACATGGTTTTAGTGGGTCACACACATGCTGTGGAAATGAGATGTGATAATTTGTCTACTGTGATCTTACATGCCTTTGAAAATAGGGATGGAAAAACCCAGGGAAGTTTAATTTTGCAGAAGCTAAGGCATAGAGATTTTTATTTTCCCTCTCATTTTCCCTTTTTAACCTATAAGCTGCCATCAGATTTTCAAACTTCTCTGCAAACAGACAAGATACTTTATTATAATTGGACATATACAGACCTTGTAATACTCAATACCTCCCTGTTTAACAGCTGCATTTTCTTTACTTCTTAACTGTATAACATATCTTGATTATTTTCTCAGTTTATCAAATGGTAGAGAAGAAAGGCAAACACGGTGTCACAGGATAGATTTTTCTATTATTTTCAGAAACTTTCATCTTGTATGTTCTTAATTCTTTTGATTTTCAAAACTTAGTGAACAAAATGGTTCTATGCTGCTGCTGTATAAACATGGGAATCTGTTAAATGTTCTAGGAGAATTAGGAAGGTGAGTATTCAACAGTAATGCTCAACAGTGATGCAACTAGAAGAAGCGCTTTAACAGTGGGCAAAATCTGTGTGTATGGAATGTCAAGTTGGAAGGAACAATGCACTGTTCTTCGGAGCAATTGTTTTGAAGAACAAAACCCTAATAAGTTGATACATAGCAACAACAAGAATAAAAGTGATATCAGCATGTCCATGTAATTCAGATGGTGTTGATGTTCATTAAGAACTTGCAGAGCCTGTGAGAATGGGAACACACAGTGGGTTATAGACTTCACTTGACACACAGAAATTTTTCCTTTTTTGTTATATGAAGTGTGATATTTTTGAGACTTTTAGAACTTTGTTCCTATATCGTAACCCACAGCAATGAGCTGAGGAGTGGAGATTTCACATACACAAAGCCAGCGAGTGAGAAATTGAAATGACATGGCTCCATTGCTACTTTGTTGTTGAGGTAACCCAAGTAGCTTTTCAGTCTGTGATTCTGTCAAATGAATTTGTCTATGATGTACCAGGACAAAATTTTCAAAACCCTCCAACAAGAATAGAATTTCTGTTACATTGTATTCTTTTTAAGATGCAAGAATTTTTATGTAGGTGCACCTTGTAACAGTGTACTGCAATAAGGACTGTTATGAATGCCTAAATGTAAATGTATATGTAAAATGATCAAGTACATTTTTTATTTTCCTTACTTATTTAAAGAGGCATCTTAAAGATGAAGCCCATTTCTGCTATTATGTGAATAATACATTATTTTATTTCAATAGGACTACTTGTGCAGTAAGAGTCAATCCAACATAGTCTGCTATTCCTGCTTATCTTGATATTAGAACCTAATATTCCTAGCTAAGGCAAAATTTTCATAATACAACAAAAAATATTTCCCCAGCATGGAGAAAAAAAAATGAGGGAAATATCTGAATTTTTTATTAATCTCACTCTACTTGTTTGATATCATCCTGCTTGTTTCTAAGAGAATTCTAAGAGCACAGTGGCTGGGCCATTAATTGGGAAGGTGCTATTTTCCAAGCACCAGGCACACAGCTGGTTTGCCAAGATTGAAAGCCTACAGATCAAAAAGAATATTTCTGGACAAGAAAAGATGTGGGTTGAGTAGCCAGAAGCTGTAGATGAGTCTCTGATTGAGAGACACACAGAGATCATGCTGCTGCATCAGCACAGTCTGCTGCTCCTACACCAGAGAAGGATATAACTGAGTTGAATGGAACTTACCTAAAACTTAATCTTTCTCCTTGCAAACTTTGGTAAGGGGCAATATGCATATAGGCCTTTATTACTTCAACCCTTGTCTCTGATTGCTACATATCTTTGGGTGAAAGAATAATAATGCTTTGTTTTCAGAAAGCTGTGTCTGAGTCAGTTTAATCAGCCATGGTTACAAATCTCCAGAGGCTTACAGGTTCCACACACAGTTGGGCCTGTCATGTTAACGCAGTTGGGGAAAAGTGGGACTGTAGAAGCCCAGAAATCTCCCAGGCTGAGATTAGCTGAACCATGGTGTTCCACTCAGAGTGGAAGGAGGTCAAACCTGTCACCTGAAGGGTCCACTCAAGAGGGACTAAAATGGATCTCAAGCACACCTTGACCTATGACAGTGACATACAGGTTTTAAAATTTTGTTTTTGGAATATGTACTAATTTCAAGTGTGCTTTTTTTTTTTAATACTCAAATAATAAAAAGAGAGCCTTTAAACCAGGCTCAGGTCAGGAATGCAAGGCAACTTGGAGATCTTGTCTGAATATTAAAAGAACAGCAAGGATATGAATGCTGTCTCCTAGACTGTATGGGGAACAATGGTCTTAGGCGTGAAAACTGTCTACAAACAGCCCCTCCTGAAAGAATCTAAATTACTGTCCCACTGAGGTCATTAGTGCATTAGCACTATTATATGAATTTATATATTTTTTTTATATATTATATGAATTATATTAATTTATTTCTCCCTCCGAAACTAAAATTAATTCCTTGAACAATAAAAGCCCAATTGGGCAAACACATCTAACTACAGTTAAGCAGTAATTCAGGTAAATAGTGCTTTGGTCTTCAAAAGGTATTATGAATGCTTAAAGCTCACCAATGTGAGGAGTGGTTGAGCTGTAGGTATGCACTGCACCTATTTCTCACTTCGGCTACATAATACTGAGATGTTTTGTAGACAGAAGAAAACATGTATCAAACACAGATATCATCTTTAAAAGCCTTAATAAATTGGTCAGTGTTTATCATTTTTACCTTCTTCCAAAAGTGTGTTCCTCATAAGGAAGCCGGCTTTAAAACGCCTTTCAATAAACTATTATATAAAAGAAGCTAACAGAAGCTTTTTCTAATCTGCACAAGTCTTTAATCAGGTTTGGAATTTTCTTTTCATTTCACTTTAATTGTGGTTCCTTTCTGCTAAAGATAAGAACATGATGCAAGCTGTATCACAAAAACAAAGTGAAATGGCCAAAAACGTGTCCAATATGTTAGAGAATCATACAATGAAAAGAAAGCATCTTGTGAGCTAGTAGAAATCCAATTATAGCAATTAACTGAGAACTTACATTCTCACTGGGACCAAAACCCCACCAAATCCCTCCAAATAGGTGAGGAGTTCCCTCTTGCGAGGAGATTGTGTGACAGAATAGGGTAGGTCTTTATCAAATTATGGACTCTTTCATGTTCTGTGTGTTAAAATATTGGACACTGACTCCACAAGCACACTCAATGACAACCTATTGTACTGCAGTCCAGACAGGCTGCCCTGCCCAGGAAAGGTGTTTGACACCTCATTGAAGGAGTAATGCTAAGAGCCATGAAGATTGCAACCTGGAGCCAATAACTGATTGTGTCTCAAATACTGGCCCAACCCCCTGCTACAATGGGTTTCCTACACAAGGCCTACAAGGGGATAGGGACAAGAATGACTTCTGGATCCATATCATCTCAGGCCTGGTCTAAACTAGAAAATTAGGTTGGCATAACTGAAGTGAGGAAGGGAGCACATTTCAGCACTTTTATTTTCAAAAATTTGACACTCCTGAGTGACTTTAGGACAAAAGTAACCACGGTTAAGAAATTCCTTTGTTAGACCTGTGTTCCTTATTTTCCTTACACATTGTGCCTGAGGGGTTAAACTAGAAACCCAGAGTAGTCATGGCCTGAAGGATTCTGAAGGAGCATGGGTAAGTGATTGGTAGGTCAGGAGATCTCAGGCACTAGTTTTGGGGTCCAGGCAAGTTGGGCAGAGCTCCACATACCAAGGGAGGGTGTCAGACAAGAGATTTCAGCTCCAAGAGTGTACCCTAGAGTCTCAGAACTATAAGACAGTGACTAGACTATACAGACCCAGTTGGCTTGGAAGCACATGTGCCCAATGACTGGGTCTACCCTTAACAGACAGGTGACCATACAGTGGGACACTGGGCCATGTCATAACAGTGTGGATGCAAAGAACCTATAAGAACAACACAATGTTATAAATCAGCAGTAGCCAGACTGTTAGGAAAAAGATTGAATTAAAAAAAAAAAAAAAAAAAAAAAACTCTTCTCTTTCCATGTTGTTTTAGGTTATTTTTTTTAAAAGACTCACTCAGTAGTTACTAATTTATATAAATTGCACTGTCTCTATCCTAATCTAGTTGCAACATTCTAACCTAGTAGCACACATTCACATTGTGAAATTACAATGCAAAGGTCACATGGAATTCACTCGAATGAGGCAGGGAAAACAAAGAAAACATGTTAAGAGATTGTTATGCCTCCATAGTTATAGAGCAATTATTAACCTTTTAGCACTGGCCAAGATACTACTAATATAGAATAATAGAATCATAGAAATTAGAAATGGAAAAACCTAGTCATCCCCAACAATATAAATTTATTTTCTACAATCTACTCTGAATTTTTTATCACTTAAGAAATAAGAGTTTAATCTAGCTTGCTAATGCAAATGTAGTAAATTACTGCAGTAGAATGGTTGCCACAATAATTGAATATATTGGTATAGTACATCTTTACCTGAAAGAGAGCTATTTTGATAAAAGTACCTCTTGCTAATGTACCTTAGTATTATACCAAATAGTTCTGCATCTCATAGGTATTCTGTATGATAGTGGTTTAAGAGGAAGGTGCAAGAAAGCCCATAATGGACCACTATGCAATATCTCGTCACTAAGGGAAATTTCTTCCTAATCTATGTAAGTCTGTGATTGGCTTATACCATGAAGCATGAGGATTTTATTCCTTCTTAAAATTGTTTTATCCTCTCTAATGTAATTGTGGATGTTCTCATTATCCATATAAAATGTCTAATCTTTTTTTGAATCCTACTAAGCTCCTGGCTTCAATCTTTAAATACAATGAATATGCTGAAAGCCAATGTAAAACTGAAAAATGACAATCACAGAACATGCACTCCTTTGCAAAAAATCATCTCAACGGCCATAAATGAATTTAGGGAAACCAGACATCTAATACAATTACTTCATTATTAAGTATAATTTAAGTTTTTTCTGCATTTGTTTGATTAAGCAACTTTTACATATTGATTGAGATAATACAGCTTGACAGATACAAATAGAATGGACGGTAGTCAGCAAGGAGAACAGTGAAAACCTGTAACCATTCACCACTGCCTCCATGTTAGGCCACAAGTATATTTGGAAGCAGATTTCAAGTATAGGTAAAGGAACTTCCCACTTGGACTTTTATTATATCAAAAAGCAAAGTAAAGCTAAATAGAAACTGGACAATGCATTTAGTAAATGGGAGCTTTTATCCATCACTGTGCAGTTTGAACACAGTTATCGTCACAATATAATCGATATCCATCTAGAAATTAATGTGGATATTTGTGCCTATATTCCAAATGTGCATGGACATTCTGGTGCATTTCAGTCTGAAAGTGGCACCTGTGAAAGGATATAAATTTTGGCTTTAAGCTTTATGTGGAGACCTGGGTTTGGAGTTGAATGGGTATTGGGGAACAAGACTGTATCTGAAGGATCTTATAGAGTAATTAACACTCGAGTAAAACAGGCCAGTGAAACCTCAGGACTATGTAATCTGAGCATAAAACATAAATACACTGAAGACACTTATCCGATATATTTGGGTACACATAAACACAGTAACTTCAACTGCACTTCAAATGGATTTTACCAGAAGTAACATTGTTTACAAATTCTTTCAGGTTCTTAAACTTAAACCTGTTCCTGCTGTTTCCTAGAAAATGTTATAAATGTAAAACCTTAAACCTTTTATCAGAAATGAATGAATTCATCTCTGAACTACTGAGATTTATGCAGCTCTCCAAATAGTTTGGTCATGGCTCCTCAAACTGGAAATTCTGTCAGCAAGCATGAAGGATCAGTCAAATTCTTCCTTCCCTTTTTTCCTCCAAATTTGCTCACACTTAATAGCAGTTTTTTTTTTATCATCAAGTACAGCGATCAAACATATAAAGTCCATTTTCAGGAATATTACCAGCTCTATCTTACACGGCTCCTACAATCATAGTGTGAGACTGTCTCAGAACAAACATTAATGCATTTATCATCTCTGTAACGTACAGAAGAGGTTCCAGCAATTTTCTCCCAATGGAACCTTTCAAAATGGAAGAAACATTGAGCACAACCACAACATATCATAATTTTAAATCACACAAACCATTAAAGAAAGAATTTCACAAGACTGTTTGCATCAATAGTTTCTCTCAGAAAATAAGTTGAAAGAACTGGACGTACATGTCCATTTTTAATCAATTAAAATATTGTATTATTACCAACACTCTCCCTACTTGAAGCCAATTTGTTTATATTTGTTGACATTTTCATCTCATTCCTTTAAAGGGAATACAATTTATACAACTACTAACACTGCTACTTCTTTATTAACAGTGGACCACATATTCCACTAATGTTTTGCTTTTAATCCACCTCCATTAAATGTACATTCCTGACATCATGACATAGGGTGACCACCCATCCCTTAGTACAAGGGACATCCCTAGACGCCCTTATTTAATTGATTTGTTCCATAAGTAAGGGAAGGCTGAATCAAATCTTTGCAGAAGAGCACTAAGCTATGTTTTCAGTATAGAATTCAGACTCAAGAAACCAATGTTTTAACAAAAACTAATCACAAAGATTTAAAAAAAGATTCTCCTTTAGGGTTGTCCTAAGACTGCATTGACTTGCACACCTGAAATAAAAATCACAGATGTGGCTTCTTGTTTCAGACTGACAGTTAAAACATACTACATATTCAAAAAGTTTCCACTACAGTCCTCTTTTTGTACTTGTAAGGCAGATAAGAAAATGCAGAGAAGAAATTACAAAACTTCTGGAAAGGGAAAGGTTCATTAGTGGCTAAACAAACAGCACGTGCTTGCTACATATGGGTGCTAGTATGTTTTATCATGAAGAAGATTCAGTGAGTATTGTGTGCAGGAGGAGGGATGGCCTTGGTATGGTAGCTAGCTCCTCCTTCTCCCAATTTCTTAAAACTTAAGGAATTTCTTGTGTCCATTCCTACCTCAAATGCAGTAGAGGAAAGAATATATTCCTTGGGTAAACAGACGTGGATCGATTGCAGAAATCTGCTAAATATTTAGTCTGTGATGGCTGAGCTTGAAATTAAAGTTAATTTCAAATTGTACATGCAAGGAGTTTAATGAATTCATTTAAAAAAAACAAAGATGTACTGAAATGTATTAAAACTCATAATAAGTACTATTTTAAACATTACATTCAAGTTTATGATGATTGCATTGTATACACGAGGGCAGTAAAAATGCACACAAGAAAAAGAAATATATGGTATGTTAAGGAAAATGGTGTTTCCTTAAAATTCCCCTTAAAATAAAGTGTTGCCCCTTATTTTTCATGTGATTTTCCCTTATTTCTGTCCAAAAAAGATGGTCACCCTACATGACTACTAGTGATTTGCACAAGGCATTGAGATCAAATGTCCTCGATGTCCACCTTAAGACAACTCACACATAAGAAAAACCCAAAGCATTTGTATTGATAGCATAGTAATATTTTTCCTATCTGAAAATGAAATCAGCTAAAAAAATAATTCTTTATAGTGTTGCAATCACCAAAACTGAGAACTGCATTTGAGTTAGTAGTGATGGAGCTTTAGATACTCTCCAGTCTCAGAAAAGGAAAAAAACCCTAAATTAGGTTCGATGAGTTTCTTAAAAATGTACAAGTATATCTTGCTATGAACATCAACACAGGTCAAAAAAAACCATAGCAGGAAGCCATAGAAAAGTCAGCAATGATTCCCCTAAGGAATCAATTCTATTTCTACTCAAACAGGATTACTTTAAGAGTTATGTAGAGGATATAATAGTGTAGATTCTGGAGAATGATTTATCAAATTAAAGAGCATTTCACACTGTATCCTGAGTACTGAGACACATATATATGCAAAGAAAACTGATGCAGAATGTGAAGTATACATAAGATACAGATGTCTTCTAAATTTGGATATAGAGCTGGTCAATTTATTTCATTACAGATAACAGATGTAACTTACACTGGTTTTACACCGATGGAGGTGCATTGATTTAACAGAATCCAGATTTACATTGTCACAGCCCAGGTAAAGCTCCACCTGCTAGACGCTCACCAGGCTGCTGTATTTAAGAACCTAATAATGGCCATACTGGGTCAGACCAACAGTCCATCTAGCCTAATATCTTGTCTTCCAACATAAGTCAATGCCAGGTGCTTTGGAAGGAATGAACAGAATAGACAATCATCAAGTCAGCTATCCCCTGTCATCCACTCCCAGCTTCTTACAGTCAGAGACTAGGGATACCCAGAGCATGGGCTTGCATCCTGACCATCTTGGTTAATAGTCATCGATGGACCTATCCTCCAATAATTTATCTAATTGTTTTTGAACCCAGTTATAGTTTTGGCCTTCACCACATCCCCTGGCAATGAGTTCCAATGGTTGACTGTGTGTTGTATGAAGTAGTACTTCTTTTTGTGTGTTTTAAACCTGCTGCCTATTAATTTCACTGGGTGACCCCCTAAATTCTTGTGTTATGTGAAAGAGTAAATAAGACTTCCTTATTCTCTTTCTCCATCATCATGATTTTATAGACCTCTATCATATCTCCCCTTAGTTGCCTTTTCTCCAAGATGAAAAATCCCAAGCCTTCTAATCCCTCTTTATATAGTTGCATTATGATATTTTCTGTGTCTATCCCTTTCCAAATGGTTCCTAACATTGTTAGCTTTTTTGAATGGAATGCTGCATATTGAATGGATCTTTTCAGAGAACTATCCACAATGACTCCAAGATCTCTTTCTAGAGTGGTAACAGCTAATTTAGATCCAATCATTCTGTATGTAAAGTTGGAATTGTGTTTTCCAGTGAGCATTACTTTGCATTTATCAACACTAAATTTCATCTGCCATTTTGTTGACCAGTCACTCAGATCTGCAAGAATCCTTTGTAACTCTTCAGTCTGCTTTGGATTTAACTTGAAAACCTCTGCTCTATTCTCTGTACTGCACGTTTAGTTAGCCATGATCATTTTAATGGATAGTGCCACACTGCCTTGCCATCAAGGGATCCCTTCCAGCAGCTCTTGCAATGCCTTGTCATTCTTAATAGACAACCCTCAATCCCACTTTGAATCTCTCATGTAATATTTTCTAAACAGGGACAAGCATGTTTATCCTTCCAGGCATATTTTGCTTCAGTCATAATACATAATGTACTGTACACTTTATCCATCATAGACTTTTACAATAACTTCAGGCTGTACATACATGCCACAGTCTCTATTGTCACCTCAACCTTCATACACAGAATTCTTTTTCTGATAGACAATTTTGTTTCTGCATCTTCATCCAAGGCCCAATATAACCATAATGGGAAATCACTGGCTGCATATTTACACTACACAGTCTGTTCAACATTTCTTTTATAGTATACCAGAGACACTGCCTGATGTTACAGTGAACTAATTTCTAGAACCACGTTCTAACCTCAATTCTAGGCTCTGCAGAAAGAGTTGTTGGAGTCTTTGTAGGAGACACACTCCTCCCTAAGGGTTCAATTGTGTTCTGTAAGCATGGTCCTAAATTGGGAGTAGTGTGGATCAGCACAAATCCAGAAGAAACACCAGGATCACGAAGGCTATGTATCTGCTGCTATATCCATTTGTAGTACACAAAGTATTTCTCTCTATACAGCTGGTCAGTGTACGGGGGACCAGATGACTTAATCACTCCTCATTCACTTTGGGGAGATTACATTCTGACCACATACATTCCCTTTGCAATTTCATCTGAACTCAGTGCACTTCACTATTGTGTAGCATTGCTATGTGCTGCTAAACAATTGCCACCTTTACCCTACAAACAGTTGCACTTCAAGGATGATGAAGTGATCTTTACACCACTATATAGCTTCCAAATTGCTCCGCAGTTCTTCCAATTAAAGCTGAAATATATGGCAACACCATAATCAAGATCATTTAGCTTTTGTCTTAGCAAACATGGAGTTGTGCTTTTGCTAAGCCCTAAGCAGCAATAGCAACAGTACTTTCACTCAGTTTTCCCTGGGGTTGCTTGAACCTTCCTAGAAGAGGTCAGAGCATTCCTAGGAACGTCATACTTACTGTCTGAAAACCTCTGGACTAGAATATTTCTCTTATTAGACAGCCTGAATTGCTCCTCTGTCCCTAACAGGTTTCAGCTCTTATCATTACTTGGTTTCTTTTCTGTATCCCCTTTCTTCCTCTGGCCACTCTGCATTAGGTAATTCACCCTCATTATTTAGAGGACTAAATATTTTTAGTCAATTTACTGAACAAATTATATATAGCCAGATTGTCACCTTTATTCATGCTGAGTAGCTCCTCACATGTTGAGTAAGATACTAAATCAATATGAATCTGGCCAGATGGGATTAACAATTACATCTTCTCTTCATCATATGGCCCAAAGAGTTGATGACTTTGCTTTGAAATGAAAATCCAAATGATTAAATTTAGCACATTCAAGCATTTTGAATCATCTCTTTCTAAAAATCTTTATTGTGTTTTTCTAATCCACAGATTCATGCAGTTGAAAGAAGAAGGAAAAGAAAGTAGGACAAGAAAGTGCATTTCAGACAGGTTTCCATATGAATTTGCATCACAACATTGCTTACTTGGACAATCACAGGTGAGATGTTGGTCTTTACAGTTGTCCTAATTTACTCATTTGTAGTTTATAAATGTAAAGCCTATGGTAAAATATATTGAGGTCAGATTGCAGTCCAACCAGTTAAGGCTTTAGAAAGTAGGCACATTAGAGGAATAACAGTCTAACGTTGAAAATATATGACTGGGTATGCATATGTCTTCACTGCAGAGTTAACCCAGGCTCTTACCTGGGGTTTAGCCCAACCCTGCTTCTGCTTCCCACTGTCCACAAACAGAAGCCTTTTACCTGTGTTTGAAAGTGTTAAGGCTGAGTTAGATTACTCAGATAGGATGTGGGTTAGAAGCTAGACTCCAATTTAACTCAGTTTGGAATCCACCCACTTTGCAGTGAGGATACAGGCTAATTCACTCGAGTGCTCCTAGTCCACCAATGCCTTCCCATAAGTCTCCCCAAAGAACAGACAAGTTCTCCCACAATTGACTTGGAAAATAATCTTACAGCGTCTCAGCAGAAAGAACCTCGGGATATACCCTCACACACACACACACACACACACACACACACACAGGCATGTATAGAAAAATAGAAGACAATAATGCATGTAGAGCTTTGCAGTGGTGATGCTCACACTGGAGCTAGACTAACTTGGGTGGTCAGACCTAGGTCCTGATCACCTACATTATCTCTGGAGTGACGAGACACGCTGGGAATCCAATATCTGGGAGTTGTTCTTGTCTGTCACATGCTTGCTTTGTGACCTGGGGCAAGATACTTAACTGCACTTTGCCTCAGTTTCCCCACCAAGATAATGGAGATAATGATGTTTCCCTACCTTACATCAGATTGTGAAGCTTGATTCATAAAGATCCCAGTAAAGTCAATAGAAAGTTTATCATTGGGCTTTTGTGCAGGCTTATTATGAAAGTCAACTGAAGGAGTGCCACTGACTTCAGTGGGCATTCTATCAGGTAGTAATTGTGTAAAGCACTTTCAGATCCTAAGCTGTGAAGCACTCTGAAATGTAAAGTAATAGATATAGAAGTGGTATATTTACAAAATGAAACCTGGTATCCTCAAGGTCTTTTCTTTTTTTTCTTTTTTTTTTTTTTTTTAATTTGAAAGAATTCATTATTATGTGTGTGTACTCCTGCCACAGTTCTTTACCAAGGAACATTTCTTAGATGAATGCACAGCTAAATAGGAGCATTACTGGAATTAAAAACAAAGGAATCACTTTTAAAAGCAAAACCATACATCATCCAACACTGTGCATTATAACATCTCTGCAATATTCCAATTAAACGAAAATAAGGTGCTATAACACATATTTGGCTTTACCCCATAAAAGTTTGAAAACAGAACTGGTTCATTGAAATGATATCACTAAACGAGTCCAGCTAATTGAATTAAAATGATTTTATATGAAATTTTTTTCTTCCCTTAAATAAAAAAACAAAACAAAGGAGGCAAGGATCACTGAATTCTTTTAATGGTTATAATGGCTGTTTACAGCCCCTTTACATGGCAGACATGACTTACAACTGCCCCGTAGTTCAGATTGTGCATACCAAAATGCTGTGCATACCAAAGTGCTATGCCATAACTCTTCTGTGGGGACTGCAGACAGGAACTAAAAAGTTCCTAGTTCATAATCCTCCACAAACAGGAACTAGGAACCTTTTAGTTCACACCTTCAGAGTCCAGATAGGATGTTACAGCTCAGCACTTTGATGCGCACTGCTATTCAGATCCCTATAGTCCAAACTGTGTGGCAGTGTAGGTAAACCCTCAAACAGAACCAGGCAATATCAAAGTAACAACATTACAGTACATTTGTCTGTGTTTCACAAAGTAGTTCTTTAAATGACAAAATTCAATAACCACATTACTCATATAACTTCCCTGCATGCTGAATGAAATTA
The DNA here is from genome assembly GCF_026122565.2 of Emydura macquarii macquarii. Taxonomy (NCBI): domain Eukaryota; kingdom Metazoa; phylum Chordata; order Testudines; family Chelidae; genus Emydura; species Emydura macquarii. Next base: position 15,446,813 of record NW_027132773.1, read on the forward strand.
AACATTTAAATCTGTAGTTGGCCAGCTATACTATACAGTTATAATGTTTCTAATTCAGCACAGTTTACAGATGTGGTGGTGTTTGAATTAAATTAATGCTTTAATTGAAGTTAGAAAAACAACCTAGACAGAGAAGAACTAAAAAGCCATTTTGAGGGTCCCTTGACTTTTTCTGCAATATTTTTACTACAGCTCAAAAAAGCGTATTTTATTTATAAATTTGAGGAAATTCTCTATATATGCCTTGAGATTCTGATTTTGGTTCTACTAAAAGCAATATAGATACAAAGAGACCAAAGGACATAATGGATAACAATCTTTACATAGTTCCTAAAATATTTTATCTGTCAAAGATCTTTCACATTTTAGGATTCATAATCCCCCAAAGATGACAAATTAGATCTTGAATGATCCCAGTATTTTTGTCTGACCAGACTAGTCCATTAGTTCATTACACATTATTCTACAAGTGATAAATGATTTCTAATATCTGTTCTCAATCTGTTATTCCATATATGCCACATGTAACTCATTATGCTCATCTAAAAAACATAACTATGTCTGACTTTATCTATAGCATGTACGTTTTTCTTTAATTGTAATTAAAGGAATAGCATCAAGGTCGATAGCCCTAAAATGTAATCTACCTTAAAGATAATTTTTTGTACTGGGCCTTTTTGACCCAGCAAAATGCATTGGTTCCTCCAAATTACAATTGTGACACAGATAACATTCAAACTATTCTATTGGGTGACTTCTATTACAACAAAACCAGGACAGTGAGTTCCTTTCTTGCCATTGTGCTGTCTTTTCATTATGACTGACTATTCTATTCTTATAAGAGAGAAGATACTAAAATGAAGAAGAATATGCTTCTGAACAGCTTGGAGAGTACAATTTTAATATATTCAGAATCCTACTTGCTCACAAGAATTGGTCAGGCAGAGGAATGGACATTGTGATATGCCAATCTGTTCATAACATATGCAAATCTGTCTCCACAAACCAAAACATGTGTAGGCGACACATTAGTCAATAAGAGCTGAAAGTACGTCTTTAAGTCTGCTTTTCATCTTCTATATATCTAGTCTATTCTCATAATTAATTTCCTCCCACAAGAGTATGCTTGTCACCTTTTCCTTTATATTTCCAATTGCTGCTATAAATTTAAATTTGAAGAAAAATATCTATTTATATTTGATACTTACTCAAAATTTACTCAAACAATACAACTCAAACAATACAAACCTTTTAAATGGTTCTATACACATATCCCAAGGTCATCCTCTGTAGAATGCTAGAAAACTTCATTTTCAAAAGTTGTCACAGAAGTTCTCTGTGAACTACTTAGTGCCTCTTCACTCAGAAAAAAGGTGAAATCTTAACTCATGATAACAAACATGAGGTACAATCCCAGAGAAGAAAAGGCAGCTTGTAGTTTTCACGTGTTAGCAGGTGTGGCTGAATGCTATGGAGGAGCCTAGGGTGTACCTTGAGCTACTGACTCATGTGAAAACTACTAACTGCCTTGTCTTTCACTAGGATTCTACCTCATGTTACTTAATATAGGTTAGCTAATACAAGTTAAGAACATACCTCTCTCATAGTGAATACAAGGCCTGAGTTTCAGAGTAGTTTTAAACACTGATGAGGCTACCATGACAAAATACTAGAAGTCACAGGAAAATGATGAGTGTGGGACTGTGAGTGTCCTTCCCAGAGAGAGACTGTGGATAAAAAGACACCTGGTAACAATACAGAAAGGGAGAGAGAGATGCATAGGGTCACATGAAGAAAAATCTAGTGGCACAGAGAAAAAAAAGAGGAGCTCTAAAATTAGCTGTCAAAAAACTGACATGGCAGAAAGGAGAATAAAAGAAATCATAGTGATGTGGCCCTTGAAGCAAATAGTGAGACACACTACAACGGAGGTGAAAAATTAGGATAGCATCACACTGGCCCAGCCAGATGGGGGTCTTTGAATCTTAGGCCTGGTCAATACTGTCGCACTGAGTTGATGGGAGATAAGCAAGCTATGTACTGTAGAATGCGTATCTCCTGTAGACTTACTTACACTCCCTTACCGTGGCATCTTCACTGCGCCAATGGGAAATGTCTTCCGGTCAACGCAGCATTACTCTTTTCTGGGGAGTGGAATTACTGCATCAAACAGAGAGCAGTTCTGGGATCAATTGAGCAGGTCTCCACTGGCCGGTCAATCGATCCCGCTGCATCAATCCATGGAGCCCAGTGCAGCAGAATCAATATAGACATACCCTTAGATACTCTGATATTTTCCTCTTCATCTCACATTATTTAAGATAGATTATCTGGGGCCAAATTCTGCCATCCTCTCTCAAATTGAGCAGCACCTACTCCATGATTAGTCTAAATTCAATGGGACAACTTCTGAAGTAAATTGCTAACAGAACTTGAGTAAGGGTAGCAGAATCTGGCCTGAATTTCCCATGACAGCCAGTAATTTTTATCATTTTAGAACAGAATCATCTCTAAGTAAATATGTAATCAAAACTGCATTTATAACATGAGAAAAATGATTAATATCTCCAGGGCAGAATGCAGAGACTATGAGACTAAATTTCTTCATGTTAGACAAAGTCAGCAATTTTAAAAAAAGCTAAAAAACTGAAATCCTGAAAAGGTTATCCTGTCTTTCCATAGAGAAAGGTGCATACTTTTACCAGTCTAAATAAGAGTTTTTAGCTTTTTAGTTTTTACCTTGTAAATGCTTGTATGCAAATAGATCCACCCTACAGAGTGAGTGTGTTTCTTTTTTCCTCTCATGTTGAGAACTGATTAGACAGACAAAGTGTCCATTACTTCATTCTTTCTTCAATATATTGATTTATCAGTTAACGCTTGCCGTGGCTCCAAAGTAGGATAGAACAGCTGGGGGAGAGGCACTCTAAGTTGCATCAGCTGACAACAGATATGGGACATCTATCAGATGCCCCCTTCCCACCAAACTCTCCCCACTACCACAAAATTCTTTCCTTTGCTCCTTGCCTTTTAAGCAGTGCAAAAAGAATGGAGCAAGATCTGTCCCTCCATCTCGATTAGAAGAAAAATTTCAAGGTGCATGGATTCTCTCTTAAATTATGAACATGTTAATACACTAAATAAATACTTGTTTTATTATTTGAGTAATGCATTACATACAATTTGCTTTCCAACTGCAAACATAAAATGATAAGTGAATGTAACTTACCGGGCCAAATGCGTTACTGTCAAAGCTGTGCCCATGGTGATCTCCTTCCACCCATATATGGCCATGTGGAACTTTCACATACTTGTTTTTGTACCCTATGGTTCTAAAGACAGATGCAACAATAAGCAGTGTAAAATATATATATTTGAATCAAAAATTAAAATAAATATAAAATATTTTTGTTAAGAAAGTCCAGTTATTTATTACCTGACCCTGCAAACAGCTAAATGCATGCATAATTTTACACCTCATGAGTAGTACCATTGACTTCAGTATTACTACTTAAATGAGAAGAATTAAGCACGTGTTTGTGTTTCTAGTAATAAACAGATCCTTGTTTATTAAACATGGGGGTTATTTTGCAAATATTCTAACACCGCAAGGAATAAAAGACACATATAGTAAAGTATTACTAAGCATGAAATGGACTTTTTTCCATAGTCATTAGTATGAACTCTTTGTAGCATCACACTTTCACTCAGATTTGGAGTTTAAACTCCAAGGTCATATGACTGCAGGAATTTAAACTCCAAATCTGAGGCCAACACAGAGTTATCGGACTATTTTTGCTAAATAAGATGGTGCAAAACTTTGCACGGCACATAGGAAATTCACATTAAAATATCTTCATATTTAAGTACAACATACAATCATCTGAATTTTACAAGCTATATAGTCAATAATACAAGCTAAAGACTGTCCAACTCATTCCTATTTAGCTTATATTATTCTACAAATACCCACATGGGGAAGTAACTTTAGTCAGGCGTGTTAAGTTTGTTCCACATTTAAGTGCTTACATGGATTGACCACGGCTAGGGAAGCTCTAAACTTTATATTTGACTCCTAAATATCACAGAAATGGGAATCTTGGAAAAATTGAAATAGCGAGAGAAGAGAAATAAGGAAAACAGATAAAGTGATATGACATATGGAAGGAAAGAAAAGGGAACACAAAAATAGAGGGTGAGGAAAGACAAAAAACAGAGACAACCTTTCAGTTAATAAATATATTTCAATAGTTAAAACATGTTTCATTTTTTCTAAATGCATTATGTATTGAATACAAGTGTTACATAAAATTTATGTAAAGATACATGAAAACTATCCTGATGTGAAAGAAAGACGGAAGAATATTAAGAGGTGAATAAGGCTGCATTAGGAGCTCTTTAATGACCACAAAATCAAAAAGGAATCCTACAAAAAATGGAAACGTGCCCAACTTTTGCACGCAGAGCAACTTGCTAGAAGCCTGGGACTAACAGACAGATAGCTCTTCCTCTATTCTCCTGACTAACAGAATTTTTAATTATCTGATCTGGCCCCGGTCCCCATTAGATCAGATAAACCCAGTTCCACTGTATAAGGGCAGTTCACCACAGGAATAGGCTTTAATGGGAGGTTGTGGAATCCACTGGAGGTTTTTAAGCACAGGTTGCACAAACACCTGTCAGGGATGGTCTAGGTAGCTTTAAACTGCCTCAGCACAGGAGACTGGACTAGATGACCTCTCAAAGTCTCTTTCAGCCCTACATCTCTGATTCTATGAAATCATTTGCACTCCTCAGGCTTCTAGCAAGTTGCCCTGTGTGCAAAAGTTGGGCACAAAATGACCTAGAATGTCATTTTCAGGTTTATGTATGGTATAAAACAAACCTAAATTTTTGTATCCTATCAGACATGCATGCTATATATTTCAATATAATGTTAACTCTACTAGAGGTGCAATAGAACATGATTGCACAGACTCTATTCATGCTTACTTCTGGTCTTTGGTCAGTAATTTTCTTGTGGTGAGAAAGGTTGTTTTTCTAGTCAAAGCATTGGGTCTGGTTAAGGCTAAGGAGATCTGAAGATTATTCTTGGTTTTAGCGCAGACTTTCCTGTGTGACCTTGGGCAAGTAACTTAATCGCTTTTGTGACCTCAGTTTCCCCATAGATAAAATGGGGACAATCAGACATCTCTACTTTGCAGAGATGTTCTGAGGATAAATCAATTAATGGTTGTGGTGTTCTGAAATACTACCTTTTTCTGGAAAAAGTATATAATATATAAAATAAAAATAAAGGCTCTTTCATGATCAGATTCTGTCACTTCACCAAAAAAGTGAATTGGGCAGTTAACTTCAATTCGCATTTCAATAACTATTGATTCATCAAGCCACATTACATTTTTCATCTAATTTTAATCCACATTTCCAGCTAACCTACATTGTGACAAGAAATACATGGAAAATGGCTCTATGACTCTAGGCAGGCTATAGATTGCTTGGAAGCAAGTAAGTAGTAACAATAAGCACTAATTATTTATTTTGCAAATTGCAAAACCAAAACAGTTCTCCTTTAAATAGTTTTATGGGTAGCTAAAAGAATGAAGCTAGAAAAAACTATTTTTTCAATGGAAGCTCCTTCTTAAGTTCCTCTAATGTTGACAAGATAAAAAAAATGGATTCAAAGTTTATGTAATCTCTAATTGGCCTGATTAAAGATTAATTTCCAAAATTCAGTTAATGTATATATTTACCAACTCAAGACATTTCTATATACAACTTTTGAGGAATACAGCCCCACATTTTGAAAGATGTGAACTACTGTTAAAGATCGTGGCATTTTGTAATTCTACCCGTGATTTTCTGGTTTATAGATGTGACACAGCTAAACTTCCTTGAAGCTGTAAGGTTGTACTTATCAAAATGTATTTGAGACAACAACAGAGATGTTTTCATGCTATTAAGAATTCTCTTAGGAAATATGTTAAATGCCTTGAGCAGCTCCCATGCTCTGTTTCAATAATACATTTATAAAATACTATACAAGAATATGTTTTAATGAAGAATTTCAAAATGTTAGCCCAGAGAAGTTGTCCACTATGTAGCTCAGAATTATTTAACATGTGTTTTCTATTCCACTACTGTTACTGATATAGCTAGGGCCAGACTTAGGCCATCACTGAAGTCCCACTTAAATTCTATTTTGAAGGTGAGAGACTTAAGTATTCTATAGATTTTGTGTTGGCCGTCTGCACATGCGTGAATTTTATCCAGAGATCTTAGGGACTTGATAAAGCCTAACATTATCTTAACTCTGCCCTCTTGTCTGAATGTAGTGCAATACTGTCATTAATTATGTACTCTCATATGATAGCCTGTTGCAATCTGCTTCATTCAATAAGTAGGCTGGTAAATGTACAGTGAATGAGGCAGCAGAAGTAATGAACAAGGCAAAGGTACAACTATTCTTGACATCATTCTAGCCCAAATTCTGGGCCAGATCATACTCCCTCCCACGTGAAAATTTTTGCTAATAACATTTGATTGCTCATATGTTTAGAGAAAGAACACAAAAGAGCATGAGCTTGAAGCAACAAAACTCTACTCTTCAACTTTTGCTCACCTCCATTCAGAGCAACATCCTCTACTCAAGGACATCTTTCAAAGCAGCTCACTTTTACAGTAGTGCTCTTCCTTATTTCCTTTTCCCTTCCTATTCTTCCTCCTATATTTCCCCAAAGTATGTAAATGGGCCAACCTGGTGTCACCAGAATGGAAGGAAAATTTCAGGCAAATACTCAGGGGGGAGGGGGGAATGACAAATGGCACTCAAAGACTTCATTTGTAAATCATACATTCCAAGGCCAGAAGGGGCCATTGTGGTTCCTCTCTCAATTAAACATTTACACTGTATTTCCAGTCTCAATTCATCTAGCTTCAACTTCCAGCTGTTGGATCATATTTTAGTTTTTTTCTGCTAGATTGAAGAGCCCATTATTAAATATTTGTTCCTCCTGTAGATACTTAGAGACTATAATCAAGTCACCCCTTATGACCTCTTTGTTAATCGAAATAGATTGAGCTCTTTGAGTCTATCAATATAAGGCATGTTTTATAATCATTATTGTGGCTCTTCTCTTCCTAAATAGTGGGCACCAGAACTGGACACTGTATTTCAGCAGTAGTCATAGCAGTGCCACATACAGAGGTAAAATAATCTCTCTACTTGAGATTCCCATTTATGCATCCAATGATCATGTTAGGCCTTTTGGCCCCTGCACCACACTGGAAGCTCATGTTCAGCTGATTATCCACCACAACCCCAAATCTTTTTCAAAGTCACTGCTTTCCAGGATAGAATCCCCCATCTTTAAGTATAACCTACATTCTTTATTCCTAATATGTATACATTTACATATATCTATATTAAAATGCATGTTGTCTGCTTCTGCCTAATTTACCAAACAATCCAGATCACTCTGATTCAGTGACCTGTCCTCTTAATTATTTACCACTCCCCAATTTTGGGGTCATCTGCAAACTATGGTTTATGATTTTTTTTCCAGATCATTGATACAAGTGTGAAATAGTGTAGAACTAAGAATCAACTCCTGCGGAACCACATTGAAAATACACCTGCTCAATGAGATTTCCTGTTTACAGTTACATTTTGAGACTTATCAGTTAGCCAGTTTTTAATCCATTTAATGTGTGCCATTTTATATCATTCTAGGTTTTTTAAATCAAAATGTCTGCCAGAAACCACTAGAAAACCCCAAGAATATCCTCCTTTATTATGATTACACACCTCCACTGGGAGGGGAGAAGAGATTTTCCAATAAATATTTCAAAACAAAATGCAATTTGATCTGTATGGATGGATTTTACACCTGTACAGAACTGCCACCTAACTCAATGGGACTTGCATAAGGGAAGTTATTACAGAGTATAGGAGTTATAACTGGTCTCTCTTTTTACTACTAAAAACATTCAATGCATATGTTTTTCTGCTCCTAAAATTATCCAGAAAACGATGTAAAAGGATTATGAATATTGTAGTCATTAAAAGGAAATGAACTGCAAAATTCTCATACTAAGAAGCCAAAAAATCAAATGAGGATAATGATGATGATGTGCTGGGATACCCAGGAATTAATGTCACCTTGTTACTCCCTGCCTCCAGCATGAGGGAATCTTGCCTGTCCCTGGCTGGGTGTCAGCTCCCTAACACTATTACCCTTTCAGCTACTCAACCACTCTCTTCTGGACTATGCCAGACCTGTCTTTTCCCTGGCAGGTTAACAGTAGGTGCACCCCAGTCTTAAATCATTCCTGTGATATCCAGCTCCTGACATCGGCTACTTACAGAAATCCTGTGCCCCAAAGGAAGCAGTGTATCTCAGTTTACTAGCTTTATGTTAAACCACCACACCTGTAGAACACACAATAGTTGTGAGCACTTATAATAAAACAAAAGTTGGTTTATTTAAGAAAGAAGACAGATTTAACTAGAAACAAAAGAGTATGGTGGAAACAAATGGTTACAATACCAAATAAAATAATAAAGTGTGAACCTGAGTCTACACTTAATAATCACTTTCGTATCTAATAAGGTAGGTTCCCCCACACCCAAAGTTTCAGTTTGTTGCCAAGCTAGCTGACTTCATGGAAACCAGGATCTAATTTTTCATGGATCACCTTGCTCCTGAAGATGCTGCCATAGCGAAAGGATTTGGAGGACCTCTCCATCTCTTGTGTTATCCTGAAACAGTTTTGTTTCTATTCATAGACAAGGCAAACTTCTGTCTTGTAAAAGTTCTCTTTTTACCTCCAAGTGGTTTCGATTGTTTGCAGTTGTCTCTGATCGTTTTCCATTGCAAGCCTTGGTATTGAACAAGGCTAAACAACTGAGCCTTGCGTTGCATCATCTGCTAAACAGGGTGGGGTGCAACTCCTTCCTGCCTCAATAGTACACCACCAAGACATGACTAATTTTTACTCTAAGTACATAAAGCACACTTTCAATATAACTATTATCCTTAACTTTTATCCATACGTACATCTCACAATGCGTATGAATGCTGGACAAGATAAAAGCTTTCCGTAGCTGTCTTAGAGGATACTTATCCATATAGAGTACACAAAATTTGGATGTGGATGTAGTGTAGTGAGTTTGTCAGATCTGAGACTTGTTGGTAAAGAAGAGGGGACCCTTTGCAAAGGAGCCTCTTTTCAGACTATATGAGATCTTTTGCTGGAAAAAAAACCACAAATTGAAATTGGTGACATTAATAAACGTAGAGAGAGACTAAGGAAAAGAAAAAAGAAGCAGCTGCTTTTAATTATCCACTTTAGTAGTAGGACAGATATTGCATAGATAATCCCTCTGTATTCACAGCAGATAATGAATAAATGAAAAATCTTCTGCTATTTCAGGTATAAAGTATATATATCATCAGATTCTTGCACATATACGTGCAACAAAAGTTTGTTTAAAAACATTCTCACAACAATGTGTCCTTTAGACCCCAAAGCAGAACTGGGGCAAGAAAATCCAATGTCTCTGAGCTGCAGAGATCAACACGTTCTCATCAACATAATGCAGTAGTCTGGATTCTCTGTATTCACATTAGCAAATCCAAAATTTGGAATAAAAAGTTTTATTTGTATCTTTCATTATGTGCATTAATAGCAAGCTATAGCACTAAACTCATGCTAGTGTAAACTGAACCATCCATTACTTAATGTTGTTTTTAATTTTCAAGATAATTTCCTTGTTGAATTACTCTGCAACAAATCAATAAATCATTCCTGCAAGCAAGCTGGGCTACAGAGTTCAGAAACCCACATTTACTTAATGACTGTTGTTAGTTTTTAATTACTATTGTGAAGAACGCTTTCAGTTTTTCCTAAGAAGGGCAAAAAAAAGTTGTAGACATCACCACCACCACCACTTACTGAAGTCTAGCACATTTCTCACAATTAAAATTAGTCAATTTGTTGTTGACTCTGCTGCTTTCTCATATGAACTTCATGGAAATTAAACACCCCTTTGGTATTAAGTAACAGTGAGGAAATCACTTGTACTAAATTGTTGAGCAGGCTCTCTCTCCAATTACATCATTTCACTACTAAGCATTTTGGACACACTGAAAACAATTCCCCATTTCTCTTTTCAATACAAACATGCTAGGCAGACTCACTAACTTACAACGGCATTTCCAAACAGAAAAAGAAGGTGTCGAGTCAAGCACTTTTTTTAGCAAACTTCTGCGAGAAAGTGCAATCCAGTTTCCAGATTCAATGACATACAGATAAAGATTGTGGGTAATTATGATACGAAATGACACTAAAAAATAGCAATAGCTCTCTTTCTTTAAAAAAAGAAAAAAAAAAAGCACACCCTAAAAACTTCAAGTCATTAAGATACAAAACCCATGGGGCACTATTATATTTATTGGTAATTATTTTTGCCCATTCATTGTCCTTTACTTATATTACAAAAAAAGTACATTGAATGAGCTTTCATTCTGATTTCTTCAGGAAAATAACACAAGTGGCTGGTTCTCTTCCTTTGTTAAGAATTAGTATTGCTACAATTGTCCACATTTCCCTCAAATCTTGATTGCTTTGTGACCTCTCAGATATAAAGCATTTAACTGAAAATTTATAGGATGTCCCATTGAATTCTTAGGAATACAACTAGCTTAAATAATTATTAATTCAGTATTTATTAACTTAGTAACCAACTCATTCATGGGTGTTACAATTAGACTGATAATTTCAGATGCAAGAACATCACTCTACGAACAACATTTTTAATTTCTGAAACCTTACATCTTGAAACAAGAATAAATAAAGAATTTATTCTTCCAACATCTCAGTCCCTTGAGCATTTTACAGATTCACCATGGGAATAACATGTAATTCGGACACCAGTGTGCTCAGACACTAAGGTGAGGGTGCTCAGAGATGTGATGGAAGCCATACAAGGCTATGTCTACACTTCAAATGCTATAGCAGCAGGGCTGCAACTATGTCGCTGTAGTGGTTCAGCATGGACACTCACTACTGCTACAGAAGGGGTTCTCCCACTGCTGTGGTTAATCCACCTCCCCAAAGATGTGGTAGCTAGGTGAATGTAAGAATTTTTTCTGGGGACTTAGTGCTGTCTATGCCAGGGGTTAGGTTGGTATAGCTACGTCACAGGGATGTGGATTTTTCACACCCCTGAAAGACGTAGCTATGGATTATGTAAATTTTCAGTGTAGGATTAGATGACATAAGGCAGAGACTCAGATCTTTGGCAGATCTATAGTGGAAACATATGCTACCACTGTCTATACATTATTAAACCTCTCACTATACACAGTTTTCAAGATTTTAGCCTAATCTTTTCTAAGACGCATAACAAATATTAAAAAATTAAATTTAACTTGTTATGTTGAGGACACTAATGCTATTTAGGATCATTGGATCTACATAAACCCTTTTCATTTTTAGCACTGCAGAATATTTTTTAAATTAATTTGTTTAAGAAATAGTTATGGAATCACTGCAAATCAAGGATATGTTTCTAATCCAGCTTAATGTTTTTCCCTTTCTCAGATGACTTAATAGTTAACAGATGCTCTTACACCTATCCCTTGGCTGAGAAGTAATTTCAATCTTGACAGTCAAAAATGAGCTCTGTATCATATTCTAACCACCTGCTCACAAAGCAAAAGGAATCTGCTCTTTTAGGGCTAGCTGTGAGTGCCAGAGAGAGAGTGACTTGGCTGAGATAAATTAGATGAGGAATGATTACCTTCAGCTTGATTTGACCTTGAGAAATCAGAAAGCCTTAGCGGTCTCTGTATCTTTGGTGTCACCAGGGGACAGACACTACATGGAATAGTCTCTCTGTATATAATGAACAAACACAAACCCCTAATATAACAAAGGCAATCTGTAATGTGGGGCAAATTTTTCCAAACAACACCTCTGAAACTGTACTGAATGTGCAAATTTGGCATGTGCATCTGTTTGCACAAACAAATGGTAAAGAATGAGTAAATAGTGTAACACTCAGATTCAAGATATGCTCAGATCCTCAAACCTGAACATTATGCTATTATCCCCTCAGATTTCAAGACCAGAAGGGACCACTGGGATCATCTTATATGACCTCTTGTGTAACACAGGCCATCCAACTTCCCTCAAACAATACCAAGAATATATCTTTTAGGGAAAAAAAAATCCAATCTTGATTTTAAAATGGTAAGTGATAGAAAATCCACCACAAACCCTTGGTAAACAGTTCCAATGGTTAAGTACTCCTTGTTAAAAATGTGTGCCTTATTTCCATTCTCAATTTATCTAGCTTCAGCTTCTAGCTGTTGGATCATGCACCTTTCTTTGCTAGACTGAAGAGCCCATTATTAAATAGTTGTTCTTTATGCAGGTACTTATAGACTGTGATCAAGTCACTCCCTAACGTCACTTTGTTTAGATAAATAGACTATCACTATAAGGCATGTTTTCTAATCCTTTAATCATTCTTGTGGCTCTTCTCTGAAATCTCTCCAGTTTCTCAGCATCCTTCTTGAATTATTGGAAGCAGAACTGGACACAGTATTCCAGCCATGGTCACACCAGTGCCCCAACACAGTGGCAAAATAATCTCTCTGCTCCTAATTGAGAATCCCCTGCTCATACATCTCAGGGCCTCATTAGCTTTTTTGGCCACAGCCCCACACTGGGAGTTCCTGTTCAGCTGATTATCCACCAGGACTTCCAAATCATTTTCAGAGTCAAAGAGGTTTTCCCCTTCACCTCAAGACACCTTCCCCGTCAGTCCAACTCTAACCACTGTATCCCAGGAATCTTTTTCCCTCACAAATAACTGGTCACCTCTGATGTCCTCTAGGAGGGCACAGGGATTGCACAGTAACCTGCCACACTCTTCCTATTGGTCCTCTATCTTTTGTAGCCAATTGACCTCCTCTTACCCAGTCAGCTACCTTCAGAAGATGGAGATGTGCATATGAATCTGCCCTAAAACCAGTTAACATGGGGAGAGGGAATCCTCCTGTGGCGAGGTAAGGGAACTACTCGGGTGATGTAGAGCTACTATGGTCAGTCATATACCTTCTTCCCTACCTTAGCTGCATAGCTACAGAAAAAGCAACCTTGAGCAGAGTGTCTGTACCCCAGCAATCTCTGGTCACTGTAATAGCTTGTTGGGGCCACAGGCTGCTGGAGTAAATGAAACCAGCCCTCATTGTATTCTCCAATCAATATCTTCCCTCATTGGTTCCCTAAGAACACTTGACATTGTTTATGACAGTCCCATTTTCTTTGCTGTTGATTTATCCCTTACAGCCTCCTCTGATTTAACTATGTATCCATACAGGTAAATTGAAGTGCACCTAATAATTATATAAAATATTATAGATATTTCCCTTTCTCTATAGTGAGTTTTAGCAGCTAGAGTTGGGTTAAAAAAAAGAGGGAGTGAAATGTTTGAAAAATCATATATGGCACTCTGGAGATATTTATTATAATACATTTTACTAAGGATAAAGTTGGATAGTAAAGAGAAATTTTAAATAACTTTACATTTATACTAACTTAATTAAGCACCCGAGAATTAAGCACAAGAGACAACATGCAGTCTTTAAGGATTGGCTTGAAAGACCAAACATCTGGCTTTGGGGTGTTGAATGTTGTTGCCAGTGCCCTCACAGCATTACATAAAATATTCCTGAGTCAATAATACACACCTATTCCACTGACAGAATGCAACCAGGACACTGGGGTTTCAATTCCGAAGACTATGAAAGCCCCTTCTCTAAACTTACCTAAAAAGATCTCTGCAACCTCCTTCAGGGTTTTAGTCACCATCAACCAAAAAAGAAATTAGTTCATAGGAAACACTGAAGGAGTCAGGTGTTATATTAAATCATGCTCCTCAGCTTGATGGTAGAGCACTAGCCTGGGATGTAGAAGACCCACATTCAGATCCCTGCTCTACCTGACTCAAAGTGACCTGGGATGAAATATGTTCTCTGAATCAGGCAGAGCAGGGATTTGAACCTGGGTCTCCCACATCCTGGGCCAATCCCACATGCACACAGCCTCCCTTCCCAAATCGAAAAACTAAGATTTTGGTGCAAAAACAGACAGACATTCCAGCATTAGAAAGGTTTTATTTCATTCCAGTGTGAAACAAAAACAACCTCAAAAGTTTCTGTGAGTTTGGAATTGCCATTTCTGGTCAGCTCTATAAATAATAAACAATAGCAAAGGAATGAGTAAAGAAAGCGCAGTTGTTTGGCACATAATTTCACCACCGGCTTACAATGCCAAACTGTAAACTAAGCACAATCTTATCTTAGATTCAGTGGGTGAAATCCTAGCTGCAAAGAAATCAAGGACAAAACATTCATTGACTTTATGGGGCCAGGATTTAACCTAACATATGTTTTAACAGTTTAGACAAAAGCATAACATAGGAATGATGTTCATAGTTAGAGAAGAATTGAAGAATATAACCATATATAAACACAAAATGAAAACAGATTTCTTAAACCATGTCACATTAGTTTCTGACTGTTGTAACTATGTATGGTAATGATTAAAGCTTCACCTTCAGAAATTTATCCTAACATCTTGAAGATACTACAGTGAAAACGAGTTAAGTGATCTCATTTGCTTCCTAATATATAGTTATCTATGTCACCTAACCACCAGAGTTATTCCAGAACAAAAAGGATATATTTATTATTTTCCTAAAGACCAGTTAGCTGGAAACAATATTTAACCTAAAGCTGAATTAGAAGTCAAACAGAGCAATGGATTGTAACATGTATTATACTTTATTATGTCAATTTTACTAATAAAACCCAATCCTCTACCGTTAAAAGTCCAAGTCTAACAAAAAAGAACATAGATATATATTCTAATTCCAGTTATACTGTATTGTTGTCATAACATTAAAATGAAAGCATAGCCTCTAAAGTAGGTGGGCATACAGGATTTGCAGCCAACTCTCAATCATATTTAAATTCTATTGTTCCCATTCTCCAAAGAATTATTAATTTTTCCTTCTTCTAATATATCAAAGTGGACTAATGCACTCCAAGAATGTTAAAGACCTTTCTACAAAAATTCCTTTGCATATGCTATTGATCTAATGCATTAAGTCTACATGAGACTATTTGGGAAAATGATGTAAAAAGTGAAGAATATCAGATATCCTTCCTAAAAAGATTGTGCACAGCTCAGAGCCACAGCTGTTCAGTACTTCTGTATTCATTCCTATATGTTATAACACAGAGGGAGATGGGAAAGAAAAAAAAATTCAGAAGAAGCAAGGGGAGAATGTGGTCTACAATTAAATGGTCATTAGGAGAATGACAGAAGAAGTGATCACTGCTATGGGGAGGGACCAGAATTGAGCTGGGCTTCCTCATTTCCTCAATTTCTCCAACAAATTATGCTATCCACCATCTGAATTGAGAAGCATCTGAGCCAGCCATACCACAGGAAAGGAAGCACTGTCTCATGACTCTTATTCAGCCTAAACTTAATATCAACATTTTACACTGAAATTTACCCAAATTCCTATTCAAGGCTGATTCCAGAATGGAACTCATTTAAACTCAATTAGTAGTGCCTGGTTTGGAAAGAGTCAGGACTGAAATAAATGGGATGTTGTGGATTAGGTATGAGGTGTCATCAAAAGAGTAATGGGGGAAACTTGCATGATGCTAGGAAAACTAGACACTATATTAAAACATTACTGAGCAAAATCCAGACAGAAATCTTTTAATATTTAACCAAAATGTCAAACTGAGGTGGGGGGGAAATAAGCCTTTGCTGTCTTTCTGTGCAGATCCCATCAGATGACTAAAACAAGATATTCCTAATGTTAAGAGTAGAATAATTCATAGTCTGCCAATATGCAGAAAGAGGGATCTCCTGCAGAAACAACTATCCACTTAAAGATAAAATTTGGTTGAGGTCACTTAATTCACCTTTCTCCCATGCTTACAATGAAACTCTACAGCTGCCTTTATGTTTCTAAAAGTTTCAGTGATCATAACATGATATAACAGCTGACTAATGTGGATTATTTAAACTTTCCGAGAATCAATTGGCCCAATGTATTTCTGACCTAACCAGTTTCAAATCCATTGACATACTAGAATTTCTTCATCTTATGCCAATATAATATTGGTCCAACATGATAAAATTAGGTCACTATTTTGATTGTCTCTCTCTACACAATTTCAGATTTTCTTGACTATTTAGTCTTCTGGTCTTGTGAGTTTTGTGTCCAGAACCATCAAATTCTGAGTAGTCTATTAGAAATAAGACAATATTCTGGTGCTTCTAGACAGGATGCAATTCCAATTAAAGTCAATAGAAAGACTCCTACATTTAAATATTTGTTGAACGTTAACAATTTCACTTTTCATGTAAAAGCATACCTAAAATTACACCAAACCATTTCTTTTGAAATTGGAAGAAATATACTTTGTATTTTGTTAGATTGCCATATGAAAATGAGCTAACAAATTGTTTTAATGCCAGCACTGAAGCCACAATCAATGAAAAAGGCAATATTGCATCCATAAGCATGCTTCAGTGCCGCAAAAGCCATGCTTATATTTGGTTAATATTTGGGGCACCAATATTGCATTGCTTTTTGTGCCACAGAAGCCATCCTTATGGATTGATGTCCGAACAGATAAAGTACAATCATCATTCACATTTTTTTAAAATATTGGCAATATTGGTTAAAAAAAACCCCACCTGATTTACAGTGGCAATATTGTTAAAGAACAAGTAGGTTTACAGAGGAAGTGAAGAAAGCTATAAAAATAATATGTAACAAATGCAAGAAGGGGGAAGTTGATAGCAATGAATATGAATCAAAGGCTAGGAATTGTAGAAGATTGGTAAAAGAAATATAGGGACACAAAGATAAATCTATGGTCAGCAGACTTAAGGACAATAAGGAATTTCTAAAGTATATTAGAAACAAAAAGAATCCTGACAATGGTATTAGTCCATTACTAGATGGAAATGGTAGAATTTCCAGTAATAATGAAGAAAAGGCAGAAGTGTTCAATAAATATTTCTATTCTGTATTGAGGGGGAGGGAAGAGATTATGCAGTCATATCATATAATAACTCATCATTCCACTAGTATCTCAGGAGAATGTTAAACAGCAGCTATTAAAGTCAAACATTTTTAAATCAGTAGGTCCAGATAACTTATGTCCAAGAGTTTAAAAGAGCTGGCTGAGGAGCTAACTGGACCCTTAAAGTTGGTTTTCAATAAGTCTTCTGTAGACTTCAATAGACTTCTGTAAGGTATTTGAGTAGGTATCACATGACATCTTGATTAAAAACTAGAAAGATATAAGCTTAACATTGCACACATTAAATAGATTAAAAGCTGGATAACTGATAAGTCTCTAAATGAAACTGTAAACAGGGAATCATCATCAAATGGATATGTTTCTAGTGCGATCCCTTAGGGTTCTTGACCTGAAGCTATTTAACATTTTTATTATTGACCTGAAACAAAATAAAATCACCATTGATAAAGTTTGGAGAGAACATAAAAATTGAGAGGGTAGTAAACAATGAAGAGAACATGTCATTATACAGAGCGATCTGGATCACTTAGTACACTAGGCTCAATCAAACAATATGCATTTTAATATGGCTAAATGTAAATGTATACTGCTAGGAACAAAGAAGGTAGGCCATACTTACATTATGGGAGACTCTATCCTGAAAAGCACTGACTGAAAAAAGATTTGAGAGTTGCAGTGGATAATCAGCTGAACTTGAGTTTCCAGTGTGATGCTGTAGCCAATAGGGCTAATGTGATCCTGGGATGCATAAACAGAGGACTCTTGAGTAGGAATAGAAAGATTATTTTAGCTCTGTTTTGGCTCTGGGCAACCACTGCTGGAATACTGTGTCTAGTTATAGTGTCTGCAATTTAAGAAGGATGTTGATATATTGGAGAGGGTTTAGAGAACATGAGAATGACTGAAATGATTAGAAAACATGCCTTACAGTGATAAACTAAATAGACTGAGTCCCATGAGTCTAAGAAAGAGACGGCTAAGGGGTGACTTCATTGCTGTCTATAAATATTTGTTTCCCATATAGGTATTGAATAATGGAGTCTTCAATCTAGCAGAGAAATTTATGACATGTTCCAATGACTGGAAATTGCAGCTAGAAAAATTCAGACTGGAATACATTTTTAAGAGAGAGAGAGTAATTAACAACTTACCCAAGAATCATGGTCAACTCTTCCTCCCTGACAAATTGCTAAATAAAAATTCAAGTTTTTCTAAAAGATATGCTCTAGGAATTATTCTGGTGAGTTTCTATGGCCTTTGTTATAAAGAAGATCAGTTTGAGTGATCACAAGTGGCTCCTTCTGGTCTTGGAATCTCTGAATCATGCGGACAATTGTTTCCTTGTATTCCCCTAGTCTATTTCCTTCTAAATGTAAAACAAGAGGCAACAGATAGTAAGCACTTTGGCGGCAAGACCAATCTTTTTGTTCTGTATTTTGTACAACATCTAGAACAACAGGGTCCAGGTACATGACTGGGGTTATGCTATGATAAGACTACTGCTGATAAATAAAATAAAATGCCCTGTTTCTTTATGTCCTGGGGTTTCATGCGTTTATTATACTTTTTAGTGTATAATCATATTCTGAGAATTTGTTTCATGGTCATATTTTCCCAGCTGGCAAATATGGATTGTATCTTTTAATCACCCATTTTCTCTGATTTATAGTTTAATTTTATCAAACTGCTGTACACTCCATGCCCAGTTTGTGTAACAGTATGTGTCCTTTTATCACAGATCTTACATCCTGTTGTAGTCTTTTGTATATCTGCTATTTTATTTTCTGGTATCATTTCTCATTGTCTCCTCCAAATACCATTTACTTCCTGCTACATTTGATCTTCCAAGAGTGTTACATGAGGTTATACCTTTTGTAGATAACTTTTTGCTTAGTCTTTCATCATTCTACTTTAAGTTTTAATGATGCAATGTACAGCTGGGACACAGATTTTGCATATGCCTTGAAATCTTTTTCCTATATACCGTACTAGAGACCATCGTACATTTCCTTAATTGGTTGTGGAACTGTAGCCAAGCACTCTACAGTTTTGCTGAAGACTGAGCTATAGAAGCTTAAGCCACTAAAGGTTATTTGATAATTACTGGAATCAGATGAGTTGCAGGATCAGGCACCAATAGAGCCAAGAAGAGCTGTATTTTAAAGAATTGACTTCTCTCCAGGTCAGATCTTCTTTATTCATCTTTCAGTTACTTTCTATGACCATCCTCCCTTCTCACACTGTTTTGCAACATTTCTTTCTGATTCATTCCATTGCACTCCAGCTGAAACCACTTTCAAGTCAATTGGCCTGTCATATACAGCACATTCAGTGCACAGGGAATCTCACTTTTCCCTAGGTCCAAGCTCTCAATATTCCAAAAAGTAGAGCTGCTTCTGCTCTGTTGATCCAAGAGTTGAACGACTAGCATTAAGAAATTTGATTATTGTTGAAGCACCCAGAACCATCCTGCCCCTTACAACAGTATCATTCTTGCCTCTCCTACACCATGCCTTTTATACTGTCTCCCCAACTCTTAGATCTACCTCCTTCTCATTGTATGTCTTTCATCCTTCCCCACACAAATATCCTTCTCAATGCAGGAGTCTCCTCCACTCAACACTCCCTCAAACCTTTGTTAGAGAAAAACAGGATTGGTTACTACATACAAATGGTACAGGAGGAGTTCTGCTGATTTGGATTTACAATGGAACAGCTGAAGGCAGAATTTGAGCCTTTATTTCCCTGTACATTAGACTGATGCTCAAGACTAATACTAATGGGGTACCATGGAATGCCTAAGTCAGGCCCATATTCCTTTCAATGGAGGTATACGTTCCTTTTAATTGGAGGTATATATGTGTTTAACACTATGCATGCTTCCATTTAAAATGGGTGTAAGAACATATTAAATGTGCTGTTTATATATAATGTGCAATATGTTAATATTGAACGATATGTACTACATGGACTATCCAAAGATAACTCCATGTGAATGGAGTATGTGAATGCAAGTATTTCTACACACATTTATACATGAAACTGTCACTGTTATGAGATATTGAAATTATTTTATTCTACTGATGTACACATTCCCCTACTCAAAAGAACTATAATTCTCTTCAGTTTAAAAAAACCTGTTTATAAAGACAGTAATTTTCTGTAGAAAAATAGCAGCAATTCACCTTTTAAAATCAGCTAATTTAAATAGCTAATGTGCTTGCAGATTCAGCAAAAGAAAAATAGAACATAATAAAAGTCATCTCTCTACTATGCTTATCCTTTCACTTGCAAATCTTTATTACTTCATTGACAATGCCATACCCATGTTCCCAGTTATGATTATGAAAATCATTCTGCTGGCTATTTATTGATGTAAACTACTAATGATCATACCAGTTCATTACCTATTCACATTAGGGATTAACATGCTTCATTTATTATTTTCAGTTTAGCACCATAGATAGAGTACAATATTGCAAATGTTTAGCTACCACAGATACCATCTGGTGAATTCATTATCACTATCCATATAATTTTACCAGCATAAAAATATTTCCTAGATATTCAGGGGTAAACTAAATAGTAAATCCTAATAGCGTTACTCAGCTGGAGATTTTGCAAGTGTACAACAAAAGGATAAACAGGACCAAAACAAAAACAAAAACCCCCAAACCAACAGTACTGCTAATTATATTACTCAAGAGTTTAATTATCCATATCCCTTCAGTTTTTATATTTGCTCTACTTTTAAAATCAGAAAACACTTTGCAAAATTCTACTTACCTACACTGGTATAGAGTCTGAAGGAACTCCACTGAAGTCAACTGATCTGAAGTAAATAATCCAGATATACTCCAGCGTAAATGAGAGCAGTTTTGACCCAATGACCTCCTGCTGAAATGCTTTCCAAATGTTGATTACAGAATCCTCCTATCCCTCTTTTTATAGTAATGGCTCAGATTCTGCTCTGCTACTTACATTCATGCAATCCGATTACTTGAGGGCAGAATTGGCCAGCATCTTTCCATTCAATATCACAACTTTATCGATTTTAAATTCACCCAACCATCCAGATAAATTTTGCTGAATTTGCAAGTCTTATATGAAGCTCTAGGCTATTCCTCTTACTACTGTTTTGTTTATATTAATCTAGGATTTTTTCTTGACAATACTGTCTTCACAATTTTCTGCCCTCACCTGTAGCATGTTCAAAAATTGATTGTTAAAGTTCTTGACCATGCTAAATTATTTTGGTGGCACTTTCAATAGCACAGGTGAGTTTTGGTTTTTATACTGAATGAATTTTGATATGAGAAACAGATTGAACTGACAGGAAAAAAGGATCCCATTGTCCCCTATTCAGGGGACTCAAAACTCAATTTTTTTCTAACTCTTCCATTCAGAGGATGGCGTTTCATCCCTACTACATGCAAATGGTTTGGTCCCCCAACTCCACAAATATGGAGGAAAAGAAAGGGCATCCTCAGACAGCCACCTTGCCTTTGTATTGCTGCTCAGCCCTCTTGCCAGAGCTGCCCTCGGGAGCCCACAAAGTCTATATCCACACAAGCTTGATTTAAGGGGGCCTAGGGAGAGAGAAAAAGGAGAATCTCTGCTTTGCATTTTTAAGGGGAGTTTTGAGCACTTTCCTTTGTGAAAAGAGCCTTCAGTTTAACAGACAAAAACAGATTCTTGGAGTTCAAAGTTAGTCATGGATTTTTAGTAAAGATCACAGATTCATGATTCCCATTACAGTGCTCAGTGTTAGTGCTCGGAATTTGTGAAAATAATGGCCAGAGATCTTGATTTTTTAGAAGGAATCCAAGTCAATTCACACCTATGGTGGAAGCTCTATCTGGTTTCTGCTGATGGCACTTTGGCCATCCTTAGACACCATACAGATGGCTCCCAGAAATGGAGATGGCTCCACTGCTGAGCAGCCAATGTGACATCTGGCTGCATGTTTTGAGGAGGGGGAGAAGACAGTTCAATAATATGAGAAGCAGTGTGATCAAGTGGACTAAACAAAAGGCTCAATGCGTGAAACTTAGGGGGTCTAATAAAGCTCTGACACCACTTTTCTCAGTAGCCTTAAGTTGGTCTGACTTGATTTCCCCATGTCTGTAACAAGGATACTGGTACTTACCTACCTCATAGGGGTGAGTGATGAGTAAGTGGTTAAAGTTCTATGGATGTACCAAAATTCACCAGAATGCAGACTGAGGATATGTCTACACTGACAACGGCAAAATTGCTGCCATCAGATTGATCTTTCTGGATCGATTGAGCGGTCAGTATAGACCCGTTCAATTCATCAGGAAGTCAACGTTAGTAAACCACCCC
The DNA here is from genome assembly GCF_026122565.2 of Emydura macquarii macquarii. Taxonomy (NCBI): domain Eukaryota; kingdom Metazoa; phylum Chordata; order Testudines; family Chelidae; genus Emydura; species Emydura macquarii. The sequence continues at coordinate 15,469,312 of NW_027132773.1, forward strand.
CTCAAGTTCCCATCAGTGCAGAGCAGTGAAGACAGCGCGCAGAAGGGAAGCATAGCAATCGACTTTGCGTAGCTTGCATAACTTCCATCAACTGCCACCGAATCTCCAGGTAAGTGTAGACCAGGGCTGAATCTTCTACTAGCTGAGATAATAGCAGTGCACAGACTTTCAGTTTATTTGGGTAAATTAGCCTTACAAAACTATGTTTAAAATGTTGACCACTATGCACAGACCCCAGAACAAACAGCTCTGCTATTCTACTGCAGCAGGCGTAAGGGGAAGAAAAACACACAACTGAGCTATTCTTTTTAGGTGACAAATTGAGGAACTGTCCCAGATTGAGATTTCATTAGAGGAGGTTTGGGCACAAATTTATAAATTAAACAGTATTAATTCCCCTGGACCAGATGGTATTCACCCAAGTGTTCTGAAAGAATTCAAATATGAAATTGCAGAACAAACTGTGGTATATAACCTATCACCTAAGTCAGCTTCTGTACCAGATGACTAGGAGGCTAGCTAATGCTTCACCAATTTTTTAAATAGGCCCCAGAAGTGATCCTGGAAATTAGAGGCCAGTACGATGAACTTCAGTACTAAGCAAATTGGTTGAAATTACAATGAAGTACAGAATTATCAGACACATAAATGGACAATATGTTGCGGAAGAGTCAACATGGCTTTTGTAAAGGGAAATCATGCTTCACCATCTATTAGAATTCTTTTGAGAGAGTCAAACATGTGGACTTGGACCTTCAGAAAGCCTTTGACAAAGTCCCTCACAAAAGGTTCTTAAGCAAAGTAAGCAGTCCTGGGATAGGAAGGAACATCCTCTTATGCAACAGTGACTGGTTAAAAGATAGGAAACAGGGTTAGAACAAAACATCCAGGTTTCAGAATGGGGAATGAAAAATAGCAGATAAACAGGGATCTGTTCTGGAGCCAGTGCTGTTCAACATATTAATAAATGATCTGGAAAAGGGGTAAAGAGTGAGGTGGCAAAATTTGCAGACGATACAAAATTCCTCAAGAGATTTAAGTCCAAAGCAGACTGTGAAGAGTTACAAAGGGATCTCACAAAACTGAGTGACTGGGCAAAAAAGGGCTGATGAAATTTAGTGTTGATAATGCAATATAATGCACATTGGAAAACATAATCCCAACTACACATACAAAATGATGGTGTCTAAATTAGTTGTTACCACTCAAAGAAAGATCTTGGAGTCACTGTGGATAGTTCTCTGAAAACATCCACTACATGTCATAGAAGATTAAGGTTGGAAGGGACCTCAAGGGGTCATCTAGTCCAACCTCCAAATGTGCAGCGGCAGTCAAAAAAGCTAGCAGAATGTTAGAAACCATTACGATAGGGATAGATAATAAGACAGATAATATCATAATGCCACTATATAAATCCATAGTACACCCAGCATGTAGCTCTGGTCACCCCACCTCAAAAAAGAGATATGAGAATTGGAAAAGGTAGAGCAAATGGCAATAAAAATGAATGGCGATATGGAAAAGCTTCCATCTGGGGAGAGATTAATAAGACTGGAAACTTTTCAGCTTGGAAAAGAGATGACTAAAGGGGGATATGATAGAGGTCTATAAAATCATAACCATGAAAGGGAAGTGAATAGGGAAGTGTTATTTATCCCTTCACATAACAAAAAAACAAGGGGTCACCCAATGAAATTAATAGCAGATTTAAAAACAAACAAAAAGGAAGTACTTTTCACATAATGCACAGTTAACCTGTGGAACCCATTGCCCGGAGATTTTGTGAAGACCAAAACCATAACTGGGTTAAAAAAGGAACTAGATAAGTTCCTGGAGGATAGGTCTATCAATGGCTATTAGCTAATATTATCAGAAATGCAACCCCATGCTCTGGGTGTCCTAAGCCTCTAACTGCCAGAAGCTGGGGGTGGATGACAAGGGATAGATCACTCAATAATTGCCCTGTTCTGTTCATTCCCTCTGAAGCCTCTGGCATTGGCCAATGTTGGAAGACAGAATGCTGGGCTTGATTGACCATTGGTCGACCCAGTTTGGCCATTTTTATGTTCAAGATTTCCCCTCTGATATCTCTTATCTTATAATTAGATCATAAGCCTCTTGGAATAAGGAACATCTTTTTGTTCTGTGTTTCTACAGTGCCTAGCACAATGGGGTCCTGATCCATGACTGGGGCTCCTAACTGCTATAGTAATACAAATAATAAACCACCACCACAGAAATGTTTAGTCTGAGACATATGTTAATGCATCATCTCACTAACTCTCCCTTCAAATCCTTGATCCAGCTCTTTACACGTGGTGCACAGGAATCAAATGTTTGGGATGTTTTTTCTGTTGGCCTTATCAAAAATGCTGAGGTCAGCTTTGTTGCTGGCTCCCTGTAGATTCTGTAGAAGTTATGCTGTTACGTGCTGAAGAATGCATTTCTAAGGCACAGAGGCCGCTTGGGGGATAATTCAGAGATTAAGAACTGAAAACAACAAGGAATATGTCTTACACACCGTTTGCCCCCAATGTTTTGCATTGATTTGCACCACTGATGTGGAGATCTGCACTGCCATCCCCCCTCCTGTGGAGTCTGAATCCACTTAGAAAGGTTTTGGCATTGCAGGTGAGAAGAGGGGAGTATACGATGGAATATATATACAATATATCCCTCTTCACACCAGGATCCATAGAAGAAGACACCTCCCTGCTTATATAAGTATCAAAAAGCTCATATGTAAAAATACAAAACAGAACACCTCTATAAATCCACCAAATACTAAGGAGTATTTGCAATTTATTATGTTTTACAACTGCTAACATGAAGTCTTATATCAAATAGTGTGTCTTTAAAAAAAAAGAAAAAAAAACCTTGTAAGGATTCAAAATGGTGAATATTTGTTCCATTTAAAATCAGATTCTAGTGGATCGGGTGTCTGTTAAAAGTAATTGAAAGTATCTATGCATAGTTCCAAATGTAAGAGATAATTCTCTACCTACGCATCTATTTAATACCACTTCTGACAGGGAAACTAATTGTTATACCTTCTTTCTAGCTTAACACTAATTAATTTTTGAAGTATCAAACTCTTAGTCTGCTTTAGGCATTGTATAGAAAAATGTAGACCATTAAGAAATATAATAAGCACTTTCAAGAACACTTTTATTTATGAAAGGAGTACAGTGGGTATCCTTTCAACATTAGCCGCCCTGAAGTCTTTTACATTTTTCCTTCCATCTCTTAAATTGACTTATAGAAACAGAAGGACAAAAGATGCTTTATTGCTCCTGCTTTAAAGCTATCTTTTCATATTTAAAAGACAGTACTATCAAAATAAGTAATTTAGAAACTGTTAAGTAAGTCATAGAAAATATTTCTTTCTGCATAATTATACAAATGAAAATGCTTCTTTACTGATACAAGCCTTTACTTACATGAGACCTCTATTTAACAACAGTGATTTAACCCTCAATGACTAGACTGATCAACTAACATTTTCAATTGAGAAAGCAGATTTTCAATAATTTGTGTGAAGTAAAAAGAAGGGAGCATTTCAGGGTTTTGACATCTTGGCATGAGAGTGAAACTGATAAGAGTCTGACAAATGTGAACAAAACAAGGATCAATATGAAACTTTACACTAAACTGATAAACTTTCCTGAGATGTTTTTACCAAACTTGTTCATTAATAAGTTAATCAATGCTTATTTTTTGTTTTCACACTGCTCAGAACTGGGCCCGGGACCTGAAATGGAAGTATTGAAGGACCATGAGAAAGGATGTTCATGTGGTATTTCTGACTTTAAAGGAAGCAATAGGAATCTTAGAGAAAACCCTGTTTTCGTAAGTTTTCTGTCCAAAGGCATAAGGTCCACGTGCACAGATCACACTGTAAAATAGGCCTAGCTTTACAGATTCAAACAAGCGGTCGAAATTATCATCCAAACCATCAGGTGCTCATGCAAGCCTCTGAATACTCAGAGGTCTGATTATCTCTAGGGCAGATTAATTTTAACTCAATATCAATTTCACATGTCATCATTCTTTCAAAAGGAAATTTAAGGAAATATGGTGGATACTTTCACTTCAAGAAATTAAAGACTGACTCTTTGCTAGAACTTAAGGCCCTTTGGCAACATTCTCATGTGAAAGCATCTGGGAGGTTTTCAAAAGCAGCTAAAGGACTTAGGTGCACAAATTTTACTGTGAGTCAATGTGAGACTTGTTCTCCTAATTCCTTTTTGGTGCTTTTTAAAACATCTTCCCCATAATTGCTAAGCCTTACGTCTGCAGCCGCATAAGTAATAAGCCACATTTACAAAAGTAACTTGGAAATTACTCATATAATACATTCAAATTAGCATACACTTGGCCACAATTTTTTCTGGAGTAAAAGCCTGTAAGCTCCATTCAAGTCAATGGAGCTTGCTGGCTAAAAAGAGAGGATATTACATAGCAGCAGATGTACTCTCCTACTACTCCTATGCACAGGAGACCTTGAGGGAGCGTTATGAGAGAGATACGGCAGTTAGGTGTCAAATTCCCATTTGTGCCTGAGAAAACCTCCCCCTTCAATGAAGGGCAGCACCTACAGGTCACAACTCAGGTCTTAGTAATGAATAATCACTCTATACAGATATATTCTGGAACAGACGTCACATCCTTCTTTTGAAACTAGATTACCTTTTTGTCTAAGGACAGAATGAGGACATTAGATGAATAGGCTCCAGTAGCACTCAGGGAAAAAAAAGGTTAATTTTTATGCTCATGTATAGTTGCCCCCAAAACTCTGCAGGCTTTGATAAAATACAGCAGTATTTTCTTTTTAAATCTTATAGGTATTGTGTACTAACTACTTGTACAAAGTATGATGTATTAAATTAAACCAACATTGAATTGCAAAGCAATCACTGAGACTTGACCTTTGTCACCACAGAAACATATAGGGAAAGTCTGAAAAGAGGGAGGGGAGGAAAAAAATTACAATTTTAACAGAATCTAGACCAAAGTACCTAAGCTCCTGAAGAAGTTAACAGCAAATCGGAGACAGATTGTAGGACGGGCTCCTGCCCGGTCCAGTCCTGGCGGCCCTCCCGCAGGCCCACGCTCAGAGGAAGGCCACTGCGCCTTCCTACAACACAGGGGAATGTTAGTCTTTCAGTCCTTCGCCCCGGCCCTCAGGCAGGGCAGGTGAGCGAGGAGCAGTGGCTCGAGTTTAGCGGGCGGCAGAGGCTATTTCCCTTTTGGGGATTGGCAAGGATCATGGGGGAGGGGAGGGGAGGGGGACGCAGGCCCACCCAACTCCACTGCGTCCCAGCCCAGAGCCCTAGCAGTGGCACGGGTGTTGCCACTCAGTCGGCGGGGCTCCTGCCGCAACACGCCAACTGGGCGTTACCCCTAGTACAGCCATGCCTCTGGCTGTCCCTGGGCTCCTTCCTCCCCGGGTTCCCCAGTACCTATGTCCGTCAGTTCCTCTGGTTCATCGGGGTACACCGCACGGGGTAGGCCATTCAGTCCTTCTGCGTCAACAGGGGGTAGGTTGGGAAGCTCCTCAGCGAGGGGCAGCTCCTCCAGATCGCTGGGCTGGGGGTACGGTTCAGCCTCCGGCAACTCCTCCAGGTCAGATCCTGCCTCCAGGGGTTGGGCGTCTGACAGCTCCTCCAGGTCCGGACCGGCTTCTGGGCTGAACTCCCAGCTCTCCGGTTCAGGGGGCTCATCCCAGCCACTGCGGGCCTGAGGCTGGGTCCAGCGCTTCGGACCTGTAGGCCTCGGCCAGTCCAGGGGGCCCGGAGGCCCAACCCAGGCCTTAGAGGCGGGTCGCCGGGGCCGCAAGAGGCTTACCTGAGGCAGTAGTCTGGCGTGGTTCAGCCCCTTGCCACAGCCAGCGAGGCAGTGCATCTGCCTCCGCCAGCAGCCTTCTTGCTTCTGAGCTGCAGGACCTGCTCTTTATGGCTGCCGCCCTCCCTAAGGCTCCGCCCCCCTGCTGTCGGGTTGGCTGCCCGGCAGGACCTATCGGGGCCCAGCGGCCTGGTTGCTGGGCAGACTGGGCTGCCAGCAAGTCTAGAGTCTGATTGGGTGCCTGCGGCCCTTCCGCGGGCCCAGGCTCAGAGGAAGGCCACTGCGCCTTCCTACACAGATATAATATATGTTGGCTGGAGAATGCAGTTTGCAAACTTTAATTAATTTAGCCCCATGAAGTAGGTACTGTTGATATGAGCAATTGTGGGAAGAGTTATAAAGAGAGGATTTGAATGGGGAAAAAAGGCCATAAAAAAGCACAAGGCACTGTGATTAAAATTTGCCTCACGACAACTTGTGAAAGTAAAATATTTGGAAACAAAAGCTTATATCTGGAGAAACACAAATGAGCATGATCTATTCAGATGGGAATGTTTAGATTATGGTGAAGGAAAGAAGTCCTAAAAGAACTGTGAATGGCTGTTATTACTATTAAGTATGATAGATTTGTGTAGTAGTTCAGTGCTGAATCTCTGATCTAAGATGGTGGTGAACTGTTCACTAATTCCCACTAGCATCAAAAATCATCCCTTAGTGGTGGAAGTTTGGAAAATAATTCCTTTTTAAAACAAGGAATAGGAAAGCACATACAAACATTCTTGAACAAAGAACAAATGTTCAGTGACTTGTTCCGTAACTTTATCTGAATTCAACACAAAGAAATTGGAGTGCATTTTAAGAAAGCAATTCTTAAGAAAACTATTACAAAGAACGTTTGAAACAGCAAAGGAAGTTCTCCTGTTTGCCAGAAATATGGGGAATTTCTGCCATTGCCATTGAATGGGTGTTGGATCGTATTAAAAAGCTGAGTTAAATTTTAGATCACAGACATGGATGAAATTTGGCTAATTCTGATACTGACATTATTCAGTCTAGCTGTATAGAGGGTATTAATGGGTCCACTTAGGAGACATCATTCAAATCTATCCTAAATGTGGATATGCCTGAAGATCAAGCAAGTCAAATTTGGACGAGAGAAAAGATGTGAAACTAAACATTTAGTAATTTTGTCTGAAGTGAGAGTCTGCCACCTTGCTAAAGTCTAATATACACAGTGTTCCAAAGAGACGTTGGTAATGATTTCTAATAGATGACACATAAATTACTAAATAGAAAAACTAAAAAAATTCCAATAAAGTTATTTTTGCATTTCAGGAAGAGATGTCTAAACATTTTTGGATAACTAAAGTCACAGGTGTCTAGTTTCATGATTTCTTTACAATTCTAATTAAACTCATTAATTAAATGATGTTCATATCTTCATGCCTGACACTCAGTACAAGCAAAAAACAGAGAGAACATAGTACACAACAGCTGGTTTGAATTTCCAGCCAACTGTCTAAACATTTGGAGCAACATTTTCAGGTTCTTCTCCCACTCCTCCTCCCCACCTGGCCCTTCTATAATCCGTTTTGAAAGGAAGAGAAAGAAAGCCTCTTTCTGTTTCCATATTTCAAAACATCATAAACTTAAATGTGTGTGTCTTGGTTTATTTCATTTAGAGGGCTAACATAACCTTCTTGAACAATCTACAGAACTGAATCCTTTTGTTATTTTTTCCCCCACCAGGGAAGAATGTAGAATTCAAGTCTCCACCAGCATCAGTCTATAAAAACAATTACAGGACAAGTAAGGGCACTCGGGACAACCGGTGGCTTCTGTTCCTATATTTTTTTAAAATTTAAAAAAGATTTCAATGAAAGGTATATCTGAAGTGAATTCTCCTTTCATTAAATGTATTTTATATTATTGAATCTAGATGATTTTCCAAAAGGTTTGTATATAGAATGTTTCACTATTTAATGTACTTTTATCATTTAAAGTAAATGTTATTAGAATCAAACAAACCCTTTCCTTGGAAGGGTAAACTTAGATATCCCTTGGTGTTTCAATTTCAGGGCAAATATGGGTATCTACAGAATGTTGGTGCAAAATAACTCACCTTTAATCCCATTTGATGATTTTTTTGTCAACAATGCTTCTAGCAGCAGGGTCTGCCAGTATTAGTGAGTATTTTATCGGAACTTTATCTTCTCAGTACAGACCTATCTTTACTGTTTGCATGTTATAGCAGCTATGTTGGACCCAGGATACTAGCAACAAGGAGGGTGAGGTAATATCTTTTATCAGACCAACTACTTTTGGTGAAAGAGACAAGCTTTCAAGCAACACAGAGCTACTTCAGACCCAAAGAAGAGCTCTGTGTGACTCGAAAGCTTGTCTCTTTCACTGACAGTAATTGGCCCAATAAAAGATATTACCTCGCCCTTCTTATCTCTATATATTTGCTGAACATTGTTATAGTTTTACAGTTTTGACCTTAGAACCTCTCTCTATATGGGGCACTTCGTAAGTGGAAAAAATTAAGCTAGGGAAATTCTGACACTTTGCAGCGTGGAATATTGTTTGCCACTTTATTCCATCTTTAACCATTTTCCTCAGTGAGTTCACATACAGGCAGTCCAGGTTTGAACCTAAAACATCCTTTAAAAAGCAGATCTGTGCTCTGAGGGTCAGGCATTAATGGAGGTTTCCTTTTTCCCAGAACTCAAGACTGGGATTCCATATCGCATTGCTAACTGGAGAACCCTGTATAGCAGTAAACACTTCAAACTGGATATTCTCAAAGAAGTCATCTAAATCAACTACAAAAGGAAAGGCTGTTATTCCTCATAAATATTGCCTCTGCATCCACTAACCTCACAGTACTGAGTGAGCCGATCTCTCATTAAGCTAGCCTGTTTCCCCTCTCTCAGCATGATTTTCCTGGTTTAATGTTACTAAACCAAGCAAGTGTTCATTCAATATGGAATTTCCAGAATACTTTGAACATCTTTACTTTAACACCAGCGTAATGCCCAAATCTGTATCCATTCAGATCAATGTCACAACTCCCATTGACTTCAGTGGAAACAGGAGTATGCACATACTGAGTTTTTTATTTGGTGCTTACTCTGCTGAGAAAATTCTGTAGAAGAAAGGGAACTAGAAGAATTCTTACACTTCTTTTGGAACTATAAAGTGTTTCAATGGATGTATTTCTGATTTGGCTTGGTGTAATCTTCCCTAGAGTCTTGTACATTGATCCTGAACTCTTGCTATAATTATCAACAAAAGCTGAAAAGAATCAAGACAGAACAAAGAAACGTATCACAAAAATGACACAATCAACTTAAAAATGGTTTCATATCAGGTCCTTCTCCACAGTATAAATTCACAGTAATGGGAAAATGAATCTTGTATTATTTTCACAAAGACTCAGTTGCAGTTGTACTGGTTATATTAAAGTAGAAAAGTCATTTGAGGGATTTCTATTTCTGACCTGACACACCCAGCATGCTGTCTTTCCGGAATGAGTGGCTATAATGTTATTAGCCTGATCGTAAAGAAGCAATATGACTAGATTCCATGATGAAAGACAAGTTAGAGTGAAGAAGAGCCTACATTCTAATAGACAGAGAAACAGACATGCTTATTGTTTATCAGCAACAGAAAATAAAATACCTATTATTTCACCCAAAGTTGAAATCATAGGTCTAGCTAGGAAATGAAAAAATATATATAAATTTGGGGCAAAAAAAAACCACAAAGTGGTTATGATGCTGAACTTATTTAAAACTATGATCTTTAAGCCAGTTCTTTCCCCTTTTCTGTGTAGTGCAGTGGAGGGTGAAAGTTACTCATGCAATCTTAAGGCTGAGGAACATGTACAGAGAAAAAGATGGCAATGCCGCATAATCCCCCTCACACATAACCTCAGACTTTTCATGACAATTGCACATTTTTAAAAAATGCATGTTACATGGGTACAACCAGACAGAAGAGAGTGAAATTAGGGATGAGCTCATCTCACTTCTATAGAATGGCTTTACTATTCCTTTGAGGTTCAGAGGAAGAGTCCAGCTGAGCCAAAAGCATCCCAATCCAAGGTGGTCGCTGAAAAGGAAACATGTTAGCTATGTCTCTTCTGCAAGGAGGTTGCTTGGACCAGTTGGGGTTAAGCAATCTTTATTCTGGGTATATTGGAATATTTGTTTCTTTTTTGTTTTACTCGCTGCAAATGTAATGAATGTAAAACATACACCTGGCTGGGACAGTAGGTAGAGAAGGGCCCAGGGGTTCTTTCTGTTTCCCTCACCCCTTTTGTTAAGGTGCTAAAACAAAGACAGAACCTCACTGAGAGTTTCTGGTGGGGGAGGAGGCGGGGAGGGGGGACTTTCTTATTACCCAGAGTAACCAGTGTCTTTTATGGCAGAAGAACCCAGGGTAACTACAGCAACATATTTTATAGCAATGTTCCAGAAATTACACAACAAATTGCAGAATCAGTTTATGCTGCACCTTCCATTAACTTCACCTCCACCACTTTATTTCCACTGAAGAAGGAAATAATGTACAACTGCAGCAAGGGAACCAAGAGAAGTATGGCACAAGGCAGCCACACTGCCAGTTCCAAAAGGACTAGAGGGAAAGTGGATGCCCCGAGACCCAAAAGAATTAGAACCATCCAATCCCACATACCCTTGTGCAGAACCTGCCAGGGAGAAACTTTGCTGGAGCCTGGAGAAGGAAATTTCAACTTCCCCCACCCTCACAAAAAACTCTGGCACCAGACCTTTGCATAGTGTGGGAAGATTTAGCCCTTAGTGATATGCATACAGTAAGTTTTGTATTTGCAGCCCCACTTTCACATTGGTATTTTGATGCCATATTTACAGGTTTAATAATGTCACGTTTTCAATTTTCTTCTTCTCTGTCATCGCTTACTGCAATAAACACAATAGCAAATATTTTATTATTAGGCACTTCTGTAAAATAATTATTAAAGACCCCAACCAAGATCAGGGCTTCACTATACTAGATGCTCTTTTAGGTATATACATATCAAGAGAAAGAGCCCAGAACAGTTTACAATCCAAACGGACAAAACACACAAGAGGTTGGGAATAAGGAACCCCTATTATCCCCATTTTACTGTCACACAGGTAGCCTTTGGCAGATCAGGAAATTGAACTCCTGACTCCTGAAAAGATCTCCTGACTACTCATCCAATACTTAAACCACAAAATCATCTTTTCCCTATTTTAATGCTTATGTGGCATCCTTTTATAGTGATAGCTTTAAACATGCATTTCCTAGGTTTTTATAGCAATAATCATTACTGTAACAGTTCAAGAGAAGCCAATTTTTACACCTTGTTCTAATAATCTACAACTGTATCACCAATCCCATCTGTTTACATTTGCACTTTAAAGTTGAAAAAAAAGTGTTTCATCAGTTTTGGCATGAACAGTTCCTGTGAAGAAAATAATAATTTTTAAAAGCCCCTTTATTTCTATGGTCCCAATTTGGCAAGGACTTACTCACTTGTAAGATTGGGTTTTAAGAGTAATATGAGCATCACAGTGCAAAAAGAGGTGCGAATCAAGATTAAGCTGCAGCTTTTTTGCACCACCTCTTCTGAATCTAAACTAGAGATAGGCTCAGTCCAAACCTCACCTTGTACTGCTCCCAAACTGGATGTTTAGACCCCGATCTGCACTTAGTGGTGTGGATACGTTTGTAATCCCCATTTTACTCACACAGGGTTTGTGGATTGTGGCATGTACACATATCCCTGCACTGGGGAGAATGCAGAGTGGCCCTACTTCAGGGAAAGTAGTTGGGCTTGGAGGGGGAGCCTTACAGGTACATCTAGTCTGACTTCCTGCATATTGTAGGCCATTAATTCTCACCAGTTACCCCTGTACTGAGCCTAATAACATGGATTAGGCTAAAGCATTTCAGTCCCCAAGAGAATAACCTGTTGTGCACTACAAGCAGAAAATAGCAGAGACAGATGTGCTACCAATGCCTAAGGCCCCTGCAATGGCAGGAAATTGATTAGGTAAGAGATGCCCAGATGATCCCAGCAGGCGATCTATTCCCCCCCTGCTGCAAAAGAAAGTGAAACATTCCCAAGAACATTGCCAGTCTAACCTGGGAGAAAATTCCTTCCCGAACCCAATCTGGTGATCAGTATGACCCCTAGCATGTGAGCGAGACACACCAGCCAAGCATTTAAGAAAGAGGATTCTCTGTACTGCCTCAGAACATAGTCAACAGCATCTTCAGTTCTGACCAATCACTGTCTTCAGAGAAAGGCACACCAGAATACACTTGACATCTGACAACCCTTTTTTTGAGGTGCAGCCTATTCCTCCTTGCACTGTTTACCAGTTCTGCTAACTGACCAGCCTGTGACAGAGGGAGACATAGCTCCAGCCCTCCTTTAAGCTGAGTTGCTCCAGAACAGAAGCATCTCAGTAGTAGCCCTTGCATTCCCCAGAACCCCAGGTGTGCAGTCCTGCTCCTGCTGCCCAGATACTTAAGGGAGGGGAATAACCTAGCCCATAATCATTAGAGTTCACTCTGATAATGGAGAATCTTTAGATGTCAAGTTGTGTGGGTGTCAGAAGAACATTCTCAAGAAATCAGTAAACAAAGTTTGCTCAAGAGAAAATTGCACACGTGCAATTCTTAAAATCTTTGACTGATGCTGTATCCCTGAATACAAAAATTAGATATAAAAGTCCTTCAGTTGTCTTATGGGAGAAAGCAGGTGGAAAACTGGAATGGGAAATAAAACTAGATAGCAGAAAAGAAAGCAAATTGACCCTCTCCCCTCCCAATTGGATGAATCAATTACAGTGTATTTGAGGAGAGGGGATACTCACACTATCATCTTTACGGAAGAAATTAAGATATGATAGCAGCAGGATAGGATCTCCTGCTTCAATACACATCCATTTCACTCTGCTATGCTTCTTTTAGGCTGATGAGTCAGTAGGAACTGCTGCATTAGAAAAAGACTATGAAGGGCAACAATAAGTGTGGAAAGTGAATGTATTGTCACCACTGAAAAGAAAAATGAGCTAAAAAGATATTTGCAGTAATGCTGTGGTAGTGACGGACAAAACAAGTCACAGCCATCAATGAGAGTGGCTTACAGAAGAAGAGGAAGGAAGTGGTGGTTCTGCCTACACCATTTGAACTGCCAGCTCACAGTAACTTTCAAGTTGAACCAATATTAGCAATGATGTAATGTGCTGCTGACAAGCTGAGAGCAAAGCCTGAAGAATTCCACGGCAGCTGAAGGGCCATTTCCTTGTGAGACATTTGTGAATGTTATGGCTCATTTTTCTCATGGTCCCTTTGATTTCATATTTATCACCCTTCACACACCTTTCCCTTTCTCCTTCCCATGGTACCCCCTTCCCTTTATGCTTCCTCATCCACCAACTCATTGTCTAGCTGCTCCATGCTAGCCTTTGCGTTTTGCAACAGCACCTCCAAGAGAGACTTTCTAGACTGAGGAAACAGCTCTTCTGGTATTGTTGTCTCAACCCAATGAATTTCAATAGCCTCTTCTGTTTAGAGTTTGTACAACACCATTGTAATCTTGGTATGGTATGGACATGCCATTTAAGGAAAAAAAAAAAAAAAATCAGGAACATCGTATAGATTAGTCCCTTGCATAGAGCCTCTCCCCTCAACAAGGTCCATAGCAGAGGCCTCCTCTCTCTTCACAGGCCTCATTCACCTTTAAACAACCAGTAAAAGACTCCTCCACTCTTCACAGCTGCAGCTACTCCCATATACTGATGCACCTTCTAAAATGCATATTCACCATTCAGCCACTCCTTAAAGTCCCTTTGTCTACATGGCTCTCTGTTATGCCTTCTAGTCTCCTGCCTGCCTCTCTTTCCAAAATTGCAAACCTACTAAATAATAAATAAATAAATAATATGGCCCTGAGTAGTGACACCTCAGTACAGATACCAGCAATTGGAAGGCAGATGATTAGCAGGTGGATCTGTAAACTCCAACTCCTGGGGCATTCCCTTGGTTAGAGAACATTAGGAAGCAATAGGGTCTCCTTTAGAGTTGAAGGAAGCAGTGTTTGTGAAGGTGTCAAAGTAAAAAAGAAACAAACTGAGCACAAATTAATGGAAACCATGAAAAATGCCAACAACTGCAAGCAGTTCCAGTGGGGATGAAGAGGAAAGGAAAAAAGAACCTGCTTTTGTTCATCATTGCTAAGCAGTTCGAAAAGAAAAAACAAAAAGGCCCTTGGTGCAGGGCAGACATGGAGGGGTATTTCAATAACTGTCATGCTGAGGCCCAAATATACTCCCACTCAATTGCTATATCTAATGACATACCCGACAACATTTCAGCTGGATGTTCCAAAGCAAAATCTATTGCTGCAAGAAAACTTTCTGGGACTACATCATGATTTTTATCATTAGCATTCAGCAACAGTACTGTAGCACAAAAGAGAAAGTACAGAAACATGAGGAAGACAGATAAAAGGAGCGCAGCAAGGGGAAAAAATACTGCAAAGTGAACTTTCTAACTTTAGATTAGCTATCACTCCTGTCCTAGACCTCTTCAGTAGCAAGTGACATGTGACACTTCGTAGCTGGAGCATCAATCAGAATGGACAAGTGCCACCACATTCAGATGTAGATAATATCCAGACAACTTGAGAACCAATATAATCCTATATCCTACCTAACTTTAGTTGTCTTGGGAGTTTCCAGAAGAGTTGGGTTTCCCAATATTCTGAAGCACGTCAGTCTCAAGGAGTGCAGTTTAAAGGCTTAGTAGCAGTAATGGAACCCAGCAGGCAGTTTGAGAGTCTGGCTGCTGCAGGAGTGGAAGGAGGGGAGAGGGGCGTGGACATACAAGTCACCCACCCCACTTAAGAAATAGATCAGGTGGACTGAGGGGAGCTGATTTCCCTAGCTATTTCCCGGAGATGTAGAATAAAACAGTAGGACCAATAGCTACCCTCAGTGAGAATAGCAAGGTGATAGAGCTACTTAGAATTTAGTCATGACCCTAAAAGAAGAAAGGCAGGTTTTCAAGCCACACTCCAGGCATAAGTTTAAAGGGAAGGGATCCTGTAGGAAGACGAAGGCCAGCATGGGGAGCCATTGCACAGACCACCTTGTTGCCCCAGCTACTTCATACATTAACACCTTTTGGATTCAGGGAGCCCAAATTCAGTGGAAATTTTTCCTCTGCTCCCAGGTGCCTGATACAGGAGAGTTTTCCATTTCCCCTTGCAGCCCAGAGGAGGAGGAGCCATTACGCATTCTCAGTTTTCCCATGATTTCATGCTAGAAGAGGGGAAAGTACCCAGCCACCAGCAGCTTGTCTGTTGGCAGCTCCAGGAGCGGCCGAGCTAGACTATGATTTCTTTTTTATTAGCCCTCACATGTGCTGACAGCAGCTCACACAGAAATCAGCAGTAAAATACTTAAACAGTTTGACTATTAACACTGAGTACATCAGAAAATCTGAAGATAGGACAAATTTTCAAAGTTGGCTGCCTAATATTAGGCATCTGGAATACCTATGTGACGCACCTAAATTCTTATAGAATTTTAGTACAGAAATTATGAAAGGAGGTAAAAAATGGAGACATCAACAAGATCATGAGATCATAGACACACTTTCCAATGGATATTATTGTTATTATTATTTATTTCCAGTGATGCCAAAAGTGTGCTAAGCACTGTAGAAACTTAAATGAAGACAATGTCTCTGTGCTCCAAAAAGCTTAAATCTGGAAAAAGTAAACTAACTTCCTTTTTGCAGGTAGGTGGCTCAGAGGATAGCTAATGATATACAAATGTATTCACCTGTAAATCACTGGCTCAGATCCACTCCAATCGATAGCGACTGAAGTTTGTCACCATCTGACCACAGTTTGCTGAAAATAGTTAGTGGTCTGAGTCTGGTTGCTAGTGGATAGTTTGTCTTCATCACAAAATCATCATCATTAGAGGTACTTCATTGAAAGTCTCAGCAAATACCAAAAAATTGAATGAGAGAGAGAGAGAGAGAGAGACTGAACTACCCTCAGAAGTAAACAGGATATTTCTCAAATACCAGATGGCCTTTGGGACATGGATAAAAGTGAAAAGAAGCTATCTAAGCGGTTCAACCTCCCAACATTTCGCGGACCACCACATGCTGCTAGTTTTATGTGAAATTGTACATTTCCTTGGTGAGGATGTTATTTTTCTTTTCTGCTGACTCTCTGTAGTAGCCTCACGGACCACCAGGGGTCTGCAGACCACAGGTAGGGAACCGCTGCCCTAATAGAAATGTGCAATGTGGTACAGTGGGAGTTTTGCCATTGACTTCACTGGGACCAGGATTTACCCCATGTTTCTGTGCCAAGTGAAGTTACTTAGATAAACCCACCAGGTGTCTGAGTTTGATCTCACTTTCACCTGTTTTACACCAAGTAACAAACAGAAAAGAAAATCTTCGGTGGCATTTCAGATTTATTTACAGTAGTTTTTTATTCTGATGCAACAAAATTGCTCAAACCACCAATCTTTGGCCACTTTCCCTTCATTCAGTTTAACAATCTGTAAACTCCTAACAATAGAAAACCAAACAAAATGATATAATCAGTACATCTGTTGTGTCTCCAGAGCTTTTGAAAATTCACCCTCAATTTGAAATGTTGGCATTGCCTCCAGCAAAAGCATTTCATGATGGGGCTTCCATTGATGGCACAAACTATATGAGCCCTGGGCATGAAAAAAAGTAAAGGCTCCTAAGCACTTGTGGGGTAGCATTGTGCTTGTCTTCCCTGAGTCCCATCTTATCTTTCTGGACAAAGGCTCCCAAATTTTTTTTGGATTACACACACAATATTCTTACAGCTGGTGGTTGGTTTAAGAAATAATCAATTCCCAGAAGTTGAAGGATGGTCCTGGGGTTAGGGTATTAGCCTGGGGTTCAGTTCCCTGCTCTTTGACAGATTTTCTGTTACTTTGGACAAATCATTGACTCTTTCCGTGCCCATCTGTAAAACAAGGATAAAGCCTTTCCCTCTCCAAGGGTGTTATAAAATTGGGATAGTCCCAATATTCAGGGCTTTTTCTTATATAGGCGCCTATTGCCCCCTACCCTCTGTCCCGATTTTTCACACTTGCTATTTGGTCACCCTAACTCAAACATTTACAGCAGTATGATTTAAAAGCAAACAACAACAGCAACTTAATTTCTGAGGGAGATTTTACAACCTTGTGAACGTGTATTTATTGTTAAAAATTATCTGTGTGCCGGATTTTTAGAAGAATCAGCCATCCACAACTTTAATTTAATCAATGGGATTTGCAGGTGCTCAGCACCGTTGCAAATTAAGAACTATGCCAGTATGGCTACACTGCAGTTGGGAGCAATTCTCCCAGCCTGGGCTCCAGTTAGCATGCTAAAAATAGCAATGTAAATATTCTGACTCAGTCAGAAGTTCAGGCTCTCAGACCCACCCCAGCCCCTAGGCTCACAGACAAAACCAGAATGTCCCAATTGCTATTTTCAGTGTGCTAGCCTGAGCCCTGCTGGTAGAAGTCTGTCTACCTAGGCTGGGAGGCTTACTCCCAGCTGCAGTGTAGACATACCCTGAGGCTACATGTCACAGTGAAAAGAGGGCTGCATCCACACTGTGGTGTGTAGCTATACCTGTCAGTGAAGCAAACTGGCAGGAGGGAAGCAATGGGGAAAGGCTCAGCAGTGGACAGCAGCCAAACCTTTTCCCACTGCCCCCCACCCCATAGAGCTTTTCCCTAATGCTGTAGTCTTTCATTGCAGCGGGGAAAGGCTCCAGCAGCTCCCTGAGGCAGAAGTCTTTTCCCACTGTTGGAGTTGTGGCAGGTGAAGATGCAAGCAGCGGGGAAGCAGCAGGACACTACACTGCTAGAAACAGCAGTGTATGTAGCATGGCAGTGCTTGGGCAAGGAGAGAGCCCTGTTGGGTACATACCCAGAGGGTTCAGGAGTGTCTTTACTCCACTTGCCCAAGCAGTGCCTCGCTGCATACACTGTTATTTATACCCATGATACTGCTGTGTGCAGTGTATACACTCTACATGCTGTGGAAAGGAGTGTACAGGGGAGACATGCCCTTAGTATCATCTACTACGTATACCATAATAGCAGTCAGAGAAAATGGGTGTAAAAGTAGTGTGTTTCTGGGCTTTTCAAAATTTCCAGAATTTATACAGCAAGTAAGAAAGAATAGTTTTGGGATTAAGGTAACAGACTGGACTACTTGAACTCTGTATTCAATTCCTGGCTTTCCCACACACTTCCAGTGTATCCTGCAACAAGTCAAATCATCTTTCTGTGGCTCGTTTTCCTATATGTAAATTAAGGGTAATAAAAATTCCGTTCTCCTACCCGTCATCTGTCTTGTCTATTTAGGTCCCAATCCCGTAATGAACATCATGTGGCTCGACAGCTAGGGCCACGTGCAGCAAATTG
The DNA here is from genome assembly GCF_026122565.2 of Emydura macquarii macquarii. Lineage (NCBI taxonomy): Eukaryota > Metazoa > Chordata > Testudines > Chelidae > Emydura > Emydura macquarii. The sequence goes on from NW_027132773.1 coordinate 15,487,668, forward strand.
TAGGACTGGGGGTCTGGAGTGTAAGATCTTCAGGGCAGGGCTGTCTTTTACAGCATTTACAACACAGACCCTCTATGCATTACTATAATGCAATAGTAAATAAATCACAATAACTTTTAAACAACCCTAATGATTTTTAAGGAAAAACAAGCTTAACCATGAACTGTCATTTCCATATAGTACAATTTTTTGCTATAATATATATCAATCCTTTTGAAATAGTGAAAGGCTTGCAATTAACTGAGGCATAAATTCCATAATAATAGCTACACTTTTTTATTTTTTTTCTTTGTGCAAGCTGACAGTAACAGATCTTTCAACCCTTAAACATCTCTTCCTTTTTACACATAACTCGCTAACATTTAAACTTTTTGGAGAAAAGCTCAGAGAGATAAACACATCAAAGGTTTAAAAAGCTGACAAGAACAAATTATCTAATGTTGTATTTCAGACTTACTTACTGGCACATTAAAATCTCAGCCTCTGTAGTTTTCTATTGTACTTCCAGCATACCAGACAGACATGGTTCTTAACTGAATTTCAGTGGAATCTTTTGTTAGAGCTTGCCTTTTTTAGATAATCCAACTGATTTTTGTTACTATTCTAAAATAAATTTTAAAGTATCGCAAGCATTTTATCTTTGGCTGATCATGTAGAAAGTGTTTATTCCCACACTGTGGGTGAAAAGCCTCCTTCAATTGCCTAAACATTCGTGCACATCACCTTTTGTGCTAACTGTCTGAAATTAAAGGTCCATACAATAGTGGTTCTTTTGATTATATCCAAGTGTTGCTTAAAACATTTCAAGATCAGTGCTGTAAGGACTAAATTAAGACATACTCTACTACAAGAGATTTGTATATTTAAAGAAAATATTGCCTACCTTCACCAGGTTTTCTTATTCTAATACAATAGAATGAACATAAAGGACTCCACGTACCGTTATAAGTATCACAGTTCATCTGCACAGACATGATTATGCTAGGGAGCCCAAGATATGATTTTCAGTAGATAAATAATTACATGCATGTTGTGTCTGAAATAGGAAAACAGACTGAAAGGGAAAATGTAGATCCTAGTATCTGGATCTTCACTTTCTACTGGGACAACATTTTTCAGTAGTCTCCACTGTAAATTATATCAACAAAACATTGTGAGATTATTTTGTTAGATAGCTGTCCAGCAGTTATTGTTCATTTCTTCCACGTCCGTCATCATGATAGCACTGTTTGTTTTTTTTACTGTGACAGAAAGGATATTAACGGGAAGATCAATTATGCCCTTTGCAATATGGACACAGAAGCTAGCAACACTGTGTGATTTGGCATTTTAATCTTGTAAAAAAAATTGTATACTCAAAAGTACCATACTTTAAAAATAGATACCAAAAGCATATCCATTTTTGTAGATGTCTATTTACGGTATAGACTAGGGTCTAAAAAAATACAACTCTTGCATAAGCATATGCACATTTGCCATGTTATGTTTTCCATTTATTTCGTTCAAACATATGGGACACACTGATTAATTATTCCTATTTCCAAACAGTGGCAAGAGGTGTAATTGTCTTTTATTTGCCCAACTATTAGAAATACTGCAGCTACTTCAAAGTGGTGCCTACTGCACATCATTGAAGGTTGCTATAGTGTTGGAGACATCTGTCTCAGTTCAAAGTTTATCAAACTAATGACCTGTTCTAAATTTGTATTTTTGTCTCATAAAATTGGTAGACACCTGGTGCTGCTCAGCTGCAGATGAATCTTTCTCCTCATGCAATTTATAGCGTTTCAATCCACTTCATCTTGTCACATTGCACAAACATCTCTGGTTTGTGCAATACATGACTAGCTCTTTCTCACACATTATCACACTTGATCTGCCAGCATGTTTTGTTACTACTGACTGAGAGGTTAATAATATATGTTTAAGATACATGAAATATATGTTTGGATATACATATTTTATTACAGTGTGATCCTTGATTAGTTAATCAAAATTTGATATCAGAATTTTCTTGGGATTAGGTCACTAGTTGCTGAGATTCAGTTCCTTGTTTACCTTGTTAGTATGCCTAGTAGCACCAGTTAATGACCACAAAGACTGATCCTGAGTGAATCTTTTCCTGTTGCTGCACATTTGATTCAAATCAAAGTTATCTAAGTCATTTATTTTATCTCTGTAGAGCTTTATCTATACAGTCTCCCCAAAATATGATGTGGAATGCCTTTATTACAGTTAAAGTTATCTAGTAATAACATCTTACTTGAAGCAACATCAGCCTCAGCCTGATTAGATTCCATTATGATTACTTTAACCTTTTTATACTGTGAGAGACCATTCCTGTCCCAAAGAGCTTGCCATCCATGAAGAAGAAAGACAAAAGGCACAAATGGGAAAACAGAGGCACAGAGAAGTGAAATCCTTTGCTCACACTCACATAGCAAATCAGTGGCAAAGCCACGCATAGAAGTATGCATGGACCAGCAATACCCTATTCCAGCAATAGGGTCCAGCAATACCCTATTCACCGGACCACACTGCCTTGATGCCACAGAGCATCTATTACAATGCCACTGGGATGTCATAGCAGTAAGTAAGACAAAATAAAAGTCTCAATTTAGTCTCAAAATAAAAGTCTCAAATAGTCATGTAAAGGCCTGAGTACACAGACATTCCTTATATTGGGCCCTATATCCTTGTAAAAGACTAGTCTATGTTGGACAGAACTGAAGATCATACAAATAAATGATTTGACAGTTTTTCTTTTAAAACTATTAGGGAATGAGAGAGAGACTAAATGATGGAGTATTTAATATGGGCATCCAATTGAGACTCAGTGAATGTGCATCAACAGAAGGTCACTTGCAAGGGAAAGGAAAAGAGCAAAGGTCTCAGTGGTGGGGACTATTGATTGCTATAAGCCTTCAAAGTGAAATCTGTCGTGTTCAGTGGAGCTCAAGAGACAATGAGCCTGTTCTACCCATATGGCATCTGTTCTGTGGGTAAGTTTAGTACATTTTATTCTCCAAGGCTACTAAGCCAGCACCTTTCAGTAGTCAATAACTCCAGATGACATGAAACAGTGAAATGCAGCAGGACTTTCTATCATTAGTCATACTTGCATGTTTAATAAGACAAAACAAAAAGCTTTTCATTTTAATTTACTTCAGTTCAACAAGATGCTCACACTGTTAAAAAAGTTTATTTTACGGAGAAGAAAGAAGTGAGACGAGGGAATGTGAGGGTTATCAAGTAAAGGGCTTCCTCTCTTTTCAGAATGGGAATACATGGACTTCTCCTATCATCTTATTGTTACCAGAGGGAGTAATGGTCCACTAACTGCATCTCTTACCTTGCCTTCTATAGAGGCAGTGGGATGGGAAAACAGACTGGTGGCTTTCTTTCAAAACCTCTGCTGTAGCACAGACTCGTGACATGACACCAGGGCTTGTTAAAGCTTGCTATTTTCCAACATTTTGACATTCCAACATTTAACTGAGAGATTTTGCTCAAATGATAAAAGGCAAGTAAAAATATATAATTGACTTGTACAGAGATTAATCCAGCTCCTTGCCATCAATGGATTCTTTTCAACACTTCCAAATCTGTAACTTAGAAGTGGAAGTTGGAGGGAGTCAAAAAACACAAGGTTAATTGAGCAGATTAGTTTGAACACCAGTAAAACCTCGGACAGGCTTAGTAACCTCCAAACATCAGTTGAAATAATGAATACTAAACTTGTCAACCATGAGAGATGCTTTGATGAAGCCAAAACAAATTTAGGTCCCTTAGTGGACAATCCATTACAGTATAATTACCTCTATAAAACTTTCCCTTCACAAAATGTGTTTACCTTTTCTAGCAAAGCTTGAAATGGATAATTGAAAGATGGGTCTCAAGCAGCAAATTTTATAAATGAAAATACTAAAAATCATCTGTCAACAGGGCCTACTTTAAGGATTTTCTCTCATACTAGTAAATGAGAGGAGAAGGAGGAGGCAAATGTTTGCTGAATGTAAAACTCCCCAAAGTTCTCAAATGAAGGAAAACGTAATTGGATGAAGACTTAATTGGGGGTGGGGAGTAGGGGCAAGAGAGAATTAATAAATAAAAGTACTACTGAATCACCGTTCCTAAAGAATGTAAATCACCATAAATATTAAAAAATAAATTATAGTTTTCATCTAAACAGTTCAGATAGTGCAGCAAAAGATTGGACGTGTTTTCTGCACTGAAATACAAAGTAAAAAACAGAGTTTTGCAATTTAGAATTGAGATATTTGTATATAGTTCATAAATGAGCAAAAATAAATTTTGTTCTTGATTTTATGATTGATTTCTTTTCTTCCTATCATCTACTATCACATTTAATTACTCTGGAGCTTCTCCCTGACTAATGGAACATGGTTTTCAGTGCATAATACAAGGATATTGAGATATGTTCTGTTCTCAGAGATGCTATCAATTTTGCAGACCACAGTGCACCAGTGGATGTAAGAAATTGGATTTAAGTGTATTTTCCATTCAAGGAAGCGATACAGGATTTCAGAAGTTTCATAGCCAATGAAGAGCTGGTTTATAGGATGAAGTTTACAAAACTGGAAACCTTGGCTAAATATAATTCTATAAAATAAACAATTCCTTTTATTGAATCCTCTATGGCCCCACTCCTGAAATAAAATCCATGAGCTCAAAGTTATGCATGTTTTGAACTCATATCAATAAAGATTTGTTTTAAGAGAAAGAAATATTGCTACAAATGCACCCACCCTGTTCTTTTAAGGGAAGAAGAGGAATGATTCAGTTATGCCTTTGGTTGTTCTCCTTTCTCTTCTATCATTTTTTCAGTTGACAATGTTTGCAGCTTTCACCACATATTTGCATCCACTTAGTAATGCAACTCTTACATCTTGAAATAACAAACAGGCTTGACAACCTAGAGCAGGCCACAAGGAAAAAACTATTTTGACACATCTCAAAACTGTATGTAGAAATCACTCTAGCGCAAGAGAGACAATCTGTTGAAAGATGACAATGAAGTGCTAAAACAAGAAAGGTCATGCAGATTCTCTACTTCTCTTTATCCTCTACACATACTGTAGCAATTTTATTTAGAAATGCTAATCTACTGTATTTTCTAAGCACAGTTTTCAGGCTGATTTGTCATTGTGTAGACAGTAGCATACTCCCTAGTAAGTTAAGTTTTAAACCTGGTAAAGGTATTTTTAGAGTTTTCTTTATTTGATGGAGTTCACACTTTATGGAATATAGGTATGAAATAGCCAATGAATAAACTAAATGAAAAATTAGCATAACACAGTCCTGCACTGGTAGCGGGATAGGCTAGATCAGTGGTTCTCAAAAACTTTCCCATCTACTTGTACCCCTTTCAGGAGCCTCAAAGCTGAGCCCCGTTGCGTGGGACTAAAGCATGTAACTTAGCTTCACAGGGCCCTCTGTGCCAAAGAACCTTGGGCAATTGCCCTGCTTGCCATGCCCTAATGCCGCCCTGCACTTGCAACTCCCTGAAACCCATTCTGCAACCCCCAGGTTGAGAAATATCAATCTAGATGAGTTGATTTAAGGGCACACACACCCCTGGCTGAGAACTACGGGCAAGATGACTAATGTTAGCCATATCTAATTTTGGGGGATGGGAGAGGATCGAGTTAGGGACCAGTGTTCTCTACAGTAATGTCCCTGGATGATCCACAAATAATTGAACAAGTACAGTGTCTGATCAGGCATTAATGTTGATGTTCCAAGACCCCTCACTACCTCTACACTGCATGGAGCTCCTAAATTAACATTGCTAGTGTGAGAAGAACAAGAGAAGCACAGAAAGACTAGCCATCTACACCACAGAACTGGGGCTTCCCTGGCCTGCAGATCCTTAGAACCAAAGGAATTTAGGAAGCTCTGTCCTCTGCAAATTTGTGCCCGTCCATGCCATCTGATGGGAAGGTTCCTTGAAAAATCCATAAAGACAATCTCAGAATTTCCTGTGGTTTTCTCTGGGCATAATCCAGCTCCATGATTCTCTGACTAAGACCCAAATAGTGACTGTAATAAATCTGCACATGCAAAAAACAAGAACTTGATACCAAAATGCCTTCAAATAAGGAACATTGACACAAATCACACAGCAGAAATTCAGTTAGCCTCACATGTCATCCCTGCTGTCTAATTTAGGTGAAGTTTTGGAGTGAGGAAGTGATATAAAATCAGCAATAAATCCAGCATCTCAGAATGGTTCTAAGCCTAATTAAATACTGTTTTCCAAAGAAAAATACTCTGAATTGTTGTTAACATTCAATCACTTTAATTTGTAAAGTTAATTTCCACATGTTGTGTATTAGCAAGTGAAAGAACTACTTTCGACGTTCCAGGTCCTACAAAGACATATGCAATACAGGTGGCATTTTAAGGCCCCAGAACTGTAGTTCAAAATAGTAAAATAATTAATATTGAGTAAAGAAAGGTTACATATTAGTTGCATACATATTAGTTGCATTTTAATACAAACAACAAGACAGCCATTGGTTCTAAACAACATGTCTGTGTGCTATGCTTGTTGCCTTCTTTGCTTTCAAATTTAAATGTCTTCTGATGTCATATTTTACTAATATATTTCAAAGAAAAGCATTTTTCAGAAAGCATCTGTAACTGGGTAACCTATTGTGAGAAATGTCTGGGTCACATATATAGTAATATATGTCAGATCTAATAATGTTTTAGCTACTCCAGGATTATACATGAGCAGACAAAGCTATATTTTAAGAAATCCTGTGTGCTTTTTTTATATAGAAGATATTAGTATGTCATGTTTCATAACTCTCCAAATTTACAGTAAAAATACTGCCCTCAGATTCTTGTACACCACTCCTGTTAATGTCAATAAGGTTCACAAGGGAGCTTACAAAAATTCTACAACTGTCTGCTTTTTAAAGTCTACATCTGTCTGCTTTTTTAAAAAAAACTAAGGTATCTTCTACTCTGTAAAAATAATTGTAGGTGTATATTTATGCATTTTGATACAAATCATTTCTAAAAACATCCACTAAAATTGTAAGTAATGAGTTGACCAGAGCAGCCCCTTTTATGTGGAAAAAAGCAAGGTGATATTATTATGTGTTTGGAAGCTGATCAAAGGATTAGCTATCTAATTAGTACTTGTTATTTTGAATTACATTTACCAGGACTTTAGTAAACAAGCATTCTACATAAAATTTGCTTTAACAAGTTCTTCAGTCTAGCACAGGTTTTAGCTGTTCCAAGAGCAGAGTGTAGCCTGCCACTGAGCCCCTATTTTACCAGCACCAGAAGGTCAGTCCACCACAGGGGGACAATCAGCAAATTACTGATGCCATCTATCAAGCGGGTAATGACATGATCGATATTCATGGACAGATGGCTCTTCATTTATGGGAGAGAAATATAAAAGGGGTTTTTAAAAACTGAACAAGTTTATGAAACAATAGCTCAAAACTGGGGAGCGGTGGAGGTTGGGATTTGTAGAATGGAAGAGCAGGGCAGCAGCAGATCCCATTATGGGCAGCCTTGACAGGTGGCACCTAAGAGCAAAGAAATGATTGCATACTTAAATAACAAACTAGAAAGAACTGGATGGGCCAGAGGCACAGGCATCTATTAAAGCATGCAATACCATTTTCAACATAATTAGTTATCTAATTGCAAACTCAAACAGTCAATGCATTTGCACATGTAATTAATTACAATTTATTTAAAAGCACTCTGTTTGTAGTGCTTTTTTCCTCCATTTCCCAAAAATCACATTACCAAAGGACAGACTTGATTTCCAAAAAATCAACAGAGACAAAAATAGAAAAAAATAGCAAAACAAAACATTAAATACAAAGTTACTGCAGGGTACAGTGTCATTCTAATAATGATATTCTACTGGTGAGAGCCCTGGAATGAAAAATTAGTAAGACACACGGGAAAAAAGATTAAAATGGAGAATTCATGCAACAAGTTAATTTTTTCCTCTTCATATGCTTTAGAGGCTAACATTACGTAACTATTACCTCTAAAGGAAAAAAAGTTCATATTTTATTTTAATTAATCTTCATTGTCCAGCATTAGGAAAGTAACATTTTTTAAAAAATTAATAGATATTTTCCCTGCTATCTGCATTTTGATTTTAAAGGCTATTGTTTATTTGAAAGAATAAGTGAGATTTGCAGGAAGCACAGTTAGAAGACATTGACATAGCACAAAAAGGGGACATTACTGAACAAAGGGAGAATTGAATTGCATGTTAGGCATTCAGTTCAATGTGTAAAGTGTCTTTTTCCCATACACACTACTATGTATTATTGTGATTATTATCCAACAGGGCTTTCCCTCTGCTGCTCTTAAACAGAGTACAAAGCAATAGGAACAGATTTAAAAGAATATTTTCTAGAGACTCCATCTAAATGAAGCCCAGTGTTATGGCCTGAGTATACAACTCCCTTCAACCTGTTCCCAGGAACTCTATCTTTTTCTCTCCGTCATTCACTGTTTCATGTGTAAGTATTATTTTTTATTTATTAATGTATGGGCTGTAGTGGTCCTCTGTGTAGGGTGAATTACCTCTGAGCAATCAGTATTTGGAATTCACTATTTCAATTACGTGATTGGTCATCTAAATCACATGGTTGGTCTCCACAATTAACCTGTGGAACTCATTGCCATGGAATGTTGTGATGGCCAAAAATATATCTGGGTTCTAAAAAGAATTAGGTAATTTCATGGAGGATAGGTCCATCAATGGCTATTAGGCAAGATGGTCAGGGATGTAACCCCATGCACCAGGCGACCCTAAACCTGACTCCCAGAAGCTGGCAAGGGAAGACAGATGATTCTCTCCAAATTGCCCTGTTCTGTACATTTCCTTGTGAAGCTCTAATACTGGCAACTGTCAGAGACAGGATAGTGGGCTAGCTGGACCATTGGTCTGAGCGAGTATAGCAGTTATGTTTTGCTCCCTGATTGGATGACCTAATCTTTATGAAACAGGGATGGGACCTGACAAAATAACGGATTTATTGAATCTCTAAGGAGAGTAGCAGAGCAAGAGATAAGCAGGCCTAGGAAATGTTCAAACACTTTAAATGTTTTTTCGTCTTTTGCCCAAAGAAGAACATCATATTTGCCTATGTACATGTACTAAAGATTTTAGAAAAGCTGGAATTCCTTCATCCTGAAGAGATAGAAAGGACAGATTTATTGGCTGTGTAATAGATTTTATATGTATTCTAAACCTGGAGCAAGTGCAAAATGCCTGAAGGCCAGAGACCTTTCTGTTGCTGCTGCCCTATCTTCTTCTCCCGGCTATTCAGACTGAATAACCACTCACAAGATTGTTTGAACATCACAGGCACACTGCCCAGCAATAACAAAAGGCCAATATATATAGTTTGGCTAAGAAAGATCTTCTCACGTGAGTACACCTGTTCACAAGCAAATCAATTTGTGTGTCCAGGAACATGCTAATCTGCACATAAATGATTTTATCCATAGATGTCTGCCCCAAACATTCATGAGAAAAAATACAGTTATACAAACTTTACCAAAAAGTATGATCATGGTTGGACTGAATCATGATTTTACTGGGTACAGGTGCTAGGGCTTCCTTTAGGAGCTGCATGCCACATAGTATGTGTTTTGGGGGACGAGCTAAGTATTGTTGGAATAGGTGACACTTTTGAGCCAGTGAACTGCTGCCCAAGTCTGTATGAGAGCTTTTCCCGTAGCTGACAGCATCAGTGTTGCCAACCCCAAGCATTCAAAAATCATGATATTGGCTTACAAATCTTGAAATTTATTTTATATTTGCCTACTAGTATTTGAACCTGAGTTCAAATTTGGCTTGTAGCCTCACAGTTTTATACTCTACAGTCTCCATTTTGTATATTGTACAGAAAATCATGTATTGGCTTTTTCTAGTCCATTAGACCAAAGTCCATTACAGACTCCAGGTAGACCCTTTTATAGACATTAAATCAAAGTCAGATGAGCCTATTATAAAACAAGATTACATTTTTAACCTGACATTGCTTATTTCATCCAAATGCTCACATTATGAGGCCTAAGGGAGCTCATAGCTTATTAAGCATGGTAAAACCACCGATGGGAAAAAGGGGGAGAAACTTCTGAATTAAGTTAATCTCAGGAGTAAATCACATTCTCAGCTCTGTGTTTTTAAATAAAAGTGGAATAAAATGTGCCATTTCTAGAGAGGAACACAGGATGGCTGAATCACAAGTTTTGGCCTATTGCAAACAATTTAAAATGCCATTGTAAGGCTAGGCATCTATTTGCTAATATCATGCTACTAGTATAGGATATTAGGACAGATTTTTACAGGTGTTTAGGCAACCTAATCTGTTTAGGCATATTTCAAAATCCCACTAGATACCTATCTGCTTCTTTAGGTGTCTAAATACTTTAAAAAATCAAACCCTCTAGGAATGTGTTAAGCATTTGAGCATGCACAATAAAGTAGATGTTTCCAGGAACTAGAGCAAACTTAGACTGAGCTGAACGTTCATGCAATTAATAGAAGTTCTGTGCCTGCCTGACCCTAAATGCTTATTCACCACTACAGACAACACACAGAACTTATTCAACTGCTAGTAAAAGGTGTAGCAGAGCTTTAGTGGGAATTGGTCATGGCACAGGAAATTTTTTTCAGGGACTAAACCACACACTGTTCTTGTTCATTCAATTTTTCAGTTCTCCAAGAGTATATTAGAAACCTTGGCGCACCTACGTCACTTAGGCCTGGTCTACACCAGCAACAGAGGTCGACATAACGTCACTTACGTCAATCTCCTAAAGCCTGAGTCTACACTGGTATGGCAGTTCTGTCAACTTAAAGCACGGCAAAAGTCAACATAATAAAAACACCTCCGCAAGTGGCGTAGCACGTAATTCAAATTTCATGGGTCGATTTTGCATCAGTGTAGACAGAGCATAACATAATTGGATGTTAATGGCCTCAAGGAGGTATCCCATAATGCCCCGTTGTGACCGCTCTGGACATTCGCGCTCTGCTGTTACGTGGCCACGCAAACAGGATATGGCCCCTCCCCTCATGTCCTGGTAAAATTTGAATTTTCATTTCCTGTGCAGCCAGTGTGGAGAGAGCTTTGTTGATGAACTCGTCATAGCTACTGCAAGCCCCAAATGCATTCCAGCATGGAGTCGACCAAAGGTCTTATATCTCATCGGTCTGTGGGGCGAGGAGTCTGTTATGGCTCAGCTCAGAGCCAGCAAAAGAAATTTGGACATTTAAGGGAAGATATCTCAGGGCATGTTGGAGAAAGGGCATAACAGTGCCGCATAAAAATCAAGTAGCTACGGCAGTCATATAAAAAAGCCAGGGAAGCTAACAGCCATTCTGGCTCCTCTCCCACAACATGCGACTTCTATGAGGAGCTGCATGCAATTCTTGGCGGCGACCCCACCTTGGTGCCACCACGCAGCATCGATACCGCCACTGCATCCCACTCCAGGGATAATGCTAAGGACTCCATGTACGAGGAGGACGATGAGGAGAGCAGGGTGCAGAAGAGCAGGGTGTCCGTTCTCTCCCAGACAGTCAGGATCTATTCCTGACCCTAGAGCAGTCCAGGAACACATAGGATAGCAATAATGATCCCAGGGAAGACACATCTGGTGAGTTTTTTTCTTTTTTTAAATGGGGGGGAAGGGGATTTCAGGCATTTAGAGGACTTTAATGGGGGGTTACTCCTGGAACAGATTATTTATGTGCAGAGGTATGCTCCGAGAATCATCCGTTGATATCCCAAGGAAACTTTCATGTACGTAATCTGTTATCCTTTGCACAAGGTTTTGGGGAAGCGCAGCCTTGTTTTCTCCTCCACGGTAGGATACTTTGCTGTGCCACACTTCAATCAAGTGAGCCAGAATTATGGCGGAACACAGCATAGCAGCATAAGGGCTAGGCCGGTACCCTACATGCAAATCTTCCCTTTCCTCATGCGTTACCCTCAGGAGACTGATATTGCTCATGGTCACCTAGGGAAACCAGCGCATGTTTAAAGTACCTGAGCTACACAGCCGATACCCTGTACCTCTCAAGTCCCCTTTTTACTGGGTTACTGAGTCACAAATAATTTTGCCATGGTATGTGACAAGACTATTAACCCGCCCTCACTGTCCTCAGCTACATTGTAGCCACCTCATCCCAAAACGGTCACCTTAATTAAACCGTGGCACCCGGTCAGCCCTCTCATACAGGACATTTGAAATGAGCTTTTTAGAGATAATTAATCCTCTCTATAGCAGAGTAAAGTGCCCCTGGCTCACCATTTCTGTAAAGGCACAGCGAGCCGACCCTTCTGAGATGCTCGTAATGGAATGCGGGTCTGGCTTAGCCTTGTGCACACTAAGGGGAGTATTTTATACATTGTTGCATTTGCTTCAGTTTTCTGTGTCTGCTAACAATGGCAACGTTGTGCATTTCTTTTCATTCTGTAGATGCCTTGGCACCCCCCTCTAGGACTGCTATGGAAAGACTATCGCAGGAAAAAGAGGAAAAAAAAAATCGAGGGACGACATGTTTGGCAAGCTCATGAACGTCTCCGCGGCCGCTGAGACAGAGCTCCAAGCATGGCGGGTGACCTTGTCCCAGAACATGGACATGGACAGGGAGAATCGTAGAGCAAATGCAGGAGCATGAGCACAGTACCACACAGGAGATGCTGCAAATCATGTGCGATTGGGCAGACATGCTCAGGCAGCTTGTGGAGCTTCTGGAGGAGCGGTGGCCAGACAGAGTCCCACTACAGCCCCTCCAGAATTCTCCTCTGCCTATGGCTTTCCTGGCTTCCTGCTCCCCCATCCGCAAGTGGTCTCGGAGGAGAATGGCCAGGCTGCAGTATGTGGTGCACTCCACCTCGGTGGAGGCAAGCAGAAAGCAGCAGCGGCCATGCTGACAGCTGTCCTGCAAGCAACCACGTTACCCCTTGAGACTGAATGAACACTCACCCCCTGCCTCCACCGACTTGAATGTTCATAAATAAAAGTTTGCATCATTTCAATACATGTCTCTTTATTGATTCATAGCTTGTTTGGGGAGGGCTTTGGAGGGTACCGATATTGATAGTGGGGGGATGGTAAGCAAAGGCACAAAACATACAGAAACAGAAATCACTACTGCATCTCACTGCAAAACCTGGTTTTCAATGCTTCCTGAAGGCAAAGCGCTCCGCGGTTGGCTCTGAGCGTATTGCTGCCATCTGGTTGCCCAAAATTGGCAGCCAGTCTTTCCGCCTCCACAGTCCAACCCTAGGGGAACCTTTCCCCCTTCACTTCACACACATTATGAAGAACACAGCACGCAGATATAACTGATGTTCTTTTCACTCATGTCCAGCCTTGTAAGGAGACATCTCCATCTGGCCTTTAAATGCCCAAACTCACATTCCACCACCATTCTGCAAGTGCTTAGCCTGTTATTAAAATGCTCCTTGTCACTGTCAAGGTGCCTGGTGTATGGCTTCATTAGCCAAGGGAGCAAGGGATAAGCAGGATCCCCCAGGATCACTATTGGCATTTCCACACCCCCAATGTGAATTTTTTGGTCTGGGAAGAAAGTGCCCACCTGCATGTTAGAGAACAGCCCCAAGTTCCTAAATATGTGCGCATCATGCACCTTTCCAGACCACCCCACATAGATGTTGGTGAAATGACCCCTGTGATCCACAAGGCCTGCAACACCATGGAAAAGTACCCCTGCGGTTTATGTACTCTGTCGCTAGATGTATGGATGTGTGTGTCATCAATGGCCCTTCACCATCAGAGCTTGTCTCAAGCAAGAATTCACATGCTTCAGGGAGGGGTACAGCTCCGCGAAGTTCAAGGGAAGGGTCCTTTCGCATATGAAAGTTCTGCAGCCACTGGTCATCAGCCCACAGCTGCATAACAGTATGGTCCCACCAGTCCGTGCTTGCTTCGCAGGACCAGAACCAGTGCTCCATGGACTGCAGATGACTCGTTACAGCCTGCAGCAATCAGGAATTGTTCCGCTCTATGTTTTGTACCAGGGCAGCCTCGGTGACATCGCTGTTGTCTGTGCTTTGGGTTCTCGCTCTCCTTTGAAAATACTCAAGGATAAGCTGTGATGTATTTGTGATGCTCACAATAATAGTGCAGAGTTGAGCTGGCTCCATGTCTCCGCAGCAATGTTCGGTATAAACAAATGTTCGGCAAGCGTTCGGCATAAACAAACGGCACAAAAACCGGTTTCCTGTTTCTTTGGGGCAAAAAGGGAGGGGGAAGGAGCGTTGCATCATGGGACAATGAAACTTGTCCCAACAGCCCCAGTGGCTAGTTGCACTGTGGGATAGCAACCTACAGTACACTGCTTTGAATGTCGACACAAGCGTGCCGAGTATGGACGCACGAGCCCAGCGCAAGGAGCGTGGTGTGGACATGCTCTAGCAACTTCTAAAAATTGGCGGGTGAAAGTCGATTTTAAGTAAGTCGACTTCACTCTGCAGTGCAGACATAGCTTTAGGCACTTTTGAAAATTTTACTCTACATGACCTTTTTATCTTTCACGACAATGAAATGCACATAAGTATTGCACAGAGAAGTACAGGGCTTTAATCCATCTGTTGCTACATTAGTTATTTGAATGTTTGTAAACGAAATGACTATCTGCCAACCCAAAATGTCTGAACAAAACCTTTGTCAAAAATCTATCTACAAATGCCCAATTTTGCACAAATAAGTTTCATTCTCAAGAGAAATTAATTCAAATTAATTCTTAGTGCCATTATCATGTAACAATTAAACAGAAAATGTTTCTAGTAGTCACAGACTCTTTTACCTATTTCTCCCAAAATTGACTCCTTCTGCCACATCCTCCCCAAATTGTTCCCTTTATAGTCCTGTTTCTTCCTCACCCCAGCTTGTTGTCTCAGTTCCACTTCCCTTGACTACTCAGTCCCAGTCTCCATTCCTCAGCCTTCCCATCCCAGTCCCAGCCTCCTTGTCCAGCCAGTCTTCCTCAATCAGACTCCCCATCTGAGTTCCAATTCTCCTTGATTCCCAGTCTCTCCTCCTCTCCCCACCCCCAGTCCCTGTCTCTTTGCTCAGCCAATCCAAGTTACCCCTCTTGACTCTTTGTCCAATATCTCTCTCCCCCCCACCACTGCCTCCTAATCCCAGTCTGCCTCCCTCGGCTTCTCATCCAATCTCAATTGCCCCAATTCTCATCCCAGTCTCCTGTCTCCCAGACTCCTTGTCCCAGTCTCCCAGACAGTCCCAGTTCTTTCCCCATACCCTAGCTACATCTCAGATCTCTCTCTTGTCCCCCCCACTCTAGTTCTCCTCAACTGTTCTTAGTGACAGTCTCCTTGTACAGTAAGTCCCAGTCTCTTTCCCTCCACCCAGGTCCTCATCCAATCTCAGTTTTCCCCCTTCCCAGGCAAACTGGCTCCCAGTCCCATACTGGCCAATGGAAATATCAAAAAAGAAGTGATATGAAAAATAGGACATCTGCAGCATTCAGTAAACTCTGTAATGTAGATGTAATGTAATCAAAGGTATATAGTGTCACAACAAAACTGAGAATTTTCAAGTCAAATGTAATTTCAGTGCTTACACATGATCGCGAGAGCTGGAAATCTATTAAAATGTTAGATAGATGACTTTTAAAATAAGTGCCTGGCATTTGATGGAAAGACTATCACCAAGGAACAGATCAGAGAAATCACTAACCTGCAGCTTGTCTCCACTATAATTAGAAGGAAGTGTTGGGCCATGTACTCTAGATGCCAACACACAGACACCCACATGAAGCTACCAAGTGGAAACCAACTGGTATGAGAAAACATGGATGCCCAAAAGAAACCTTAAGAAGAACTCTTAACTGGGAAGGCAGGACAGTCAGCCTCAACACCACAAAGCAGATGGAAGCAGCAGCCAGCAACCAAGAGGGCTGGAAGAGACTAGTTTCTGCCTGTGTGACAAGGATGTAATAAATAAAATGTACATTAGAATGAGTAACAGGAAAAATTTAAGAAAAAGTGAAAATTTAGGCTGAATAGAATGCATAGGTTATAAAGCCAGAAGGGACCACTGTGATCATCTAGTCAGACCTTGAAAAAGCATCCTGATTGGAAGATTTATTAGATTATGCAAGTCTTCCTAGGGAAGTGGTGGAAGCCCCATCACTTGGGACTTGAAAACTCAACTAGTCAAATCAGTAGAAAATGTATTCAGGAAACAATTCTGCTTTAGCAGGTGGAGGCCTAAATGACCTGATTTCATCTGTAACCATGTGATACCCAGGCTCATCCATTGCTCTGCTTGTTCTGGCACAGTTGTGGTTGCAGATCTGCCTTAAGGCAGGATTTCCATAACCAAACATCTGGCAAAAAAAAAAACTGTATGTAGCATCTCACCAATATACAATATATTGTAATATTTTGACATATCACACTTGGTTTTTAGTTTGTTTTTAAATGGAAAGGCTTGCAACATGCCATAATATGATCTTACTTTTTTTTTAATATTATCTCTTTCTGTTGCACTGTATTTTCTCATATCTGGTGTCCTAATACATTCTTTTAAAAAAAACTTTTAACTCATTTAAGGTTATGCTGAACTTAGCTTATGTATTACACAGAAAGAGCATCTATTATTTAAATGCCATTGAAGGAAAATATGAATGTCAATGTAATCCATTCATCAGTGTATTGACAAAAACTCTGCCAATGTAGTGTCAAATCCATTTGATGTGACTGAGTGCATGATTTTGTATCTGGACCTTTTATTTAGTTAGACAATATGTAGAATCACAGGCAGGCAGCTCCCAATTGAACACACATCTGAGGAAGCTCATTTACATTGATTATTCTGACAAATGTATGGAACACATCACTCATCTAGTGAAATCTTGATAAGCTAGTTGTAGACAAGACATATGGATAACAGATGTGTGGGACTAAAATCTTTCAGGTCAAATATTGCCTCACTCTCATTACCACAGACTAAGGCATTTTATACATTAATATCTGACCTAACACTTCCAGGAAAACTGTAGTGCCCTGACAGAGCAGCAGTTTCATGGATATGCTATTGCTAGCCCCTGAAACACACAGAGTATTTAATCTTTCAGCACAACACAGTGTGGATCTAACGACTGTTGAGCTAATGTGTGGACCTAATGAGGATTAAACCTAAATTAACTTACTCAATGTAAACTTCCTCCAAGCTAAAACCTCTAAAGCCTTGCAGTGTAATTTATTATTGTGCAGTTCTGTAGTACCAAAACAAGGAAAAATGTAAAACCTACTGCACTTGAAAATTACACCAGTGACGAGATGCTAATGCATTTACAAATTTGCTACAGGCTTTTCAAGATTACTGCTCTGCACTTTCTTGAAGCAAGTGACCAGTAAAGAGAAGGTGTGAAGACTAGCTAAGAATTATTTACAGCTACATTAACTGTATCTTGTACAGTCATGCATTCAGCACATATCAAAATCTTGAAAATACTGTTTTAGAATATCTATATAAATCAAAGTATGCCGTCAAGACTCAAGAGAAAAATATATTTGTTATTGCATCTGCTACTGACATATAGCCCATCAGTAGTAATACTATGGCTGTGGAGATACCCCCGATTGTGACAAATCTCCAGAAGCCCATCCAAAATACAGCTCAGAAATGACATCTGCATCCTTTATTTGAGTAGCACGTGGAAATAGATGTCAAGTTTTTCAATCATATATACGGATGGAATCAGCACAGCAGATTTAATTCCACAGATACTGAATAGGGTATACGCGTTCATTTATATAATATAAAATATTTTCATTGCTACAAGCCCCAAAACACAAAAGGTGAAATCCTGACTCCATTGAAGTCAGAAACAAACCTCGCATAGACATGAGTCGGGCCAGGATTTCACTCTGTGTTTTCTGAGAATCTCTGTAGGGAACTGCCAGTCAGAGTGGAATGGGGAGAGAACTAGCAAATTGCCTACTAGATATGTGCATGAAAAAGTAAGATAGAAAGTCACACTGTGTCCATGGGGTTTTGGATCAGTCTCCAAGTGAGCAGGGATTCGACATACAGCCCAGGAATTGGATACTTGGAGGCTCCAATTACAATTTCCATGAGGAATCAACAGCAGGAACAGACAAATTTTAAAAAATGAAGATCTTTATCTTCTCTTTATCTGATGTCCCTACCACTAAAATGAGAAGGAAAAAAACCCTCAGACATAATTTGTTTAGAAGTATCATTCAGTGGAGCTCTGCCAATGTACAGTAGCTGAGGATCTAAACCAATATCCTTTATTCTCTTTTTAAAAATGGATTGAAATGAAAAGCTAAGTTGGGAAAACAGATTTGGAGGACTGCAGTTAGCACTGGCTCAGTTTTAATGCAACTAAACCTAAACAAACATGGGTTTCTGATCATTTAAAATAAAATGACTGCACTCAAAAGAATTAATAGAACCTGAATAGAGTACATTCTCCCCATATGAAAGGAATCTTGATTTTTTTTAAGTGCTCCAGAAGGAGAACAAAATAGAGCAACCCTGAGATGGAAATAAACACAAGTATTGCACAATAAGGGATATTAATTCAGACTAGCAGGAATAGAAGTTCTTTTAAAAGAAGCATATTCCAGAACTGTATTCCCTAGTTGAAGATATAACAGTAATCATTGTCGAGAAGATACTAGCTTGAAATAGGAGATATTTGCATTTTTGCTTTAAACAGAAATATTTTATTCACTATTCTCCTGTAGTGGGGACCGTAACCACGCCTTTCACCTACACAGTCCCAGCTACAGTCTGGGCACGGTGTTAGAGGGGTTCTCTCAGTCGGTTGCCCTTTTACTTGTGCTGGTGCCACAACAATCTGTCACCGTACTTAGCCTAGCCCTCTGGTCAGGTCACTGTTCATTTCCTTTCCAGGAGTTAACAGAAAAGTACAGAAAACAGGAAACTCAAAATCTAATGGCCTTCAAGACCATATCCTAGCCATTCTTTTATTCTTGACACCTATGCTTCCCCTTTTGTTATAGGGGGGGGGGGGGGGGCGTAATACGGGAACTCAGTTCCACCCTCTTCTCCGAGTTCCAGGCCATGGACCCTGTTCAGGTGGCTAAGGGACCATTCCTTCAACCCCTATGTCACTTTTCCTGGGCAACTCCTACTTTTACCTTGCTCACTGACATCTTCACCAGATCTGCAGGCTCTGCTGCCCCTCCTTGACACTATGGTTTAACTCAGCTTCTGGGCCAGCTACAGAGACATTTCCTAAAAGCCAGTCTCAGCAGCTGGATTGTACTGCTAGCAGTTTTGTCTGCCCCTTGTCCTAAGGACAATCAGTATCTCTCTCCTTTAAACAGGAGTTCCCCCTCAGCCATCTCTCCAGGACTGAAGCGATACATCAGACAGCTTCTCTGCCTTAGAGTAGTCAACATTATCCTCCTTCAAGCAGGAGTTCCCCTTCAGTCCTCTTTATGGAGCTGGAGTTGTATCTCTTATCTGAGGTTAATCAGGTGAAAAGCCTTTTCCACTCCCCTCAGCTGAATAACCTTCACAATTAGCCTTCTAATCTGGAGAGTTCAGCAGACCAGCTATCCCCTTGTTAGCCCTGCTGTAGTGAAGGAGGCAGACTTTATGCTATTTCCCTTCTCCCAATTCCTTCCCAATTGGTTGAGTGGGAGAAGAGACTTGCTCCACCCTCTTTGCAAGGCTCCTGGCCCAAGGGTTACAGGTACAATAACAAGATTCCCTCCCCCAAACACTATTTGTTCCTACATCTGCTTCCTTCCTATCCCTATTCCCCTTAGAGTTCTATATATCTTCCTACTGGACCTTTCAAACCCTCCAAAGGTGATGCCAGGTGGCAAGGTGGGCTGACCATTAGGAACTACTACCCTTGATGATTGACTACCTCGTCAGAGAGAGAAAGCAGTTTCAGTACAGCTATGAATCAGAAAGTATACGGCTCATAAGAAAATTTTGTAACAGTAGAATAGACTAAAATAAAATTTAAAAAATCGCAAAACCCTAAAATAATTTTTTTGCATAAAAGGGCTCAATTCTAATGCCTTAGTTTAAATGAGAATCAGGCCCAAATTCATTAGAAATAGTACAAAGATGCTGTCTGATAAGGTATTTAATGCTTCCTGACTGTTTTCATCAAGACACAAACGGTGAAAGATTTTGAACCTGTCCCAACTTTTCTAACTGAAGAGATACAAGCACGCCTTCAAAAATCTTACAGTGATGTGAGAAGAGGAGGAGCCATATAAGTCTTCAACAAAACATTTTACAATGAATTTAAAAGAAATGGCACTCTCCTAGCAAATCCTTTGAGCATACCAACAAGCCACATTCTCAAATGGCCACCTCAACTATTTGACACACAGTCCTACTTACTGAGAATGACTAATCTGAGCAAACAGGAACAGAAGTAGCATTTTACATCTCATTTTGTGACACCAGTAATGTTGGGAATTTTTTTATCCAGTAATTGGATTTAAGAATCATTCAAATTTAGATTGCTAATATTGACATTTCAGCACCACCACACTGGCCTTTTACAGTAGATTAAAAATGGCATATTACTCCCTGACTCGGCCCTGAACATATGGCTGCTTTTTGGTACTTCATTGGTGCACAGCAAACCCTGAAGCTGAAGGATCAAACATAACAGAGGATTCTCCCTGCCTAGGACTATCCCTGTGTTGCCTAAGCATTTCCTACACTAACTCCCTTCCTGATCTGTTTGAGGCATGACCAAGGAATGGCTGGGGCTATGATCCTAGATTCCTGGAATGGCCCTGATGAGTTGTTGATTCGCTACAACCCCTAAATCCTTATCAGAGTCCCTGCTTGCCAGGATTCAGTCTCCCATTCTGCATTTCTGGCCTGCATTCCACATTCTAGATGGAGAACACTGCATTTGCCTATATTAAAACTAAGTTTGTTTGAATAGATTCAGCTTACAAAGTGATCTAGATTACTCTGTATGACTCTTCTGTCCACTTCATTATTTACCCCTCCACCAAACTTTGTGTCATCTGCAAATTTTAACAACAGTGATTTTATATTTATTTCCAGATCATTGATAAAAATGTTCAACAGTGCTTGGCCTGCTACCGATCTCTGCAGAACCCCTCCAGAAACACACTCAGCCAATAATGATTCCTCATGGATGACTGCTTTTTGAGATCTGTCAGCTACTTAGTTCTTAATGCATTGAACATATGGTTTACTGATATTGCAGTGCCAATATTTTAATCAGAATATCATGCGGTTCTCAAACACCTTACAAAATTCTATTAGATCTATACCTTTACCAACCATAAAACCATGTTGAGTGGCATTAATTATATTCCTATCCTTTAATTATTTATTAATTGAATCCCATATCAACTTTTACAGTATTTTGCCTGAGGTTGATGTCAGGATAACAGGCTTATAGTAACCTGGGTAATCCTGTTTGCCCCCTTCTGAATATTGGCACAACATTAACACTCTTCCGGTATCCCACATTTTCCCCATTATTCAAAGGTGTATTATCATCAGCAGGCCAGAGATCTCCTTACCCAGCTCTTTAAGGACTCATGGCTGCAAGTTATCCAGCCTGCTGATTTTAAAATGCCCAGTTTTGAAGCGAGCTTGGTTTTTTACCCTCCCCCCGATCCCTTTGGAAAGCTGTTCTGGAACTTCACTCCTACAATGGTTAGAAACCTTCATCTAATTTCAAGCCTAAACTTGTTGATGGCCAGTTTATATCCATTTGTTCTTGTGTCCACATTGGTGCTTAACTTAAATAACTCCTTAAATATCAAATAGGAAATCTAAACATAAAATGTCAAAAGCACTGATGAGATGGGTGAGGTAATATCTTTTCTTGGACCAACTTCCATTGGCGAGAGAGACAAGCTTTTGAGCTTACATTGAGCTCTTCTTCTCTAATATCCTGGGACTGACATGGTTGCAACAACACTGAATACAAAAACATTGATATCATTTTTAATTGCAACATAAAATATTTGGAAGTATCTCATATGAATGATTTTGTGTTATTGATTTGATGCTGCAGAAGACAACATATTGTATTCTCACTTGTCATTTGCAAGTCATCATTTCAACACAGAAAGCAATCTTGCCTACTTGTTCATCCAATTATATTCTACTTATGTAAATATGTATTGTGTCACTATTAGTTTCATTGCCTTTGAAATAAATCATTTTTAAAAAATGAAACCACATTGAAAAAAATGGAAATTCCAGTAATTCAATCAAATTCTAGGTACTTTGGAACTAATTTTGACATCTAGACTAAAACTTCAAATAGAGGCAACTATGTTTCAGAAGATAAATTTGGCTAATAGTGTAAATTAGAAGGAAGAGAGTCTGTGTATGTTCATGAGGAAAGGGGCAATCTGGAGAAAGGTGTCTCTGAATGTTCAGAAAATTCAAGTGTAGAAGTGCAATATCTGTTTCAGAGTATATTCATTTTGCATGTGTAACTTAGGACTCAGTTAGGGTCCCACATAAAGTGGAATCTAGGTCCAGTTGTGTAGTCCATAACTTCCTAAAATCCCTTCAGGGCTAAAATTTTCCATGTTTGGTCTTAGTCCTGTTCATCAAGGACCTTCTCAAATATTAACTTTCTTAAGGAATTTAAACTGATTCTGGGATGGTGAATCTGGACTGCCTAGGGGAAAAGTGTTGAAACTGCAAAACTTCAGTGGTGATGTAAAAGCCAAGGTCACCTGGTGACACTGTCAATTGCACTTGAAACATCTCAATTTTGTATGATTGGTGGTGGCTCTTGTTAGGGCTCTTTGTTCTCAGTTGACCCCTGCAATGGCAAAGCATGTGATTCCTGCATCACTTCATCAAGATGTCCCACAGTAGTGCATGATGATTTTCTGGTTTAGAGAGAAATTCCTGTGGAAGTCCAAAGGGATTTTATTATGGAGATCAGAGTGGGGTTCATAATTCACAGATATAGTCTGACACAGTTGGAGACTTGGGTTTTTGATATATTTATACAAGGATCATGACGTGTGTGTTGATCATCTTAGATGGAGGCAGCCACAGTAAGAGACAGCATGTTCCTAGATTTTTTTTCAAATCTTTGGTGCAGTGGCTATATGGGGAGTGAAGGAGAGGGAATTAACAAATAGACAAATTTTATTCCGGCCTGGTAACTTGGCTGTCTTCCATATAATACACAATCAATCATCTAAGTCTCTCTTGCTAATGAAATTAGTAAGGGAATTTGTTTTGCACTATATGGGGCTCAATATATTTTTCACTATAAGAAACATTCCAGGCATTAACAATGACATTGCTGATGTGTTCTCCGATTTGCAGGATGACAAGATACAAGGCCTGGCACTGACTGTTGAGAAGGAACTGTCAGTGATAACTAAATTCCTGTATTTCTGAGATGATCGAGAGAGTTATAGCTCAGGCTTTGAGAGATTTTACTGACTGAGTTTTAGTACTTTTTATCTCAAGAGGGTCTGCCTCTGATGTGATCTGATAAGGACCATTGACTTCATTGGTTTGGATCAGGTCCCTGGGTAATATTTGCATGAATGGGTCTGAGACCTTTTGAGATCTGGTCATTGGCCTTCTTTGGTGCCCTAACAGTAAGCAAATTGACTCCTGCTTCTGCAGGGGATTCTTTACAGCTTGCTATCATGGCACAGGATTTAGGTAGCTAGAAGTTTAGCTAAGTAGTCGGTTTTCAAAAACTGACCAAAAAGGGACAGTCAGTTATTTCTTTGCTGAGGTGTATGGGGGAAACTCTGTCCTGTATAAAACTAGGCAGCCTATTCTCCTTTATAACTTTGCAGAGGGGAAAGCACTGATTAGCTATCAATTGTAGGTTTAAATTAAAAAAAATATGTGAAAGTCAGGGTGGTTACATCTAAAACCGAAGTTGCAGTATTCTCACAAATCATAGAGCTCTTTTATCATTAAGTCTTATTGGTTCCTATAGGCTATTTGGTCTTTCTCATGAACTTCATGTCAGATTAGATGGGGCAACATAGCTGTAGTTTGACAGTAGTTTAAGTTTATATCTATTTATATTTTCTTTAATTTTTAGGTGCACAGTTTCCCTTCTTGCCCTTTAAAGTCTGAATATTTGGCACAGTCTGGTTTACTGGACAAATAAATGGGCTGTTGTTGTAGGCTTGATTCAAAGATGAGCATTGGCAAAATGTTGATCAACATATTTTGACATGGTGTACTTGCAATATATTGGAATTATCCTGAATTGACATTCAATTTGCTGTGAAAAATCATGAGGTACTAACAAATTTTGATATTACAATTTTAAGAGCATGATCTGGCAACTAATCTGAGGTTGACTTAATTTTAAAAATAAAAAAGAAATGTTGTATTAAAAAAACCCTCTCAGTCTGGTCAGCAACTGGGGTTGGCATTTTTATTTTAGACATCCAGAACTAGATTGGGCCATTTTTGATATGCTAGCAGGTTGCGGCTGTGACAGATTGGAAACCAGGTCTGTGTCAAATTGTGAACTCCATCTGGTTTTGTGAATGCCATTTCTTTTCAGATGCTCCACTATGTGTCATAACCTTCATTTTGGCGTGTGGCCTTCATCGTGTATGCAGCCTCCATTGTGGATAAGAGCATCCATTTCATAGTACAGACAGGACACCTACTTGAATGACTATGTTGACTATGTAGCTCTTCGAGTCAGAGTCCATCTACTACTTTATGTTTGTACAATGCCTAGCATAATGGGGCCCCACTTTTGATTGGCCCTTAGGCATTATCATAATAGCATGTTAAATAAATAAATATGTCTGAGAAGCTGGCATAGAGCAATTTAGTGCCATCAACTCTGATTGTCTCTCAACTACAGGCCCATCAACAAGAGCAATGAACTCTCTACACACAAGCCTGCCTGGGGTAAGGGGCAGGAGTTTCTCACTCTGGATATATGGAAGATGTCAAAGACATAATTTAAAGGAGGGATGCTCTTTGCAAAGGGAGGCTGTCCACTGCCACGTAAGGAAACCTGGCCCAGGAAAGAGAAGATAAAAAGGGCTGCCTAGCCTATGGATGCTGACCAAACCCAGGATTCACAGGAGGGATGAGATCAGACTATGCGGGGGAGGCGGGGGGGGGAAGTGTTCAGGACTATTATTTTGTGAAAATCTGTAATTCTCTAGTGCTGTTTAAGAGAAGAGTGCCTGTGGTTAAAAAATCTTTTGCTAAGCCAGTCTTCCTTGCTTTCCTGCCATGTTATCCATAAAGGGATTAACTGAGAAGCTCAGAGTACCTACAGCAAGTTGGAACTCTGAGGGAACATATCTAAGCAACTCGGGGCTCTAGAGGGATGGGGCACTCATTTTGGGGGCTAGGCAGCTGGACTGTGGGGTCCCACTGCCCAGTAAGGGTGTCAGACATAGGATCTGCATCAGACACTGTGACTTGACAAAGATCTAGTGCTAGCAGCCATGATCTGTCACTACTACAGCTGTATGGACAATGGATTTTTTTTTCTTGGTTCTCTGGCAATTCTGAAAAATAAAAATAAAAAACGTTCTTAAAAAATAATTTCAGATCAAACAAAAGGTTTCATTTAAATTGCAAGTACTTAACGTTTTAAATGAAATAACATTTTAGGAAATTTCAAAACAAAATGTCATTCAACCAAACAAAAAATTCAAAACTTTTAGATTTTGGAAAGGAGTAGACAGGGGATTTGACTGAAATAACTTTTTTCACTCAGCTCTAGTCATTCTCCAGATCTAGGGGGCTTAGAAACACATGGGATCCAGTGGTTGGGCCAGTTGAAAACAGACTGCTGTCCATCCAGAGTGTAAGAGAGGGTCAGGTTGTGATGTATGTATGGAACATTCAGTCTGGCTACTGAGGAAGTAGCCCTGTGTTTGAGTTATTAATGAGATCCCTTAATACAGCCAATTTTGAAGTCTGCATGTAGTGCTGAGATTGATAGTTGGTAAATATGAAGTTGTTTTCCTGTAAATTGGGTGGGCCATAGGGCAAAGTGTGAGTGGGCGGTTAAGGGAATGACTTTTCTCCCTGTGGAGAAGAACAGAATCCTCACACTATATATAAGAACTTTTCTGTTTTGGAGCTGTGTAAGTGTTCTCATTTGCAAGTATATTATATTCTGCAAATCACTACTAAGCTATTTATTATTGCCTGCTAATTAGTACGTTAATTCTCATGAAATCTGATTGGCTAAAAAATGTGTTCAGGCTTGTCATTTCTTGGGGGAACATCATAAACAGCTATCCTAAACTGAAATAGATGGAAATATTTTGCTTTCTACCAGCTGAGTATATGGCCCTTTATTTCAATAGTATTATAAATCGGATAAAAATGACAAAGATAACCTTTTGATTCAGCTAATAATTTTACAATCTGAGTCAAAACATTTAACATAATAAGAAGGCAAAAACTTATTCAGCATGGCAGAAGAAATAGCTCTTTAGTAAGTTACACACAGATTTATCAGTGACACTATTTTAAAATTGAAGTCAGAACCAAAAATAGAGTAACTATATAAAATTTATCTGAATTCCAGGGACAACTGCTGGAGGAGTCTTATCTGCAGTATCAGTGAGACATTTTGTTCTTTCCAGGGACCTACTGGTATACAAATCTCATTTTCAGAGATGTCCTGTTGATGATAGTATCATGGTAGCATAATGTAACAATTCAAGCACAAGAAGACTACACACAAAACAATTTCAGTTGTTCAACTTAATTTGTTTTCAAATTTGCATTTATTGCCAGCCACTGTGACTGTCAGATGGGGAACTACAGGTATTCCAGAACATCTTCTTAGCAATTTTTGGCTGTTTTCTAAGACATGAAGTCAATTACTCCAATCTGTTTTGTTTAATCTAAGCAGAATATCGGATTTTGTCTTGAATGAGAAATGGATGTTTTGAAGTCCTTGTAATTAGAGGCAATGCGTTTAAGCATATATTATATACTTAATGTATGCTTTATAAATATACTTAGGCAGAAAGCTTCCGTTCACGGTAAAGTGAGAAACAAGGTGGATTTTAGATGCTGAATAATTTAAATGAATCATGATTTAGTTATACATATCACTTTTGTTGCCAGTAGGCCTTACGTACACTTTCATTCTTTAAAACTTTTGTAATTTTTTTCTTGAATATATACATTTTCATACTGTTTGGCTGATTCCATAACCTTTCATGGTTCCCCACTTCTCAGGACCAAGTACAATATATGAACATGGTGCAAGGGGAACTGAATATATAAGAAAACTACAAGCATGACCTGATAACTTAATGCACCTATGTATTGCCTATTCCATGTGATTGACAAGATACAATTTATATAAAGAAATAAATAAAACAAAATTAGCAGAAGTCTTTTCTCCCACTGTAGATGATTATAGATTACCACATCAGCTATTCTATCCAATCTCTTCTCCAAAGCAGAGTGACTGCCCAACTGCTACACATATTAATCAAATGTTTGGTAATGACAACAGGATGAATGCCCTGAGAATAGCCACAAGTGTTTTCCCTTCATTACTAACATGACCATTCTTGATGTTCTAGCTATGGAGGCTGCTCAGGATAAATATGGTGGCTTTGATCAGATACAGTATAATTCAACCCACTGCTGTAAAATGGTTCTGAGCAGACTTTGACAAGTCTCTTTTACATGTCAACATCTTCCAGTATGCAACACTAGAACTGTGGAAGTGGTAGAAGCAAACATATTAGTTATACACATCACCATTATGATGATGCCATGAATAGAGATATCAGAATGTCAAAAAAGATTTTTAAAGGGTCATAGATTAAAAAATGTAAGCACATAAAGATCTTTGATGGTTTTTCCTCTCTTTTCCCCTTTCACAACTGTAGTAGAATAACCCCCCCCCCCCCCCAAAAAAAACCAAAAAAAACAAAAAAAAAACCCAACTGATGCTCACTGCAATATGAACTCTTTCGTTCTCCATCAATGAGTTATAACCCAAGCCTATAAGATTCACTGTAGTCATAAGGGTGTTACAAAGAAAATGTGCAATTTTCCACTTCCAAAGACTGGTTATTTCTATTTGATGGCCTTCTTCAGGTCAGCTGTATAAAATAGCTAGGCATGGAGGCTATTTGGGAAGGCTTACTCAGCTTATGCAGTCTTCAAAACCACAGTAGCCACAGATTTTGTTTGGTTATTTATTCATGTTGATAAACGTAGATCTACCTATCCTAAGGTTTAGGTGCACATATAATTCAATTATTTCATTCAGGAAGGATTCCTATATAGTGAATGTCAAAAGAGACCAAGATTTTCAAGTTTTCAAAATTTTGGATGAAGCACCATAAAGAGGCCTCTTATATTCTGGGAAACAGAAAACTAGCCTCCTTTATCTTCCTCAGACCCCCTCTCTCAGAAAAAGCCAGTAGAATAGAGAGGCCTTGTAATGTGCTCTGGATGTCAAAAGTCCCAGCCTCTGCAGCAGCAAAGGAGCAAAGTAAATGTCAACTTTGACAACCCTCCATTGAGAATATTCTGCCTCAACACAAAAATGTCCAGAGCCTTTAAACTCAAACTGATCTCAAACTCTGGGTATAATATGAAAGAGAGTTTGTAATTAAAACAGAGGAGCCAATCTCTAAAGGGCTTTATCATTCAAAGCATATTTTGAATTGCCTCTCCAAGTGAGATGAAAGCCAAAGCAGTCTTGTGAGAAGCATTGCTATGTAAATAATCCACTGCATTGCTGCACCAGCTAATGTTTCTGAATGGGCTTCACATGTAGCCTCAAACAGAACACATTACAGGAAGCTGGAGATGGTAAAGGTAAGGATCACAGCTCCTGTCTGAGGACCACATCAGAGAGAAAAAGTTGCAAACTCCATGCAATGATGAAGCACACACTGTGGCCACTGCTAACGCTGTGTCTGGACTACTGAAGCAGCTGAGGATGCAGTAAGACCCTTAAACTATGAACCTGAGAACCAAATGTAAGCAAACTTTCTGCATTAAAAAAGCAGATTTTATCTCTACCAGTTGTTCCCCCCATCTTACCAACAGTACCTCTGTCTTAACCAGGTTCTGGTTAACCGGGTTCTTTAGTCTGGCAGCTTTCAGACAAGCTCCAAATTCAGACAAACACTGGAAAGTCCTATCAATTTCACTATCCAGATCTGATAAAACAGAGATGTATGCTGGGTGTAATGGGTATGTAGAAGGAAATGCAGCCCTTAAGCATCTTACAAACATGTTGAAAAGTGTAGCCCTGTAACACCCCACATGACACAGCTCTCAGGATAGGTGACCAAATGCCCTATACTAACCTCTTGCTCCTCTCAAAGGGAAAAGAATTAGTCTTACTTGAATCCAGTTTATTGGAATGAAAAATATACTAGACACATCTCCATGTCAATTTTGCTCTTTTCTTTTAATCGATGGGACTCAAAGAGTTAACTGTACTGAAATAAATATTAGCATAGTGCCTAAGAATATAATTTTCTTACCTGGCTAAGAAACCTTGCCAGCAAAGATGCTAAACTTAAACTGTGGAATAACTTATTAGGAAATATGCAGCAGCTGTAGCAAGATTTACTACAAATAAGCTAGAAGTGCTTTTAAAAATTAATATTATGCTGCTATGCTTGGCTTAATTAGCTTTCTTCTTCATTTACAAAGCATATCTGTCTGGTTTATGCATTTAGTCTCTATTCCCCTTTCTTGCAAACCTGTTTAATTAAACTTTTAAGAACTGCATAAGTTTACATACAGTAGAATGATTTTTATTGCTAAAACCCCTAAATCCTCCTTTTAAACATGCTCAGCCCCTATGTAGATTACATTGGAAACATCACAAGACATGGCTGTAATATCACAGACTGAACACAGCATTGCTACTCCTAATTGTAAGTTCCATTCCAGCTCCATCATGTTCTATGTAGGCAGCTTTATTTTTATTTGCACAGAAAGTTGCACTAGCACTGGAAGGCTGATTATTTTGTGCAATCCCTAAAGCTATGCCATAGACCTCCATTCAAGGTCACATTTCTTTTTAGTATATACTCATTTCTGAATTGTTCATTGATTTCTCCATCCATTATTATATTCCATCTCCTCTGTAGGCCGAGCACTTGTTAGACTTGTATCTCTAATAGTAGGTCACTATGCTTTGGTTTTCAATTATAGTCAATCCTATTAAAATCTATTTCAGCATATATAATAAGAACATAAAAACGGCCATACAGGGTCAAACCAATGGTCCCATCTAGCCCAGTATCCTGTCTTCCAACAGTGGCCAATGCCAGGTGCTTCACAGGGAATGAATAGAACAGGTAATCATCAAGTGATCCATCCAATGAGCCATTCCCAGCCTCTGGCAAACAGCAATCCCTGCCTGTCCTGGCTAATAGTCATTGATGGACCAATCCTCCATGAACTTATTTAATTCTTTTTTGAACCCAGTTATAGTTTTGGCCTTCATAAAATCCCCTGGCAATGAGTTCCACAGGTTGACTGTGGATTGTGTGAAAAAGTACTTCCTTTTGTTTGTTTTTAAATCTACTGCCTATTAATTTTATTGGATTTTCATTGTTTTCCAAAGTGCATTACTTTGCATTTATCAACATTGAATGTCATCTGCCCAGTCACCCAGTTTTGTGAGATCCCTTTGTAACTTTTTGCAGTCTGTTTTGCACTTAACTATCTTGAGTAGTTTTGTATCATCTGCAAATTTTGCCACCTCACTGTTTGCCCCTTTTTCCAGATCATTTATGAATATGTTGAAAAGTACTGGTCCCAGCACAGAGCCCTGGGGACACCACTATTTGCCTCTCACTATTCTGAAAACTGACCATTTATTCCTATCCTTTGTCTCTAATCTTTTAACCAGTTACTGATCCAGGAAAGGGCCTTCTCTCTTATTCCATGACAGCTTACTTCGCTTAAGAGCTTTTGGTAAGGGATCTTGTCAAAGGCTTTCTGAAAGTCTAAGTACATCCACTGGATCACCCTTGTCCAAATGCTTGTTGACCTCCTCAAATAGATTGACCTCCTTTAGTAGATTGGTCAGTTATAATTGTTCTTTACAAAAACCATGTTGACTCTTCTCCAACAAATTGTATTCATCTAATGTGTCTGATAATTCTGTTCTTTACTATAGTTTCAACCTGTTTGCCTGGTACTGAAGTTAAACTTACCAGCCTGTAATTGCTGGGATTGCCTCTGAAGCCTTTTTTAAAAATTGGCATCATATTAGCTGTCCTCTGGTATAGCTAAAAAGAATTGTTTCCTAAAAAGAATGGCTCAGGTTTAGGAATCTCCCTCACATCCTCAGCCATGAAGACAGATGCAAATAATTGATTTTGTTTCTCCACAATAGCCTTATCTTCCTTGTGTGTTCCTTTAGCATCTCGATCATCCAATGGCCCCACTGGTTGTTTAGCAGGCTTCCTGCTTCTTATGTATTTTAAAAAAAATTTGCTGTTGCTTTTTGAGTATGTGGCTAGTTGTTCTTCAAATTCCTTTTTGGCCTTCCTAATTATATTTTTACACTTCACTTGCCAGAGTTTGTTCTCCTTTCTATTTTCCTCAATAGGATTTAACTTACATTTTTTAAAGGATGCCTTTTTGTCTCTAACTGCTTCTTTTACTTTGTCGTTTAGCCACCGTGACACTTTTTTGGTCCTCTTACTATGTTTTTTAATTTGGGGTATATATTTAAATTAAGCCTCTATTATGGTGTCTTTATAAAGTTTCCATGCAGCTTGCAGAGATTTTACTTTTGGCACTGTATCTTTTAATTTCTGTTTATCTAACTTCCTCATTTTTGTGTAGTTACCCTTTCTGAAATTAAATGCTACCATGGTGGGCTGCTTTGGTGTCATCCCTCCTCCCCATAGGGATGTTAAATTTTATTATGTTATGGTCACTGTTACCAAGCGGCTCAGCCATATTCGCCTCTTGGACCAGATCCTGTGCTCCATTCAGGACTAAATTAAGAACTACCTCTCCTTTTGTGGGTTCCAGAACTAGCTTCTACAAGCAGTCATTTAAGGTGTCAAGAAACTTTATCTCTTCATCGTGTCCTTAGGTGACATGTACCCAGTCAATATGGGGAGAGTTAAAATCCCCCATTATTATTGAGTTTTTTATTTTTATAGCTTCTCTAATCTCCCTGATCATTTCACAGTCACTATCATTATCCTGGTCAGGTGTTCAGCAGTATATCCATACTGCTATATTCTTATTATTCAAGCATGGAATTATTATGCATTGAAATTCTATGGCACAGTTTGGTTCATTTAAGATTTTTATTTCATTTGACTCTATGCTTTCTTACAAAAATAGTCACTTTTTAGCTGTCTGCCATTATATGATGTAATTGAATGGGACTCTTTTTCATTTGACTGTTTCTCATCAGATCCCACCCATATTTTATCCTCTTCCATCCTCTCCTTCTTATTCGGATATAGAGAACCTCCATTTATATCCAGGGCCCTCACATGGGTGGGGGAAGGGTACATTTTACCAGGACCTGGAGGCCTTGGGGGGCCTGACCCAGGTTGCAACCCCCATGG
The DNA here is from genome assembly GCF_026122565.2 of Emydura macquarii macquarii. Taxonomy (NCBI): domain Eukaryota; kingdom Metazoa; phylum Chordata; order Testudines; family Chelidae; genus Emydura; species Emydura macquarii. Next base: position 15,520,310 of record NW_027132773.1, read on the forward strand.
ATATTTGTGTGTGAGGGGGCCCATGTTACAAGTTTGTACAGGGCCCAAAAAAATTATGCTTGGGCCCTGAATATATCCTGTCATAAGGGATGTCTCTGTCCAAAATCTGTGCTCCTCCACACCTGTTGGCTTTCCCCCAGCCTTTAGTTTAAAAATTACTCACTTGCTTATCTTCATACTATAGGATTAAACAGGTATTTTTTTGTTTTGTTTTGCTATATGTAAAACTGAAGCCTACGCACTAGAAATGCTACCTTGGAGATATCTGAAGTTCCAGAACTATTGTAAATACAATTTATCACCATATGTTTCAGGTTGCATATTAAAAGGTTTGGGCATAGTGGTCAGTGAGCAGAAGTTATTTGTGCAATCAGTACTAATTAAATATATCAAAACAGAAAATATTCTTGGTTCTTCAATGTACAGATGCTGAAGCCTCAACTTAATGACTTGTTACCCAACGTATCCCAAATATACTGTAGTTTCGTCACACAATTTACTTCACTGAAAGTGTCAACAATAGACAGTTACATAATAATAAAAAAAGATAATAGTCATTTTCACTTCTATTCTCATTTGAATCTCATAACCAGTAGGATGATCAATTTCAAAAACTTATTAGTTCTACTTGTGTGAACCATTCAACACTCTTTTCAAAATCAGTTTGCATTGCAAAACTATAGAGGCAGTCTTCGTAATGAACAATTTACAATTAATATTTCTCCCAACACATATTTCCCGGTTTTACATAACAGCAAACACAATCACTTCAAAGTTTAAAAGTTAAAACATGGGTAATTATTGTTTATGTCTGAGAAACAATGCTGTAATGTATGTGCCTGTACTAAAGAGGCTTGACAAAGTGTACTTTTAAGGAGACAAAAACAATAACAAAAAGGGAATTTCAATACCTTTCTACTGTATTTTAAAATCAACGGTAGCAAAACCACTATCAGTGGGTATATAATCTATATTCCCCTTGTTCAAATATTTACATAATGGAGAAAAATTAAAAATATATCTCAATAAAATCTTTAAAGCAGTTGACTTTTTTTGTGGTGTACCATACGCCACATGCTACTTTCCCAACGAAAATCTTGCAAGAGGGTAAACATTTAGCATAACAGCACTTCAGCTGGTTGTGCATCTGGAATAAATTGGCGTAGCTCTGTTGATGTCAGAGCTATGTCAGTTTATACTGGCTGAGAATCTGACCCTTTCAGTTTTAACTTATGGAATTTCTGCTTAATTTTCCCATTATGGTAGACAGAGGGACTCAGAGAGTCAGAAGAGGATGGGGTTGTGGGTTGCAAATCCAAAGCAGAGGACAATCCTGTAGTTTCCAGAATAAGCTATTGCAGAGCCTGCCCTTCTGTGCTGCTCTCCTACCCCATAATCCACCTGGCAGTATGACCCCTTTAGGACCCATGCTGTCATTGGCTGAGCTTCACAAACCCATACCCTATAAAGAGTTAAGTGAGAAAGAAAGTGCAGAAGAGGAGTTATTGCTCCAAAAAGGAGTAACAAGCAAAAGGATTTACATATGTATAGTGGACATTTTGTTCCATAATGTATTTATTTTATATGTAAAAACATCAAAGGTCTGAACCTGCAGCATTAGAGTTAATGGGAGTTTTGCCTTTGGATTCATTGGGAGCAGGAGCAGCCTTAAACACACATAAATCCCACAGTTTAAAGCTTATCTACATTCAGGTACAGACTGTGCCCTAAAACCTGCCTTTATCAACTTTAGAGAGGATGGATGATTTTGTGAGTAAAGCACTGGGATAAGGAAGCAAGAGATCTGGGTTCCACTAATAGCTGTGCCATAGATTTTCTAGATAACCTCAGGCAAGTCACACAATCTCTCTGAACTTGAGCTCCCCATCTGGCAAACTACTTCTACCTCCTCTACCTTTTGTCTTTCTTGTCTATTTAGCTCCTGCAATGACATTCATGCAGATGAAGCCTCTGTCATGCCATTAACTTTAATAGGACTGTTCATGTGCTTCAAGTTAAGCATATGTCTGAGTGTTCACAGATTTGAGTCTTGATGGTAAACTCTTCAGGGGAGTAGCTGATTCTTACTCTGTGTCTGTACAGTGTACAGCAGATCAGGGCCCTGATCTTGGCTGAGGGCTTTAAGCACTACTGTAATAATAATAATAATAAAAAATGATGACAACTTTTGACCATTAGTATAGTCACTGCAGTATTTGTGATAACCCCTCACCCCATTCCAATTGGCAATTCTCAGGGAAAGGGAACTGTAGGTAGCCAGAATTTCTGAAAACCCCGGCCATCCTTTATATAGGTGTCTAAATAGGGATATAGAAGCCCAGATTTAGGTACCCAGGCTTGAAAATTTTGTCTGTTGTAGAGATGGTAATAAGTAAAATAATATAAGTTGTGAAATGAAAAGAAATAGATTGACATGGCTATTAATTATTAAATGCTTAGTTCTCAAATGTTCATGCATTTTACTGACTTGCCACTTATCGTTTTTTAAAAAAAGACTTCATAAAGACAATCTTTTTGAGTCTCCCATTGAGATAATTAGTCTTGTGTGTCTTTTCCAGCCTTCTGACATCTTGGCACGACATCAACTTTTATTGACACATAGAGATGTTTTTTGTAAAGCAAAAACTCTACAAATGATTGCTTGTCCAGGTTTTCTCAAAGCGATCAAGACAAAACTTCTATACCTGTCTGACCCTCTCTAACAAAGAAAGCACTACACCAAAACTGGTTAACGTGTCTGAAAACCAGCACCAGATCGGCTGCAACTGGTATTTCCTTCCCCCTCGCTCCCAACTCACATATAAGAAAGCAGTTACATGTTTTTTGGACCAGAATCTGGTCCCTCTGCCCCTACATACCACACCAGCAGGAAATGAGTGACATAAGTGGCATCAACAAACAGAAGAATTTCCCCGAGTGCAGGAGCCACATCGTGCAGTCGATGATACCCATACACTGCCCACCACTTGCTATGCCCAGCGATATCAGGGGCGTGCTGGTGATTGGGCCAGGAAAAAAGATGATTACAGTGCTCTGTGATACAGCTATTCTGTTCTGCACAGCAGCCCACAGACAGCTGCAGGGAAACTGCTGTATATTATGTTGTAATTACATACAGCACGGCTCCTGTAATTTACAGTAGAGATTGCATTGGCCCCTAGTACAGCCACAGTCTGGATAGCCAAAGCCACCTTTTTGCCCCCTCTCCTCCTGAACCCCACTATGTGCTGGGCTTTGTCCTTTGGAAGTTTCTTATGACAAGAAAATATGAGCTTATGGATTTTTTTTTAATGAAGTACAATATCTTTCTCCAGATTCCATGCAATATTTACTAATGCACGGGCAGAGTAGTACCATACACCATTATTGCTAACAATATTTCACTGAATATTTGAGAAAAATGTTTGAAGAGAAAGAATTATTTCATTACTGCACCCACATACTGATAGCCATATGACTTCCATATAAAGTCAGCAGAAATGTTACACCTAAAAGTCTACAGATCTTTTTGAAAGCTTTCTCCCCCATCATCATTTGCAATAGTAGATTAGTATTATCTTTGCAGACCATAGTTCATAACTTCGTAATCTCAAAAGAGATGCTGTCGTTGGGTTACATTTAAAGAAGCAGTCCACTGAAAAGTCTCTCCTTGTTTCAGGGCCAATTGTGAGGCAGATGCCACTTGTGTTTCAATGCCGATGCAGCATGCTATAGAGTCAGTCATTTTATGTCCTCTCTTCCACAAAAACTTTGTATTTGTTGTTTGTTTGCACTCCTGGTTCTACTCTGAATAGTAGCTCTATAAAAATGGTGTTGTTAGGGTACCAAATTTATTGTCTCTCATGGTTTCTACATCAAACATGCTCATTTCACAAACAATAGGATGCTTTTCTAGAAGTTCTATATGGGGAGAGGTTTACAAAAATCAAATGCAAAGCAATCCCATCTCTTCTGGGTCCTTCACATTAGCTCTAAGTAAATAAAATTTTTGGAAGGTCAAGCTTTGTTGACTGACTTTGGTCACTGAATCAAGAGGCCAACTGATCCTTTGAAGCTAAATGTACACAGAGGAAAACTAAACATACTCCCACAAGCATTGCCAGAATATTTCTTCAACTTGTTGATACTGTACCAATACATATTCCTATCGTCTTCATTTATAGAAATAGGATGCAATAATGCAAGGCCTCCATATATGGAAATTCAATGCCAGGGGGCTTTCAGGATTGTTTCAGTGCTGAAGAATGATAACCAAGCATTACTACTTATGCTTAACTGAAGTTTTCATTGGCTTGACAGATCCCATAGGTACCTATAAATTAGTGTTGACAAACATACTGCATAACCCTTAACAGGGATGTTTCCTAAAACTCCAAATTAAGACTATGGTGACCTACTAATAGAAGACAAAGTGGTTCCACCACAAACCTTTAATTTAAGGGGAAGTTTCACTATAAATATATATTATACACAACAAAAAATCTCTAAACTAACAGAACATTATTAATGTTGCAATGTCGAGTACTTAAAAGTTAGGAAGTGCCAGAATTAAGGTTGCCTGAGCCACCTTAATAATGTTCTTTAACATAGTGTGTGAGACTGAGAGAAATTTCTTACGTTTTTTAAAAATTAAAACAGAAATTTCATCATGTGGCATCACAGTGATATCCACATGGTTCATGAACAGGCTTGGAACTTTTAGATCCACCACAGAGACCTCTTCCCCTTGAGCTAATAGAGTACCTGATAGCAATAGTAGGTTGTCATCCTCTATGTGGATCAGAACTAGAGGGAGATGGGACACTTTGCCAATGGGCTTCACAGATATTTGCTGATAGCAGGAATGCTGAGACTCAGGATTCTTGGATTTTATTTTAGGCTCTGGAGGGGAGTGTATTCTAGTGGACATAGACTTCTCTGCCGCAGAGCCTCCAACCTCTGTTTGTCCCAGTCCTGTTTCTTTCTCATTCCTGATTCCTTATCCCAGTCTCATTCTCATTTAGCCGTCCCAGTCTTGTTGAGTGGTTCAAATTCCAATCTCAGTCCTTCCCAAGCTCTCAGTCCCAGTCTCCTTGCTCAGCCAGTGTTAGTCTCCCCCCACCATAACTCCCAGATACCCTCTCTCGTCCACCAGCCTCCAGTCCCAGTCTCGCTTTCCCCACAAGCTCTTTGTCCCAATCTATTTCCCCACCCCCTCTCCTGCAGGTCCAAATCTCGTCACCTATGAATTCAAATCAGGAAGCTTCCTCTTCCATGCTGCCTGACGCCAGCAGGGAGATCATTGAGCGCACAAGAGACACAATTTCTGTACTCTCACTTCAGGTGCCTGGACCCAGCTCAGCCCATAGCAACACAGTTCTGCAACTGAAGGGAAAATCCTGCTCAGCCCTGAGCATGCAGATACCCAGCATGTAAAATTTCAGCCAACATGGTTAAAGGGTCTAATAATAGGAAGTGTCAAGCAGACTTAATAGATGGTACTACCATTTACCATCCCCTGCTCCATAATCAGTGCTAGAGATACAATCCCTAAGAGACTCAGTCACTTATCACACAACCACCCAAAGCTTCTGTTATTCGCACTTAGGTTAAAGATAGATAAAGGAAGCAGCAGCAGCAGCAAGAAACACTTAAAAGGTACATTGATCTCATGTTAAAATATTCAGGATTCTGAACATTGACCTTTAGCAATCTAACGATACCCCTGGACACAAGTTTCCTTTTTGATTTTTTATACAGATTTCCTGGGGAGAGGCAAGGGGTTCCATTCCCAGTCTCCCACTAGAACTATGTATCAAACAATGATCTAAGACAAGTAAACACATTACATCATGTTGTGGCAATAGCCATAAAAAAAGCAGTACCATAGGTTATTAAACAGCCATCTTTTTACGTTTTACTAGTAAAAACCCAATTTTGGTACAGTTTTTCTTCTCATAAAGCTTCATTATTTCTGGGACTGTACATAGCATGACTCAGCCATCTGTGATAGATTACTATAGATTTTTGTATCTTCAATAGCACATTTAAGATAAATTGGTTATAAAATGCTTAATTTCTAGCAATTCAATGTGTTTTCTAATATCAGCGCTTATTTTTAATAAATTAGATGGTATTGACTTTTATTTATGCAGCCCCTCTCTTGGAAGAATTATCATTTAAATAGTCTACAGTGGTTTCATTTTTTTATGATTTCCTTCCTACCTACACAGTGAATTCTGCTGTGAATTCATGGAAGACAAATAAAGTCTTGTCTACAGGACATGTGCTGTGTGAGATTTGCACCCTGTCCACCAATGCTATTAGTGTTGACCTATAACATCTCTCCAGGGCCAAAAGGTGATTTTCTGCCTGTTCTTTGAAATCTCCTGAGAAAGAATTGCCGCTAACTGCTCAAAGTCAAATTATCTGTGATGGCTGGTGATGTGGACTATGCTCTACTGGGAATTTAAAAGGCATCACTTCACTTCATTGGGACTGCCAACTAGACTGGAACCAAGGTCTCAGAAGTGAAATGCCAGGACTTTTATTTACTGAGTTTGCAGTATTTTCAGTCCATAACAGCAGGTTTTAAAGGATGACAAAATGTGTAGTCTCTATCATTTTGATTACATGGAAAATCTACAAAACAAAGTCAGAATGATTCCCAGTCCAGGTCTTTCATCTCCTTTGGTCTGCCAAAATTACAGCTGAAGTGTATTAATTTATTATTTTATATTTACTCTTTGCTTTTACACATAAAGAACTCAAAACTAGCCTTTTTATGCAGTATGGGTCAAAAATTAATATAAAAACAAACAACTGTAAAAAAACCTTTTCTATGGAATTAATGGCTTTATCTAAACATTACTTTCATTATCTGCAGTACTCAAGACATAACAGAAAGCTTGCTACACTTGTTTTGGTTAATGGCATGGAATACACAGCATTTTATCATGACAAGTTATTCTGAAAGACAGGCCAACATACTTTTGTATAATCCATTCAGAACAAGCTAGACAAAGATACTTTGCTATTCCATGACAGTTATTTTAAAGGCAGATAGCTTTTTAGATAAAATCCAATTGAAAAGAAATGGGATTGTGATTCTTTACATTGTTAACTTAATCCAGTATTTATGTCAATTTTTATTAGGTTGTGATTGTTGTATGTGATAACAGTGTGACTTAAGAACTCACCTAAACATTTTTATTCACTTCTATTTGTGTGTGTAACATTTCTCACAGCATTATTCTGAGTTTGCTATTTCCTTTCCCATAGAATCACAGGACTGGAAGGGACCTCGCGAGGTCATCTAGTCCAGCCCCTGCACTTATGGCAAGACCAAGCATTATCTAGAGACCATCCTTCACAGTGCTGGTCTAACCTGTTCTCAAAAATGTCCAATATGGAGATTCCATGTTAACACTAAACCTTAAACCTTACACTCCCTATTATTACAATATGCAGCAGTAATAACCTTAGTTAAGGGTAAGCTGATATTAGAGCTATGCATAAAATTGATGTTTTCAACTCGCAGACAATTAGGAAAAAATTGTATCAAGTTTCAGAAAATGATTTTTTATTAATTTCCCGTGAATTAAAAAAAATAATTTTGAGTTGAACAATGTGTTTCAGTTGACCAAAACTAAATGTGTTGTTTCAATTTTGAGCTTTTAAAACATTTTAAAAACATTTAATGTCAAATTGAAGAAAACTTTAAAACAAAAAGTAATTTTGAATAAAAATCTTGAAACATTTTGTTTTAAAGATGTGTAAATAAAATGTTTAGATTTTTTCAATGGGTACTTTTAAGGGTAGTTTTCAACTGAAACAATTCAATGAATTCAACATGAATTCAGAAAATGTTTTGGTTGACCTGAATCTACATTTTGCTGAAAAAAATTCTGATAGAAAAATTTTGCTCAGCTCTAATTAGGACCGCTATTTGTTCAATTCCATAGATTATTAAGCCATAGGAAATTTAGTGAGAGGTCAGATATTTATAAAAAGAGGAAAAAAAGATGGGGGGACTTAACAGTAAAAAACAGTTACTAACCTTCCGTAACTGTTGTTCTTTGAGATGTGTTGCTCATGTGCATTCCATGCTAGTTGTGTGTGCCTGCCACATGCACCGGTGTCAGAGATTTTCCCCTCAGTGGTATCCATAGGGCCGACTTTAGTGCTCTCTGCAGTGGCGCGTGTATGTACCAGTATATAAGGCGCTGCCGATCCCCCTCCCTCTCAGTTCCTTTTTGCTGGAACTCTGACACAGGGAAAGAAGGGTAGGTCATGGAATGGACATGAGCAACACATCTCGAAGAACAGTAGTTACAGAAGGTTAGTAACTGTTTTTCTTCTTCGACTGCTTGCTCATGTCCATTGCATGCTAGGTGACTCACAGGCAGTACCTCTGGAGGTGGGCCAGGAGTTCACGGACATGCCACCTGCAAAACTGACCTGCCAAAGCCCGCATTGTCCTAGGCTTGCAGTCTGATTGAGTAATGGGACGTAAAGGTGTGCACCAAGGACCAAGCTGCAGATGTCTTGAATTGGGATTGGGCTAGGAAAGCCGCTGATGTGGCTTGAGCTCTCATCAAATGGGCTGTTAAAGTGGCAAGAAACACGGCCTTTGCCTGCTCATAGCACATACATATGCAGAAGGTATCCAAGAGGAAATTCTTTGGGATGAAATTGGTTGTCCTTTCATGCATTCGGCCACTGCTATAATAAGCTGTGTGGACTTCTGGAAGGGTTTAGTTCTCTCTCTCTAAAAAGTCAAATGCTCACCTGACATCCAATGTGTGTAGTCTTCTTTCCTTGTTAGAGCTATGTGGCTTAGGAAATAATACTGCCAGGAAGATGTCCTGATTGACATAAAAATGCGACACTACCTTTGGCAGGAACGCAGGCTGAGATTGCAACTGTAACTTATCTTTGTAGAATATAGTACAGGGAAGTTAGCGCTTTGATTTCCAAGACACGCCTCACTGATGTAATCGCCACCAGGAAAGGACCTTCCAGGACAAGTGGAGAAGGGAGCAGGATGCCATGGGCTCAAAGAGAGTCCCAGTGTGTCTGGAGAGAACCAGGTTGATCTCCCATGGGGGGACTGGATGTCTGACCTGTGGGAAGAGCTCTTCATTTGACAGTCATTTAATGAGAGAAGATTTAACTGTCCTGGATGTGCAGATGAAAAGCTGAGATGGCTGCTAGGTGTGCCCTAAATGATGACAGTGCCAGGTCCTGCTGCTTCAGGTAGAGTAAGTATTCCAGGACGGACAGCACAGGCACTTAAGATGGGGAGAGGCTATTCTCCCTCGCCCTGCAGGAGAAGCGTTTCCATTTTGCCAGATAAGTGGTCTTAGTGGACATTTCCTGCTCTCCAGTAAGACTCTCTGGACCTGGGTGGAAAACGCTCGTCCCTACTGGCTTAACCATGAAGCATCCATGCTATCAGGTACAAGGAGCTGAGATCCGGGTGTCAAGCATAATCCTGTGAGATCAAGTCTGGATGGACCAGGAGTGTCCATGGGGCTGCCATCACTAGGTCCATTACCAAACAGACTTCCATACTGGATTAAGAGATGTATAGAATGCTGTTAGATCTTAGCTAGGAATCCAGGACCCCTAGTTTAAAATCCAGTCCATGAGAGCCACTGCAGCATCCCTTAGGCACGTTGCCTTGGTGAAAGTGATCAAAGTAGCAGTATGGAATTCAGTGCATGCTTTCACCAGGCACTACCCTTTGGACTTAGCATAATGTGCTGATGCTCAGTTTGGAAGAGTGGTGCTACAGACCATATTTTGCTAAGAACTCTTTGCTCATCATCCACATGGTGAAGCACTGCTTGCTGATCTCCCACCAGTCCCATTCCCTGGCAAAGCCCCTCTCCTCATTGCCACCACTGAAATAACAGACATATTCATTCAGTCACCCAACACCAATTTTTTCTGACACTCCCCACAACACAAACTATTTAATTTTGTCTCCCACCATTATCTCTGCCCTCACCAATAAACAATTGATGTAGACAAGATCTCCACACAATGCAGACTCTCACTACAACTGATACTGGCCATCCGATGTAAAGCCACACGGACATGCTGTATCTCAAATTAGCACTCATTGTTCTGTCAAAATATGTACATCTTTATTGTATATGAAGTTATTAGATTTTGCTATATGGTTTTTATTGAAATATGTTGTGAGTTTGGGAGACACCCACTGTTATCTCTCCAGTGGCAACAAAGGAGGTGACCCACCCCAAACAGGCATTAAGCGACCATAATAAGCCTTTGACCAGCAGAGGACTTGTAAAAAAGAGAGTTACAATTCTGTAAGTGATAGCTGCACAAGCATCACACAATGAGGACTGCTCAACTCTATGACTCAGTTGTGCAAGCACCACATAATAGAGATTGATCAATTCCAGCACTCAGTAAGGCCCACCAGGACATGCCTGGGCCAGGATATTTCCTGGGACATGAACTGAGAGTATAAAATAAGGGACAATGAGACCACCTCTCTCCTTCCTCACCTACTCTGAAGGCAACAAGAATGCTGCAAAGACAAAGACTTTGAACTGATGAGACTGGTCCCAGGCTGAGAAGGAAATTCAGTCTGTATATTAAGAACTGTAACCTGCCTGCACTGTCTAGTGGGGTGAGAAAAGTTGTTTGATTCAAATCTTGCTTAGTCTGAAAGTTTAGAATTTAGAATGCATGTTTACTTTTTATTTTCTTAGGTAACTATCTCTGACCTTTATGCTTCCCTCTTACAATCACTTAAAATCTGTCGTTCTGTAGTTAATAAACTTATTTTAGTGTTTCATCCTTATCAGTGACTTTGTCTAAAATGCTTGGGGAATCTGCTCATATTACGAAGGCTGGTGCGTGTCCATTAATCTTTGACAAAATATCAAACTAATTATAGAATCATAGAATCATAGAATATTAGAGTTGGAAGGGACCTCAGGAGGTCATCTAGTCCAACCCCCTGCTCAAAGCAGGACTAACCTCAGCTATATCATCCCAACCAGGGCTTTGTCAAGCCTCAGCTTAAAAACCTCTAAGGATGGAGATTCCACCACCTCCCTAGGTAACCCATTCCAGTGCTTCACCACCCTCCTAGTAAAAAACTTTTTCCTAATGTCCAGCCTAGACCTCCCGCCCTGCAACTTGAGACCGTTGCTCCTTGTTCTGTCATCTGCCACCACCGAGAACAGCCTAGCCCCATCCTCCCTGGAACCCCCTTTCAGGTAGTTAAATGCCGCTATCAAATCCCCCCTCACTCTTCCCTTTTGCAGACTAAACAAGCCCAGTTCCCTCAGCCTCTCCTCATAAGTCCTGTGCTCCAGCCCCCTAATCATTTTTGTTGCCCTCCCTCCAACTTGTCCACATCCTTTTTGTAGTGGGGGGCCCAAAACTGGACACAATATTCTAAATGCGGCCTCACCAATGCCGAATAGAGGGGAATAATCACTCCCCGTGACCTGCTGGCAATGCCCCTCCTAATGCAGCCCAATATGCTATTAGCCTTCTTGACAACCAGGGCACACTGCTGACTCATATCCAGCTTTTTATCCACTGTTACCCACAGGTCCTTTTCTGCAGAGCTGCTGCCCAGCTCGTCGGTCCCCAGTCTATAGCTGTGCATGGGATTCTTCCTTCCTAAGTGGAGGACTCTGCACTTGTCCTTGTTGAACCTCATTAGATTTCTTTTGGCCCAATCCTCCAGTTTGTTTAGGTCACTCTGTATCCTATCCCTACCTCACAGGGTATCTACCACTCCCCCAGCTTAGTGTTGTCCGCAAACTTGCTGAGGGTGCAATCTACCCCATCCTCCAGATCATTAATAAAGATGTTGAACAAAACTGGCCCCAGGACCGACCCCTGGGGAACTCCGCTTGTGACCGGTTGCCAGCTAGACATGGAGCCATTGATCACTACTCGTTGAGCCCTATACTCTAGCCAGTTCTCTATCCATTTTATAGTCCATTCATCCAACCCATACTTCTTTAACTTGCTGATAAGAATACTGTGAGAGACAGTATCAAAAGCTTTGCTAAAGTCAAGGTATGTCACATCCACCGCCTTCCCTACATCCACAGAGCCAGTCACCTCATCATAGAAAGCAATCAGGTTGGTCAGGCATGACTTTCCCTTGGTGAATCCGTGTTGACTGTTCCTGATCACCTTCCTCTCTTCCAAGTGCCTTAAAATGGATTCCTTAAGGACCTGCTCCATGATTTTTCCAGGGATTGAGGTGAGGCTGACCGGTCTGTAGTTCCCTGGATCCTCTTTCCTCCCTTTTTTGAAGATGGGCACTATATTTGCTTTTTTCCAGACCTCAGGGACCTCCCCCTGTTGCCACGAGCTTTCAAAGATAATAGCCAATGGCTCTGAAATCACCTCAGCCAACTCCCTCAGCACCCTCGGGTGCATTGCATCCGGCCCCATGGACTTGTGAATGTCCAATCCTTCTAAATAGTCTTGAACCCGTTCCTTCAGCACTGCGGGATGTTCGCCTCCTTCCCATTCTGTGCCACCCAGTACAGCAGTCTGGGAGCTGATCTTGTCTGTGAAGACAGAGGCAAAAAAGGCATTGAGTACCTCAGCTTTCTCCACATCCTCCGTCACTAGGTCGCCTCCCTCATTCTCTAAGGGGCCCACAGTTTCCCGAATCTTCCTCTTGTTGGCAACATGCCTGTAGAAACCCTTCTTGTTCCCCTTCACGTCCCTTGCTAGCTGCAACTCCAATTGTGCTTTGGCCTTCCTGCACGTTCGAGCAGTCTTTATATAATCCTCCCTAGTCATCTGACCAAGCTTCCACTTCTTGTAAGCTTCTTTTTTGTGTTTAAGTTCGCCAAGGACATTTTTGTTAAGCCAAGCTGGACGCCTACCATATTTGCTATTCTTTCTGCACATCGGGATGGTTTGCTCTTGTGCCCTCAATAAGGTCTCTTTAAAATACAGCCAGCTCTCTTGGGTTCCTTTCCCCCTCATATTAGCCTCCCAGGGAATCCTGCCCATCAGCTTGCATTATTCAAGAGAAGGTCTTGAGCAGTGTAGGATGGTACATTTCTGGGGTGCAAGGCTGGAGACTGGGGAGGATTTGCTGGTATTTCCCTGGGTATAGTTCATGAGTGGCTTAGAGAGCATTCATGTAACTTAGCTGGGTGTGGCCCTACATGCTGTTGACTGAGTGACCTGAGCACCTGGAGAGGTTTGCTGCTTGTCACTAGCAAAGCATCATGAGAAACAGACCAAGCTGGAGAGCTAAGGGGACACAGAAGTCCCATAGTTCAAGGTTGTGCCCATGGGATCCAGTCATTCTCACACACACACACACACACACACACACACACCTTCATCCACAATCAGTACACACATTCACACAAGCCACCTCCAACTGATATTACTCCACCAAATGTAATTGATACAACCACACACAAACACAGCCTCTTCTCGCACAATCTACAATTGTCTTACTATCCACAGTCCCCCTCAACAATTGATACACCACACACAAACGCACACTGGTCTCCTCACAACTGATGTGCACAAGCACCCAAAGGCTGGGGGATCTTCACCCCTCAGGCAGCGTGAGGAGTCGAGAAGGCAGGAGCTGCTATGCTGCAGCCTATTCTTTGCTGGCACAACTCCAGCTCTGTGATTTCAAGAAGAAAGGAGACAGAGCACTGGTTGTTCCATGGACTGAGGGACCAGCTGTCCTTCAGCACATGGAGCAGCTCTTATTAATCTGTGAAGTGACAGGGGTGGGAAACGATGGCGACAGGCACAAAGAAGTGCCAGTGTGGCATCTGGGTGCAAACCATCTGTTTCCAAGCCCTGGCATTATGAGCGGTGCAGCTTGCACACTAAACCTCTAGTAGCAAGTACTTCAACTTCATAACATTTTTTGTCCCTATCAAGAGAGTCTACAACCAATTCATTTTCAAAAGAAGTTTTCTAAACCACTGTGGACAGCACCTCTACTATATCTCCTATAAACCACTTTAAAAGATGGCTCAAAGTACAGGTGAATCTGAAGAGAAGCAAAATATTTCTTAGGTACACTAAGGGTAATTTTTCTGCTACCTGAATTGCTTCAGACTTCCAAACATTTTCATTCCAATTATTCAATGAACCAAGCAGAGGATGAATTTAGTTCTCATGAATATATTTTGTGCAGATATTCCAATTTATGTTTAGTTTTATTCACAATATCATTTATTGCAGGCCAGATAATTTTGTACAACCTATTAATGAATACATAAACATGGTATATTGGGTTGATTTAATATTAACTTTGTTTTGCTTCAAAAAATACTTGCCTTCAAATTAATGAACTGGATTAGAAAATTTATGTTTGTGTTTTTGTCATGTACTTTAGGTGACCCAATTTCCTGAGAATTGGTGTTTGTTTACATGTTTTAATCAGATATTTCCTTTTAATACATTGCAGAAAATAATCAATAAAAGAACTCAAATGTTAGGAAAAAATTGTCCAGCTTATATAAGCCTCTATTTATATTCTGGATTTATTTCTAGCTCCTAAATTAGTCTCAGCAGTTAAAGGGGAAAAGTTGTCAATTTTTCAAAGATTTATTTCAATGGTACAAAATATGTATGGGTACATTATAAAATATGAGTATTTTTCTGAGAATGGTTCTAACCAGAAATTAACCAAAAATAGTTCAGGAAAGTAACATCCAATATTTGAAGGCACTTGAGGTTCATGTTTATTTATCATCACGGGAGGGATTTTTCAAAAGTATCTGTGGGAACTAGCTGACTAATTTCCTTAGGTGTTTTTGAAAACCCCACCCTATAAGTACTCAAGAACACCACTCTAAAATGTTAATATTATAAAATAATAAGTAGGATCATTTCGAACTGATTTATTTTGCTATCCATTTTCAACAACATTCTTACAGAAATGAATGAGGAACACTAAATGGTGGTTATTAATCTTGCCCTTTTTCACAATAACATTGAAATCAAATATATTGCCAACATGGCATAGAAAGAAGCTATTGTGTGAAGACAGATTGCTATAGCTCAATGCTGCTGTTTCGTATAGCGTTCCAAGTATTATAGGTTTTTACCTCATAATCAAATGTTCAGTCTTGGTAAGACATAATATGTAATGGTTAATTTTTGTTATGAAAGGTTTGAGTATAGGCAATGATTCCTGAGAGCAAGCTGTGTGAGCAGCAGAAGGGATTGTTGTCCATCTTGGTCTCTGAATAGAATCAGTTCTTGAAGCAGAGCTGTTCCCTGGGAACTGGTCATTCATTTTGGGCTGACTGTCTAGATTTCTTCTACAATGAGAAACCAATCTGCACGTCCCCATACATCTGTGCATGCTTGGCAGAGGGGCAATGCTGGTGCCAAAAGGAGTGCTAATTAAGTAGACAGAGGTGCAAGTATGTAGATTTGTGTCAACAAATGCTTCAACACAAAGGGGTGTTAGGCTTCAGCCCTTTGAAAATATACCCTTTATTATCTTTTATATATTTAGAAGACAAGAACACTGGGCTAGCTGTGGTCTTAATAAAAATAACTATCAGTGTACTTAAGGGTTTCTCTTGAATTCTCTTGAAGCCATTGCGGCCCTTGTGGCGAAGTGAGTGTGTCAATGGCCAGGTGAGTTTACGGTTCAAATAAATGAAGACAAACCTGTTCACAGCTAGTCTCCCGCAGAGTCATGTTAAGCAATAGGCCCACCCGATTTAAGACTAAGCAATAGAATTTTGTGACTGTCTTTTTTTCTTGTGGTTTTTTTTTTATTTTTGTTTGTTTGGTTTTAGTTTTTGGTTTTTTTAAAGACAGGAGGATGTAATGAATGGGCAACAGCAGCAATAAAAAGTACAGAAGAAGTGGGAACTGAAGAACAGCTGGTTAACCAGAATGCACTTAGTTGTTTCCGCTGTGCTGGCATTAACTGCAAGTGTCCGTTTGCAGCACACAGTAGAAAAGTGACATGTTGGCTGGGGTAGGAGGAGCAAACCAGAATGGTGGGAGAAGCCATACAGCCATGTTAGGAGAGCCATGATTATAACAAGCTGGGAACATCACAGTTTTTAGTCTCTGAGCAAAAGCAGGGATGATATTGACTTCCTTTGCAAATCATTTTGAGAACTACTGATGAAAAGTGCTACCTATATAAGAGCAGAGCATTATCGTTAAGGGGTTAAAAATGGGAGGGAAATTGCCACACTTTTAGGCATCATCTCATAAATTTGATCCTTAATTTCTCTTAGTCCTAGAAAGGCCTAGTTCCCAGGACAGCCCAAAATCTAGAAACAGACTTTTCAGAGCTCCCTTCTTTATAATCCCCCCTGATATAGTATTTTGCTGTAACGGCAATCAGCCATATTCCTTACAGGTCTGGGTTCCCCCAAAATACCTGCAATGAGGACAGACACCTGTGTGAACTATTTTACTTAGTGTGTGAACTTTCTACCTACCAACTACTGTATAAATACTATCAGTCCTACCAGAAAGCCCAAAGCCCTGTGCTCATCTATAAAAATTCCTTTGCAATTGTCTGGCATAAATTTGCCATGGGGAATCAGATACTGTAGATGATGAGCAGGATTTGCACCTGTGTAATTTTCATAAGGTTACCTTTGTGTACACATTTCTTGTCTTATTAAAAAATATTGAGATGTACAACACTGACATTCCTGTTAAGAATATGTAGCGAGAAATTACTAAAAAGTTGTCATCTAGGATACTCATACAAAATTTACTGAAAAGCCAGTGTTCCTATAAGGAGTCAGAGATTAAGGCTCACAATACTTACTTGATAATGTCTCCTTCAAGAGCAATCACTCGTTTAATGATCTTCTGTTCAGGGTTTTTAGGAGACCTGAAAAAGGATAAGGTTATACAATCAGTAATGTTCCTGTTGTTTTAAGAAAATGAAAAGAAATTTCACAAAGAAATAGGCACTATTAAAGTCATTATGGGATTCCATGTTCTCCCTGATATGGCATCAATCATGATGTTCCAGCTAAAGTAAAGCCGCTGCTATCATTCTTATTTCAAACCATCATGAAAAAAACAGATGCTGAAATATCAGCTGAATGCAAAGTCTAAGATAATCAACACTCTTTTTATTACAGTAGAAATGGGGAAGACACTTGACACTGATGAAATTAGAATGTCCCATTATTGATGATGTGGGAACCTTCGCAAATAAATTCATACATTTAAACCTGAATTTTCCATCAAACTTTAATAATATAGAGTATTTAAACATTTATGTTATTCATTCACTTGAAAAAAACTCAAAATGAGATTAATATTTATCACACTAATTTAGGCAAATCTTGCAGAGGTAAGCAAAGGAGTTTAGAAAAACAGATAGAATTTTCCAAAAGTTTCAGCTTTATACAAAGTCACCTAATATATCACATTTTATTTAAAATTGTTTTTCATACAATATTTTATGCTGAGTGTGATACAGTTGCACACTTAAGCATGTAGTAATCAGGAAGCAAAGGTAAGCCTGCATGCACAACTTGAATTCTACATCCTTCTGCATATACATTAAGATATATGATCATGCTATTATTCAAAAAATACAGTGTACTATCAAAAAATTTCTATACCTTCACATATGATCATCAAATATCTATTTGTGGTATACTTACACTTTAGCCAGTTTTTTACTTCTAAATGCTTAACTGTGCAAACAATGTAATTTTTCCATGTTTTCTTAATAAAGATTTCCATTTCTTTGTTTTTAAGAAAGGCCATCAAATAGCCCACGCTTCTGGTTTTCTCCTGGCACTGACTGAGGTTCTGTACATAAGACTCTGAGGTTAATCAGCTTGTTAGAAATGTTATCACAGAGCTTTGCATTATGTTTCTTGCTCTTGACATCTTGGGTCCTGCTAGCCTCACTCTAGAAATCCACCAGTATCTTCATGTCACAGCCTCTGGCCAGCTGGCAGCATGCTGAGATAATGTCTTTGTCGGGTGTATTCTTCAAAGGCAAAACTAAGATGGCTTTGGATGGGAAACTCACCAGAGATGAGTTCAGTAATCTCTATTGGAAGCCACATGAAACTAGGGGGACAGAACACCAAGCAGGCTTATTTGCAGTGGTAGGTGACTTCTGGTTAGGAAATAGGGAATAGGCAAGAAAGGGCCACAAGGTTCTTGGAGGATTATGAGGAGACATTGGAGAATTGGTGCCCCAAGATTGTTGTATTATAGCACTTGCCTACAGTTCCACTACAGACAAGTCATATTAGCAGCTATCAACGGAAACTCACTTGAGATCTGCTCTATACCCCTGGTCATGCCAACTCATGTTACTACCACCTCCACTCACATGTGATAGAATTTTGTTTGGAGGCAAGGGTCAAGTTAACAGGAACAATACTATACTTCATATTAACTCAATAGGGAAGACAAGCCCAAGGAAGGAAATGTCAGCATAGGGGCTGATGCAGATTCATGTCCACAGCTCCCGTCTTCATAAGAGTGATCGAATTGCAGGGAGGCCCGGCCCAGAGACTCAGAAGGAAAAGGATCAAAGCAGAAAGACATCTGCCCAGCCTATGACCAAAGGATATGTTTCCTTCAGAGCAGTATGTGGCCATGGCATTTCAACCTGGTGAGCCATAATTTCAAATGTGATAATTTAGTCATTAGAATTATGTCCTGAGATCATTTACTGTATAAAGTCATTTAATGTGACTCTTCTTTGAAATACTTTACCTTCAAGCTAACTCATTGCGCCATTTCTCTCTACCAGTCTGAAAACAGAGATTATTTTTATGACCCCTTTGTATGTCATTCTTGGGAGGAACCCACCAAGTTTTAGATACCTACAAGGTTCTAGTAGTTGGAGCACCAACAGCACTTGTCACTGCTACCACCCCTACCATATCTTTATGTGCCACTGCTCACTCAGGATCAGCCTGAGAGAAGACCTATTACTTTTTACCCACTAGAGTTACTGTAAATTAAACCATTTCAGTAAAATTTCATAGGTAATTGATTTGTAAATGTATTTAACCAAAGGGAAATAGTAATACATAATGTATGTGCTAAAGTGTGTGTTTGCTAAAGACTGAGTGAAAACAGCCATCAAATTTTAAGTCTGCCCTTTCAAAATTCTATTTCACACATTACTTTTAAAGGTTCTTTTGAATTCCCCTCATAAGCATTTCTGTTTGATTAGCATGTACATTTTGTAATGTAATTACTGACCTCTGTGTTAATTTGCACCCACTCAGCAATAATTGTAATGACCTTGAATAAACATCATTCTAAATCAGAGCAAGAACATTCATTCTCAAAGTGGTCACTTTTCTGCCAGTAAGGACACATTAAAAAACTGATTTATCAAAGAAGCTTCAAAGAAACCCTTATGCATTATTTAAATAATAAATGTTTTTACACATTTGAAGCCAGAAAAAATATAATAAAAAAATAAGTATTACATTCATATTTTAATTAGAATTCATTTAAATGGAAAAAACATATGTAAGAAAAATAAGAACTGGACTTAACAGGATACAAAAAATATGGATACCACTGAACAAGGGAGTTTCAGTTGGCTGCAGATAGGGTATTTAGTTCAACAGTCACAAATAGTGGACCATAGATGACAGAGAATATTCTACAGACACAGTTTTGCACTGAACTTAGCGTAATCACAAGGGTTCTCCTAAAATATGCTCAGTGAAGGAACCTTAACTGGCTGTGGAAGACATACAAAGAGGAGATATGTAGGCAATTTCTGGCTTCAGATTCTTTCTTACTGAATGTCACTGAATATTTTAGCCACACTCTGGCTGCAGATCTGGTCAAAAAGTGAGAAAAAATATTATTTACAAATAATTATTTAGGGCAAATGTTGGCAAAGTTTGTAATCATTATTCAATCTACTCTCTAATTATGAGATAGGCAACTCCTTCGCATGTTAATTTATCTACGTTGTGTCCAGTATGCCTGTGACCAACACCCGCACCAACTCCTATCTCCTACTTGATCCTTCAGTCCCTCCCTTTTGTGTTCACCCATCACACCCTAATGGCAACACTCACTCACTCAACTGGCTTCTCAAGCTCCCCTGATCCAGGGCCACAGCCTCCACTATCCTAACCAGTTTTCTCCAGTTACCTAATATCCAAACTCAATTTTGTGTACACTGTTTTCTTTAGGAAATGGCCTACTGAAGATAGATAGACCCATAACAAGGACTAGTAGTTACCTCTCAAAGACTTAACAACGAAATTCAGAGGTCGTATTTCATAGACCAGTCTGCATGTCTCTGCCCCATCCAGATTCAGTAGTGGCCTTTCAAAAAGGCAGATTGGCATTTTCCTCAACCCCCCACTCACCCCACACACACATACACTTTCCCTTGTTATGAAGCTGAGTGCCTATCAAACCATCCAGGAATATTACAAAAACTTTTAAAATAGAGGCAATAATAGAAAGCCTATCAATGAGCATTAGAAAAACAAACTTCCTGAAAACCATTTTAACCCCAGACCAAATTGCACTCCATATCCCAATTCCTCTCCCCATGAACACTGTCAGATAGGTGAGCCTTGCAGCTGACCCAAAAGTCACCAAATCTGAGACTCACTTGCTGCTAATCCATTTCTCTTTAAATGAGATGCTCTGTCAAGACCCCAGGTCCAGGGATGCAGGTGAAAGCCAGGGTCTGGGTTGGAGGGGACTCAGGAACATGATCCAAGCTCAGTTCAGAGGGTCAAAGCTAGAAGCAGCAGTTAATACAAGTGTCACACTAAGATCAGGTCGGAGTTGAGGTTGATGAGCTGCATTGGGTCAGAGCCAAATGAGCCAGACAAAGTAGGATTAGTGGAACAGAGGCAGTGCGAGAAGTCAGGAGTGGAGCAGGGATTAGGAAAAAAGCTAGGCTTCAGGAGCAAAACTGGGGTCAGGAACCAGGAGCACAGAAGGTATCAGGAGTGCACAGCGAGGTCTGTTTGCAGCAGCAAGCCAAGGAGCCATATACTTGTACAGACAACCTTCAGATATTTCCCGTAGACCTTAGATATCATGCCAGGGCCAATCAAGGAATGCAGTAGGCTATGCCAGCACTTCCATTGTGGGGGCATCCAGTGGTGCTTGAATGTGTAGGGCTCATAGACTGCTGATCCCCACTTCACTAGAGCTGTCGGGTGGTGGTATGGACATGGTAGCTGCCCAGAGGCTAGCAGATTTAGGTCCATGGATCCTCACAGGCTCTTTGCTTTCATTAGCCTACCATCTATCCCAGGCAAAATAATAGAAAAGCTGATACAGGATTTAAATAATTAAAGGATAGGAATATCATTAATGCCAGTCAATGTGGTTTTATGGTTGATAAAGACAACTGCAGAGAGGCTTGTGTAAGGTGTTTGACTTAGTACCGCATGGTATTCGGATTAAAAAATTAAGAATCTTAATAAAGCATATTTGAAATGTATTAAAAACCTGTTAATTGGCATCTTAAAAAGTAGTCAACAATTACAAATCATTATCAAATGGGGATGTTGCTAGTGGGGTTCTGCAGGGATCGATTGAAGGCCTGACACTATTCAACATTTTTATCAATGATCTGAAATTAAATATAAAATCATGGCTCATAAAAATCTGCAGCTGACACAAAGATTGGCAGAATGATAAATAATGAAAAGGCCTGGGCAGTCAGACAATGCTCCTGGATCACTTGTTAAGCTGGGTCTGTTCAAACAAACTGTGTTTTAAAAGAGCCAAATGCAAAGTTATACATCTAGGAACAAGGAATAAAGGCCAGAATGGGGGACTGTACCCTGAAAATCAGTGACTCTGAAAAGGATTGAGGGGTGATGGTGAACAAACAGCTGACAGGCGCTCTCAGTGTGACACTCATAAAAAGAGCTAATGTGATCTCTGGATGCACAAACAGGAGAAGTGAGTAGGTATAGGGAGGTAATTTTACTTCCATATATGGCATTGGTGAGACAGATATTGGAATACCACCTACAGTTCTTGTTTCAAAATTTTAAAAAGGATGTTGGAAAATTGGGGAGATGCAGAAAAGAGCCAGAAAAATGAATTGAGGCTGAAGAAAATGTCTTATAGTGTCAGACTTAAAGATCTCAATGTGTTTAGCATATCAAAAAAAATTGAGAAGTGACTTGTTTACACTGTATAAATATCTTTACAGGGAGAAAATACTGGGTATTAAAGGGCTCTTTAAGCCAGTACAGAAAGGCATAACAAGAACCAAGGGTAGGAAGCTGAAACCAGACAAATTCAAACTGGAAATAAGGTACAAAGTTTTAACAGTAAGGGTAATTAACCAACGGAATTAACTCGCAAGAGAGGTGGTGGATTCTCTCTTTTGATGTCTTCATATCAACATTAGATGTCTGTCTGGAAGATATGAATTAGTCAAAATACAAGTTATTCTTTAATCAAACAAGTTATTGGGCTCAACAGAGGGATAACTGGGTGACACAATTTTATTTCCACTCCGTCACAAACATCAAAGATAATGTTACCAATGCAATTTACCACATAAATTCATTTTTTCAATAGAATGCAGAGAGTCCTACAATCCCAATTAACATTTCTCTAAAACCCATGAAAAATACCAGGTATTCAAGTGAACATTTTATGGGTCTGATGCCTTCAAATTCTTAAAAATGTGTACTATAAGGCAGAAATGGTCACTGGCAGATTTTTACACCATTTCCAACTCCCACTGGCTTTTAAGGGCAACAGGTAGAAAAACCAATGACTCAGATAAGATGGCTCCTGCCTGCCTGATGATCCACATCGCTAAACATTTTATCATGTTGCCCACCTTAAGAATCAGAATTTTTCCAGGTTAACCATGAAAACTGAAACAGGGCAGCCAAGTTCCCATGTGAAAACAGATATGGGCAACCTGATTGCTTTGAACCATAGGAAAGTGCAAACAGTCAATTGGAATGGCAGTCCCTCCACGGCTTCACAACAGCTCAGAGTAATCCAGAATTGTGGAACTATTTTTGTAAAATTTCAGGTGGCCCCAGATCACAGTGTCAAGATTTCAGTGAGCCTTCTGAACCTTCTGAGAGGTCTGTCTCTTTCTCCTCTACCTACTCACACCTCTCTCTCACTAAAATACCCACAGGTATCCATGAAACCATTCACTAAATCAGTTCAACAGCACACTCACTTACTTCCCCTTCACACATTGACACACCCACCTTCATATATTCCCACCACACCTCTCTCCCTCCATATACTCTCATGACACACCCACTGTCTCCAACCCATACAACACACACCACTAATTGCCATCCCTCTGCAGTCTCTCTCTCAAGGCACTTGTATTACCACTGCTTAGAAGTCATCCCTTGCTGGGAAGCTCCCACTTTCAGGGCCATTTCTACTTGGTACGGGGTGTCTCTCAGACATTTTACCTTTTGGCTGGGGAGTGTTCAACATCTGTGACTTAGGGAGGGAAATGGGGTTCTCCTCTTATCTGCTGGATGAGAGTGGGTATTCTCAGAACCAGGAGATGGAAAAAAGTGTCTTCTCCTCTTTTCTCCTTGATGGGGATAGATCTCAGCCTCCAATGGAGGTCCTTATCTTTCCTTACACTCCATGCAGGGACTCTCTTGAAGAGAAGAGGATGGAAGTTCAGAGCAAGAGCAGAGGAAGAATCCTTTCGAATCTACTACACCCATTTCAGAGCATGAGGAGCTAGCTACAGAGCAGTAGTGCTTTATGGTCCCAGGCAGACAACATTGCCTGCCAGAAACAAGTTGAGGGGGGGTGATATGGGGAATGTGTTAGAGAAGCCATTTAGAGGATGAGAATTGTAGAGGAGAAAGAAGAGACAGATGAGAAGGTGCAGAAGCTGCTAGAATCTCTGCTTTCATATGAAAGAGCTGAAAGATTCCTGAAGGCTTTAGACCTTTGGTTATACTGTAGCAAGGGGGTGGGTCAGCATTTGCTCTGCCCATCTAGACTATTTAAGTGCACTGAGTGAAAATCATTTAGCACAATTTCAAATAATGGTTCTCATAAACTCATTAACAATTATCATTAACCTTTCATAGCACTTTCCCTTATGATATCTCAGTGTCTACTCTTCCCTTCATCCTTTAATTCATCTTAGTAACTTCCTCTTAATAGTTGCCTACAGCAATTTATGCATAACAACTTGGCCCTGAAGTTGCTACAAGCATTTCCGTAAACAGTGCTTATTAGGGTCTATCGCAGCAGGCTGAGGGTTTGTCTATACACACAGCATTGCAGCGGCACAGCTGTATCGATAGAGCTGCACCACTGCAGCATATATGGTGAAGATGCTCTATGCCGATGGGAGAGAGCTCTCACATTGGCATAAAAAACCCACCTCTGCAAGTGGCATAATCTATGTCAGTGGGAGAGCTTCTCCCACTGACGTAGTGCTGTGGACATGAATGCTTATGTTGGTGTAATTTATGTCACTCGGGGGGATGGAATATTCACAACCCTGAGTGATGTAAATTTTGCCAACATAGGCCACAGAGTAGACATAACCTTAGTGAAGAAAGGCAGTTGCTTCGTTTTTCACTCTCTAAAGGAACCAAGGAACACATATCTCAAAATACCATGCAAGATCATTGCCTGCTGAGTATGCAGTCTTTTGTAAGAGTAAAACTAACGCACAGACCCCGGATAACTGTCATACACAATGTTTGATGCTTAGAGAAAGCGGACAAGCCAAAAGCTATTATGTTTTTCAACAGACATTATTACTGTATCTACTACTAAAAGAATAAAGAAATTAGACTTGAATGCCAGCAGAGCCCATCTAAATTACTGCGGCATCATAAAATAAAGTTCTTCAAAGAACACCCAGGGTTTATAGGTGTGTGTATGGAACAAAGAGGGGATAGTTTTATACTGTTAACACATTATCAAGAATCATGAAATGTGGTGATAACCAGTACTTATTTAATATGTTGCATTATCCTGCTAAGCCTTTATTTGTGAGGTTTGTGGTATCTTTTGATTGGTGATGCCAACAGATCATATATAGAATATTTCTCGTAAAAGGTATTTAAACTGCATGTTGAGAAGTGCCTGAAGATAATAGATGCTTCGTGTCTTCATGTGGCTTTACTCCTGTATACTTTGAGAATGTTTAAATGGCACAGTTTATTTTCAGATTATACCAGATGGGATTTATGCCAGCCAATGATTTAAACTAACTATTATTTACACAAAGGAAATCAAAACAAACAGAACACTTAAGTTAAAACCATCTTTTTCATAAGAGAACACTTTTAAAAACACTTTGAGCCTGATCTACCCCACCATTCCTTTCCCCAGAAGTTTCCACTGCATTTTTAAATTCTGGTAGTGATGTCATAGGAAAGTAACCATTCTAATAGCCTCATTATGTATTTATTACCTTTGGCCTTCTTGATAATAAACCTATTATGATATTTGCTATAAGCCATGTGATGCGTGGAATCCCTATTTAAGTGCTCCAGGCAAAGAACTGCTACAGAATTGTATCCTATAGTTGAGAATGTATTTTCTAATCTGTTCTATTGTCCTCTTTTCCTGGCCATCATTATAGGAAAAACATCTTTTTTCTGGGGAAAAAAAGTGTAATTTGTATAAGATAAAAGCTTGGATGTGAAATAAATAATCATGTAACATGGCACAGATTAAAAAATTTAGCAGGGAAGATATGTGAAAGAGTGATTAATGCAACAGATTTTCTCACATATCTATCTATCTTCGGTATTTATATGGTACTTGAGCATCTCACTGTTTAATTTATGTATCCCCACAACCTCTCTATGATGTAGGGAAGTACCAATAGAACCTAGTTAAAATCCAATTGTCCTCATAAGTGGACACCACAAAAACAGTAAACAATAGCTCCAGATCTGTTCACAGCATGTGACCACATGACAAAGCCATCATCAGATCCTTGTTGGTCTCTCAGCAAAGGGGTCAAGGATTGAAAGATCACACAAAATGCACTGGCTTCACCCCCTTAGAAGTAATTTCTCCAGCTCAGAATTGAGGCAGTGTACATGCTGTGCTTGTTCTCTAGAATGACTAAATTGAATCCATCCACTTCTCATTAGCACAAAGTTAGAAAATTAACCTTAACAAAACTAAAATATATCACACATCTTGCTATGATTGACAAGCTTTGCTCAGGAGAGCCGCTATAGTTATACTAATCAACAGCAGGGGTGTTGCAAGTCAGAAATGAAGAGCATTGACAAACTTATGTAGGATGGCATTCTAGGGCACAAGAGGTCTTTCTCTGGCCAACATTGCAGAGAGGCTGAAGATGGAAAATTCCTGTTGGTACAGAGCAGCACTGCAACCATTCCACTGCCACGACTCCATCCTTTAGTTACAGCCAGATCCCTTTCACATTCCCTAGCAGGGGTTTCAGGCCTATGGACATGGA
The DNA here is from genome assembly GCF_026122565.2 of Emydura macquarii macquarii. Taxonomy (NCBI): domain Eukaryota; kingdom Metazoa; phylum Chordata; order Testudines; family Chelidae; genus Emydura; species Emydura macquarii. The sequence goes on from NW_027132773.1 coordinate 15,546,762, forward strand.
TAATGGCTGATCCACTAACTACTCCCCTATTCTTCTCCCTTCCCTATCCTTGTATTATTGAGGAAAGAGGCACACCACAGGTGTATTCCTTGACGTCCTGAACTGCATCATTACTGTTGCAATTCTGTTGTGTTTTATGCCATTCTTGCCTACAGAGCAGAGGTAAGGGGGCGACAGCATTTGGCTCACTTTCTGGCTTAACCAGCACACTTGGCCTCTGACCCTTTCATAAGTGTGACATATGCGAATTTTCTGCATATAAAAATCTCCCAACTAACCATCCATAATATTGGCACTATGAACAGACACTAAGAGCAACTCAGAACATTCTTCAATTGGTCTTGCATTCCTTGTAGGCTAAGCTTGAAGAAGCAGATCTTCAGTTGTAATGAAAGCTGATTAAATGAACCATATGCTGAATATCCACTATTTTTTCATCCATCTTCGAAACTTAGTCTCATTACACTTTAAGGCTGGAGTTGTGCCAGTTGGTTGAGCGTAAGCTTCAGGAATGCTTGATTAGCACCGTATCTCCAGTGGAAAATATGTTTGCAGTAATATAATTAATAATACTAGGAAGGCTATATTTGTAATGACATACAGTAATTCTTTCTTACAATTCCATGACTAGAAGTTCTGAACTATGTTAGCATTTCATATACAAAGCTTTCTCTTGAAAAGCAAGATCACTCACTATCAGAAAAGAGAAATACCTACCAATGGTAACATCTTGCAACAATTCTACATTGCAAGCTCTCTTTCTGAGATAGGTTCTGTCTTTTTTTTTTTTTATGTTTGTACAGCAACTAGAACAATGGGTTCCCATGATTGAAGACTCTAAGTGCCACTGTAATAACGAATCATAATAAATAATAACCATCCAAAGTAATGGCCTGTACAAAACTTCACTGAAGGAGTCGTGTGCCTCGCCACACAGCTGTGAAACCTTTTTAAGCAGCAATTGGCAGTGAGGAGGTGTACACAATTCCTCATGCTCTACAGACCTCACCTATGAAGTACACACACTCCACTCTCTATAGTTCCTTAGTTCCCCACTGCCTCCAGAAGTCCTGTTTAGACTTGGGCGTTGAAACAGAATGGGAGGGAGGAGATCAGTATCTCTATTTGGACATAAGTCATTAAAAAAACAAGAGTTACTAAATCTTTTTTCTCCTCCTTTGTGACAAATAGAGCCCCCTCTATAGGATACTAGCTATAAGTGACTACCTTGATGAAATGGGATGAGGATCAATATCTACCAGGTGCAAACAGAAAGGATCACTTTGTTCCAAATACTGTGAAGCATTGACTCCTGAAGCTTTCAAAGAACATGGACAATTAAATATCCTAAATATGTTCCCTAACCCAGACTGTAGACTTTTTATTTGGAAAATTTACATATATATGTCATAGTCATGAAAATGTGAGGGATAAAGAGCACAAGTTAAGCCAGAAATAAGCATCCATGTCTATTCTTATCTGAGGAGTAGGCACAGAGGAAGGCATCCCCATCAGGACATTCTCTGACAGTCTTCACCACGATAGAGTCTTTGTACAACTATAGGGGAATACTAGCATATACAATTCGTACACAGATTCACCCACACTAGCAAAGATTGGTCTATAGTCTTGTAAAGCCAGCAACAAAGGTGCTGGGCAACATCAGGCCTAATACTTGCATATTAATCTCCCTAGGCTTCTAGTCTGAACTTTTCTAGGTCCAGTGCCAGGAGGAGATCTCAGCCATCCATTCTGGGGTAGACAAACTAGGTGCCTTGTTTAATCTAGGGTGCCTGAACAAAGATTAGATAAACCTGAGAGCTGGATCAATGTATATATATATATTTGTTTACTCTCAGACCAAGAGATTTGAAAAGGCAGCAAGTCTCCTCAAGGGATGAACTACCCCATCTTGAGAATTAATTCTTTTGAACTAGTCATCCAGATACAGATTGTGGGTCTTGATTTCACAGATGAGTGGCAATCACCAAATACTTGGTTAATACCCTGAAGGCTGACAGGATACTGTCCTGCACTTGCCCATAATGAACCTGAATTATTTCCTTTGCTTTTGCCTTAATGAGACATGAAATAAGCTTTACAAAAGAGGAAGGCTCAGAACCAGTCTTGAGGGTTGAGAACTCAGAATAAGATCCACAGAGAAAGCCTGTGAAATTAGATTTTCTTTCCGTATTTGTTCAGTTAGTGGATGTCCAGAATAGGGTATGAGCAACTATTCATTTTGGGCATAAAAAAATTACCTTTCCCTTAGGTAAACTCTACCACTGCCTGTATGGTTCCCATTTTCAACAGAGTCAGGCCCTCTTCTTGCATTACACACTGCCTACATGACCTTGGGCAAGTCACTAATCTCCGTGCCTCGGTTTCCCATCTGTAAAATGAGCTGTTGGGAGAATAAATACACTAAAGATTGTGATGAGCTCAAATTCTGTAGCAATGGGGTTATGTAAGTACCTTAGACAGATAGATGCAGTTTCCTGAGAGAAGACTCTCTGAAGCTGGAGAGAGTGTCTGAAGGAATGGTTTGCCAGGCCTTAATAAATCTAGGACAAATGGTCCCTAAAGGATGGGTTAGAAGATGAAGAATAAGAGGATCTGGGTACTCAGTGACTGATTAAGGTATCTCTGGTATATTCTTGACTTTTTACATAGATGCAGTCTCACTAGTAGCTGAGATGACAGAGATAGAAGACTTTTGTCACTTCTGACTGGCAGTGGAAGATTATCTGGGTCTCTGTCAGTAGCCAACTCCAGAAAAGGACTTCAGCAACTATCTTCTATGGAATCTAAATGGGTATTTCCTATCATGGCAGAACCAAGCAAAGCCATCTTGTTATTTTTTCCCCTTTTTAGGAAAAATGTAGATCTAGCAACCAAAACTGTGTATCCTATAGGCCAGGGATTCTCAAACTTTTTTTCTCTAACCCCCTTTGAAAATATTTCAGGCAGTGACAACCCCCCATGCCATGACACCCCCCCCCCCATGCCATGACACCCTCATTTTTGTGCTGCTGCTGGGGGCGCCACTGCCTTCGGAGCACCCAGCCAGCAGCCACTGCTCTCCGGCCACCCATCTCTGAAGGGTTCTGGCTGTCAGCCATGCACTGGACTGATAGCCATAGCCATGGCATGTGTGGGGGCTGACAGCTTGGGACCTCCCCATAATAACCTTGCGACCCCTTGAGGGGTCCCGACCCCTAGTTTGGGAACCACTGCTATAGGCAGTTCTGAAAATCTGAAAGGCAAAATTTAAACACAGGCTCAATTGAGGATGACCTTTTATTTTCAGATTTCAGCCAACTGGCTCAAGTGCAGTAGCAAGAATAACAAAAAGGAAATTGAACACTCTAATTAAAATGCTTCAGTGCAATAAAACTAATGGGTAGACTGCAAAACAATGTGACTAGTCAATCTGAAAACCTGGAAGTACTATAGTAACGTGCAAACATAACTACTCTTCTGAATTAAAATCTCATTTTAATTAGTTCCCAGCCCTCCAATCTAATCACACTGAAGTTAAATGACTCAGCTGTTTAAAATGCAAACTAAGTAATTGCCAAGGTTATGTGTACTTGACCTCCTTCCTGTTAACAAAGAGACTCAATTAATTATTTGTTGTTTTACCCTTGCCATTTCACCTCACTTCCACCTTTTCCTAAAGAGCTGAAAAATTTCATCACCTCAACCTTTCCTTTAGAGAATGCCCTTAGAATTATTTATCTGCTGAATTCTAAGCCAAACTAATACAAGGCAAACTAATTTGGGGACCAGGGCATCTGGATGTCTTATGTTTGTTGTGCTAAAGTAAACTATTGATTGACTGTCACATTATCCTGCTGCTTAGACTTTTATGTGTGAATGAAACTATTTTAAATATAGCTTCCAAAACACTTTATGCTATAACATAAACACAATGACTTAGTTCTGTTACAAAAGGTTGCACAGAGTACATAATCAAAGCCTCTGGAAAGCAGCAGTAATAAAATACTCATGGAAAGTTTCTAAGCTGCAATATCAGCTTTATATGTAATAACTGTAAGCTAGCTAGTCTTATTTTTTAAAGTATTTTATACACTGAAAATGTACGTTCCAGTGTTTTCATGCTTCCAGAGCATGGACCTAAGTTCATCAAGGATTCATCACAGTGTCCCACTTCCTACAGAGAGGTGTTATTCTAAATCATCCATAGTGGCTTAGTACAACCACCATGAATAGTTTCCATACATCATTTCTTTCTGACAAAATTTCAAGAAGGTTCTCCGGCTAACCACCCCCACAAGTTATTGAACAAATAATTGGTAGCAAATGTGTGTATATTGTAGATTTTTCAAAAGTCCCTAAGTGACGTAAGACTCCTAAGTCCCATTTTCATAAAGAACTTGGGCACTAATGAGTCTACACAGCCCCACAGTTTGGAGTAAGGGGGCGTGAACTGCAGTGTGCACTAACATATTGCACTATAATTCACCTGTATCGTTTGCATAAACTTAGCCCTCTTTTTTAACTATCCCTAAGGGAGAGAATCCAAAGAGAACTAACTACAAAAAAACAAATAAAGTTGTAATGGTGGAGTAAAGGAAAGACTAACATAAATGTGTACCACTTGGTGAGGTGAAGACTACAGGTCCGATCTTGTGAGGTGTTCAGCATTCTAATCTCACTTCCACAGGAGAGAGGGCTCTTGTACCCCTCACAGGTTGCAATGAACAGAATGTAGGGTCAGACCCTGAAGAGGGACATCATAACATTCTTCAAGGTATTTGAAAAGTATACACACCAAGGAGAAAGACACATTTTATAATGGCAGTTACAAAATTGCATCTGATACCTAATTACACCAACTCCACTAGCTCATGAAATAGTCTCCCATAGAAGTGGAAGCCACATTGCCCAAGACATATAAAACTAAACTGGACAAAATACTGATGGGAAAATACTGACCTCATTGAAGTAAATGACAAAACTCCTATTGGCTTCCGTGGAGCTAGGATTTTAGCTTGAAAGCACACTGTAGTGAATACTACTAGATTGGCTGAGAGATGGAAAAGATAACCAGTTGCTCCTTTCCAACTCTGCTTACTAAAATTCCAGGATGTCTCATAAAATAAGATGTTCAGACCTCTTAAAAATAAAAAAAATTAATTGTTTTAAGAATAGTGGCATTATGTCAAAATAAATCAACTGAAAAACTCATTAAGAACATCTCTTTGGAGGTCAATAGGAGTTTTACCCTTGTTATCATTCTTATAAAAGTAGTTTGGTGTAGACAGTAGATGTTTTTTCAGTGTTTATGTCTTAGGAAAATGAAAGCCAATTATTTTCTAGCTATCAAAAGGTAAAGACACAAGTAATGGCAAATGGTATTTCTTAAACTCAGAATTTGTATTGCGATAGAAGAACAATTGTGTATGAAGCCATCATAAAGAGCTTTATATTCAATTTATTTGCAAAACAAAAAACCAACAACAACCGATATTTCTGAAGTTGTATAATGATCTATTCACTTAACCCTTGTACACAGTGTTAAGGAGTCATAACAATTCTAAAAAGTGCTGGAGATAATGATACCATATTTATAGGTTTGACATGAGATTGCAATAATAAATAGAAAATGTAAATCCTAGCAAAATGACCAAACATTTTAAAAACAGTAATTGTGAAAATTACTATGCATTTATATCAAAGGACTGCAATTATAAAACACTATGTGCAAAGGCTTTGAAATACTCTGCTAAGCAATACACAGACCAGGATGGAGATATGTAGATATTTGAACATTCCAGTATCTAAAAGCTGTTGCAATAAAAAGAAGCCAGCCTAATTTTTTTTCTGTAAATACACCTTTTAGGCTAGATAGCGGCATGGTAACATATATTAAACGAGCTTTGGGTGTCCATCCCGAAGATCAAGTCAGTCTGAACTAATCACAGATTGGATACTGTGAGTGACATGCCTCTGATAGTACGTGCTATGACCTGCATATGATAGCTCAGCAAAGAACTCCAATGAGAAATACAGTAAGAGGTCCTTTTTGATACGGTATTCTTAACCAGAAACTGACCTACTGTGTCAGAAGGTCATCCAGCCTTTGGCTCCATTTGATATTAATTGCAATATTCTCCTCTTGTTTTGTGTCCAGAGCTCTCATTGACATCAGTGGGAACGCTGCACAAAAACTGCCCTAAGAGATTTTGGTCATTTAAGCACACCCAAACAGACCTCTAAAGATTCTACAGAAATATCAGACTATCTTGTGCTGTGCTCTCTAGGAGGTTTATAGGAATCAGAGGTGACCAAAAAATATTTCAGCCTACCCTCTCACATCTAGATAACTAGATTATTTTTCCCTACAAAAAACAACGAGAAAGGAAGCTCAACAAACAGAAACACAGCCGCTAATGGTACTACCAAGAAAAATAGATAAAATTACAGATATTTTTTCCTAGTTGAATTAAATATAAATATTTGTGAGTAGATATTGCAATCTGCCTGGTGCCACCCTCTGTTGCAGAGATGGCTCAAGGGGTGATGTGATTCCTGTAGTTTGTAATGCACTCTGGGATCATTTAAGAAAAGCTGTATAATAAACATCTAAGATAATAATTACAATTTTTAGAGACAATTGTGCATACACCCAGTAGATGCATAATTTTCTGTGTGCACAAAATAATGCATATTTCAAATATTTCAAAGGTGCACAAATAGTTTGATTGAAAAGTAAACCATAAAAGAATGCATCACAAATGTTCCAGCTACCCTTTTCTGAAAATCTTCTGCCCATTTGTCACCCACTAAACCTCCCCAAAATCACCCATGTAGGATTTCAGCAAGCATCACTTATTATTTCCATGTGGAGAAGGCTAAGAATAATCACATTTATTTATTGTATGCATGGGACACAGGAGCAAATTAAAGAATCATTTACAGCTGTAATGTAAAATGGAAACTAAGAAATCAAAGTTCCTCACATAGTATGTCCATCATCTTCATATCCATATTGTTATTTCCAGACTTAATGCCTGCACTTACAAGCCAACTTCTATAATTTCACAAAATGGTAAACAGAGTTCATGCTTCTCTTTACTGTCACTTAACAAAATAACCATGATAAAAAGTTGACTTCTTTTAGAATTTTTAAAAAGCTTTTTGAATGAAAAATAGGTAATCTCATAGGCTATAGAAGACTAGCCAAGAGTTGGCAAAAAAAACCTGAATGCTGGAACAAATGACACAATATTTATATGCTGGTCATATTAGAAACTCACACAGAAGAGCTTTAAGCTTTGGGAAAGTACTTGCATATTTGAGCGTTAGTGGCATGTGAAGCTAGGAGTGGGAAATGGAGGGTATATTGTAGGATTAACATTACTTTAGACAACTCATATTACATCTGCTACTGTATCTCTCAAATAAATGGCTTATGTATTATGCTTTATACTTGGGAATGCACTGACAGAGATTTTGAAATGTGTTGACAATCAGTATATGTAATGGGATTTCCTAATACAGAATATCAGTAAGAAGTAGGCTAAAAGTAACTCAGTTAAGGCATTCATGGCAACATTGCCTTTAGCATTTCAGAATTAAGACTTCATATTTTCATGAGAAGTACATAACTGAAAGAGATCTGAATTGCAAAACTCCAGAGTCAGGAGTCAACGCAAGTTATGTCGGTGTACAGCCACCAAAGTTTGTATATGCCTTGGACACATCTGTACTTGGCTGCTTGCATCAGCTCTACATTAACTCACCAGGAGTGCTGGTTCTGATACACCAGAGCGAGGTATCCCACCGTGCCACCTGCCACCATCTGATGCAATGCCTTTTGGGAAATTTTTGCAATGTCTTGTGGACAGCAATGACTCACCCACAGCACATTGCAGAAATTTCCCTATCTCAATGAGGTAAGGGGCAAGTTCCCAGCATGGAACTTTCTCCATCCCATAATGCCATCCACATCCCATAATTTTTGCTCCTTTTTTTTTTTTTAAATCTCACAGATCTCCTGTAGTGATCCCTCGCTCTCAGGCTCGGAAGGACATCACTCTGCCTTACTGCATCAGGCAGCAAACAACAGTCAATTAACGGTCTATAGCTCTGGCCCTCTGGGCAGGGCAGAGCAAGGAGTAGTCTTGAGTCCAAAGCATCCTGGCTAGAGGAGACAGCAACCAACAGTCTGCAGGCCTGAATGCCTAAGTTAAGCATGCAGCCAATCCCCAGCTGTGTAGTAGCTGTGGGGGAGTGGGAGTGAGACCGTGGCCCACGCTACTACACCGGATCCCAGCCCAGGGCCCTTTAGTGGCAGGCGATCCCACCACTGGTTCAGCAGGGAAGCCGAAGTCCGCTGCCTCACTTCGCGGCAGCAGAACTTGACTGAAGACTGGATCCCCGGGCTACTTTCTACTGCATTCCATCAGCATGGCTTCATTGGAAGCAAGTCCTCAGTCACTGCTTCATAGATGGTCAACGGTAGCTCCAGCAACTTCTCTCCACTTTCGCTCTCCTCCAGCGACAGGGTGCTGCGCGGCTCGGTGTCTGCTCTGGAGTCCTGCAGAGGGATTGAGATGTCTGCCCCCTTCCCTGGCTCTGCCACATCTGAGTTATTGGGCCCTACTTTTATAATTCCTGTCCCGTTCCTGTGCTTTTAGCACAGGGGGTGGGATTAGTTTGGCTCTGACCAGCTGGGAAGTGTCTGGCTCCCAGGTTTGCCTTGGACACATCTGTTTGGAGGGAGGCCACTCTGCTCACTACACCCACACAGCATTTTTCTGCCATCTCTGATAGATGCGTGGTGCCCATAGTGCTCTGCACTCTTTTCGTGAACATTGCAAATATAGGATGCACAATTCTCCTGTATTTGCAGACCCATGGGAAGTATTGGAACAACCAGGGACAAGAGGATGTTTTCTATGACAGTTTGCTGAGAGCATTGAAAAAAGTAATTTATGAGAGAACAACGATTCAAGCTCCTGGGAGTACGAAGGAGATTTTGGAGCGGGTGAAAAATCAAAGGGAAAATGGTGGCAAAGCATACAAACCTTTCAACTTTGGTGCCTATTGCACAATGAATTTAAGAAGTAGTTTGGAAAGCTGTAACATTTTCACCTGATCTTCCTAAGTAGCACTCTTCTTTCCATTCTGAATATGTACTTCTGATTTCTGTGCACAAAGATTATCAAATGTATACAGAAGTGTTTTCAAGTAGCATGCAGCAATGTTTTGAGATAATGACTAAACCTTTCTGATTCCACAATACTCTTCTGGTTCTGAGAGCCCTCCTCTCTTACAGGGCTTCAGAATCCGGACTCCATCCCAAGTGGGAACATCTACACTACTATTTTTAGCCCTGTAGCGTGAACCCAAGTTAGCTGACCTGAGCTATGAGATCGCTGCCATGGAGATATTTTTGCAGTGTAGACATACCCTAAGTTGGCACTGTTGAAGCCATTAACACATAAGAAGTTGCTCCTTGCTATTTCCTGCCCTGTGTTGCTGTGTACACTTATCACTGGAAACAGCTTACTGGAGGGCCGCATGCTACGTTGGTTATGTAGCCCGAGCTGCATACTGAACTGAGCCCCTCACTCTTACTACCCACCTCCAGCTAGGACTTCTATCCTTGCTTCAGCCAAGCTTCCCCAGCCATTCTTCAGGACCACACAGTCCCCCTCCTTTTTGCAAACTGGTCTGCCCCCTTACTCCCACACACACAGACAATATATAGGCTTAGAAGGATTAGATTTTTATCAGTAAATGTCAGTAACCACTGATTTCACTGTACACACGGAAACCCACAAAAAATATTTCCATCAATAATAATGGAAATTTACAGATAGGCAAAGTAAGAAAAATGCTGCTTGAGAACTTATTAGACTTTGATGTAAGGCTATTTAATTTGTATATTTTGACATAATGTTGACAATTTGTGTTTTAACAGTTATCGAGCGTACACTGTTTGAATCTCACTTCCACAGTCATTAAATAATTATTGTCTGATCCTCCCCATAATTTCCGGCAACTGTAAAAATTTCAATAGAAAAAAAAACATTTTTAAATGCTTAAACCCCATAATTTTGCACAAAATGTAAATTGATAAGCATTGAAAAAGTATGCTCACAAATAAACATTGAGATTATCTATCAAGATTATAAAAAATAAAAACTGATGTCTGACAAGCCATGTATATATTTACTGTTCATTTTCTGGCTTACAAGATATTTAAACTTACATTACCTTCATTCCTTCCACTCCAGATCTCATCTTGCAGGGAGTGGGGCACAGAGACCCCAAGTGGAGCATGGTCCCCCATATCCCTAAACACACAGTGGGCAGGGGAATAGGTCTCCCCTAGATCCCAGCATGTACCCAGAAAGGAAGAATTTAGGGTTGACATGCCCCCACACTCCTTGCCTTCCAACTTCTTCTGCAACCCCTCATATTCTCCAGCTCCTCCCATTTTCTCACCTCCCATACTCAATAATCCCTACCCCTCCCTCTTACGGGAGCCGCCAACCCCTCTTCCTTCCCCTACCACCCATTCCCATTAAATCCCTTCCCATAAAACCATCATCCCTCACTGCAGGCCCAAACCCCTCCTCCCCTATTTCTTACTCTTCCGCCCCAATCACCCCTCCCTTCTCAGTGAGCATTTGCATGTGTAACTTTTTTTTCCAAAAATAGTTTCAGTGCCTTATGAATAGTCTGCTGTACACAGATCACATTTATCTGAAAACCACCTTGATGATGGCAGATTTTCCCCAAATGTTCACGGTTCATTTTCAGATTTCTGCCTGGGAGGGAGAGGAGGGGTTCAAACTTCAAAGTTGAAGGTGCAGAGAGGTATCAAGTGGCCCATTCATCTCAATGAGATATTCTCAGCTGAAAGCAAATACCCCATGGACATGAATACAGCCTGAAACAATAGCTGTGAGGCACATGAACTGTGCCGTTCTAGTCAGGGGGAGTTCCCTTTCCACACTGCCCCAATATGTGTCAAGCATACCCATTCTCAGTTCCTCATTCCAGTCTCCGCAGCATGTTCTTAGTGCACGCTCCAAGAATGACTGTTCTAAGTTCTCCATATGAGGAGGCTGAACTTCCCCAGATCCCAGCTCACATGCGGGAGGGAGGAGAGTGGAGAACTCAGATGCCCATAGTAAAGCAAGACTCCCAGAGCTTGGCTCCTTTTTGGGGGGGAGGGTGTCAGACCCATAGATGGACAGTGACCTTGGCCCACCCCCCCACCCCCCCGATCCTGGCACACTCAAGAGTAAAAGGAGTGGGATTCAGATTCCCAGATCCCAGCTCATGAGGGGTTGGAAGAGGGGCTCATAACCACATCCCAGAAAGACAAGTCCCCAGCTCCCATGAAGGGGGACAGGAAGGGCATCACACCCCACAGATGGGAGGACCCCATCAGATCCCGGCACAAACACAAGGGGAAAAGGTGTGGGGTTCAGATATCCCTGAGAGGCAGGGACACCTAAACCCCAGCTCACAACAGGGTAGGGAGAGGGGATCAGATGCCCCAGATCCTGGCACACACACAGAAGGGAAGAATGTGGGGCTGACTACCACTCCTCTTCCTATTCTTCCCCAGCCCCTTTGCCACTCAATCTGTGTGTCGTTCCCCATCACCTGAGCCCCCAACCCCTCTCAGCTCCCCTACCACCCATCCCTATTTATTCCCCCCCCCTCGACAAAGCCCCAAATCCCTTTCACTCCTATTTGCCCCACTTCTACACATCCCAAAATGCTCCTCCTCTGCCAGCAACCATTAACATATCTAATTCATTTATTACAAAAACACTTTGCTTGAATGTAAAAATATAATGTCTGTGCATGCTCAGTGTAATGCTTTTAGCATCACAGTTAGTAATGGAGGCTTGTGATGTGTTAAAATAGAGAAACAAAGTCTTTAAAAAATAAGGCTTTAATTTGATTTTCCCCAAAGGGCAGGTGGGTGCCATGCACTCTGTTAGGGGTAACGCTGGAGTGTTGGTGTGATAACCTGAATGCTGGTTTGATCGCTATCTGTGACAAAACAAAAGTTGTCAGAATCTCTCAACTTTAAGAAATGCTGGGGTCAGGGAAGGAGTTTGCGGACTGCATGTTGGAAACCCCTTGGTCAAATGGTCCAAAATTTAGACCACTAAAAAGAACACCACTCCTCCATGAAGCACAGCAAATTCCAAGGCAATCCAAGCACCCATGTAGACTTCAGAGGATTTAGAAAAATAGAGGTTTGAAACGAAACCTGGTCTTAACCTTAACTATGGGCAAGCTCTTGCTCTGCTTTGAGTAAAAAGTAACCTAGGAAAATCTCCACTCTGGGATGCTACTAGCTCTCAGAGTCTGGGTTGAGAACACTGAGTTCTGCAAAGCATTCTCCTCATTCTCTTTCTCTCCAAAAGCCCTACCTGAAATCTAAACTTTCCCCATATCATCTCTGCTAAGGGAAACTGGAGTTAGCCTACTGAATTCTCCTAACGCCCCTGCATCCTATCACACAAAGAAATGTTCCAAGTCATTCCTATCGGGTTGAGGGCTTTTTCTGCACAGCTGGCACTGTCACACATGTCTTTCCACTTTCCTTCTCTTCATCCCTTAGAGACAAGCACTACAGAAAGACAACACCTGCTACCTCCATAGTTTGGTTAGTTGAGACAAATACACTCACTATCTGGAATAATAAAATGTTTTCTTTTAACTTTTATACTTGTCTTTCATGGAATTGGTATGGGGAATTACACCTAAAGGGACAAGTTAAAAAGACCTCATTAGAGTACATTATATGTTGTCTCCAATTAAGGGGAAAAATACAAGATATTCTTCAAAGATTTTTTTTAAATTCCAGTGTGGATTAGGTTATACATTAACTGTGCAAGCATTGGAACACCTGCAACTGAATTTAAGTCTCTGTTTCAAAACCAGGGGTCTTTTGTGCTGTATACAATTCCTATGTTTAACAGAGCTAATGCTGCCTCATTTAAGCAAGAGTCTTCTTCATCATGATTGCTCCCATAAAATAATGGGCTTCCATATCTGCTATGAATCTCAAGCTGAAGGCAAGGATGCTAAATGGAATCAAGGTCAACTGTTTCGAAGAACAGCCTGCACCAGACAGGACCACTGTAATCAGAGCATGCTATTTAGGTCACTCATTTGAATCCAGTCCAGATGGAGTGACTAAAAGCCGTTGCCATCTGATGGCTGTTCTGTGGCTCAGTAAAATGAGTAGATGGCTTCTTAATTGGATAGGTACCCACGTTATAAAAATAAATAAGTATATAACACTATTTGGCACCCAGGCTGACAGTTTTAGAAGAGAGAGTCCAAGAAGTAAATGAACATGAACTTCCATTTTTTCACTCCTTTTTGACCTGAGAGGCTAGTCTAAGTTTGGGGCCCTGTGCATATTCTGGTTAGGAGTAGAAATTTGTGGTAGTCGGGTATTTCTTTGATGCAGTTTTGTTTGTTTGCAAGAATGTACAATATCCTGTGTCTTTGAAAAAGCAAAAGGAATCAAGTAGCAGGATGAAACTTCTTTTGCTCACAGCAACAAGAGTACCCTTTTCAGCTTGCACCCCAGCCAAAAAACTCTTCCCAGGTTTCTTCCAGGGTCAGTCATCATGCTTTCAGATGCCCCTTCTGTTTCTCTCTCCCGCCTTCAGTTTTTCAGGGTTTCTTTTGTTCTTGTTTTTGTTATTTTGAGGTTTTTTGTTTTTGACATTTCTGCCTCCCTGCACATGCACACTCATGCACACATATCCCTATCCAAAACAATACTCAGCAAAAGCTCCTGGGAGGGTTCCATACTCCTTTTGTCCTAGATGAGGCTCATCTTTACAGTTATGTTAATTGAAGGGTGAGTTCACCCCTATCAAACTAAACTATTACAAGGTTTCACCCAGCTGATAATATCCCCCACCTCAGCTTTGCCCATCATCCCAATGAGGTGTAAAGGGTGACACCCAACACTCCCTCCCAAATAGACAGAAAAAGAATTTTTTTAATTTGTTAAATTATTTAACTATTTACATACGTACGTCTTCCTGTCAAAAAATTTATTCTCACCCAAATCTCTGACTTTTCTCTTCTTGGATTTCCTTTCAATCAACCCCTAAAGAATGCCCATTATTTCTGTGGACTGTGCTGGCTGAAGCAGACTCTAACCATTTTGTTCTTGGGAAATTCAACTCTGTAACAATTTTTCCAGACTCAACTTCCACAGCTACATTCTCAGATTCAGGAGGCAGCCGAACTGAAATTCTGTCCCCCTGATACAACCTGAAGAGGTCCTTATGGATAATTCTGTGTTTAGTCCTGGGACACAACTGTATCCTGTACACCACTTCATTTATAAATCCCAAGATTTATCCAGCTTAGAGCTCCTATCTTTCTTTATCCTAGGATTGTGGAACCAACCAGGTTCCAACTTTTAAATGTTCCCCATATGACCTTGCATGATAGAGTCATTTCATTTTATCAGAGCCTATCCTCAAATTTTCCCTAGCAAAAATCAATTTTAATTTTAAAAGCTGTGGTGTTTGTGTTTTTGTTGTTTTCTTATTTTTATTTGTTAGGGGATGGATATGAGGTTTGCTATTGTTTCTTTTCTTTCTACAAAAGGGAAACTAAAGCCACATAAAATCTAATAAAAATGTATAAAGGGGGTATACAATGTGACAAGCCATCGCTCTGACAGAGGGTAGGTGGAACCTTCTTCTCTGTCCAGGTTATTATACACTTGTTGATTACGGAGTTTCTTTCACATTCCCTTAAAGCAGTGTTTCTCAACCTTTTTTCAGGTTGTCAACCCCTTATTCAATGTCAAAAATTTTGACTGCTTACATTTACTATAAAAGAGTTTCAAAAAGTATCAGTGACAATAATGATAAACCTACATAATTTTTATTTTTGTATGTGTGCATATGCATGTAGTGTGTGTGTGTTTCAAGATGTTAACAAGGAATACCTGACCTTCAGAAGTAAGGGTGTGAGGGGAGAGAGGGTTAGGGTAGCAGGAGAAGGTTAGCTACATGGACATGAATAGGGAAGACTGCTGCTACTACTACTAAAACTGCAACTACTACTTTTGACTTCGCAAACATTGAAGAGTTTTGGTCATCTTGAAATTATTTTGGAAATTTTATTTTCTTTGCTTTAGTATTATAGTTAATTTCAAAGACCTCCTGATTGCCTTCCATAAACCTCCTTGAGGGTCACAAACCAGTAGTTGAAAAACATTGCTTTTAAGGCATCTAGTCCTGGATGCTTTCAGAGACCAGTATGCAGATAGGAATTACCATCCCATATGTTCTTACTAAGGTCACATTTGTAAATTTGTTTTAAATATAATTTAAAGTGCCCAAATATTCTTGCACATGAGTGCCAGAAATTTTAAGTTATTATAAAAGTAATACGTTTTCACTATGGTGAAGGCTGTGGACCTTGAAGGAGGACCTGGACCTGTGTCACTTGAAGGAGGAACCAGAACAATATTTTGATGGTTAGTATGTTACACACTTTTAGTTTATTTCTCAGGGTGTGCAGTGACTGAACAAAACACTCTAAGCAGGAAAAAAGCTCAGCAGCACAGCCTTTCCTAAACAAACTATTAACTAATTCCTACAGACAGACCTCTGTCTGTAGGCTGATGGCCTCCTTATAACTTGACTATTAGCAGCAGAATCAGTTGAAAATAGAATTAGATTTCACCAGCCTTCCTTTCACACAATTCTCGTGCCTTTAAAATACACATCACTTCCCTTCCTCTCTCTTTACTTAAACAGAATTAGCCTCATCCCTTCTTGGGCACTGATATCGTATTCCTATTTTCCCCTCAGATGGTTCAGAAAAGAGACTCATTCAAACAAGGAAGGGTAGCAGAGTTTCATCTTTGTCCTTGTGGGATAGAATGCTATTTTCTGCAACAAGAACCCATCCATCCAGGCTATTATCAATTTTTTTTTATTGTGCAGATGTCTCCATACCTCTGCAAGCCATAATAAACTACTCCGAATGCAATGTGTTAGCAAACAAAAGAAACTCCACTGGTGACAACTGTTACCATCTGCATTACCGTGATGTGAAATGATTGTATTGTGCAAGTCCAATTACATAAAGTGCCTGTTTCAGTCGTCATTGTTTCACTTTTTATTATTAGGGTTTGGAGTGACATGTCATACCAAAAGAACCCCGCATATGTGATAGCAGTAAAGCAATAAGGCCCGGCCAAAGGTCAGATAGCATACTCTGAGAGAACAAATTTGATATCCTAATGCAACACAGTTACCAGAAACATGCAACTGGCTATTCATATCAAATCATTGCTGTACCCTAATTGGTTGGAGAATTCTGGAGTAAGAATAAAAAGTAAACATTTTTTTTAAAAAGAGAAAGATTTCCCAGTAGCTCTACAGCTTTTTTACTGGCTTAATCACAAAGTAAAATGAGACCATTTGAACAACTTTATAGGTTTAAAAGAGAGCTCACCTTCCAAGCAGAGATGAGCCACTAAGGATATGTATACACTTGGAGATGGTGGTGTAATTTTCAGTTTGAGATTATATGCTAAAAATAAATGTGTAACTGTAGTGGCAAGAGAAGCGGGCGGTCTAGCTGCCCAGAATTCATAGCTAGCATCTCAGACAAAATGGTACTTGCGGCAGCTAATCCCTCCCCTCACTGTGGCTATACTACTTATAGCACGCTAGCCCAATCATAGCTAGCACAGGTATGTTTCCTTGAGTTGGGAATTAAACCTCCAGCTCCAAATGTAAACATACTCAAAGTCCGGATCTGGATTTTGGTAAACTTTGAGGGCTTGGATAAGGGGCTTAGCCTCAGGGCTAACAGAAACGTTGGATTCAGATCTGAATCTGAACTTCCCCAAAGTTCAAGGGTGATCGGACTCAAGGTTTCAGTCCCTTCCCAGCTGTGAATTTTCTAACTAGAAGCCTTGTTGTTCACTAATCCAGAATATATGTTTGTGATTGTGAAGCTGGTAGACCAGGTGCCAGCTCTTGCCAAGGCTGTAGGCATCAGCTGAGCACAGACAAATTCATAGCTGGAAACCTGACCAGCTCACCTGTTTGTTAGTATTGTGCAAGATAGGGGTTAGACTTGTAAGGATGTGTTCGGTTTCTATAAAATGTTTGTAAATTGCTGCAAGCATTAATCTTATTAGTTATGTCTGTATCCCATGATATAAGGGCATACGTAAGTTTTGCTTTATAATTGTAAAAATGTCTGTTCTGAACTTGTGAACCTAGGCAGGTGGAGTGGTTCTCCTGCCCATCAAGAAGGACTATCAAACCTAAATGGGCGCTTCTGGAACATCACAATACAAAGACTGGGTTAATGGTCCCCTCACACATATGAAGGTGCTACAGTCAAGAACGCTCATCCCATCAGCTTGAGTTCTGGAAGAAGGAAAGAAAGACAGCTGACATGAAAATTCTTCATCTCTTTGCTGTTTGGGTACTCACAGGGCTGGAGCTATGAAACAAAGGCAGAGATCCCCAAGGTCAACCTGGTCAACTAAGGTCAACGCAGAAGACATCCAGTGCTAACAGATTACAACTGTCACCTTTTGGAACCTAGACTAACTAATCTGTGTATACATGTTGCCTGCTTTAACCTTTCAATAACTCTCATTTCTTTTTCCTAGTTAATAAATCCCAAAAGTTAGTTTACTATAGGATTGGCTACAAGCATTGTCTTTGGTGTGAGATCTGAAGCACAAATTGACCTGCAATAAGTGACTGATCTCGTGGGACTGGAAGCAGCTTGAATCTTCTGTGATCTTTGGTGTATGGCAACCAACTATCACTCAGCCCTGCTTGCCTGGGTGGCAAGATAGATTGGAGTGCCTAAAGGGACTGTCTGTGACTCCATGATGAGACTACTATAGTGCTACAGGAGTTCGTTCACATTTGTTGCTCGGTGGCTTAATACAATTATAAAACATACAACCAGTTTGGGGTGTCTGCCCGGCTTTTTCACAGTCATTCCTGAGGTTGGCATTCATAGTCATGAACCACTCCAGACAGCATGACAGTGATCATTCATATTTAAATCAGCTGATGCACTATCTAGAGTTGGTGTGCATTGGCAAAATTGCTCCACTATAACTAAAATCAATCATCAATCAATTTCATTAAACAAATGCAAACTAACGTAGATAGTATTAAACTGGTGTAAGTGTATTTTAGCTTTCATAAATTACCAAAGCAAGTTAAATCAATTTAAGCAGGGGTGAAACCAGTTTGAGCAGATTAGTCTAAAATCAATATAGTTAAAACAGGGCAACTTTTCTAGTGTAGACAAGAAATAAAAAGAATCACAATATAGATCAAATACATTTATCTGATCATATATTTATTTTTTAATAGTAAGACATAGTAACAATTATAAGTAACAGCAAAGGAAAGGAAATGGTCCTTGCACCCCACTAACCTCTTTGCTAATCACAGTTGGTGTAGAACTTGATGACGGCGATGACTATCAGTCCCAGAATACCTACCCAATCATCTACCCAACTAATTTTCAGTCACTTTGCTTCATTAAATCTTAAACTTTGGGGACCAAGGTGTGGGGGTGCCCTTTTTTGCCTCTCTTTCTCTGTTAATATATATTAACTTGATAGAGATGTGGAGTCAGGGTTTCTCTCCCCTTAATTGCAGAAGTGTGTAATCTTTAATAAAAAATCATTTTTCATGCAGTTTATTGTGGCATTGAGTTAAAAATGTTCTAAACCAGTGGTTCTCAACATGTTTACCATTGTGTATGCAGCTCATTATGTGGGCCATAACCACACAATATATATGCTACCTATATGGCCCTGAGGATGTCACATGGGCCACATGTGTGTGCTGATTGAGCCACAAGCGACCCATGGGTTGAGAACCACTGTTCTAAACAAACAAACAAACAAAAAAGAGAGTATTAGACAGTGCAGAGGGGTGGGTCCCTTTGTATTCCTGCATCTCTACTGGGATAGCAGAAAGCTCCACCTTAATGGTGAAGGTTTATCATGAGAAGGGTTGAATGCTGTAGGAAGAAAAGTGTACTCCATCCATCTCATTTTTTTCACTCCTCTCAAGCTCTGCCTCCTGTATTACATGGCCATCCACTTCGCCAACCCCATAAACCTATAGATCTCAATATCATATCTAAAGATGTTTATGTTTCATAATTGTATAGTTCTCGTATTGATGGAGGCTCCCCTCACCTTTCTCACATGACTACAAAATACAAGAGAGGTAATACTTCTCACCTTGGCTATTAAGAGTTAGCATGCACAGGATGAAATTGTTAAACATGTTAAATTCAGTCTGTTTTCTTTGAGAACATTACAGACAGCATCAGGAAGAACTGCATACATTTTTAATAGCCACTTTAATTATTTTTATTTTATTGAAGAGAAGTGTACTATTATTACTATCCAGACATACTTGCCAGTCAAAAGGAACTGACAAAGGATTTTCAAACCCTACAACAACGGCAAAATGGGAAAACAATAAACATCAAGATGTAGGTCAAGCCGATGAAGACTTGAGACTCTGGAAATGTTCCTATGCCATTTTTGCCTTGTGGGACAGTGAAACGACTAAACATTTCAAAGAGAGACAAAGTGAGTGCAAATTGCCATTGTGGCAACTTTACATGATTTAAATAATCTACAGAATCCTGTCTTCAAGCATTGAGATGGCACTAAGTGGATTTTCACAAGTAAAATTTTACTTGCTATTAGTCCATTCTTGTAGAAGAAAAGGATAAACAGATTTGACATGTATTCACAGTGTACAATATTCTGCTGCACAAACCTATTTTGAATGTACAAATGTATTCTGCATTTTACAACGAGCAGCTGAAAGACCATAGTGCTCTTGAGTTTTTATAAAATGAAGAATACCATTTTATACTTTGATAACAGAATCCTTGAAGTCCCAAAATGATCTATGCAACAAAACAGTGAAATTAAATTTTAAAATTAAAATAAAATACAGCTAATTAAGATAGAAGGCTTCATCCAAATGGGAAATTATTGTGACCTATTCAATTCCCTGTTCTTTGTATATTATGTTATTTACCTGTGACGATGATTATGTGTGTTCTGTGCACACAAATTTTACAACCTTGTGCTCAACTCTGCAAGGTGCTGTGAAATTCAGCTCTGATCCAGCAAAGCATTTAAGGATGCACTTGACTTCATACGTGCGAGTAGGCTCACTGATCTGCAGGATTCAGGAGAGCTCTTTTTATACATACACAAGCCAGATTCTCTGCCCTGCTCTGTCCCTTTTGCACAGATTTGGCAGCACAGAGGGCATAAAATCTATCCCCATTTGCTCTACTAGGAATCTCCCTTGTGTTAGTGGGTCCGCAACAGGCATAGAGCTAGAGATTAGCCAGAACTCCTATGTCATCTTCCTCCACAACCCCAATATAGGAGACATGTCAAAAAATGTTGGGGAGAGGGAGCCAAATGCTCCAAGTATCCTCAGCTGGCAGACTGTCCCTTGGGGACTGTTGTCTCCTTGTACAAATTACAGCGACCCTGAGAATAGAGATGGGCAGAAAATCAGCTCCCCTACAGGCCCCTCTCTGCTGCATTAAGCAGAAACTCAGGGGAGGCAGAGACGCTGGCCCATAATTTCTAATCAACATTCTTTGTAAAATAAATACATGCAAGGCAGAGGAAAAGTTTCTTTCTACATTCATTGATTTCTAACAAAAAATGTTATCCAAGGCCACTCTACTTATGCACCCCATTTGTCTATGCAACTAGACCTACTAAACACTACCACCTCTCAATGTCACCCAATCACGATTTCCCCCCAATGCCGCTTACTACTATTTCTTACACCATTTCTTCTGGGATCCCAAGCTACAGTGTGATTAACTGGTTGGCTTAGAAGAGGTATCAACTGTCATGCAAGAGCTACCCAAAATTAATTGTAATTGGAGTTGGGCATATGGGAACATTTCTTATTTAAATGTAAATAGGTTACATTAAAAAGGCATTCATAATGTTAAAATATTAAACTCTATAACAACAAATCATCTTAAAAGTGACCATGTTCTCCAAAGGAAAGTGATGGAACCCATGTCGCTTGAATCATTTAAAATTATCCTTTCACTTTTGAAAAGTAGCACTGGTCTATTTAGAGGACAATGTTGAAAATATTCTGTTACCAGGCTTGTTTTTCTCCATCAGCTACACTGTTGAATGATCTTGTTCACTAACAGAGAATGCCTAACTTTAAAATATGACAATAGCCTTTTCAATATCCCTTTCCTTGAAAACTGCCTCTTACATACACTGATGTCAAAAATCAACCTGTTTCAAATTTTGAAGTATAATGTGATTCTATTGGACAGGTGGAGGACCACAAAGAGACACTAGACACTTGGCAAAATGGTCAAAATGAAGCATTTTAAAGTATTTTCTTTGGATAGACTGCAAAATGTATTTAAAAATCTTCAGAAAATGTTCTACTTCTCAATGATAAAAAAATAAAATATGAATGCATAAGGATTTTTTTTTAATTACAAGGGATCAAAATGAGCCTTAGTGTGGGCATGTAGTAGCAACCTTAACTATGGGAAGACTATCACCTCTCTAATATAAATCAAAACATAGCAATAAAGGCTAGGCAGGAACTGTGGCTCTAACTCCAAACAAATAGGCTTCTGCCTTTTGAGTCAAAAACCAAGATCTTTGTTCACTCTCTTTTATAGAAAACTTCATATAGTCTTTCCAAGATTCACTCAGCCAATAAAGGAAAACCACTCTTAACACACATACACGCCCTGCCACACACACCAAAGCCTGCTCCCACTGAAGTAAATGGTAGGATAACTTCCAATGACACAAACTGGAACAAGATTGGGCCCATAATTCCCATGTGAAATACCTAGGACTTGGATTGGGTCCAAACTACCTGCAACACAAAATTGTAAATAGCTTCACTTAACTATAAGCCATTTTCTAAAATGCAGCTAGTGAATAAGTTTCATGGAGATTTAACCACCTGGTAAGTTTGAAGTTACAAGACATTTTTTGTGTTACAACATTCACCTTTGTCTTCAGAGATTTTAAAGCAATTTTCAAGACAAACCTAGTATAAAACAAAAAAGTATAAGAATGCTGAAATTGAGCTCTTTAAAGAGAAATGAAGGCAACCTTAACTATGCAGAAACTACTGCCTCTTCAATAGACCGGAAAGCTTTTTGAATTCTCAGGGATCTATTTTAATAGTCCACAGGTGAGTGAGAATAGATTCCGAGCAAAAAAGTGAGAACATACCTATATGCTTTGAGATACCTGGTTTTACCCTTCTACATCACAGAAAGGAGTCATTAGTAATATACATGGGAACTATTATTCATTCACTATCTCTTTTAAGAATGCTACAGACTAGATATTTAATAATCACCCACAAAGAAACAGCAATGCCTCTAAGAATGTAATCTAAATAACACAAATAATTTTCCTCTATGAAAGTAACTTCCATTATTACACCTTTAGCTTAGTTAACTGCATTTCCAAATGTCTTGGCAAAAATTTCACAGTGTATAGCAGTTTCATTAGGCAGCTTTAATAAGATCATTCAAGCATTTGTACATATGAATAGTTCATCCAAATGTA
Source organism: Emydura macquarii macquarii (assembly GCF_026122565.2). Classification (NCBI taxonomy): domain Eukaryota; kingdom Metazoa; phylum Chordata; order Testudines; family Chelidae; genus Emydura; species Emydura macquarii. The sequence continues at coordinate 15,569,443 of NW_027132773.1, forward strand.
GCAAAATTTTCAGCCAATATCAAGACAGTTATGATTAAGGATACATTCAGGCATAATACTACTTTTAATATTTATTCAGATTGCCAACTTCACAGTGAATATATTTAGCGTTGTCCTTGTATGTCACTTCTATTCAGTCCCCAGAGTCAAAGTAATTTGGCTAACATCCATCTACAAATCACTCAGTTAAAATTATCATTCCCTTGGTGACTATTCATTGCATCACAAAGGAAATATAGTATGAAAAATGATTACAAGCAATGTGTAGCTACTTGAACTTTAACCTAGCCTTGTTGTTATCCACAAATAGATGGTTATTTTGCATTCATGTAAAGGATTCTGTGTACTATTATTAATTAATATACAAACAATGCATTGATAACCAGTGTGGGGAATCAGAAGCATTGTTTGTGGCTGGTTGGGAAGTCTGACTTCAGTGTCACCCACCAGTGCTGGGAGAATCTGCTCTCCTTTTGCAGCCTGCCCTGACCTTGGCATTTTCGGTGGTGTACCCTAGGCACGGACGGGTTACACCTAGATTTTACTGAAAATTTAATCTGTTTTTAGTAATATTACAGCAGGATGACCAGCTTTCCATAGGCCTTCTGAGAAAGTATTTGTTATTTAGGTCATGTGAGAGATCTCTAAACAGAAAAATGTAGACAATTGTTACTATCTATCGGGACTACACCTTTTGCCATCTACAGGGACAGAAGGAAAAGCACCACAATTGTCAGAACCAGTCTTTCATATTTTTGTTTTATGGGCTAATTAAGTTTGAGGATTCACTGAACTAGGTCTCAAACTTAAATTTAAAAACAATTACTAGCATTTCTTGTTTTGAAGTTAACTGTTTTTATTAAAACTTTGGTAATTTTACCAAAATTAGAGGGGAAAAGGTCAGAAATGGTTTGTAGTCTTGAACAAAATTGCTATATTTCTAAGAGCATATAGCACCACCTATTATATTGATGGGCACCTATAAAATATAAATGAAGTAATATTAAGCAATAAGAAAAAAATAAAATAAATAATAATAATTAGACACCCAAGTACAGTCTTTGGAGCCCAGGAGGCCCAGTGTTATTCCTCTTCAGGGGTGTGAACTGGACTTATCCCCAATGAAACTAAGGTCTCTCCATTTTTCCTCTTCACCTCCAATGGACTTGGTGCAGTTGAGCAAGCTCCTCCCCTGATTTGGCAGTGCAGCCTCTAGTCCCAAGAGCAGGCCTTGAGAAATGACCATATGAATGACTTAGCTGTACACTACCAGCACATAAGGGGGCAGAGAAAGATGGCACCAGGTTCTCTCCTTAACAGCAGTCCCAAGTGGGAAAGGTGGAGAAAGAGTGAGGATTTGTCTTCACTGATAAAAGAAAAGGAGATGTGTTTTTACTGTCAGATATATAAAGTGTGCTATCCCTCTGTAAAATCCTAGCAGAAATGAGGCACTGTAGTTTTTATATAAGATAAACTAGGCAAGATCAACTCCAGGCAAGGGGACATACTTCTGACCTCATCTAGATACCTCATGGTAAACAGAACAAGCACCATCATTGTTGGAGATCCCTTGAGTCGACGATGATCTCTTTCACAGGTTTTATTTTATATGGGTCCTTTGGTAACTGAGGACTCTGATCCTCATTTGTAGACATTGCAGGTGGTGTTCGAAGGCAGTGTTGGGCCATGATTACTGCATGACAGTTATCTGGCCTTCCTTTTCTGGCATTTTTCTGCAACCAGGACAAAGCGATTTTCCTCAAAAATGGTCGTCCCTTCTCTGACAAGTCTTTGCAAGTTAACCCTATCTTGGGCTACTGTCTCCCAGTGTGTGATGTCAATGCCATATCTCTTGATGATTGTCTTGAGGATACACTTTGAAGCATTTCTTTTGGCCTCACCGTTTCCCTTCTCCTTTGATGAGTTGGATGTACAGCAATTTGGTAGGCATGCATCAGGCATACGCACAATGGATTCTGCGCTGAATCTCAAAATCTATGTTTGCCCTCTGTGAAGGATGCCTGCCAAGGTAGGCAAAGTATGCTACATTTTCCAGTTCCTCTCTGTCAATGTAGATCTTCCTTGCTAGGTCTTACACTTGAAAAAGGATTTTGCAGAGAGATAATGACTGTGCATTTGTTTTCTCGCAGTTTTTTAGCCATGAAGACAAAGCTGAAAAGTGAACTCAAATGAGGGGAGAGAGAGAAAGGAGGCTGGACTTCAAAGGGGCAGAGGGAGAGGATGAACAATGGATGTTCAATAGGAATTTAAAAGGGACAGTGATAAACAGGAGAGAGACAAAGAGAAAGATGGGTGGGATGATCACTGAGAGACAATATAGAGGAAAACAAGGGGTCATAGGACACATTTCAGGTAGGTGCTCAGCCCATTAACATCACAAACCCATCAACTGATGTTTGAAGAATTAGACATATTTGAGCACAGTATAAATAACTTGACAGACAGACAGGGAAAAAGGAAAGGGAAAAGAGACAACATAATACAGGAGAGAATACAGGGCAGACAACAGAGAATGCAGGCAAATAAAAAAAGTGATAAAGAATGGCATTAAATGAAACAGTGTTTATCAAAGTAAGATAACCCAGTAGAGAGAATAATAAAACTGGGCAATCCATTAGTCAAACAACAGGAGAGAGGATTGTATGAGTCTGAACAGAATGAGTCCAAGATTGGAAAAGAGAAAAAAAGAAGAGAAAAGGCAAAAAAAAAAAGTCAGACTCACAACTTCTAGCTTAATACATTTAACTGAATTTATTCCTACTGCTGATAATTGTCAATGAGTCAGTTGCACACAAGATACCCCGAAATATTCTCCAAAATTCCAGCCCAGCAATAGGAAGAGATTAGTAAAACATAGGACAAAGTAATTAGCATGGAAATGCAGACAGATCTTTGGCCATAGCAGGATGCCCTGTGGGATGCAGGTAAAGTAAGGAGAAAGAGGAAGCGTGTATTTACAAAAGATGGAACTTTCTGGCTCTCGCAGTATCTGGTTAGTACATAGATTAAATCTCAAGGTTTTGAACTTCTCCTGGCCCTTGTTGAGAGTCATTATTGGACACAGATATTGTGAAAGCACATCATTTAGTGAGGGATCAATAAAGCTTTGTAAATGGAGGCTTTATAAATATACTGAAAAAAGCTTCTGTCAAACATTAACATTGTCATTTCAAAAACACAAAAATATTAAGTAGTAAACCACACAATTTATCCCCATAACATTGAGGTTTTTTAAGTAACAAAGGACATTTTGTTTAATGTAACAACAGATGCTTTAAACGGGATATTTAACAACTGAATCAGTGGAAATGGGAGACCTTAGTTTTATTGTGATGGGTGGGTCACTCTGCTCTTTTTTATCTTGCTTTCCTTATGCAATTCATTTCTTCCAGTCATGCTTACCTGGTAAGCTATTTTCATAGTTAATAAACCCCTTAAATGTTAGATACTATTGTCTATTGTGTGAAATAGTCATCTCAAGCAGTAACTCACATATTTTCAGTAATGCTCTATTTACGTATTTTGATTCGGATATGGGATTGGAGATTGAATCAAAGAATCATGGACGCATAGGGTATCCAGTACCTGAAATCCACACAGAAGAAATTACAGATCTTGCTGCTGCAACCACAGTACTGTTTGGAAGTGTTACTGTCATAAGGACAGTTTAAATGTGTAAAACATAGTTATTTATAATGGTTTTTTGTTTCTAAACTTTACAGAATAATATTTTGACTGCCACATGGAGCAGATTATAGGATTAAAAAGATTTCTGTTAATTCATTTGGTTATTGATTCAATAAGTGGGTTCTGTGACTGTCTATAACCACTCCTTGGCATTTTGTTTTCAAGCCTTTCCATTACCAGGTCTTCAGCCTGACCATTTCTTTTCTCTAAATCATATTTAATCCCTATGTCCAAATTCACCTTCTGAAGTGGAGGCGGCTCAGACAGATATGTCAGATCTTCAGTGGAGTAGGTAGGGCCAGGCAATGCTTTTCCCAACGCTTTTTGCCAACTCCATTTAATCCCTCTGCAGCTGCATTTCAAAGCTTGATAATTTTAGTGTTATTTGAATTACTGTAAATGCAGGATTCCACATTATTCCACATTCACAGATACGTCAACCTTGCTCTGAGATGTTTATGAAAAAAATTAGGGAGGTTACTTGGGACTGACCTCTTCCCCTGGCTTCTTTCCCCCTCTGCTCCTCTTCCTGTCTATTTCGAAGGGGCCTGGACCACCTGGGTTGCCCCACTGCACCATGACTTCCACTCCCAAACAGAGAGACAGGAAAGCTGTCCTCCTATGCCTCATAGGGCCCTTAATTATCTTGGCCAGTCCCAGATCTGGAGCTTCTTCCCAGGATGATCCTCCTCCTTTTCTTAATCCTGTCACATTCCCTCTTTCCTCCTCCGCTGCTTCCAACTACCCTGCCAGCTTCTCCTCCCACGCAGACTGCACAGCGAGCTTCTGATAGGAGGCAAGCTGCAACGATTGTCCGTGGGGCTTGAGGTGCTGCTGGATTCACCACCCAAGCAACAGGCTGCATGTTGTGCTCTAACTGCACTGGCTGGACCTGCTAGAGCAGCTCTGGTAATGTAGCCCAGCAGGGTCCACACAGGGCAGTAAAGCACAACAAGCAGCCTGTGGCTTGGGCGATGAATCCAGCACTGCCCCAGCCTACTCAAAACTGCTGTGGCTTGCTTCCTATCAGACCCTCACTGCGCAATCTGTGGAGGAGGAGAAGCTGTGGCACATGCCTGCCCACATGCTACAGGGATGGTGGTGAAGAACATGTGTGTCCCCCCGCCCGCTGTGCCACAGCAGCGCTATTTCCTGTGTTCATTGGATCCAAGTCGTGGTGAGTCTCTCTCTCTCTCTCTCTCTCTCACACACACGCACACACACAAAATTAGTAGCGTTAAGCCTGAGTTTTGTAAAGACATGAAAAAATTGGGAGGATTACTGAAAATTAGGGAGGGTTGGCATCCCTGCATTCATGAATGCTGTCAATGCCACAGTACAGTTAATTTTACTAAACTGTAATTGTCACGTGTTTAAAAACTGGCCACTGACTGACCAAATCAAAGCTCTCCTCTTCTGGAAACTGCAGGTTCTTTGCATGGTTTCAGAGCAGATGATCAGTCAGAAATGTCTGCCAAAGCCATTCCATTATGGAGGCTCAACAGGAGAGGGAAGGAAGCAGCGCAAAAGCACAGGGCATTTATGCAGATGGCCTGAACTTTCAAGAGATCGCAGGAGATCCACAGGTTTTGGTGACTGAATCCTATTTACATTCCACTGTTGGGGGAAAATACTCCCTCCACCCGGAGGGAAGAGTCAGACAGAATCCCTGAGTCCAAACTCACAGCCGTTTCCAGCTCTCTGCATAGGTCAAATCCCAGACAATCTGACCCTTACTTTTAAAATGATTTAGTATCATTTATATAATGTCTTTGGTGTACATAAGTCTTAGAACGTTATGACTTGCAAAACTCTGTTTCGTCTTATAATTTATAATATAAGAAATTAAATTCTTGTATACAATTCAGTAGAAGTGACATCATTTTATGTCTATGGCTGAACTCCTGATGATCTACACTGAGTTAAACAGTTCTGTTTAGATTCCAACAAAGATTATGGGGGAAGGAGATATCTCCCCCAACATGCACTGTTTACAACATATTTTTAATTATGTGCGTTAAAAACAGATGGATGGGCCTCTTGTAGCAACTTGAGAATATGGCATCATTCTTAAATACTTTGACATAAAAATTTGTTAGTCTTCTACATTTAGGGCCTTGTCCAAAGCCCACTGATGTCAAAAGAAATACTCCCATGGATTTTAATGGGTTTTGAACCAGGCCAAAGAAGAGAAGAGATCAAACTAACCAAAGGTACTTAAGAGCATCCAGCCAGAAAAATAATTATTAGACTTGCCTTAGGGTATGTCTACACTTAAAACTCTACAGCGACACATGGGGGCTCTGCCTTTGGTACTCCACACCTTATCTCTGGGTAATCTCATCAGCAAACACAAATTATCATTTCTATGTGGAAAACTAAAGTCTCAGACTCTCTCTCTGAATCTCCTTATAGATGTCTAGCCATGAGCTCAAGCTTAACATGGCAAAAACTGTGATCTTTGTGTTTCCTCCCAAGCCCTTCCCCCACCTCTTCTTGATCATGGTGTATAACATGACCATTCTGCCTGTCAACATCCTGGCCTGTAACCTGGATGTCATTTTCAACTTGAACCTCCCCTTTACGTCCTCATATCCAAGCTATGTCTAAATCTTGCAGGTTCTTTCTGCATAACATAAGATACAGACTCTCCTATCCATCCACACACATCTAAAATTCTCATCCAGGTTTTCAGCATCTCACATCTCAATTACTGCAACATCCTTTTCTCTAGCCTGGACAAATGCAATCTTGCCCCACTGATACTCCTTCAGAATCATACTGCAAAAATAAGTTTCCTAGCCCGTCGCTTTTACCATGTCACCTGTCTCTTTGCATCTCCAGTGGCTCCACCTTCTCTTTCACATCAGACCTAAGCTACCTATCTTTACTTTCAGGGTCCTTCATGGCTAATACCCATTCTACCTATCATCGCTTGTTCACTATCGAGATGTTGACTCCTGCTTCTGACTGACCTATGATATCAGCCTCCATCATCCAATTGTTACATTTTCTAACAAGCACTTTCATGCTTTCTCCCAGGTTCTCTCTCCAACTTGAGAGGATCTCCCCATAAACATGCACAAACTGTCTTCCTTCAAATTCTTCTTTTGTCATGTTGCCTTCAATAAATTTGATAATGCTTAGTTTGATACTCTGTGTCCGAAAACAACAGCCCAGAAACCCCATATTCAGCACTGTCATATATTTATGATATATTCTGTACAAGGTATGCCTTGAGTGGTATCATTTTAAAAGTCTTGATCTGATAAACATTAATAGCCTGGTGGATTACATGTGCTATCATTGTATATGAAGTTATAAAATATTGCTGAAAATGCTACTAGAACATGTTTTAAGGTGGGAAACACTCACAAACCAACTTTTCAAGTACACCAATGAAGTGGCCAGACATGCTAATGGCCCATCAAAGAGATAATCCCTTACCCCAGAGATTGTTTACACTGTGGACTTCACTGAGGAAGCACGGAGGCAATGGACTCTGCTTGACCAATGAGGATGACAACCTCCACCCCCAGGTCACAAGCATTGATTGTTCCAGCAATCTGAAACAGACTATAAAAGAAAGGGAGTGACAGCATCACTTGGCTTCACTCCCCCCACAGTTTATCACCTGGAAGACAAAGAGCTTTGGACTGTGGGAGGGGTGATCCCAGGAGGGGAAAGCAGTCTCTGCCTGTGTACTGAAGATCTGTAGCCTGCTTGTCCAAGCTCTCAGGGTGAGACATTTCTAGATTCAAATCCTGTCAGTGTGTAGAATTTAGACTGTGATCTTATTTTTATTTTTATTAACTCTTTCTGGTCTCTTTGATTTTAAATTATTATAAGTGGCAAATGTATTTTTCTGTAGTTAATAAACTTGTTTAATGTTTTATCTTAACCGGTGTGTCTTTGAGTGAAGTGTTTAGGGAATCTTAGCTCTGTTAGCAGAAGCTGGTGTATGTCTTCCCCACATTGAGTGGGAAGCAGATTAATTAATGAGCTTGCACAGTACAGATCTCTGTCCAGTGCAAGACAGTATAAACTCAGGGTGCACTCCTGTAGTTAAGGACTTAGAGAGCTAGTGGCAAACTGGCTGGGGTTTGTATCCATGTTTGCTCAGGGACAGCATTCTAGGTAACTCAGTCGGGTGTGTGGCACCACATGCTGTCATGTTGGTCCCGTGTGTATCATCAGCAGAAGTATGGCTGGAGGTCAGCTGAGGCTGCAAGAGTAAGGAGGCTCAGCAGTATCCCAGATTCAACTGCATCAGAGTGCAGACTGTGACAATTAGGCTGCTGGTGTGCTGAGAACACTGCTTATCATGCTGGCCATTATCTCATTGTTTCCCCCATCTGCGGTCTCTTGTTTTATACTTGGGTCCAAAAGCTTGCATCTATCTTTTTGTTTTGTGTTTGTGTTTTGTACAGAGTCTAGCATAACTATGCCCTGGTCTATGACTAGAGCTCCTAAGCACTATGGTAATACAAATAAATAATAATAAAAAAGCAGCAATTACCTTAAGGAGGCAAGAAAGTCAGATAATTGAAAGAACATCACAAACTTAAAATATGTCCTAACAAATTGCATATGCATTCCAGGCAATTCCTTCTTATATGCTTTACAAGGCTATGTAAACTATAATTAGGAACAATCTGTGTAACTAATGAGCAGCTGACAAGCTTGGAAAATAATGTGATGCTTTGATCATTTATTTGTCAGTATTCACAAAGTAAAAATTTGCACATTGATCACTAGAATTACTGGATGTCAAATTCAAATGGAAATGTTGGTCTAATTATTATTAACTAATTAAAAGCTGAGAAGTTGCTAGGACTGAAGTCAAGGGTCTGTGACCAGTGCCCTGTCCCCCTTCCCACAAAGTCCAAAAGCCACCTGACATTCTGTCTATTCAGCTGTTTTTCTGCTATCCTTAACACCACAGTAACTGAGTACCCTACAAAATGTGTCCATCCTCACTGGGTAATCAATCAGAGAGAGAGAGAGCCAGCTGGCTCCATCTCTTACCCAGCCCTTCCTACTGTCCAGTTGTCACTGAATTGAAAAGACCTCCTTCCATCCCTGACAGTGTATCTCCTCCAAATTCCAGTGAAATTAAAAAACATTTATATATAAAACAAAATCTCTGTTTTTGTTTCTTGAAAAGGGAAAACCGTTTTTTGTAAACATCTAGGAAACATCTCTGGGAAAACTATATTCCAGTAGGAGGAGGACTTGATTGACACATGCAACAAACTGTCTCTCTACTGCACCATTTTGCATCCAACTGGTCAAAAATTTCCCTTGGGGGTAATTGTGTTGAACTGCCCCTTTAGTTGAAGTGCCTCCTTCACTTCCTGAGCCCAATAACAATATTATTAAAGACATTCTGATGTGTTATAACACAGTGAAACCCAGTGCAAAGTGTTCCCTCTATCCTTCAACCTCCTCTTGTAACCGTTCTCTGATCCCAAGATGTACAAGAACACAAAAGTGAAGTGGCAGTCAATATTTGTGTTATTGACTCTGATCTTGATAGAGATAGTGGCACTTGTAAAGGGTCTGTATCATGTGTCTGTATTATTCCATCTTTCAAGTAAAATAAATAAATAATCAATCTAGCCCTTCCAAAATAAATAAGATAATGATAGTATTACCCCACATTTTTCAAATTTTGAATGGGGAAACATTTATTTTATAGAAGTTTCTTGTTAGTCACTTTGAATACTGTGATTAATGTGATTTTATCTGAATTCTACTCAACATAAAGCTTATAGTGGGGGAAAAGATTAGTCTTCTAGAGCAGCAGTTCTCAACCTGTTTTTCCCAAGTACCACTCGGGTCAGGTACAGTCAGGTCAAGTGGTACTTGACCTGACTGTACGTGACCCGAGTACCACTCAGGAAAAAAAAAAGGGGGGGGGGACTTTCGGCGGCGGTGGGGGGGACTTTCGGTGGCGGATTCGGCCCGCTGTTCTACAGTACATTAAGGCTAGGCAAAGACTAGGAGATCTATCATTTGAAAAATACCTGCTGTCTTCAAAGGGACCTCCCACCAGGAGCCTACTCAGAGGAATCAGAAGCAGGCAAATAAAAGCTTTTGCCTTCACAATTTTAGTGCTGCCAAAGGGGAAGGGGAGAATTGGTTCTGCAAATGGACCTCAACCCCCAATCCTAATGATTCTGGAAGCACAGAAGTAGGCCATTTACTAGTTTTTCTACATTATCCTAATGTCCTGCTATGGTGGGATTCTGAAACCCCAAAATCCTATATGTCTTTTTATTCTAATACTGGGTTTTAATTCTAGCAGCTATGTAATCTTCCATTGTTAAGGCTCCCAGCAGTGGAAGGTTTGCCCTGGGAGGTGGCTATGGCTGAAATCTCCCTTCTACTAAAGGACACACTGAAAGCAGTAGGAAGGGAACATGGTCAATGTAACTATAGAATGCACTGACTTCGCTCATCCCCTCAACAGCCTGTACTCAAAGGTCTTCTAAGAAATTCTTAAGTTGGAATTGAAGAGGATTTTTAAGTTGCCCAGCCTAGTGGAAACCCAAAGAGAATGTAGGTGACACCATACCACCTGCCCTTCTTTTAGGTTAATTCCCCACCTGTATGAAGGGAGGCCACGCTACTGCACGAGCCATGCTGCAGGGGAATGTAAATTATACCCTCCTGTACCAGCCAGCTTCAATAACTTTGTCCCCCATTCTGTTTCAGGAGTCTAATACAGATGTGTCAATTGGTATGGAAAGTAAAAATATAATAATTACAAATCTATATTTAGAAAATGTAAGGTAACATTATCAATAGTACATCAAGAAAAAAACATTTCCATAAATAAATCTACAATGGAAAATATGTTTGGAGTAGATAAAGCACCTGAGTGCATGTTAAAAATCCTATGGTTATGATAGCAATACAACTGGCACTGTATAGCAATTAAATAGAATCCCTAACCTTGTTTGTACTCTGTAACACTGCTTCAAGGCAATATTTTTGTGTTCAACTATATTCCCTCATTTCCATAGGAAATTAAGAAGTGAAATCTCAGTGTCAGTATCCCTGTTATTATACCAACCTAGCCATTGGCGGATTTGAAATTGGGCTCTAATTGGACAGTTATGGTTTTAACTGTATCAGCATATCTTTAGATAAATATTCAGAACATTTCCCATATATGTCAGTGGCAAAAGAAAGAGTAAAGTTATCCTTAAGGAAAGCTATATTCAGAATAGCACAAACATTTAATCATGTATAGCCTTTTTTTGATTTTGGTTCAATCGTTATTTCATTTCTATTCTTTTAATTATTTTTAACAGAGTCTACAAATAAAGAGCAAAATAGAGTAGGTCCATTCTCTAATACAAAGATATTTCCTTAGAAAAACCATAATGATCGTGAAACTGTTCCATAGTAATGGTATGCAGATTATAAACATTACTTGTTTTGAAGTATAAGTTGTAATTATCAATTCAATCGCACTTTTTAAAAATTGCATATAATCATTTTAAGGAGTATCTGTGAAGTACACATTTTCACTGTCTTCTCCCAGAAGGCATTAGAATAGTACAAAGATCAAATCTCCAAAACTATACAGGACACACACACACACACACACACACACACGCGCACACACACACACACACACACACACTGCTGCCCTAGACTTACCATAAAACTATTGATTTGTATGGTTTTTTGGTAGCAAGAATGCACAAATTCTCATCACAGCTTTTGATGCTCAGATAACCATACTGATAGGCAGAATATGAATGCCTAGGTAAATGGACACATTTAGACTGGAGTCTGGAAAGAAAGACTTTACCCTGCAACAGTGGCTCACCTGTTGGATTCTCGGATCAATAGGTTAAAAAGTGATGATATGACCCCATGCAAAGAAATGGAAGAATACTGCAGTCAAGAAGTGACAGCCTCATATAAGTTACCCCCTTTGATAGTACTGTAACAGGATACCCTTAGAATTCCATTAATTAAGCTATTGCTTAAACCAATAAAATATTCTAGATAACAGAGGGAGCTGTAGTCACTTACAATAGTCTATTAGCATGATGAATAAATTATGTAACACTGACTAATGTTGGTAAGTACTTACTCACTTGAGTTAATCAATGAGACTACTCATGAGAGTAAGCAATCACCAGCATAGTAAGCATTGCACAATTGACCCCTAAATTACTAATTATAAATGTGTTTGTGTTGGAAAAACTAAGATAATGTTACTCAGTAACCATTTTTCTTGAGCTATTCATGTTATTTCTCCCTTGACTTTTTTCATTAACATGGAATTAAGAAAAATTAAAAACAGAACACGTCTGAGAGTTGTCGTGCTCTGCAGTGCTGCATCTTGAACTTTGCTTAAGAAAAATAGTATCTAAAACCAAATAACTTGGGACCAGATTATCAACCCCTTATTTCCATTGCTGAGCAGTGACAGACTGACAATATTCTGTAATATCCTCAACAAACTTATAAAATTAAGACAAGGTTTAACTTAATTCAATAAAGTTTATGAGATTAGGGTTAATACATTTGGGGTCCATTTTATTAAAAATGCATTTGTGTATGTCTCACTCTAGCTTTGTACATACCTTCTCTAGTATGGAGAGGGGAGGATAATGTACTGCCTCCGTTACCAGTCTTTTGAAGCCACCTCCCTTATGGAGAGGTTCACATAAACCAGTTCAAACTGGACTGTCTAGGGACCAACAGACAAAGAATATTTTTTAAAATAAATAGCATGGTTTTAAACTGGCTCAGGGCTTTCTTCCTGATCCAGGAAAGAGACAGGGCTCCTGATTGATGGAGGGCTCCAATCCCTATAGTAGGGTTGGAAGGAAAGGACCTATTGAGATCCCAAAAGACTGGATGCTTGTTCTGAGCTGAAGCTGTGATGAACTCTAACCCCAAGAAATCCCCTTGGATGAGGGGGTGAAGAATTTATCCTGCCAGAATCCGTTAGGATTGAGGTAATTTTGAGAACCTTATTAGCGTTATGTAGGTTATTTTATTGTTTTTAATATGCTTTCTCTGTAATGCTTTTTACTTTAAGAATAAAGTAGGCTTGCATAGGAAGTGCTGTGTGAGAACATAAAGTGTATCAATTAAACCTGTGAACAGTTTCTGAAGAGAAAGCAAGTAGGTATCATGCTAGGGATAACACAGTGTAGGCAGGGAACTGTGCAGCTTGGAAATACCCCAGTCAGAAGGGAGGGAGACTTGGGTCTCCACCCAGAAAGGCAACGTCTGGGGAGCTCGAAACCTGAGAGTGGGTGCCCTTGCTGGACCACTGCCAGGAAATATAGGTACGGTTGCCCAGAACTGTGGTGTGTAAGTAAGCTCTCACTGACAGGAACAAAGGTTTCACAATCTACCTCTTGATGAGTAAATATTTGGGAATTGTTTGTGACTTCACTGAAATCTAATCACCAAAATCACCAGAAATATGGGTTTATGGGAGCTAAAAATGGCCATAGTTTTAGCTGTCCATTCTCATTGCTACTGTTATAAGCATAACTTGTTTGAGTACTGAAGTTGAGGGATAGTTTTGCAATGTTTTGTTCTGACTTACACATTTGATCATTCTGCCATCACCATTTTCAATATAAATGAAAACGTACATGAACTGCACAGATGAAAGAGACTTGTTTCCATTCAGTGGTATGTGGGGACATCAATCTGGCAACTCAGTACTGCATCTGATATGAGGTGCCTCACAGCTACTTGGCTTACTTGCACTAAGCCAAAGACCCAGGTATACGAATAACTTTTAATTATCTCCTTGCCAAGCAGTCAGTATCCATGGTTCTCCATAGTTCTCTCATAATTCTTTGGAGTGTTGAATGACTGACAAACCATACTTCCTTCTTTATAGTGCAATAATATTCAATTATATAGTGACAAGTGAGTTCTCACCTTTAAAAAATAGGGATATTTAAAAACATGCAGAGGGACTGAATATTCACTTTGGTGGAGAAATCAGAAGAAGGAACAGAAAACTGTAAGATGAATACCATAGAGTTTCAAAATAATAGCCCTGTCAAGATGGGATGGGGAGAGAAATAGAGTGACCTAGGAAGGAGAGTAATCATGTGAACTAAAACAGCAAAAGAATTTGTGTACAATTTGGTGAAAGAAAAGGTGGACATTTTAGACAGCTCTAGATGTACGGGATGAAATCCTGGCCCCGCTGACATCAACAATAAAATTGCTATTGACTTTAGAGGAGCCAGGATTTCACCTAAAACCTCTACATTAGAGACGCTAATGGGTCCCCTAATAGAATTCAGCCTATATCATCACTGTCTGTCACACACAAATGTGCCAGTAACTTCATTTCCTGGCCGCAATTACACAACATAAACCATGGTTACAAAATGTTGTATCCCAACATGGCAAGGTTCAGAATCCCCTGACTCCAGGGGCTGTTGTTACAAAGTGTCCAATGATTGTTACTATCTAAAAGTTGTTTGATAGCAGATGTGAACTGAGTTGATGGGCCTGAATGCAATCCTCATGAGCAAATGCTCACATCACTAATATCACCACTGTTGTTGGCACTGTTTGTTGTCTCACTGAGAAGCTGGCAGCTCAATGCTCATGGAAACTGCATTATCCTCTGTACTTAAAGGTGAATCTCCATGTCAAGGTTGGGGCAGAGTGGTAGGGCAGCACATGCACTCCTGCATTGCTATAGCCCATGCAGTAACTGTTGCACAAATAGAGGACTTCAGTGTCATTCTTGCACCTTTCACAAGTACTAAATTCACACACAGAAAATATTTAAAAAGAAAATTATGTATTGATGTTTAAGATACACACTGATGTCACCCATTCAGAGGGAGTAATTACAAAACAAATTGAAAGGGTAAGGCAATCTCAGTATATAAAAATGACAATTACTACAAGACCACTTTTCATCAGAGTATGAATTAATGGACAACTGTTTCCAGTGAAGGATTTCATTTGTTTTTATGCCTTTCACATCTAAGTTTGATCAAACTATGCTGAAAACAAAGACTAGTAAATCTATGGTCCATTGAACAGTTATTGAACTGTCAACTTATTTCACTTGTTTAGCTCTACAAATCATAGTTACAACAGAGTAATGATGAACGCAGAGCTCTTCTTTTGGGGTAATTCTTGACATATTCTTTAAATGTGCGACTCAGTAAGATTAAATAAATCACCTCAAAGCCACTCAAACATATTTTCCAAAGTAATCATAAGAGGACAACAGAATTAATTGAAAATATAACACATGCACACATTTATAGCCTCTCAAAGCTTCTGAAAACATGAATAAAACTTGCTCATTCCACTGCAGCATTGTGATAGCATTAGTAAAGAATTTTCAAAGGCCTGAAACACTTCAAAATCAATTGACATTACACTCCAGAAGTGGCTGCATTTCAGTGGTGCCAAAATGGTTTTTGTATTCAAATATATTTTGAAGAGAACTAGCAGCTCTTTCAAACTGAAACACATTGGGCTCAATCTCTAGCCATACCAAGAATGTTGGCTCTAAAACACATTCCGTCCTCCGCCAAACATGGAGGAGCCAGGGACCAAACTAGCCCCTGGTGTAAAGAAAGAACAACCTACTCTGACATCTAATGGGCTTTTTGATGCCAGATGATATGAGAGCAGTATGCCCCAGCTCTTAACTCACTCCCTATGCTGGGAGAGGAGTGGATGATAGAAAGCCAGTTAGGCAGGTTTGAGCCACCCTAGGATTCCTCTAAACTATTAAAATCTTGAGTTGGCCCTTCAGGGAAGCTTTGCAGCTGCCTTGTGCTGCATTACAAAGGCAGAGCAAAGAAAAGTGAGGCCAAGAATATGGACCATTATTACTCATCTTATTTTTTCAGTCAGAGTGTATATCCCATTGTGATGCTTCCCAGGGTACCCCGGGCTGTAAGGCATCTCACTACCACCCACCCTTAGTGAGGGAGTCTTGTCTGTGCCTGCTGTGGATCAGCTTCCTGAAATCCACCAGCATCTGGCAACACAAGCACTGCTTTCCAGGCCTCTGCAGGCCTCATTCTCTCTGTTCAGGTTAGCAACTGGCACACACCAATTCCAGAGTCCTCTGAGCGTCCCTCGGGAGTTCTCAGTCCTTGTTCCAGTGAATGCTCACAGAACTCTTAGAGCTGCTACTCCCAAGGAATAGTACACACCAAACTTGTAATAGTCCACTCTGGATCACCACTGTGCTTAACATGCAGCCGATTAGATAGACAGACAGACAGATCAAATGAAAACAGAAATTAGTTTATTATCAAAGAACAGAGATTCAAGTGATAGTGAATATTGGAAACAAATAGTTACATCTAAAACAAACTAATAACATGCTTTCTAGAGACTCAACTTAACTCATAAGGCATTCCCCTATCTCCTTCACAGGATAACTCCAGATATTTTTGTTTTGTCCTTCAGCCTCCATAATCTATTGTCTAGCATTTTGCTCAGACTGTAAAGGAGTACTCATTCTGAACAATAAAATACTCAGGTTGCATAATATCAGCCAGATCGAGCTACGTGTCTCTTCTTCCTGCCTGCCGGGTGTATGTGGATTTCTTTTTGGTGATCTATCTTAACTCCCAAACCTAGAGAACATATTTTTAGTGTGTATACATAACTCTTCAAGTATTTTCTGTACATACCTCTTGTAATGATTATGTTGACCAGTGTGACCCAGGCTTTCATTAGAGACCTTTCATGACATCTGTTGGTGAACTGAGGGGATCCTTGTAGCTTATGTGCCCCTGTGTTTTCTGGCAATTGGCATCAAAAGGTCCTTAGGTCACACTCACATATTTTATAATTTTTTAAAAATAAAATACTATTTGTAGGAATCTTCCTATAATATATGACCATTCTCTTTGTAGGAATCTTGCTATAATATATAATCTCCTCCTTTTTACAAATAAATCCCTTCCAAGTAGCCCTAACCAGTTGTACAAAATAATAAAGTGATTTAATAGTGATTTTCACAGAACTTGAATAGCTTGTGTTATGAAGTACCATGTTAGCATGTCCTGGACTTTAATTGTATGACAAAATGTAGGATCAAAGAAAGAAATCTCTCAAAATTATAAGCCTGCAGCTATATGACTAGAGAAGAATTGAAACCAATAACTGACATAATACTTTCGTTAAAACCCTGGTTTCTGACTTAAAACCCAGCTGAATGCTTCTAAATCTGATTTGCATTCATTTTCATTTTTATCAGTTAAATGTTGGTTGGCAAGTGGCAGTGCTTCACCAGGATTCATCATCTGAAATGACATTTGAAAGAAGGTAATTTGATCAAGTAAATGTTCAGGAACCTCACTGGTGGAAAACAAAAACAGCCTTCTAGCGTGTGAAAGCCTTATAGGCCGCAAATCTTGGCTGTGCAGCAAGCTGTCTTATCCAAAGAAAAGACCATTCCACTGCACAAGGTCAAAACAAAAGCAAAATAAAAAGCAAATCCTTGTCTCCAAATCCCTATCTTCTGTGAGTCATAGTTCCCAGGCATCTTTACTATACTATCCACCCTAAAGCTGAAATAACCCTGTTAATTAGCCATGGTTTGTGCAATGCCTTGAAGAATTAAAGTTAATTTGCTGACTACTGACAATGTGCTTGGTGCTGTATAAGACACAAAATGTGGACTGTTCCTGAACTGAAGAGTTCACAGTCTAAGGCTATGTCTACACTTATGGCAGCATGTAGAGTACATCCACGGCGTGACTCCTTAACATGGGTATAAATAATGGTATAGAAGTGAGGCAGTGCTTAGGCAAGAAAAGACAGAACCCTAGGGTATATACCCTATACAGCTCTCTACTTGCCTAAGAAGTTCCTTCCAGGTCTACACTGCTATTTTTACCCTATTGTCTTTCACCCCCATGTGTGATACTCACCTCAGCAAGCATGGACACAGCCTGCTTTTCACTGCAGCATGTTGCTACACGTACCGTACATATTACCACCAGTATAAACAAGGCATAAGAGACAGATTTAAAATTAAGATTTCCCCCTTTTTGTGGGCACTGTGAAAGAAGTGAGTTTTAAAAGTTCAGTACTAATGGTGATTGGTGCACTCCCAGCAGGAAGGATACAAACTGATTTTTAATTATTGGGCATAAAACTGTGTTTAACATGTTGGTTCCTTTGCCCTCCAATCCCCAGGTTGAGGGGATCTTTGGGAGATCAGTCCCTTGTCATCTCCTTGACATTAGCAGGGAATCAGCCTTCTTGTAACATTTTGATCCTTGTTGTTGAGTTTTGCCCACATGCTCAGGATTTAGCTGATCACCATATTTAGGATGGGGAAGGAATCTTCTCCCCCGAGCAGATTGGCAGAGACCCTGGGGGTTTTTCACCTTCCTCTGGGACTCATGGGGCATAGGTCACTTGCTAGTGGATTCTTGGGTGGATTCTCTGTACCTTGAAGCCTTTAAACCATTATTTGAGGACTTCAGTAACTCAGTCTTAGGTTAGGGGTTTATTACAGGAGTGAGTGGGTGAGGTTCTGTGGCCTGCGTTGTGCAGGAGGTCAGACTAGATGATCATAATGATCCCTTCTGACCTTAAATTCTATGAATTAGGAAGGCAGGAAGGCCCTTGCCCCCTTTAAGATGTTTGGCATGCTCAGTGTGCACCCAGATGGTCAAGAATCAGGTTGGGTTAAGTCTGCGACTCTACCTCTGGGACAAAAAACACACAGCCTTCCAGGGACTGGGCAGCACATCACACTGATTCAGAAAGGGTACTATCCCCTTGGAAAGCTGCAGCTATGTAGCAAGGAGGCTGAGGATCAACTCCATAGATTATCTGGTTCTTGACAGAGGCCATGCTTAGTAGATTAACATCTGAATTCTGATGTGAGGCAGAAATTTTGACAGGTGAAGGAGACATCAATATTTCACTCTGAATCAGGGAAAGGAAATGCATAAGTACAATGAAGTCACTAAAGCTGCTTCTGTGTTTATAATTGCAATGTAATCTTCAAAGCCATTGAGTACATTTATTTCTGTACAGTAAAAGAGCAATCTCATATTACTATATTGTAGTAAAGTTTAACGCATATCCTCCTCTTTTTGTAGTATTTCTGACAGTATATAGAATTATGTTCTCAATGCATGAAAAACAGCAATGAGGCAGCTAATCAAAATAAAACATATGTCAGTTCCACAGCCTGTTTACATATAAATATGATTGCATTCCTTCTGCTATACTATTAGAACGTCCTCTCTCCGGCAATTACAGAAGGAATTCAAGTGTTGCAATGGGTACATGTGACATAAAAACTAAAAGAAAATTTAAAGTAAAAGCAGGTTGTACTTTTAACAAATACACATAAACCTCATTCTCTCTGTATGACTAATTAGATGCCTAATAATCAACAGTATGTTTCAAATTCCAGTGAAAGCACCTCAAAGCCCATGGAACAAAGACAAACAATAATAAATAGTGAATTGAAGTTATTTCAGATATTTTAGTTTTTATCACAGATCTGGTAGGGCACCTCCTCTCAGCCACCTACTGGACTACTGTGAGGGGAATCCAAGCCTATGGGTTCCTGGATCACTAGGTGGTATAAGCCTTCAGATACAGCCATGGTCCCAACCTAGGGGTCCCCTAGGCACACTCTCAAGGCATGGATCTTTTGTCTAGCACCCTAGTTCCCAGGAGAACTGGAACTTGCTCTGTTCCTGTGTGGTTCTCTATTTTTTAATCCCCACTTCCAACATCTGGCTTCCTTTGTTCGGTCTTCCACTGTTCTCCTTTTCCCCTCTCCCTTCAGAGGGGTAAGATAAACCTATGACCAAAGAACCATCATTAATATATAAGCACTTTCCTATTGTCCTCGGATCATTTTCAGGCACTCAAGATACAATGCTTTCATGAAGTGTTACTATCAAAACTGCTGTAACATCGACCAGAATTCATACGTTGTACAGATTCCCAAATCATCACAGTAATATTTTTTTTAAATTTGAACTGCTGTATTCTATTCCCCAGGAATCCTGTGGCTCCACAGTACAATGCAGCATTAATAATAATAAGCTTAGTACGTTGGTTTAAGGCCAGAGAAGTTCAAGGATGAAAATATGAAATTTCTCTCCTTCTTATTTAACTGGCACTGAAATTTAAAACTGTGAACTGTACAAACAGTTATATATCATTCAGCTCAGATGCAGTGTGATGTTAGCCTCCAGGGAAGCCACTCTGAGATATCTTAAATAGGACAAAACTGCAAAGAATGGGGCAGGCAGACCTCCAAATACTGATGGTTTTTCTTCCATAAGATATACCAAGACAGCAACAAACTGCTTCATATCACCTCACCAGTTATTCACAAGATAAAAATATAGTTCTCGTAAAGCCATCCATCTGTGGCATCTAAGCAGACAGGCATGTCAAATATGATGGGGATTACTGAAAATCTTTATCAATCATATGTAAAAAAATATCTACCAATCCCAAAGGACTGGACACATTACCAACCAGGTCAATGAATATTTCAGATCTTAAAGCCAATGCTTATTAACTAAACTAATATTTATTTTTTTAAAAAGAAAGTGTAGGTTAAAAGATCATATACATGCAGATGAGAATAAAAGTTCATAAGTCAGTTTTAAAGTTGAGACTGAGTTGCCAAGTTCTCAATTTGCAAAGTCTCTGGAAATTACCCAAGTAGCTTGGGAATCATCAATCCTTGTTTAGAATGTCTTTGTTAGAAATCCGGTCCAGAGAAATGAAGCAGGAAATGAAGACAAAATGGAGATGTTTTCATGGCCTTAAATACCCTCTGCCATGTGGGTGGATGCTCATTGTTTCAGCTTGTGGAAATTCACAGACACAAGATGGAGTCCAAGGTCACATGAGCAAGTCACATATCCTTGCATGTTTTGTTGAGTCATAGGAGTAGACATTATTTATTAACTGGCTAAAGTGTCCACAGGAAAGCTCACTGGATGGGATCAAGCTCATTTTATGGCCTATTGTGAAAGCTAAGTATCCTTTGATGGGCCATGAACTGGCATTGTTCCATCACAAAGTAGCTAGACTAGATACAAACAAGTGTTACCCCAGGAGCAAAACACATTTGAAATCCAGATGGAAAGTCATATTTATAACTTCAGATACAAAGATGATACATGCATATAAACAGGGTAATCATACTCAGCAAATCATAACTTTTCCATTGATACTTTATATGACATGCTATGCATAAGATTTGTTGCAATTATATAACAATGGTAGCAACAATGATGTGACATGATATAATTAAAATATGACCACGCACATTTTAATTGTACAGCATCACATAAGGTTTTATCACAGCACACACTGGAGCCAATAAACTTCAGGTACTATTCCAGGTTTCTGTTAAAATTCTGTAATAACAGGGGTTCAAAACTCAGCCATAAAATACACTTTAGGAAGGCACCTGGCCTCAGCCCAAGAATGAGGATTTTGCTTTTTTTCCCACAAAAAGTTTTGATGGAAAAAATAAATTTTCAGCTACATTTAAGTTTAGAAGCAAGGTCAATAATAGAGTGGACTAAGTCCTCTCCTTTGCATCATGCAGAAGGAATAGCTTTTGCAAAGGGGTAGTGGGGAAGGTGAGGAATCATTACACATGCACTAGCTTGAACGTGCTAGCCAGTGGCCCAACAGCAGAGACAGCCTCTGTGGTGGTTGCAGCAGGTTTGGCTCTTGGCCAGCATAATCACAGATCCACTGATAACACCATTGCCTCTCCGTGAAACACTCCTACATAGTGAAGCAAATGGAGCCCTAGGAAGCATATGTCCATGATGTAAAAGACTGCTGAACCATTACCTCCCAACATAAGCTTTCCATATCTTGTTATGTCCTGCAAAGTGGAACCAGATTTGTTTTGCTTCCTTGTGCCATATGTACTTGTGCAGGAGGAGTGGATTTGTCCAGTGTATGCTGGCGGCATCCAAAAAAGTACTGCCTTATTTAGAATAAGAGTTACAAAATTTGCCAGACACAAATTAAAAAGCAGCAAGTGATTTAAAAAGGAATCCTGCATCTGAAATCACTTCTTCTAATAAGAATTGCATCAGGGCTCTCATGTGGATTGCAGACACTACTTTCCAAGTACCTACAATATGATCAATAACTTTTTGCACATATTTTCCTACACCTGTAATGCAAACCTGCCTTGGATTTACCAATTTAAACTTCTCACGCTCTCAACTCTTCCTACGATATGGTAGATGGAATAATATTGAATAAACCTGAGTTAAAAAGCGTTGTCAAGTTTGTATTGATAATTACTTATGTGAAAGTTGCTGATATAGTGAATCACTTATAGTTTAGCAATGCATTCTCAGTGTGTGCGCGCACACGCACACATCTCTCTTCTGTAAAACCATTGGGATAAATTGTCAGTACACCAAACCCTCACCTGGGCCATATTTGTTTCCAACAAACCCTCTTGGAGAGAGAGATAGGTCCAGAATAGAATGGGGCTGAAATTACATAGTGCTTGTCTTTTTGCTCCACTAATCCTGCTGCTGCTTTGTGATGGATTCACAGTCCTGCACTTGAGGTCTGTCCTTCACTTGAGATCTGCTTTGCTGCAAGAGCACCAAGAAATCAAAAACACAGCCAAAGATTGGTGTGGTGCAGGTCCTTGCCATGCCATCATTTTGTTCAACTGGCAGCAGCAGTGGGGTGGAGGGAACAGCCTGGCCTTATGTCATGGATGGATCATCTTTGACCTAAATAATCCTCCTTAGGTTGGTTAAACTTGATTTAAGGGCAGATTGTGTAGGTGGTCTGGCACAAAGTAACTGTACAAAAGGATACAAGGTAGTTACTAGACGAGAGGCAGTACCATGGTGAAAGATTACATAGACTCTTAATGAGCTTTGCAAAGAAAGGGGTCTAGTAAGATGTCTAGTAAGATGTACACTCCACTCCTTATGTATTGTCAAGAGACGGTACACTGTATCCATGTTTCTGGGTTTGAGTCACCCAGCATCTGCCAACCCACCAAATAATTTTTTGTGCAGCCTCTCAGACTGCAAAAATCTGACGTCTTGTCATCTGCTTATCAAATCGAAGAGTTGAAGAGAGCACCACTCACTCAAATGTGGAGATTCCCAGAGGGAGTAGATACTAATTATACATGCATATTCACTGATACTTCATGCATCTTCAATACCCACATTCTCTGAACAGTCATTAAAATTTGTAAGAGTTGATAAAAATTGCAAAAGGGACAATGAACATCAAAATAAGACATTTTGTATGAATCCATAATATCAGCCATCAAGACCTATTATAGATTGAGTATGTGTATGTGGAGGGAGGGAGCAAGCTGGCTAAAATATAAAGCAACCTTTAAACTACTCAAAGAAATAGGTCCATTCAAGCCACTTAAAATGTATCATGAAACATATTTCTCCACTGTGGCAAGGTGTAGGTTGTTCATACTCTGAGCAATCACCAATCATACATGAAGTAATAGCACAAATGTTGGTCACACAAAATTATTTAAATTATTCCTAGGGACATGGGGAAATGGTAAACAAAGTGTCTCTAGATGAGATTTAATTTGCTTTTATTTATATTCAAGAGCAAGTTCTGTTTCCTTAGAATCTGGTGGAAGGTAACAGCTAGTTTAGTTTAAAATTGCAAATCTGTACCTTTACTAAATCAGGAGTGATTTCTTTCCCTAATAGGTTAAATATACTTTCCTGGGATGACAAAAGTGATATTGCACAGGTAGGTCTTCTGTGTATTTGAGTGAGGGTTTTTCCCTATCTTAGATTATGTGAGTTTAGAAGGGGGAAAAGATCTCTTTAGAAGTGGATAGTGAATAGTCAAAAGTCCCAAGTTCTTCTGTTTCTGGTTGTGTCTCACCTCAGATAAGTCATTTACCATCTCTACATCAGTAAAATGGTAATAATAATGAGGCCGAACCCTTGATAAGCATTGGAGACCTACGGATGAAAAGTGCTTCTTAAGTGCCAAGTACAATTAAAAATTTTACATACTTTGTTTGCTTTCTTAACTTCCAGTGGTAGTAAAAATGGAAGTTGAATTGATTAATTCATTGTTCAGCACTCAATTCAGAGCACCTATAAACAATAGATTAACTATTGAAGTTAGGCTGTTTCAGTACATAGAACATTCTAGAACTTTTTGATTATCTAAATACTATCTAGTTAATGTAAATAAGGAAGTATTTTGAATATTTATGATAGTGAACTTCATTGGAAAGATCGATTGATTGTACTTTTTATTTATAAAAATTCCCACCCCTATTAAAATTTACTCCAATCCTAAACTGCAACACTAATTAGTGTTTGTAATATGCTAGTAGAAATGCTTGGAAGCCAATGCACATTTTACACCATAATATGCCTCAAAATGTAAATATTCACCTTTCACAAGTGTTGTAAGTGGTCCATGTGCTACTAGTGAATCCAGGCCTTTGCAACACCAGTACAGGCCCTTTTTGATGCCTAAGGTGGTTAATGGCTGTAAAAGCCTTGCTGACATTTATCTTCAGACAGACTACATATGAAGTTCAGGCATCTGTTTCCCAGGTTAGGGCAGGCACTTTTAGTCTTTGTGCTGACAGATTACTGAGCTAATGATTTGAGGACGGTCTTTGACAGACCTGAATAAGAGTGTGAAGTGGTGATCTCAGACCACAGTGCCCAAGCACCAGCATAAACATGTCACCACTGCAGCCAAAATCCTTAGATAATCTTTCCTCCAAAATCCTTTCCATTCCCTCTAATCTTTGTCACTAATGAACATGCTACCATACTCCAACACACACAGGCAGTCTCTAAGTTGTAAATACATAATTTCTAAGTCTCCACTTGTTACTAAAAAGTATAGTTTCCACCCCACTACACTAAACAATACACAGTTTACACACACTGTATATATAGACGGAACTCACCCCTTCCTGGAAATGGCTTTAACAACAATAAAATAAATTTCAGACTATATATTCATTCCATAGATGGCTGGTTCCTACTGTTTCCTCACTGGAAAGTATGTCCCTTCTCCTAGTTCTCTCTGCCTCATAGAAACACTCCAACTTCTTTAAAAGTCCTAGATTAAAGTGGACATACCACATATAAATTTAGAGGGATTCAACAAAAATACCTCTTCACTCTATGTATAGTTCTAGCATCTGGGAACAGTGTTAGCTCATCTGAATTCTTATGATGGGCTCTAGAAGCTGCAACCCTGTTATGTTGACCTCTTCTCTGCCCACACAGACAAAAGCATCATTCAGTTCAGGCCCTTATCACCAAATGTTTTTCTTAGTTGTAAATGAGCCATTATGGCTCCAGACTTAGGCACATGACTAAATATGGGTACATAAGTAGTCTGCAGGTATGTCCCACAAGCTTAATAGACAAAAACCAGCTGTTACCACATTTAAGGATGTACACAGAGGGGTTTGCATTGGTCTAACAAAATTGATTTAAAAATTGATTTTAGTTAAATCAGTGCAACTTGTGTGTGTAGGCAAGGCAAAGTAGGCCTTAGTCAAAGTAGGCTTACCTTTAATGTAATATTACATTCCTGTCCGCAAAATAAGCACATGGAAATCTTCTGTATAGGTGAGATCCAAAGTCCACTGTGTAGCCCATAGGACCAGCCTGCTTGCTTGTATCATAGATATATATCTTTTCTTATATATTTAAGTATAATTGTTTAATTAATAGAGTTATAAATTTATATATTTTGCTGTAATGCAAGACATCTTACAGGTCACATCCTGTATGAAACACAGCTAGCATACATATATTTAGAATCTTTACCCTAGATAAGTCAGGAGACATTAAACAGGGGCGGGGGATGTCACAGGTTACGCCCCAAGAAGCTTTACAAGTCCACCACAGAACCCACAAAGGGCCAGAAATAATAAAGGTGAGATAAAAAGACCACCTGGAAAGGATGTGGATACGTCAATAATACGCATGAACCTGCCAGCCTATAGAATGTGTGTACCCCAATAGTTTGGAGGGGAAACATCCAAGTATGGACTTAGAAGGAGGACCCATATTCTTGGGGTATAAGAAGGGAAAGATCATGCTATTTGGTGCAATCGTCATCTACTCTTGCTTGAAGTTTCTTTTGTTTGTGTTAAGATTTTCCTTCTTCATTTTATAGTCTTAGTTTATAGTTCTTAGCTCTCTATTAGTGCTTATTTCACCCCTCTATTCAAAAGTTGAGGAACCAGACATCTCTCTCAACCAAATCATCAGGGAAGCGTGTGAGTATATTAATCCAAATTAGATCATAGAAATATATATACCATATGAGTCTCTAAAATTAAGATTGTATTATCCATTAGATTGTTCATTTTCTCTATAGACAAATAATTGATATCATTTTATGTTATCTTAATAAAACTTATAAAATTATACAAATTTGGTGATCATTAGGAATCTTCTTGTTGTACACCCCGGGGGTCCCTATATAATTCTTCTGGAGCCTGATTCAGGGACAAGAACCTTCTAATCCAAGCAATTGGCAAACCTATAACCCTATTAAATAATTAATACACTGAAAATCAGGCTACAACTGAAGACAATGGAAAGTTTCCCTTTGGCTTCAGTGGGCATTATTTCAGGCCATCAATGAAAGATGTGCTTTAAAAGGATAAAAATCAAAATATCATCATCTACACTATTATCAATCAGTCTGATGTAAGGCATGCTACACCTCAACTCTCAACTCGATTATATCCCCATTTTCAACCATTTCCTATTCTCCTCCCTATGTCTGAAGCAAACAATTTATATCTTTTTTCTTACCATTTAGAAGCTAATCGTACCTTTTGCTCCCTATTCAGTTGTTGTGTCATGTCTAACATTGTACGGTACTAAAAAATAGCTACATTTAATCCTTAAAACAAAGTTTCCTTCTTTTTCTATTATTGCACAGAAAAGTAATGTTGACAGAAGGATCAAACTGTTTGCCCTCAAATGCCATTATGAATGGATAACGAAGAAAAAATGTGCAACTTAGATTAGATTACTGGGCTGCAAGCAAGCAATTCTAGTACCAATTACAGAAAGACTTGCCTATTTACATATAAATAGCTAGGAAATTCCAGCACTGAATGTACCTGAAAACACTGAATCAGTAGTTCAGTAAAACAAGGATTAGATGCAGTTTAATTTGAAGCTGATTACAACAACCATGCATCTAACAAACAACAGAAAGAAACAGAATCATTCTTAAGTCTTTATTAGAAAAAAAAGAACAATTGATTTTATTAAATGTACTACCACACCAACATGAAACTTAACATCACAAATTCCCATTTCCTTGTACTTTTATTTAAAGTTATAAAATAATTAAATCATTTTGGGGCAGATTTGGTTTTAACCTGTCAATAATTCAGACAAAGTGGGTGAGGTAATATCTCTTATTGGACCAACTTCTATTGGTGAGAGAAACAAGCTCTCGAGAAACACAGAATTCTTCCTGGACCAAACACAGCTACAACTAAAGGGCTACAACTAACTCATACTTGACAGTAGAAACACAGGTAAAAGGAAACAACTAAAAAAAGACATACTGTTACTTTAAACACAGTATTTTAATACCTCCAGTCAGGAATAACCCACCAGCAAACCAGGATTCTGTTGCCTTGACTCCTTTGGACTCATTTAGGCCTGGTCACCGCTTTCAAATTTTGCTGGCATAGCTATGTTGGTTAGGAATTCAGAAAAAAAATCGTACCCCTAATAAATATAGCTTGAACACCAGAACAGGTCACAGACTATAAAGGACTGGAATGGGAGGGAAAGGGGGAAAACTTGAAACACCTGATACCAGACACTATCTCTCTGAGACACTGCCTGGCCAAGGCACACAGAAGGGAGAAATGACTTTCTATTACTTTAAAATGTGAAGCCATTATAATTAAATCCAAAGGAAACCTACCTAGATGAGCTTTGTAGAGTGGCAGACTAGATGGTATGCAGAATATTTATTTTCTTCTAACCTCCAGCAGCTTCTCTGTTCTTAATACATTTTTATTTTAATTAGATCACTTGAGTCTTAGACTTGTATATGGAGAATTTAATGCACTGTCCCAGGGAAATTAAACCCTCAATCTCTAAGAAGAGGTAATGAATGGATGGTTGTCTGGACTCTACCCCTCTTGTGATTCTCAGACAAAAATGGGACTATGAAGTCCTCCTCATATAAGGTGCATTACTTGTTGGACTGTGGTCATAAGATGCATGGGACGGGAAACTGACCACAGACCAAGAACAAGAACCAAGTTTAAAGAGAAGATTGACGACATGCTTTTTATAGTAAACCTGAAATAGTGCAAGATGTAGAATGTTCACCTCTTTTTCCCTTTCTCCTAATTTTCAATACACAGAGCAAAACAAGTAACTTTAAATATCTGTATTAGAACTGAGTGGCAAAGTCTCAAAATATGAAAACAGAATTTCAGAGACTAGAATTAAGTGCTGGGATTTTCAAAAGTGACTAGTGATTTTGATGGCCTCAATTTGTGTGTGCACAACTTGAGATGCATTGAAGGGGCTTGATTTTCAGGAAGCACTGAGCACTCACTTCTTGGTTTAGATTGATGACAGATGCAATGTCAAAATAATGGAGCCATGACAAACAGCAGCCTTTGAAAGTTAAAATTAATACTGTCATCCCGTAAAGACAGTCTCGCTTAAGTACAATGGCTAAATGCCCACCTCTTCGATAAGGAAAATATCTGTGTGCTTTAGTAGCTAAAAAGCTTTAAAAATCTTTCTTCATTTAAATATTATGGGTCAAAAATTTTCATATGATAAAATGTATGATAAATAACATTCTGCAGGAATTGTTGTGTACAGCTGTGCAATCTTCTCTAATCTTCTTCCTGCACAAGCACACGCAAAGGATACCCAAAGGAAAAAGAATGAATCTTTATTCATGTTTGCAAATAAATCACTGTATATTACTTTCCAAATGTGGCACCTATACATTAAAAGATACTTTGCCAGCTGCAGTGAACTGTTATTTTTTACTACTACAATAGTAGCTTTCTAGTCACTCCCTGCTCTTCTAATTTTTCTGATACGTAACTTTCTGTCAGTGTTTGGTGTAACTGCAAATAAATTGGTAAACATTTTTTTTTTTCTTAGTGGAAACTTTCTTTGTCTGCAAATTATACAAATTTGATAATGCAATCAGCAGAGAGGCGTTAGAGCTGCCATCACCATTGAATCTACTTAATAATCATTCTGTTACAAAAACAAAGTAACTATAAAATCAACACCGATGGCTAATCATAAAATCTCTGAGCAATCTGTACTTTCTCCATAGCTTCTTATAACTGCACTACTGAATAAAGGTTTCTCTAGGCAAAATCTTCCCCTCCAGCACCAAAAAAACCACAAAAACAACCTATCATCATTATTCTCATTACCTCTGAGGTATCACACACACACCCTCCCCCCCAGTATTTGTCTAGGTCAAGGTCAAGGTATGTCACTAAATAAACTTCTCCTTATCTTTTTTTTTTTTTTTTTAATTTAAATCTAGTGAATTTTCCCTTCCTTCTCTTTTCCTTCTCTCCTCCCCTGATATCTCAGTATGTTGCCATGGAAAAAATGGAAGTGAAAAGGAATAAAAGACACATGCTTGTAATCTAAAGCAAGGCAGGGAAAGATAGTAGCTCTGTGAAAAATGAGTTTGAGAGAAAAAACAAAACAAAACAAAAAATCCCTCCAATATAATTCTGACAATTACTCTACATGTATTTTTCTCCTTAGCTGAAAATGAGCAATTGAGCTAGGCTTAGGGAAGCTATTGCATCTAAGGAATATGCTCATGAAAGCCTAAAGCTCAACTTTTAGCAGCAATTTGTTCAAAAGAAGGGAGGGACGTTCCCCTTCTCTCCCACTCCACCCATCTTATGTGGTCTGTCATTCTTGCTCAATAATTTCTTAGAAAGGGAAGAATGTTCTCAATTCTCATATTTTTCTGTAGTCTGTTTCACCATTTCCTAAATATATTATGACCTGCTCTGTACACCTCAGATCACAGATACAGGTCAAGAAATGACTAAGTATGAACTAAGAGCCATTATTGTGTCATCGATTTTTGAGTAAATTTAATCACTGATGTCAATGGGGGAGCCGCATTAAAAAAATTTACTTTAAAAAAGCATGGTACGATAGCGTTCTAAGTTAGAGCTTCAGAATCTGGCTCGATATTTCTTCATTCAATAACTGCATGACAATTATGTTTGATAAGCATTAAGTGTATTCCATAAACAAGTGTTTATATATTCTTAAACATAATAATAAACTTCAATATTCAAACAGTGCCACCAGTCACTTTCACTCAGGCAATGCACATCTCTCTGAATATTAGTATTCAGGCTCCTAAGAGCCACAAATAGAACCTTAAACTCAGAGGTAATATGTCTAGTTTGAATTTATGCCATTGCAATACTACGCAGTATCATTCAGTATAAAAATGACTCAATCATCTTTATTTCTACTCCATGTTTGTTTTTATTTTGGGGTTTTGGTTTGTTTGTGATATTGTTAATATTTGCAGACTTTTGATACCACAGAATTGAACAGAGTATTACCATGCTATAGATTTACACTGCAGTAACTGAGCTATTGAATGATCATTTTTTGTAGTACAGAACCATTTAATGTTTCTATTTAAAAACTACTATAGATATCTTTTTAAATGTATCTTAAATTCTTTTTACTGCTGTTCTGATAGCTTCCAAAACAAATGAGAAAGAATTTGTAAATAAACAATAATTACTAGTATTATATTATTACAATATTAGGTAATACCAAAAGATGAGGGTGAAGAGGAGAATACTTTCTCTCATGGGAAGATTACAGCAAACTGCTTAGTTTGTAGCGATGGGACAAACGTTTTAAAGCAATGCTGTTGGACTGTACAGCTCAAGGGAAGGGTAATGGGATACTGAGCCCTTTACTTCTAGATGACTGCTTGGAATCCAGCCCAAGTCATTAGTACAGAATGCAATGATTCTCTGTTGTGTGTGTTCGCGCGCATGCACACACGCACGCACCAGTTAAATGCAGAAGTATGATATAGGAAATAGAATTCACAGCAGCCTTGTCTTGGAGAACTGATAATAGCGCTCAGTACAAGCAAAATAGCCTGTATCATCTATCTATGGATCTGAGAGAAGGCTTTTAGGTTTGGTGCTGATTAAAAGAGGTTTGGCGCTTGAACAAGGAAACTGTCTCCTGTTTGGTTCCTCTTATGTTCGGTACACAATTTTGTACTTTTTTTTTTTTTTGGTAAATAATACAGGATTGTATCAAAGGTGCCTGACTCTATCATCAGTTTCTCCTCCTAACTGAAACAACCTGCGAGACCCTGAATTTTTGCCTAGTCACACAGGTCAAAAGGGTTACTATTATCATACCTAAAGGAGATCAAAATGGAGACGTGGTGGAGTACATAAGAGAAAAATGCACTATTGCTGCCTGTGCTGTACCACTTTAATAAAGAAATGGAGGATTTCAGGGGCAGAAACAGGTAGAAACTGTCATAGCTCCATAGTCCATTGAAGCCAATGGAGCTCAGACCATTTACTGCAGCTAAAGATCGTCCTTCCGTCTTCATTGCTGTCATTCTGAAGTCTTTCAAAAGCTACATTCACTTTCAAACTAACGAATAAAAATATAACCTTGATTGCAACTACAACACAAGTACAGAGAATATTCAAGAGACTTCTAACTGATTTCAACACTAAGTCTGATCTTGAAAGGTACTAGAAATACTACAAGTATCCTGAAGATAACAGAGGGGAGTTTTCTGATAGTGAGGCCTCTTGTAGAACTTGCAGAAGGCAGACATATCCCTCATTTGAAGGATCAGATACTATTGTCACCATCTCCTCCAGATATTTTCCTAGCCACTAGTATTATCTCCAGTGTTTTCAGGACTGAGCTTCAGTCAGCTAGCTCTCACATAAGCACCAATTTTGATCCAATTTGGGGAAAGCCATGTGTCCGGGTCAACCGAAACGGATATATAGAGCTGAGTGACATCAGAATATAAATGCCATTGCATCACTATCTACTCAGCAGCCACACATGCCACAAATAACTAACAGGAGGAGTGACAGAATGGAACCTTGCAGCACTTCACAAAACAGCACCCAGAAGGCTGATGATCAATCCTTTAATACTACCTTTTGGGTTTTTTTCCTGGGAGAAAATACTGAAGCCATTAATCTAAAACCACTTCTATCCTTGCCACATTCTTCAAATGTGTCAACACCAACACATGATCCATAGTATCAAAGGCAGCATACATCAAAGGCAGGTAGTATAAATCTAAAAGAATCAATATGGACATGTGATGTTTCAAGATCAACAAAAGGAGAGTATTGACCGTGAGATCAGATCAGTCTTTGTGCCCATACCCAAGCCTGAATCCAGCTGACAAAGGTCAAGGTTATCTGAGGATGCATGATGGTGCCAGTGTTGTCTCAACAATCTCCTCAATAATTTAACTTGGAAAGAAAGAAAGATTAGAGACTGTAAAAACAACGAGAGTCCTGTAGCACTTTAAAGACTAACAAATTTAATTTCTGCAGGCATAAGTTTTTGTCGGCTACAACCCACTTCGTCAGACGCAAGAAACAGAAATCAGATATTATATATACCCCCTATCTGATTTCTATTTCTTGCATCTGACGAAGTGGGTTGCAGCCCATGAAAGCTTATGCCTGCAGAAAATAAATTTGTTAGTCTTTAAAGTGCTACGGCACTCTCGTTGTTTTTGCTGTATACAGACTAACACGGCTACCCCTCTGGAACTTTTCACCATTAGAGATTGTGAGTGTCAAAGAATGGTTATTTGAGCATGAAACTAGTAATCACTCTTTTGGAAGAGGTTTACACCTTGTCCTCCTAAAGGAAAGCACACACAATCTCTAGCAAACACAGAACCATGTCCTACTGTAAGAGTTTACCAGTGAAAAGAGGCATGGCTCCAGTACACTGGTCACAGCCAGAAGCTCCTGTGCTCCTCTAGAACCTCACTGAGAAGCATTTGTCTCCACCTGCCCACAACATCTGCTGTCACAGAAACTGTCAATCCATACTGAATCAGAGTGACCTAATCCATGAACCAAATTAAAACCTGATGCTGTACTGAAGCAGAGACAATTCAGTTTCACAGTTTCTTCAGGTTTTAGAAGACGTTATAATGCAGAAAAAGAACCATTTCCTTCCCTTCATCAATCCACAGGCGAAAATAACAAACATTCTTTATTCAGCAAACATTCAGATTCAGCATGCAGTTTCTACTAACAATTCTCTAGCCTCCTTCCTTCCTGAATCCTCTGTTACAGGTCATCCATATATTAAATGAGGGTAGCCTATGAGGATGGCACAAAGGGAGAGGGTGTTTTATCATCCTGAGATAGTCAAGGACAACCAAAAATCATAATTTTAAATTAATCTAAGACAGAGAGATCCAGTGGCTGGGCCCAATTTCTGAACAGGGATCTGAAACCCACACAGTCCATTATTCTCTAAGAGCAGACTAATAAAACAGATCCTCCACCCTAGTGGAAGAAAACCTAAAATAGACAGATAAATTGCAGAGGTGAACCCACTGGACAATAAAACCAACTGGGTCAATGCCAGTGCTGAAATTACACAGGGCAATAAAACTTGGTGACCCTAACCTCAGAACAGACAAGAGCTCCCTTAGCTCAGTCAGGAGACATGAACTGCAGCCAGGCACTCTACACAACAGGAGGATTTCCATTATAATCCAAACCCAAAGATACACATAAGATGGACCCACTAAAATAAATTCAGTTTTGGAATAGGAGATATATATTATATATAGTCATAATTTTTTATTAACTTTAGCATTGCACACTGCACTAAATTACAGGATATCTGTTCATCAATTAAACAACAGAAACACGTCCATGTACCAGCACTAGGGATAACTTGTAAAGGAATGAACACACTAGAAAGTTTTAAGGAACAGCAGGGGATGCTTAAAGGATGATTAGCACTTTAATTGCCTTCAAAGGGTTCTCCTGCTCAAGAAGCATTTTGTAAGCCTATTTGACTGCAGAAGAGAGTAGCTACGATGGTATCATAATCAGTTCCAGAATCATGATGAGATTCCTCAATACCTTACAAACATACCCTTTCTCCTGGTTAGGAAATGATCTAGATGTGGGTTAATGGAA
Organism: Emydura macquarii macquarii; assembly: GCF_026122565.2. Lineage (NCBI taxonomy): Eukaryota > Metazoa > Chordata > Testudines > Chelidae > Emydura > Emydura macquarii. The sequence continues at coordinate 15,603,431 of NW_027132773.1, forward strand.
TGATACTATTGATACTGTAAAACAGCTTCATTTTTTAAAAAGGAACATTTTTAGCACATACTTTTCCACAAGTTTGATAAACTGGGCAACAAAGATCAAAGAAGAAACTGGTGACTAATTTTGACTGTGAATAAATTCAAATTAGCACTTAGCCATGTACCTTACTTATATTGTTCCACAACACAATACTCCATGTGGTTACTGCAATTAAAAAGAAACATTTTTATTTATAAATATTCTTTAAGTGATACAGTGTTTTGCAACAAGGTAAATGTTCCTGTAAACTAAATGTCAAGGATCAATAATGAGCAGATATCTAGCTTACAGCTAATAACACTCTGTTGTCTAGGCTCAGTCAGACTGAAAATGAAATATTTTTACAAGGAAAAATTTAATTAACATTTTGCAGTCATTATGCTGCTCTGCTGTTAGCTGATTTTCTTGATCAAGCTGTTAGTAGCTGCTTTAATATTTAAAAGGCTGAGCTGTCCTTTAACTACTACACATGGCAAAGAACATTAATTATGAGACTGATGTTTTCAAATTTGAATTGGTCTTCTTTGTTCTGTAGATATATAATACCTCAAATATATGTATTTCTCATAGATTTGAAGCCGGATCAACAGGATACATAAAATCACAAGAGAAAGAAAAAGGGGGCGAAAGTCTACTATTGGGGAATTATAAGATGTAATTGAGGCCAAAAGCAGAAGCCATTAATTTCACGACAGTGCCTTGGATAGGTTTAAAACCCACTTCAGATGCATTAGTTGAATATAATTTTCCGTTTCAGTAGGAGTAAGATCAAATCAAGGCAGCTTCATAGAAAATGAATCCCACAGTTATTTATCATGAAGAAGGGTCATTTTAATTTCAGGGTCTTTTATTACACAGCAAGGTAACTGATTGAACTGTGAAATAACATTTACAGCATAAATAAACTATGTCCTCTTTTCAATGCATTTAGAAACCATATTTTTCTTTTCAGACACTTAATATTATGATTCCTCAATTATTTTTGTCTATGTAATATTTATCTGAAAAAGTGAGTTTATCAATACATATACCATTGCTAAATGTTTAGTGCCACACACTACTTGCCCAATCTGGTTATTAAAAGGGCAGTGATTATTTAATGTTAAGACATGATAAGGTGTTTGGAGCTCCTGCACAACCATGAAGCTGTTTGTTACAAGCCCATTACGCCATTTCCTACCTTTTGGAAGTACTTTCATAGTGCAGCAGATTTCTGTAGAAGATTGAGAGTAATAAATTGCAAACTGATAGACATTTCCATTATAATAAAATCACTCAAAACATAAAACTATAATTTCCCCAAATTTCAGAAGATCTTCTGTACACAGAAAGGCTATATTTGCAAACCTGAGGAAGTAGCATCAAGACACCACATAATTTCTTGTATTTACTAATAGGAAGGTGACTAAAGGAAAGAATGACAGATACAATTTCTGGATCTGTACTTTATTCTTTGCTATTTTATAAATGTATGCTTTATTAAGCATAAATACAATTCCCCTCTACATATCCTCTATTCCTCTTGTACCTTATTCAGCAGTGTTTCTCCATCACTTAGCCTTTATATATGTCTATTCTCAAAACACTATAGTGGCACTGTGACCAGAGGAGTTATCCTGTCACTGTGTTAAATCCACCTCTCAGAGGTGGCAGCTAGGTCAACAGGAGAATTCTTCTATTGACCTAGCACTATCTACACATTAATTACATCACTCAAGGGCATGGATTTTTACACCCCTAAGTGACGTAGTTGGGTCAATCTAATTTTCTAGTGTAGACACACTCCATTCTCACTGTTCCCTTCCCACACATTAATGATGGTTCCAGGTAGAGGCTAAGCACGTGGGAATCATCATCCTCTTCCTCCCATTCTGCCGGCACCACTGGGAAGATTTTTTATATATTTCTTCAGATGTGTATGGGAGGGGATGTGAGGCTAACTAGAACTTCAATTTTCTTTAGGTATTCTTGGAACACATATGCAAAATGTTCAACAATGAGATTGCAGTCCTGACCAGTACAATCAGCAGTTGCTGCCTTGGTGCAAAAGTAGAGATAGCAACATGTGAAACAGTAGGAAACCAAAGGAAAAATTTAGCCAACAGTCACAAGCAGATATTGTGAAAGAAAACCACTTTGCTGCTAGTGAGAACACAAGCTGGGAAAACAGCTGATACATGACACCATAAAGAGCACATTCCCAGACATTCATAAATATATATATATAGTAATTCTGGTATTGTCCATAAGAAAAAAAAAGATATTGGAAACAGTATACCACTTGGAAGTAATTTGCTGTGGTCTTGGAAAATGAATTAGCAGCCCTGGGCATGACAGTTTATGGTCTCTGGAAAAAGGCACAAAACACATTTATAATAAGCATATCATTTGCTACAACAAATGAACAAATTCATATTTTTGTATGTGGTGACTATGTCTTTCATCTTTAGTGGTACGCCTTACAGGAAAAAAAAAAAACCTCTAGAGATACAAAGGGCCAAAAGAACAATGCCAAGTTTCCTCAGAAATTGGGTAGCAATGAGTTCTTCCTGAATGCTGGAATTAGTAGTTTATGTTATGGACACCATACCATTTTCAGCTAACAATGACAGCCTGAGAATTATATACAATAACCTAAAGACCAGAGACAGAGATTTCTTTGTACCATATACATCTCAAACACCTTCGCTGTTTCCTGAATGATCTGGAATTGCTTTACTCTACACGTTGCTCTAGAATGAATTAACCAAAATAAAACTAGATCCTATCCTTTTAATAACTGGGGGGGGGGGGGAAGGGGGGCAGGCGGGAATCAAGAACGGCTTCAAGGGTATGTTGGCAGATGCTAAAGAATACAAATGGCACATAAAAAGCACACTAAATTCACTTTTGGACACTTACAGAATCATATCTTTAACGTATATATTTGGAATCAAAGCTGCTGTGTTTTAACCTATAAAAATACTCATCATGTCTCTTGTTATACTATGAAAGGGCAAAATTATTTCTGGCCTTGAGGAAGTATGTATGGGTGACAGAAGGTGCAAGGAACCTCAATCTACCTTTCAATTTTAACCCCTAAGTAGAGAACAATCATGGCCTTTTTCTTGGGAAGCATTAGGGCAACAGGAAACACCTATAGTAGCACAAGCCTCACTAATTGAAGCATATGTGTGTGCGTGTAAAGTTCACTACTACCTTCTTTTTCTCAGTTGATGTTACTATTGTAGTGGGAAGGCTAAACTAAATTTTTTCATTATGTTCTGAAGGCAGCAAGTTCTGTGGTCTGATCTCCCTCAGAACGGAGCTCCATACACTTGGGCCAGTTGCTATGCAACTTCTGTCCTACATTTTCACAAATTTGGCTCTTGACATTTTGTTGCTTCTCAAGATCACAGAAGGGAAGCGTTGGTCCCTTACCAAAAAGTGCCCTTTTAGGTAACCTGGTACAATGTCATGGAATGCCCTAAAGTGGAGGACTCCTAGCTTGTAAATATCCCTTTGTCCTATGGGGAGCCAAAGTAGTGAGTGGATCACCAGAGTACTGTGTTTTCAGCAGCCATTGCTGCGCAGGTGAACTGTAGTGTTTTGGACCAGATGGAGTGTTTTGAAAGGTTGTCACACTCATTCTCAAGTACTTTGTGCTGCAGTAATCTAGTTTGGGAAGTCAAAAGCAGATTATTGACAGACAGTATGGGGCACAGCTTTCTTTCTACTATCAGATAAAAGAACCATAGCTATTTTAGTGTCTATAAACAATGAGGAGTCTAGAACTCCAAAGTAATAGACTGACCTCAGTTTTTGAGTATATACTCCCTCAATGCTATGATTGGTTTGGTCTTCAAAATACTTCACTCTTCTCACGAACATTAAATTAGGCCAAAAACGTAAAACTGTGATCCTACTCAAAGTGGTCAGCACATAAAAAACAACCAAGAAAACTATGAAGTATATATCTATTCATAGCAGCTATCAAGAGTTTGGACCTGTGTAGTTCCATGTGCTGGCCAGTGAGTTAATGCAAAGCCTATGCTGAAGAACTAAAAGAATGTTTAGCTTTTAGCACATTTGCCCCTCCATCATTTTCATAAAGAAGCTACCAGTTAAACTGTTCAGTGACTCAATGGACAAGATTGCTACTGTACATTAGTGGTGCAATGGACAACTTATTTCCAACTATAAGACTGAATTTGTGAGACATTCTCTATCTCTAGTCTAAGCAGAGCCACAACTATTTCCTGTGCTACTTCTGTACCATGGCTCCAGGCCAGCAGATTTTCTCTTTAAAACTATGAAACCTAATAATTTGAAGCATGTTTCGTCAATTTCTGTTTGTAGCCTTCTTAACTTTAAAAATATATATTATTTGCCAAGGCTCAGCGACCAATCGTTTTGACCGGCCTTAAGGCTGGAAGTTACAATAAGAGCTATCGTGCAATTTGTCAGTAACATGTGTTGTATCTTTTAAATAAAAACAAACTACTGCTCCTACTTAATATAGTCTATTAATCTTTATGATGCACAAATAAACTGATTTATTTCCAGGACGGATTGGGACAAGAACATCAGGTTTACTTAACAAGGCACTTTCAGATCTATTTTTGTTAATGATTAACAAATCACACCAAAAAGGAAACAGAATCAGATCTGGCAGATTATCCCTCCTGTAAATGTTTCAGGATCTGACCATTGCAAACTCTCTAATTACTTGCTATTCTAAAGGGGACTTCAGCTGATGACCAGTAATCACAAGCCTGTAAGGGCTGGTCTACACTATAAAAGTTAGGTTGGTTTAATGACATCGCTTAGGGTTGTGAAAATTGCACACTCTGTCCAATGTAATTAAGCCAACCTAAACCTTAGTGTAGACACTGTAGGTCAATGGAAGAATTTTTCTGTCAACCTATCTACCACCTGGAGAAGTGGATATGCTACAGTGAAGAAGAACCCTTCATCTCTGTAGTAGGTGTCTACACTTCAATGCTACAATGAAGTGTTGCAGCTGCACCACTGTAGCATTTCTAGTGTAGCCATACCCTAAGAGTCATTAGATTTGTTGCCCTAGAAAAAGAACAAAGCCATAAAGCTTGTACTTTTGACATTACAAAAGTATGAAAATCCATGTAAAAGAACCAAAACACAATACATAAAAGAATCTGGACAGATGTTTATCTCCCAAACAGAATTAGTGATACTCAAATCCAGAGCCCAGCACCTAATCTGAGTAGTTATGCCAAGTGCTGGGTAGATGTATGGGCCTCAGAGCAGCTGCAGACCCAATCTTCAGAGGGATACGTATGCCATAAAATGAGGAAATCTGTAGTTTCTGCACTTGCATTCACTGAAGTAAATGGCAAAATCCCATTGCCTTCAATGAGAGAAAGACTGGGTCTATGGATATTAAAATATCTTTCAGCTGAAGCAAGGTCTAGTTTTTAAAAAATATTTTTCAGTTAGAAATATATGTGATGGTTTTAAAAACCTATAAGCAAGATTCTCAGCTGGTACAGCTCACTGATGAAGTTCCATTGATGGAGCTATGCAGATTTATACCAGATGAAGATTTAGCCCTATTCGTAATACAATTTAAAATAGCTGTACAAAGTGTTAACAATGTTGGTATAATTTTAAATTATCACACAGTTCCACTCTAAACCAATATTCATTAATTGAAAATCTAAAGTGTGTGCTAATGATACTCTCATTCTGGCTGAATTATGTATCACATCCAGTCTCTTTATATGAAATCTTCAAAAAGATGAGACTGTATAAGGAACACCCCGCAAGGCTAAGGAAATTGAATCATTGTTATCCTGGGACTCATAAGTTCTTGCCTTTAAATATATCACTCATTTGTGGACAACAGAATAGTTTTGTTTGTAAAGAAACTCTCTGAAGTTTGTCTAATAAAAAACTTAGTGTAAAAAATTGTCGTGAGAATGTCAGAGTAGTTTCTGAATAATTTTGTTACTATACTGCAATAAGATATTAAGCCAAAACATTTGTGATGTGTACCTTATTTCTTTGTCAGAGAGGTTTGTGTGAGAGAGCAGAGAAACTGCCATCCAGCACAGCGGTGGTTAAAGAAAACCTTTGGATACAGCTAGCCCCGTCCTGCTATACCTGCAGCCAATGACAGGCTTGGAGGGTGGAGAAACGAAGGGAGCTTGCCTAGCTCAGCTGAGGGCTGATTGGTAAGGAGCTCTCTGTCTGCTGGAACGGATCAGCGATCTGTCAGCCAGCACAACCACTTGAGGCAAGTAAAGGTTCCCCTGCCAAGGGGAGCCTGCAAAAAACCCCACCTGTGGGGCAACTGGACTAATGGGGCCATGCCCCAAACTAAAGAAACTTGTAGGAAGTAGCCCAGGGAAGCTGGTCTTGACTCCCTGCTGGGAGGTAGCCCCATCTCCCCTGTTTAGAAGTTGACCTACACAGGGCCCTCGGCTGGGACCCTGTGGAGAGCGAAGGCCCAGGTCCCCTTAGCACTCCCTCTGGCCTTACAGACTGAAAGACCAGAGATCTAGTACTATGCTGCCTGGCCACAGAAGACCATATCATAGTTTGTTAAAGCTTCCCCACTTGAAATATATTCTATTGTTTTTATTTTACAGTTTTTAGCCAGCTATGTGGAATACCACCAATAGAAGATTCTGTGCTGGGTGCCACCAGTCCAACACAGTTCCAAACTCCCTTAGCAGAAACTAGCTTTATTTTCATGCTACCAAAAATACCTAAACATTAAAGGAAATGAAAATTTGGCATCTGTCAGTTCAAACCTACCCACTGCAACTTTGTGACACACAAGCTGGTTGATCTGCAGATTTTGAATCTGAGTAAAGTTTTCGTCGGCCACAGATTCAGTCACAGCTTCATTCTTTCTGCCAAACCACCACCAGCTAAGGGACAGATTTAGGCTACCAGAGGAAAAGCTTGTTGTGGAAATGAGATTTGATACTTCTTTGTGTAATGTCAAGTTTACCTACTACCAAAGGAACAAGGTGTACCTGTTAGCCTTATTCTACCCTTTCAGCTGAAGGTATATGTCTATTCTACCACTTATGTTGGCATAATTTATGTCATCAGGGGGGTGAATAAACCACCCCCCTGAGCGACATAAGTTACACCGAAATAACCACCGATGTGGACAGCCAGCAGGAGAGCTTCTGCTACTGCTGTTCATGGAGGTTGGAATAGTTAAACTGACAGGACAGTTCTCTCCCATATGCTTGGAGCAGCTACATTAGAGAGTTTACAGTGGTGCAGCTGCGCCACTATAAACTCTGTAGTGTAGCTGTGCGTAAGTCACTGTCTTTTGAAAAAGGAAAGTTGCTGGACTGCAGCAGTCAGTTGGGAAAATGTTTTCCTATTCAGATGAAACAATAATTCAAATGCTTTGAGTTAGTCAGCTAACTGGAATTGCATATTACATTTTGTATAGTACTAACTGAACCATTTTCAATGTTAAAGCAGTTTGAAGACAAACAATGTTCTTTCCCTTCAGCCATGAAGAACTTTGGGACACAAAGATAGTTTTATTGCAAACCTGGTACCTTTAGTTCAAATATCTGATTAAGTTCTATATTACTTTAGTTATCATTAACACTTTGAAGGTCAGATCCTCCTGTTTACTGTGACCATTTTGGAACTCACCATTAATGTAATCTGGCCTTCAAGCCTGAAATATTTATGAAAAATTGACAAACTTCCATATTCTGATTTTCATTACCCATTCTAACTACTAAACAACTTTTTTTCTTTCTCTCTTTATATACCTGTATTGATGTTCATGCTTTTATTTGAAAACACTTAAATTATATTTTAATGCCATCCTAAAAGCTTTTTAATTCAATCTTCTTAATTCTCAAGGCTCACAGTTTACCATTTGATACTCAGATATTTCACTGCCTCATGTGGATTAACAATACCTTTGTGGTGGTTTAAATGTTGATATTTTAAAAGGAATTTTTTCTCTAGTCCATTTCTAATTTAAACTTCTAAACTTCCTTGCTTCTTCCACAAAACATTAGTAATGGAAATAAAATAAAAGTGAATTACCAGTTATGTTTGTAAAAATTCAGCCAGTACCTTAAAAAATCCTCCTCTTAGAGCTCAGAGTTATTCTTCTCTTTGATATTTTGCCCTAAGGACTTCCAATTAATGTTTGGATACTACCACATGATCTTGGTTTATTTTCTGGTATGCTGAAATTCATTTAATTGTGCTACAATTACAGGAAGAGAAAGAAGTTTTGACTCATGACAAAGCTTTAATATTCCTTGTTTGAAACCAGTATAATACCAAGAAGAATCCCTATCATGGCAATAGCAAGAGTAATGAGCTACAATAAATATGAAGTTGTTTCCAGCCTAGGACCCATTATTTACCATGGATTGTGAGTGAAGATAACAAAATACAGTAATTAGATGTTGTAGGTATAATCCTCAATTTGCTAAATCCTCAGGGTCAAGTATGTTAGCAAAGTCTGTGGCAGATTCATAAGGAGCATGTAGTTGAGTCTAGTAAGAGGCAACTGACACTCTCCTTAATGTTTGCAGTGTTGTAGCTGTGTTGGTCCGAGGAAATGAGTGTATCCTGATCCTTTCTCACAATCTCCTTAATGGCAGTCTCCCTTGCTTTATTTATGTAAGAGAAGAAAAGATAAGGAACAATGACTACCCTCCAGGTCCCAGGTCAGGTGCTTCTTTTAGTCATTAAACTCTAGCAAGGGAACAAAAGGAAACAAAAATCTCAAACCACAGATAAATCCCTGAACTCAGATTTTGGGTTTTGTAAACTTTCTATGATCTCTTAGCAGATCCTTCTCAGGTAACATTATATGCTTCCTGCTGAGTTATTCGACAAGTTAACAAAGACCCCCTGCCAAACAAACTCAACTGTTTAGCACTTCCTACTCCAGGATGAAATCTGCTGTAGATATAGATTCCTTTCTGGGGCCAGTTTGGGGTAGAGTGTCCTCATCTCAGAAGTGTTCTCTCCTGAACTTTTAAGGGCTAGTACACATGGTCATAGAAAGCTACAGCAAAAATAGAGGAGAATTAAGAGTGAATCAATATAATGAGAACTCTTCTAGTATACAGAGCTTCTATAGCTTGAGTTTCAGGATTTAGTATTTCTTGTTGGCAATAAACTATGTTAATAAACAATGTGTAAGAATGGATTTGTGCAAGAGGGAAGTTTTAGATACAAAATGAGTGATGTAACTCACAGAAACATGGTAATGTAAAGGCCTGTGGGTAATGTAAAGGCCAAAATGTTTAAGATTGATTAAATTTAATCTTCTGAATAAAAACAGTCTGATAATTCAAAGGTGCTAATCACACACAGTTCCCAGTGAACTTTCCAAGAGGTGTGCATGCTTGGAACCTCTGAAAATGAGGGTTTAGTTATCTAACTTTAGGCACCAACTTTGGTTGGTTTAAGTACTATATATGATGAACCTGAAATATATGGCTTCATTTAGAATGAACTGAAATTCAAGGAAGAGTAAATTAAATAATAAAGGAAAGCATTGAGATTGGGATACATTAAAAGAGGCAGAATAAGGAAAATAGAGGAAAGGAAGTTTCACCAAAGAACTTGGCTAACTAAAGTTTTTACCTCACATTGCATGCTTACAAAAGGGCTTTTCTTCCAGCTTGCAAAGTGATTCTGTCTTCTGTTTTATAGGACAGTTCATCAAGGATTGTCCCTTATAAAATACCTTGTGAGATCATTCTTTTAGACATCGTAATATTCGATCAAATGACCAAACAATTAGTTTTACAGATATATAGTATACTGTATTTATGTTGTCCCTACTGTTACTCCATTTTCAGCCCTATTGGCCTCTTACACCTATAGCATAACAAATAGCAAAGTTGGGAACCTACTAAAGAAACAAATAAAGACCAAGGTTGAGTTAACTTATCTGAACAAATGGACCAAAGCAGCCAACTATGACTGCTGTAGATAATTATGAACATAGATCTTCTGAAAAAGAAAAATAGAGGCAAATTGCAAACACATTTCTGCATCTTCTACACAAGTAAAGGGACAAAAATCCTCTAGAATGTTGGACAAATGTTGTACTATAGTTCTCCTGTGACCTTAGCTACGCTCAGTTTCCAAGGTACTCAAGCACATGCCTAACTTTAAGCACATGAGTCAATTGAAGTCAATGAACTTTTGGAGTCAACCACTCTTTCAAACCATTACTTCAAAAAGTGGCATAAGACTGGATGTAGGAACTATAGAAGTATTGCGCTGTTAGTCCCAGGGAAAGTCTTCACGTCCCTTTAATGTCTCAAATCAATGATGCACTTCATGGCAAAGACCCGGATACTTAGTGTGGCTTTAGACCTGGTCATTCCATGTCAACCAGATCTTTAACTTGAGATAGCTTTTTGAGAAGACGGCTGAATTTAATAAGCCATGCACAGCACTTTTTATAGATTTCTGTGCTTCAAGCAAGTTTGTGGGATTTGATGGAGCAACTTGGCATCCTGAAAAGTGTCAGTATACAGTTCTAAAATGAAACTGAAAGCTGTGTTCAAGGCATTGGCATATACACAGCTTGGTTTTCTATCTCCATGGGAGTTCAGCAAGGCTGCATTCTGTCACCATCATTGTTCAATATCAGCACTAATTGATAGATTGATTGGTGGATAAACTTGAGGAGACAGCTGTGGGTGGCATTAAGCAGAATACCATTCTGCTTCGAGATCTCAAATACGCCAGTGACATTGTCTTGTTGGTTTAGTTTGGCGATTCACTGCAGCTGATGGCCAATCTGATCAGACAAGAAGCAGAGCACATTGGTTTGGGTACTAATCTATTTTGGTTATTAAACTAAGTTCCTGGCCATTACCATCAAGCAGCCTCTAGCCCCATATTACAAACAGCTCAGTATAAACCTGACCTGACAGGATATCAAGCAGATGGAACTGTTAATTACTTGTGCAGCATCATAGATAGTGTTGGAAGATGCTCAAAGGATGTGGGTGCTCATACTGCAGCAACTTCTGCCACCATGTTTCAGGCCTGTCAACAGTCTCTGTGGAGATGTCATGACATCAAGCTTGCCATAAAAAAGGGTTAGTTACCTTCTCGTAAGTGTTATTAGAATCATAGAATATTAGGGTTGGAAGGGACCTCAGGAGGTCATCTACTCCAACACCCTGCTCAAAGCAAGACCAACCCCAACTAAATCATCCCCTTCAGGACTTTGAACTGGTTCCATATGTCCCTTATGGTGTAGGTGTGTGCATGCCTCACACATTAGCACCAGAGATTTTTCCCTAGTGGTACCTGTAGAGACATCCCTATCCATTATCGAGCTTTTTGTGCGGGGAGTGAGAGTATAAAGGACAGAGATGTGCCCTCCTTCCTCTGGTTCCTTTGCACTAGAAACTTACAGTAGACTCTGATGTGTTGGAAAGGATGATGGGCCATGTAACACATCTCAAAGAACAACAGTTACAAGAAGGTTAGTAACCATTTTTCTTCAAATGCTTGCATCTGTCCATTACATGGTAGCTGACTCCCAAGCTGTTACCCCAGTGCGTGAGGCTCAGAGTTTCTTCGGACAATGGACTGTAGGACCACCTTGACTATATTTGTATTTTACCTTGAAGAGACAGACAGTGCATAACGTCTAGTGAAAGTCTGAATCAAGCACCACATAACTGATCTACAAATGTCTATGATAGGGATATGTACCAGAAAGGACTAATGTCCTCTGGTCAAGCATGCATAAGTCTATCAGGAGGCATTACTCCCTTAGCAGTAAAAGCTACTGTTATGCATCTGGTGATCCATTTGGAGAGTCTGAAGTGTTATTGTATGACCTTTCATATGTTCTACATATGACAGGAACAGCTGGGAAAAGGCCTAAAAGGGCTTCATCCTATCCAGGTAAAAAACCAATGTGTGACTAGCATTGAGGATGTGAAGTCTCCTATACTCCCTGGGCACATGAAGCTTTAGAAAGAAAATTGGTGGGTAGATTGGTTTATGTGGAAATCATAGACCACCTTAGAGAAGAATTTAGGGTGCAGGCTAAGATAAATCTTGTCCTTGGAGAGAACTGTGCATGGTGGATCCATGACCAACACACTTAGTTCACCTATTCTCCTGGCCAAGGTGATGGCTATTAAAATACCTTTGCCGATAGATGCATAAAAAAGCACTATGCCAAAGGTTCTAAAGAAGGATCCGTACGTCCAGAAAACACCAAATTCCAATTCTAGATATCAAACACTTAGTAAAAACAATACACTGAATGGCAGTACTGTGAATGGGTAGTGGTCATGACCTACTATGAACCTCAGGAACTTCCTGTGGCCAAGGTGCATTACCATGTGGAAGTGGGCATCCTGTAAGTGAAGGGCAGCATACCAGTCTCCCAGATCTAGGAAACGGATAATCATGGCCAGAGAAAACATCTGGAACTTTTTTCTTGATGTATCTGTTCAGATTCCAAAGGTTTAGTGTGGGTCTGAGACCTCCTCTGGCTTTGGGAAATAAAAAATATCCTTACCCCGATGAAGAGGGGGCACTACTTCTTTAGCATCCAAAGAACATAAAGTCAGCACTTCTTGTCTTAGCACAGACTTGTGACAGTGGTCTCTGAAGATGAAATGGGATGGGAAGGGGGGAGAGTGAGGAAGTTCAGAGTATATCCTCTCCATCAAGCTTAGAATCCATTTTTCCACGATGATGGACTGTCAGGTATGCAGGAAGTAGGACAACCTGTCCTGGAAAGGCAAGGAAGGGCCAGATAGATCCAAGTCTGGAGGTGTGCAGTCATTGATATAAGAGTCCAGTCTGTTGTTTTGAGTCCTGGGAATGCCTTGAACCCGAAGAAGTGGAAAGCACCTGCCTCCTCCTAGGAGGATCAGCCTGATGGAAGGGATAACATTGCTGTCTAGGCTGGTATGGAGGACAATATTATGTCCTTTTTGTCATCAGGGTGTAGAGACGCAAGAACTTCAGAATGGCTTTCAATGGCTTGGGTGTTCCGAGCCTCATCTGTTTTGGAAAAGAAAAAGGTATGCCCTTCAAAGGGGAGGTCCTCAATCATTTGTTACACCTCCACAGGAATTCCTAAGAATTGCAACCAGAGGGAATAGCGTATCATTAGTGGTTGCCATGGCCCTAGCGACAGAATCCACTGCATCCAGGAAATCCTGAAGTGCTGAATGAGTGATGAGGCAACGCTCTGCCATGAGCAATTGGAACAGCTCCCTTGTACACTACTTGGTGACAAAGTGTGATATGGCTTCCCGTTGGAGAACAATACCGCATACAATAAGGCATGATAGTTAGCAATCCAGCATTGACTTGTCATGGAATACTTTTTTCTGTAAAAAAAAGACTAATTTTTTTTTGTTTTTGTCCTTGGGGGTAGCAATAGCACAGCACTGCTGACTTCTCTCATTCATCGCAGCCATGATTAATGAGGAAGTGGTGGGATGTAGGTATACCTGCTCACACCCCTGGTATTTCTGGTATTTCTGTCCCATTCATTTGGTCACTGATGGAATGGAGGAAGGGATCTGACATCATTTTGGCTATCGGCAGTGGGATGCAGACTATCAGTGAGCTTGTGTGTATTCTTCTCCACGATTTCATTTGGATGCACAGACAGGCTATCATTCTCCTGATATGCTTTAATGTCATCTGGTACCAGGGTAGATGCCTCCAGTACCTGGCCTCCTTTGGAGAAGAGGAAAAGAGGCTTGAAGCAGAGGCAAAGGAGATGGTTCTGTGGATCTTGAGATACCAGTACAGACTATGATACTGGTGGCTGTTCTGGAGTCAGCAACGTTAAGTCAAGCATATGGGAGTCAGGAGGTTGTTCGGTACTGACTGTCACCAACCACTAAGAGCCTCCTGGGGGAATCTACTCATACAAGGTGATATAGTTATGAATGTTGGCGGCATCTCCCAAAGCAACCAGTAGGGCCACTGCGGTCAGGGGGTGGGGGACTGCTACAGTACCTGGCCCTAGCCTGCACTAGCCCAAGTGTCCCATTCCATGGATGGACCCTTCTCCAAGCCCTGGCAAAGAGAACAATGATGAGAGTGGGCTCTAGACTCTTAGTCCCAGGAAACCTAAGATTCAGTTTGAGTCCAAAGACAACTCGAGTTGCTGGCGAGCCAGAATGGTTTGGTGCTAGGAGGGGTCTTTGGCGACATTGATTGGGACCTATTCCTAGACCACAGTACTTCACGCAGTATGGACAGCTTCCTAGCTGCCAGTAATATTTGACACAGGGGATCTTGAACTGGCCCCATGGAAGGTGATGGTACAAGCCTGAAGCAGGTGGTGCCATGGACAAGCGACCCGGTGCCGACAATCTAGAAAGCTGTGTTAGTGACAAGCAAGCATCTTCACCCTGAAGCAAAGGCAATGGTGGTACTGACAAGCACAATAAATTTTTAGCCACAACATTAGCCTCCGGCATAGCTGATACCGGCCTACTGACCTGCAGTGATCTGTTGTCATTGGAGAAGTGGCCAGGCTCAGCAGTCCCTGAGAGGGCACTAGAGCTGATGGCTCAGTCTGAGTGAAACAGTACCCTCAGAGGGCCTAGTACACCCAATCACAAATGCCTTCTAATTGTAGTCGCCTAAAAACTTTTCCCCTTAAATTAAACTTGTTTTATCCTTTAATCAAAACTAATTCAGTGTTGTGAACTGTGTGGGTAATTCAATTTAGGGTAGCAGACTGTTGTATATCAATCCCCTCAAAAGGGCAACAGACCTAGTATATCTGAATTGTCCAAGAGAGGGCTGGACAGTTCAGATCACACATTTTTGGGCGGGAAATTTCAGACTGGGAGTGGGTGGGGGTCATCCTGCAAGTAGTGGCTAGTGTTTGTTGATAGGCTGCTGGAGTTGCTGGATCAGACCTGTGGCTATACACAGATACTCAGTGTGTGTGACCTGCAGACTGTTTGGGAGAGGTCCTGGTTGGGAACTACTGCAGCAAAGCATTTTGAGGCACCTCAGGTTGCAGGACAAGAGTGAGACAGCATCTCTGTGGTCTAGATTGCACCCCAGAATGTCATAAACACCTAAGTCCCTTTGTGGACTTATAGCCTGATCCTGCTAAAAGTTACTATCACACATATTCCAATCCCATATAGAGTCCTAGTGACTTGCCACTGCACACAGGAGAAAGAATATGCACAATAACAGCTATTTGTAGAATAAGACCAGGATTAGTGTTCTAGCGAAGATCATGCAAATGAGAAGGTAAGAAGATAGGAACTGCCCAGCACTGCCTTTTAAAGACACATAACAGCAGGTCAAGTAACCTGTGAGAGATTCTAGATTCTATGGGTCACAAAGTGTTTGACATGAAATCTAGAACCAAAAGTACCTGATAAGTTCCATGCTTTAGATAAGAAGGAAAAAAGAACAAAGACATTATAAATAAAACATCACTTATTGATGAAGTCTTGTAACTTTAAAAGTTAAATAAATTAACTATATTTACATTTAGCATCTTATTTAAAATTAATTAAGGTCTATACCAGTTCTGAGGTAAAGTGACCCAGAAAAGGCATCTCATTTTTAAAGTGAAATGAGATTTATATGGATCTTTAGTATTAGGAACAATCAGTGAAGTGGTAATTTGCTGTAATAGGCAAAAGCTAAAATGGCACACCTGGGAAAGAAGCAGTTCTGTGGACTAAAATCTTTCCAGTCCTTTATACTCAGCACAGCCATTTTTATTCCTGCCAAGCACATACTAAGCAAAGCTCTCTCACTCTGTGAATGTTTGAACATGTAATAAAGTTAATGTGCCTCTACATATTGATTTTTCACTTCATAAAAACATAAAGTGTGGAAGAGAGATTCTTCTCATTATGTTTTATTGTTTAATTAATTAATTTCCTTGTTTTTAGCCTACTTCTACTGGCAGCCAATGCTCCCCAGTTCTAACGCTGTTTCCTGGTTGTTCTGGCAGAATGACAGCTCCCTCTGTCCAGTTAAAGTAACACCTTGCAAGTGTCAAATTATTGGAATATGTAAAATCCCTGGGAAATATTTTGCTCGCAGTGACATGCAGTCAGTAGGAATGCACATGTTGAAGACAATACAAAATATAGCTTAATTAGTGTACATGAAAGCACTTCTAAATGAAAGTTAATTAGTGTAATTTAATTAATTCATTTAATTAGTGTAAATGAAAACACTCCACTTTCTGGGCTTGATTATACTCTCACACCAGTTTTACACTGACGAAACAGTATTCACTGAAATAAAATTAATCCTAATGTACACTGGTATGAAAGCTAAATCTTGTCACCTTTCTGTCCCTCACAATGTAGTGTAATTAATGTATACATTTTAATAGAAATATTACAAAAAAGGTCAGAAAACAAAGTATTTTGACTGGCATAACTGTAAATGCATGCACGCAGTGCCAAGGATATCAAAAACCTACACCGATAACATTCATGTACAAAAATGCTGCCTTAAAATGAATGACATCATAGCATTAAGCTGAGAAGGGTTACTACAACTGCAATCGCAGTGTTGTAAGAGTTGCATTATGGGGATTATACTTCGGAGAACAACATAAAATATGTTGGTCTCAATCACAGTTTCTAAGAGACATGTGAAACAATTTATTGATCCCATTCCAGGGCCTTCAAACATAGCCAGATTCAGAAGAATTGAATTTCTCTTAGGTCTGATCCTTCTCAAGTTTATATTCACTGCATAAAGTATTGAGAGGATTTTATTATTAAATTAGCCTAGTTCATCACTGTCTATATTCTGTATCAATTGGTCCTGAACCCCATTGCCTCTTCAAGACTCCTTTAAATTTCTTAGCTACGTACAGTGTAGTAACAAGTCAATCTCAGTGGTTTTCATTTGGCCAAGAATCATGCTTTTTGAGTCAGATACAGAATGATCTATACCTAATCCTGTAAAGTGACTCTAAGCCAGTGTTTCTTAACCTGGGGGTTTAGAGGGGTCGCAAGTGCAGATCTGGTATTGGGGGTGGCAAGAAAGGCAATTGCCTGGAGCCACAGGGGCGCCATGAAACTAAGTTACATGCCTCAGCCCCGTGGGGGTGGGACTCAGGCTTCAGGGGTACAGTAGTTTGGAAAGGTTAAGAACCACTGCTCTAAGCATACCTTTGTGCATCATTTTTCCTACGTATTTTCAGATTCCACCCCCCTGCATTAGTCTGTATGTTTATCCCAATCTCTATTATATAGAACTCTTCACAATCCAAAATAATCACCATTTTAATGATGTGGTACAGGTTAATAAGTTATTGGCTGAACAAGAAATATTGGAACCATTGCTAAAACAACAGGCCAAGCTCACCACTGAGGTAAACTCTATTCTCAGTTACCTTAGTGCAACTCAATGGGATCACAAAAAATGTAACCACAAGCACAGAATTTGACCAAACATGCTACACTTTCTGGGGGCACACAAGATTATGAATCACCTTGTTTCCCCTTTGTCTTAGCAAGTCAGGGACTTGCTGGTGGTAAACTGGGTGTCAGTTTCCAGTCACGCCAGTTGGCTAGCCACCCAAATAATCTACTCAGAAACACTGCCAGCCTTTACTTTGCATCACAGGTTAATTTTAAGTGCACCCCACACCCCACGCCTATTGAAGAGAGATCCCCTGTAGTATCTAGCCCCTGTCACTCACAGAAATTATCACATCTGCTGTCTCCATAGAGATAGAACGTGCAGCTCAGCTAAGGATTCACACTTTACTTAATACTACAACACTGAGGTGAATTTATAATAAACCCGAGAATAAGTTTATTAATAAAGAACAGAGATTTAAGTGATGCTAAGGATAGTGAAAACAGAAGTGGATACAAATAAAACATAAGTATAACATGCTCCTAAGAGACTAAATATAACGTTAGCAGGCTACAATTCTTTTGCTAAAGCAGTTTTCTCATCCTCAAAATATGTTTATAGAGCTTGCTGGTTTTCAGTCAAAACCAGGTTCCATAATGGTCATGAATCCCCTCTGCCAAGAGTTTTCCTCAGTGAAATGGATAACAAATGTCTTTTTGCTTCCCCAAATTTTTCCTCAAAAATCATTGTTTTTGACCCTAGAGATAAAACAAATTCCTGTGGTTTTAGTCTCCAGTGTTTTCTCATGCTAATTTCACATCCTCATCAACCTGAAGTAAGAAAGAAAAGAAAGAAAGTTCATTGTACAAGCATCACAGGCCAATAGTTCCATGCCTGTTGTTCTACAGATTATAAAGTAAAGGTCCAGTTAAGAAGCTACCCTTCATTAGAACAAGAATAGCATCTTACACACATAAAGGCAATCTGTCTTATTGCAGCATCATAGAAATTCAACCTTGATGTAAACAGGCACAACTTCATTGACTCCAAGACAGTTGTGCCCTTTTTACACTTGGGATCAAATGGCTCCTCTGTGTTCAGAGTTCTGTATAAAAATACATTTCTCTTCTGTGATACAACTAAAGATTTCTAACCCTAATAAACACATCACAGGATGTGCCTACACTAAGCCCTTTTTTTCCTGAAAAACCTCCCATTGTTGCTGACAGCTCCATCAGTGATAAAAACAACTGAAACACCAGTGCAGCCAGGGCGCCAGGCAGCCGGTGGTATTTTAGCAAAAGGTCACCTAAAACTGCTCAAAACAGGTTTGTACAACATGGTGGAAAAAAAGCCAGCAGCTGCCCACACCTTGTCTACAGCACTTCCACCATTCTACCACTGATGGAGGTCTATCCAAGGATTAAAATAAGTTGAAACAGGAGGAAGAGATCTCGCTGGACCAACCAGGGAGGAGATGGAGCTTCCCTTATACTGTTAGCAGCAACAGGAAAGGAAAAGGGGGAGCTTTTCCTCTGCATCGAGGAAAGGAGTGGAAGCTGGGCTTCTCACCAGTTCCTTCCTACTTGCCAGTGTTATCAACCATGAGAAATCGTTCAGAAAAGAACCTAGTGTAGACAAGGCTTTCATGTTTTATTGTCATGGTAATGCAGCATAGTGTTTTGCAGTTCAATTACTCATCAGCATTTGAAGTAGTATCCTTTATTCTGCACTCAGTATGAAATCAGTTTGTCAGACAGTTTTACTCCTCAGCCTTTTGTCTCGTTGCTTTGTCTCTGAAATCCAGAGAACGTTCATATTTCTTGAAACTGTTTGTTTTGGTAAGGCCTCAAATCATTACAACAGGCATGAACAAGACTACCATCATTTCCTTCCCCGGAAGCGCAGAACTGATTGTGGCTTAACACTGTCAACTGTAGAAATTTACATAAACACATTAATTAGCCTTCCTTTGTTTCTCTCCAAAGCCGTATTAAAATAACAGACACTGCTGCCTCAGTGAGAAATTAAGGCTCTGTCCTTTCTAATTTATGGCGTCACCTCAGTCAAAGGCAATTTCCAGTCATCTTGGTTTCAAAAGAAAGACAACTAATGAAAACATTACTATAAATTTTACACAAACAAGTTTTACAGACATTCTACAAAAACATTAATATCCATCTGAGAGTTCTTCCTCATTCTGACTCTGTTGTCTGACTCCATCTTCCATGCTGAAAGTTTGTATTTATATTAACCATTCAGCAAATATCAATGATTATTATTTGGTATTGAAAAGAATCCAAAAATAGTAGATTCATCCCATCTTTAAATCATGTTCTATGTCAAGTCAGTTTATGTACCAAATGAATGGAAGAATCTGATGTCCTAGTGGGAAAAAAATGGCCAAAGCTTTTAACTTTCTCTTTCATACTAGCAACCTGTTCTATTAGAACTGAAGTTTGAATTAGCTTCAAGCATGCTGACCAATGTATGTCTATCCAGCATGGTTGAACTTCAAATCTTTTAAAATGCATACCCCAAAGGCTTGTTATGCTGTACATAAAAATTCTATTCAATATTATCTTTTATTTTTACAATGGAATTGTGAATTAGTCCTCTCTTTCTGAATGTACCCCGCCTCTCGCTCTAATCTCCAGAGACACAATATTGGCAAGCTTTGATGTTTAATTAAACAATCACCTCAGAGGGTTTGAATACTAATCATAAACTAATGCTAAGTAACTTTACTGTATAGCCCAAAATACATATTAAATGCAAAAAGGCAGTATTAATTCAACATTATGTTTACAAATTTCAATGCAGCAAAGCCAGGGAATGAAAAAGTTAAGATTCTTATGGTCACATTAGTTCAGGCACATACACACTTTTGGGTTGAGACCAACCATTTTCAGATTTAATCACAAAGGAGAATTTTCAGAAAGTTATGAGCAATGAAAAATTAAGGGTCATAATGGAAGCATGAACACTATTCCCTCCATTAGCCAAAGCCATGTTTACAAGTTTAAGCTTTATTTTCTATTCCTGTTCCTTACTTTATCTGGGATTCCAACTCCACACCATTTACTTTTTAAATGCTTACTTCAGCACACGCAGTATCACTATAGAGTTTTTGTATATGCAACTTACGGTATTCTCATGCAGGCTAAACAAATAATTGTGGTGAAGGATTATTCTTGCCAAAATCTAAATTCTGTACTAGGGATGTAAAAATTTGTTTAATTAACTATCCATTTAAATGTCTACAAATAGAATGTTTCAATAGTTAAACGTTAACTTACCCTGCAGCTGCACAAGTAGGTGGGGCTGACGATGGAGGGGACCAGCAAGAGGTGACGAGCTTCTCCAGCTGGCTCTCCCCGCTGAACTGCCATGGAATTACCAGCAGCTGGAGGGGGGAAGGAGGTGGAGGCGGCCTGTCCACAAGCGCCTGGGTGTGGAGCTAACAGCTGCTGCCGGCCAGGTGCTGGCAGAGCCTGGGGAAGCAGCCGCACGCCCCCTTGGCGTCAGCAGTCTAGCTACGCCTGAGGCTGCTGGATGGGGAAGGAAGAGGAAGCGGCCTGTCCACAAGGGCCTGGGAACGCTGTTGCAGAGCCGCAGCTGGGCAGCTCTTGCTTGGCGGGAAGGCGCTGAGCCCAGCATAGCTCCCCCCAGGCGTGCACTTGCTGAGTCACAACTGGGCAGCTCTCGCTCGGCGTGGAGGCTCCCCCAAGGGCAACGTTTAAACTAAATGGTAAGACCCTCGCTTACTGTTTAAACGTTTAGCCGCTTACATCCCTATTCTCTATAAGTGGCCAACATCACCCCTATTGAAGCTATTGGAAAAGTTGCCAACATCTCTTTTACCAGTGAAAAAACAAAGTCTATAACATGCCACACTTGCTGATTTATTTTTCTATACGGAGAATAAACTTCAACAAGGCCAACAAATCAAAAGCTGTTTAAGATAAATATGCATTTATTTCCAAGATGAATATAACCCAAACCTATTACAGAAAATTCAAAATGACTAAATAAATTGTTTGTTTATCTGTCTTATTGTATATATAGGTGCTGCAAGTTACAAAACACACTCAATTTTTCAAGCCTATGTGTACGTACTATATAAAACATGATATTTGCAAACAGCTGTAAATACATATAGCCTTGAAAAACTGAGCACCTATATATACACATTGACACTGATAAGCATGATAGGTTACCATGAATTTGATACATCTTGATACCTGTGATGTCATAAACCGTCTAGTTCTGTAGCTGTCTCTAGAATGAGTAGATCAGTCCTGTATTTCTAATTATAAAAACAAGTAAACATTTGATTGTTTGGAAAAAATACTTTACTCACCCCACCCATGACTAGAACTACAATCTAATCATCCCTTCCTCAGCAGAGCAGAAAGGTAAGATGGAAGCCTTACTTCTCCATGCTCTCCCATATAACCAGGTATGAGGTAGGATCAATCAAGCCTTCAAATGTCAATCTATATTTCTATGACTCCCACTGCTCAATTCCACCAGCAAAACCAAAAAAGATCAGGCTTGACGTTCCTGATAGGTCAGTGATAAAACCACAAGCTAGAAAATAAACTCCCTCCCCCTTCCCCCCCCCCCCCCAAAAAAAAAAACCCCAAAAAACCGAAATAAAACAAAACATTTCAGACCTTTATTTTGTGCCAAAGAAAAGCAAAAATCAAGACAGAATCCCTTTTTGTTTTCTTTTATAGATCATCTTTAATATTATTGCCCTTAGGTCTGAGTGGTTAGCCAATATTCAGGGCCTTTCTGGGTTGTTTCCATTAGGAGGAGAAATTGCTGATAGTCAGGTATTTCTTTAGTGCAATCCTGTTTATTTAATAAGAATGTACACAAAGTCTGGTTTCCCTGAACAGAGTAGGAACAAACAACAGGAGGTAGCTTTTCTCTTTCAGAAATCTAGCCAGGACTCTGTCCATAAGGCAATCTCTCTCTGCTTCACATTCAAACTGCTTCTCTGGCCCTGTCTGCTTCTGACACACTAGCAGCTATACCAGCAATGTGCTTTAATGAAGACACTCCTACACCAACAGGACAACTTCTTCCACTGGCATAGTTAATCCACCACCCCACCTCGCCCATCAACATAGCACTGTCTATCCAGGCAGTTAGGTCGGTATAACTACGTTGCTATGGGGAGTGGATTTTTCACCCCCAAGAGAAATAGTTATATCAATATAGATCTGTAGTGTAGACCTGGCCTTATTCTCTTAGTTCCTGCTCTCACCTTACCATGTGATCCAATGCCTGGGCAATGGTTTCTATTGTTTCAGTGATCTCAAACAAAAGGGCTTTAAATTGCTCCCTCATTTAGCTTGAATGATAGGTGGTTAGCACACCCATTAGCTTCAATAAGGTGAAGATGGTGGCCCATAGTTGAAGACATGCTTGCTAGCACCCATCAAAACCCTCCCACGTGATATTATTGTTGCTTACCTGATTTATCAGTACCATCTTAGAAATACTGTAGTTTGAGCCTGCACTATTTGAAAGGCAGAGTATGGTAAGATTTGTACACTGAAAACTGAGCTTAAGGATGATATCCCCTGACCCCCTTTTTTGCTTCATTGTTATGGTAAGTTACATATTTGATTAAAGTTATATGGTAAAAAAAAAAGTGTTCATTTCATCCGCTATAATACTGGAACTACCTAGATTGCATATTTTATTCCATTGCAGTGCAGCTCTTTATTTTGCATTTCTTTTTCCTTCACACTACCTATTTTATCATTAAAGGTTTTAGTACTTGGTAGTAGCAAAATAATTAGTAAAGTCTTCAGTGATTGTATGTGAATTGCTGACTATAAACCAAATAAAATACTATGCAGTATTAAATGTAATGTTGTGGTTGAGAATTTCAGTGTTTGAAATGCATTTACCAAGTAGAAATTCATACGTTAAGGATTCAGGATATTCAAAAATTTACTTCATCCACATTGCATGACGTGTATAGTGTGGCATTTTGGGTTACTCATTAAGGTACTTAAAGATATGTCTTAAAGCACGGGAGCACAACTCCCAGGGAGACTATGAACAGGTGTCTTTACCATTCTCTCTTTATGAAAAGATGGGAAGTGGGTCTCAGAACTAGGGGAGAAGAAACCTGGAATGTTTTTCTTCTATAATATAGTCTCATATAGGGTTGCAGTACAGAAATGATTGAGAATCACTGCCTTAAAGCAGAGTGTACATAATACTGCTGACACAACTGCAGTGTTTCGAGCAGGTTATGCAACTGTAGTTTTGTGAAGCTTGTGTGATACAAATTATACAAACTATTTATCAGCTAATCTACATATTTGCATAGAGACAAAACATAAAAATTGTACAACTTTAGCAATGGTAAGAAGCATCAAAATTATAGCCCTGGTGAATGATGTCCTGTGCTTATCTATAGCAGTGGTCCCCAACTTTTTTACATCATGCCCTCTGTCACGACAACTGAATCAGGGGGCCCTTGAGGTGTATTCAAGAGCTCTGATTACTCCCTTCTACCCCAGTCTCACATTGGGGGTGTCACACTGGCTGGATTGGTGGATGGGGCATTTAGTATATTGTTTGACATCACTATGTCAAAATAATAATAATTCATGTAAGATATGCCATGTCTGGTATTGTTAGAAAGGTTATAATATGTTAAGTAAGATGATAATACTTTTGTTCATGTGTTATATGTGTAATGGAAGTTATGGATATATTTGATATATCTGTATTTCAAATTGTGCTGTATGAGACACACCCTAGACAGGGTGGCGGCAGAACAATAGCCTGCTTAATGGCCCATTGAGACATCCACAGATGCAAGGGGCCAAGGGGGAAAAGCCAGAGGTATGCCTGATGAGTCACCAGGACTTGCTCATGTGACTCTGAACTCCATTTTAGTTCCTGTAAAATTCCACAAGTAGCATGGCAAGGACAGAGGGTATATAAGGCAGAAGCCTTGGGAATCCATTTTGTTCTTCAGCTGGGATTCAGCTTCAGCTACCAACCTACCTCTGGATCAGCTCATCTACAACTGAACTGAAGCTGTGAAACAAAGGACTGAAACCCATCCAAGTACTGGATGTATACCTGAGGGACTATACAAGCCCGCAAACTCCACAATTCTTCTAGAAACCTGATGTATATGGACTTTCAAATCATTTGTATGTATCTGATTGCTTTAATCCTTTAAAATTTCTCTCATGGTTTCTTTCTTTCTTTTTATAATAAACCTTTAGTTTTAGTTACTAAAAAGTTGGCTGGCAGCGTGGTATTTTGGGTAAGATCCAAACTTATATTGAGCTGGTACTGTGGCTGACCCTTTGAGGTCAGAGGGAACCTTTTTAGTAAAGAGCATAAAGTTTAAATAACTGGTCTCTTTACTGGACCTAGTGGCTGATTGGGAGCCAGAGACTGGAATGCAGTAAAGGGGGCTGTGTGTATTTGTATATTGGCTTCTTGATAACCAGTGTGGGGAATGAAAAGCACAGTATGTTGCTGGTTAGGAAGTCTGACTTCAGTGCCACCCACTAGTGCTGGGAGAATCTGCTCTCCTTTTGCAGCCTGCCTTGACCTTGGCATTTTCAGGTGGCTACCCTAGGCACGGAAGGGTCACACCCTCCCTTACCCTTGTCCGCGCACACACACACACACACCCCGCCCCCCAGCTGGGGCTGGGAGTTAGGGCACGGTTGGGGATGAGGCTGGAAGCAGGAGCCAAGGCTGGGAGGGGGTGGGGACCGGAATCAGCTGTAGCAGCCAGGGGGCCATAGCTGTGTGGGGGGACAGGCACTAGGGGCCTGTGGCTGGTGCTTTGGCCAGGGGTTGAGACTGCTGCCGGGAGCTGGGGCCGGACCAGGGGCTGCAGCAGGGCGGGACCAGGCCGGGACCCAAGCAGCAGCATGTCAGGGGCCAAGATTGGGTGCGACGGCAGCCAGAGCTTCAGGGCCAGGGTCACTGCCATGGCCGGGTTCTGAGCCAAGGCCATGGCTGGACCGGGAGCCAAGCAGCCCCAGCCAGGCGTGAAGGGCCAAAACCGGGGTCACGGCCAGGCACCAGGGATCACAACGGCTGGAGCTAGGGAGCCGGATGCCAGGGACCAAGGCTGGCACCAGGGCCAGGCACCAGGGCCAATTCAGGAGCTGCAGATGAAGAACCAGGAGCTGAGGCCTAGCCGGGTTCTGGGGCCACAGCTGGGGAAGCAGGACCAGAGCAGAGCTGCGGGCAGAGCGGGGCTGGGTGGCGGTCCCTCCCAACTCCCTGGAGGGTGGGGCTGGCTGGGGCCCTGCCGTGCCTCCCCAATGTTCCTCCACAACCTCTTGGGAGGAAGGCAGGCCCCACAGTTTGGGGACCTCTGATCTATAGGGTATCAGCAGGGCAAATTTTTTCACACCTACTACACAGCTATGAGATAGAGAGAGTGGTTGACAACTCCACTGCTCAGACACAAGGTAACTTTTCACTATACAGGTAAAGCTCATTTGTGTAGGAGACAGAACTTTCTTGGGGGCTGGTCTGAGACTGTAGAATGAACTCCACAAGAACTAAGGACTTTTACAAGTTTCACCAACTTCCACTCAAAATGTAAGGCACACTTCTTCCACTTTCCCATCTCTAACATAAATACATAGCCAGATGCACATTTTTTTTTAAAAAAAGACACCCCTACAAAAACAAAACACAACCACGCACACACTATTCTCCCCCTGGGGAGATGATGAGAGAAAGAACAAATCACAAGTGCCAGATCTTAATGCTGACACTCAGATACCAAGGTGATGAGGGCCATATAGCAACTTATTTATAATAAACAGAACAGAAATAACCTGCCAGCATGGGTCAACCCTGATCTCAGGGCAACTTCCTCTAGAAGTTATAGGCACAGTTTTGTCTCAATGAACTATACATTTTTTGGCCTCTCTGCTGATTCTGCCAATCAATGCAAATGGTGACGCGTTTGTGAAATGGGTTCCTAACTGAGATCCACCAAATTACTCTTATATAAGGGCCATCAAACATCCCTGAGAAGAGAACAGTGATTTAATGACACCATTCTATATTTGTGAAATATACAATAGACTGTATTGGCATAGACTGCTCTGTAAATTCAGTTAGTAAAGAAAGTTGTGCTTTTCCCTGAACAATTTCACAAATTGGCTATTGTGTCTATTTGAATTCACAACCTTAATGCAACTCAGATGTAAGTTACATTACAAAGATGTTTTCACCTCATGCTCACCTAATTTAATTTAAAAATAGCTCAATCAATTTTGTGAAACTTACAAAAACAAAACAAGAAAATTCACATTGTGAAGGAGACAAAACAGGCAAAGTTTCAGATCAAATTTGGAGAAAGTAACAACTACCTGAACAACCACACTGTAACAACTACTCTGGTTGATCGTGAATCATTGCATCTAGCACCATTAACACACTCTAAAGTTCTGAGTTCATACTATTTTATGTGCTATTGAATGGCACATTCCAAACTTTTACTTTCCCTATTCCACCACCTGCTTTATTTATTCTGAATAGTGTCATCCTTCTCTCTGAGTTATTTGTCTACATCTCAGTCACGAAGCATTATCAGGCTCTGAAAAAAAGAAAAGATATCCTATCCATTTTTGTGTCAATTACTCCTGCTAGGAAAATCAGCATAAGAGTGTTATCTAGTGTCAAGTTATTCTCTCATAATAAAAATCAGGGGGAAAAAAAATCATTCTGTAGCACTTAGGATGCTTCTTGTTTTGACCCTGGGCACAGAAGATCTGTTTTCCACTTATAGAGCTTGGTGATCTTTGATATTTTAATATATTTTATTAGTGTAAGGGGTTTTGTCCAAGCAGCTATCTGTCATAATGCACTTCAATCTTCAACTTCTTTTTAATAGAGACTTTGCAGGTCACATGGTAAGAATGATGACATATACTCTGGTAATAAGTAATCCTGCTGGGATCCAAAACATTTTTCAAAGACTTATGCATATCCCATACTTCTTGTAGATTTTGACTGGCTTTTCCATGTTTTTGTAACTAATTAGGGGCCTATTTCATATCCCAATTCATGTAGGATCCATTATTTACATTTAAGTTAAACTATTCTATAAAGCCAATTTTTAAGGAAGCCTTGAAAAATATAGCAGGAAAAGTAAGTTAATTTCATGTCCTCTACTGTAGCTCCTATGCCTTCACATTCCACTAACATTTCCATGATTGAAAACAAAGGAATTTCAGGATTTTAAATAACTAGTATGTTCAACAAATAGTCAGGGGGGTCATAAAAAAGTATTAAGGTGAAATAATAAAGTGATACAAATGAGAAAACCAGAAACAACAGGATAAAGGCTGTGACAAGGAATATGCACAACCTTGTAAAAATATTGTAGTACAATATTCTCCAGTTATGGTCCAAGTCACAATAGTGCTACGGTAGTATTAGAGAAATTATCACAAACCACTGCTTTTCTCATACATAATAATCTATTTATCAATTTTAGGATTTTGTATAGGATCCATCACTATAGCATCTAAGCTCTTCAGTGAGGCTGGGAGAAGGAGCTACAAAAATTCCTTCAGAATATCACTGGAAGCTAGAATTATTTCCTAAGTAAGTTTAGCAAAAATTATGTTATTTTCTGTGAAATGTTTTGTAATGGTTAGAAAAATATCAAGGTTATTGTTATGTATGTACAGAACAATAAAAATCCTCACAGGAAAGGAGCATCCACAGAGAAATAAAGAGCCTAAGATATAGGCCTGGGATAATAGAGCATCAAACTTGATCAGAAAGTGAACTGTAAGGAGAATCATATAAGAACAGTTCCATATAAAGCATTAGTGGCTCCATTAGTCAAGGTAGATTCTTTCATTATACTAAAAACAAAAGAGAGATGTAACTGCAAGACTAGCGAAGAATATTTCCAGAAATCACCCTCTCTCAATAGACCATTCACACTTGAAGAACAACTTCATCACCACACTGACTGCAGCATCTCATACTTTCAACACAGGAGAAAAGTTAGAAATGGAATGACATCTAGAACATACATCCACCAAAACTGAAAGCTTCTGAAAGAGGTTTTTTTATTTTATTTTGAAAGAAAATCCATCCATTCTAAGGGAAAAACTATAGTTGCTCAAAGAGGTCTGCTAAGCATATCATGAAAGGTTAAATAAACTGTATGTAAAAGAAACAAGCTAAATTGAGATTTAAAAAAATATATTTTCCAAAAGCAGATATAAAAACCATGTGTGAACCCTTTTATTCCAGATCGAGAGTGCTTTATTTATTTTTTTCTGGGGGGTTGGGGAAACAGAAGGGATTGAGCTAATTTGGATAAAGCACTTTTATTCTGGAATACACACATGGAGTTAATCAGGAATTAATCAAGCATAGTTATTCCAGAATAACTTCCAATGCAGACAAGCTTTAAGGAACACCATATTGCTGCTATTGCTAGTATCTTCCACTGAGCCTTGGTCTACATTACAGAGTTGGGTCAACACAAGGCAGTTTACATCAACCTAACTATGTAAGTGTCTACACTAAAATTTCACTCCTGCCAACGTAACTGCCCTGCTACGCCTATTTAATAACCATACCTCCACAAGAGGCATAGAGTTAATTTCAATGTAATTAAGTTGATGCAGTGTCAGTGTAGGCACTGTGCTGCTTACATTGACTGTTACTGGCTTTCAGAAGTCATCCAACAATGCCCCACACTGCCAGTACAATTGATACAAGTGCTCCTAGTGAGGAGACACACCACCGACACAAGAAGCAAAGTGTAGACACGTACAAGGAATGCAGTTACTGCAGAGGGTGTATGCCGAGGTAAGTCAGCTTAAGTTTGCAGTGTAGACATGCCCTGATACAGATGTTGTGCAGCATTTAAAAGCAAGGTATCTATATATCCATCATAGAGAATGTCTTCATACAATTTCAAACTATAACTTCCTATTGCCAAAAAACCCCAGTTTCTATTTCTCAAAATTCCTGATAAAGCTTACGAAGATTTTAATGATGACAGGATTCAGATGATGCTAAAATAAGAGAGGTTTGGTTGTTGGAACAAAAAGCCTTGCAAAGTATTACAGACCCTTCTTACCCTAGACCTCTTTTCAAAGGATTTATTAATTGTATTGTTTAAAGATTATGACATATTTACACTCAGCTAACACAAGAAGAGTTAGTAATTTACAGTTACTAATGGGTGTAAGAAATTGCATGTTTAATAGGATACTTGATTTTAATACATTGACCTTTTTACCTCCTGTCCAGTTGCTTTGTGTTGAGGCAGGTTGATTACTGCATTTAACTCTTTGGTGATTTGTGTGTTGAGGACAAAGGCTTAATTTGTTGTCTGAGTACTTTCAGTATTGAAAAAAAACATTCGTTACTTAGGATGGCTTCGGAAAGCCATTAAAACGATGTAGAATAACAGTAATATTTCTGCCTTGCCTTAGCCAAGATCATAACATTTTAGAGTCACTTTAACAAAAACCTTCTACAAAGCATTTTTTTTAAACACAAAAATAAGAATGCAAAGTAAGTAAGTAAATAAACTGAGGCTTTCCGTACAATTTATAAAGAAATTATTACAACATTTTTGAGTACTTATTGAACTCTGTAGAGTCACAATTTATTCAAGGAACTGAACAATCCAAAAATTACACAGACATAGGGCATTTAGATAGTTGGTATCATCAACACTTCAGAATCATGAGACATAGAAACTGGTGAAGAACAAAGAAATTATAACAATAGCAGGCAGCTAGGGTGACAAGTAAAAACTTTCTCCACCAGTGAAGTGGGACATCACAAGAACGTAGTCTAAGCAGGAGGATTGGTTTTAGCATTACTTTGCTGTACCTGAAAACCTTTTTGCCACCAAGGAGGCACACTCCTATCCCTCACCCACCTCCAAAAAATCCTTCTCTCCCAACTGAACAGTCACAATTCAACCTGTCCATGTTCATCTGATCTCCAGACAGACTGTATCTCTTTGTAAGTTACCAAGAAACCTCCCTCCTAAACTCAAGGGCTCAACTATCTACTGTTAACAGCCTCTCAAGTTCAATGACACCTATCACCAAATAACACTGTGCTAGCTGTGTCTGAAGTGGCTGTTAACCTTTTCTAAGGGTTTCCATCTCAGATATTTTAAGTTATTAGTTTCATCTCCTTTGTCACAGTACTCTTGGAAGTCATGGGCTAAATCCTAATGCATTTTCTTGAAAATGCAGGCATGCATGCCCGGTCTATAAAGCCTGACAGTCGGGTGTGGCCCCGCCCATGCTCAGCCCCCGCTGGCGAATGCACTCTTAGCCAGCCTCTCTGCTGAAGAGGGCAGGGGCTGGGTGTAGGTGGCCGCCCAGCTGGGGCGGACCGGCCGGCGCTGTAGTGTGGTGCAGACCAGTGGCGCTGTGAGGCCTGGGAGTGCTCGGGTCAGAGGCACTCCGGCCGGGCCAGGGGCTGAGAGCGCTTGGGCCGGAGATGCTCCAGGGCCTGGGGCAGACTGGCCAGCCTGGGGACAGGGCAGGCTGGCCAGTGCTGTGGCATAGCATGGGCTGGCAGCGTTCTGGGAGCTAGGGCAGACCAGCCAACCCAGGGCCGGGGTGGGTCGGTGCTGCGCTGCTGGGACAGGACAGGTGGACACTCCGGCAGTGGGAATGTGCCGGTGATAGGGTGTGGCGCAGTTTGGCAGCGCTCCGGGGGCTGAGGCGGACTGGGGTTGGGTTGGGTCTGCACTGGTGCACTCTGGCAGTGGGAGTGAGGGGGCGCTGGAGTGAGATGGCCAGCCTGGGCCAGGGTGGGTTGGGGCGGGGCAGCACTGGAGCACGGGTTCTGGTGGTGCTCAGGCCGCCCGGCGCTGGTGCTGGGGCCACCCAGCCACCCTGGCTGGTGTTCAAGCCGCCTGGGGCGGGGCTCTGATTGGAGAGTGGGCGGAAGGGGCATGGCTTCAGATGGAAGAGGTGGGGCCAGGGGACTAACCTCCCTGAACGGGCAGTTCATGATTCGCTCAGGAATGCAGGGATTATCTTTTAATGGCAATTATCAATGTTACCATACACTGAGGCCTGCTCTCCACTTAAAAATTATTTGTAAAAACTATGTCGCTCAGGTGTGTGAATATTTTTCCACCCTGAGCATTGTAGTTAGGTCAACCCAACCCTTGGTGTAGACACTTCTAGGTTGATGGAAGGATTCTTCTGTTGAGTTAGCTATCGCCTCTCAAAGTGGTGGATTACCTACCTTGATGAAAAAATCCCCTCTATCAATGTAGGAAGCATGCACACTACAGAAACACAGTTGTTGTTCCATAGCTGTGCTGCTGGAGTGGCTACAGTATAGGCGTACCCTGAGGGTCTTATTTCTTGCTGCAAGCTGTAATCTAATGATAATGAATAGCAATGATTTTAGTGTCCCTCGAGACATGTTGTGAATCCACACAGAAAGAAAACAGAAAGCAAACATAACCAGTCTAGGAGTAAAACACACAAATGCTTTAGAGTATTAAAAATTGATATTTCTTAGCTGACACAATTCAGCTCTGATAATTCTATGTCATTTAAAATCAACTACTTTATATCACCCAGAAATATTCAACTAAGTCAGGCCAAGGACATTTTATCTTCATCACAGCTGTCATTCTTCTTCTCTTCTACCAGTCAGGGAGTTAAGAGAAAATCTATACGGGACCATTTGCTTATTAATTGCGGGGGAAAAAAGCCAGCTACTCCATATATATACTAGTTCCAGAACAATTCTCCTGTCAGCAACAATGTCACCTGAACTACTAAATATACACTTAAACACTCAGTGGACACATCAGACCCCCCAAACAGCTGGCAGCTTTAGGCTCCTCATTTCAAAATGAATTAAACAGTCATCACCTCCACCAGGAAAAAAATTAGCATTAGTAGAGCATGTTTGTACTTTCAGAGGAAATCAGCTTTCTGTAGATAAGCCTAGCACCATCTCTGACGTTATATGACTCCATGGATTCATGTAGAAGTCTGAAGATAACGCAAGGATTTAAGCAATGTGATATCTTTTTCTATGGCTTCATCCTTATGTAATGTTTGGTAAACTAATTCCAAACTAATTTGGAAAAGCTGAATAAAAACATTTATTTGCCAAGATGCACATGTTAAGATTTCCCTATTACTCACTCATGTAGGGAAGGGGAAAAGAGCGAGTAGATCAATGTACAATGTTCTTTGATTACATGCTTCCTACTTTAGTTCATGAACACTTGTGATCTTTGAGTGTACATGGTACATATCTTAAGAGTCAATGCCTTCAGATTCAAATACTATAACTGAGCACTACGCAGTTAATAATAGAGGGACATTTGAATTCAGTTTTAAGATAGGGTTTGAATCAGTGTCATTGGCCAATATTTCTGTGACCTAGATGAACATTTTGAGCAACTGGGGGCTTGGCTTACTCCTATAAAATGTAAATGTCTTTATTTATGCAGTTAACTCTTAAGAATGGATTCGGCACTGTTGCCAAAAACATACACACACTCATCTCCAAGCAAATGTTTGATCAACTGTGAAATTAATAGACAGCATGATAACCACAGTTTTGCCATTGTTATTAAATCAGTGCCTTCTTTTATTTCAAACTAGTATCAGAGGATAAAAGAGGATGTCTACATTACAGCTGGCAGCTTGCCTCCCAGCCCAGGTAGGCAGACACACATTAACTCTGCTCTAGCTAGATCAATAAAAATAGTGCAGACCACTTCAGCATGGGTGACAGCACGGGCTAACCATCTAAGTAAGGACCAGAAGGTCGGACAGGCTTGTTCTTGAGTAGCTAGTCCATGCTGCCACCTGTGCCACAACTGTCCACACACTGCTATTTTTTGCACGCAAGCTCAAGCAGAATTAGCATGGGTCTGTCCACCCAAAAAGGAAGGCATGCTCCCAGCTGGAGTGTAGTCACACCCCAAATTGTGGTCCATATTTGGAGCTACCCAAGTTTCTCAACAGTGTCATAACAAGGGAGAAAATGAGTATAAGTCAGAAAATCTGCTTTACCTATTTTGTTTATTAACACATAGTCAGGCAAAGCCTACCGATTTTTAAAGGATCTGTGAAATATTGTATACACACACACACACACACACACACACACACACACACACACACACACACACCCTACCTCTAACACAATATTGTTAGATTGCATTTGTTAAAATTGTGGTATTTTTATGTCTCTTTTGTTTTCCCCATTTCTTTCTCAGTGCCATAATGCAATCCTCCTGGTTTAAGCACCAGACTTCAAATGAGAGTTCTATTCAAAGCCACGTACAGACAAAATAAGTGGTTTCCTTAGTAATGGGAACTATGTGAAAGCCTTTGAAACAGCCCTCTCCCAGTAAGTCTCCCCCTCAGTTTATTAGTGCACAAACACATCATGCAGCTTGTGAGCATGCCCAAAGTCTGTGATGGTGATAGAGGGTGGGTGGGAGAATATTTATTGCATTGCTAATTAAACATATTTCCTTCTTCAAAGTACAAATGTAATATGCTTGAGTACTTTTTAAAAATCATTCATTTTCTAGATTGTGAATTGAAAACCCAAAATTATGTACTAAAACTATTAATCAATTCATTCCAGTATTCATTACATTTATATATTTTAAAGTGTACTTGATCTAAACTAGTATTCTGAGCTAACCTTACTCTCAACACGTGTTACACACATCCTGCCTATTCCTTGTTTCTCCTAGTTCATTTCATAACAATTATACTTGAAGTAAGCTTGAGTTTATGATATTGAACAGGGAAAAATCATGATGGTACTTTTTTTGAGCTCAGAAGCAAAAATAAATAAAATGGTAAGGATATCATCTCTACAGTATCTAGAATGTGGTCCTGTTTATACAGGTTTCCAAGGCAGCAATTTAGCTTCCATACAGATAGCTGTGAATTATAAAAAATCTAAAATTGCTATTATCGTCTATATTCAGTCCCATCCCTACAGAATATTCCAGCTAGAATACTATGATAAAATAGTGTTAGTCTGATTTTAGCCAAAAAAGCTAGGAAAATCAAGTCTGATATTCTGTCCTTAGGAGTGACAGCCAAAGCTGAGAGGTACACATAACAAATAAGATTAATATTGTGGGGGGAAATGTACCATAAAAACTCAGTTGGTACTCCAAAGAAAAGCCTGTGACATCTACATTGCTGGATTACCTACAAAAACAAAAACAAAACAAGGATACAGACTTTGTTTAAAATTGAGGTGAGAATATCCTAATGTGTCACCTTTTTTGCATTCCTGATCCATTCAGAAATGTAATTACGTTGCTAAAATTGGGGAAAGATGCAAACCCTCACAACCAGGCCCAGAATATCCTCTTCTCCTATTTCATCCAGTACTCAGTGAACACTGCTATTCCTCTCCTCCACATCACTGAAAGATCTGTAGCAGACTCCCTTGATGGGTTTCTGCTGGTCCCATTAATCTCCTCCTTCAAAGCTGGTGTACATTGCAGTCAAGACTATATCAAAACTGAAAGAACTCAGAAAAGACACAGGTGAATTTTGCACAAAACCATTCAAGTTTGGGTCATGTATAGGTGGGCTTCAGGGGAATGAGAGAAAGGAGTCTTCAAGGCCTGCAGGAGAAGGCAGCTGACCATTTTGCTGGAGTGAAGTTGGATGGGTCAGCAGACTAGCACAGAGGGGAAAAAACTAAGAGTTGGGAGAGTTGGACAGGAGAGGGATAAACTATTGGATGCCAGAGGAAGGGAAGTTGAAGGAAAGGAGTCTGGAAAATAAGTGAGGTCCCCATGGTTTCTTCTTAAACAAACTATCATTTAGACAAACAGGTTTAAGTTGGTTCTTCTGGTGACCCATCCTTACTCCTGAGAAGGAAAGTCATTCAACTAAAAGAACCTTGCATTCTCAGATGAATTCACCTCATTAATAGTGAGAGAAAAACAATGGGAAGAAGCCATATGAGTTACTATTAAAATGGGATGATCTTCTCATAAATGCCACATCCTCAAATGCCATTAGTCTTCCAAGAGCATGGTTTCATAATGAATCCGAAGAAAAACTTCTTAATCCCCTCTCAAGCCATCGTTCATTCAGAACATAGCTCAAAATGCCACTGGGTAGTTCTTAACCCTGCAGAGAAATTCTTGACAATACGAATCCACCTTATTTTCTGGTTGCTACAGGTTTTACCCTTTTGGTGTTTTCAGCTGAATCTCCAAAGATGTATCATAAGAGCATCAGGCTGAACCCCAGAGAACCTCTCTTTTTAGAGGCCTCTAAACCCGTCATTACATTCTCATACATTAAAGGGAAGTTGATCTGTCAAACATACTGGCAGAGCCAATGAGAACTGTTCACTGGGAAACAATGGTTTCTCTGAAGTATTATTTGTGGCTTAGATCAACAGAAACATTCCAACATCCTGCTCCCAACAAAGGCATCAAAAGGCCAAGAAGACACAGACTTTCTCCTTTCTTTCATGAGACCTTCTCTCCACTTTTGCTGGTCTGACACAGCTCATGAACATGAAAGAGATGCAGCACTGCAGTCAGGAGAGTACCAAAACTGAAGGTGGAGGGCTGACCATCAACTTATGATTACCCTGAGGATAGATAATAGGCAAAATGGCATAGCCACACATAATATGGACTACCTGTAATGAAGAACTCTAGGATAATAAAAGGGATGAATGTGTCAATGGAGATATGCCTCTTTGAGAAGGATGGAGCAGGTGACAATTTATGCCACCTAACAATCTGCCCCAAAGACTCTTGAATAGAACCACCAGGTCCACTCTGCAGGAGAAACCTGGAGAATGGTGTCTATGACTAGTATATTTCAGATCACTAATCACTATTATATTCTTTGTCAGACTGACAGGCAAATTGATAAAATGTGTGTGTGTGTGTGTGTGTGTGTGTGTGTGTGTGTGTATGGAACAGAGAAGGAGATGTGTCTTGGGAGGTTGAGGAGATTAGTCTATTTTGGGAATGGAAGAGAAAAGACGGTTACTAACCTTCTGTAACTGTTGTTCTTCGAGATGTGTTGCTCATGTCCATACCATGCTAGGTGTGTGCGTGACTACTTGCAAAGCTACTGGAATTTTTTGCCTTAGCAGTATCTGTAGTGCTGGCTCCGGCGCACCCTGGAGCTCTGTGCTCATGAGCTGGTATATGAGGCATCACCAGCTCTGTGCCCCCACTTCCTTCCAATGGCTGGGAAGGAGGGTGGGTCATGGAATGGACATGAGCAACACATCTCAAAGAACAACAGGTACAGACGGTTAGTAACCGTCTTTTCTTCTTTGTGTGCTTGCTCATGTCGATTCCATGCTAGGTGACTGACAAGCAGTATTGGTGGAGATGGGCTCGGAGCTCATGGATGTGCTGTTTGCAGCACTGCTCAGCCAAAGGTGGTGTTGTCAGGGGCCAGCTGGATGATGGCATAATGGGACACAAAGGTATGAACCAATGACCAGGTTAGCAGCTCTGCAGATGTCCTGGATCAGCACCTATGCCTGGAAAGCTGCCAATGAGGCTTAAGCCCTGTAACTATCATGTGTAACGATCGTCAGCAAAGGTGCCTTTGCCTCCTCATAACAGATGCAGGAGGTTAACCATGAAGATATCCTCAGCAGACCTTTCATTCTTTCTGCCAGTGCATTGAAGAGCTGTGTGGACTTGTGGAAGGCTTACTCCTGTCAATATAGAAGGCCAGGGCTCGCCAAACATCAAGGGTGTGCCAAATATTTGTATGATTTTGGAAAAAACACTGATAGAAAGGCTGGGTGGGATCACAGCTGAATCTTGTCCTTGTAGAACATCGTATATGGTGGTTCCAAGGTGAGTGCTCTGATCTCAGAGACCGACCATACAGAGGTAATTGCCACTAAGAAGGCTACCTTCCAGGAAAGGAGCAGTAACGGGCAGGTGGCTAAGGACTCAAAGGGGGAGGGGCTCATAAGCTTTGCTATAATCAGGTTCAGGTCCCATGGAGGTATCGGATCCCTGACCTGAGGGTAGAACCTCTCCAGGTCTTTCAGGAAGGCCTTTCTACATGTTATGTCATGGGAAAAGAAAGATTTACCTTGGATCAGGAGGTGGAAGGCTGAGATGGCCACCAGGTCAATGGTGAGAGGGCTAAACCTTGGTGTTTGAGATGCAGCAAGTAGTCCAATAAGACTGGATTGGTACCTAGAAAGGGGAGATTTTTTGGTTTAAGGCCCAGGGGGAGAACCTCTTTCATTTAACCAGATATGCTGTTCTGGTGGAGGGCTTTCTATTGCTCAACGGTACCTGTTGGACCTGAGCTGAACAAGCCCGTTCATCTGACTTTATCCAGGTAGTCACCATGCCGTCAGGTTGCAGGGAAGCTAATCCCGGGTGTAGGATCTGACTGTGGTTCCGAGAAAGAAGGTCGGGCTGAAGAGTTAGTTCCAGCGAGGGTGCAATCAACAGCTCCATTGGCATGCTGAACCAGTGTTGACGTGGCCATGTGACAGCGATTAGGATCACATTCACCTTGTCGTGTTTGATCTTTATCAATACCATGTGGATCAGTGGTACCTGTTGGAAGGCGTACATGAGTGGCTCTATCCACAGGAAAAGGAAGGCACTGGAGAAGGAGCCCTCGTTGAGAGCTCAGATTGAGCAGAACTGCTGGCACTTCTTGTTCTGTGTGGATGCTGTGGCGAGGTGGGCCTGTTTTGCCCCATGGGTCTGCGCTCCTTACGGCTATGCCGGTGGTGTGGCTGGGTGGGAGCGGGGGAGGGGCCCGGTCCCACCCTCTACCCCGGGCCCCGACCCAGGAACCCTGCGAGGAGTAGCCTCAAACAACTTAGTCCAAGGGCTACTACCTTCCCTGGGTCACTCGTCTGTAGCCCCCCCCTGGCTTGTGGCTCTCCTTCAGGCTCTTTGGGGCCGGCATCCTCTGGTCTTGGTTGCACAGGCTCCTTACCTCCCGTGGCTGGGTGCTCTCGCCACACCCACACTAGCTCCCCCACTGGCTCCACACCTTGCAGCAGCTCTGCTCTGCTCCGCTCTACTCTACTCCGCTCCTCCACTGACTCCACGCTTTGTAGCAGCTCTGCTCCGCTCCTCTGCTCAACTCCCTCTCAGCTGCACCCATCTGCCTGACTGGGAGGCTTTTAACTGCTGGGGCAAGTTCCTTCATTGGCCCCAGCTGGTCTGATTGGCGTAATTGGCCTAATTGCCCTGGATTGGTCCCAGCTGGCCTGATTGATCTAATTGGCCTAATTGTCCTGGAGTGGCCGCAGCTGGATCACCCAGGGAACAAGGATTTGCTAAGCCTGGGGCTGATATATATGCCTTCCAGCACCCTCCTATAGCCGTCAGGGTTGGCCCCGTCACAATGCAAAGAGGTCCACTTGGGAAATCCGAGACTTTCGGAAGATCATGCATGCCAGTGATTTCCAGGCAGAGTGACAACTTGTGGCAAGATGACAGGATCTGCTGAGAAGGTCCTCTAGGGCATTCCTGGTACCCAGGAGATGAGAAGTCATGATATGAAAGTTATTTTGTACTGCGAGAGCACACAAAACGAAGAGCTTCCAGACACAGAGCTGACGAACAAGCATTATCTTGCTTGTTGATATAGCACATCGCAGCAGTGTTGTCTGTTAGAATCTGGACTACCCTGCACACCACATAGGGAAGGAACACTTGGCAAGCTAGTCGAATAGCCTTGAGTTCTCTGACAATTATATGGAGGTTGCAGTCCTCCTGAAATCAAATTCCCTGAATGCTGACATTCTTGATGTGGGCCTCCCAACCTAAGTCTGAGGTGCCAGAAACCAGTGTCACCGAGGGAGATAACCCTTTGAAAGGTATGCCCTTCATCACCGTGTGTGGGTTCGACCACCATTCAAAGGATGACAATGTGAGGTGATAATGTGATGATGTGGTCCAAGCTGTGCCTGATTGGGGTGTACACCAAAACTAGCCATGACTGTAAAGGCCTGAGGTATAGAAGCTCATGGTGAACCTCTTAGGTGCAGGCTGCCATATGCTCCAACAACTTGAGGCATGTTCATGCTATTGTGAGGGGTCAGGTCTGAATGTGCACAATGAGATCTGACATGGCTTGGAACCGAGGCTCTGGGAGGCAGGCCCTGGTCTGGATGGAGTTGAGGACTGCACTGATAAACTCTATCCACTGGACCAGAAAAAGAATCAACTTCTGCTTGTTTACTAGCAGGCCAAGGCATTGGCAGGTGGTCTTTACCAGAGATAAACTGTGATGGACCTGAGCCTGTGACCTACCCTTGATGAGTCAGTCATCTAGGTAAGGGTAAATCTGTACTCCCCGACGTCTCAGATAAGCTGCAACTACCAACATATACTTTTTGAAAACCCTTGGGGCAGACAAGAGGCTAAAGGGTAGTGCCATAAATTGATAATGGATTTGATTCACCATAAACCGAAGGAACCACCTGTGGCCGGAGAAGATTAAGATATGGAAGTATGCATCTAAGTCAAGGGTGCCGAATCAGTCCCCTGGATCCAAGGAAGGGAAATTAGAAGCTAGGGAAACCATGTGGAATCTCAGCCTCTTAAAATACTTGTTGAGGCAGAGCAGGTCTAAGATAGGTCTGAGGCCTCCCTTTACTCTGGGAGTAAGGAAGTAATGGGAGTAAAACCCTTTCCCCTTCATATCTGGAGGAATTTCCTCTATGGTCCCCATTCATAGAAGGGCCTGCATCTCCCGAACAAGAAATTGCTTGTGAGAGGGGTCCCTGAAGAGGGACAGCGAAGGAGGGTGAAGGGAATGAGGAGAACTGCAGGGTATAGCCAGTTGAGATGGTGTTGAGGACCCAACAATCTGATATAATTTGGACCCATGCAGGGAGAAAGGGTAACAAACGGTTTAGGAACAGGGGAGGGGCTGGATCCTGATACGGAACTGGAAAGCCGTCCTTGGGCACACCCTCAAAACAGCTGATGTTGCCTCCATGGGTGGCATGAGTGGCCTGGTTGAGTTGCAGAACAGGTCGGGCCTGGGTGAGGACGTTCAACGCCTCTGTCCTTGTCTTTCTTCCTGTAGGAGCCATACTGCAATGGCCTGGAGCTTTCCATTGCTGCAGCAATGGGAGGACCTGCATCCTAGAAGCCTACAGTATGTCGCGGCCTACCGAACACAAGGTGAGTCTGGTGTCGGTCTTCGCTGAAAATAGAGCGTGGCCTTCAAAGGGAAGGTCCTGTATCAATTGTTGCACTTCCTGGGATAACCCTGACGATTGCAGCCAAGAATATCAACACATGGACAACACAGAAGCCATTGATCTTGCCATAGAATCCGCTGCATCCAGTGCCACAGCTCTAGCCACTGCTTTGCTCTCCTCAAGAATAATAGTAAAGTCCTGTCCTGACTCGTGATGCAACAAGTCCTTAAATTTTGACAGAGAGTCCCAGGTATTATAATTGCATGTCCTCAACAAGGCTTGCTGGTTAGAGATTGTGAATTGAAGGCTGGCTGTGGAATACATTTTTCTTCTGAATAGATCCAGCTTCTTAGAGTCTTTATTCTTTGGAGTTGAGCTTGCCTGACCCTGCCTGTCCCACTCATTTGCGGCAGCCATCAC
Source organism: Emydura macquarii macquarii (assembly GCF_026122565.2). Classification (NCBI taxonomy): domain Eukaryota; kingdom Metazoa; phylum Chordata; order Testudines; family Chelidae; genus Emydura; species Emydura macquarii. The sequence continues at coordinate 15,644,477 of NW_027132773.1, forward strand.
TAAGGAACCTGGGGGCAGGTGAGAAAAGAGATACCCAAACCCTTTAGCCGGGACATATTCTTTTCGGCCCCCTTTGAATTGAGGGAAGGGAAGATGGTGATTGCCACAGGGCCTTAACCACTTTGAGCTCCCCTTCATGTACTGGCAGCATGACCCAGTCCAGCGCCACGGTTGCTAGAACATCAAATAAATTGTCCATGGGCTCTTTGAGTTGCTCTGCCTCTAGGTTTAAGTTGGAGGCCACCCTTTTGAGGAGCTCCTGTTGGTCTTGAAAATTGTTCAACGTAACTGGGGGGCCTGTGCTCGCAACCATCTCGTCTGGGGATGACAAGAATGATGGTAATGTCGGGGGAGGAGTGGCATCTTCTCCTGCAGGGGAGCTGAAGCAGTCACTGCATCCTGACACTCAGTGTCAGGATCAGAAGCTGAGTCCTGACCTTCCTCTGGGGTTGTCAGTACCCAGATGACTGGTAGGAGAAGGAGCCCAGTGCCAAAAGGATTCCATACGGGTTCCAATATGGCCAGTGGACTGACCATTGGCCTTGAGGCCAACATGCTGCTGCGGGCACCGCACCGGAAACTTGTGCCCCGGGTTGGTGATGGCAGGGTTGGGGAGTAGGTTCTCCTTCTGACCCTGTGGAGGAAGATCCTCCCTCGGAGACACAGGTGTAGCTGACTGTGTCTCAGCTTGGCTACAGCACGATGCTAGAGAATGGTGCAGTAGGGATGGAGATCAGTGCTGAGCTTCCCTGGGTCAGTGCTGTTCCGGTGAGCACTGGTGGTACGGCGAATAGCTCAGTACTGGGGAATGATGAGCTGGGGATCGGTGCCAGGAGTCCTGCGCTCTGTACCGTATTGTCAGTGACTGGTGCTGAGACAACAAGGACTGATACCAGGGCAGCCGGGAATGGCACCACCCTTCTGGAGGTGAACATCTTGGTGCCAGGGACTGAGATCGCGTCTTCGGAGACTGCTGCCATGAAGGTGGAGACCTCCTTCGTGAGGATGATGACCGGTGCCTGGGCATCCATTGTGATGGTCCCATCACAGGGTTCCTTTTAGACGTCTGCACCTTCAATGATTCCGGCACTAGGGCGTGCCTAGGCATGGGGATAGTGGTAGGGCCATGTGGTCCCAGGCAGCCTGCAGTACCCCCAGTGTAGACGGAACCACTATTTGGAGGGGTTCCCTTCCGCTTCCTGGAGTTGGAGGCAGTTCCCTCATTGGGCTTAAAGCTCTAGGTGGGAACACTAATTCCTGCCACTCTGATATGGGCAACTGGCTCAGCAAAGGTCCTGCGCCTGACCCCACTTTTTTGGCCTTCTTGGGGGCAGGGAAGCACCCTCTATCTGAGAGCTTCTTTTCCCGCTTCTTCAGAGTTGGGGGAGTGAAACAGCGTTGAGATGATCCCAGTGCCGGTGGAGTGCTCTGCATTGACGCCGACATGCTCGGCACCAAGTTGGCATGGCGGGGTTCCGAGGTCGGTCTCAGCACCATCTCCATGAGTAAGGATTTGAGGCAGATTTCTATATCTTTTTTAGTTCTCAGCCTGAAACCCTTGCAGATACTACACTTGTCCTTTCTGTGTGCTTCACTTCATACAACTGTCATGGAGATTGTTGAGTGGAAAGGGTTTGTGGCAGGTAGCTCATGGTTTGAAGCCTGGGGAACAGGGCATGCCCCGCTTCCCTGACAAACGTCCCTAATGGAACTACTACTACTTAACTATATATGAAAAAGAACTATATTACAACTACTAAGATAGCAATTCTACAGCACTTGCAACTGCAAGAGAGAGAGAGGGAGTTCCAGTAATCTGCATGGGCAGGAAGAAGGAACTGAGAGGGTGCAGGGCCAGCAGCACCTCATATCCTAGTGCATGAGCGTGGGGCATCAGGGGGGTGCCAGAGCCAGCCCATATGGATACTAAGGCAAAAAATTTCAGTAGCCATGCACGTGGGCGCAGATACCACACCTACCATGGAATCAACATAAGCAAGCACTCAGAGAAGAACCTGCTGGCCTTGTTCTATTGGATCAAATGCAGTTTGACAGAGGCTGTTGAAAGAACCTTTACGTTTACGTTCTGGACGGTCCCATTCCAAATCCAATAATTTTGCTTGAGGAAAAGACACTATCACATTCTTGTGTTTCATTTTCAACTGAACCGTCTTGTCTCAAGAGAAAAAAAAATTCTTCAGTGTCCAGTGCTTATGAATTATATATTCATTAATATTATTAATGAGCAAGACATCTCAGTCACATTCCTCTGAAGTGGGTGAGGAGATTTCTGTCTTCAGACAAAGATCTAATGACTATGTGGTTCAAGTCAATGAAGTCTGACTGTTCTGGTTCTCAGAAAAAGGAAGGCAAACCCCAAAGAGGCACAAACACAGCTGAGGCGAAATCAGTTTTAAAGCAGAATAAATAGTACACTGAAAACATAGTTCTTGAAAACATAAGAACCTCTAATTATTAACCTCTACCATCTGGCTGCTATGCACCACTGTAGTCCCTCAGGATTCTCCTTGAATAAGGAGAATGCTCAAGTGAAATAGAGCTGCTGTGCTGTCTCTATGCCACTCCCTCTGAGCCCCCAGTGAAGGGGCATGTTCTAAGGAAAGGTAGTATGGACAGATCCCTGGTTGCCAGAATCCACACTTAGAACCAGGGGCAGTTGGCCATAAATTAAAGTAGTTCTGATATTTTTCCAAGCTGCATCAGGGACCACACCAGTTCCAGTACAGAACACATTCAGACGGATGACTTCATGTCAACCTTGCAGAAATCCTGCCCTCTTTGAGCTCTGTTGACTGCAGTTCTGGCACAACTCAGGAATTCTCTGAATTCCAACATCTGAAGCACAGTTGTCATTTGATTAAAAACTTGAGCTTACCTGGAAACATGCAAAACTCCGATAGTTATCAAGTTAAACAACAGACCATTAACAAAGTCCATGTTCAAACATAATCAAGTTGCCTTCAGATTTGAACATATTTCATAAGAAATTTAAATATATAAGAAATTTGCCCTTATTGTGCTGCTCACTAGGGCCCAGATCTTGCCAGGACATATATTTGGGTGGACTCTTACACCCACATAGAGTCCCACCGAAGTTAATGGGTATTTATATGGATGTAAGGGTAAATCCATAGGGACCCTTGTATGGGACTGTGAACTAAATTTCTTGTGTCCTTCTGCTTAATCTCTACCCTTTTAGCATCAGTAATCCTCAGTACTTGCTAAAGGGAGAGTTGGTGGCAACAGCATATTTAGGTTGCCTAACACTTTCCATATGAAAGATTCTTGCAAGCATTTTTAGAAGCTCTAATACCTCCATTGTTTGCAGCAAGCCTTTGAAATTCAGCACAGAAAAAGCTCTGGAGCTAGAAACATGCCTTTTGTTTGTCACTTAAAAATCTGTTCATGTTTGGCTGAAATATAAACTGTTAAAAATCACCATTTCCCTTCCCTCACTTGTGTTCCTCAGGAAACTTTTGACAACATGCCACAGTAATATGTAAACATTAACCTTCTAAGGCTGCGTCCAGGCCATCACACAAACAGCAGCACACACACTGTTCTGGAAACTCCTGGGACCTGGTGGATCAGCTGCAGAAGAAGGTTGAGGAGAGATCCAGGCAAGGCTGCCATTATTCCTTTCCATAACTCTCCCTGAACATAGCACATGGCCCCTGGGACACGACATACAGCCAAAGCTGCCTCATCTCTTGGGGGGGGGGGGGCCCGGGGAAGAGGAGTTGGGCATGGTTTCCCCAACCAGACTCAGTACATAGCCTCAGTGGCCCATTTCCCTTTCCCCACCAGAGATAACAGGCTTCCCGTGTGGTCAGTTACAGTTAGTTCTGTAGATCAAGCTGTAGTGAAGATTCAGGTTTCAAACCCTGCTGGTGATGCATACAGTTATAACAAATAGAATTTATTTCTATATTTTCCCTTTAAGCAACAACACACCTAGAAAATTACATGCATAAGAATTACATAAAGAGAATGGTGTTTAGATCGTAAAGTAAAGAACTCAAATTTAGGAAATGTCAGATTTACAGTTGCCCATGCAACCTCAATTTAGCCACCTTGTGTACATGCATTACTTACACAATCACACCATGTTTTCCACAGGAGCACTGCCTCATTCAGTTCACAAGTTGGATGCAAAAAGAGGCAGAATTATGGTTGCATGGAAACTTTAAATCTGGCATTTCCTAACTTTCAAGTGCTTGATTTTGCAACCTAAAAGATGTTCTTTTGACATATTTTTTTAGTATGTAATTTTCATAAGCTTTCTAAGCACCTCTGCTTGTCTCTTCAACACAGTTCTGTGTGCAGAGAGCTAATTTCCAAATAAAGCCAGTAATAAAAGTTCTGTCACTATCAACTCTCTTAACAAATGTAAAGATACAACAGATTAATAGTCTAATGCAGTGGTTCTCAACCTTTTCCATATTATGACCCTATGTTACAACAGGAAAAAATTTTGCAACCTCTCCCCCTCATCATAGAGAAGAGTGGTCACAACTCCCAGCTTGACAACCCTTTGTCTAATGCATCAAACTAACTCTCCATTTCAACCAATAATTATTGGGTTTGTTCTGATGTCTCACTCATCTAGCATGTAAAATCCACTGAAAACAAATTCCTTTTTAGTGCTTGCACGCCTTATTTTCTCCCTCACTCTGCCTCTACCCTCACAGTCTGAGGCAAAAAATTGCAGACTAAAACCTAATAAACTATATATACATCTGGTGAAATAAATTACATTGCTATTTTAAAACTACTAAACATGTTGGTGAAATCAGCAGGAAAAGAGCTTCTAATGAACCTTAATCATCATAATTGTATCAGTTATAAAAAGTATTTTATGTTGCAAGCATTTTGAAAACATCTTTAAGAAATCTTTGGTATTAGCTGAAATTAAAATTAAATTATTTCTCTTCTTTGATATAATTAAAGTATATTCTTATTTAAATATCAGTTAAATTGTAGTTTCATATACATGTCAATCAAGGAGGTATTTTAATTACATATCTGTTTGATTATCAAAACTTACTTTCCTTATGCAAGTACACGCTAATTTATTTAATTATTTAGCCCTCCAATTATATAGTCCATATCAATCAACCAAAATGAAGCACTGATGTAGTAAAAATATAATCTAAATTTCATATACCAAATCACTGCATCCATTTTTGCATGATTCTCAGGCACTATATGTTACTTAGAAAACTTAAGTGTACAGCTCTAAGTACTCTTGAATGATTCATTGAAACTGTGCACACGTTCATGTGCATGTGTTTAAAAATAAGAAGAGACATGCACATATCTTTAAACAACTTGTAAAAGATGTTCTCATTATTAAGAATAAATACAGTATTGACATATTTTGGAAAAATCAAGATGTGTGTTTCATTATAGCCACTACAAATGTAAGTGCCAGCAAGTAATGTGTGGACTTTGCACCTATTTGCTCTTAACATGTTATTCCAATGTGACTTTTATTCCAAGTATTTAGCACTATTTTTTAAATCACATGTTATAAAATAAGCAACTTTATAAAGCATAAAACTAATTCCTCAGGGATTAATAAAGCCTATAATCTGATATTCAAAGAGATACTTAGCGCTCACAAAACAATAACTATTATTTAAATAATACAGTACTGTGGCATTTTGTTGCTGTTTCGTTTAGGAAACAGACATTGATCTATGGTGTTTGCTATCATTCAAAAATCCCCATGCAATTAGACATGACTGTCAATCTTTCTTTAAACAAAGCTGAAGAAAATGAAAGGAAAACCACATTTCATTTTATTCCACTAGAGGGTGGCCTGTCTCAGTCAGGGCTATAGCAGGAGATCTATGCAAAAAGACAAATCCTGTCTAGTTTTGACCTGTTGATAAATAGGTCTCTATAGTCCACTATTCTTTGTCCCCCATTACAAAGTAATTTCTTTACATGATACAGTATTTGCAATGAGGAGTTTTTTCTAAACAAAATCCACCTAATTTTTGTTGTTTGGGAAGTAAAGTGGCAATACATTTTGATGTTCAGTTTCCTTCAGAATGAAAACATTTTCTGAACTATTCTGTAATGTCAGAGGCCTGCACAGATGCATACTATAGTTTTCCTGTCTTTTGTCCACAGAGATAAGAACAAACAGAAGCGGTGTCTGTGCCTCTGCATTAGTTCCCAAAGTAGTAACGAAAATATTACAAGGAGAAAAAAAGAAAAATCTGTGCACTCAATTGTTTCATTTTATTAAATGGCTGTACAATAACTAATAAACTGGACAGGAGTGAAAAAACACCAAAGATTTTTTTAAAAAAACAAATCTTTTCTTCATTTTATTAATACTACATTTTACATTACAGAGATATGTAAAATTGATTTTTAGTCGATCAACGCATGTAAAAAATAATATTTTATAAAAAACAAATGGAAAAGAAAAAGATTAGAAAATAATCTACAAGATGCTGTCCAAAATTAAGAATACAGCAAAAGATACAAGGAAAAAAAATGCTTTACCAAATGACTTCAACCTGTATGTGGTGTCTTTTGAACTTCTACCCAGATTGCTTTAGTTTAATGATCTCTGATGAGTTGCTTTGAGCAGAGATATCCTCCTTGTGTCTCTTAAGGATTAATTTAAATATCCTATAGTGTCCCACAAAAATATGAAGCACTGCTCCATGCCCTCCCTGAATCAGAAGAGATACCCAGAAACATATAAAGACTTGTTTCCTTTATTCCTATCCTAAGCAGCAATGTCATATAACAGACAGGATTTTTCAGCCAACCAGACTGGAGCAGCTGCGAGTGCTACATCTTGGCACTCTGAAGCTATTGGCTCCTCTCTGGGGAGTGGAGGACGTTCAGTTATTAATGACGGCTGAGCAGGCAGCACCATGTCAGTGTGACAACTGATCGGGTGAACGATGCAGCTCTAACCACCATGGAAACAAGGAGAAATAAGAAGAGCTAGCAGGCATCTTTCTCTTCACTGGATTCTGAGCCTCAGCCAGCCAGCAGCAGAGCTCTGGCAAAGGTGAGGCATCTCAGCTGGCAGCACAGAAATTCTCTCATGTTGTAGGATATCTATAGATAAATGGACCATATACTATATATACTTGCAACTCTTCACACCCTGGCGTTAATACAAGTATATGGTTATCTGAACTAAGGAATCCAAATATAGAGATGCAGAAGTCCTCCAGCACTGAAACTACTCTTACAGGGTAAGTTTGTTTATATATAAACAATATATATATTAAAATGTGTTCTACTGTTTATCTTTTCATTTACACAACCCTCCCTCCCTTCTTGTTTTCTTCAACTTATTCTATTAGACTCTTTCAAAATTTTACTTTATATTCAGAATACAAATGCAACTCCCTTTTGGCTAAGAGATAATCTAAATGTGTTTGCAGGACTCACAGATGTGTGCATTTGCTAGCTTGAACGAACATCAAAGGATTAAAAAAAAAAAGAACATTTCCCCTAGTCTTTACAATGCAAAATCAAATTACACAGTTGCTCTGTGTTTTGAAATCAATAAAACAAGATACAGGACAGCTATTTTTTCCTCTCTCTCTCTCCAATGGTTGGATTAAGGCAAATGCCATTGTATGTCAGGACCTAAAGCCACTGAGCACGGAAGCTGAATGAGCATATCACAAACACTTATTGAAATTCTGCCAAGCTACATCTTAGGGATTGTGGCAAATGACTTCCCCTAAAAAAAAACCCTTACCAGTCAGAAAGGACAGTGTGAAGGTCTGATTGTTAGTGTAACTGGAACTGACACATGCTAGGTAAAAAGGATAACATTAAGCAGAAGAGTTCTAATCTTCTTTGGTAATTAACAAGATCTCAGCAGGATGGCTCTAAAGTACATTTTTCATTTAAGAAGATTGTTTTTTCAAATCAACTGCTATATTCCCCTTGCCTGTTTTTCTACAGGAAGGCTGTTCAATTTATTTGTAAGAAAATGTCTTTGTTTTCACATGTCTAGTTTTTGCCCAGCATTGCTGATCCCAATGAGAAGAGCGTCGCACAGGGGATGTTTGCGGGGGAAGAAAGCAGGGAATGGTGGGGGAATAAGAGCTAAAAATTCTCCATGTAATCTGAAATACCATGCTAACTTTAATGTTGCTTAATGTGTGTGTACGTGTGCGTCATATCTTTCACCCAATATAAGCAAAGCCTTTAGTATGACTCCCTTAAAATGAAAACATGTTCAGTAAAGTCAGTCAGCATACGTGAATCGGTGACTTAGGTGGCTGTGAAAGCTAGGTTAAGAGATTTTACTTCATAACCATACAAAGGTTGGCTGTCTAATGTGTGCTTCAAAAGCTTTCTATGTAGCTTTTCTGTTGTTTTGTGGAATAACGCATAAACCAGCTCAACATTTAAATTACTCCAACAGCACTTTCCTCTTCCCCTGTTCACCCTCAAAAACACCAACAGAAATCTCCTCAGTAGCAATGCAATTATTTGCTTATACAATTGCAACTTCAGAGTTATGGTTTGTTTCTCAGATTACAGTGCAAGACAAACACTAAAAGACAGTCAACTGCTTCAGACCTGTCATCTTCCCATAAATATATCAGAAAAGGGTAGCTTAACAATATGTATGGGAAGAAGTCAATTAATTCAAATGACCTTTGTAAATGATGACAGTAAAGCAGCTCTGACAATATGTCACCGCATTTTATTTTCCCTCTGGAAAATAAATGAGCTTACTTAGAGCTTTCCTTTGCAGAGTGCAAAATGAAAGGTGTTGAAGGCATAGCTCGTTATTGGCAAGCTTGCTTTATGAACGGAAATCTCTTTAAAACATACAAATGTATCGTACAATGTGAAATGTAATTTCTGTTTTTATTATTTAAATCTACCTTTTTAGCCACATTGTATGTTTGTTTTAGTTGTTTAAAGAAGAACTGCAACCCTCTGATTTATCCTAGTCCAGTATGTGGCACTGCAGTGAGGAAAGAACTCGTTCTGTTTCTTCTTGTTACATGTAGAGCACTACTTGCATGAAAACTTTTTCTGCATTATGTCACAGTCTATGTCCAGCTCTTCTGGATCTTTACTTTCACTCACATTTTACATAATCGATACCATCAACAGTTAACCTTGAGAACTTTAAACCTAATATTCTGTTTTATTTTGCCACAGATACTAGTTCACATACTATTGCACTACTTACAAAGATATGCCAAACAGCTTTTGAAAAATGCAATCATTCCAATCACCCATGAGTATAGAGGAAACATGGATGTCCTAATAAACAACGAAGACATTCTTACCCATTAACCCAGGCAATCTGTATGGTGACCCTACATTTTAGTTAATACACCCTAAAACCCACTGGAATAATGTCATAGCGTTAGAGACAATGACTAGCTGATGTTGTTATGGCAACCCTCGAAGTACCCTCCCCTTTCAGAGATGGTGAATTTGGGAATTACATCACAATTCCTGTTTGGAGTACCCAGGAGCATGTTGGTATTTTTGTTTTGTACCAGATTAGACCAGACCATCTGTAAAATGCTGCCACCTGCAATGCATATAATAAAATATCATGCATAATCCTTATTAATAGGTTTAGCATAAGAAGCTTTATGAGAATATTAATGTACTGAAACCCACTTGTGATTAACAAGGGACACAAGAGAACAAAACTCAGATCTTGTGCAAATCAGAATAATTCAAATTCATGCAGTTGCACCTACTTTCTCTGAATTTGACCCCTAATCTTAATGATGTTAGTACTGATTCCAGTAACAAAAATAATTCTGCTTTATTGGTCAAAAAGAACAACTATCACTTTAAATAGTTGGTACTTAAGAGCTAATTCAATAGCTAAATTTTTGTACAAGCTAATGTAATAGAATAAGATAATCAGTAAAAAACAAACAGCTAGGTGTGAGATAAGCACTATCTTGCGTCAATAAAAAAAGCCTCCAGAGAAAGACAATTAAACATAATTTGATTTCTTGCATTGTATTAAGATATTTTTAGCAGATTATGGGGCATCAAAAATACAGTTCAATTACTCCAGTAATTCATGTGTCCCTCTTCCACCCAACGACATATTAAGGTGAAGAAAAACAGATAAAAATCAGAAGGCATAGTTAATATCTCTAGAGTATTGTCAGAGACACTTTGTGAACTCTTCTACCTCATCCTCTGAAAATACAAAAACAAACTACAAAATGGGACAATGGAAAATTGATTTGACATATATCACTCATACAATTTTTTTTAAGTAAAAGTTTTCTAAAAAAAATGGACACCTTTTAAAATATATCTGTACTGTTCTTACTGTATAATATACTCAAGCCAAACTGTTATTAAAAAAAACCCCAAAAAACCTAGTAACTTTCCTTTTAATAAGAGGGCTGTAGTTAAATACAAAGATCTGGGAGGAAATTTCAGTAAGAAATTAAAATGTCTTACTTTAAAGAAGGGAAATACCATTGGAACATGAGAAGAAACAGTGCAGCAGATGCATTAGGTCATTAGGTGCATCAATATTAGCAAGAAATCAATATTGTTCATTGTAAGTCTTTGTAAATGGGAAAATGCAGTACATGCTATTTATTTATACAACTGAGTAGTTTGTAAATAGCTGACTGCCATTATTGTAAGTCATCTATAGGTCACAAGGAGCATTCCTCAATGTTTTTGCTACCAAAACCTCTTTTTAGACACCCACAGTCTGGATAAACGATAAGGTTACAAAGATACAATTTGAAGTAATAGACATATTTTATATCACCAATATCAACCTCCCTAACATAGAACCATTTCCTTTAGTGGGATAAACTGGCACATCTAGCGAAGTGAATGGAGCTGTATCCATTTGTGTCAGTTGAGGATCCATCCTGGATCTCAGCAAGGTTATTCCCACCTTAGGCTTTAGGAAAAGTAGCTCGATGTCCTAGCTAGTGAGGAAGAATATTATGCTGAGAGTGAAATACATGGTAACTGCTATTTTTTCAAAAGGTATGTTAACTTTAACCTCCAATTTGTACTAGTTGAGAAATTCAAGTGAAATAATAATAAAATTGTATTAATATACACATAAAAGGCTTATACACGGAATGTGGCACTATATAGCAAACCATCTAAAATCCCGTATGAAGTGAACAATGAAGAAAAACCATAGGCTCCAGTTACTGGTTGTTGGGGAAGCTATCCTTTTCCATTATTCAAAGACATTTTCTGGTCATACAGTTAGAAAAGGCATCAGTTGATAAACATGATAAATATTTATCAGGCTGTTTTTCCTTCAACTATATGCTTCCTTAATCTTATATTATGAAATATTTGGAAAACAGGCTTGTTCTTGCATCCCTCTCATTCTTCCCACTCCCAATTCTACTTATTAGTTTGCCTTGAAAACAACTCGGACTTATAAAGACATTCAAATGATCCAATACTGAATGGAAATATAAGTAAAATCACACAATTTATACATTAAACAATTAAACTTTGGTACAGTACAATATGGAGAGATTTCTTTTTGACCTAACATTTTTCTCCATTAATGTATTTTCTTTTAAACAGTACATTTGCTGTAGCTGCTATGCAATGGGACATAAAGCTATAATCTGATTAAAACTGGACCAAAATCAAGTGCTGTGTGCTGTACATTATTTTCTGTTATTACTATTTATGGAATTAGATACAATCTTTGAGTCAAATTCTATGGTGGTTTAACTCCGATGGCTTCAGAGTTAAGCCAGAAGAAAATCTGCACCCCTCTACTTAAATCAAGCTGGGAAATAGCTTTTGACAACATTAGTACAAAGGAAATAATTTAACAGTATCCCTTACTACTTAAGCCTCTGTCTTTGGAGGTAAAGACTGTAAATCTGAGTAAAAAGCTGACGAAAAGAATCTTTCAAAATGCCTACTGTTTATTAGCATTATCCCAGGAGTCTTTTACTGGAGGCTTCTTCTCGTGTGAATAACAACTACTCTGCCAGGAAATACATTAAAGTCTCTGAAAAACATTTTCCAAGAAAAAGGGTTGAAATATCAGCTTTAAGTTCAACAATACCAAGAATTCCCTGGACATCTAGCTATCTGCATTAAGAAAAAATGACTGTTTATACTATACTCTATCTAGGGGGCTGCCAATTTCTGCAAAGCCTTGCTGAATAAATTAGAAAGCAGTATAATAGATATAGAAAAAGAGAGAGACAGATACACACACCTCAGCAAAATCATCTACTGGGACTTACTTTACTGAACCTCTTAGGATTGAAAAACACAACAGAATGGACAGCGTCATTGAAAAGAAAACAGGAATCTCCTTTTAGGAAACTCCTCATGCAGGGAATGTGGTGCTATTAACAAGTTCAGCAAATTACTGGGCTGTTAGCATGATTTTCTACGATTAGAGAAAATTGCAAACGACAATAAGGTTGGTTAGCTTCATCACTATGGCCATAATACAGGAAAGCACCCAAGCATGCTCTTGAGTAAGGGTAACTTAAGCATATGCATGTGCTTTAGTGCTTTCCTAAATCAAGACCTATAGAAAGATGTCATAGTTCAGTTTCACAGCAGTGACATAACTTTGCTGTGAATAGCACAAAATCTTGCATTGTACATTAGTTCTGAGTTTCTCTTTCCGTCATATGCCATGTCAATTTGCACTGTGCTTACAGTCAATGTGAAATTTGTCACCTGCATAAGATTTTTTTTAAACATAAAGATAAGTTTTCTCAGTCCTTGCAAAAGTATAATGATAGCTCTAAATGTAAAGGATTTTATATATATTTTCCTTCCCCCTCATTCCTGTTCCCTTATTTCCAAATGAGGTTCTTCTCTATCATCCCTGGCCCTCCCTTAAATCCCTGGAAGGGGCTTTCTCCAGGGTAGGCATTGTTATCCCTAGCGTCCCCTGTGCTGACACTGGCATAATCACACACGTTGCCAGCAGTGTATTGAATCTTCTTCACTATCAGCCTGATGTCCTTATGAAAACTCTTTCTTCCTTGATTGTTCTGTCCTGATGGAGAGGTCAGGAACAAGCAGTGCAGGGAAGTGGAGCATGTCAGGAAGGAGCATTCAGGACCTGCTCTAGACAAGAATCCCAACTTGGCCCAGCCTCACAGAAACCTTTCCTCCACCTTATACAACAAACTCTAGCCACTCCCATAAGCCTCACAAAACGGCAGTTTTCCAGGTGTTCATTATGGAAAATAGCCTGACTCCTAAAAGTTGTTCCCTTTGCTTCCTTTTTTAGAGCTTAGGAAACAATTAAAAGGGTCAAATTTTAATTTATTTTTCTTACCAAGCTCTAAACGAAAATCTAATACGAAAATTAAAATATTGGAGACAGGCTGAGTTACATTTCCAGCATTGCGGGAGTCAGATTAGATGCATAACTCCCATTAATATCAGTTAACAACAAATAGGAGCTGATTAATCCTCTATACCTGGTACTGATAGTTTATCCAAGATACTTGTAGTGGACTAAGTCCTTTACAATATATTTCCCCCCCATGGGCAGGTATTAATTTGAAAAACAACTGCTGAGCTTGTACAATAGTTATTTTTATGACACATCTGCAATAAGGTGGTTTCACTAGTCACTTTAATTCCCTTTAATAGAATTTGTTAGCATGATTATTACTCGATCAAGTATGGCAACCACACTGCCTTGAGAAAGGCAAAAGATGAATGATAGTAATGCTAGTTTATGGGGGCAACGCTAAGATGTGAGGTAAAGACAAAAAAGACACCACTGCAAATATAGGGCTAAAAAGATTTGCCTGGCATACACTACTCAGATTATGTAACCTCCTGACTGTTCCTTTGGTGTAGTTTACTCAGACGTTTTATATATATATATATATATATATATATATATGTGACAGCATATATATCTGAAGTGTCACCCACACCCTGCATCTGACATTTCAGTTTCTGGTCATATGAATTATAATAAGTGCAACATTTTGTACTTATCATATAGCCCAAGTAAAGGCTGTGCACTGCAGATATCCATGGGAAAAAGGATCCTGCTCCTCAGTGTCAGCAAAGTCACATTATCGCACACCCGTGGGGGCAGAGAGACTAGCTAGCAGATCTGTGTAATTACAGATCCAATGGCTGTATTTCCTCACTTTCACAGACACAGTTCTCTGAACGCTTGGAACAGAAATTCCTACAAAACTCCCTATGTCTAACCCCTTCTGTGAAACATTAGGCACTAGCAGGATTTGATCCTTAGTGCGTAAGGCAATTATGGCACTATTGGACTCTCTTCAACTTTTCTCTAAAATATTAATCTTCACACTTCACCATACCCTTCATTTTTAGAGCTATATTTTCCGAATGTCCCCTATCTTTTCCAGGCAAAATGTGTGCCAACATTTTTCACCCCTCCAATTCAACAGCAGGTGCAAATCCAGTAGGAAGACAAGCAAATAACTCACATTTGTATCCACTTTGTAGCAGGTGCTAACATAGACACACAACATGCATCCATAAACGAGGAGGTTGGGCTCCCACCCACAGAAAACACACCCTTAGACATGATTATCACATTCTGCAACATGTACATTTTTCTTTCTACAATACAGATTACATTATTTTATTAAATACAACAAACAAAATGGAAAGAAATGAAAAAAGGAGTAATAAAACAGTGCTAGGGTATAAGCCAAATTCTGATTAACAACTCAGGTGATGTTCAAAATTCTTCCTCATTAGCCACAGATATTAAAGCATAAATGGCCCTCTATCATTTTGTCTCTAAAGTGGACAATTTCATATAGTCCAGGTGATTTTTGTTTATGCTCAAGAATCAGTACAACTGAGCTGGATAAAAACCATTGTGGGAAGCCTTAACTGAAATTGTTCTCTTTTATTCATACTTGTTTTCGCTAATTGTGTTGGTTTCTGCTTCCCCTAGCAACATTTTAACTGAGTTCTGTGTAAAGCTAATTATAAGAGAATGCTATGCTAAAAAAACCAACAAAATGAAACTATTACCATTAAAATGTCTATAACAGGCAGAGCAATTTTAAATTCTTTCACAGATGGTCCTAAGAATTGTCATCATTGGTCCCAATCCTACTGCCATTGTAATAAATGACAAAACTCCAAATGATGTCAATAGAAGCAAGAGTGGGATATTAAGAGTCTTTCTTTACCTGTTAGTGTTTTCATCATTTTTCCATCTAGGAAAGCAGAACTCATCATGCTGCTTCACTTGAACTCATAAAGCAAGGTAGCGGACACAAAAGAATAACTCAAAGAGGCCTCTTTTTTATTGTTTGGAAAAATCCTAGTCATTTCACACATTTTAGTGTAATCCTATTTCTCTGAAGGTCAAGAGGGACACACAAAATCTTCAAATAAACAGGATTTTCAGATAAAGGGGGAGGGGTCTAGCCAGCGAGCATTAAAAGGCCTGCATTCAGGATTTCCAACCCCAGAATACAGAGAAGAGTCTACCATCTGGTTTTTCAGATGCTGTGCTCTGAGAGATCCTGGGAACATAACCAGCCTTTAGTTAATCAGTTTTTGGTTAATTGGAGTTTGATTAATTTGGGCCCTTGTGCATTTTACTTCACATGTGTGAGGAAACAGTTATACAGGAAGCAAGCCAATAGAAATCATACTGTTACTAAAGTGTTACCGTGTCAGTAAGGAAGACCAAACCTCCTCATTATTTAATGTTTCTAACCTGGAAAAAATAATTCATGAGGAACGAAACACATATTTAAAAAATGACCATATACGAGTCCAGTACTGCAATATCACTATCAGTACAGCTTTCACACACTAGCATTACAATACAAGAACACTTTTTTTTTCATTTTATAGTGCATATTTCACTGTAGTGTAGTTAAACACATTTCAGAGAAGCACTTCATTATTTACACAGTTAACATAATAGCTGGGTGAAGAGGGGAGAGGCACTCATGGATTTTTCAGTTTTTAAAAGCTACAATAATTCACCGTAAAAGTGAAGAACCAACTTTTATGTCCCATTTGTGTGGCCAGTTGCCTAATATGAGACAAAGATAAAATGTTTTTGTGCTCCAGTAGTATTTTGAAATGTAGTTATAGAAAATATGCAAAGGATTTACCCATATACTCCCATTTGTAGTAATGAGAGCTATAAACTTGGTTCCCCTGAATACTCAGAGCAGGGAAGTGCAAAATGCCTGCAATGAAACTTTGGCTCTATTTATTCTATACTCAAGTTTACCAGGTAGGATGGCGTGGCATGACTCTAAATCTTTTGGCAAACTTGGCCTGAATTTTGTGCCACTTTCTCCAAGCCCACTCATCTCCCCATGAGCCTGAATCCCTCCTCTCCAGTAACAGTTTATGTCCTTTGGAGAAGGAAAAAAGGGATTGCAGTAGCATGCAAACCCCTTCAGTTCTTCACGTATCAGAGCACAAATCAATTCTATCAAAAAGAAAAATTCTACACACAGGACTTAATTCTGCTATCTTTCATTCTTGTGTAAATCAGACATAATTCCACTGAAGTCACTGGAGTTACACTGGTGTAAAACTGGTATGGGTAACCTGAGAATCAGGTCCAAACTGTAAAAAGAAACAATTCTCATATGACCTGTTTCTGCTACTTTTACTTACATTGTGTGGTAATTTACTCCACAAGTAAGGCTCTACCTAGCATGAGTAAAAGTGACTGAAGTCTGTTCAGACACTTAGTAAATGTCTCAAAAGAATATGTCTAAGACATACAAACTCTAGGGTATGTTTTTACAGGATATTTTCATGGGAGATTGGAGCAACGTCAGATTGCTTATCCTTGATCTTCATGCCATTGCTGATATGTCTATTACCTATTCCGAGACAGTATTAGTTTCTGTACTTCATGCTGATTTCATGGTCTAGTCTAAACAGGCCACCTACATAAATCCATAATGTGCACATCTATAATACCAGGTATTTTTCTCATCTGGATTCTTATTACTATAACCTCCCAACAGTAGTTGTAAGCTGCTTTAAAAAGAATTGAAAAGGTTTACATTATGCACCAATAAAAACATGATTTTACTGCAGAACTTGACAGAAATAAAGTAACTTTATTTTATAATAATTTTCTTAAATATATGTAATTGCCGCACCTGGGTGTCTAAAGTTAGGTTCCTCAATCCATATTTAGGCACCTAAGTAAAAGAGGTTTACATTTTAAAGTTGCTGAGCATTTGATGTTTCAACTCATTCCAATGGGATTTTTGGTACTCACTCTTTCTGAAAATTAGATCACTTTTATTTAGGCATAGAAATATGGATTTAGGAGTGGAATGACATCCAGTTTTGAAAATGTTGGCCTTAATGAGTAGTAAGCCATATTATACAGAGCACTATAATAAATGTGATGTACTTTTCAAAAATTATTGGTTGAAATATAAAATTATCTACATGTTTTCTAAACTTTCAAGTACTTCTAGGGCTCTGACCCTGATCCTCAGCTGGTGTAAATCAACATAGTTCCATTGAGTTCAATGAAGCTATGTCAATTTTCACTAACCAAGGATCTGGCCCACTGTTTCTAAATAACAGATCTTTTGCTATCACATTGGCTGGAGTGTCGCTATCACAGTGTTTGTATCACACTGTCACTGGGGGAGAAGGAGGGAAAGAACAGGTCTTTATATTTCAGTCCTTGGTTTTTAAGTGATGTTCTGCATCATTACTCTGACACTCTCTGGGCCTGATCCATAAACCAATTAAGTCAATGGGAATCTTTCCACAGAGGACCCTAAGAATCTTATTTTTTATTTAATTTGCTCTTTATTGGTTATCCAAACAGCACAATCTTAGTAATTATTTCACCCCAGTAATATTAAGAAGGTATACAACATTACAGTTAAGAAAAAAACCCCAAAAGATGCTATATATAAACAGAAAACATAAATATTATGTTTATAGTTGGGTCAGGATATAAGACTACTTGGTAAGAGCTAGGAAATCATATGTGTACAAATTGCAGAAGAAGCCCTGGACACCATTATTTAACCTCTCTTGCAGAGGGTAATCATAAACTTTCAAAAGGGCTGACCAAATTTCATAGATGGTATCAACCCTGTCACTGCACTAAAATATATTTCTTTCAGGAGCAGCAATATGCCACTGACCAATACTAATGATTGAGGAAAATGTTAATTCCTGTAAAAAAAGTCTTGTTTGCAGAAATACTGCTTATAAAACAAAGTTTTTGATAGACAGATAAGATACTTTATTGCACACATGACCTAAAATGAATAGGGGATCTTCTGAGAATCCCAGTGTTAAGGACCTGATCGAGTCAGTTTAGTATTTCATAACCAAAGGCCTTGGAATTATAGTAATTCTATAATGTATGTATTAGTATGCCTCCGATGGCGTACATAAATCCTACACAGCAGAATCCCAAAGCTAAAGTCCTTTCCTTCCATGCAGTAAGTGAAGAGCATTTGCTTCATCACCAAAATCTAGTTTAGCTTTCAGGCAGCAGAAACTGATTAGGTATCCAATGGGATCCATAAAATATTTGGAAGAGGTGAAAGTAAGGTTTCTGAACCTTCCCCTTGGAGCTTGCTACCTGCTTCAGGTCTCTGATTCAAAGAGGCAGGCCTGAATAATCTAAGAACAGAGACAGACCCACAGAGGGATTAGGCAACCAAAAGGGTTCTCACTCAGGAGATGAGGAACTCAAATTCAAATCCCTTCTCATCTGGCAGAGGGTAGCATTGAATCAGGGTCTCCCACATCCTGGATGAAGCCACTAATGGTAAGGCTAAAGGTTAGAAGTTTCACCCAGCAGCCGCTGCTGCCTCTTCTTCCCCCACTCCTCTCCCATTTTGTCTGGAGCGAGGCATGCTCTGAGCATGTCTACTGGGTCAGGCCTCACAGGCAAGAGAGGTGGGAAAACACCTAATTCCACCTGGTTTAAGGATCCTGTTGTGGCTCAGGTGTGAAATAGGGGCTGGGCACAGAGACAAAGGCAACACTGCAGATGCCCAGAGGCGGAAACTTGGGTGCCTATGGGACTTTAACAGTGGAACTTTAATTACCGAAGGATTTTAGGCACCTCCAGGTTAAGCAGCAGCCAAGTGGAGTTTTGAGGATGTCAGTGAAGCCTAAACTTTAGACATAGGCACCTAAAGTGGGAGTTAGGCACCTAACTCCTGTGGGTCTGGGTTTCTGCTACGTTTGCAATGAAATTGACACCTGTTTGTCCACAAGAAGATAATTTTTTGTATTTCTCATTCCAGAGAGGGTAACCTGTCACTTTAAGCTTCTTCTCCTCCTCCCACAATGCTGTACAATAACTTGTTAGAGTGCTTTTCTACATAGACATTTTTAAAAGTCTGGACGTTAATGCACTGTTTTTACTTAGAGAGCAGGCACTGAACATTTTCTGAAACCATCCCCCAGAAAGTGACATTGCCTTTAGAAACAATCTTCACCATTCTACTATATGTCCAGTGGGTTCCAATAATTTTGACTGGATCAACTTCAATTTTGAACACAAGGCTGAGACTGTAGCATTAGCATAAGTATAACTCCATGCTGTTGCTGATATTAAAGTCTAAACTCCATGCCAGCCTGTGGTTTTCTGTTCCTCCGTTGGTGTTTTAACTAAGGCAGTCAATAGATCGAAGCTGCTTTGCACTTTACATGACCCAAGGCTGTATGATGGGTATATCGGCTAAGAAATCTTGCCAACGTTGACCTATTATTTGTGCCAACTAGGTTTCTCAATTGGAATCATCTCTGATATCGAGACTCATACAAGTATATACTTCTAGGTTATTTAAAATATATGAACAATCCAATTAGAGTTACCTAAATTTTAGAGTATCCTTATGTAGTCAATCAACAACTTTTTATTCCCAATTTTCAAATTATGTGCTGATTTATACTACTTGTAATCCCACTGAAGCTGTATGGAGTGTAAATCAGGGGAGAAATTAGCCCCAAACATTAAATTCCAGAATTCTCAATACTGATATCTATACTGTAAGAAAAGTTTCATTTCCATTTGAAGGTATATATCATTGTAATGAATTATACTTAGCACTAATTTTAGGGAAACAGTCTTGAAGTACTCTTCTTCTATTAGTGACTCCCTTGAAGGATGGAGAAGGGGCTTTTCATCTCTGTTCCTTATTTTTACTGAACGCTATTTTTTTTGTTACTATTTTTAAGGGATTTAATTATTTCCCCAATAATTTTATTTTATTGTTTATATATCTACATTAAGCAAGCTTGTACTCAGTATTACTAAAAGAAAGGAACTGTGTGCACCATGAGAGATAATTGTGAATACAAGCCATCTAGAAGTTTCAGAAGCAGTAACAACTTTGTTTTACAAAAATAATAGTGATAAAAAGAACAATAGTATATTTCTCAGCCGGACACAAGAAATTTGTTCTGACGAAGTCAGCCAGATTGCCATTCACTCTAGGGGAACATTTTAGATTTGGTTTGCAAAAAATATTGATGGTTCTCTATTAATTATCTCTCATGTAAAGAGTTCCTGCTATACAACCTGATCCAGCAGTCCCTACATACGCAGCTCTTCCAAGACAATCAGCAATAGTTTTGCCTCAGTGAGAATACTCTGCTTAGGCCCTAAATCAGCATTTAAGCAATAGAGTCACTACTTTTCTAAATGTTTCTTTTCATTTTCTCTCAAATGCATGTCCATTCCATCTCGCTTCCTAATACCATTGCTTTGCATCATATAATGAATATAAATGTTTAATCGAATTTGAACAGTAATAAGCAACCATTTCTTTCTTAAAATATTTCTTTTCTTTTAAATACTTCTGCACAGTATTTAAAAGTTCAGTATTCATTACTACTAATATCGCTAGCAATCATACAGAGTACTAAAATCATTTACTGCTAATGCTTTTGGCTAAATAAATCACATCAGCAGTTCTTATGTTTGAAGTTCTGATTTATTTCGAGCAAGATGGAGTCTTTAGGCTCAGCACCAAGTATGGGATGGTGCACAACTGACCATCCCAAGAAGAGGGAAGAAAGGCTGAGTGGGGCAAAGCAATATCTTGCATGAACCCTTTACAACATGCTGCATACCATCTTCACATCGAGCTTGTGGTGCTAGCCAGCATGCAAGAGAAGATGGAGCCATGGCTACTCCTACTCCACACACCTCTCTGCTTTGCTTTCATGGAGGTGATAATAGGAGCACAACCTCCTGATCTCATCTCTGCACCCAGATCTAAGATCTGGGTAAATCCTGTGTAGCTGCGGAGAGGACTTTTACTTCCCCCCCCCGCTGATTAATTTTTTGGACCCTAATCACAAAACAACAAAATGTTTTATAGAATGCTTTTCTGAAAATTTATTTCCTGAAAGCGATTATTCAACTAATTACCTTTCATGTGATTGGGGTTTAGATACCAAGACAAGAGAGAGCATAGGAAAACCCTAAAATAAAATGATTTAAACATTTTAGTCACTGAGCATAAAAAGATCTCGCCAATTATGCAACACAGCAATGTGTGGTGCATAAAAGAGCAGAATATGAGGAAGAGCAACCATTTATATATCAAGATGTATATACAATATAGGTATATTAATGGAAAACAAATTGTACATATATTACTGCTTTCCACAACAGCAGTAACTCATTGTCAATTTACATGTGTTTTACTCTTGGACTTATTCCGTGAATCAAAAAAAATGGTTACCCTAGCAACTGCCACAAGCTACTCAGCTTGTCTACGAGATACAGAACAGCATCTGAAAGAAAAATATTGCCATGTACTTTTATCAGGATCTCTCCATGCTACAAAGATATGGGGATTAAGTGATGCAACATGTACACATATTTCCCCAGAGTTTTAATGATAAGCCTGTTAAAGAAAGGCTAGTTTATATCAAAGTTTTGTATTTCAAAATGTTTCAAAATTTCATTTTGTCTAATAATTTATATGTCACTCATGGAAAATAAGAAAAGATCCAGAGTGTTGAATGGGGAGGGTATGTTTGTCCAATCTGATAGTTCTTTTCAGCATTCCCTTTTTGTTACTGATCTATTATAATGTCACATCGGAACAAGATTTTGATGTGGTAAAATTTTCAAAAACACCTAAGTGTCTTTGTAGCTTTTGAAAGCTTTCCCTATATGCTCAACCTGTCTGCAAAAAAAGGAGATAATTTACCCAAAATGATCATATTGGGTAAAATCATGATTTAAGAGCTTAAGGAGTAGGTTTTCAAAGTCACAAATGGCAGTTGGGTGTCTAATTGCCACTGACTTTCAAGGAATTAGGTTCCAAATTGTTATTTAGGCCTTTGAAAATTGACCCTTACATCTCATTTTCAAAAGTGATGTAGGCAGTTATACTCCTAACTCCCACTGATTTTCAATGAGACTCAGGCTTCTAAGAGACTACATTACTTTTGAAAATGAGACTTGGGTGTGTTTGAAAATTTTAGCCATCACAACCAGTCCTGAGAGTCAATTTTTTTAAATTAATTTCTCATAGTCTTTATGCAAAGTCATATTTTATTTAACCTTGGCCTACACCACGCTGTGGAAGACATACTTTTGTTTTGTCAACTTCAATTAGGTCAAAAGTGCCAGATTGCTAGTCTTTTTAGCCAGAGAAAAGATACAACAAAGGAAGCCTAACTGACAACATGTAAACATTTTCCTAATTCTACAAATAACCTAGAATCTGGCAAACTGAGACACTGAAGGGTTGTGTGTCCATCCAGATGATTTTAAATGAATTTATATATTATATTTTAAATATATATTTTAAATCTTTATGACCACGACAAAATGCTGTAGGTTTAGATAAACATCTAGAAGTAATGGATGCTTATCTGAACCTTTGAAACCTCTTACAGGATGTGTCTGCTCACGGCAACTCTGGTTAGGATGATGTTCATGTTGCGGGGGACATGGTATGTTCTCTCTCTTCCCCTACCTATGTACACTGACTTCATCATCTTTAAAAGGAGGACAGGAGTCGTGTTCTCTCCTCTAGAATCTTCAAGAAGTATCTTCCCCTTTCCCTTTTTCTGGGAGATGGGGAGGCATGTGGCTTTCTCATACACTCCTCTCTTTCAGCAAGGAAAGCCTTAGGTCTTATATCCTCTTTAAGGGAATTGGCCATTGCTTCTTCTCTCAGCTTCCCCATAGTGGAAGAGGTAGTTTTATGCTTCTTTCATCTCTGTCTTCCAATCTAGTACCTCACTGTATCCCATCTCTCTTCTGTCCACATTTTATTCCCACATCTCCCATATGTCTATTGCCTATAATCCTTTTGCTTTCATCTGTGCTCCTTTCACACTGAAAGGAGAAGGGAAAAAATTAATCAGTCCCCCACTGAATCTTCCCCATTCCCCATTTTTTGCAGCATTAATGGGCAAGCAGATGAGCAAATACTGCTGTTCTGGCTTTTTTCCTTGCTTTTACTGATTTCTGCTATGTTCTCAGAGACTCTAGGAATGAGTCTAGTGGCTGAGATATGGAGACGGGGAAGCAAAGTCCAGACACAGGTCTGCATCTATCCATAGCAACCCTTAGGGGAGAAAGGACTTTTAAAAAACTTAGCCAGGTGCCCGGAATTTGGATAAAAATGCAAACACTCAGGACTGAATTTAAAAAAATACAACATATATGGAAGTCCTGGCAAGAATACAAACACCAGCAGTGCATGCTTCTTTATGCTGCTCTGCCAGTGTGCCTCAACCACATCCTTGAAGTCCCACCTCTCTTTGTGAGAAGATAGTATTTACCATGCCTTGTCCATGCTTGGTCTCTCTCAAGACTATGAACAATTTGCCAATTAGCACAAAACTGTAGTGATGGTTTATTTGATATGGACATCTGTCCAGGAAGTGGACTAAGACCAAGTTAATTTCATAAAGACCACAAATAGCCATCTGATGATGGCAGCATGCATTGGCTACCTCACTGGGTTGGTTCCAAACTGATGGTCTAAAGGTGAAAGGCACATGCCTTTAGTCCCACACAAACAGAATATGGAAATCTATGTTGCAGACAAACAGGAAATAAACATAATTAAGAAAGGCAGATTCAATGTCTTAGAATGTTCCTGTCTAGAAAACAGAACTATAAAAAATCATTAGACTCTTGAAAAACATACTAATTCACCTTCAGAAGTGTATAATGAAATGAGATTCTTCTGATGTTTAATTTAATCAAACTCAAGAAATAGAATAGCAGAATACATACAAATGGACTTCCTGCATTCCCTTGGGCCACAATATAGAGCAATCAACTGTAAAATAATTGGGGGAAATTTGTGTTTTGTTCAGAAGAGAGGCAAAGCATTCATTCATTCAGCAATTCCATGTAGAATCATTTGCTTAATGGCATTTCTAATATGCTATGCCTTTATTCAACCTACTTCTTTATATATTAAGATGCAAAACAATTATGGGTGGTTATAAATCCTAGTAAAATATAATCAAAGATTCTGTTGAAAAGAGTGAAACCAAAGTCAAACTACTATATCATTTGCAATATCTACTAAATAGTACTTACAGTACATATTTGAGCAAAACATATCACTCATCAGTTAAATGAGGTTTTATGGCCTAATTCAAAATGTAGATACATATATAGAATAGACATATAAAGCCAAACATGCACCCATATAAGCTTTGAGTATGTGTTAACATTGTAAAAGTACTGTTAATGTAGATCCATGTTCAGGCCATTGTGTGAGTACCAAAAAGCCCCAACACAACTACAAATAATCAGGAACACAATTAATCCAGGAGAAGAATGCTTTGGGGGTATTGAGTGCATTAGGACCGAACACAGAATGAACTCTCCATGGTCACAGAGGACTTGCAGAGTGCGAACTATATGGATTTTACGGGACGGTACAAACATTGCATCTTGTGGTTCCCAGCACGCTTTTTAGGTACATTCTGAGGCCTCAATTTGCCCACAGACTAGAGCTATCTATATGTAATCATTCAAGTAACCCTGTGCATAGCCAGTAATAGGTCTATAGCACACTCCTTGTTCTAGTCCTTATATAGTGCCTCTTTAGTAGGACTATCTGTTCTTCTTTAAGTTTCAGTAGAAAGTTAATCTTATTTTCTTTTTAAATGGTGTATTGTTATAGATGTTCAGTCTCTAGCATTTCCTTCCTTTATTACTAAAAGAAAAAATTCTGATAAATGCTTTGTACTTATTATAAAATATTTTTATATTGCACTTTACAATTAAAGTGCCCAAATGAGTATCTTGAAGAGAAAACACTAGCATATGAAGTGATAAGTGGAAAGTCTGTGGAAAAACAACAAGTATTTGGCTTTCAAGAAAAAAAATTACATTAATTGGCAAATTATTGAAATAATAATCCTGAACATGAGATTCAATAAATGCCATTCTTGCTCAAATTAAATGTAAAGGCCTTAGACTTGTTATTTCAAAGCTAGAGAGCAATCATTTGGTAGGTATAATGAACCCTCCCTAGGATTTATCTCTGGAATGCTATTCTGTTCATATCAAGGAGCCTTCATGGCCTCCAGTTTTATGCATAGTATATTCTTTGTACTGCTATGTTTGTGCTTAGTGTAATTAGGTTTTATTTAACAATGGTAACAAGCAAGAGCAAGTCTATAGTGATTTAAGGCCAGATTGTGCCTGCCCTTATGTGTCTGCACATAGAGAAATCAAGGGTTGTAGTAGTGGCTTCTGTGCACATGGGGGCTCCAGAAGGCATTCTATGTCCCTTAACGTGGAGTAGTGAAGTGCAGCACCACCCCCTCACTGTGGGTTATACGTAATCAGACACAATCAAGCCTTTAGGAATTAGTGTATTATCTTGAATTGTTTGAAAAACATCTCTCAAGGCAGAAAAATCACTGTGCCAATCGTCCATTCTGTTATGGTTTATTTCTTAACAAAATTCTAGGAATACTTTCCAAATGTTTCCAGAAATACTGGTGTAAAGCAGGTGATCAGGGCTGGGTGAGTAGTAGGGACTAAATATTTGCAAAACATTTTAAGAATCTCCAGAATCACACTGCAATTCAGCAGCTTTCACAGCTTTATTCGCTTTTCACAGTTGTTCATCTGATTTGTTCACACAAATGGTTAAACAAAGTGAACTCTGGGGCTATCGCTGAAATTGTTAAATCAATAAACGAAATTAGTTTTCTCACTAAACAAAATTCATTTTGTATGGCAAGTAGTTTATGAAGAATGGGTCCTTCATTTAGATAATAACTCAAATAGAAATTATTGTTACAGAGTTTACATAGTAAATTATGATAAAAAAAATCAAATGAATAATTGCTACGGATAGCTCACATAATCCAGAAGAAACTGAGTTCTTGCTTATAGTTGCTGTTGCCTGCTGTGTTCTGGAACAACCAAGTTTAATTTACCAATATTTCATCAGTTTTATGCTGCAGTGCTCAAATTCTAGAGTTAACAATAATGAAATGCACTCACACTCAACCCCTATAACACAGCTGCTCTTCTAGAAAGTCAAGCAGCAGCTGAGACACGGGCATCATCCACTGTCACAGCAAACCCAATTTAAAAACAAACAAAAACCCACAAGCTTTGGGTTGGGGAGAAGAGTTCTCCTCTTTTTAACCTTGCAGCTGACAATGGGTCAAGTGTATGGACAGTCCACCCAGGAAAATGAAATGTTGCTTTGGGGGAAAGTGGAGGGGTGGAAGGGGGAGGAAAATGGACAGATCTTCTGTCTTGGCTTCTGGCTAATGGATTGTTGTGTAAAATATTCAAAGGTGGAATAAAATTAGGTCATTATTAACCTTGTCTGGATTCAAGTGCCCTAAGGACTCCATCTGAATCCTCATTACCTATTGCCTGAGACATCCAGTCTCCCCAAATTTTATTTTTAATCCTGCAGACAAAGTTTATTTTAAGAGACAGATGTGACATTACTGTAAGGGTCAGTATCCCTGTTAGTTCCATCACAGCAGACAGAAGTCACTGAAATCCAAAGGTAGTGATTTTGTGCACCACAACCCATATTTAACAGACTTATTATAATAATTATTATTGTGAAAGAATGTTGTCAGGGTTGATAGAGCCAAATAATTACCTAGTTTTTATATATATATATATATATAATCTCTATTTGTGAAATCCATCTAATCTTGCAACACTCTTTCATTGACAATGGAGACCAGGAGCCTAGCATTTATGAGCAATCTTACAAAAACAAACCAATATGGGTTGCCAGTGAAGTAAATGTAATATTTTTAATGAAACCATTTTCAGTTTCATGCTTCCAGGTCATTATTATTAAAAAGTGAGATAAAGCAATTAGAAGCAATTATGAAAAATACCTTGACAGTGAATGTTCTCTGAAAATATGACTGGTGCAGTAGTAGTAAGCTAGCAATGGGGCTGTTGCAAAACTAGCTACCTAAACTAATTACCAAATTAATTAATGTTGATAATGTCAAACCTTAATAACTGTCTGAAAAAAGCAGCTATTTTGCAGATTAAGCTGTGTTAGAGATAGAGCTTTTTCATTAGAATGTGTGCACCTTTCTACTTTAATTGGATTGTAGGGACTATGTTTTATACATCATCTATTATTGGACCTATGTAGGCAAAAAATCAACTTCAAGACTGATGGGCCAGTAAGGTTCTGAGGCCTTTTGTGTTCCATAGGTGTATTCAGAGAGGAGAAACATCCCCCTCCTCTCATGTGTAATGCCACACCTCTACTTCACAATTCCAGAGTCTGATTTTGCACTTGGTAGTCAAGTTCTTGGGGCCAACACTGGGAGATGCCAATGAGCAGGCTCACAGGCAAGCCTGCTCTTTAATACAGGATCAATGTCTTTCCCACCTGGCTGACTGACTATCAGTCAACCAAGAAAAAAGCTTATAGCAGTGCCTGAAGAATTAAGTTCTCCCTGTCTAAGGGCTCTATTTCAGAGGACATCCAGGAAGATTAAGAAAGGGAATATAGGTGAAGCAAACCTACTGCTCCATCCATATAAGGCTATGTCTACACTACAAGATAGGGTTGTGACTCCCCTGCCTGTGTACATATACTTGTGTTAGCTTTCATTGAGCTAGCATGAGTATAAATAGCAGTGTTGCCACTGTGGGTACATACTCAGCAAAGTTAAGCCATGCCTACTGTGGCTACACTGCTATTTGTACTTGTGCTAGTTCCATGAGAGCTATCATGAGTATATGTGTACTAGCAGGGAAATCAGATCCCAGCTCATAGTGTAGACGTAGCTTAAGTAATCCTAAGTGATCAGGAGTTCCTCATAGCACGCTTCGGCAGTTAGGATAGAGAGAGACCCCTAGCCGCACTTTGGCAAAGACAGAGGGCAAAGAGATCCTCCCCATTAATAATAAGCTAATTTGGGCACTTTTAACTGAACCTAGTTCACAGAATGGACCTAGATGCCATTTATCCTTTTAACAGTGCCTGTGAAGAGGAATGACATACAGTATCAAAAGAATTCTTAGGTCCTGGCAGTGTATTATCTATTAAGGTAATGTCACCATGGATGGCAATGTTGGGGGAGTTGAGTTGGATGATCCCAGCACTCAAGTGCTGGAGACACTTCACAAGCTCTGTTACTCCACAGCAGCTTCCTAACCTGCTGTTACAAAGAAGAGTGGTTTCTTTTAAGAAAGGGGTTTCTGTGGCAGACCAGCCTATCCTCTGAATAGCTCAGCCTGCTGTGAAGCCAGAAACCTTCCAGGGCTTGCACAGATCATAATGCTGCCAATATTTTCAGCTGGATCCAGGCTTATTACACCTTCCTCAGTACACAGAAATAATCTTCTGGTTTGATTTCTCACATGTAAACTGGATTTATGTAACTGAAAAATCTATGTTCTCCTCAGTAATATATTTTGTGATTTTAATTAAAAACCTTGTGTAACAACAATTAGCAATGAACTTTTTTGTGATGTTGCAGTGTACTCTTAACTAAGGCAGAACATAACAATGGTCCGTTTTAAACACTGACCTTTATTGACTGATACTGACAAAGCAAGAATTAATTCTTAGATGGACTACCAGAATCTTTACGGTGCAGTGTGGACGGCACCACATTCTATCTACTCATTCTCTGATGAAACTCTTTTTACTATGAATCCAACATTCTGCCCAGGCCACAAAGATATTTATCTTCTTTTTTCATAACATATTCCATGTTTGAGATCTGCAATACAAATAGACTGCAGCAGAAAAATTCATAGCAAGGATAAGGGTTTTTTTTTATTTGTTTTACACATTCTAGACAGTAGAAGAAAAATATTAATAAAATGGATGAATTCTGATACTGTATGTAGCAAGATATTTGTATAACTAAGGCCACAAAGCACTCCCAATTTCATCCAATGCCTGTAATAGACTATGCAGAGAATCTTCTATGACTTTGGGGATAAAATACATAAAAGTAGTGAGACCTTGCAAATCTAGTCAGTTTCCCATTGAAAATGTAGGTGCAGATTGTCTAAAATGGTAAGCTAATTTATTTTAAAAGGTCCACTGTAGGAATAAGGCCCATCTTGATCTTTAAAATTCCTTCTTTTTTTCTTTTTTTTTTTTTAACCCTGTATTATTGTGTTTACTAATTCCCTCCCCTATCCTAGGAACCAAGTGAAGCCCGGCCACCTCACTGTGACATCATAGATAATCCTAGCGCTCTTTTTCCCATCAGCAATAACTAACTTTCCCATGTCTGCTGATCATTAAGAAGAAAAAGTGGTTCTGAGGGATCAAAAGGATCCTTCTGTCTCCAAGAACCTCTTGCTCCCCCCAGAGTAGATTGGGTCATGGGTAGGATTGTTAGCACGTTGAGGAGACAGTCTAATTTCAGGTCGAGGTGATGTAGGTGATACTGAAAAGCTCCCAAATATCTCCACCATCCTGCCAGCATTATATCAGTTCCACAGTCATTCATACCCTGGTTGACTACAAGGAACTGATATGGAGAACAAATCAGATTCCCTCTCACCATCAGACAACTGTCAGCACTACTATTGCCGCAAGCTGCCATCTGTAACCCTATGCAAGGGTGAGAAGGAGCTGCTGCTGGCTTCCCAATTCCCCAATAAAGGACCTGCTGCTGGTTAGCTATCACACTGCAGGGAGATGAGAACGAGCTACTGCTGGCTTCCACCACAACTCTTCAGGAATAGAAGCACAGCTAATAGTCTGAGAGCCCTACTGGGA
This sequence comes from Emydura macquarii macquarii, assembly GCF_026122565.2. NCBI lineage: Eukaryota > Metazoa > Chordata > Testudines > Chelidae > Emydura > Emydura macquarii. The sequence goes on from NW_027132773.1 coordinate 15,674,716, forward strand.
GAGCAGTTCACCTAGATTGAAAAAAACACACTAGAAATGCAGATAGTTCATAATCCTTAACTACAACTGTTTAACAACTAGGGTGTTTCTCTGATAACATTCAATTTTAGGTTAAACCTTATCAGTCATATTCAGAGTATTTTTATATTGTTAATGGCTTATTTATTAACAGTGATGTAATTGATAAAGTCAGTAACCCTGCAAAGCTATAGCCTGGAATGCTGATGGGCTGGATTGTTGAAGGCCTTACCCACATGGTCTTTTTATTTGAGCAAAATCTTCAGATTTATAATGTCAGAAATGGGCAAGTAGATCATTCCTTGTTTTACTGACAGCTGAAATAATGTTCAAACTCTATTTGATTTTTTCTTTTGCTCTTTCTTGTGCTGTCTCTCCTGAAGGAGTGGAGTTTGAAACGCAGAAGATCCTATCACTTTTAAGAAATGAGTTAGCATGCTTTCCATGTTCCCAGTCACTCAGCTGTCTTGCTTTTCCTATTAATTTCATTCCGGAATTCGTAGAATTTCACCCAACTGACTGCAGCTAAATGGTCGAGGAATGCCAGGTCAAACATGTGGCTTGTGCTTCTCAGTGTACTGCATCAGCAACATTCTGCCATTTCATTGACTCCAATAGAGTCTTGATGAGCAAGGACAGTGCATAAAGGGCAGTGAAGGAGTATCAAAAGGGTTAATTGTCACTGCTCCCCATAAGAGAGGGAAAACTTGATCTGATCTGTCACAGCAAGAAAACATACAAATTACGAAGCTTAAGCAGCTCTGCCCATTAAATTATGTGATGTTCTATATTATCAATTCTAACAATGGACTATGGAAATACTTTAAAAACTTGTTTTTTTCTAGGAGATATAGATATACCAGGATAGGGAAAGTCTGAAATATAATGGTAAGAGATTAACAACAGACATGTTTAATGCAGGTTCAGCAACAGATGATGGTCATTTAACCCAAGAGGACTTCCATCCTCCATCTTTTTGCACTCTACCTTAAAATTATCAATCTATTTTAAGGAGACATTTTCCTCTGTAAACAGAGGACATTGAGAGTCATTTGCAGGAAAAAAGCAGACAGCTTGTATCTTCCACCACTGTAACAATGTTATTAACTTGTCTGAGAAAGGCTGTTTGTTGCCTGAAGTAGGGATGACTATATTAGAAGACAATTTAGGCAGCATGTTCATTTCATCACTTGTAAACTCTGGTAGATCATACAAAAAAGCTAAATGTACCAGTTTGCTTGATTCAACTGTAGTTAGGCACATTAAGCTTAAAGAATTACTGTATATTTGCTGACATTGCTGGGCTGGCTACTGTGTTTACTATCTAAGCTTTCCGTCAAGTAAATGCTATTTTTTAAATATTTGTAATTCCCACAGCCATACTATTTTAGATGTTATTCCCCATTATTGGAGGGGACTGTGCCAACTTAGGGTCCACGTGCAGAAGAATCATCTCTCCAAATGGATCTCCCCTTCCTGGATGAAAGGGTGGGGAGAGACCACATTGTCCTGCTCCTCAGGACCAATGGGCAGGAAGAGAAAAACCTAAGAGGGATGAGCATTGTCACTCCCCAAATTGCATAGGTAATGCACTAGAAAGCTATGCTACTTCATTTGCTTGGCTCCTCTCTGTGGTGCAGACAACCTTCGCTTATGTGAAGGGTGGAAAGCCTATGGCAACATTACTCATTGGAGCCATGCTGCATGAGAGCAGAAGCTGGTGCACAGCAGGCAGAGGGCCCTGTGCGGAAGTCCTTATGCCTTAAAAGAGATATTAGGCGTATGTGTGATTTGGGATCCAAACCGCTGCTTGTTCTACAGGGAATAATAGAGGTAAACTCCAACGTCCCAAGGAGATTCAGGGACATCTCTGTGAAGAGAACCTCATGGAAATTTCCTGGTCCCAGGACCTCCTCCCAAAGGAGGGATTCATTTAGCCTATTATGTGTGACTAAATTGTTTCTTCCTTTTTAGATATACATTATATCTCTGAAAACATATGCAGAAGCTTCCTTATGGCCTTCATGTTAGCAATGATTTTTGTTCTGCAAAACTGAGCAAATTAATAAGCAATACAAATCTGATGACAATCACTTTCCTATACTTTCAATATAATATATCTTTCCTCTGTGTATGCCGCCCCCTTGAGGATGGCACAGCTATACCTGTGGCACCTAAAATAAAAAAAACTAATACTTTTCACTATATCACGATATGTGCCAGGCAAGTTCTTCCTTACAACAGCTTTATACCTTCTGAAGACTATTGCTTATGAATTCAAAGAAGAGCAAGAACAACATTCTGAAATCTATTAAGTATAGATATTTTTAAGAGAGACCTGGAATAGCATTTTTACAGTGAATTGTTCATAAGCCCCTTTGTTAGTGTAGATATCTCCATTGTATCATCATTTGGATACATGGGGAGGAACAGTTCTTGAGCTTTTCAAAAGATGTACCCTTTATTCACTTGCCTTTACAAGTAATATATTAGGGCACATCATAATTTGTACCAATAATAATAAAATCTAGTTCTCATATAGCATTTTTCATCCACAGATCTCAAAATGGTTTACAAAAGAAAGTATTATTGTTCTTTGTAGGCAGAGGGGATTGAATAGTGCAAATTTCAAACATTTGCTGAGATCAGCTGTGTCTGTGGCCTTTTATTTTCACTTTTCACAAATATTAATGGTTTTCATTCTCAGGAATATTTGCGGAATGGCAGTACTCACAACTATCCATATAAGCATTAACAACTGGTAGCCACATGCCAACATCTATATTCCCTATTCATTCTCCTCTTGTTAATGAAGATTTAGTCAATCACTTAGGTAGCAGAAACAATACCACATAATTTGGGGGACCAAATTTAGGACTGCAGGATTGTCGTGGTGGTAAAAATGTCACGGATACTGTGATTTTTTCTGTTTGTCTAGGATTTTTCTTCATGTCCGGGATTTCATAGGCCGCACAGCCAGGAGGGCCACATGGACCATGGCCCAACCACTTTTGCTACCACAGCTCAGTTCAGGGCAGGCAATCCAGTGGCGCCAAGGCCAGGAAAGTGGGGGGGATACAGCAAGGCATTGCCTGGGGGGCAGGTCCCACCTGCAAACTGTGGTGAGAGGAATGGGCTGGAGCATGGAACTGACCAACCCTGTGACAGGAGCTGCTGCAGAGTGAGTGAGTGAGGAGCAGGCTCCACTCTACGACTCCCAGTCTCTCAGGGCCTCTCTCCCACCCCACCATGGGCTGGCCTCAACCCCCATCATGTGGCCTACTTCCTTTAAATGGCACTCCCATGATTTTATACACCACCTTAAGCTACATGACTTTTATTAAATTTACCATAACTGGTCTGTTATTTTTGATAATAAATGCTGAGACAAATCTGCAGCCCTACCAATAGTATATATCATGAAAAATGAATCGTAAATAAATCAATCACAAAGTTGAAGCAAACAGATTGTGAACAATGTACTGGCTGAAGTATGTTTGCATAACCATTTGCACAAATGCAAACATGAGTAAAAATCATAACATGGTTACAGATGGTTTGCAAACTGAAAAAAAGAGCTAATTTAGTTGGATAAATTATTCGATTCAATTTAGAATAGCTCAACCTATGAAAGACACATTAACTTGAAACAAGAGGAACGCCAAACAAAATAGCTGAATAAGATCAATCACAAATAGCTGAACATGATCACTCATAGCTAAAGTCAAATCTAGCTCAGTTTACTCATACAAGTAGTTCTGCTGACGGGCAGGTGAATTTGACCCATTATGTGGAAACAGAAAATAAAAAGGGAAAAGTGAGGCTTAATGCAATGCTTTGAAATAATCCATGCTTCTTGACATTTCTGTAAGAAGTGGTCCTTTGACATAAATAAATAATCATTACTGGTCCCAACATTCTAGCTAGAGCCACTGCTTGGCTTCACCTTTACAAGCACCAATAAAAAGAATAATCTGAAATGGCTAATCTCTCTCTCACTTCACTTACAACAATGAACAAGATTGTTCACTTTAACATCCCCATTCCCCACTACTAAACATATGAGGAATTTTCATATAACACCAGATTCATTATCCTTAGTATACTTCCTTCCTATTGATTTGTAGCAAAGACCATATTTTCAGAGTTAGACACATGCAACTACAAACATACATTTGTGTATGCCCAATTTATCCACAGAAATACTTGATATGTGCACGCAATACCCAACTGGCTATGCACATGCACAGGAAGCTTATTTATGTCCATAGGTACTTGCAGCATAAGTTAAGAGGATACAAATATGGAAATGCACTTATGTGCACAAATTTGGAGAATCTAGCCCTAAATCTTGAACAGATAAATTGATGACACATTGGTCAAGGGCCACATATTAACAATAAAATATTGTATGAAACTATGCAAGAACATGCACATTAGACCCATTGTTAAAATCTATACTGCAGATCATTCTCAGATCTTGTGTCCAAAATGCAGGAAGATGGGATAAAAAATGATAAATACTGGAACAGCTAAGAATCAAATACAAATTTATGATATGGTTATGTTCTCGGTCTTTTAGGGAACAAATTAAATTAAAGTTATCCCAGCCGGTGACATTGCTAGTGAGCCAAATCATCTAATATTAAGGGATTTGAGTCACTGTCAATTTAAACAAAGCACGGAAAAAAAAAATCTTTTAAACAGCAAGTACTAAAAGGATTATACTAAAAAAAATTGGAAATTGGCTGTAAGAGAGGTACAATGGGTTAAGTGAGTTAGCAAACTTGGACACAAATTACCTTTAGTTTAAAAGAAAAGCAAGAAGACTTTAAGGAGAGTCAGTCAATGTTTCTGGAAGAGTATGATTAATTCACCTTCAATACCAAATCTAGAAAAGTGATATTGGATTTAATTATATGTGCAGTATATTGTATTTATCCTTCCCCTTTTGCTCTTTAAAAAAAAAAAAAAAAAGATTTGCATTCTAATGTATCTGTTCCTGAGAGAACGAAAGGAACCATAATAATCCTATAGTGGATTAGGGCTGACGAAGTGTTTGAATATATTCATATAGGCATGAAATGACAATAACTTCAAATTTGGAAATATCATTTGTTTTGCTAATCATGTACAAAAATCAACTTAACATGTAATATTATTAATGAAGTGCTCAACTGAGCAAAAACTATAATTAAAAACAAATACAAATCAAAATTCTTTCTGGAATTAGAAATGACAGTATCTCTACCAGCTGGTAATTTATGAGCATGAATAAATCACTCCAACTAATATAAAACACTGCAGAGACCAGAACTTACACTTCCCATTCTTTACAAAGAATATTCTAACGAGTAATTTCTGCTTTACAAATGATCACTTGTCAATTTTAGCATCCCATAACTGTCTTTTCATCAATCCACTTCTTCACAGTGCCTCAAGCAAAGTTAAAAATACCCATTTATGTTTAACAGCCCATTGTAAACCTGTTTCCCACTGTGGCTCAGGATAAAATTAATCACCCCAAATCATAAAGTAAAAGAAATTGGACCTAAATTACCAGGGAAAAATACATGTCATATAAAACATTGTCATTCATCCTCTATTTTAACACATCAAAATGAAATTAATATTGCTTTTTGGTGGAAATTTCCATTTATCATTAGGCCAAAAGATACAAATTCTTCAGTTTATACTGCTTAAACTAGACCCTGTGTAGTATATTAAGAGAACACATTAAGAACTAGTTGGGATGTTGATTCTGCTGATACAAATTATAGTCACATTGCATCTTTAGGTTTTTAAGGGTTTTCTAATTTAAGCAATATAGCACACAGTCGAGATGATTTCTCTCTTTAGAAAAAAAGGATATTTAACACTCATACATCCCTCTCCCAAAATGAATCAATTGGCAGTACTTCCACTATTGAAAGGGAAAATAACTAAACATCAAAGGCCTGAAAGTCATTCCAGATATTAAAAAAACTGACAATATAAAATATATTAAATGAACATGAAACAAACCGTCAGATAATAAACACATCATTATCCCTCTTTTAAACCTAAACCCTACTCTTTGAAAAAAATACACAAGTGAAGCAATAACCAAAATAAAGTCTGATTCTGCTATGATGGCTACTTTATTATAGTGCCTAAGGATCTGTGTTCCGCTGAGTGCTAAATAAATCAAAATTCAGAAGTTAACATATTTAGGGGGAAATATGATATGACAACCACAACCAAATGACCAAACTAAATCACTCTTTTTCTCCATCTTTAATGCAGCTACCTAAGGGAATCCAATTCTCAATGTTAGGTGCATGTTTATTATTCATGTTTTAGGAGCCGTAAAGAAGAAAATATCAAATATAGTTTTTTGCCAGCAATTGTTTGAAACTGACTAGACTATTTTAACAGCCAGAAGCACTTTATTTGCCCTGTATGGATTTGGTGCCATTAGTAAAATCATGCCAAAAGTGGCTCTCTTATCTTTAGTGCTGGCCATCTGCTTGAAGCATCTGGTAACTGGTACAATCAACCACACCCAGAATTTGACTGTTTCCCGGCTGACTACTTGCCTTAGTAACTGTCAGTAAATGCTTTCCAATGCTGACATGATGACTGGCAAAAGAAAGTTGAGTCTGTATGGATGCATCTAAAAAATTAAAATAAACTATAACTTTCTCAATCCACAATTGTTTGTTGTGTAGTTGTAACCATGTTGGTCCCAGACCTAAAGAAGAGCTCTGTGTAAGCTCGAAAGCTTGTCTCTTTCACCAACTGAAACCAATCCAATAAAAGATCCTCACAATCCACAGTGGTACTGAATCTGGCATAATTGTTCTGTACCTTTTACTGACTACAACAGAGAAGTCAGTTAGATAGTGAAACATTCATACAGCACACCAATGATAACATAAAACAACGTAACAAGAAGAAACCCAAAGTTATAAGTATTTGGAAAAATTCTCCTTCTAATCTATTTCTTGAACACTCTCACTATTTCTCTTTGAACTTGTCTTTTATACAACACTGTACATCCCTGACTTCCACACTTAGATAAATATATATATATATGCATAAATATTAACGTTTTTATTGTAAGAGCAACTAAAATCCTTTAGGAATCAATATAGGTAATACATTACTGACAGAATTATACATAACATTATAACATCACCATATGATATTTAAAGAAGGAATCACATAAGCTAATCATATTTCAAATTCATTTTAAAGTTGCTTTCATAATTAGTCCAAAAAGATGCAATTCACTAAAGAGAGTCTAATCACTACACCGACTTAAAACACTGTAAGTGAGCAGCAAAGAACAGAATTGCATAGCTCGTCCACAATTTATTTCTAATTTAATTAAAGCCTTTGCTTTTTAACATGCTCGTATCATTTTACATTTTATCTCCACTCATTTAAATACCTCACCTGCCAAATTGTTTGTATACTTTATACTGGGATCATAAAAGAAATGTAACTCATCAAAATTCAGGAAATGAGGTGGTTTTATAGTGATTAAAGTAAAGATTTCCCTTGGCAAATATCCTTTAAGGGACTCTGCTTCTCCACCCTTCATTTTGCTATACCACTCAGACAAACGGTCAGAAATGCCCAATGGGTAGAAAGTATTCAATTAAATCTGAAAGGCATATGAGACAGACATCTATATAGAGGAAATCTAAAATATTGGGAAAACTAATCCAGGATTCCCTGGCATGAACTCATGTGGTAGTTTTCTATAGTAAATAAAATAGTTTGCTATAGTAAAATTAAATACTGTGGCTGGCAGTACACCTTACCTTTCCTGTTTCCTTCAGGCAAATGCCCACATAGCTAATTGCCACTTACCCGGTCTAGCTTTTACCAGACACTGGCAACCTGCTTCAAAATAAGTGAGGCAGAGGATGTGATGTATTAAAGTTTCTCAAATCCTTAAGAAATGTCCTTTATCAACTGCTTATCCAAGTCTTTTGGAATGTTCTTCCAACAGAACACATGCAATCTAATTCTTTAGGATACGTGAACATTCATGTACACTGCATGTTACTCTACTGCATTTCTAATAGAGGATACCAATATCATGTTAATTCTACTATTTGAGTTACTTTATTTTCCACTGCTATACATTTTAATTACTATAATGCTTTTCAAAACACTACAAGAAGTCCTAAGGGAATGGAGATAATTTCTGCTATAGGGTCCTGATATACCACTGCCTTGTTCTAGTTCTATACCTGTCCACAGATATCAGTTGATTTACTCCAGCGTATAGTGAAGGTGAACGCATTCGTGAATCGGATCCAACTAAAAGAAGAGAAACAGTAGGCCTATTTAATACTGTAAATTCCTATGCATCTGTTTTCCAGAAACGATCTTTATTTTAAGATTAAAGGAAATCTCAAAATACATGAGATGTCTGCAGGTATAAAGCATTTATGATGCAATAATTCCTCTGACTGTTTTCCTGTAATATCCTAAAATGAGAGAGTTTATCCTGCCTTATTTGTATACAAAACATTTTAAGCCTTTGGCTTTCCCTCAGGGAAAATCTAGTCAAGGGAAGGAAAGAGAAAGAAAGAGAATGGTGTAAGAAGGTCACAAAGTAAGACCAAACATACATGCTAAAGTAACTTATTCACCCACTGTAAATTGCTTCCATTGTATATCAATCTGCTAACTACAAAGGGTTTGCTGTCTTCTTTGCACCTCACATCTTAAGTAAATGCTGAGCACTGCAAACTTTAGTTTCAGAAATAAACCATTTGAAGACAGATTAGAATCTGCCAAGTTTAAAAAAAAAATCCCAATAAACAATAACCACAGCTAAAATTGTCAAACATGACCAATGATTTTGGGTGCCCCAATTGTGGGGCATTCATCTAAAGACACCTGAAAGAAGCTTGATTTTCAGAAAGTGTTGAGCACCCAGCCTCTAAAAAGCAGGCACCTCTAAGGTATTTCAAGCTGGACACCTCGAAACTGAGCTACCCTGAATTAATGGTCACTTCTGAAAATCTTGACCCATGTTTTTCGAATGAGAACATATAACAGTCCCCTTTCTCCTCAACTGTTAGGATCACGTCTATAAGAAGCAGCAGAATTCTACACAAACTACTCCCATATCCCATCTTGGAGAAGAAAAGAAAGCAAGATAATGTAGTTGGGTTGAAATCCATTTCACCTTCTTCTCAAAGCCAAAGCAACTGGACTGTAAGCAGTTGAAGCACAAGGGACTGAGCAGGTGAAATCCATTCCTTATCCCAGGGCCAGTCCTATTACAAAGTATCTGTTTGAATAAAATGTCTTTTGCTAGTTTACCCTGAAACTGCATCAATTACCTTAGAGCTGCTGATAGCTCATCAAAAAAATTTCCATTCCACTTTGTATCTAATTCGTCAAATATGCCAAATAAATAGGGATTTTAACTGTAAATAAAAGGTTGCTTCTGGTTACCAATAGTTTTCTATCTGAATTTTTCTTATAACATTAATAACAAAATATACCCAAAGAAAGTGTCCATTGTGTGTTCAAAAGGAAAAATAAGAAGCACATATTCTCATCAATTCAGCGTGTGTCACATTCCATCTGTCACAACTCAGACATGCACAATTTTCCCATTTTTTATTTTAAAAAATGAATCTTTGCTTAGTGCTGTAATTATAATAAAGCAACGTACAAAATCTTCCCTTTCCTAGTTTATGGTTTAGTGACATGTTCAGAATTGTTGTCCGGTGAAACAGCTGAAAATGGTTCTAATGGCAGGAATTGAGAAATGCCTCTTTCAATGGATGTATTTGAAAGGAAACTTTGTATGAGCAGCTGTGTTTTGAAAATGCTAGCCACCTCTAAATTGCTCCTTGTGAATTGAAATGTTTGCCTTATTGCCAACAGGGCATATTACAGTGTAACTGCTGCATTTTTACTTTTTATCACTGTCTCCCTAACTGCTGAAGTGGAAAAGAAAGATTGCCAAAGCCTGACATGTTTCTTTTCCTTTCTGCCCACTCTGACTTGGTTCTTAGCTGTCTTTTGCTTCAGTGATGAGAAGCAATGCTCAGTGTATCCATTCCCTGCATGTCTTCTCCAGCTCAAATAATGGCAACGCCCCCTTGTGAATCAATGACAGAAAGCGAAACAAACCTAATTAAGGCATAACAATCACTGCTTACAGAACAGATAATTAGTCTGAAAAGGGTCACACACTTTCAAAGAGTACAGAACTTATTTGTTTCAAAAACAACTGACATGGCTATAATATCTAATAGAGAAGCCTGGGTGGATTTCAAAAAGTAGAATTCATAGTGGCAAAGGACTTCCAAAGAGGATAATAAACCTGCTAATAAAGATTTAGATCAGGTTCAAGTTAGAACCTTAAGTAAATAACGACAATATTAAAAGCATAAACAATACTTAGAGGTTTAAGGAAATAGCAGCAGACATCATGGAGGCCTTTGTTTTGCATTCTTATATGTCTGTATAAAATTAGATGAGCCAGTGTATATTCACTAAGGGAAGAGTTACTGATTGCTCTATTCACTTTCATTTAAGCATTCTTTACAACATAAAAGACATGAGAGTTCTTTACTAGCTCATAAACAAAAAAGCTATCACAACAAAATTCCTATTTAATAAATCTGTGTAATTTCTCATTTAAATTAAATGTTGATAAAACAGCAATACTTGAATGTGTGTTTTTAAGAAATTTAGCAAAAGCCATACAAATTGCTCAAAAGAACAGAATAAATTCTCCTAGCCCTTCTGTTTATCTTTGTGTTTCTTATGACTACTTTTAAAATTACAAATTTAAGTTTATCCATTTCTATTAAGGCCATATACAAAATGCTTTACTCAGATTTTAATCAGTCCTTATTCAGGAAAATCTTCTGTTGAAATGGGAGTTTTTTGTGAGAGTATGGACTGAATAAAACTAAGCAAGGACTTGTAGATAATTCCCCTAAAAAAAAGATAGGGCTGCTCAAAGATCTAATTTATCAAAGTATTTCAGCTTTGAAACGTTAGAAGTAATGGTAATTTAAAGTAGGAAAATTTTGGTTTGGAATTTTTATTGGAATTGAAGGGGGGGGGGGGGGGAGTCCCCTTTGTTTACTATTATTGGCAATGTTAAATGGAGAACAGAAGTGCCAGTCAAGGTGTTCAGGAGAATCTTACCTTAGAAAAAGATCTTACTCTAGAATAAAACCATTTTACCTTAGAATAAAATCATCTAATAAATCTGTATTAAGCAGGAAATGTCTAATTCCACTACAGCAAGAAAATGACAAGTTTGATAATTTCCCAGTATATGAGTTTTAGTTGACAAATAGTAGTGCTAGATAACCTCTTTGCCAGAAGCATATTAGTGTTCACAAAAATCTTCCAGTATACCTGAGTATCTATTTTCATAGTCCATCCAATACTGCGTATGCAATATAAATCTTGAATAGGTACATGAAGAATAAATAATCTCTCTCTGCTCTCACATACACACACACACAAATGGTATTTTGCATTCAACAGTAGAGAGGCTGCACATTTCTTTTATCATTAAAAAAATGAAGCCATACAGAATTGAGTGCTTACTTTCCAATATAAACATTTAATTCTGTAAGGCTTCATTTTTTATGAAATTTGCACACTCTAACGTTGAATGTAAAATACCAATTTTATGTGCAAGTTAATTTTTAACCAGCAAATTGCAGCTGACTTCTGACTTTGAAGTGCCTTGTAGCTCTGTTCACGGTTAGAACAAAATCACACACCTCCCAAAAAAATCAATACAATCAGCTGACATACACAAAGTTCACAATGGCCTGTCAGAGTAAGAAACATTTTACCTTCTGCATATCATTTTATACATAATTCATGAATGCTGCACAACTTGATTCTGTGCTTTGGTTTCCTGGTACAGCACCAAAAATCTACATTAGGAATCCAGGAATTTGCTGCTTTCTCGTTCAGTATGCTACCCTGAAGACATACATAAAAATGTAATTATATTAAAAAATACCTGCAACCTTGACACACACTTGACCACCCAAACACACCTGTAGTCTTGTTCTGTACGTTGCCTACTTCCTTCCCTCTCCCATGTTATCACCCGAACATCTTCTCTTTTCATGACATATCAAGGCTCAATCCTGCAAAAATGTATACATAGGTTTAACTTTACGCATGCAAATAAGCTCTCTAAAATCAAGCCGAGTAGCTGACTACTCATATATTAAAAGCAAAGAACGAATGTAAGTCTTTGCTAGAACCAGATGTCAGTCAGTAAGCTCTTTGGGGCCGTGGCCACGTCCTTATACACTATGATCCTGATTGCGCAAACCTGAAGCTAAAGGGGCTTCTCACGTGCATAAAGTTAAATATGTTGATAAGGATTTCCAGTATGTGCAGTAAGTAAAGCACCTTGCATACGCATAGTACTAAATAAATATTTAATATGATATTAGTAATAAATAATAACTCAATTTTAAATACAGGAAGTGCCCAGGAACATTTTCAAAGCTGTCTGAAGTGTAACATTATTTAAAACCAAAAACACATGCCTTTTAAAATGAAACATGGTATCTGCTAAGGATGAGTTTTGTGGTTAAAACTCAAGGCTGAGAGTCAAGCGTTTTAGGTATTTTCTTTGACTCTGCCACAGATGTCCTGTGGGACTTTGATTGTAGAACAATCTTTCTGTGCCTGAATGTCCTCTACTGTAGAAAAGGAATGACAACGCTTCCCCTAAGTGAGTCTAAACTGATGTTTGTAAAGAAGGTGATGATCCGCAGGCAAAAGATTTTACCTAGCCTAAATGAAAAGTATTCTTATTTATAAGAAAACACAAAGAGGTTTTTGTTTCTCTCTTTCAGATATGGCTGGGTTTCTCATAAACGCCAAAGTGAGTTAGACTCTTAACTCCCACTGAGAGCTGGGAGCTGTTCGCCTAAATCACTTTACCTGGGAGTTTCAAAGGTGTCTGAGTGAGTTAAATACCCAACTCATTAAATCTCAGTGAAAGATCGGTGCCATACTCACTTAGACTCTTTTATCCAGTTGGTTCTCCTTTATCTTTTTTAATCCCAATAGAGAGCAATTAACTGTCTAATGTAAAAGTCCAAATAAACTATCAGCAAAATATTATTTTAATGAATGCTTGCTTGGCCCGAGTATAGGGATGAATGTATATTATTAAAAGCTACTGTGTTACTGAATGAGTCAAACATTTTTAAAGCTTCCTCAGACAAACCAAGGGATGTGGTACTTGAGTTTGTACTCTTCACTGAATCACAACAAGGAAACCAGTCCTTGGATCATCCCCACATAGGTTTTTAGAAACCAATCAATTTGTGTCAGACTCTAGTGGAACAATGTCAATTAGATTTCCTGCAATTAGTATACAAGTGACAGAGCTGTTTGTTACAACATGTAGAACAAACAGAGAAATGCCCAAACACAATAATTGCTTTCAAACGAGAAGTTAAAGAATTAGCCAGACAAAGCTAAGAGTAAAATCTAGTCTTCCTAGTTTGTATTTTGTTTTTTAATTTTATCACCTACAGCTACTGTAGGAGTATAATTAGCTTTGTACGAATGGAGAAAATGAATGGACTTGGCTTGACAATGATTATCAACCAGATTGATTTGGCCCAATTCTGAGGTCACTTAGGACTAGATTCACAAAGGGCCTTAGGCATGTGGATTGCTCTGGGGCTCAGACTGGGAGCTAAGCATCCAACTGCCTGGAGTCAGGCAGGAGTAGAGTCAGCCAGAGGCCAGAACAATGGCATCTAGGGATGTTTGATTGCAAAAATGGTCACCAAGTGAGTTTAGGCACCAACACAGTTCAGCAGCAGCTGAATAGGAGTTTGGCAAATACCAGTGGCACAGAAACCTGGGACTTCCCTAAGTCCATTTCTGAATCTGGCTGCAGATAAAATTTCTAATGACTATTCAAATACAACTAGTTTAGATTTGCATTTTTCATCCTTATAAAAAAGTTTGAATTCCACAGAAATTATTGTAATTAAATACCGTGAGTAGAATACCAGCAATCAATAGGAGATTCACCCAAGCAGGGACTTTAGGACTGGGCCCATCTTTTTAACCCTGTTCTCAACATAGGGAGTTACATCTGTGCATTTTGAAACATAGTTTGGTTACAAGGACTTGGCCCTGCAAGCTGATCTCTACAGATGACTATTAGTAAATGGGGCAGCACATAGAAACAGGGGTGTGCATGCATGGATCTTGCAGGACTGGGAACTAACAGCCTGGGACTGTGTAATTCTATGGGAAAGTTAATGAGAGAAAGGTAAGGTAGGCATCATTTGATTCGCAAAAATCTACAGAATAATTATTTCAATTGTGGCATCTTCTGCGGTATGTTAGGGGAGAACTTGCTCCTCTCCCCTGACTCCCAGCTTCCAGCTCCTCTGGCTGATAGATATTTTTGATAATATAATGTCGATGGAAATTTGTTGAATTGGGCATCATTCAAAAGCTCTTTCCTCCCACAAACACAATAGTACTAAATATGACTAACCTAGAACAATTATGTAAATATATATTGGAGAAAATGTTTAAAAATCAACATTTTAAAATTATATTTTAATACAAGCATGTCAAACATGCAGCCTTCACAAAATTAAATTGTGGGCCTCGACTGACAGTATGTTATCAGCTAATGCTTAGAATGTGATAGCTTATTTAATTTTTTAATGTTACAGGTGACTATAAATGGAAGGAGTGCTTCAAGTTGGTTTGCCATCACTGGCAGTTCAGTGGTACTGATTATCAATTTTTTTATTATGACAAAATAGTTGTAATAAGATACTGGTTAAGATGTCAACATCCAGTAGAAAATACTGGGCTCCATCTGCAAATGGTATGAACAGAGTTACATTACAAAACATAATGAATTACAAATCCCAAAGTAATGTATTACAAAGTCCTCATTTTTACTTTGGTCTTGGTCATTTTTAGGCATCAATGGGGAGACAGAGTACTGACTAGTAATTAGATCTTTGGAAAATACCAAAGCAGACGACCTGGTTAAACACACTGCTTGGAGGCACCTTACCATACGTTGGTGGATGTTTTCCAAGAAGCAGGCAAACAGAGAAAAATTGCCATTGACAATGGATGCATTTATTAAGGGCAATTTATCAACGTAATGGCTACACACTATAAGATGTGCACCTATAAACCGAATTTGGCGAAGTTGGAGAGGAATTACATCAAGCATCAGGAAAAAGTTGAAGATGCCACGAGAAGTGCCAGCTGGAAGACTATTTTGCTTTAAAAATAATTTTTATCTTTAGATTTAACCAATTATACTGTGATGATTGCCAGGTAACGCACTGAAATAAGAAGCTTAGAAAAGTCTGCCCTTTCCTTTTGAAAAGGAAAACAGATTGTTAAAAAGTTGCCACTTCCCTTTTGTGCACTTAGTTTAGATGAAGCCCTAGAATACAAAAATAGAGTAATGAAAGTCAAGGGGTTTTGGAGCGCATACCACAGCATCCAAGTGCTCTTTTCTGTTTTTTCTGACACCCTCTGAACACCATTGAATTTCAAACAAAACATTAAGCATAGCTAGGATTTTCCCCAGAAGTAACCAAACACCATCTAGATTCATTTGGTGGTGTTAAATGCCAAGAAAGGACAATTTTAAAGCTAGAGGATGAGCTTACTTGCACTGACAACCCATTTGTGTGTGATGGACTGGAGCTCATGAATATCATGTCTTCAGTGACAAGCTAGCTAAAGATGCCAGTTGAATGGATACTTTGGCTCATGACTTGTATGAAGCCTTCAAAACCCAAAGAATTATACAAAGCTCCATCACTCTATGGGCTCCAATCAAGAAGGGCAGACTAAAGCTATGCTCGAATGCAAAGAAGAATGTCAGAGTGAAGGTGGCAGGGACAATAACAGAACCAACCACTGACAGATCATTCTTTGCTCATCTCCTGATCATGCTCAGTTCTCAACATGATGTTGATCTATGTGAGACTTTGGGAAAGTACAAGTTCTCCGTGGAACCACAATTGATATTCCTGTGTGACTCGCCAAAAGCAAACTAATGCATATCTTGCAAGATCTTCTTAATTCAGCACCTCCTGACATCATGAGGGTAATTTATGCCAACACAGGCCTTCAGTGTAGCAATCATCAACGGCACAGTTGACACAATCTCTCAACAAACCAGAAATTGTTAGTACCTACCAACATGTATGAGCCTACATAGAAAATATTGGACCAATGACAAAATCCACTTGTGTTTGACATGTATGCAGAGGAATCAATTAATATATCACCAGAAAGAAGAGGCTACATAAAATTGCACCTGTCCAGTACAAAATAATTGACTCTGTGAACATCTCCAGTGTCACAATGAAGAAGTTACTGCTTCATATTCCCAAGAAGGATTAGTTAGCTGTATATTTTGCAGGAAAAATGCTCCAGCACACAAAAAATTGCTTGAAGAATTTCATTGTTCCATGGCATAATGAAGGTGCTATCTGACACTGGTTTGTTCAGCATTCTCATGAGGAGCTGATGCTAAAATTATCTTGCATGCCATCAGTGCCAGAGAGAAAAGTGCTACTAAACTCCAGATCTTTGCTCAAGGCACAGATGTTTCAGTGATCTCTTGAGATGCTACCCAAGACTTCCTCAATATTTTGTTTTTGAGGCCTGCTGCTGGGGGACTGAATCATTTTATATCCCGCAGAGATGTGTTCCTGTCACTTGGACCATTAAAAGCTGCCACACTGCCAGGTTTCCATGCCCTTTCTGGATGTGACACTAGTGGAAGGTTGACTGGAAATTACCTTACTGGAAGGCATTTGATTCAGCCACCGATGACTCTCTCCTTGCTCTGAAGGAGCTTGGAATGGTTGAGAGTTACTGATTAGATCATAAATGCACTGGAAGTATTCGTATGCCATGCTTACCATTTGAAGACCAACATTATGACATTTCTGGAGCTACTTTGGTGGATGTTTTCCAAGAAGCATCTGGAGAAAAAATTGCCACTGACAAAGGGTGCATTTATACCTGCTATCAAGAGAGCAAATCATCAAGCAATATAATGGCTCCAGATGATTGGGCACATCCAAAACTATCCCCCCATAGGGTATGGATGGGTCTTGAAGAATGGACTGATCACAGCAGCAATGTGTGAAATACCATTCACTCCTTAAACAATCCTTCAGCTAATAAAATGCTCTTGTGTAAAGACCAAATGCTCACCAGTCCACAATTGTTCGGCCAGCAGCCTGCCTTACATGAAGATGTGCAAGTATGGCACAGATGAAGATCAGTGTGACAACATGTCTAGCGGTGGTGCCCTAGATGGAGACGACACTGATGATGACTTTGATGACTAAATGTTTTCAGTCCTACAAGGCGAACTTCCCTAGGATTTCCAAAGATCAATGTCCTCTTTAATGTGGGCAATGCATCCCTGTGTTGAAGTGTAATTAAAAGTGTTGATTTTTAAACATTTTATCTAATATATATATCTACATACTTTTTCTAGGTTTTTCATGTTTGGTACCATGGTGCTCATGAAAGAAAGGCCTTTTGAATGATACCCAATTCAACGCATTTCAAACAACATTATATTATCAAAAATTCCACCAACCAGAAGACCTGCAGCTGGAGGCTGGGGGGCAGTGAGTCCCCCTGCTGTGCCACAGAGAGTGACACCACTGAAATTATGATTCTGTAGATCTTTATGAATCAAATGATATCTTCTTTACATTTCTATCACTAACTTGCCCACAGAATGATATTTTTTACATTACGCTTCCAGACTATAAATTAGTAATGTGAGGATTTGCCTGGGGAGTTAGTGCACAGCAGCAGGGTCCACATGGCAACTTAGTGTGCAACATGCTACAGCACTGTCGAATTACTTCCCAGCTTTTTGCACATTAACTCTCCATCTAGACAAGCCCATAGTTACCTAATTAACTGACCAGACATATGTTTATTTCTTTGTAATCTAAAGTTTACCTCATTTCAAGAAAAGAAGGAACAAATTATATTTTGATTATCTTATTTTGTATCAGTGTTTCTTTACATTACAGGATGAACTGGACCATTGCCATAAAAATGTATTATAAAACTCCAAAACAGCAGAATGTTTTCTGTATGTTTAGCTCACACATTTTCTGCTCATTTTCTTAATACATTTATATGGTAAGTTAAGTGATGAAAAAGCTTTATATGTATGCAAAGAGTAGACCTCAAAAACTTGCCAAATGTCTTAGATAATTAAATAATTATTTTAAGTTATTTAACTTTGGTATTTATAGTAATCAAGCATTTGCTGCAGTAAGCATGAGGAAGTTAAAGAGAATGCTGGAGATACTAAAATAACCGTATCTATTTATCTTAAATAAAACTGACAACTTTTTAAAGGCCACCATTTTACTCCAAACAAACCAAAGAACATATATTTGTTAATGCAACCAACTAAAATTATATATACACTATGGAATGGATAAGATGCAAATAAGATACAGAAGGCAAATATTTTAAAATAAGGAGAATATAGGCAATAAGTTGGATCTTAAAATAAGTGAACTGGACACAATCAATAGACATTCCTTCAACAGGAGAGAAAGGAAAGGATGGAGAATTTCCAATATGCCTCTCATACTTACTTCAGCAATTTTAATTTAAGATAGCGTTTATCACTAGCAGAACACTTACTAGTTATCTGTAACTTGCAAGTCAGTTTTATAGATAAAGACTTGGTGCCAACAAATGAAGGGAAAGAGCCAAATCAGATGCTAGTTCCGACTTTAAACACTGTACCTCTCTGAAGACAGGAACCTTTTTGCCAAGTATATAGTGTTTCTGTCTGTCCATACCAGTGACATCTCAAAATGCATTCATCAATATCAGTGAAGCATTGACCTTATCTTAAAGCTTGTAAACTTTGCCATTGTGAATTTTAATACTAGAAGTAAAAGACAAAGGTAGAAAAATGTATAAATTACGGTTGACCCCAGAGACATATACTGTATGGCGAGCTTTCGTACATAGTCTGTCTGTTTTAAAATAAATGCAGTAGTGTGTGTACCATTTCATGCATAAAGACATCAAAGCTTTCTCACAATGTAGTTTTGAATGTGCTCAAAGTTGTTTCTCTAAGAAAGAAAAAGCTATCATAAATCTGCAGACAGGATACATTTTAAGGGTATGATACAGCAAGATGCTAAGTACATCTCAGAAGGACAGGGATCCTCAATATCCATTAAAGTCAGTGGAGACTGGGGACACTCAGCACCTTAATAGTAGTGCTCAGAGTCTAACACAATTGGAGTCAAAAGCATCATCAGCTAAGTGTGGTTTGTTAGTTTTTTTTTCTGATTGCAATAAAGGCACTTTCTCTTTGTTATTGCATAATGCAATGTAATATTTTTCAAGTAAAAATAAGACAAGAAGTAATTAGACTGAATTTCCAGTATGACAAACAATGTATTACAAGGTATACTTCCCCTCCCAATTATATCTTTAAAAATTCAAGCTTGCTTCCTGAATAGAAGCTATAAAAAGAATTATGAAAAGATGAAATCTCAAGATTATCAATTTTGTATGTTACTGTATAAATATCTCACAGGCATGTCTCAGGATACCATCATTTTGGGTGTGTATTAATGCAACTGTTCCTTTTTTCCTTGATTACATATAAATTATGTTCTTTATATTTATAAACTCCATGTTCAGAGAGTAAATATTCAGACTCTGCAAGATTTAGCTCAGTGGTTAAGTATTCAAAGCCAATACAGCAGTCTGCTTTTAGTGATAACAGTAGGAAAGAAAAAATATTCTAAAGTAGCCTGAAATATGCCAAAAAATCTCAGTGATATTTCTTTCTCCTTTTGGGATCTTCAGCTTGCTTGTGCGCTAGTGGATGAATGAAAAGCTACAGGTCTAAAGACATATTACTATATTAACTTCATTTATGCTATACGGATACCACTGAAATACTCTAGATACCACAGTGATTTTCTTTTATTACTTGAAACAATTAATGTTAGAGAGAGATGGCTAAATTACTTTATAGCTTTATAGGTTTTTATACTAATTATTTCCTCTTCTTATATTTTAGGGCATCCTGTCATTCCTGCAAACACTAATAAATCATGGGATCTGAAGTTAACACTACTAAATAAATGAATTGGTTAATCTTCTCTGACCATCTATACATGCTCCATCTTCACAAAGTTTATCAGTTTTATGCCATCAAGGAGACAGTGACCTTCATTTCCACAACATGCCTGTTATCATTGGACAAGGTGGTTACGAGGTTACCACTTACTTTCAGGAAGAAAGTCTTTGTGCTTCTTTGGCATTCACCATTTGACAAATGCAAGTATTTGTTTTATCAAATGACCAGCATTTACTGAAGTTAAAACCAGTAACTGTGGTATGCTTAAGGGCCCATCACTTTTCTGAAGACTTGAGTTAAGATGAAGGACATGACACTCAAAATTCATTTTCTGCTTGGCCTAGCTATCATTGCATTAGTACGAGCTGTAGATAAAAAAACAGACTGTCCTCAGTCATGTACATGTGAGATCAGACCATGGTTTACCCCGCGATCTATATACATGGAGGCTCCAACCGTGGACTGTAATGATTTAGGCCTTTTTAATTTCCCATCCAGACTACCTGCTGACACACAGGTTTTACTTCTACAGACTAACAACATTGCAAAAATTGAATACTCAATAGACTTTCCAATAAATCTTACCGGTCTTGATTTATCTCAAAACAATTTATCATCAGTGACCAATATTAACTTTAGAAAGATGCCACAACTTCTTTCAGTGTACCTTGAGGAAAACAAACTTACTGAGTTGCCTGAAGAATGTCTGTCTGGACTGAACAATTTACAAGAACTCTACATTAATCACAACTTGCTTTCCACAATTGCACCAGGAGCTTTTATAGGCCTTGATAATCTTCTCAGACTTCATCTCAATTCAAATAGCCTGCAGATGATCAACAGTAAGTGGTTTGAAGCTATTCCTAAACTTGAGATTCTCATGATTGGTGAAAATCCGATCATCAGAATCGAAGATATGAACTTTAAGCCTCTTATCAATCTACGCAGCCTGGTTTTAGCAGGCATAAATCTCACTGAAATACCTGATAATGCTTTGGTTGGCCTTGAAAATTTAGAAAGCATCTCATTTTATGACAACAGATTTGTTAAAGTGCCCCATGTTGCTCTTCAAAAGGTTATAAATCTAAAATTTTTGGATCTAAATAAGAATCCCATTAACAGAATACGAAGAGGAGATTTGAGCAATATGCTGCACCTAAAAGAGTTGGGAATTAATAACATGCCTGAACTAATTTCTATAGATAGTCTTGCTGTTGATAATTTGCCAGATTTAAGAAAAATAGAAGCTACCAATAACCCCAGATTATCCTACATACATCCAAATGCATTCTACAAACTTCCCAAGCTAGAATCACTCATGCTCAATAGTAATGCACTTAGTGCCCTGTACCATAACACCATAGACTCTTTGCCTAACCTCAAGGAAATTAGTATACACAGCAATCCAATCAGATGTGATTGTGTCATCCGCTGGATTAACATGAATAAAACTAACATTCGATTCATGGAGCCTGATTCATTATTTTGTGTGGATCCTCCAGAATTTCAAGGCCAGAATGTGAGGCAGGTACACTTTAGGGAAATGATGGAAATCTGCCTCCCACTAATAGCACCTGAAAGCTTTCCCTCTACTCTGGATTTAGAAACTGGCAGCTATGTTTCCTTACACTGCAGAGCAACAGCAGAACCAGAACCTGAAATATATTGGATAACACCATCAGGTCACAAACTTTTGCCTAATATGATTACTGATAAATACTATGTCCATTCTGAAGGAACATTAGACATAAGTGATATAACACAAAAAGAAAGTGGACTATATACATGCATAGCAACTAACCTAGTTGGAGCAGATTTAAAATCAGTTATGATTAAAGTGGATGGTTCTTTCCCCCAAGACAGCAATGGATCCTTGAATATTAAAATAAAAGATGTGCAATCTAATTCTATTCTGGTGTCTTGGAAAGCAAGTTCTAAAATTCTAAAATCCAGCATTAGATGGACTGCTTTTCTGAAGACCGAGAACTCTCAGGCTGCACAGAGTGTTCGAATTCCATCTGATATAAAGGTATATAATCTTACTCATCTAAATCCATCAACTGAATACAAAATTTGTATAGACATCCCCACCATCTACCAGCAGAATAAAAAACAATGTGTCAATGTCACCACAAAAGGATTGGATCTTGCAGTGAAAGATTATGAAAAGACCAACATAATCGGATTCCTTGCCGGTCTTGGAGTTCTCTTGGGAGTCATCTGTGTGGTATATTTCTACAGCTGCATTTCAGAAGAAATCAACTGTGATGCAGGACACAGCTATTTAAGGAATTACCTGAAGAAACAATCCTTTTCACTCAATGAGCTTTATCCTCCTCTAATCAGTCTCTGGGACAGTGGCAAAGAGAAAAGCACAGCACTGGAAGTAAAAGCATCTGTGATAGGACTACCAACTAATATGTCATGAAACACCAACATTATAAAACAATTTCTGAAACAAAAAGCACAAGACTGCAATTTGTGCTAAGTAAAAAGGCAAACAAAAGTAATACTTTTAAGAAATCAGAAGTGTGGACATTGCTGCTGCTGTTGACAAATGGGAATATGTACTGATTCAGCATAAAAGATTTTTAACTAACTGGCTTCTAAGGGTATTGTGCCAACCAAATACAATTACTCCATTTTTTAAGAACTTTCATGTGACTTTTCAGTCTGGAATACAGTGCAAGTAGCCAAGAACATTTTCTGTAATTTTTTTAATTAAGTAAGAGTAGTAGAACTCAGCAATACCTCCTCCTGTGCTGTATTACACACACTAGCAGCGTGTTTTTGCAGTGACCAGATAAACTATAATTGACACGTGGTGTAATGAAATGGACAAATTCTGTAGAGTAGACACAGTGAGTATGTGAAACATTTTTTATGAGGAAAAATACATTTTTGATTAAAATCAAAATAGTTTTTGGCTTGTTTGTTTCTTAAAAAAAACCAAAAAAAAATAGAATCCCTATGCGGGCTTCTCTCTGACAATAAACAAATTCATTTTAATGTCTGATAAATCTCTCTATATATTTTCCAGTTGAAATACAGGTTTGACTGCATAGGAAATGTTTGCTGTTTTTTTAGGCTGTATAACTGCAATAAAAACCACAATAAATACTTTTATAAAGTAGTTATCCATACGGTTAAGAAGTAATAACTACATGTTTTACCTGTTGGTCATTAAAACACACACCACACCTTCTCAACCTCAAAGAGTAACATACAAGGAGATACTACCAAGTTAGATTTCTTTTTTACTTGGTGTCTGAGAATTGTATTTAATTATTAGACACAAATAATGTGTCTAATTTAATTATTAGACACAAATGGCTGCAATAAAAAGGCCAATTTAATCATTAATAGGGTTGCTTGGTACACAGAAAACTCACAACTTTTAACAGAGCTTAGCAATCTTTTTTACCTTTTGGATCCCTCTGTGGGTTTGCACACTTATGTTATAACAGCAACCACCATCAATAAATGGTTATTTATCTCTCCAGCTTTGAAGATGTGACATGCAAATAATGAATGATGCACACTGAAATAGTAGAACTGAAAATAAAACGAATAAATAAACTGAAAATAAAATGCCACTTGCATTGACCTTTATGACCTTCAAAATTCCCATTGAGTTCATTAGAAGTAGGGCTAGGCCTTGAAACAGCAAATGGACATTGCTGACCAGAATATTGATTCTAAATTTAAATCCTAACTCTGTTATATGGATGTAGTAAATCTGATTATTCCTGGATTCAATAGAAAAGGTAGTCCAAAAAGTGAGCTATGAGATGCTAAAGGAGTGCTGACCTCCAGTTAGTAGAAGACAGATGATGAAACTATCAGCAAAATTGCTACCTTACTCCAGTTAGTGATCGTGTATATAAATACTGAGAACTAAGTCAGAAGTTAAAATGGAGTTTCCCTTTAGGGAATGAAAAGAATACATTTAGGAAATTAAAAATGATTAAATTATTGTGTAAGTATCTTGTGTATGAAACAAAAAATAGGGCAAAAAGCAGTTTGGTTATTACTATGCTTTAATATTTTAAAATAGATTTTATCTTTCTGAACTCATCTGAAATAAATATTTCTCTGAATGACTGATAGCATTTTTGTAGGCCAGAATCCTAACTTTAAAATTCTCCAGTGCTCTCATGTTAATTGTTTTTTGTGTCCACCTGAAATCAGACATTTAACTTTTCCACTTATTCATGACCTGTTGCATACTGTAAAAATATCATTGGCTTGTAAGCATTTCTAATATAGAAAATCATCTCATTTTATCTATTACTAATGAATAACTCGCTTTCAAGTTAAAGTTGACACTTTCTGATTAAATCCTAGTTGTTTTTGACAATGTGCAAGTTATTTTCAAAAGATTTTAAAACCAGAAAGGAGAACACGCCAGTACTAATTTTAAAATATCCCAAATTTGGATCTTTATAAATTCAATATGTTTCACTGAACACAAATTTTACAAACCTGATGAATCACTATCACACACAGGCTGGCATCAGAATTTATCAGCTAGACATGCTCATACATCATAAGAGATTTCAGAACCTTGGACAGAGCTTTTAGAGCCAAGCTATTTATCAAAAACACAGTAGCTGAAATATGACCTATTACAATGCAAGTACTGTATAGGTCAGCAAGAACTTGCTCATGTATCTTGTATGTTAATCTTTGGAATCTAGCTACATTTAGAATCGGTTACGGATATAGCAGAGGTGAGAATCTCATTTGTTTCAAGCAACAGTAACTCAGCAACGGTATGAAATATCGCAGCAAATGAACACCTAATGATAAGCACTAAAATGAAAAAAATATTTTTGTTTCAGCTGAATAAATACAGCTGTTCATACCAAATCATCATACTATTTATTTAAAAATCTAGTCTAGATTATCTATTAGTGAAGAAAATGCATTTATTTGGCTATCTAGGAGGGCATTTATTTTTTCCTGTAATCCTGAGACCTGACATATATCATGCCTAAAAGTTGGTCAAAAGCACACCAATCATTCTATATGAAAATGTACTTAAATATTTAAATTAGAGATTGATTACTATACTGTTAGCTGTTTAGATGGAAAAGATTCCACATCTCTTGTGAGATGGAGAAATTCATTACAATAAAGTGGTTCTGTCATTTACCTCCCATGTGACCCTAATCAAGTTACTTCACTCCATATCTCATTTTCCCCATCTATAAAAGAGGGATAATGAACTTTAGCTTCTACTAAAAGCACTTTGATGTCTACAAACAAAAAGTACTATATAATAGTTGTGTTATTTTAAAATAGGGGAAGGCACTTCTATCCTTAAATGACCAAATATCAATTGACTTCAATGGGAGTATTACCTGCATGAAGACTATGGGATTTGTCCATTAAATCAGTGATTCTAAAGCTGAGATCTATGGACCACAAAAGACCTGTGGAATTCTTTTAGGTGGCCCATAGAATTAAATGTCTTGAGAACCAAGCAACAGGAAAGGAGTGTTGGGAGCAGAGATGTCCCATGAAAGATTGCTCTCTTGTGATATGGTCTGCAGAATGAAAAGTTTAAAGAACCCTTCTTTTGACTTTAACTTTTAGGGTTTACTAGTAAGATACAAATCAGACTGATTGACTTAGACACTAAAGATAATAAATGTATCCCTTTAAACAGGTATGATACTTTTCAATATCTATATAATTTTGCAGGATTTCATTGGAGTTCAAATATGTTTTAGTCTTAGATTTTCCTCGGACTGATAGGAAAGTGAGCAAGTAGAGTCACATTTTCTTTGATGAAATTCTGTTTACCATAAACATTAAATGGGAAAATCTTTTGGAGATGGGATAATTTAAACTTTTATCAGATCTTAATCTTTATATTTACTCACTGGAAGTTTGTCTCAGGTTTTTTTGTTTTTTTTTTACATAAACTACATTTTTTCTCAAATCATTGTTCTTTGATTAGTTCAGTGTTAATCTGGTGGCAGAGGTATATGTATTAGCTACTCAAAAGCAATTAAACGAAAAAAGGTTGGGCTCAGAGGGAGAATGTTACAACCTCAAAACTAACTATGTGCAAAAACATCACATTGTCACTTTTTTTAAACAATTAAAGAATAAACTTAAACATTGCCATAAATTAGATTCTATCTTCTCAGGCTGCAGGTAGAATCTAGAATTATTTGGTAGGTTCCAAAGTGCAGGCACACAGTTGTGCATATAAGCACAAGGTAAAGCATGATGAGCAGAACATGAATTTATGCAAATCCAAACCTGCATAAGAGAAAACTGCTGCACAGCCTTTCAAAGGTGGGGCATATAGACGTGCCTCATTTTGATGTGAAAGATTGCACTCAAACCCATATCTCCTCAGATGCACCTATTCTCAACCCCTTTCAATCTGCACTCTGGAGCATAAGGGAGAGGCCATGCAAGGCTTTTAAGATTTATTTCAGTTCATTACAGTTCTTAAACAAGTTTCTGACTACAAGTAGCTTCTACTCATGCTTGTAACAGAGCAAAATAAACCTTTCCCTCCTGTCCACCAACTGCACAACAATGCAACAGATTAAGACCCAAAGGTGAAAATCTGGCCCCATTGAAGTCAGTGCCAAAATTGCCATTGACTTCAACGGATCAGGATTTCACTCCAGTAAATGCACTCCCCATACTTTAAAAAGATACCAGCTCAGTGCATAGGTGTGTAGTACAAAGACAGTTCCCAGTGAGCAACAACAGTACATCCTAACAATTTTGACAAAATGGTATTAAAGTATTCAATTTTAACAAAATGGTATTAAAGATATATATCTGTGATTGAAGTATACATTCATTAGCTTTCATGAATGTCTGAATTAAAAAAGAAAAATTAGAAAGCAAAGAAATTAAGAATTAAATTTACACTTCTTACCCAAATAGCGTCCACAACTTTACTCTATTCCAGCAGATACAACACAAGTGATCTGGGTTACACAATCCAAATGCACAAGTTAACGCCACTAACACAAAAAGGCATAATATTTGGAGGTCTCATTCATTCTTCCATCGATTTCCTATCCCACAATGAGTGTGTGCGTGCATGAGTGTACATACACAGGTATAAATTAGCTAAGAAATGATGGTATTAACTCTTTTTACACCACATTTGCAATCAATTCCTTTAAGAACTAAATTAACAAAATTCTTGAAAAGCCATTCATTAAGGAGTTTTCTATGGTGCCATTATAAATCATATAGTCAGTGGCCTCCATTCATCCTTATCTCCTCAAACTTTCACTTAAATATGGTTGCATTGGGCACATTTTTATATGATTAACTTTAAAAAGGCCTATATAACACTTTCCTCTGAGCCTACTACTAAACTGCTCTAAGTCTATTGGTGCAGAGTTAAAGTCATGGTTGACTGAGTGAGAGTCATCTTGTTTAAGTAGTGAAAGCTTTACTTTTAAATTCCTAGTTTCTATCATTATTATGATGATGATTAATTATTTGTATCACCATTGTGGCTAGAAAGTCTAGTCATGAACCAGGACTCCATTGTGCTAGAGCTGTACAAACACAAACAAATGGTTGTTTTTAAACTAAACACTCATGAGATAGTATATGGGTAAAATCACCTGAAACCTCAACTAAAAAGCAAAAGGTTTTGGCTGAGCGTTTTCCAATTATTCAAAAATAATTCTTACATAGGGCTGAGAAGACCAGGAAATGCTATTCGGAGGTAGGAGCAGGCTATTTAACCCATGCCTCTTTCATCAGATCTGCTGGAGCAAAGACCTATTCTTGCATGAAGTGAAGCCTCTGTCCTGCAGATTTTAGAAGGTGCACTTCGTAGTAGACTTATGAGGCCGACAGAATGGGGAGAGCAAGAGGATTATAGGGGAACAGTCAATCAGAGGTATTCCTCATGCTCCACCTGTGACTCTTGTCTTTTCCACATGAGGTCCAAAATTAGGATGTGCAGCTCCCATATGAGTAAGTGACCAACCACAGAAAATCCTGTAGGGGCTTGTTATGCCCCCATTCCCAACCCCTCAACCTGACTGGCGTTAGGAAGCTTGTCAAGACCCATAAACAAACTGGTGTGACTGATGGAAGTCTTCTGCTGCCTGCATAGAAACTGATGGGACTCCCTCCCAGGCCCACATGCCTGCAAGCCCTATGCTCTTCAGTGCTCAACCAAATTGTCCCGTCTCCCTGAAAGTCTTTGGAAGCTTCTAAGCTCCCAAAATAAAATGAGATCTCTGGCCACTTGATGAGCCTACGTAGAACAGGCAATCTCCCAATGATCCTGTTTAGGCTTGTTAGGGGTCTGATGAAGCTATTTAAGTTTGTCAGGATCTGCCATGCCTAATAAGGGTCTGAATTAGTAAGGATGGTTATTGTTGCTAAGCCTAATAAGGCTTGGTTCAATAACCACACTGAGGCTCACAGCAGGGCAGTGAGGTCCTGCAGAAATTTACTGAATTCACCAAAGGACCTGCAGGAGGGTGGCATTACTCCATTCTACCACCACCTTGTGCTCATCTTTTCCACTACATCCACATGCTCCCATTCTCCTTTACTGTTGCTCTCCCTCTTCCACCACCTTCCCTACCAACTAGTATCACATATAGCCACCTTCACCATGTCCTTCCCTTCCAAGCTCCATGCTTGTCCCTCACACTAACACTCTTCCTATAGTCTGCCTAAGTTCCACAGGAAATGAGCACTCTAGGAGGTCTTGAGGTTCCTGGGGCTAGTGGGGAGATTCAATAAAGTGTGTGAGGAACCTCACAAAAGAGAAAGGAAGCAGTGTAAGGCAATCACACTAGCTACTTAAATTTCAGTTTTTCAAGGATAGAGAATAGAATTGTTCTACACACACGTTTGCCTCTAAAAAAAAGAGTTAGAGTTTGGAATGCAATATCATAAAATCACTCTTAATTGACTTCACTTAAGTGAATGGTCCCTGTCAAATGCATGAATCCAATAACATTAATTTAAATGTCTTCTACTTTCTGTTCTCAAACTAAAATATGGCAAAAAAAAGTATTAAAAAAACTTTCTATTAAAGTACACTTTTTGAGTGTCTTAATTTTTACAGAGATTAACTGATTCACTTCAATTTACATGCTAAAGATTTTCTCGACCAGGCAAAAGGCTAAACTCCTCCCTCCCCCCCCCCGCCTTTTATTAAACAAAAGCTTATCTCTTCAACTCTAATTTGTGTCCTATTTTAAAATCATCTGAAGTTACAATCCAGTTTGATGCTACTATTTAAAAATCTTACTAATAGATCTGTATCTGGTATAAATGATCATATTTACACATGTTAAGAATGTAGTTAAAGTTCTAATTAAAATTCTAATCTTTGGTCATATCCATTAGATTTTAATGATGTGAATCCAGTAAATTAGATTTATCTACTTCCATCTATCTACATTTGTCTGTCTCTTCTGTCTCACCCCCTCCCACCCTCACTCCCCACACAGACACTTCCTTCCCACTTCTTTTATAAGGTGGCAAATAAAATTTGAGAATGTTTTGGACTCTGGTGTATACCTTTATTTAGGGTGTCTTATTTCAGGGATCTCCAGCTCAGTTTAGGTCCAGATATAACCCACCAATTTTCAGGCCAATATTTTTTTGTTTGTGGATTGTGAGGCAGAGCCAATCAGGTTTATTGTGGAAATTCATTGTGACCTTAATTATACAATGGTTGTTGTTACATCATGATGAATGCCTTACTTCATATTTACACAAGGATTTGCAATATGCTCTAAAAGGTTCCAGTTCATGATTTTTCTAAATTTCATGAGATTATATTCCTGAGTTCCCTCAGTGCACAGTAAGTGACTCAGATAGTACTTGGGAATGCACATCTTCCAAATTGCCACAGTAAAAGAAAAGGCAGAATAAATTACATGGACCAGCAAACTACTGACTAAATGTTTTTTTCTGAACTTGTGTGTGCTATAGGATCGGTCTACACTATGTGAACAGAAACTGCACAGTTGATGAACAAATTCATGATAACTCTTACAGAACTTTACTGAGAATTATCTACATTTTAATATCACAGTATGGCTTCAACACTTCAAAGCTTGCTTGTCTTATTTTCTATCTAACCTTGCTCTAACTAGCATATTTATTCTGTACACTGTAAGCATAAACCCACTACATAGTTATATTTCATTTTTTCAAAGATGGAAAATGGGATTGTCACACAACTTTGCTTCTTTTTCTTTTTTCTTTTTTTAATATACTTATCTTTCAGGAATCCAATGCATTAAAGTCACTGTTTATTGCAGTTTCAAACTGGTAAATGCAGAAGTTGAGTAGGATTTGAAATTGATTTTCCTTATCGTCATATTTTAATGCCTGCAGTACAAATATTGTAAACTTCACTCTGGAA
This sequence comes from Emydura macquarii macquarii, assembly GCF_026122565.2. NCBI lineage: Eukaryota > Metazoa > Chordata > Testudines > Chelidae > Emydura > Emydura macquarii. The sequence continues at coordinate 15,705,327 of NW_027132773.1, forward strand.
TGTGATACCAACTACAGAAGACATTAAGGCAGCAGTTGGTTTTAGGATATCAGAAGAGGCATTATCCAAGACATAACACTGAATAGTCTTATTGATGCAGTTTTTCAGTACAACACCTACAATACCTGAGTTCTTTCTGTTGGGCAGATATTAATATGTTGATGAATACTGTGTTCTGTTGAGATAAGGATAAACCTTTACTTCCTGGTAGCTGCATTTCATATAAGAACTCTGTTACATATTTGGGCAAACACTGCTTAAATGTCTCACATTTATTTTAGTTCTTGTTCAGGATAACAGTCACATGCACACAAAATATAACTCCAGTTATTACACAAAAGCCCTGGGAGTCTCAGTCTCCCTCACAGTTTCCCTGCTGTTCCAGGGTGGGAGTAAACTGTGTTGGGTATTTGCTGGCTGGTGTGTTGGGAGGATGGATGGATGCAAGGAAGAGTTGGGGGTGGATCCAAAGCTCTGCTCATGATCTGCAAAGACCATTGTCCTGTCCCATCGCTTTGACCACGTCATCACTCTCATTGCATCTCTCCACTACCTCCCTCTTCTGTAGCACATCAGACATAAGCTACTTTTCTTCACTATCAAGGTCTCACCCTTCTTATCTTCTTTCAATCAGTACTGAATGGTTGATTCCAATCTCCACTGCCCATCTGTTAAGATTTCAAACAAGCATCTTTGTTTTCTCCCACACTGTCTCTTACACATAGAAGGGTTACCCCATCAACACCTGCAAAACTAATGGATTATCCTCCTTCAAATCCCTCCTTAACATTTACTTTGCCATTATGCCAAGAAAAATCTTGACAATGGTTAGGCCAATGATGTGCTGAGTTCACAACCTATCATGTTGACCAATATTGGTGGATTCTCTGTACCTTGAAGTCTTTAAATCATTATCTGAGGACTTCAATAACTCAGTCTTAGCTTAGAAGTCTATTACAGGAGTGGATGGGTGAAGTTCTGTGGCCTGCATGGTGTAGGAGGTCAGACTAGATGATCATAATGGTCCTTTCTGACCTTATAGTCTATGAGTCTATATTTTCTCATTGAATCCTTATAACTGTCTGCTCATATCCATCTGTTGTCTCTTGTTTTAGACTTAAATTATTAACTCTTTGGAGTAGGGGGTGTCATTTTGTTCTGTGTTTGTAGCACCTTGCACAATGAAGCCTGACCAAAACCAGGAGTCTTAGACGCTATGGTAATAAATAAATAAATAAATAAATAAATAAATAATAAATAGCAATAGCAATAATATTCCCTGCCCCCTTCCTGCCCAATTGCTTCCCCTTCCTTTTCCCCACACTGCACAGCCTGCTTTCCCTTTAAGAAGAGGTTTTAAAAGTTTGATTTTTGTAATATTGTTCAATATTCAGCATCACTGAAACTGTTCTATTTAAAAGATAATTTCTTTATAGAAGAATACAATATATATATATATGAATACATGCCCAGTTTCAAAGCCCTAATTCCTCTCTGGAAACCCATCTTTTACTCACCATGTGCAAATATCATTAAAATCAATGAAATATTTCATTATCGCCTCTAATATTCAAAATATATTGCTCTGCTGCAACTGCTAAAAAGAGAGCATCTTTAACAAACAGCCTGTGGATGAAACTGTGGATAAGACACAGGACTGATAGTAGGGAAACCTATGTTTAGCCATCTGTAAAATGGGGTATTATTCTAAGATAATTATACTTTCCTACCTCACAGGGATGTTGAGAGTCTTAATCTGCAAATATTTGTGAGGAACTCAGCTACAATGACAATGGCGTCAATAAAAAAGTTTATTAACAACCGCCATCACCAAAGATTGAAATTTTATATTTTTGGAAGCCATACAAAGAAATCTCTCTACAACACAGTCACTTCTATTTACTCAAGAGAGGTATGAATGCATTGTTTGATAGTGTCATTCATAATTATTACTGATAATGCTATTGGTGTTCATGGCAATTTATAAACAAACAAAATAAGGCTCCTCCTGCACTGAGGAACTATAAATCTAAATTAATCTAGTTTAAATTGTCAATGTTTCGGATGCTCTTATGCTTTCTGCAGGAGGATATAGGAACTTGGATTTTGCCAGATCAAGTCCAATGGCCTTCCTCTGGCATTGGCCCCATGCTTTAGAGGAAGACAAAAATCCCACAATGCACACGACCAACTGATTTCTGCAACCAGGCAGTGCCCTGAAGCAAAAAAATTTGATTACTCTTATCATAGCTTGCATGTCTACAAAACTACTTTTATTTTAAAATTACCCCATTGCAACATCTGACATTAAAATCTTTTGAATATTCCACAGGACTGACTAAATGCTATGTAAGGAAGTGTTTTTATTTGGTTGAATCTGGCATTATCTTCATTGAGTGACTTCTTATTCTCTAATTCTATAGAATATTATGAAAAAGAGTAAATAAAATGTACGTGATTAAATTCTATCCATGAGTAAATGTCCTTCAGAATTCTGAAGCTATCACCAGTAAATGCATCTTTAAATCTTTAGAACAAAAACAAAGACAAAGCAAATTAAAAAAATCATATCTATATGGCAAAAAGTAATAGTAGGAGTCACCAGTGATTAGTGGCAATTGACTTTACAGTGGCTGATTGACCATAAGATAGTACACAGAAAGTACAAGGAACTTCATTGTTATAAAACGACATTTCATTGCTATAACCATGCCATTTTCTGAAAACAGAAATGGGCTTCTACCCAGTTAAAGCAAGGTCTTTCAAAACCCATACCACTTTTGACAAATGAAGAGAAAAACTGGGAATAATAGTAATGCAATTCCATCTAGTTGATTGCAACACTATCACAGAGGGATACAAAACTGCAATTGTTATAGCAAAAAGCCTTCCAATCTCCAGTAGAAAGAAAAGGATTGATCTTCAGAAAGGAAAACTACATAGATGGTACCCAAATGATCACAAATCTGGACTGTATTTTTAGAATAATGAACAGCATTCGTAAATTTCTGTTATGAAAAAGCCTATTGTGGTATAGATTTTGCCAACTCCCTCCCATATAATTATTATGAGCATTTGTCAGAGCAATCAGAACCTGGGCAAAACCAAAGAATGGTGACAATGGAATTTCCTTTTACTCCTTGTTACACAAAAATATAGTTAACAACTTTGAAATCTTGCTTCCACACAAAATATAAAATTAAAAAGCCTGTCTCACTAAAGAAAATCTAGCAAACCACTTATACATGGGCATAATGTTAAACACATGGATCGTCTCACTTACATCTGTGGGATTACTCTCATGCTTAACACTGCACAGATGTTTAATTACCTTGTTGGGAGGGACCTATATAGACTCAGACTCTAATGTCAGAAGGGACCAATATGATCATCTAGTCTGACCTCCTGCACAATGCAGGCCACAGAACCTCACCAATCAACTCCTGTAATAAACCTCTAACCTATGACTGAGTTATTGAAGTCCTCAAATAATGATTTAAAGACTTTAAGATACAGAGAATCCACAAGCAAGTGAGCCATGCCCCATGACACAGAGGAAGGCGAAAAACCCCCAGAGTCTTTGCCAGTCTGTCCTGGGGGAAAATTCCTTCCCAACCCCAAATATAGCAATCAGTTAAGCCCTAAGCTTGTGGGCAAAACTCACCAGCTAGACACCCAAGAAAGAATTCTCTGTAATAACTCAGAACCCACCCCATCAAACGTCCCATCACAGGCCATTGGCATATCTACCTCCAGGAGTCAAAGATCAGTCACTTGCCAACTAGGCTGTCCCATCATACCATCCCCTCCATAAATTTGTCAAGCTCAGTTTTGAAGCCAGCTTGGTTTTTTGCCCCCACTGCTCCCCTTGGAAGGCTATTCCAGAACTTCACTCCCCTAATGGTTAGAAACCTGCATCTAATTTCAAGTCTAAACTTCCTGATGGTCAGTTTATATCCATTAGTTCTCGTGTCCACATTGGTGCCGAACTTAAATAATTCCTCTCCTTTCCTGGTATTTATGCTGCCTTTAATCTGCAAATTCATAGCCGTGGACAACATTGGGAGTTCTACCACAGACTGAGATATCTACAGACGTACTACTGCAGGTGTGTGTATAAAGCTACACATATTCCATGTCATGTCCTGTGGGAGGAGAGGCAGGCAGGGTCTGGTAACAGAGCAGCATAATTTTCTCAGTTAATCTGTAAAACAATAAGTCGTTTTTAGGCAGATAGTCACAATACACAATTGTGTGTTTAATTTGCAGTAATACAATTCTTGTGGAAATATTTTAATATTTGGGGTAGAGTTAAAACTCAGCATCTTCTACCAGTCTTGTCATACAGTTTCCCATATACTTTTCCCTTGGTTTTGTATCAGAAAATAGACTACTTTCACTACTATTTTCCACAGACAATGAAAAAAAATTACTTTATGCACATTTACAGTAGCAGAATAGATGTTTTTCTTCCAATTTATTTTTTTATATGTCAATATTTCTTCCCAATCTGAGACAATGCAAATGCAATCATGCTGGATACATCTCTCGCTCAGGCAGTGGGCGGCAGACCCATCCTGGCTTACAGACAGCCCCCCAACCTGAAGCAAATACTCACCAGCAACTGGGTTTAAACAGAGACTTGGAGTGGCTATCTCACTACCGAAGGTAAATTACTTTGCTCACCCATTCTCACCTCCTACTCAATGGTCGTCATTAGGTCTTAAGTACTGGACTCCACCTCCCCCATTGTTCTCAATGCACCTGGATATCTATAAGATGCCTCTGTGTTACCTATTTTCTGTATTACTGCATCTGAAGAAGAGAGCTGAAGTCTCTCGAAAGCTTATGTCTGCAAATATTAAATTTGTTAGTCTTTAAATGCCACAGAACTTTCGTTTTTTTAGAAAATAACAGGAAAATATACCAGAATCTAGAATTAGAGAGAGATTAAATTACCACCTCATTTTTCTGAGTGATGAAGGCGCAGTGTCAAAAGCAGTTTTATTTCCACTCTCCTTGACCCTCGCTAACTTTTCAACATCTCTAAATCTATCTTGAGTTGATTGGATACAGGTGTAGATTGTTTTGAGAGCTGCAATAATGTAGATAAATGTGGGAACACAGAGTCAAACAATCTGAGCTGTTTCAAGTTATATTGAAAATCAGCAAAGTTTAGCTTGAATTGTCAGACCTCCAGTATTCTTTTAAAGCATTTTGGAGACAGATATTTCTCTTGTGTTTACTACATGTGATTATATCATAAACACATATTATAATACAACATACAAACATTAGTTCTTCCTGAAGGAACAGATTCCTTACACTAAATGTTTCTCTATTTTAGTCTATTGTGCACATGCATAAGAGGGTGACAGTTTAAAAAGCAAACAAACAGAACACACAGGGCTCTGAATTTCTTTCAACCTATCGGCTTCTATCTAGCACAGACCCTGCCTTTGCTGGCAGTAATTCATGAAGATACAGAGGACAGTTTAATACCTAGGGCAGTCTACCTCTATTACACAAAGGAAATAACACATTCATTCTTTCAATATTTAAAAATAAAATGTGCTTTCATGCTTCATAAAATGCTCACAATTTTGTGACTGTCTCTCTCTCTCTAAGAAAAATAAGAAAAAGCAAATTTAATGAACAAAAATAACCCTGAGGATATAATTTAATTTACCTATAATAAATGAATAATGCACTTAATCTACCAAAAACTTAAAGTAACTTTAAAGGTCTGATTAAAACCCTCAGAACCAAGAATATTACTTAAGACTATATTCTCTCCTTCTGCAGAGAAATCCCTGGAAGGGAATACTCTAAAAAAACATCAAGAGTTTAAACGGATTTCAATTCTCCACTGAACAGGGAACATGTATGTATCCCCATCAAGAAAGTAAGCAATATAGCTTGTTAATTACACTTAGCCTGAGGATCCATGAATTAAACCCTGCCAACCATAAGTCCCTTTCTCCAGGATGCTGCCTGGCCTCCTTTTCCTTCCTTTCAACACACATACTTAAACAGCTGCACATTTTTTAATAATATAATATTTAAAAAGGTCTGATCTTGCAGACGCTTAGGGTATGTCTTCACTGACGGCAGCAAATTCATTGCCATCAGATTGATCTATCCAGATTGCCTGAATGGTCAGTGTAGACCCACTCAATCGATCCGGAAGTCGATGCATTAAAACCACTCCCTCAAGCGGAGTAGTGCTGGTCGATGGGAACGCATTTCCCATCGGCGCAGCGCAGTGAAGATGCCACATAGAAGAGGAGTTACGAAGCTTGTGTAACTCCTATCGACTGCCGCCAAATTTTGAGGTAAGTGTAGACCTGGCCTTATATACATACTTAACTATATGTGCACCATACTCTCAATTAAGTCAGTATTACCATTCCTATTCATAAAGTGAAGCATGCGTGTAAATGAAGCATGGGTCTCTTGAGGATCAGGGCTTTAGTGATTTATTTACATGAGATCTAACATGCAAACACTAACCCTTAAAATTAACCTGCACAAATAAACAGAACTAGTGTCAAATTGTACCAACTTCATGGAGAACTTAATATCCTTGTTCACTAGAGCAAATCAACCCTTGGAATTTCTGTTCCTTTCCAACATTTTGAGAAATATTTTCATTCCTAAACAGAATGCAAGGTGCATGGAAATTTTTATAAAAATATCATAATAGAGACTCAAATTACCCAAATAACCCCACTCCATCCCACCCACTAAGAGGACTGTGCTTGGGCATTTGCCCCACACTGGCTAGGAAGGGGTTAAGAAGGCCCTTGGAGCGGCAGCCAATGGGAAGGGAGTGCGGGATAGCCAGTCAAGGCCTGGGAGCCCAGTAGAAAAGGGAGTTGCAAGCAGAGCAGGAGCAGTCAGTCACTTCCAGGAGCTCAGGGAAGCAAGGCTGGCTGCCCTGCAGGCTACAGGAAGGCAGCACTGTGGACAGAGCAGTTTGTGGGGCTGACTGCTGGGGCTCTGCATGACCTGAGGCCCTGATGCAAGGACAGAAGAGATAACTGGACTGCGGGGAAGTGGCCCAGGGAAGTCTGTTAAGGAGTTGGGGGAAGAGATGGTGCAAGGTTGCTGCACACCAGGTCCCTGCACCAGGGCCCAGAGAAGTGGGTGGCCTAGGTTCCTCCCAGCCTCCCCCAGATCGCCAGTGGAGTGGCAGTGGACTGTGGCAGAGCCAGGACTGTTGAATCCTCCCCCTTCACTCCCGGAAGGTGGAGGGGAATACGGGTTGTGGCTCAGCCAGAGAGCCAAGTCCAGAAGAAGATGCTGTGGGTCCTGAGGGCTGCAAGAAGGACTATTGGGGAACCCTGGGGAAAAGTGACCAAGCACAGGCTGTGGACGGGGTGGCTGTTTGAGCTAATTCTCAGACCACTAGCAGGAGGCTCCAGTCTGGTGGTGAGTGCTGAAAGTCCATCACAAGGACCAAAAATATGCCACTGTGGCTAAACAACATTGTAAAAGAGGTGGTTAGAAGTCAAATCCTACTGAGTCAAGTGTAAAAGTATAATTAGTCAGGCCAAAAAAGAATTTGAAGAGCAACTAGCAACTGATACAAAAACTAACAGCAAATTTTTTTTATGTACATCAGGAGGAGGAGGCCTTCCAAACAATCAATGATAAAAGAACACTTAAGGAAGACAAGACTGGGGGAGAAGCTAAATGAATTATTCACATCAGTCTTCATTGAAAATGATGTAAGGGAGGTTCCCAAATCTGATCCATTCTTTTTAGATGACAAATCTGAGGAACAGCCCCAGTTTGACATATTAATAGTGGATGTTTGGGAACAATTGATAAATTGAAGAGTAATAAGTCCTGAGCACCAGATGCTATTCACCAAAGTGTTCTGAAGTAACTCAAATATGAAACTGCAGAAGAGCTAACTGTGGTATGTAACCTATCGCTTAAATCAGCCTCTGTACCAGATGACTGGAGAATAATTAATGTAACGCCAATTTTTTAAAAAGGCTCCAGAGTCGATTCTGGCAATTACAGGGTGGTAAGTCTAACTTCAGTGCCAGGAAAATTGGTTGAAACTACAGTAAAGAACAGATTTATCAGACACACATAGATGATCATGATTTGTTGGAGAAGAGTCAACGTGGCTTTTGGAAAAGGAATTCATGCCTCACCAATCTACTAGAATTCTTTGATAGGCTCAACGAACATATGGACAAGGGTGATCCAGTGGATATAGTGCACATGGACTTTCAGAAAACCTTTGACAAGGTCCCTCACCAAAGGTCCTTAAGCGAAGTAAGCAATCATGGGATAAGAGGGAAGGTCCTCTCATGCATCAGTAATTGGTTAAAAGAGTGAAAACAAAGGGTAGGAATAAATAGTTAGTTTTCACAATGGAGAGAGGTAAATAGGGTCCCCCAGTGATCTGTACTAGGACCAATACTCTTGAATATACTTGTAAATGATCTGGAAAAAGGGGTAAGCAGTGAGATAGAAAAGTTTGCAAATGATGCAAAATACTCAAGATAGTTAAGACCCAAGAGACTGAGAAGATTTTCAAAGGGATCTCACAAAGCTGGGTGACTGAGCAAGAAATTGGCAAATGAAATTCAATGTTGATGAATCCAAAGTAATGCACATTGGAAAACATAATCCCAACTATATATATACACAAAATGATGGTGTCTTAATTAGCTGTTATCACTCAAGAAAGAGATTTTGGAGTAATTGTGGATAGTTATCTGAAAGCACCTGCTCCATCTCAGACAAGATATATTTGAATTGGAAAAGGTACAGCGAAGGGCAACTAAAATGATTAGGGAGGGGTATGGAAGAGCTTCCATATGAAGAAAGATGAAAAAGATTGGGGCATTTCAGTTTGGAAAAAAGTCACCTAAGAAGGGACATGATAGTGGTCTTTAAAATCATGAATGGTGTGGAGAAAGTGAATAAGGAAGTGTTATTTATTCTGTCTTATAATACAAGAACCAGGAGTCACCTAATGAAATTAATAGGCACTAGGTTTAAAACAAACAAAATGAAGTACTACTTCATACAATGAACAGACAACCTGTGGAACTCATTGCCAGGGGATGTTGTGAAGGCCAAAAGTATAACTGGATTAAAAAAAGAACTAGATAAGTTTATGGAGGGCAGGTTAATCTATGGCTATTTGCCAATGTAGTCAGGGATGCAACACCATGCTCTGGGTGTCCCTAAGTGTCTGACTGCTAGATGTTGGGACTGGATGAGAAGGGATAGATCACTCAATAATTGCCCTGTTCTATTCATTCCCTCTGAAGTATCTGGCACTGGCCATTGTTAGAAGACAGGATACTGAGCTAGATGGCCCTGTATGGGTATTCTTATGTTCCTAGGTTTGTAGTGGCCTTCTCTCAAATTTCTATGTTAACTGTATTACAATATGTTTAGTCAAATATAAAGTCCTACATCTGCTCCTAGGACAACTGATCTGTGAACGTATCATTAGATTTCTTTTTAAAACCATCATATATTAAATTTTTATTTAAAAAAAAAAAATCTATTAAGCAATTTGAAGTGAGATTCTACAAAGACTTTCACAATATTGGCCCTGTTAGTAACTAACTACTTTGCAGACAAAAAAGGAAAAATGGCTCTCTCTGTAAAATGACAAAGAAATCACTGGTAATAGTGAAAGTGGAAAAGGACAGTCTTGTGCTTACAAAACGAAACAAAGAAGCAAGGGGACACTTCTGACATAAGTGGGCACAATTCTGATCAACTACACTGGGAATTGTGCCTGCTTATATCAGGCCTGAATTTGTCTTAGCTTTCTATAAATTCTAGCAAAATGTTTTGTAATTTAATACCTTATTTTTCAAATATTTGGAGAGAAAATTCAAATGTATTATATTTTCTTATAACAAAACCTTAATAACATAAAATAGAAATTCTTCAATTTGCTGGAACTATTTGTTGGATCCCTCCAAGATCCTCTTGGGTCTTGACTTGCAAGTGAATAGTTCTCATTCCTTGCTAATAAGCACATTTGCAAATCTGTTACTCTCACTTGTCCAGGCCTTCTCTTTCCCAGTTCTTATTATTTCACAGTTCTCTACTTGCTGAAAGTAGTGCCTTGACACAGATGCTCAATTGCTCTACCTTCCAGAATCCCTTCTGCTGCCTAGTTTATCTCCCAGTAGCATTGTTGCCAGCACTGTCACATCATCCCCCATTCTGCCAGTTAGGACAGATGATGCTAGTCTGATTCAGTAAATAAATTATCACTCAAATTCCATATTTCCCTTCCGCTCCACTCACCCCACCAAAAAACAAAAGTTTTATTTGAATAGCAAAAGTGTAAACCTCTTAAATTCTGCAATCCTTAGAAGAAACACTTTGGATAAAATGCTAAAATCTATGAATGAGAAAAAGCACCATATAAAGAAGCAAAGCATAAACATATAAAATACAGTGAAATTCAGACAAAAAGAGTTATGTGGGAATAAGGTAAAGTTGAAAAGGGCAGGCAGTTCAGGCCAGATAGGCTTTTCCAGATCTTAAAATATCTGACGTTCTTTCTAATGTTGCAGTTTATGGGAGTGGAAAACAACTCCATCTGCCTTATCCTAATGTAGCTATTGTTCCTCATTCATGTTGATAATTTCATGCTGTGCTCCAAACAGCCTTTATGCTTCTGGGAATCAGAAAGCCAATTCCCTACCTCAGCCATGAAGGGAAGTTTGGAATAGATGTCCAAAAGATAGACAATACTTAGCATAACAACTATAGCCCTTTGAGCTGATTGTCCACAAAGAGTCACAATTTCAAGAAATGTGCCACCTTGGTATGCAAATACTGAAGATCTTAGCAAGCAGTGTCCACATAGTATCTCCTTTCATGCTGAGGGTATAGATGGCAATATTAACTCAACTGCCATTAAGATCCTTCCATTAATTCAGGAATCCCTCAAAGACACCAAAACAGTGAGGAAAAGACTGGCAGAGAACATGGATCCATATAGGCAATTATCTTGAAGAACAATAGTTATTATGCTAAGTAATTCTTTTCCCCTTCAAGAATTTCCCAGTTGCAAGGTTAACAAGAATTGGTGGCCCCATCTAACCCTCCAAGATGTGGGTCTGGGTATTATTACAAGTGATTGCAGGACTGTTCTCTTGAACTGTGCATCAGATCTGGAACCTAAATCAAGAGAGTAATGCTGTGTAAAACTGTACTTACAACTCTAAGAGGCAGCCTTGTATATTTCATTTATGAAGTCATAGCAAAAGCAAGCTGTGATGGCTGCCTTAGATCTGGCTGAATGTTCCTTAATATCAATGGGTGGTCCAACTCATGCCAAGCAGTTGCAGTCAAATTTACAATCTGATCCTTCTGCACAATTTCTGAGCTGAACCTCACTGACCCCTAATCTTTACTTCCATATGCCACAAAAGGTGTGCTTCACTCACTGCAAATCAGCCTCCTAGCATAGCTGGCAAGAATGGGCTCTTTCTTGGCATTTGATGTAATACATCACAATGTGGTTGTCCACCAATATTTGTCAGTTTTGGATTTGATCAGAAGAAAGCATTGCAGGTTTCAGATAACTAGCTCTCAGCTTCACATTGTTATGGAACCAAAGCTAAATAGTGTTATGATCATTATAGGAATCCCAGCCTATGCCTAAGGTGTCTGACAATAATTGCAGATGGAGAGGGACATAAGAAATGTGCTGCTGGATGAGCATGTACCTCTTTTGCCCACTAAAGCAGAGTATCTCTTACGAGCTGAGGTTCTCTAGAGTGAACTATTCACCATCAAATTAGTGCCAGAACTTTTCACCTAGCAAAGAAGGAACAAGTTGGGTGCAGGAGGCTCCTTCAGCCAAAATTACAATCAGTCTCAACTCTGTAAGTTGTCCATGCTGTTGAGACGGATCATAATCCCTGGGAAAATCTTGCTAATGGTGCTTCTCCAACATTGGGAGTTCACAGGAACTAGAAGCTCTTTCAAGGTATGGGCTCTTGTAACAAGAACACCTTCATTGTCTATCAGGGCACCAGTGAATTCCTCCTCTAGTGCTGCAATGAAAACAGACTTTTCTTTATAAGTCCCAGAGCTGGCATAGCATGCACCCTTTCTGGAAGGCCAAAGACATTTCTTGTGGTGCCTCTGCTATTTCAGGTTTCCCCCAACAGAAAACAATGAGTATTTCTGATGTGATGGATAGACTGAAACAGGAATTAGAGATCCTTTAAGTTAAAGCCCCAAACTGGATCTGTAGATGTAAAGAAAATGCCATAGAGGCCAATGTTACCATAGAGTTTTTCAACTATTTGATCCATACTCTTTTCTGGGTATCAAGTAACAGTTCATAGAATTATAGAAGCATAGAGTTAGAAGGGACCACAAGGGTCATCTAGTCTAAGCAGTTTCATCCTGCATTCGTGAGTGTCCTCTAAGACTTGCATATAGAACAGAGATGATTTAGTCCTGTAGATCCAAATTAACAAGAGTGACTAGTGATTTTTGGATGCTTCCATTTTTTGGTCTTCAATCTGAGACACTTTAAAAAGGGCTTGATTTTCAGAAAGTGCTGAACATTTGCCTCCTGAAAAATCATTTTTCTTTAAAGGGTCTCAAGCTGGAGATTCAAAAATTAGAGCACACAAAAATCTCTTCTGAAATTTTTTACCTTAGTTTCAGCACTTTTATGAGAAGTGACCATCCCTGAAAAGGGATGGAGAAGGGTGGTGAGGAGGCACAGAATGGATTTAAATGGCAAAACCTTTTACTATGATTTATAGCAGTGATCCTCAATCAGGGGAACGTGTACCCCTAAGGGTAGATAGAGGTTTTCCAGGGGGTACACCAACTCATCTAGATATTTGCCTAGTTTTACAACAAGCTACATAAAAAGCACTAGTGAAATCAGTACAACAAAAATTTCATAAAGACAATGACTTGTTTATACTGCTCTACATACTATACACTGAAATATAAGTACAATATTTATATTCCAATCTATTTATTTTATAATTACATGATAAAAATGAGAAAGTAAGCAATTTTTCAGTAATAGTATTCTATGACACTTTTGTATTTTTGTAAACAAGTAGATTTTAAGTGAGGTGAAACTTGGGGTACTCAAAAACCCCAGACTCCAGAAAAGGGAACAGTAGCCTGGAAAAGTTGAGAGCCACTGTTTTCTAGAATCTATCTCCACAGCACCTTGAAGGAAGGAGGACTGAAAGGGTACAAATACACGAGAGAGACTAGTTGGAGATGATTTATTGTCCTGTTAAACTTACTGTCTGGAGCACTATGCGATAGAGAAGCTCCCCAATGAGGCAGGTACACACCCTTGGAAAGAATGCTTGCATCTCTGTCTATATCCCTAGGTGAGTCCCAATGAAGATGATCTAAGCTCTTCAAGACTGGCAGAATATCAAAGAAACAGCATACCCAGATGCAGAGTCCTAACCTCTGCAAAGAATGGCACTAGTACTGACATTTAAAGACTTGAAAAAAGGGGAAGAGTCCTTGCTGGGATTGACTAAACTGGAAAGAATCAATGGAGGCTTAACCAGAACAAGTTCCTCACACTACCTAGAAAACATTTTGGGGGATTATACCAAAGCATGCATAGTTTTCAGCAGAGGGGACAACAGCAAAGGAGCCAATGCCACAGCATCATCTGTACCAATCTCAATTAAAACTGAAAAATGCCATATGGCACAAAGTGAAATGCTTTAAAGAAGTCTAACTATATTATATCAACATTATTTCCTTTATCAACCAAATCTGTAATCTCATCAAAAAAAGATATCAAGTTAGTTTGACAGGATCTATTTTCCATAAACCCATGTTGATTGGCACTAATTATATTACTTATATTATATTATATATATTATTAATTATATATTATATTAATTCACGTCTCATATCTCAGTTCCATATCAGCCACTCTATTATTTTGCTCAGTATTGGGAGTGTACGCTGGTAAACTGAGTCTCACACACAGCCAATTTAGGCTTTAACAATTTTTGCGTTTATTTATACAATTTCAGACCGAATTATCATCACTTACAGTGTTTGGATATAAATATAGTGTTTGTATATTTCCAAATCTTGTCTGTTTTTTCCTTCCTGTTACAAATTTTGACGTGCTTTGGTTTTTGGGCCTTGATATTTAGTTGCATGCAGTGGTACCCCAACACTGAGATCAATGTCAGACTGATAGGCCTATAATTACCCAGGTCATCCCATTTACCATTTCTAAATATTGGTACAACATTAGCTTTCTATCAGTCTTCTGGAACTTTCCCAGTTTTCCAAGACACATTGAAAATCAACTAATGGACCATCGAGGTCCTTAACTAGCTCTTTTAAAACTCTTGGATGCAAGTTATCCAGACTTACTTATTTAAAAATATCTACCTTTAGCAGCTGATGTTTAACATCCTCCTGTGATACTAGTGGTATGGAAAGAGTGTTGTATGATATGACTACATCATCTGTTTTTCCCCAAATACAAAACAGCTTTTGGTTTATATTCATTGCTATTAAATTCCCCTTTTTATTTGTTATATGTTACTTTTTTATAGCTGCCTTAATTTCCCCTCTAAACCAGGTCAGTTTTTAACCAATATGGGCTTCTTCTTTGATTACAGGATTGTGGCTGTTCAGGTATTTAGTAAGGTGTTCTTAAAGAATTCTCAATTATCATTCACATTTTTCTGATTACAAGACGATCTGGCTCATAATTGTTTTCAGCTTTGTGAATTTGGCCCTTTTAAAGCACCATGTATATATACCACTGCTCTAGATTTTATTCTGTTTTGACTGCAGGACACATAGTGCTCGTCCTTTCTATCAGCCCCTGCCATTATGGAGAATCCATAAATGTAAATGTATTTTGTGCTCTAGAATGAGAAAAAACAAAAAATCTAAATCTCCTGTGAAATGAAATTCAAAAAAAAATTCAGTTTAATTGAAAACATTGGGTTTTTTATTTCATCATTTATTTATTTATTTATATATTATTTTTTTAAAAAGAAATATAAAAATTTCAAAAAAAAGTTTTGAAACAAAAATTAAAACATTCTATTACGAAAATGTCAAAATGGAATGATTCAACATCAAAAAGCTTTGTCTTTTTTCCTTTTATTTTACCCAAAAATGAAAATTCATAAAATTCAATACACTTCCACAAAATGTTTTGATCTCAATAAATCAGAAAATTCTTCACCAGCTGTAATGGGTACGCATGTGACCCCAAAATATTAATACCTATACGTTTCTGAATTTGCATACTAGGGATGTAAGATCCAATGGATAAACCTAGAAGGAAAACATTCAATATGAAAAGTCCATTTTTTAAATAGCAGCAACATAAAATCATTATTTGTCTACATTCATCTTCCCCATCCTACTGTAGATTGCATGTAGTAAGTATTATGGCATATGATTATTTCATTTTGTAGATCAAGGGTCCAAATTTGTTCTCAGACATATGGGCACGCACATTTCAATAGGTGTTGTACTTATATACTTGAGTGTAGAATTGTGCCCCATATTATTTCATATTTTAAATATGAAGTGGTGTTCAAGACAATTAACATTCACCTTGTGGTTTTGTCTTTGTCTCTAGCTTGAATTTTAGCTAAACTTAAATACATTTAGTTTATATACATTCTATCAGAAAGGAAATTGAGTTCTTGTTTGGAGGTCATGAAAGACAGCAGGAAAGAAAATGGTTTGTTGGAAGTTATGGTAATGACAGAGTGACTTCATATTTATACAGAACTACAGGAGAAAATCACTTAGAGCTCTCATACACCATTTTTAAATATAATACATACACAAAGAACAATATGTAGAGTTGGCTGAAATATTTTTAAATTATATGCAAAGTACCCAATTATTATGTAAAATAAAAATAGCCATTCAGAAGTTGCCTTTCTGTAAAATAAGGAAACCGTCCTCATTAAACTACTATTAGTGAAGCATTATGTTCTCTTCTAGTTTATATATTAAGTAATAAAAGGATTAAGTGAAATTAGACTGATTCACAGCAGCAGTCTGTTTTGTTAATTTAATTCTGCCATAATATTTTCTTTAAAAAAGGCAATAGCTAAATATGTTAGTTAGGTGGCTATTTGCCTTCTTGTCTCGTTAGTTAATTTTATCAATAAAAATACTGTGATAGCTAATTCCAAAAATAAAATTATATAAATTGATTATTAATATTAATGTCTGCTTCATTAGACTAAAAATGGTTCTATAAGGTATCAATTCTGTATTGTTTTGTGTAGTTTGAAAATCGAAGAGCTTACCAACCTTAAAATTTAAGATACCACACATTTTAATTACATAAGTGTTGTGAAGATTTTAAACTAACACATATTAAATATTAACAAATTATGTGTACTTATAATACATTTGCACACATACAAGGATACAAATGCAAACACACTAACAATATACAGAACAGTGTAAAATGGAACATTTTCCCCCTTCCAAATTCCTAATTCCTGCAGATCTGCCTATTACCACCTCTATAACATTGCACATGCGCATCACTGCCTCAACTCATGCTCTTCTATAATCGTCATCCTCTTCCATGGCTTTACGTCCTCATACCTTGATTACTGCAGATATCTTCTCCATAGCTTTGTCTCAGATATGCAAAATGTTGCTTCCTACCTACTCACACATACACAGGAATATGATCACATTAACTCTGCCCTCAGTTTTCTCTGCTAGCTCACCAATCACTAAAGGATCCACTTCAAAACTGCCTTCTCCTTTGTAAAACCTTCATGGACTTCTCTCCATTACCCTCCTTACACCCTCCATTTATTTAGCACTGGTCTTCTGTCTGTCCTTCCACACATTCTCACCTCTGGTGGCATGACATTATTCACCTCTACAACAACATTCTGTCTCCTTAATTTCTCATTTTTTTCAACTCTCTTATGAGACATCTTTTTTTGTCTTTGCCTCCAGTCTCTCCATTAAAGAATAGCATAGGAAAAGAAAAATCATCATTTAATTCTGCACAATTGTGTAAACAAAAGAGTTGGGTTGTATCATGAATTTGAGTGGGGATTTCAGGTATCATCAGAAGCAGATTGCTTCTTTGATAATATAAGAAAGATGATACACAACAGTAGACTTTGCAAGCTATTCCACATCACGAACAGCCCTACGTGTTCAGAGTACTATGAAGATTTTGTATGCTCCCTGGCCAAATTTGCAGACTATAAATCTGGAAGCATTGAAAAGTCTCCATTCTACTTCCACAGTCCATAGCCTCTTTAAGTAATTAGCCCCTGTTAACCAAAGTTTCTTGTAAACCAAAGCTTTCAAAAGCTAGCTAAAATATAACACTTACACCATGCTCAGAGTGATTTTATATATATTAAGCTTATATGACATCTGGAATATTATGAAAATGGCAGAAATCTTATTATCCCCAGCTAGCTTGGCTAACAAACATTGGTTAAATAAATAACTGATCAAAAGACACAGGGCCAGATTTTCAAAAGGTATTTAAGTGCCTAAAAATGCAGACAGTTCAAAAACACCTAAGAAGTTTAGGCATCTAACTTTCATTGAAAGAATTTAATAATTAAATATTCATAAAAACAGAGGTTGGTTTGGGTTCCTAAATGGCAGCATGGGAATGAACAGAATTGTACTGCTCAAATAAATCCCTGTTTATTAGTCAACATGGCTGTTCTCTATTGTCACTATTTGATAACTAGTGTGTCTAATTGACATAGGTAGGCTGGTAAAATTTTTAATCGCAGCCCAGACCTGAGTTAAGGAAAGAGATGTCGGAAAGACAGTTGTAGATTCAAAACTGGAAAGAATCAGAAGTCTCTTTGGAAACTATAAGCGTAAGGATGGTAATCAAAGCCATGAGAACACATGAGGTACCCAGGCCATTCCAACACTCCTGTCTGATTACCTGATAAACCTGGCTTTGCTCCTTGTTCTTAGCTTTATGTGCCACCTATCCAGTTTTATTTTACAAAATTCAGGGAGCTTGCCTGCTTTGGTTCCTTCATTTTTTGGAAAGGTTCTTCGGCCTGCCAAACACGAGATATTACCAGATTTTCATGGGTGGTGGGTGGGTATTTAAAAACATTTTTTTTAATTTCAAGAACTATTTTACTGGAAGATTTTTTGCTTAGCAAATCATTAAACGAATGGTCAGAGAACATCTGTTACATGTGTTTATTGGCAGACAATACATTCCCTTCAGGTGTCTGGAGATCCATACTTAGTTTCACATATTGGGGAGTTATGTTCCTTAGTTGTGGTAACCACATGTGGAGAGAAGTCATCCTGCTAACAAATACTAGGATTCATCACGGCAGGCAACTGGTTTTCTTGAAAAGAAGCACGATCTTGTCTAGCTTGTGCTATGGGCAACATCATTCCCTCTAGGGAATTTGTGGCTGCAGGGATCTGGAACCCATAAACAACCTACCTATGCTGGCAAAGGACCACAGTTATAGTGATATAAGCTGATATAGATTATTTTGTTTGGGGAAGTAGTATAAACTATACCAGCAAAAGCACTCTTTTGCCAGCAAAATCTGTTTCCACTGGGAGAGCTTGCCAGTGTAGCTATACCAATATAGCTATAATAGTAAACTCTGTGTAGACAAGGCCTCAAACTCAACATATCAAAAGAATCTCCTCATTCCACTACCCCATCAACTCTTAATAATTCCACTAGCTTTTCTGGCATCCAGACTCACAACTCTGGCGTAATTCATGCACATTCACTCCTCCACCCCCATATCCAAACTAATGCTATCCTTTCTGTCAAAACAGTAGTCCAAGCCACAATGTCTCTCACTATGGGTACTGAATTCTCTTCCATTCTGGACTAGTCAGTTCTCTCACTGCATCCCTCAAGTGTAAACAAAATCATATTCCTCATCAGACCTTCCAACTGTATAGCCTTATCACCCACACTTGAGCACTTGTACTGAGTATAGGTCTCCTTCTGTATCACATTTTATCTTCTCCTTCTCCTTACCTTCAAGGTCATGCACAGTTCCGCTGCTGCCTATATCTCATCTCTACTCCCCCATGCCTTCTCTACTTATGCTCTACCAATTCAATTTGTCTCAGTGGTTCTTTGTCTCTTTCAACAAGTGTCACTGTACCTTTAATTATGCTGCCTCTCTGACCCTGTGTGACATGCAACCTCGCTCTCCTCACAACTCATTTAGTTTATAACACTGACATCCACCACAGCCTTCTCTAAATTAATATTTCTCTGCTTATACTGCAGAAGTAATGCAGCCATCCCAAATGTTTTTTGATACAATTTTATCCTATAATATGCAAAATTATTATTAAATATGTATATAATGTTGCAACTTTGTATAGTACTTTACTGAGATTAAAACAAATACCTACTCAAAAGAGCTTAGGAACTGCATCACATGCCAGGAAAATGAAAATAACTGATGAAGAAAGTTTATGGAAGGAAGGAATGGGGTTAAAACATACAGATGTGTTATATTACACTACAACAAATCAAGTACTGATTTTTAAAAATAGAAAATGATGTATGCCACGATCAGAAAGAGTAGCTAGCACAGGAGTTAAGGGCAATGGTGAAAAACACAGCAAAAGAAGCAGGAGAGTGTAGGTGAATGATGATCCACTGATGGTAACACTAGCAGCCAGGAAAGGAAAAGAGAGTGACAGGTGCCCAAGAAAGAGAAGGTCTCCAGAAAGAAACAGGTGGCTGTCATCATGAAAGAGAGCAGACAAATAAAGGAGCAGGAGAAAAGATCTTCAGACTAAGCAAAGTAACTGACTAATTCACATGAGGGCAGTTTCAGTGAATCCCAGAGGGCAAAAGTAAATTGGAGGGAACTGATGAAAGATTTGCAGCTGAGGGGACTAAGGCATTGGGAATAGACAGCCCACTCCAGGAGCTTAGACATTAAAACTAGGAAAGAGAGGAGTCAATATTTAGAAAGTGGTCGGTCAATTGAGTATTACTTTAGGACAGAGGAAGGAAGTGTTTTAAAAGTTGAAGGAAAGAAGGCAGAGAAGGAAAAGGGATTGGAAGGAGGAAGCTAAGGAGGTGGGAGAATAGGGGGAAGTTGCTAAAGCAAGGGCGTTGAGGTAAACATGCATCAGAGAAATGGGCGGGGGAAACAGTGCAGGAGGGGGAAAAGAAAGGGTGGGTTTTGATCACTATAGGTATTATGTAACCCTTCAGTGATATAGGAAATTCTTAGTTTGGAACTACTGGCTAAAATTGGAATGGCAGCTAAAAATGGAAAAGTAATTGTCATGGTAGGTGTTTCTGCGCTACCACGGTGCTTCTTTGTGTAGTGCAGCAGCCAATGAACCTCAGTTCCCCAGCTGGTCTTCTGCGGTTTTACCCACCTTCCCATATCTTCTCAGTTGTAGAAATGTAGACATCTGAGTAGGTCACTTACAGTTCTACTCCTCTGGCATTCAAAGTCCAAAACAAGTCTGAAGCAACACAATCAAAAACTGTTCTCTTTCCTCCAGGAGATCTGCTAGGCACCTGACTGGTCACGACCTACCTTCTCTCCCACTGAGAGAGCTCTATATCTGCTCTGTCTACCTACTCCCTCCAACTGAGCAGAGCTCTTCTTTTTTAATCCCTCCCTGGAAGCCTGCCTCCTGCTCCAGGTATCTTATTTTGAGCTGAACTGGATCTTCAGTGACCCATTAACCCCTTCCTGCCTTGCATGAAGACTCGTGTGCCCCATTACAGGAGATTTTTATCCAGGAAACAACGGGAAGCTGAGAACCCTGAGCTATCAGGAGAAAATTTTCCAGTACAGGTAGTCAAGGTGCCAATGAAAGGGAGACAGTACTGAATCTCATTATCACAGATTCTGAGGAGCTACTTAGGGAGGGTTCTTGAGGATCAGGGACTGCATTAAAAAAGCAATCATAATATGGTTATGTGATTTTCTGAATGCTCACCAGAGGAAGCCAGAAAAAAATATTTAGAACTTTAAGACGTGTTTAAAATATTTTTATTCAAAAGGATTAATTGGAAAAATCTGTTTAAATGTAACAAAATAGAGGCTGGAATATATTGAAATTACTTCTACTTAGCACCCAGAGCATATTTTATTCCACTTTTCAAGGAAGTAAGCAGAGGGGGTGGAAAGAGAGATTAAGAGCATGTAAACAAAAAAAAGCCCCCCTCCCCCCCTTTTTTTTTTAAATACAAAGAGGGAGCAAGGGAAGGGATAAATGAAATCTGAAACACCCTCTCCTCCACTGAATGAGTCTCTAAAAATGTAAAAAAAAGGAAAATAAGGATAACCCAAGGAATTACAGACCAGTCAACTTAACTTCAATACCCAGAAAGATAAAGGAGCAAATAATTAAGCAATCAATTTGCAAACACCTAGAAGATAATAAGGTGATAAGTAGCAGTCAGCATGGATTTGTCAAGAACAAATTTTGTCAAACCAACCTGATAGCTTTCTTTGACTGTGTAACAAGCCTTGTGGATGGGGGGAAGCAGATGTGGTATATCTTGACTTTAAAAGGTTTTGATACTGTCTCGGATGACAGTCTCATAAACAAACTAGGGAAATACAACCTAAATGGAGCTACCATAAGGTCGGTTACATAACTGGTTGGAAAACCGTTCCCAGAGGGAAGTTATCAGTGGTTCACTGTCAAGCTGGAAGGGCATATCTAGTGGGTTCCCCGCAGGGATCAGTTCTGGGTCCGATTTTGTTCAATATTTTCATCAATGATTTAGATAATGGCAAAGGGAGTATACTTATAAAGTTTGTGGATGATACCAAGCTGGGAGGGTTTACAAATGTTTTGGAGGATAGGATTAAAATTCAAAATGATCTGGACAAACTAGAGAAATGGTCTGAAGTAAACAGGATGAAATTCAATAATGATAAATGCAAAGTACTCCACTTAGGAAAGAATAATCAACTGCATTCATAAAAAATAGGAAATGACTGCCTAGGAAGGAATATTGCAAAAAGGGATTTAGGGGTCAGAGTGGATCACAAGCTAAATGTAAGCCAACAGTGTAACACTGTTTTTTAAAAAGAAAACATTGTTCTGGGATGTGTTCACAGGAGTGTTGTAAGCAAGACATGAGAAGTAATTCTTCCGCTCTACTGCACGCTGATTAGGCCTTAATTGGAATATTGTGTCCTGTTCTGGGTACCACATTTTGGGAAAGATGTGGACAAACTGAAGAAAGTCCAGAGAAGAGCAACAAAAATGATTAAAGACCTACACAACATGACCTCTCAGGGAAGACTGAAAAAATTGGGTTTGTATAGTCTAGAGAAGAGAAGACTGAGGAGGGACATGATAATAGTTTTCAAGTACATAAAGGGTTGTTACAAACAGAAGGAAGAAAAATTGTTCTCCTTAACCTCTAAGGCGAGGACAAGCAGCAATGGGTTTAAATTGCAGCCAAGGTGGTTTAAGTTGGACATTAGGAAAAAACTTCTGTCAGGGTAATTAAGTACTGGAATAAATTGACTAGGGAAGTTGTGGAATATCCATCATTGGAGATTTTTAAGAGCAGTTTAGACAAACACCTGTCAGAGATGGTTTAGATCAGAGTTCCTCAAAGTGTGGAGCATGTCTCCCTAGGGGATGCAGAGAAACATTCTGGAGGGCAGCCCCGCTATACCCTGAGCTCTGCTCCTGGCTCTGCTGTGACCTCAGGCCCCATCCCCACTCTTCCCCAAGCTCTGCTTCGGGCCTCACTGAGGCCTTGGTGCCCGGCCCCAGCCGCAGTATCCAGCCCCTGCCTCGGCATCCAGCCCCCACCTCAGCTCACAGACTCAACACATGGCCCGCGCAGTCCCCGGAGCTCCTGGAAGGCTGGCCCTGACCACAGCCCCTAGCTGTGGCAGATGGGAGTGGGGCAAACAGGGGTAAGTGGGGGGGCACCGGGTCAAAAGTTTGAGGACTCCTGGTCTAGACAATGCTTGGTCCTGCCATAAGTGCAGGGGACTGGACTAGATGACCTCTCAAGGCCCCTCCCAGTCCTACCATTCTACGATTCAAAGTAGAGAAGTAATTACTGAAGCAAAATTAGAAGGAGAAAGCACAGCAGTTGAAAATATTTGGAAGAAAAATAATTTTTTATTTTTTTTTAAAAAGCACTGGGGTAAATATACTGTGGATCCACAGAAAACCTGAAAGCAAGGCAGACTGTACTAGAGCAATAGTTTCTAGGAGCCTGCATACAAAAGTAGAAATGATCTGTTAAGCTACCCAAAACACAGTCAGATGTTAGAACCCTGCATAGAACTGCAGACGTATTTTTGGTTAGCTACTCCAAGTTTATCTCAGGAGTGTCCAATTAGCTCCTATTAAGTAGTGGAAGATAGTATGAAGTGGCTCTCTGAAGCAGTAGAGGTTTTTCAGGGAAGCCATAGGAACAGCCAAGATTTAGGAAGAAAACGTAACAAAGTTTATGTTTTGTTATTTGAGTGAATTACCAATATTGCCAAAACTTAGGAACATTGAAGGTCTGGTAGTGTGTGGGATCACCACCCACTTATAGAGGCCTTGGTGAAGGGCATGCAAATGGATAAAGAACAGAATAATTTTTCTGTCAAGATACTTACTTTAAGTAAACTAGAATAAGACTTTGGACAATCTCCCTCTGCAATGATCAGGATTTTGCATCAAGAGATCAGACTTTTTTTAGTTGCATCTGTCCGAACTGTCATTATTACTGAAAAAACAAGAAACTTGTACTTGCTCAAAAAGGGCAAGGAGAAAGTAAATGCATTCTCCTTGGGGTTGGGAGTAACATAATGTGATGTGATATTTGGTATAGCAACCAATATCAAAAAGTCCAGTTTGTCTGGATGGCAAGATAGGCTGGAGAGCCTAAGGGGACTGTTTGTGACTCCATGGTAAGACTAATATAGTGAACCAGGAGCTCACATCTGTTACTGGCTTTGTGAAATCTAATTATAGACTATACCATAGGTTTGGGGTGTCTGCCTTGTTTTTTGATAGTCTGACCTGAGATTGGCATTCACAGTTGCGAGCCACCTTTCAAGGGGAGGTCACAGTTGTGAGCGTGATGCCTTCTAAGGGAAGTAGTCAGGGAAAACACCCTAACTGGCTTCAAGATTAAGCTTCACAAGTTTAAGGAGGGGATGGTATGATGAGACTGCCTACAATAACATGTAGCTGGTTAGCAACTGCTAGTAGCAAATATCTCCAATGGCTGGTGATGGGACACTAGATGGGAAGGGCTCTGAGTTACTACAGAGAATGGCTGGTGGTTCTGGCCCATGTGCTCAGGGTCTGATTGCCATATTTGGGGTCACAAAGGAATTTTCTGCCGGATCAGATTGGCACAGATCCTGTGGGTTTTTTGCCTTCCACTGTAGCATGGGCCATGGATCACTTGCAGGTTTAAACTATTGTAAATGGTGGAGTGTCTGTAACTTGAAGTCTTTAAATCAGGATTTCAGGACTTCATTAACTTAGCCAGAGGTTATGGGTCTATTACAGGAGCAGGTGGGCAAGGCTCTGTGGCCTGCAATATGCAGGAGGTCAGACTAGATTATTATGATGGTCCATTCTGGCTTTAAAGTCTATAAGATAAAAGGGAGAACAAATGGCCAAGGCCAGCTGTTGGAAGGAAGAAAACAGATGCTGGGAAGAGTGGGTAGGTAAGAATATGATTAGGTTTGAAGTAGTAGTATTAGCAAATGGTGAAAAGGGAAATGCTAGAAAAGAAAAAATAAGGTTTCTCTGATACATTTAGAAAAGTTTTGTTTAAGGGTGCCTTGGAGGGATTATCTAAACCAGTTCTTTTCTACTGGTGTGTCATGACCGAGAAGGTTGACAAAGGCATCAGTAGGGTTGAGAGACATTGAAAACTTTATACAGAAGAACCTCAAAGATATGAACATCTCAGGAATGGAGGTTGTTCGTAACTCTGAAATGTTTGTAACTCTGAACAAAACATAACGGTACAGTACCCTGCAGTCAGTGTCTTCCAGCTGTGGCTGGGAGAGAGCTCTGCAAAGCTGGCACCGCCTGGTTTGCAAGCCGCTCCCTGACCTATTCCTGTTTCTTGCCTTTGGGCTGAACTCAGGGGGGCCTACCTCACATCCTTGGCACTACAAGCCCCAGCTGTCAGCCGCCTCTCCCCAGGGCTCGCCCTGCTCAGTGCACCGCTTGCCAGGCTCTAGAGGCAGCATATGGCAGGGGTTGGTGCCAACTGGCTGCCAGCACCCCTCCGTCCTCTGCCCCTTGCACTCCCAGAGGTGCTGGCAGGATCCAGGAGTGCAGCCATGGGCAAGGCTTGGGCTGCATCGGTGCACAGGCTGTAGCCCTTTAAAACTCCTCCAGAGCACAGCTGACTCCCACTAGAGCTCCAGGTCAGGCTTTGGCTGCAACCTTTAGTTTCTTGCAGCAATATCAGCAGGGAGCTTTCTTTCCTGGTCTCCAGAGTCGGGGGTGGGGGGGTGATGAAAATAGTTTCCCCCTCCCAATGGGGTGAGGTGGGAGGGGGTGAAACAGTGCCCTTGGCTTACAGGAACAGCACAGACTCGGGACTGTTTCTGCTCTGCATGGCAACCTTGCTGTACAGGCACAGTATTTGCTTTCTCTATTTTTTTCCCCCCTTTTTTCCCCCTCCGCTGCTGCCTGATCGCTTACTTCCTGTTTCACGTGGTGTTCGATTGACCAGTCAGTTCGTAACTCCGATGTTTGTATCTTTGAGGTTCTACTGTAATAATCTACAGCAAAAAAATCTCACTCCTCCATTTCCCTACTTGTGCTTAAAGGTCATGTACTTTCTGTCAACCTCTTGAAGGGTGCACGCACACAGACGCACACACACACAGGCTCATCATCACGGATATATATTTTTCTCCTACTTTTATGGTAAATATAATGAGGGGAGTGTCATGAAACACTAATCTAAACCATGTTGAATATATCTATATTATGTATTTCTAATGCCTCAGAATACAGGTGCCATAAATTCTTCTAAAGCAACTCATTCAATAAAAATATCACAGGCAAAAGTATTTGAGATTATACATAAAACAAACTCTCTTACAGGTTTGATTTCTGTCACTATGTGTAAAGTAGTGTAGTTTGTATAAATAACAAAATATCTGTTCGTTTCAAGTACCAAATATTTCAATCATTCATTTCATGACTTTTTCAAATTATTTTTCACTTTCTCAGTCATATGTATAACACAAAGTGCACCATCACCATCACAGGTGATCAAGATTGATCAGCTTTAGGATCTTTGTTTCTGATTCCTGCTGACACGTCACTTTGCCTATTTTCCCATAAGACTTCAAAAACAGAGTGCAGTTCAAATCATTTTTCTTTCCTCCACACGCAAATGAACTCCCTGCCACTAAACAGAACAACCTATGCTACTACCTTTGAGATCTTGTAACTAACTATTCAACCTGACAGCACAAACTAGAGCCAAAATGCCCATTGTGTCCTGAGGAGAATGTTTAATGGAGCAATGTTTTAATTGGTTTTCCACTCTGACACCTTTTGCAAAATTTAAAAGGGCATCCAACAAAAAGTAAGCAGAGTTCATATTATCTTCTGTCATTACTCCAATTGAACACTTTAATCACATAATAAATTACAGTAATTTACAGTTTGCTACCTTGTGCCCAATAAAACAGACACAGTCTCTGCTTGTTTGAATCTTGCTTCTTCTTGGCCTTAGTGGTGCCACTGATATTGACATTACCTCTTGGTCACACGGCACATCTGGACTCTTCAGGAATCCAGTTCTCCTCCTCCCTGAATCAACCACCCCTTTTTGAGACTGGCAATGAATATTCCTTTACTATTGATCCTTTTCTTTATGTAGTCTCCAACAGTTAAATCCATACTTGGCTCCATATTCTCTATCTAGTTAATCTCTACAGATCCCTCTTACTGCATTTAACTTCCAGATGTTGGTAAACAAAAAGTGTTTCTATGGTTAATGGAGGATCAAATTTCACATATAAAGTCTCCTCTAATAAAACAGACACTATAATGTGAACTTTTTATTTTCTTTATGGTACACAGTACAATAAAAGCACAAATTTCCAAGAAGTTACCAAGTCTAAGATACTGTAAAATCGATTGTTCCCTGAATGACTGCTCATATTCGCTCATGAATTATTGCCTTAATAAGTACCAGGGATTTTCTTCCCAACTGCACACCACATTATACAGAATCTGGTTAGATGAAGCAGAAACAAATTCATATTTCCTAATGCTTATTCAAATTCTTTGGACTAGAAATCACATTTTCTGATAGTCTGGAGACATTCCATTGAGTAATTCTCCCAGTCAAATTCTTACTAACAAGTCTCTCATGTACCATCACTTTTTTGCTTTTATTTTAAAAAAAAGATCTCCAGTAATTTCATAATACAATGAGACACTCATTACTTAATCTCTATTCTTCTTCACATTCCATATTAAAAATTACAGAAGCATATGCCCTGTAGGGCTACTTACTGTTTTCAACCATTTACTTGTAATAAATAACCAGCAACTACTATGGTTTAAAAAAATATTAATGTTCTGTCTTAAATCAACAAAAGCAAGAGCATTCAGAATTAAGATTAACATGCTATAATCAGTTCTTCTCTTATAGGAATAGATTCATGGTTCCTCAGAACAAAGTATGGTCTTGATCCTGCAATCACTGATTTTGGGGCTACTCACTTTAGTAAAATGTAACATATGCTTAAGTGGCTACAGAATCAAGTCCTATAATCCTTACACACAATATATGCTGCAATACCAAGACAGAGAACAAGACATTGTGTTAATTTTAACTCTGAAGTGAAATCTTGGCCCCACTGAAATCAATGGGAGTTTTGTCGTTCCTATCATTAGTTTAAACAGATCCTTATTAGTATTTTTAAATATTCTTCCATTTTAGCCTTTTTATTAAATCAGCAAATGAACTTTGAAACACTGTTTTGTGTTGGTAGCTTTGAACATCAAAAGTATCTGTAGTTTTAATAAAGAATTTGGAGGGTAGAAACAGTCCCACAGTAAAAAATGACTTATGTCATGAAATTACATGGATTATTTATTTTTTAAATAAAATCACAACCAATAGCCCAAAAAGACATGGAATCTAATAGCGGGGGGAATGTCATATTGTACATCTTCTCACTCCTGAAAACCAAGAAAGGACAAATAAATGAACAAACATTGAACAAACAAATATTCTGGATAACTGACGTTCATAGACACTTATGAACTAGATATGAACTAGAAAAACATTCTGGGTATTCATATGAAAATACTCATCCCAAAGGTATCACTTTACTTCTAGCATTACCATTTTAAGAAATAATGGCTATTTTAATGGGAGTCAGCTCAGCAGCCATGGAACACATTTCTTTTGACATCTAATAGGAAGAAAAGTGTTCCATGGTTGCTGAGCTGACACCCATTAAATAAGCTATTATTTCTTAAAATGGTAGTGCTAGAAACAAAATGAAACATAATAAAGCAACTAGTCTAGTACAAGTAAAGGACACAAAGAAGGGAGGGGAAAAAATCTCGATGTTAGAAACTTACTAAAATTTGACTCAAGTATCATGCAGTGAAGACTCTACACAACCAAAAATGCAATTTCTAGATCAAATAATTTGAAAAGGTAACCAAATAGATCCTATGGTAATGACTGCTTAATTGTTCAAAATGAAACTCTTCAAAATCTATTTTATTGTGATGGCACCAAAGAAGATGTGACAAAAGGTTAGCATGACTCTAATTTCTTTCACACTAATTATTACTGTATAGCCACAAGAAGAAAAAAACAAAAACAAACAAACAAAAAACCCAAATCCACAGTGCCCACACACACAAAACAATTTGGTATGACTGACAGTCTCTTTTCAGGAGAGGCTCAAAATCCAAGCTTTGGCAAGTCACGTGTCCATCCCCTATGCTTATCTCTGGCAAATGAATAGGTCTTTGGTGGCCATAGTTCACACACAGAATTGTTGTTTTAAAAAGTGCCCTAAAATAAAATCAAACTATGCCAATTTGCTTTTCTTGAGTAACTGCTTAAATGTCCAATTAAAAAACCCTTGTGACCCTTCCTCACCAATAACTGTGAACTCTAGGGAAATTTTAACTGTGTCTATTGCTTAATTTTTTTTAAAAATATATAGATAGAAAAATATATATATATAGTGAGAGAAAAAAGAAAAAATATAAAAGGAAAAAGATTTTCACTAAAATTTAACTGTAAACGTAACAGCAGGATACATCTGCAAATATGTAGTTATTAAGGTGACGCTACTTGTGCCTTGAATTTTCTACACAAATATGCTGTAAGATTAACCCTAATATCACAAATACATTGGCTTGTTTCAGTTATGAGTGAGTTGGTTACCTATTAATACCAAACACTTTCCTCATAGCAGAACAATCTGTTTACAGATGAACAGACATTAGTAACATTGCACTAGACACTACACTAGCATGAATGTACAGTATCTACCATTTACTGAATACTATAATACAAACAAATTGTGTTAGACAAAAGAAAAAAGGCATGCCTAAATGATTGAAACATATGATTATATAAATGATTGAAACATTTATACTACTACCAATATAAACCCAAGAAAAGACCAGTATATTTGTGAGTGACTATCTTTAAAAGACATTACTATCACCACCATTTGTTAGAATCCTTATTACAATATTCAGGCACTTTAATGCTTTCTCATAATGATTCTTTATTTAGAAAATGAACATTTCACTGCAGCTTTGCTATTCAGACACAGAAAGTGCTCCAGCATAGAATCAGAAAATTATGAAATAAGATTACTACTTTTTTTGTATGGCAAAAACAAATAATGTGATTCTTCCAACTGGTCAAATCAGTGTATATAGATTACATTATAGATTGCAGTGTGTGTGTGTGTGTGTGTGTGTGTGTGTAGTTTTAATCACATTGTAAAAGAAAATATACAAAACACATTCCAAGGATTATGTATTAATATTGTATAATGCAATCTATTATGCTACTGCATTCTTGAAATACCGTCAAGAAAAATTCACCATCCAGCATAAATTCTATTCACCTAACCGTTATCATGATGACTGATACTGATCATAAAACTAATATACTTTTACTTACAACAACAACAAAACTTTTCCATGGTGAATGGACAAGTAGAATTTTGCAAGGCATTGCTACAGTACTTCTAATTTTTTTTAAAAAGTTTCTTTATACCAGATCAGATAAATCATCTTTCTAATCCAGTTTCTTCTCTGATAATGACCAATACCAGATGTTTCAGAGGAAGGAGCTAGAAAACTTGTAGTGGACAATTATGAAATAACTTGCCCAAGGGGATATTTTTTTTTTACGCCTTGCCAACTGGCGGTCAACTTATGACCTATATATTTTTTTATATCTCAGCTACTTTAACAGAAAGTGCTCAATGCTTTTTTGAATTCAACAATTTTTCTTGTCTTTATAGCAATTAATTCCACAAGTTAGTTATGCTTTGTGTAAAAATATTCCATGTTATCAGTTTTAAATTTCTTGCTATACAGTTTTATTATGTACCTTTATTCTTAGTAAAAGGTAAACAAGAAATGCACAATATACTGTTCATTATTTTGCATACCTCTTTCATGAATTATCTTATTCATCCACGCTCCAAATGAAACAGTTCCAACGTTTCTGATCTCCCACCATACAGAAGTCTCTCTATCCCTCTAATTACTTTTATTGCTCTTCTCTGGACTAAGCGGTTACAGTTAATTTAATTTGGCAACATATCATAGAATCATAGAGTTGGAAGGGACCTCAGGAGATCATCTAGTCCAATCCCCTGCTCAGAGCAGGACTAACCTCAGCTAAATAATCCCAGCGAGGGTTTTGTCAAGCCGCAGCTTAAAAACTTCTAAGGATGGAGATTCCACCACCTCCCTAGGTAACCCATTCCAGTGCATCACCACTCTCCTAGTGAAAAACTTTTTCCTAATTTCCAACCTACACCTCCCCTACTGCAACTTGAGACCGTTGCTCCTTGTTCTGTCGTCTGCCACCACTGAGAACAGCCTAGCTCCATCCTCCCTGGAACCCCTTTTCAGGAAGTTAGAGGCCGATATCAAATCCCCCCTCATTCTTCTCTTCTGCAGGCTAAACAAGCCTAGTTCCCTCAGCCTCTCCTCATACGTCTTGTGCTCCAGCCCCCTAATCATTTTTGTTGCCCTCCGCTGTACTCCCTCCAACTTCTTCACATCCTTGTTGTAATGGAGGGCCCAAAACTGGACACAATACTCCAAATGCGGCCTCACCAATGCCGAATAGAGGGGAATAATCACTTCCTGTGATCTGCTGGCAATGCTCCTACTAATGCAGTCCAATATGCTATTAGCCTTCTTGGCAACCAGGGCACAATGCTGACTCATATCCAGCTTTTTATCCACTGTTACCCACGGGTCCTCTTCTGCAGAACTGCTGCCTAGCTCATCGGTCCCCAGTCTGTAGCTGTGCATCGGATTCTTCCGTCCTAAGTGCAGGACTCTGCACTTGTCCTTGTTGAACCTCATCAGATTTCTTTTGGCCCAATCCTCCAGTTTGTTTAGGTCCTTCTGTATCCTATCCCTACCTTCCAGGGTATCTATCACTCCCCCCATCTTAGTGTCATCTGCAAGCTTGCTGAGGGTGCAATCTACCCCATCTTCCAGATCATTGATGAAGATGTTGAACAAAACCAGCCCCAGGACTGACCCCTGGGGCACTCCACTTGTGACCGGCTGCCAGCTAGACATGGAGCCATTGATCACTACTCATTGAGCCCTATGCTCTAGCCAGTTCTTGATCCATTTTATAGTCCATTCTTCCAACCCATACTTTTTTAACTTGCTGATAAGAATACTGTGAGAGACCATATCAAAAGTTTTGCTAATATATGGTAGTTCATATTACTCCTTGCACTGCTCATTTGTAAACACTGAATTTCATCTGACACCACCTTCCCGAACAACAGAAGAAGCCTTAGTGGGCAAATTGGGTCATCATTCCAATGTGACCATTCTTTCTTTCTTATCTATCTATCATCTAATACTGCCACACAACACCATAGAATCTGAGTGCCAATCATAAAATCTATAGCAAAGTTCCTAGTAGACTCTATTGAGACTCTGGCATGTCTCCTTTTATGTGGTCAGAACTCTGCTTGCGGTAGGATGCTGGGGGAGTTGTTTTGGGGATTTTTTTAGCTGTGGAAGTTGAGAGGAGTTTAGGAATAAAAAGGGTGTTCAAAGTATGAGTGTTACTTATAATAAAAAGTATTTTTTTTTTTTTTTAAAGAAAGTCTTTGCTATGCAGTTCCCAAACACAGTCAGACTCTGAATTCATCTGATCTCCTCTGGAAGACAGTTCTATTGCTGGATCCCTCCCCAGCATTCAGCTGCTTCATCCTGGGCTTTGTGATCTGCACTGTCCCAGAGGAGTTCAACTGCAATGATGGTTCAAAGATGGAATTCAGTCTTTGACATAGTTGGGGCTTGATCCATTAACTGCATGTATTAATATGCCAAATTTCATTTTTCCAACCCAACAATAATTTTTCTTAAACTTTCCAAATAAATTCATGACCATTCAGGCATTGACAAATCATGGGAAATGTAAGCTCAAAAGGTGATAGTCAAAATGTTAATCAAGAACAGAAAGTTATAACAGAAACTGTTCTGCAACCATAAGTGCCTGGCAACCATCAGTTTGGACTTAAAAAAATAAAAACAAACCAAAAAAAATTCATCTGCAGTTCTTTGTGCATGGTGATTTGCAATGCAAAATAAATTGTATCAAATATCAGTATCATGACTAAAGTGATACAGTTTTGAACTGCAAATGACATGCACATATCCTTTGTCACATGAAACAAACAGATGAGAAACAGCATCAGATGAAGGAAATAAATCATGGGAAATTCTCATGAGAAAACAGTCCACGTGCCTCCATATTATACATTATTAACAAGCAGCCTCGCCAATTACAGGAACAAATGGTGACCCCAGTTTAAAGCTGTTGTATTTTGATTAGGCCAAAATGGGAATACATATTTTCATTTCTAAGTGTTCTTAAACCTCATATAGATGAGCGACTTGCAAGTTTGCTACTTTGAAAGCTCTTTTTGAAACAGCCACCTTTGTTACAGTCTTATATGAATGGCCAAATTCATCTCTGGTATAATGAATTTGGTCTGGTTTTTGCTTTTAATCCTACAGTTCAAGTGGATGTGACCTCAGTGGACTTACACCAGGTATGAATTTCAACCTTTTATCTAAACATGCTGGATCTGTAATTCCTACATGCATAATTCTCCTTTTCATCATTCCTTCCTTTAAAATTCCTAGTTGAACAGTGGTATCCTCAGATCCTTGTTCGACTCAACCATTTGCCCTTCTGTGGCACTGCTCTGGAGGAAAATGGCCTCCATGCTCTTTACCCCTGTACAGAGGCACCCGCTTTAATCTATTTCTGTCTCCCTATGGAGGGCAGAGAGCTTTGTTTCCTTTTAAGTGCCAGGCAGTAACATTCGCAACCCAGTTTATCTTAGATTTAAAAAAAAAAAAAACAATATTTATGGGTAATTTACAGATAGAAAAAATACTGCTAAAAGATACATGCCTAATGCAGAGACTACGAAAAACAGCTCCAGAACTCAGTCTAATCTTTCAAATAACTGCATATTTTATTTTGATTATCAAAAACTGAACAGCCAATTTAGCTGCAGAGTTACAATCTTTCAGGCAAAGACATCTCTCAGAGATCCCTCTAAAAACCCCTCACATTTGCTACCCCGAGTTCAAAGTCCAGTAGATAGTAGGGTTTTTTTATTACTATTATCATTTTTATTTTTTTATTAATCCTTCCCAGAGAAACATGGCAGCTAAAACACCGGGTTTGTCTACTGCTGGCTCCTTGGGGATCAATGCAGCAGGATTGATTCAGTGGGTCTACACAACCCGCTCAATCGATCCCAGAAGTGCTCTCCAGTCAATGCAATTAATCCACTCCCTGAAAGAAGTAAGGCTACATCGACTGGAGGACGTCTCCCATTGACGCAGCGCAGTGAAGATGCCACAGTATGGCAACATAAGTAAGTCAATGGGAGTGTAGACCAGGCCACCAGTAGCTACCAGTATTGTCTTTGCTCCAACTTTTACTATCATGTGTAAAGTCGAACCAGTAGTAGCAATGATGGGAAATTTTAAGGAAGCAATAATACTGCATTGCACCCATATTCATACTACTGAGCCTCAGGCAGATCACATTTCAAAGGATTCCTTCCTCTCCTCACCAAGGTGAGCTTGAACACAGATCAGAATTCCTAAGACCTGAGTTCTGCTCAAGCACAGTCAGCAGACCCCAATCACAAGAATGTAGCTTTGCTTAAGTAAAAGGAATTAGGATTGAATTGAAGCAGCAGTAGCCTACAGGAGCCGGGGTCGATAGACTTAAAGTGACTTAAATTGGCAGGCAGGAAAACCTGATTTAAATAATTGATCATTATCTTGTTTTGCATTTGTACTTTTTAGTTACAGTATTTTCCTAAAGAAAGGCTAATTCCCATTCACTGGTATAATTTGGGACTTTTTTTCTCCTGCTAATCAGGGGGATACACTATATCTATACACATTTACTTAAGTTATTAGATAGTTCAATATACATTTAATGAAATTCTTAATTTTCACATTTTGTGAAAACTGTACTGAATATTTTTTTATTTATTGGATGATTAATGTATTACTCATGATTTGTGTCAAGCTGCATTTGGATGAAAATTGGAGTTCAATTAAAAATACATAAAACATTTTTAATTTGTTTTTTATTAGTTAAATAAAACTACCTTAAATATGCTGGATACAAAAAAAGTTTATCAAAACATGTTTTGCATTTAAAACTAACTGATTTATTAAACAAAGGAAGTATCTGTAAATTAAGCTGTTTGTCTCTGGTCACCAAGTCCTTCAAGATTTTAGAACTAGTAGATTTTATCCTCTCATGCCTCATTTTTGTTCATAGATTGGAAGAAGAAAAAAAGCTTTCCTGCTTTTTCAGCTCCTAATTACTTTCTCAACTTTGAATGAACTAGGCATTGAACTAAACTAGTTGAATGAACTGAAATTAGAAAAGTATTCTCTCAGAACCTGCAGAAGAGACCACTGCTGTCAAAAGCAGTGTTAGCACTTCAACAAACTATTTCCATTTGCTTAGCAAGTGACTTCCACCAATTGAGTGGTCTGACTTTCTTTAAAATTTCAGCAGCAAACATGTAGTTTTGGGGATTTATTTTATTTAAATGATTTTAATATTTTTAGTAAATTTTGGGCTTAATGTAGGTTGTCACAATGAAAATTTTAAAAAATTAAAATAAAAAATAAACATATATTTAAAATTTAAATGTAAAAACCCACCAAATTTTAAATAAAAATTATTTTTAAACTATTTAAAAAAATCATCAATTTTTATCTACTCTGGAAGGTACCTCCTATAAACCACAAATAAGTGCTGCTGAAGGAGGAAGAAGGAAAAGGAACAATCATGTACCTTACTCACTTTCTCCCAAAGAGATACCAACAAGGACCTGGGACTTGAAATGGGAAGAAAAGGGTGGAAGCAATCACATTTCCTACCTCCTCCCTGAGTCCCCTCCCAGCTCCTAAAGAGAAAATGGAAAAGAGATGGAGAATATTGGACTAAATTTCTATAACAAGATGCCTTGAGTTCTGTTGCACAGCAACAATTTATTCTGCAATAAATTGGAAATTTTAGGGTAGCAAGAAATGTGTGGAGAAGCATTAAAATACAGTGACAATGAATTGAACACAATATTACATCTAATCAAGGATTGCCATGTAGTATTGGTTATTAATATTCATGTTTAACTCAATAGAATACCTCTGTATTTCAGTGCTTTTCATGCTACCATAGAATTGCTAGTTTTCCACAAAAATCAAAGTCACAATGGGCCGTTACAATCATCTAGTCTAACCTCCTGTTTATCATAAATTATAGTACTTCACCCACTGATCCCAACTTGGGAGAGCATATCTTTCAGAAAGAAATCCAGTCTTGATTTAAGACTTCAAGTGATGGAGAATCTACCACAGTTCAAACATAACACATAATTTAAGTCCAAACAGCTGCTAAAAATGTAGGATCCAGGTTTTAGGTTTAATCTATTGGTACATTTGTTATTCAATAAAAGCTAAAGGCAAACTGACCTTCAACCAATATCGTTGACATTATCTGTGACTTGAAACTTGGCAAAAGGGCTTTTCTTAAATACATTTCAAAAGTAAGATAGCATCTTGTGAGAAGAACAGCTTGAGATTTGTATGTAAAAGGGAAACTCAGAGAAAGAGGACTGATAGAAAACTTAATTCAGATTCAACAACTTTGAATTAAGTTTTTAAAAAAGTATTACCTCCCCCCGATATAAGAGCAGATATTTTATTTTTATAATGTGTTGACTTATGCTTCAGACACCAACCAATGCTGGAAAACTTTGAATGAACATTTTCCCCTGTGCTTTGCTCACACTACTGAATTTAGTGCACAAGCTCATAGACTACTGTTAAAACTGGCTAACAGAATCAAGGACATTCATTATCAGGAGAGATTCTCTTGTTTATTTCTACAACACAAGTTTTGCTGTCCCTTGACACTGCAGAAGCAATTCACTCATTTTACTTTCAAATGCTGTTTTTATCCAAGATAACTTTGTTAAAAGAAAACTTGCACTTGGCAAAAAAACATTTGCACTTCTAAGGTAATAAAACCATCAGAACTTTATTTTGTTATGTGCAATAAACCTATAATTTTATGGTCTCTCTCTCTCTTTCCTTTTCCTTGCTCCTCTTCAGCATTCCAAAGGCATTTAGCTGGAAGTCCAAATTCACGATCATCCGATTAAGTATGGTTGCTAAGTAGAGTCCAGCAGCAACTATAAACAGGAGGCTTGGATGGCAGCCAGTTTTTGTAAACTGAGAGTAGGTCAGTACATTTAAACCCTCACATCATTAGAAAAAAAGGAGCCTTGCCAACTACTGCAAAGTCAGCTTGATTTTCTTTCATATGTTTCTCTGCAAAGACAGAGAATTACTGATATCCACTCAATTTCTATCACTAGTATTTCTACATTAACAGAGTCTGTAAGTACAGGATTTTCTCCATATCTGATCACTATTTCTTTCCCTGTTTACAAAAAACTTTAGTATTATTTACAGAAGAAGAACAAAACAAAAAGCCACACAAATTCAGAAAT
Source organism: Emydura macquarii macquarii (assembly GCF_026122565.2). Classification (NCBI taxonomy): domain Eukaryota; kingdom Metazoa; phylum Chordata; order Testudines; family Chelidae; genus Emydura; species Emydura macquarii. The sequence continues at coordinate 15,742,673 of NW_027132773.1, forward strand.
GCATTCACAAAATTTACTACACAATGATTTTTTATTACCTTGGTTCTGAGTAACTTGAAAAGGATGTGGAACATACAAGATGACTTAATAAAACAATGTATTTCATGTTTTCAAAAGTTTTTAATCACTAAATCTAATCAGACTTCTAATCTGATTTCTAATCAGATTTATTCTTGAAAAATAGCCAGTAAATCCATTAGTGCCCTAACACTGAACTTTACTTTCAGGAATACTGATACCAACTTTATTATACTAGTGTCTCTTTGTTACCTCTCTTTCATTCTCTTTATATTATGTTGAAAGACTCTACTGCCTGCTCCTGATACTAATTCAAAGCCAGAACAACGTGTACCTGAGAATAGTAAATTACATTACATATTACATAAACTGAATGACAGAACCATGATGATGTGGCCATGCCAGCATCTTGCAGTGCCACGTAGAGGAGACCCACCTTAGATGAATGAGCTCTGGCGTAAAAAGAAAAACTGTCTGGTAATGTAGACCCATAAACCTTTATTATCCATGATTTCACACTGGTCACATGGAGAGCTTATTATCTGCTCTGTTCTTTGGAAAAGCAGTGTTGAAAGGCAATGGCTTGTTATGTAGAAGAACCAGAGCAAATATTAGGGAGCAGAGTGCTATCAGACAAGAAGACTGAGAAGACTGAGACTGGCTTGAAGTATATACCTATTACAACCAAAAGAAACAATGCCAATAGCAGCAAATGAAAAATAGTTCCTCTGAGAAGTTTACAAATTCAGTGGAAAAATTCAGCATCAAGGTATATTTGTTATTGGAAATGTGATACCTAACAAGTCGTTACAGGAAATAAAACACTGAAAGTACCAGCTACTGTAAGTCAACTGGTTTGCTTGCTTGCTTGTTTGTTTCCAAAACATTTTAACTTTTCAATGATACAGTAGCATCAACATTCTGCAACTTTTACACTTTTATACATAAGAAAAAGCAAAAGGATTTTGGAAACAAGAAAAAGAACCGCAGAAATTAGGAGACCACCACCATAAAAAGAAAAAGCAAGGCTCAAATGATGATGATAACACTAGTGGTTTCTCTCTACTATCCACTGAAGGAAAATTACTGATAAGTGATTTTCCCAAACAACTGATGGTCAATTCTATGGATACCATACTCTCTCAGTCATAGTGTGATGGTTTTTTTTAATCAGAACTCAGCACTGCTGATATGATCTTTGTTTCTTCACATCTGCAAAAAGTCCAAGGAACAAAACACAGTTGCAATTGACCTGACAAAAGATTTTGAAACTGTCAGCATTTCTTGGAAGCTCCTGGAAAAATTATATCAGATAAAATGATCAACATTATCCAACAACTCTGGTGAATGCATAGATGAACCTATACAGGGAAAACAACATCTGACCCTTATGGTATTATAAGTTATTGGACTTTTCTTTAAAAGTTAGATGAAGCAAGTCGTGACCTATTACTGAAACTGAAGATTAGAATCCACACAGGCAAATTCTTTAATCCATCTCATTTATGTGCATCAACAGAGGTGTCAAAAGCACTTAAAGGAAAAGCTCTTTGTGAATGACAATGTGCTCAAAGAAAGATCTACTGGTAATGACATCCTGTTTTGCAACTGTTCTTGTAAACTTTGGCATTAAAATGTGCATTTCATAGATTTCATGCACCAATCAGCACCAAACAAAAACATATTGTGCGTTGAAATAAATCTCTGAATTATTAGTACAGTATTAAACAAAGTGAAAATGCTTACTTACCTTGCATTTGTCATAATTAATGACACCGTGGTGCCCTGCATTCATTGAGTTGCACATTCATAGATGGAAGCCCCATGGCTTTTGTTCCTGCATGTACACACATAGCAAAACAACAACCACAACAAAAAAGAATTTCCACACTTTATATTGTATGTTCCAGAGATATAGATTTACCACAAATTGCATCTCAATATGTCAGAAGACTTTCATGAGAAATGTCTTTGGTCACTCTTGGGTATGTAATGACAAGATGAATAGCACTGTATTGAAGCATATTGGTCTCAATGCCGTGTAAGCAACACTCAAATATGAACACTGGGCCAGAGCACTGAGCCAGATTTACAAAAGTATTTAGGCACCTAAAGATGTAGACAGGGACCTACTGGGATTTACAAAAATATCTAAGCAGGTTAGATGTCTAATTTCCATTGAGTTCAGCAAGCTGGGAGATAGGTACCACAGCTGCTAAGGTGTTTTCATAAATCCTAATAGGTCTCTACTGGCATCTTTAGTCACCTATGTAGCTTTGTAAATCTGGCCCATTATTAATTTGTACTCAAGTCAGTTTTTAAAAAAATCAGATAAAAATAGTTTCAGATACTATATTTGCTTGTGTCTTCCAGCCAATATTCCTGTTCTTTTTTTAAGGGTTTCCTTTCTACTGTCCCTGTGAGAAAGACCCAGAGATGGCATAGTCCACCATAAAGTGGAGCAGCATCTAGTGTTCAGCCCACCCTACTGCCTAGCTTGGTCCTTTTGTTGTTCAGAAGGTTCAAAAAGATATGTGCAGAGACCTAAGAGTCCTGAGAATGACCAGTGCTCAGGGAAGGAATCGGGAGATTGTACTTCTGAGAGCCCGAAACATTGCAGAGAGGCCCGGGCAAGGCTCTCTCTCACCAAACCAACTGGGAAAGGGCTAGAAGAAGGGAAATCATGTAAAGTCTGCCTTCTCCCTCACAGCAGAGAGATGCAGACAGCAAAAGACTAGCCTGTTGAACCCACAAGACTGAAAGGTTAATGAGGAAGAGTATTCAGCTAAGGGGAGCTGCAATGCAGCTCACTAACCTAAGGAGGTAAGCCTCACACACACCCGCAGGTCCAGGGAGAGGTGAAACTCCTGTTGCAAGGAGACTAAAATAGATTATTCTAAGGACAAAGAAGACAACCCCAAGTCCCAGACAGGAAACCTCTGTTCAAAGAAGGGGAATACAGATTATTCTAAGGCAAGGAGGCCTGAGACACAACCCTATTCCCAGGGAGAGGGGTGAGGAGGAAACCATGTTCAAAGGAGAGAGCTAATGACTGTCTTAAGAATACGGGCAAAGAATTGCTAATAGTACAGTCTGTGTGTAAGAGGGTCTAGAATCTGGGCCCACAGTGCTGCTAGGCAGAAGACACCACCATACTGTCACCCAGCAGCAGCAGTAACCAAGTTGCCCTCTATTACCTATGAATTTGTTTGGATATAGATCATGGGAAATCCTGCCTCAAGGGGTTTGTCTGGCAGCAACCTCATGGTTTCTGATTGGCTCCCCATCCTATATAAACCCAAAAGGTGTTCCAGGAAGTGTCCAGGTAACCAAGTGGATCTTTCCTGCTCTTGAACCCTGGCTTTGACTTTGGCTTGATTGGGACTTTGCCTTCTAACCTGAACCCTGAAACATGATTTGGACTCTGACCCTTGGTATTGGCCCTGGCCTGGAACTGGAACATGAATTTTTCTGCTTCTACCATACTGAGGTTTGACCCTGCTCTGACCCTTGATTCTATTGGCTTTGTCAGAATCCTCTTAGTCTGCTACTGAGAGGAGCTTGTAGGAGAGGTCTCCTGAGTTAGTACCAGGAGAAGCTGGGAGGAATCACAGAGTCAAGGTGAGGACAACAGAACCTGGTGATCTTATGGAGATGCTGATCAGTGAAGTAAAGGTAGGAGCAGTCCACAGAAATGGTCAAGGGATTGGAAGAACAGTCTATCACCTAAATAGGATTCCTGGGCTGGAACCCAGGGGAAAGTGGGGAACTTGGTCCCCCTACCTCTTCCTTGACCAAGAGGGGAAGCATAGGCGACAAAGATTAAAGAAGCCAAGAACAGTCAGAGGCCACACGACAGGCTTTGAAGCCATTAGGCTTTGAGTTTCCTGTTTTTGGAATTTTTCTATTAACCCTGGAAAGGAAATAAATTGAATAGTGACCTGGCTGAAGGGCAAGGCCATACACAATGAAAGACTGCTGTAGCCCCTAGAACAACAACAGGGTGCACTAGACTGGGAAAATCCCCGCAATGCTGCACCTGGGCACTAGGAGACTCTCTGGAAGTGAAAGACTTGATGACAATCCCACAAAAACAAAAAGACAGAGAAACTCACTAACTGAAACAGTGAAAATTACTAAATTAAAACGTGCTGTCTAATGTACACTTGAAAAAGAGAAATATTTACTCTAATCTTTTTCAATTAAAATAATCTTAAGTGTAGCTTGTAATTATATGTAATAAATGTTCAGATACCATATGATTTTAATATTGACAGTATCCCTTCTACTGAATCTAAAAATAAAAATAAAAATCTGTGTTAAGGTTCCAAATTAAGGCTCTCAAAATCAGAAGATGTAAGAGTTTAACCTGAAGCAAAAATTTTCAGAAGTGACCAGTGATTTGAGCGTCCTTATTTATGGATGCCCAAAGTGAAACATCATAATAGGGCTTGGTTTTTTTCAGAAAGCCCTGAGCACCCAGTTTCTGGAAGTCATGATTTTAAAGGCATCTCAAGTTGGGCACTCAAGAACTTAGGTATACAAAATCATTAGTCTCTTTTGAAAATAGTGGCCTGAATGTGTAAGCTGTATTCTGGCCCCATGAGTTTGTGCATCTGAAATAGTCCCTATGTGACCACAAAACTACTTCTCAGATAATTCAAGACAAAATTGTACAGCATTTTTTCAAAAACATAGTCTGATCTGTCTGGGTCAAAGTATTAGATATCCATGTGAAACAGCTTATAGGGTTTCTGAAACATTTGCTATGTTGGCTGGGTTGGTTTGGAGCCATTCACAGAGCTGGCTGGAATAATACCCAGTGCTTTTTCATCTTTGCAAAAGCCTGGCTGTACACCTCTGAGTATGACCTGATCTTTCCAAATCCACAAATAGTTTTGACTTAAAGCCATCTGAAAATGTTATAAAAGCAAATAGGTCTGCAAGAGCTTGCAGGCAAATGAGGAGGTAGAACTAAACTCCAGGTTCACGGCCATGCAGCCCAGCACTGATTGTTCTACCCCATTGCTTCAAGTAGGCTGAATGCCCACTGAAAAACCCTTCTTGCATAGAAGAATATATTTTAAATATATTCAAAGTGCAGGTTAATAACATACTCTTCCTCGATCACCCCACAATAGCTTCAAGGCAATCAAACTCTCTGCACCTTAGTTACCTCAACTAGAAAATATGAATAATGATGCTTTTCATTGACCAAATGCTTTGTAATCTGTAGCTCTCTAAGCACTTTACAAGTGTGTGTAAATCTGATTTTTCTAAAACATGAAAAATTGAGGTAATTCTTTGCGAATTATACGAAGAGGTGGTATAGCAGCTTAAGCCAATATCAATAAGGGTGCCAAAGTGCAAAGAATTATTGAAACCAGTCAGGGAAAAAGGGGCAATAGAATACAGGACCTCCTGTCACCCAGTTCTGTGCAGATTCCTAAACCATGAGGTGATTCTAGAACTTGTTAGGGAAGGCTCCATTTGCCAGAACTTGGGCTTTCCAAGATATACACAAAATATGTCTTGGATGGGAATCATTCCGATAAGTAAGGAGTTAAGTACTTCACTTGTATGTGCAGTCCACCCTTTTTTAGGTGCACATTTCATATGCTGTGGCGAGGTGGGCCTGTTTGGCCCCATGGGTCTGCACTCCTTACAGCTATGCCGGTGGTCCCGACCCAGGGACCCTGCAAGGACTAGCCTCAAACAACTTAGTCCAAGGGCTACTACCTTCCCTAGGTCGCTCATCTGTAGCCCCCCCTGGCTTGTGGTTCTCCTTCAGGCTCTTTGGGGCCAGCATCCTCTGGTCTTGGTTGCACAGGCTCCTTCTTACCTCCCATGGCTGGGTGCTCTCGCCACACCCACACTAGCTCCACACCTTACTGCTGCTGCAGCTCCTCCATGCCTTGTAGCAGCTCTACTCCACCCTCCACTCAACTCCCTCTCAGCTGCCCCCATCTGCCTGACTGGGAGGCTTTTAACTGCTGGGGCAAGCTCCTTGATTGGCCCCAGCTGGCCTGATTGGCCTAATTGGCCTAACTGTCCTGGAGTGGCTGCAGCTGGATCACCCAGGGAACAAGGATTTGCTAAGCCTGGGGCTGATATATATGCCTTTCAGCACCCTCCTATAGCTGTCAGGGCTGGCCCCGTCACAATGTGTAACCAAAAATTCTGTCCCATGCATGTGCGGTAGGTGATTTTCAAATGCTCATATCTCAATCAAATCAAAACCCACTTCCTCCAGAATAAGGATGACATGAGAAGAGCCTTTGAGTACACAAATTGTGACTTGAGTTGTAAGGCTGTCCAAAAATGCCATGATATATGTATTTTTCTTATTTTGGAAAAAGGGTCCTTTTGGTTTTTTAACTCAAAAACAGCCAAAGTGCTTTTATCTGGACTGCCCACAAATTTCACCTTGGGACAGGAACCAAGCATGGAAAAAACTGGTTCAAAAGAAGAATATTTCAGAAAATTATGAGCAACTGAAAACAAGGGGTTAAAAATGGAAATTGATTTGCAACCCTAGCAGTAGTGGTAGCATTTAGGCACTGACGATTGGCAATGGATAAAAAACATTAAGAAAGCTACAGTGAACTGAATAATGGAGAAAGGACAAAAATATTTGTAACAGACATACTCAAAAACAACCACTCATATAGATTGATACAGAGAACTGCACAACCACAGGTTCTGATCAGACCTTTCAATAATGAACAAAAGATGCCGGAGTGATGATAAGTGTTGGAATGCTTGTGTAACATGATATCTGATATGACTGCAATGGCCACTTCATTCAGTATATCCACCTTGGCTAGCAACAATAGCTCACATGCTCAATCCATGGCAGAATATGAAGTCACAAAAGCATATTCTTAAATGGACTCAAAAGTGCTACGACCAACATGCTTTAGTTCTGAAGTGACAACTTCACCGTCTGAAAATGGAAAGACTGCAGTGTTATGGTGCAAAGTATGAAAGAAAGTGAACAGAATCCCTCCTTTTTATATTTCATCTTTAACTTGAGTGATAAATATTGGACATAAAAGTTAGTCATTAACATAAAGGGCAAAATTAAGAGTGAAATAATGAACCAGAGTTACTGCATGAAAAAGAAATCTAGTTCAAACTGTTATAATGGAGGTTGGGAGAAACCTTGTGAATCTACTAAGTGTGATAGCTGCCTTTCATTCAAGATAAAGGTTACAAGCAGTTAAGCTACTCTTTGAAGTAAAACAGCTGAAGTAGTAGGATCCAAATGCAAAAAAGCCAGGTCACATGCAAGGTTGGTTAGAAACTGACCTATATGGACAGAGGGATTTCACTGGAGCTCTATGTGTTGGTGAGCAGAAGCAGCCAAAAAGCCAAGCAGATCGCAAGAGAAGGACTAGAAACGTGTCCCTGAGAGAAAGTGAAGAGAGGGAGCAGTTTTGATCAGGCACTGGCTGAAAAAAGCTTAGAGAAGTGAGCAAAGAAATGGCCTACTGTTTGTTCCTGCTGAGTTCTAGGAAACAGGACTTTGTGTACATTCTTTGTCAATAAACAAGATTGCATCGAAGAAAGACTTGCTTCTGTCATCAATTTTTTCCTCCTAACAACCTACAAAACCCCAAATATTGGCTAACTGCTCAGGTCAGTAAGGACAATCATATTAATGCATTTTACTAGGTATAGCACTATGCTGAGATAATTAAAGTCAGCTGTTATTGTGGCAGAAAGGAAAATGTAACTTGCCAAGGTATTGTTATAACATACACCACATGCCACACACAAATGAAGTATACAAAGAATCAATAAGGATACCCCTATACTCCACTGAAGAGCAACAGTTAGGTAATAAAAAGTCTCTGGACACACTCATCAAAGACCAGTATCTCCTTCAGTCCTGACTGTTTATTCCAGGGCTATGATGCAATTAGATTTTTAATAACAAATTCCTTTACTAAATTAAACTTCTATTTAAAGCTGTACTCCCTAATGACCTTATTTTTACTAGGTTCCAGTCAGCAAGTACATATATTTAAAGAAAAAAAAAGGCACCTTCTATTTTCATCATTAACAAAACACTGAAGCTTAGAAAATGATCAAAAGAAACGCATATGCTCTGAAATAATTTTCCACAGCAGTATTCAAATAGAGCAGTCCATGTAAATTGCAAATACATTTAACAAGTCTAAAGGTTAATAAAAAGAACCATTGTAACATGATAATGAAATAGTAGAAAATAAAAAAAAAACCAAGCACCTCTTCCAGAGGCAATAAAAATGTGTAATGCAGAAAATGTGCTCTCATTTTACTAACTTTGTTTACGGGTGTTTTTGAGCCAGACTTTTCTGAGGTTTAATTTTGTTTTGAAGCTACTAATGGCACTGAGATTGATGGCATTTACTAGATTCAGGCATAGTGAAAGAGCACTGGGCCACTTCTTCAAAATGTTCCAACTCTGGACCTTAGTTTTGAACTCCAACCCTGCAAACACTTATGCCCATTATTAACTTTATTACAGTCAATAGCCCCTTTAATTAATGGGATTGCTCATGATAAGAAAGTGAAACACAGCACAGGTGTTTACAGGATCTGGGCCTTAATGTTGAACACAACTGTTTATCAGTCCTAAGCGTCTTCTAAACAGAGACTTAAAATCACACTAACACGTGCAATAGCCTTTTGACAAGGAAGAGTGTTCACCTGAGACTAAACTGAGACCAAACTCATTTTACCTGTGATTTAATCCACTTTGGAACGCAAGTCTCCAGAAGTATAATACCTATACATTATATCTACGATCCCACCTCGCTCACTCACTAACTTTTTTCTTCCCTTTCATTTCCTTGCGCCTGCCTGACAAAAATATAAACTTTGTAACTCAAAACAATTTCTTAGAGCAAAAGCCTGCTGGAAATTATACAGTATTGACCAAGCTAAAACAATCATTTTTTTCTCTGGACAGATGATAGGGCCAGTGAGAAGAGAAACCCTTCTTCAGACAGCATAACAGATGATTTGCACGTAGCCACTGAATGGCAGAACAGTCGATTAGATTCATTGCCACTGTCTAGTTCATGCCACTTGACTGGACAGAATTTAAGTGACACAGGAGCCTCCTAATAGCAAATAGTTAAACACGCTCACCTAATCAATAACGTGTGAGTGATGACCTTCTTTAGAAATATAAGGTATGTGTTAAAATGGACTTTATGGTGATTCACAATAATTACAACTTCAAATGACATTCCCGTAATCTCAAATTCTTTTAGTTAAAGAAACATCAAAAACATGTAAGATGCACTAAAAGCACAAAATAACTATAATTCATTCAAATAACTATATTTGATCACAAAGCACATCAATTCAAAACTATACAATAATTCAGACAGCCCTAGTCTTAAAAAGGTGGTACCATATGAGGCTCCTATATAACACTTGAGATTGTAAAGAAACTGAGCTAAAACAGACCCCAGGTTAAGGAGAAGGTTCCAAAGCTCTTGCAGGCACTAAAAGACTTCTGTGCTATTGGACTTTTTCTGTGTATATCCTAAAGAGATGGACTAGAATTTGTAACCTGGCTGGAGGGCTGAGACGCAAAAGAAAGGACTAATGCCACATGATGGAGTTGTAGAAGAAAGGCAAACCACAAGGCAGCACTACCAGTGAGGGTCATCTTTCACAGGGAAAACACATTTTGCATCCAAAGGTTATTTAAGCAAATAATTATTCTGAAAATTCAATTCATATTTTGAAAACTACTTAAGTACTTAATTACAGTCCAAAACCAAACCCTATTTCTGAACATCACCAAATGTTTGGGATGTTCAAAATCCCAACCAAGATCAAAAATATGCAAGTGACCTTTACCTTTACAACAGTCCAAAATAAAAAAGCTAATCATCCACACACTTAGAGTGTTTCACTTTAAGGAATGTGAGTAGTCTAACTGGAGTCACTAGGGAACTACTTACATGTTTAAAATTATGCAAGTGCATAAATATTTGCAAGTTTTAGGGCTACAGCTCTGAAAACTGCCAAAATATGAAAGGGTTCAAAACCCAGATCGGCACTCACATTTTGTAACTTGAGTATTTAGTAGGAATGTGATTTCAAAAGACTTTCAACAGCTACCTAAAGTGATGATTTAAGTTAAATTATTTTTAATTTGTGGAAATTTAGAAAAAAAATGCTTTTTACTTATAAATTACATATTCTGTATATGCAAAACACAGCAAATGTATGTTTATTTGTAAAGCTTTGGGGCTGGTCTGACTTTGCCAGTTGCAGGAGAAACTTTATCCAAGCAAAAGCTAAAGTGCTTTTAAATGTAAAATGTGCTTGCTTCCACATGAGTAAGCAGCCTGCAACTAAAAATCCAAGCCATGGAATGGAAAGATAATTGTGGGATTTCAAGCTTTCTCTTCAGAAGGCTGTATTCCTAACAAAACTTCCTATGCAGAAGTATACTGAAAAGACACACATAATCTAGTAAGATGCCATCTTGTTTTCCTCTGCACACCTGCTTTTCTGTTTTAAAGAGAGCCATTTTCTCTTGCAGCAGGTACTAAGAGGGTGAATTGCAATCCTATAATTAGAAAATGCATAAAAAGAAGGATACTCCATCTCCTAATTAATCTTTTTTTAGCTCCAAAATACCACATCCTAAATCAGGACCATTCTACTGTCTCTGTGAATGTGTCTTGCTGGGAATGAGGATTTCTAGGGCTAAAGAATGCTACTACACAGAATATGGACTTAACCATATAAAACAAGATTGTGAATGGAAGCGGGTCAATGAGCATGGAGATAAGCATTACAATCTTCTGACCAAGATTCCACAATTTTATTAAACCTTTAACTTAAACAAGATCTTCTAAAGGAAGCCTGTCCTTGTAGCAGTGAAAGGAGGCAGAGCGGGGAGACCACAGCCAACACATGCAGTAACAAGAACTTCCCTGCTTTTGCTGCTCGAGTCCTGAGCATTGTAAAATATCTCAGGTTTACCAGCCCTATGTCATTCAAAGATTTATCAAGACCTGCAGTCTTGTATATGTAATTTATGCCCATTATAAGGCCCTTTTACACCACCAGAGCAGTGTAAAAGGGTCTCAATGTAAATGAGAAAAAGGGTCACTGTGAGTTTTTTTAAACTGCAGAGTTCCCTGATATTCAATTATATTAGCCTCTATAACAAAAAGATAATTTAAGTCTTTTATAAGACACTCACCGCTGTTATATAAGCATTGTGAGTCCTTTTGCACTTTGCTGCTTCTTCCAATAAGCTGTTGCCTGAGTTGTGTAGACACTAACAGAGAGTGCCAGAGAGCTCCCTGCAGCACCAAACGGGCACTATGTGGTCCTTATTTTAGCTTTTGCAGTTCTCTGGTTTTTGCCAAAATCAATAGAGTTCTGCCCATTGGTGCCTAGAACACACCCTGAAATTTTGGCATTTTGATTGGATGCAATTTTTGAAAGTTATCCTATGACAGATAGACGGACAGATAAATGCCACTGAGTTGAGTGTAGGGCCTGGCTTTTCTTAGTTATCTAGCTTTTCCTGTGGTTACTACCTATTTGTTTTGTATGTGTCAGATTCAGAAACTCAAAAGCAGATAAAACTCTCTCAGACTTCGGGCTGAAATTCACTACATGTTTAAAACCATGTATACCATGTTTGTCTTTGATCAGAACTATACATTTGCTCAGTTTTGCTTAAAATTGAGCCCAGGTTAATTTAATAGAGGTATGAGTTCAAGACACAAAATTCAACTCAGTATCAAGATTTCAATAAACCTATACTTTGTAGATGTTTGGCGCCATAGTTTTTGATTGACTCATTACCAAGATAGCGGCCATTGGGGAAATTTAGATATGGGTGTGGCTTCTGCACACCCAAAAGTTGGTCATATTTAGGTTTTGGTTCACATCCATCAGAACTCAAAAGATTTGCTTGATTTGAGAGTTTCTTATGAGGACTTATGGGGAGAGGCTAAGGAAACTGGGCTTGTTTAGTCTGCAAAAGAGAAGAATGAGGGGGGATTTGATAGCAGCCTTTAACTACGTGAAAGGGGGTTCCAGGGAGGATGGGGCTAGGCTAGGCTGTTCTCGGTCGTGGCAGATGACAGAACAAGGAGCAACGGTCTCAAGTTGCAGTTGGGGAGGTCTAGGTTGGATATTAGGAAAAAGTTTTTCACTAGGAGGGTGGTGAAGCACTGGAATGGGTTACCTAGGGAGGTGGTGGAATCTCCATATTTAGAGGTTTTTAAGCTGAGGCTTGACAAAGCCCTGGCTGGGATGATATAGCTGAGGTTAGTCCTGCTTTCAGCAGGGGGTTGGACTAGATGACCTCCTGAGGTCCCTTCCAACTCTAATATTCTATGATTCTATGATTCTAAATATTTCACAAACCTCCACAAACAGTAAATTCTGTACATTTCCTACAATACATGATTTCTGACAAAAGATGCCAAACAAACATTGTATGTTGCCCTCTCTATTTTGTTACAAAATACGAGTTGAATTCAGAAATAACAGTGATAATACAATTGTGTATACTTGCAACTATAATAAACCTAAAGAGAGAATATATAGTATGGTAGAGAATATGCAGTGGCTAAGAATCAGCTTCCAAAAAACTCCCCTCTAAATAACGTTAATATTGTGAAAACATGCAGCAATAGCAATGAAGAATGAATCATAACACTAACAGAACATGTGAACAGCCTCACACAAACTACTATACAAGTTGAAAAATAATTCAGAAAAAATATCAAGCAATACAAAATTGTTTTGGATAATATAAAAATAAACAGACGAATCAATTAACACATGAAAACAGACAGAACAACTTCATGTTACACTTCTCTAGCCCTATTGTCTATCCTGAAAATATTTTCCTTTTCTCTCATACAAACTAATGTATGTTCAAATAATAATTATAGGTTTGTAATGACAAAAAAGATCGGTAGGAAAGGAACTATGTAACCAAAGCATCTTCACACTATTGTTATGTAAACATTGCCAATTTATAGTTAGCTGTTAAATATATGTAAAACTATTAAATTAGTTTCTAACAGCAAAAAATAATTTTCCATTAATCACCACATTACAATGGAAGTTTTATCAGTACACACTTAAAAAATCTGGTTGATCTGATGACATCTGGCCTGTATCTGCATTCTTCGTGTAATAGCTTTGAGAATAAAAAGTAACAACAACATCACGTTAAAAAGGATTTGATGGAGAAAAGATTCTGTGCTAACTTATACATCTGTCTAGTTTAGAAAGCTGATTGAGTATATAACAATAGTACTTTTTTAGTACATAGCTATTATATATTTATTTTATAAAGAGGGGTAGAGTCATATTGATGATGAGACAGGAATTGGGGAAGAAACAGTTTCCAGGTTGCTTAGCTATAGCCAGTGGCGATGGCTTCAATTAATAAAGAATTAATGGAGGGTAATATAATTAATCCCAATCAACATGGGTTTATGGAAAAACAGGTTTCGTCAAACTAACTTGATATCTGGTTTTAATAAGATTACAAATTTGGTTGATAAAGTTAATGTAATATACTTTGATTTCTGTAAGGCGTTTAAGTTAGTAAAGTACAACTTTTTGATTAAGAACTAGAATAATACAAAATCAACAGAGGACATGTTAAAATGATTAGAATTGTACATGAGGAATCATTAAGAAGGATGTAGATAAATTGGGGTTCAGAGAAGAGACATGAGAATTATTAAAGGATTAGAAATCATGGCTTCTAGTGATAGACCCAAGAAGCTCAATCTATTTAGTTTAACAAAGAGAAGGGCAAGAGGTGACTTGATCACAGAATTGAAGTGATATTCTTAACAAATACACTAGTCTGTCATATGGTTAATATTAATGTCTCTCTATTCAAACATGCTAAAACTGAACAGAACCAGGTAGCATATAGCAGTCAGACTAAACTCCCTTCCTATGAATCTAGTGGCTGTGTGTCCTGACCAGCAGTAGCAGGACTCCTTGAAGCACTCTCACGGATTCAAACGGAAAGCCTCTGGCTCCCTGGAGGAGTGTTATTCCGGAACAGGAGCTGCACTACCCTATACATTGTGCAATGTGCAATCCCTGGCTAGCAGGGATGGGCACTAGAGCTAAGGCCCTGTCCCTGTGCCACACTTCCCAATGCCCTTTGATGATCCTAGCCTCAGCACCCATTAGTATCATCCAGTCCATAAACTTTGGGCATACAAGGATTGGGAACTTGTGCTTGGACCCTCTGAATGGTGAGGATGGGAAAGGAGGAATCTCCTTCTGCACCCTCCTGCTCCCTCTGCTCAGTGCACCCACACAGGGCCAGCCGCTATCTATCCAAGAAGTAATTCCCAAAGAGAGTTTTCATAAGCTGTTTTGTGCTCCTTGCACAATTTCCACAGATGAAACATGTTTATGAAATAGACTGAGCATCAATGCAGAGACAGTGAGGAGGTCCAATCTGGCCACCAATTAAAGTTTTAAAACAAGCTTCAGAAAAAACCCAAACCAGAAAAGGTATGGCTCTGTTATTTTCTCCATATGTTTCAATGGAGACAATTTTTAAAACAAATGACCATTCCCCTGCAGTGCTTGTAATCCAAGGACTGCATGACCACGGTTCATAATCCTCATCAAGATGAAACTCAAAAAAACTGAAATCCAGCCCAGCCTGTGTCGACACAGGGTTACCTACACAGCTGACCTGGAGCAGTTCAGCTGCCTGGGAGGAGGGGGAGAAAGGAGGAGGATCTTCAGTTTGCTTAGTGACCCCTGTTATTCAGTCCCAGCATGGAATTTTCAATGCTGGTTCCTCTTCAGGTTTCCCCACAGAGAGTCTGGAAGGGAGTGTTTTCATGCTATCCGTAACATGGTGGTTGGTTGGGGAGCACAAGCCCTCCCTATCCACTGGGCTGCAACCCAGAACCCTATGAAAAGCAACAATGTCTGACACCAGGACTGACTTATGGCTGCCTCCCTGGGCCACTTTCTACCACTCAATACCCCACCATAGTCTAAAGGCTCAAAAACCAGAGGGCAAAACCCAACTTTTATTATTTTTAATCACAGTTTTTAAGCTTATCTCATGGTTTTCAGGGATATTTGTCATGATTTCTGAATGTTTGGGGTTGGCAATACTGCTCTGAACTTGCAGGAAGATCATAAAAGCTCAGCCAGACTTTACACTAAGGCATGGATTTATGGCTGCTTATCGCTGTTTAGAAAAAGTATCACAAACATTTTCATTTATTACTGTAAAGATATTTAATCCACATATCTATAAAGTAATGTGGAAGAGATTAAATACAGAAGTGTACAAAACTGGAAACAAACAACACTACTGTGCCAATGTCATTTAATGGTAAAGTATGTCAATAAGGAGAAAACAAAAAGCATGCTCTATTAAAAATATAATCATATAAACTAACTTAAGAGGCAAGAGTTTTGAAGGATTTATATTTATTTATTGATTATTTTATTTATTATTATTATTGATTACTTCACACAGTAAGTCCAATATCTGTAGAATTTCCAGCTAACCTATCTGTCACTTAGATGCATATGATCCAGACTTACTACATAGCAACTGTTGAAGAAGAGACATCACCTATAGAGGTTTCAAGGACATATAAATCAGTAAGGCTGATACAAACATTTAATCTCACCAATATCTCTTATTATACTAAAGATATGCAAACTGTTTCATAAAAAGAATAAAACAAAACAGTCTAATTACCAGCTAAAATGCTTTTAAAAGAACAGACAATTCAGAGAGGTAATCCCTTTCCCATCATTGTCTCCAAGGTATTTTCTTTCACCATCCACTGGGAGACTTAACACATCTGGCAACCTCTAATTAGAAAAGTTAAAAAAAAAACAAAAAAAAACAGAAATGAATGAGTCAAGAAATAGATCTAGCAAGGTTGGAAAAATGGAAGGAGAGACGGTGAAGTATGAGACTGCGGAAGGTTGAAAAAAGGTCACATAAATGTTCAGCCTCCTGGGTGCCTATTCAAGGTGAAACTCCAAACTGTTTGCAGTTTGCTGATCACTAGTAATTTTTGCTATACATCTCACTAGTACAAAATGATAGGTGATGGATATTTACACACACACAGCATATCTTTTCACCTAAAATCTAACAATATACTCTATACAATTTATTGTAAATATATATTTATATTTAATAGCTTAAATGGATACCTAACTTACTGGATTTCCATATGCATCTAAACCATAAATGGCAGAAAAGTCATTACATTCTCTTTAACCCCATAATACCTATAGATGGATAACGTGATATTCCTTGGTAACAAAATCAAATAAAACATAGGATTATGAATCTATAAAATCTGTATTAAAATTACACTAATAAAGCATCTCTATGCAGTGAGTGAAATAAACCATTTTGATTTGCACTATTGTATTTACTATGGATATTAGTCATATATTCAGTCTGAGTTCTGATTACAAAACTAATGTATGCTCATAATTCCATAAATATCAAACTAATTATGGTGGTTAATTGCCTTAGACTAATTATAAAAATTGGCAGTCAGTAAATGCATTAAACATAAGAGTTTACATTTCAGGACACAGCTTCCTACTCTTCATTTTACCGCAAGGTGTCTCTGTGCTTCATGCACTTCCTAATTTCACTTCTGATATTGGAGAAAAAGTTCAGACAGGGATGTAAATTGCCTTCATTGCTTTATGCACCCCAAGGTAAATTAGAAAGTAGTAGCAGTCATTGAAATGAAAGAATATGTCATATACCTTTTAGAGGGAATGAAAGTTTTCTCCAGGGTCACTTTCAATTTCAAAGCACAGAGGTGACTCTCTCCAGAGCCAGCTGATGCTACCCTGAACATTTGACACCAGTGGTAAGTCCTATGGGGGAAAGAAGTCACATGTCTCTCAGAGTCCCTTCTCTTTTGAACACTGCACTGCCACTAGACTGCCCAACATTTAGGGCTAGAATGTGGCTAGTTCTGCACTGGTGAACAGAAGAGCAGGGGAAGTTCTGGGAGCCCTCCCAAGGAGATGTGAATGTGACAAAAGAAGGCCATGATCTTGGTCTTTGTGTTTTCATTCACAAGGATTTAGGGGTTACGTGCTGACAGCTACAATAGTCATCCCAAAGGGGACAAAGCCATGGACCCATCTCTACCCAAACTTTCAAGTTAGCCAGAAGAGTAGGACTGATATGTAGCAAACACAAGCTACAACTTTCAAAAAGTGTTGCTGCTCTCACTCTGGTGTGCTCTGCCCCCTTATTAACTACTGCAGGAATTAAGTGCCTCCTCATATACACCCCCAACACCACGTTAAAGACAGAGTTCAGTCTTCTTAGCTTTTTCAAATGTCTTATACTGCTTATATTAAAAATAGGTACTTTCCCCTTTCATTGTCCATCTAAAACTGATTTTGAACAGATTTGGGCAAAGGCAACAAATTGTATAAGAGAATTTTAAATTTGGAAATGCAGTTATTCACACAAAGTGCAAATTCATTCAGCTAATCAGGGAACAGGAACAGTATCATGTCACTTATCTGAGAAATCACACTTTTACCATACAACTCAACTGTCAAATATTGAATGTCAAATACCCACAGCAAAATATCCACAAACCGTGCATAGAGTATGCTTTCTGGTTTATTTTACTGATTATGTTCTGACATGAATTCAAGAAAATAAACAATCAGCTTGTAGATAAACCCAAGCAGAAAAAGAGGAGGCATTTGCCAAATAAATTATTTGTTCTAAAGTATTCAGTCAGCCATAATTAGAAATTAACACAATGAAAGACAATTTGAGACAAGACAAAGCATTAATTTACATTTATGTTAATTATCTCAGATGTTCTACAGACTTGAAACATTTCAATGGTATATGGTTAGGCACTTTTTGTCCTGATTTTCAAAAGTGGTTAGCTATTTTGGATGCCCAGTGTGAGAAATCTTAAGCAGGCCTAATTTTCAGAAAGTGCTGAGAACTCAACCTCTGAAAACCAAGTTCCCTTAAAGTGTCTGTATTCTGGTGTGCTGTTTCACTAACCCTGGGAAAGGAAGTTAATGCCACATCCTAGTCCTTTAAAGGCCCCTGCCTCAAGGCAAGATTTATTGTTTGAAAACAAAAGACATAAATCAGACAAAATAGAACAGTTCAACCAACAAATATTGGCTATAGTCCTCAGAAGCTTTTCCACTGCCTCTACCAGCCAGGGGGAAAAGAGAACATACCCATCATCTCTGTCCCGTTGGTCCAGCTTCCCTTTCCTTACATACTTTACACAGCCATGTGACAGGGAGAAATCCCTTAACCCTTTGTACGCTGCTGCTCTATCATGGCATCCCTTTATGCATGCAAAAAACTGAGGGGGTCAAAATCACTGGTTATTTTTGAAAATCTCAGCTGTTGGGAATCAATAGCATGCTGCTAGTTTTCCCCTATGAAAAATGCAGTCATGTCTGTAAGTAAATAACAAAAATTTGTAAATAGTTTAGTGTGAATATTGCCTGTAAGTAAATAAATTTTTTACAATTAATGAGATTATCTCTTTGAAATAAAAGGCTGACTACTTGAAAATTTGCAGTTTCTTAATATATCCTAAAAAACATTTACCATCAACCACGAAACTACTAGAATTTGTAAGGACATAACTTCAAGGGTACACATTAGACATTGGATCCAAATCTGCAAATGTATGTAAAAAGCCACATACACAACATTTTAAAAGTATAAAATCCAAATGACCCTCAATTCTATATTTATTTTATTTCCCCTAAGTAGCCATTTGTCTCCAATTGCTAAAAAGAAGTGCCCATACAATAGATTCTTTTCCACAGTGAGGTCAAATAAAAGATATCCCTTACCTGCAGCAGCTAGCATTGATGTTGATAATCAAACCAAATAATAGTGACATTTCCCTGTGTCATGCTGTACAATGTTTTCATAAGCCTATGTAAAGAGATGTGACTGACATACTGACATGACAGCTGCTTGCTCAGTTGCCAACTGAGAGTTATTAGTTCATAAACAGATTTGGAAACTGTTGGGTGTGGACCAAAATAGACAAAAAAGCCATCAGGATAATAGGTAACTAAAAGTATTGCAGCTCCAGTGTTGACTCTTTCACAGGGTGACACCGTGATCAGTGCTAGATCAAGCAGCTCATTTGCTTTTGCAGCTAAAGACCAGGCACTGCAATAGCAATGTGAAAAGGTCCTGAAATGATACTATGCTGTTGACACTGTAAAGCCTTGAGTGAAAGAACTTGTTATCCACACTTCATAGCTGTGTGCTACTATGTCTTGTACTGAATGCACACTGTACCATCACATTAGTGAAATATAAACTCTCTTGTTTTTATCTGGGGGGAGGGAAAGTGAAGACTAATTGTCAGTGTGAGAACTATGGACCTCATTGTTCCAAAAGGGTTCCCTCATTAAAAAACAAGCTTACCTACCAGTAAATGATGTTCTTTGAGATGTGTTGCTCATGTTCATTCCACTAGAGGTGTATGCACGCCTCCGTGCACAGTTACCCGGAACTTTTTTCCCCTTAGCAGATCCTGTAAGGCCGGCTCCGGCACCCCCTGGAACCCTGCGCACATGACACGGTATATGAGGTGCTGCCGGCCCTACACCCCCTCAGTCCCTTCTTTCTGCCAACTCTGGCAGTGGGGATGGGGTGTGGATTGTGGAATGGAAAGTATTCTATGCGTTGCACTGGTGTTCGTGTGGACTTCTGTTTGTTTATGAGTAGTCCCAGCCTGCTGCACGTGGAGCAAGTGAGGGTCACGCTTTCCTGCACTTGGGACCTGGACCTGCTCCTGATCAGCCAATCGTCCAGGTAAGGAAAAATCTGCACACCCTTTCGTTTCAGGTGGGCAGCCACTACCACCATGCACTTGGTGAACACTCTTGGAGCTGAAGATAGGCCAAAGGGTAGGGCTGTAAACTAGTAGTGGGAGCCAGCCACTGTGAAGCAAAGAAAGTGCCTGTGGCTGGGGAGGATAGACACATGAAAGTATGCGTCCTTAAGATCGAGGGCAGCATACCAGTCTCCTGGATCCAGGGAAGGGATTATGGAGGCTAGGGAGACCATGCGAAACCTGAGTCGTTTGACATATTTGTTTAGACGACCATGCGAAACCTGAGGGACCATTTCCACCACTCCCAGGTTGAGGAGGGTGTCCACCTCCTGCAAGAGGAGTTGCTCGTGAGAGGGGTCCCTGAAAAGGGACGGAGGGGAATGGTTGTTGGGGGGAGTAGATGTAAACTGTAGGGCATAGCCCCCTGAGACTATCCCAAGGACCCAACGGTCCGAAGTGATTTTTGCCCATTCGGATAGAAGGGCCTTAACCTGTTTAGGAAGGGGCGGGGCGGGGCGGATCCAGGAGAGCAGTCGGGGTGCCACCCTTGGGCACACCATCAAAATTGTCTCCTTTGGTTGCCTGACCTCCTGGGGGGCCCCTGCTGGGAAGCTGAGGATGAGTTGGGGTGCTGGTTTTTCCTTCTAAACCCCCTATTCCTATCCTTATTCCTATAGGGTTGAAAAGGCCTGGGCAAAGGCTTAGCTGCTTCTGAGCCTGGGGCCGTGACTGACGCCTGGAAAACTGGGGCGTGTAAAGGCCCAGGGAGCGAAGCGTAGCCCTGGAATCCTTCAGACCGTGCAACTTCGCATGGGTCTGGTCGGAGAATAGGGACGACCCATCAAATGGGAGGTCCTGAATAGACTGCTGCACCTCCTGGGACAGGCCCAAGGATTGCAGCCATGAGCACCTTCTCATAGAGATGGTGGAGGCTATGGCTCTGCCTGCCGAATCAGCAGCATCACAGGACGTCTGGAGTGCTGCCCTAGTTACCGTGGTTCCTTCCTCCACAATGGTGCTAAAGTCTTTGGCCTGGTCCTGGGGCAGGGACCCACAGATTGAAATTATATCTGCCCAGGAGGGCCTGATGGTTGGCAATCCTGAACTGCAGGTTTGCAGTGGAATAAACCTTTCTCCCAAACAAGTCCAGCTTCTTATTGTCCTTGTTGTTGGGAGTGGACCCTGGCTGACCTTGCCTGTCTTGCTGGTTAGTTGCATCTACGACCAGGGTTCCCGGGCAGGGTGAGTGAATAAATACTCAAACCCTTTGGCCGGGACGTAATATTTTTTCTCGGCCACCTTTGACATAGGGGAGACCGAGGAAGTGGTTTGCCACAGAGCCTTTACAATCTTAAGGACCCTTTTGTGGACTGGGAGGGCCACTCTTGCTGGGACAACTGCCACCAGCACATTAAAGAGGCTATCTTCATCTCTTTTAACTCCTTCACCTCCAGCCCCAAGTTGGAGGCCACCCTCCTGAGCAGGTTCTGGTGCACCCCGAAATCCTCCAGTGGCGCCGAGTGGTCCCAGGAGACTGCCTCATTTGGTGAGGAGGAAGAAGACTGCTGAGGCACATCCTGCAGATGTGCCCCCTCCTGACGAAGGGTTGCACCTGTTGAGGGTCCCTCCATGGGGTCCAACATCTCGTCTGAGGAGTGCTGTCTATGGGTCTTCTCCTGTGCTGGAGGCATGGACTGCACCCCCAATGACATAATGGTTTGGCCCTATCTGGATACCCCATGGGGCCATTGTTGTGGCCATTGACCCTGGGGCCAACCCAGGGCTGATTGCGCCACAAGCTGTGATGCTTTGTGGGGGCGTCGACTCTCCCAATGACTGTCCGTCCTGGGAGACCCCAAGTCACTGGACTGGCGGTGGTGTGTACGTCCTCGGTCCCGGGCACCCTTTCATGCCGGGGACCGCCCTCTCGACAACCCCGATTTGGAGGACGATGAGGACTGCCTCCATCGCCGCAAGCTCTTGCCACCTGAAAAGCCTCCGGTGTTGATGGCATTGGCAGGGGCACTCTCCCACTCTCAGGAATCGGGGGAGGCTCCCTGACTGGAAATGCAGGCACTGGAGAAGACTCGACAGGCCGGGTCCGTACTCAATCCTGCCCATACTGATGGCGCAGGGGAGTGTCCATGATCCACATGCTACTTCTTCTTCTTCGGTGCTGGCAATGTTGCGCTGTGCTGAGTCGAGGGCGGTGCTGGCGGTGCACTCTGTACCGAAGTCACGCTCAGTGCGAAGGTGGAGCGGGCCAGCTCGGACGCTGGGCAGAGCGCTGCCTCCATCAACAGGGCTTTCAACCGCATCTCTCGATCCTTTTGAGTCCTCGATTTAAAAGCCCTGCAGATCTTACACTTCTCTTTCCTGTGGGCTTCCAAGCACTTAAGGCAGTGGTCATGGGGTCACTAAGTGAGAAGGCATTCCCGCAAGAGGCACATGGCTTGAATCCTGGCGACCGGGGTATGGTCCGGCCAATCTAAGTCCCCACAGGGACTTGCCTTATCTCTAACTACACTTAACAATACTTAACAACTACTTAACTAACTAAAACATCAAACAAGACCAAACAAGGGGAATAGTACTTGCTGTGAGCAAGGCTAGTTCCAGCAACCATCATGGGCAGAAAGAAGGAACTGAGGGAGTGTAGGGCCGGCAGTGCCTCATATACCGCGTCATGTGCGTGGGGCTCCAGGGGTGCTGGAACTGGCCCTACAGAATCTGCTAAGGGGAAAAAAGTTCTGGGTAACCATGACGGAGGCGTGCACACACCTATAATGGAATGGACATGAGCAAGCACTCGAAGAAGAAATAAAGTTTCTTCACGCCCATGATAATTACATGCATGTTATCTTGCAGTATTTGATTTTGGTTTGGTTAAATAACTTGATGAGGACATGCATGTATATGTCAGGCTATAAATTCCAAAAGTTAATTCCCTCCCCCAGAAAAATGCTCTCTAATCATGCAATACAACATATAAAATCATCAGAACAACAAATATTCTCAAGTGTGAATAGTGCAGTAAAGTTAGTTTATCACTGATCTCTATTCTGCTGACATGTCAAATACCAACTCAGAGCAGAAATATTTACAAGAATGGAACCAAAGTGGTTAATCCTTCTCACAAGATGATAATCTTGCAGTAAATCAATAAATATATCTTCAGCCTATATTCAATTTCTTTTCCATATGACATCCCACTTATATTAAAGAGGCAGCAATAATGTCCTTTAAGTCACTAATATAAAACACAGAAGCATACAAAATAAAGTCTGCTCAGCACTCATGTTTTCCAGAGCTCCGTAGGACAGTTGCAGGAATTTTCCATGCTGTGAGTGTTAATGAGACCCTCCATGGGCCCCAATAATACATAAAAGTAATCAACTACAGAACTCACCTTTCTAAATCTGACCTTCATGTATTTAGTAACAGACAACAAAATAAAGCGTATGGACTAAATGCCACCTTCACTTATTCTTATGCAACTCCATTAAAGGCATGAATAAGAGATAAATAAGGGCAAGTTTTATCCTTTGAATACATTCCAATAACATAGGCAATAAAGTCTAAGAAGATATGAAAAACAGGTAGAATTTTTAAGACTCTAATACAACATTCCTAAGGATTTTTTTCTGATACAGTTAAGTCCTTTTATTGAAATTACTGGCTAAATAAAATGTTTCAGATTGTTTGGATCCCAGCTCTCTTATTACTTTTGATTGTATGGATATGTGGCAATGCACAAGATTCTGACAGTGAAGATCAGCAGATGGAAAGTGAATTCAGTTTCTTCCCAAAATATGTTTACCTTTTGAATTATTTTTTTCTTTATTAAATGAAGCCAATTTCATTTAAAGCCTAACAAACTCCACTGGCTTCTAACTTCAGACTGCAGCGTTCCCAATATGGAGTCACATGCTAAAACATGGCATGCTCACATGCTCTATCAGTCCACATAAAAAACTTTGCTCTTCCCTTCCTCTGTATCCCATCAAACAACTACAAAAGACAGATTTCACCACTGTTCTGATTTCCATATAGCAGGAGCTGAATTGCAGATCTCGGAGGCAGAAGACTTTATATACCATCCCTGTGCTGTGTTAAGACATTATATATCAATTACTACTACAAAAAAACTATATAACCTCTTACATATAAGCTCCTTCTTTTTTAATGAAAAAGTGAAATGCTTCCTGTGCCTGCTAGCCCAACACTGATAAGTAAATGTGAACTATCACTTAAAGGGAGCAGAGAGTTATTTTCATAGAGCTTTTCTTAATGCTTTCATACTCTGCTACATAGTTATTTTGATACTAACTTCAAGACCACTGATAAACAGTGCCAAAATCCACTGAAGTCAATGGAAAATCTCCCAGAATGTTTAGGTTTACATACAAGCATTTATGTAACCCAAATCAAAATTACTTTGAGATGTTGTTTGTGGTGCTTGCTTGTGCAGATGCTCTTCCAGGATGTGTCACTTGATTCATCTAAGTCAAGGGTGTCAAATGTACTGCATTTTTACCCACAGACTTCCCATGAATCTTTGGGCTTGTCTGTATGACCCTGGAATCCACTCTATGGGGATGTGATTTGTAGACCACACAGTATGTTGTGTTCTAACTCTCCCATGTAGACCCTGCTAGAGTGCATTGATGTAGTCCTGTTTCAAACAGGTTGAGGGATTGTTTGTTTATGATCATCCTTTATTTTTATTTAGAAAAGTTCCAGTACACTAATACGCCAGAAATCGTCACACCTATGATGCTGGTGTTCTTGAACTGTCCTAAAAGATACTTGTTTTAAAGACTTATCCTCTGAAATTAAAGGTTGTCTTCCCCTATCCAAATGCTTACGCACACATAAACTGCTATCATAGACTAGCCTCAATATGTCAAGTTCTATACATGTATCATTAGGTTTTATTTACTGGACATTCCTAAATGTCAGCTTTTGATGGTATGTATACTGATGAGATAATTTTTTCTATTGTTACCAGTTGAAATTACTTGAAGTGGTTGGTTGTCAGTATGTCAAAACAAACAATGATACTGGATTTATGTTCTAAAGCACAGTTTCACACCATTTTTTACACTAAATTAAATATCTGGCCAGCAGCTAAGAACACTGATCACTGAGCTACTTGGTGTTAGCTATATCATTTCCTTATTTTTCAGGGTAGCTTGCTGGGAAGTGTCTTTTTCAGTGAGCATTCTAAGTGTGTGATCTATTTTTCAGGCTCTAGTATGATGATAACAAAAAATACTTTTTCTCTGCCTCCACTAACAAGTATGTATATATTTAAAGCTTCAATCAAACATTATTTTACCATTGAATTATGGCTTCCAAAGCTCCCTCTTTACATCTTATTTCATTATAAATTTCAATATTATTATTTTTTACATTTAGAAAAATTAGTCTCATATGAGTAAGGGGTAAAAATGTGTGTTTTTCCCCATTGTACAGGTCAGGAAAGAAGAGTGATTCTGCAATACATCTTAGCATGCAGAAATCTCATTAATATAAAAAAATAAAATAAACGTATAAGTTCAAAAAATTTATCCTATTAAAATGAGAGATTATACAAACCATAAAAATAAATTTCTTGAATAGAGAAATATCATTCAGATGAACAGAAAATAAGACCAATTGTGTTGCACCTAAAAGCTGTGATCAAACTATACAACATTCTGTATACTCTACCTGGAAAATGTCTAGCAGACATACATTCACTAAAAGAGATAAACTCTATATACTAGGCAGAATGAGTTAGATATTCAAAACCTATGTCCACTGAATGACTAAAAGACAAGATTTAGGTGTGTGTAGGAAGGCGCAGTGGCCTTCCTCCGAGCCTGGGCCCGCGGAAGGGCCGCAGGCACCCAATCAGACTCTAGACTTGCCGGCAGCCCAGTCTGCCCGGCAACCAGGCCGCTGGGCCCCGATAGGTCCTGCTGGGCGGCCAACCTGACAGCAGGGGGGCGGAGCCTTAGGGAGGGCGGCAGCCATAAAGAGCAGGCCCTGCAGCTCAGAAGGAAGAAGCCTGCTGGTGGAGACGGACGCACTGCCTCGCCGGCTGCAGCAAGGGGCTGAACCACGCCAGACCTCCACCTCAGGTAACCCTCTTGTGGCCCCTGGGGCGACCCCGATGACCCGCCTCTAAGGCCTGGGTTAGGCCTCTGGGCCCCCTGGACTGGCCGAGGCCTACAGGCCCAAAGCGCTGGGCCCAGCCTCAGGCCTGCAGCGGCTGGGACGAGCCCCCTGAACCGGAGAGCTGGGAGTTCCGCCCAGAAGCCGGTCTGGACCTGGAGGAGCTGCCAGACGCCCAACCCTGGAGGCAGGATCCAACTTGGAGGAGTTGCCGGAGGCTGAACCGTACCCCCAGCCCTGCGATCTGGAGGAGCTGCCCCTCGCTGAGGAGCTCCCCAACCTACCCCCTGTGGATGCAGAAGGACTGACTGGCCTACCCCGTGCGGTGTACCCCAACGACCCAGAGGAACTGACGGACACAGGTACCGGGGAACCCGGGGAGGAAGGAGCCCAGGGACAGCCAGAGGTGTGCCTGTACTAGGGGTAATGCCCAGTCGGCGTGTTGCGGCAGGAGCCCTGCCGACTGAGTGGCAACACCTGTGCCACTGCTAGGGCCCTGGGCTGGGACGCAGTGGAGTTGGGTGGGCCTGCGTCCCCCTCCCCTCCCCCCTGATCCTTGACAACCCCCGAAAGGGAAATAGTCTCTACCACCTGCTGGACTCGAGCCCACTGCTCCTTGCTCGCCCGCCCTGCCTGAGGGCCGGGGCGAAAGACTCCTTGCTCGCCCGCCCTGCCTGAGGGCCGGGACGAAAGACTAAGATTCCCCTGTTGAGTAGGAAGGCGCAGTGGCCTTCCTCTGAGCCTGGGCCCGCGGAAGGGCCACCAGGACTGGACCGGGCAGGAGCCTGTCCTACAGTGTGAAAATCAATTTTCCAGCTCCCAAGCAAGAATTTGGACATGCAAGGCGTCTTCAAAGTGAGTACAAACCTACAAGGACAACACAATGGAAAATGGGCTGAGTAGGTAGTGTTATATATCTAGGGGCACTAATGAAATCATCAAAGAAAATGTGTGTATGTAAATTCCAGGCTCAAACTCATGTCTAAAAAAATTAGACTTTGAAAAAGTGAATAAAATTCAGTTGGAATGGCTGATGTCTCCGATATTTATTTTGAAACCAACACTGGACAAAGCCCTTAAAAATAAATTTCAGTAGAAAATAATTTTGCACTGCCAAAGGACAAGATAATCTAATAGAGAAATTATAGATGGGGGGAAAAAACTAAGATGTAAGTTTCTAAAATGTGGATAATATTTTTCTTCCACACAGGAGTCTTGTGAGGATTATTTAAATGTTCACAAAGTGCTTTGAAGATGAAAACTGCTATATAAATGCTAATACGATTATCAATAAAATACCTCTAATTGTTTGAAAAAGCAAAAGGCTTTTGAAAGCCCAGTTTCTAGGACAGCTCCAGGTTCCCATTAATTTTGTTATGGACTTTGGTAACTAGTTGCTGTACAATTAGACCATTTGCTATCTAGTATCCTAGTTCTAATCCCCGCGCTCCTCTTTCTTTATCTTCTCTCTGCCTTAGTGCTTTTTTGCTCAGCAACTCCCCAAGCAAATGGCTTTTCCATTGTGTCAAGTATGGTATGTAGTTGTAGGTGAGATAATGTTAAAAGCTAGAAAAATTTGTCTGGCTTGTCTGTTGGCACCTCATTCCAACTCTCCATCTCTGCTCCAGAAGAGCTAGACAGGAGATCACATTTCCATTTCACAGAAAATTCTGACATTTCAAAATTTGTTTTTGTTCCACAGTTGAAATGAAAAGTCCAAATTTTGCATGGAATGGAAATTTCAAAAAATGTTAATTCAGAAACATCAAAACATTTCATTTTGATAATGTTGTATTGTTTTGTTTTGATGTCACAATGTTTCATTTTGATAACGTAATATAATATAACATAACATAATATATATAAAAATAAATATTACAATTACTACAATACAATAAAGTTGAAACAAAATTAAATGACACAATAAAGCTGAATTTTTTTTACCTTATCAAAATGAAATGTCAACATCAAAACAAAATCAGAAAATCAGAATGACCAGAAATCAAAATTAATCTTTTTTTAAATAAAAAAATTTGTCAAAATTAACATGTTCTTGCAAAATATTTTGATTTCAATGGAACTGCATTTTCTGATGGAAATTGTTCTCTCAAAAAATTTTCAATCAGCTCTAGGCTCTAATTAACTCATATTTTGTAATGTACGATACATGTTGCCTTCAGTGCACTCATGGCAATTTGTGTCTCAAATGATCGCTCAGAGATCTGAAAGTGACAGACAAATCTAGGGAGACAAGGTGGGTTAGGTAATATCTTTTATTGGAACAACTTGTGTTGATGAGAGAGACAAGCTTTTGAATCACAGTCTTCTTTGGGTTTGGAACAGGTATTCCCAGTGTCATAGCAAACAGCAAAGTGGAACATATTGTTTAGCATAAGTAGTTAGCACAATCATTAGGGACCATTCAAGGTAGAGTGGCCTGTTAACACCTCTGCAGTCATAGGACAAAGAGAAGGGATTAGTGGGTTAGATTGTTGTAATAAACCACAAATCTGTTCAAATCCATGATTTGTAGTGTTCAGCAGAGTAATGAATTTAAACTCCCAGGCTTGTCTTTTGAAAGTGTTGTCAGGTTTCCTTGCATTTTGCAGTGATGCTGTGAGTACCTTTCTCAGGCCTGAAGAAGAGCTCTATGTGGTTCGAAAGCTTCTCTTTCACCAACAGAAGTTGGTCCAATAAAAGAGTGACAAGGTGGGCGAAGTAATTTCTAATATCCTGTGACCGACATGGCTCAACTACGCTGCATATGGACAAAATTAACATGTAAAAACTCCTCTGCATCTGTCTCAGAATAGGATCTGACCTGAACAGTAACATTCCCTCCAGTTTACTCTCTCTCTGTACCATCAGGACCATGGATTGGGCTAGTATGCAGCAGTATGGCAGCCTGGCACCTCTCTGAAGCTGCCCTCTTGGGGTGTGAAAAATGTGAAAAATCCATACCCCTGATAGATGAAACTATGTTCACCTAACCCTGGTATAGACAGCGCTACGTCAATGGAAGAATTCTTCCATCAACCTAGTTACCATCTCTTGGGGAGGTAGTAGCAGCTATGTTGCTGTAGCTTTTTAAGTGTAGACATAGCCTCAGAAATGTGAACCAAATGTAAGGGATACAGAGACATCTGTTGGTGTCTGCAGAGAAACCAGAGCAATAGCTCTGAAAGGTATGAACTGCCACATTCATCTTAGGTGATATCTTAGATGTCCAGTGGAAATCCCTAGGGCAAGCCCATTGGAGCCCAAGGAGTATGCATGACCATATTTTGAACATTCATATCAGGGATGAGCAACTTTAAGCTACTAGAGGGCCACAAAAACCACTAACACCCTTTGACAGGCCAAGTGGTCTGATGTTTGGAGCAGTAACACCACCTTTTGCTTCTCAATTCACTCCTGTGTATAATGTATGTGTACCATGACAGTTAGCACCTTTGATTTTTGTTGTTAAAAAGTATCTCTGAGGTAATGTTTTTGTTAGCAATGATCCTGTGGATTTGATTCAAACAATGTACAAAAAGGAAAGTGATCAGTGGCATACTGGAGCAGGAACTTTAGCATCATTCTTTGATTAATTATTTCAACAATCAGATGGGGAAAAATCTGCTACAAAAACGTAATGGAGATAACTGGAAAGTCATTCTTCTAACGGTAGTGAGATATGCTTGAGCCACTAAAATACTTATACTCTGTGCCTTCAGAGACAGGGATACAGTTGATTAATCGGAAAGCCAGAATCTGAAGCAATGTTAGAAATGGTGCAAATAGTAATAATCAAAGTTCTCTGAAGGCACTGCAGATTCTTGCTCTCAAAGCTGGCCCTAGGGTTTTTGGGAGGCTTAAAGCCTCCCATTCACACTTTCGGGGGTAGTCCTCATTTAAATAACTCTGATAAAAATGGAAGAGGGAATTTTCAAGACACCACCAGCCTCCTCTCAAATTATTTAACTACAGAATCCAGCCAGAAATATTAGTATTAATGCAGAGAATAGCCATCCATTCCTCTCTCCCCAAGCTTGTAGAGATGCAGGGTACCTATCATGGAAATACAATTTAAAAATAAATTGTAATAAAGTAAAATTCACTGGCCTGAGAGCTAGCTAGCTTGCTTGCTTGCTTTCTTTGTCTCACTCTATCCACGTCCATATCATTTTCTCTATTTCTCACTTGTGTCAACAATTTTCTCAATATTACTCTCTATGGAGAAATTCTCCTGCTGGAGAGGACTAGTATTTTGTCACTCCAGTATCATATCTCTGATAGTGGCCCATACCTCATGCTTCAAAGTTATGGAATATTCCTGCCCATAAAGGCAAAGATTCCACCCACCTGCACTGGGCACAGTCTTGTGTCCAATTCCTCCATCCCCTGAGCATTGTTCCTACCCTGCCCACTAGCACTATTCCCTGACACCCTAGTGTAGACCTACCAAACCGACAGGTTTTCCTTGTAGAGAAAGGTTTTGCAATCCTCCTACTGGTGTATAGGGAAAACATGAGTTTAACAGGAAATCCCTTTTATTTGCTTCTCTTTTCTATTTCCCCTGCCTCCTGGGGCCATTGCCTGGATCCTTAGCACATGAAACAGCTAACGTTCTCTCCCCTTCCCCTGCTTCAGGGCTAGGAGTATGTCTGTATGCTACAACCAGCTGGGAAGCTATGGCTGTTTTGACTGCAGCTCCTGCTTTGACTTCCAGCAGTGACCCTCCCTCCAACCCCACGCCTGGGAGACAAGAAGAGATGCCCCGTTGCTGCCCCTCTCCCAAGCCAGTGGGGCAGGGCAGAAAAAGAAGAGGTTTCCATTACTAGCAAGGAAGTGTGCGGGGAGGAGATAGTTTCCGGAAACTAACTCCCTCAGGCTTTTAATGTGGAGGAGAGGGGATTCAAATTAAATGCTTGGAGGGGTGAGGTTTAAAATGAAATGGCCTGCGGAAAAGCTTAATGTTTTGCTTAATCAATACTGTGAGAGGACATTAAATTTAAATTCCTGGGAAAGAGAATATGATGGGGAGTAAAAAATGAAATGCTGAGGGGGAATACATTGAAAATCCTGATAGATGTTTCAGACCTTTTTGAAGACTTCTATTTTATGGGATTGGGAGCCTGAGAAGGACAAAGACAAATCTAAAGGGTCATTCATGTCTAAGATAGTGGTCTTATCCCCTGGGCTTCAGGTAGAAGTTGGCTGGGCAGCAGAGCTGGGACTAGCAGGTTCCCAAGCAAAAAACATAATTCTCAATAGGTGTCAGTGACCATTATATGACTACACCAACAGCATCACATTCTGGAACAAGGGGGAGGGAGGGCTCCAGGTGGACTAGATCCCCTGGAAAGGAAAGCCCTAACTGGTCAGTAGTATGGGTGGCAGGAATTGGGTTGGCATATAGTGAAGGCAAGGATGGAGGGTTTGATGGTCTATCCATCTCTCAGGGGAGATACCCTTTGGCTAGAATTGTCTGCATGTCACATAGGCCCTACTACCTACGTCCACCTCTGGTGCTGACACTGGGGCTGCTGGACAGTGCTCAACTTTCTTCTGTAACCCTAGTAGTTGCTCAATCCCAATGACGACAGCAGCACATTGTGAGGAGCCAGCTTCAGTCTATCTACTCAAGTACAATGAGGGGCCCTCTGAACCACAAGGCCCATTGAGGAGGGGGCTAGTCCCCTACAGGAGGCAATCCTTCTCCATTGGGCACAAAATATTAGCCACACCACTAACTCTGCAGTCAAAATTTGGGGCCAGACTGCTGGTAGGAGTGGGAGAAGAGAAGGAGAGCAGAGGAAAGGATGCCTGTTACCAAAATCAAGGGCCTGTGATCTAAATCTACCCCTGCAGAGCAGAGCTGCTGAAGGAATTGCTTGCTCTGGCATAGAAGCAGCAGACTAGGGGGGACTATGCAGTTCCAGGGCTTATACAGGGAAAGTAGTTTCAGAGTCTTTCTCCCTCCCTCTCTCTGTGCCTCTTTCCTCAGGTCTAAGTAGTTTTATTTCACATGTATACTTTTTTCAAATTTATATAAACCTGTATTCTTCAGGTTTTTGCTTTGAGGATGGTTGCAGATATGCTGGCTTTGTCTGGAGGGGTCAGGCAGGGTTGACACCTACCAGTAGGGTCCTTCCCTCCCTACTGCCAAACAAACCCCTTTTTTTTCTGCCTAAACTCCCACTGTAGGTATGTCTTCACTGAAGAGCTAGCCTAGGCTTTAGCCCAGGTGTTACCGTAACCCTCCCTTCCATCCACCCAGAAAAATCTCTAAAGCAGGCTTGAGGGTGCATTAAGCCCAAGTTAACTGGCATAGCTAAGGATACAGGTTTGAGCTCAAGTTTACTTCAGCCTAAGTTGGCAAACTGAGAGAATTCAGGCTGACATAGCCTGGGTGCTGTTAATTCTCCTATCCTATCCCATAACTTGTCTAACCCCTCCATTCTTCTGAAATGTTCCACATTTGCCTGCTTCATTTCTGCTGCACTTCCTCAGATTTGAACAGAGATACCAATCAAGATATCCCTCTCCCACGCTGTCAGTTGGCCAGAAGCTTACACCAACCAACTGGTAAAGCTGTGGTATAATATCTCTAAGACCTATATGAGTACTTCCATGTAGAAGCCAAGGAAGGACAGACAAGTTCTTCCACAATACACTGCAAATTAATTCATAGAGTGGCCCAGTTTAATGCACCTCTAAGAATCATGTAACATCCTGCTAGAAATCCAGTCCAGCACGTGGAGAGATGCAACCACATGGGGCTGTCATGTGGGGACACTCCACTGCGCTAGGCTAGCCAGTGCTAACCTAGTCTGAGCTAACTACTTTACATATCCAGTGAGGCACAGAAGCTGCAGGGTGGTGGGGAAGGAGGAGGAAATGGCACACATTAGGAAAACTGCAGGTGGTGAAAAACAACTGACAGAGGAGCCTAGGATACTTTCATGAAGGAAAGGCAGGACCAGCAGCAGGTATATGGCAAGTAGAATGTGAGCCTCTCTTGTCCTTTTGCAATGTGGTATTGTATGATGTTCTCTAACATTTGCGAAGGTGGCTAGGAAATGGTTCCTAAGGTATTAGAGAAAGCAGCTGGGAGAGAAGGATCTGCTTCCAAGACTCAGGACAAAGAGAGAGACATCTAGTCAGGTACTAAGTGTTAAGGAAGGATTCACCTTTTTGATACATACTTAATTCATTCTGTTGGGCACACTCACTGGCTTTTCTAATTCCCCACTCTACCCGATGACTCTCCTTCATACAGTAATTTATTTTAGCTATATATATACTGCCTAGTCCTCCCATTATTTTCATTGTAATCCTCCACACATCAATTGATTCCAGATCGCCCAGCCCAAATCACACAATAGCCTTGTAAAACTTCATTGATTGCTTTAACTCTCCTGCTTCACTGCATGTTAATCTATTTCTAAGACATAGCTCTCTAGAGGACAAATCAAGCAACATGTCACAGTTCTGTGTACTGTTTTATTAAACAGTATTCTGCTGTACACTTAATATTACATGGCTCTTTCTGAATGACTGACTGTCCTTCCTGTTTTGCTAATACATATGCTAAGGCAATGATTTTCAAAAGTGACTAGTGATTTTGGTTGCCTAAATTTTAAAGCACCCAATTTAACACACCGTAAAGAGCCCTTTTTTTGGAAAGTACTGAACTTCTACATTTAAGGTGTCTCAAGTTGGGCACCCAAAAAGAGGGAGTGAGTGAGTGACCAACCGACCGAAGGGCATTCTGTTAATTTATTCAGTACACAGCAGGAACTATCAACCATTTCTGGAAGTCTATAAACTGACAATACTTCATGAAAAAGTTACCCTTCTCATTCTCTTCAATTTCCATTTTATTTTCCCTACGATAATCGTAACTATGATAAGGTATAAAGTCTTGTAAAAAATATGCTAATTATGAATATTAAAATTGATATTTTTGTTTTTAATATTTAATTGTTTTCAAAATTAGTTCTAGCCCATACTGTCACATTCTGTTCAATTTGCAAAGTTAAGCAGCAATGACAAAGCTGTGTGATCCAGAAAGAGAGGAATCTGGTTGAGTATCTTTTTTAAACTGAGTCTAAACTAATCAAAAATAGTAGAGAACCTCCCATAATAAACTAGTACATTTAAACATTGCTTTTATGTTAAAACATTGTTTAGGAGTTAATAAACCAAACTTAGAAATCAAATCTCAGTGGACACTCTAGATTCAAAAGTTTAAAAATCTAGCATCCATAAATGCAGAATACAAACAAAACAAAAGATCTACCTCTCTTTTTCTATAATGGATGATGAGTTAAAAGCATGTGTTGAAGTAATACATACATAAGTCTCCATTTATTATAATATGGTTATTTTTCCTGCAGTTAGTTTGTTAAAGAAAATTAAACAAAACAGAACAGTATTTAATACCTGTGAAATGTCAGAAATATTTCAGAAAAGTTTACCTGGGGAAGTAACTCAAAGTTTTTCATTTTTGCACTTGTTCTGATGTCGACTTCAAAGGCTCTCTTGAAATCTACGTTAGGTTATTTACCACCATTTTAAGTGTTAAAGACATTGGAAATTGAAATCCCATTAATGTCTATGGAATATCAGATATATTGTAGGGAATGTGTTTTTGAATATTAACAGTTCTATTTCACCTGATTGCTGCTACTGCACTTCTGGTACAAACTGGACTGACAGAAAAATGGGTGACTCTAAACACTAATTTCATAACATAAAGTTACATTGAATGCATAATAACATATTAGAACAGCTTTCAAGAGTTGCTGTTCATGGAACAAGAGCAATATGCTCATTAATTATAGAAGATTCAACAATTTTTAGCTGCAGATTTTCAATCAAAATCATTTTACCAACTGCTACCCAAGAGCAGATTTTTGCCTTGCAACCCAATCTTTACATTATTTAATAGGTTAAAATTTTGAACAATGATAGCTCCATGTTTTCTGTTTGCTTGACTTTGTTTTTGCTGAGTTTTTAAAAAATAGTTTTAATCAGAAAAGATTAGATTAAGTAAAATATAACCCCTCCACTTCTCCACCAACTCTCAAAATTAGATATTTTGGCACTAATAGAGGCTGAACAGTATGGAAATACGAGCAACAGAGTTGATTCTAACAGTGTCAGACTTAAGCATCTAGCAATTGTATTTTAGAATTAGAGAAACTCAAATGTTATACTGTAATATTTCAATGAAAATAAACTTTAATAGCAAGCATGCATTTTAGTCCCATCTCGCACACAGAACCAACATAAAATTGTAAGTAAATGTAGGAGATATATAATTAAAGCATCCAAGCAACCTTGGATAAGATCCTTTAGTCCTTTGCTGTGCTAACAAGCGAATCTACAACAGTCCCTAATTTTAACATTATTAAATTCAGTCACAATTTGCATTCAATAAAACATTCGTCAGACAGGCAGTGTACCGAAATTTAGGCAAAAGTATTGAAAGACATTGTATGTGACAAAACAATTAACAAAATGTATTTTAAATTATTCCAAATTAGCAGGTAGCGTATTTACATTTATTGAATACACTTTGTAATAAACAGCAAAAGAAACAGTTATTCTTTCACTTTATGTTAATGATTATTCCATGTTTCCTGTGCGGTTTGTTCCCATATTCTAGCATCTTAGACACTCCTCCCTGATACACACTGGTCCTTATCTATGCTATTCAATAAGACCACAAGGAACGTAATTTAAAGAGTTTATTTAATGCATTGACCATTTCTTCTTCCTTTACATGAAAAGGAGGATCTGCTGTATTAAAGCTTTTGTGCCACAAAAATGGCAGGATAAGCTGCACCCCCCTACTCACTGAATAAAAGTACCTTTGCATTTATTGTTCACATAAAGGAACCATGATGAACCAAAGGTTCCATGAAAATTTGGGAACTTTGCTTATGTGCCCTTTTCGATGTCATCATGTATGTACCTGCCTCTCCTCCCAAATTAAACTCTCCTAATTTTCAATGTCATATCTTGGTTGCAGTCAGAAGAGGATTATGGGTTATTTTAAACAGTGGCTGTTCAATCAGTGTCATGGGACAACACCGATTCCTAGATTTGGTCAAAGTATACGTGGAGTCAATTGTTGTATGTTATCATAGCAAGCAGGTGGTCATCCACTCTCCTGTAAGGGTGAAAATGAGAAACTTATGGGTTAGGCCTTCAGATAGGAGTCTTTTATGGCCTAGCTGTAATTCTGACCACATATGATCCAGGTAGTAAGG
The DNA here is from genome assembly GCF_026122565.2 of Emydura macquarii macquarii. Lineage (NCBI taxonomy): Eukaryota > Metazoa > Chordata > Testudines > Chelidae > Emydura > Emydura macquarii. The sequence continues at coordinate 15,779,019 of NW_027132773.1, forward strand.
ACCACATAGTGCAAATATCTGGAACCAAGATGAACAGTAAAACCAACCATCTGTTATAGTGGAGGGTAAGTAAAGGCCTCTGTCTACTCAGCCAGACATTCTCCCCCCTACAGGAAGAGAAAAGGAAAACAGGAGTACATTACAGTTCTAATCCGTGGGGGGAAAGAAGAGTATTCACATTTCTGAGTTTGTTCCCTTTTTACAAGTTTTTCCCAATTCCAGCCCCTTCACTGCATTTGCTATTCTATCCCACACAATACCTACTCCATTTCTGTGTTTAGCTCTGTTCATAGTCCTACCTTATTCTTTGTGCCTCTATACTCAGCTTCCTGCCAAGATGGGATTTCTGTTCTGAATTTTCTGTGCTTTTGTTTTGTTTGTTTTTCTTACTTTGTCCTTGTCTCATTCTTCTCTTTTTCCCACCAGTTTAGTGCTGTGCAGATGGGCTGGCTCTTCCTTCCTTCCTCAACTCTCTCATAAAAACATCACTCTCCTTTTCCTCCCCCCACCATTCTCTCTCTTTTCCTTTTTCTTCTATCCCCCATAGCCAAAGTACTTGGACAGCTGAAAAATTAGAGCTATTCTATAAGCTGGTCCAGGTGGCCAGCCTGATGGTTGGAGACATTCCTATTGAACAGCACTACTTCTCAGACTTAGAAATGACATCACTTCCACTTTTCTCACCCTTTTTTGAACTTGGGCATGCTGATGTCTGAGCAGATTTGATTGATGCCAGATGTGATTTGATTTGACACCATATTTCATATGCTTTGATTTGATGCCAGAATTGATTTGACTTGACATGTTTCAGTTACATGAGTATAAAAATGGTACCAGCAAAAAGAAATTTGGAGAAGTAGACTAAATATAAAACTTCTGATCATTAAAATCTATGGAAATAGATACTTCAGGAAGGAAATAAATAAAAAGTGCCCTCCAGCATGTGTTGATCCATGTCATATTAGTTGTCAAGGCATCAATATGCTATAAATATCACATAGTTCACAAATCAATAGAAAGTGGTATTATCCTAGAGAGTCGAGCAATATTGCAACCTAGTATGGATTACAGTACATATATATGACCTATCATAAATTCTAGGAATCTAGCAAACAATATTGCTAACATACCAGTTATGGAAAGCATATACTTTCCCTGTCATCATTCAAGAAATGAAAAGTAATTCAATGTCTGCAGTCAGGACCCTGTTATAATCAGAAGCTGTGTATGCTACACTGGGACTTATAATCTTATGATGTAAAAGGCTGTCCATTAGAGATCATGTGAAAGCTATCAATCTCATTTCACTGGACATCATCTCAGACAAACCACATCACTAGACATAAGATGTCACTGGTTTGTCCCCTAAGTAAGCCAGCTCCATCAGGAAACTTGATAGTAGTTTTAATAGAATGGGACTCGTAAGTTTTTATTACATTTACAATGCATACTTTTCAGTTTTATTGGCTCTTGGAAGGAGCAATTTAGCATCTCTATTAAAACATGACTTTATATCCTTCACAACTTGCACGCTTCAGTTTTATGTTTCTAACATTATAAATATAAATGCAGATACTGAGGTTTTAATAAAGGTATAACACTATTTTCACTGATATATACAGTATGAGAGTTTAGGACATTACAGGAAAAGGAACAGAAGATTAAAATCTCTTCTCTAGTCTGATTCATTCAACATCATTTTTGCACAGATCATATTCTCAAAATGGTTATCTGCAGTCATATCAACTTATGTAATACATTTAGATATTAATAAACCTGGATTCATACTGTTCAATTTTCACAGTAGAAAGCACAATAATATCTTTCAAATTCCTTAGTAATACCTTGGGAGTAAAGGGGGGTTTTATTCAAGCACATGGACTTTTTCTTGGTTTGTTTAATGTACTTGGGCCAACCTTACAAAAGGTTCAACCAATTTAGATTTATTTGCACTGAGTTATAAACTGAATCAGTGCTTCTCTGAAAGTGGAACCAAAACAGAAGACCCAAAGACATCTCCTTATATTAGTGTTTTTCAGTCTGCCTTTACACACACACCTATTAGTAAACCCTTACCACAGGTTTCATGCTTATTAAAACATATTTTGTACAATTACAATTAATAATTTCAGTGTTTCTCTTTTGCCAAAGACAGTCTTCTCCATATAAGACTTCTAAACCCTTTTATCTGAAGAGCAACTATATGAAGTACTCTTAAATACTTCTTTTCTCATCTGCAAAAAATCTACTTCAGAAGGGAAGCCTTATTTTGTATCCACATACCTTATATCCTACTATTACTATCTTTAAATGAAGTTCTTGCATAATCTCATCAATAAATTTGTTTACAATTCTTATGTTTACAGCATAATTTTCACAGACATGTGGTATACAAATAATACATTAAAGAAAAAAAGAATAATGAGAATCAATGGAGAATTTCTGTTCTCTCTATTCATTGATGTAAAAGTAAAACTGAAATAAAACAAGTTCTAAAATATGCAAAACTTGCCCCAGTTATATTTAAAGAGTAGTAAACTAGAAGATGCAGACAAGCATATGCTGAAGGGAAAAGAAAGAGCCTGGTAATTTTCTAAAGGGACTAACATGGATTGATTACTTCTAAATTCAGTAACTGTCTTTGAGGATTTGATATAAACGTATCATGGAGTAAGTCATCTAGGATGAAACTTGGACGAGGACCACAACATAGCTTCACATGAGGAGAGCAGTGGCAGCATGGAGCAAGGGGAGAACAATGACTGGGAGAACAGTGGCAGGGGCAGTTTTACACACCAAAAGTTAAAATTTGGAAGTTTCATCTACATCAGCATGTTAGCAAGAAAAATAGTTCCTTGCTCCAGAACATCAGGCAAATTTTAAATGCCACATTGCTGATGCTGAATATTATCTAATCCAGAAAGTTGCTGCTGAAAGTCAATACTCTGGCACTGAAAACTTTCAGTCCTAGCCCAAAGATAGATATCAGTGACAATCAGGGTTCTTCTGATACTTTCGTCAACCTGATAAAAAATTTCCTTTCTGGGAAAAAAAACAACACTGAAAAAAAAAATCAATTAAAGACTTGAAAATAAGCCACAAAGATTTTCTGAAATGAAACACAAAAACACACCCAACGTAATTCATTCCATAAACATATTTATTCCAATGAAAATCTTGCAATTCTGTAAGCAAAACAAGAATACAATTAATTGTTTCCCCAGTCTAGTAAGTTAAGCCTGCAACTTGTTGTATCGGTCTTTAGCTACACTTTTGCCAAATTATTTGATTTTCACTACAAGGCTTATTATAAAATTTCACCTGAAGTTACCTGAATGTGATAATAATAAGCTTGACTGATGAGGAGTGGGCTGAACAAAATCTTGACATTAATTGTCCTGTCTTTGATGATTTTCTTCCACAATTTCCCATCATTATAATGCAACAAAGTGTGACACAATCTTTTTCACAATAGAAGATCTGGAGAAGAAATTTGGATCTTTAATTTTAAATGCTAGAGAAGGAAGAAAGGAAAAACTAAGGATCTTGTCCCACAGCCCACATTTCAGGCTGTTCTTGCTGAACTCTACAGTCGACAGCCCTTGCATTTGATAGCAGTCATGTTTGCTAAGTAATGGATTAATGTGATAGCTTCTCTAAATCATGTTTCAATTCTGTCTTTGTGTTTTTCCAGTTTTTTTAATTAGTTCAAGACATATTTCCACTGAAACTGCAACCTGTAATCTGTCAAATCCTTTAGAAACCTTCAATTTTTAAAACCGTTTAGTGCCTCTCAGTAGATAGAGTGTAAAGAAAGTGCTATGTGTTGATCATCCTCCTCATGCTCACAACAAGTTCCAACATATTTATAGTAGATAGAGGCAAATACAGAGATGCAGGTGAAATCCTGGTTCCTATTGAAGCCAATGGGTGTTTTGCCATTGACTTCAATGGGGCTAGGATTTCACCCACCATCTTCCTCAAAAGTGTACTTTGTCATCAAGCTGATAATGGTTACAGGAAAAAAAAAAAAAAAAAACCTGAGCTGCTGTACTGTGGTTTAGGACTTCATTAGAAATTGCTTCTTTTTCAACAAGGCTAAAAAAGTATGCAGCAGAAGTCTAGAATGATTGCTCCTGAGGAATTGTTTTCTCTGTTTCAGTTTTCTGGATATCACAAGACTTAATTTTAAAATGTTACTCTTAAAGTGTTTACTTTGTCCTTTTCTATGTATATTTATATTTGCAGAAGATTAACTTTCCAGCTGATTTTATACTTGTACAGTCTGATTTCAAGATGGTGGCAGTTTTTTAGTGATTGGTAGAATTTTGACATCACCGATGATTGTTAAACAAACAGCTGACTACATGTCATTGACATATTGTGGTTCTACTGATTAAATTACACCTGACTAAGATGTCACAGCTGTGAAGCATAGCCTAGTAATTATATTATGTCCATGAGACATGAGTTTTCTTGCTTTTTCCTTTAGGTCCAACGCGAGTGTTTGCACGCAAGAGATCAGGAAAGTGTGGAGAAATATTTTCAAATGGCCTCAACTTTAGCCTTGGAAAAAATTAGAAAGCTTTAAAAAACAAAATAAAAAACCATGAACAGTTTATTTTTATGTTTATGCTACAGCTGAGGAACATATGATGGAGGTTAATTTTCAGAGATAGCATAAATCTTACCATTGTACTCCCACAGTCCTGGGCTGGCTATATGCTGACTGGACCACAGCCATAAATTAGAGCAGCCTTCATAGACACACAAGCTGTAAATGGTCAAAATGGCAGCCAGGAGTACAGTGTTGGTGCATCTAGATCTCACCATCTATACCAGGAGAGGAGGGTGGTATAGGAACTTCTACACTAGTTCTCGGTCATTGAAAACACCCCAGTGTAAGGGGGAGCCATGGAATCAACTCCCAGGGCTGGATATGCTGGCTTTAGGACCAGAAACCTCTGGTGTTGGCATACCACATCAGAGGATCTGACTATAAAGGTACATGAAAAGGAGAGTAAGGATAACCTGGGGAATTACACACCTGTCATCTTAACTTCAGTACCCAGAAAGATAATGGAGCAAATAGTTAAGCAATCAATTTGCAAATACCTAGAAGATAATAAGGTGATAAGTAACAATCAGCATGGATTTGTCAAGAACAAATCGTGTCAAACCAATCTAATAGCTTTCTTTGACAGGGTAACAAGCTTTGCGGATGGGAGGAAGCGATAGATGTGTTATATCTTGACTTAAGTAAAGCTTTTGATACTGTCTTGCATAACCTTCTTATAAACAAACTAGGGAAACACAACCTAAATAGACCTACTACAAGGTGAGTGCATAACTGGCTGGAAAACCATTCCTAGAGAGTAGATATCAGTGGTTCACAGTTAAACTGAAATGGCATATCAAGTGAGGTCCCGCAATGATCAGTTCTGGGTCCAGTTCTATTCAATATCTTCATCAATAATTTAGATAATGGCATTGAAAGTACACTTGTAAAGTTTGTGGATGATACCAAGCTGGAGGGGTTGCAAGTGCTTTGGAGCATAGGATTAAAATTCAAAATGATCTGGACAAACTGGAGAAATGGTCTGAAGTAAATAGGATAAAATTAAATAAGGGGAAATGTAAAGTACTCCACTTAGGAAGAACAATCAGTTGCACACATACAAAACAGGAAATGACTGACTAGGAAGGAGAACTGCAGAAAGAGATCTAGGGGGTCATAATGGATCAGAAGCTAAATATAAGCCAACAGTGTCACACTGCTGCAAAAAGAGCAAACATCATTCTGGGATGTATTAAAAGGAGTGCTGCATGCAAGACACAAGAAGTAATTCTTCTGCTCTACTACGTCCAGTCGAGTATTGTGGACTATTGTGTCCAGTCCTGGGCATCACATTTCAGAGGAGATATGGACAAATTGGAGAAAGTCCAGAGAAGAACAACAAAAATTATTAAAGGTCTAGAAAACATGATCTATGAGGGAAGATTGAAAAAATTGGGTTTGTTTAGTCTGGAGAAGAGAAGACTGAGGGGGCACATGATAACAGTTTTCAAGTACATAAAAAGTTGTTACAAGGAGGAGGGAGAAAATTTCTTCTCTTTAACCTCTGAGGATATGACAAGAAGCAATGGGCTTAAATTGCAGCATGGGCGGTTTAGGTTGGACATTAGGAAAAACTTCTTAACTGTTGGGGTAGTTAAGCACTGGAATAAATTGATTAGGAAGGTCGTGGAATCTCTGTCACTGGAGATTTTAAGAGCAGGTTAGACAAACACCTGCCAGGGATGGTTTAGATAATATTTAGTCCTGCCACGAGTGCAGGGACTGGACTAGAAGACCACTTGAGGTCCTTTCCAATCCTACAATTCTATGATTCTATTAGTCTCCCAGGTGGATGTACATAATTATAGTGTGCAGAAGTACTTTAAAAACAGAAATTTTGGAGGAGTATTAAATGAAAGTGTAGTAAAGCTGCTTTAGGACCTTATGGGGAAATTCTGATTACCACATTTGCTTCTTTTTTTAACCAAGGTTGACAGTAACTGAAGTTTCAGAGTTGCTAATATGTTATCATTACTCAAATAATTAGGCTTGGGAGCAATAGATTTTTTTTAATTAGCTATCTCAAAGCAAGTACCATTCTAATCATCTAATTATCCTTTGAGGCAGTTTTATGCATAAATGCTTTAAACATTTATTGCCTTATTGCTGGAGGCTCTGACTCAGTGTATATAACTTAAAACAAAAACAAAAGTTATGCACTGATAAACATTTGTTAACGGAAAAGGTCAGAAACTGAAAGACTTTGATTTTAAAACTTATATTTTCAAAAACGACAGTATAAAATTATTTTTAGTGTTCACCAAAAAACACCCCTATGTAAACTAAAAGTAAAATAGGTCACATAATAGCTTGTTCTCATTTAAACTCTCTGTATCTCGGTTTCCCCTCTTGGAAAGCTGGAGTAATGCCATTTATCAAATGATTGTACTAACAAAACATTAAGTAACTTTAAATAAATAAAGTTTTAGGTTTCCATGCATACCTATCATTTAAATTAAATAAACTATCTTTAAACAATTATTATAAAATGTATATAACAATATTTAAAAACTAAAAGGAAAAATTTAAATCAGAGCTGTTACATGGTATGAATCGACAAGATTTTTGGTCTACAGTATTTAATGGGCTCCTATTTATTTCAAAACCCTTAGTCCTGAAAAAATATTATTGTACTAATCAATTTGTATATATTTAATGTTCATATATAGGAAGAGCTGATTAAATCTACAGAGTTTGATTTATCTTAATATCTTTAGTATGTTCAACATCAAATAATTATTTAGGTTTCATAACCCGAAATTTGTAATAGATAGTAATAAGTTTGCAATCCTCAATTATTTTTCTTTCTTGCTTCCTTATGCATTATAAAGATACCCATCACTGTGGAATCTAGACACCAATATATATTTTAAACAGCAATTCTTAATTTTTAAAATTAATAATTATTTAAATCCACTATCACCTTTTTCCTAAAAATGTCTGATCTAAATTAAAGATTTTAGCTATGGGCTACAGCATAACTTCCCACTACCGAACACCAATATGAGCAAAGTCCTTCTAGGTCAAAGATAAATTCTAGTTCATTCTTTTCTAGTTCTAGGATCACCCTCCTTAACTGAGACTTTAATTCTGCTCACAAGCTAAAGTCTTTTTTTTTTTTTTTCATTCATATAGTCTCCTTTCACTACTCCTGGAACCTTGCCAGAACTCATACATATTGCAACTCTGCTCCGGCTGGAATCCATGTTCTTGCCTAAAATAATTTACCTTCTTAATTGAATTTACTATAATTTCCAATTTTATTGTCTTCTCTCTGAAGCTAACAGTATGGATTAAGAAACTAAAATTCTCTGGCCAAAATGTTTAGGAAAAGGGACCAAATCACTCTTATCTTCCATCACTCTCCACTTGTTCACTATCACAATGTACTTCAAAACTGCTTTCCTAGTTTTTTAACTCATTTTACACCTATCTGATGTTATATGCTCCTACTCCCTTTCTTCACTCCTCTGCCCTCCTCACCATCTTAGCTCATACCACCTCTTCTTCATGTACCATCCCTATCATTTTCCAAAGCTGAAATTTGCAATTCCTTCCTCTCTTCCCAAGAGCGAGCATCACTTTTATCTTAAAATCTGGCCTTAAAACTTTCAGTCTTAAGTTTACTAGTGTCTTTCTTTTAAGTCTCTTTATCCTTTTTTGTAAGGCTGTGCATGACAGTGCTGCAAGAAACAAACTGTTTGCAAGAAACAAACAAAATGGCCAGTGAATACTGGGAATGAAAGCCAAACAGCTCCTCGCCTTACCAACCTAATTAACCATATTTAATGCCCCGCTGAACATAATGTTTAGCTAAATAGATACTTTATGAAAAATTGTCCCCATTCTCAGGTTTGGCAGAACACAAGTAGGAATGAATTTCATAAATGGGGTCCTCCACCTCCCCTGCCAGCCTCCTGTTTAACTCTGGGGACGGAAAGATAATCTTGGCCTAATTAATTACTACAAAATGACACTCGTGATAGAAGGGAAAGAGTCATTATTTGTGAACCAACAGCTCATAATACAGCTGATAAGAAAATGCATTAAAATATATCTGTTCACTATAAATGCCTGTCCTGTCTAGTGATTTCCAATTTCAGTACATACTCTACATAAAAGAAGGGGAATAGTTTAGCTATTTTATTCAAGGAACAGCTCAAATCTCAATAGTAAGTATATCATCAGTAGAAAATTGTTCAGAAAAGAGGCCCTTCAATTTCAAAATGCTAAGTTTTAATAGCTGATATCCAGTCAATCAAATAAGATTTTGAAATTGCCTCTTGAGATCATCAAGTAATGAGGGATTTTTTGTATATATAGAAAAGAATATTTCATTTAATGGATTATGATGCTTTTGTACTATTGTTTATATGAAGGTTTTCTAGTATGTGTACACAGGTGTGTGGTAATTGCATCCAAAAGGTAATTAAACCAACTGCAAACTCTTAGAGAAACTTGTTGAATGTGATTCTTGCAAGATAATTATGTAGTTTCCATGTTAAATTAAAGGAAGAAAATAGAACAAGGTGCTCAACATTTTCAGAATACTAGATCAAAGAGCCTTTTTCATAAATCTACTGTATTGTATAAAACCTAGAAAAACTGCAGCTATTCTGAGGTTATGCAAGTCTTCCCTTGACTATAATTCAGTGTTGTAAATTATTAGCAACATGAATATAATGGCAAAATGATGTTGATGCTCTCTATCAGTGTATGTCCCACAAAAGAAAATAAAAACAGAATCAATAATCAACTACACTGTATTCATGGATTTGTATCTTTGATTTTTATATAGGACTAATCAAAATAGCTACTCCATTCTTGTGAAAGGATAGATGTACTAGTCATCTCTGGCAGCAAACTACCAATTTCAGGACAACATTGCTAGAAAAAAGAAGAAATAGCTCTAGAGAAATAATTCATATACTATAAATAAGATTTATTACAAATGAAAATGACTAGAGGCCTGCATTACCGTACAGAGCTCATTATTTTTGTGTACATAAATTACTTGTAATTTTTTCATATTTATATGGTATCTACTTCAGATGTGTAAATATAGCAGGTCTTTAATAATGGTTTTGTACTCTTCAATTTTTTTCTTCTGAGGAAAAAACTATCCAGAGGCAACAATATTTTCTATGTTCTCTTTTACTTCTCTATTTAATAAATAACAAAGAATACTATTGGGTGGCCATGTTGTCCCTTAATTATTTAGCACAAAAATGGAAGCTTTACAACCATACCAATTTAAACTTCACAATCCATAACAATATCACAACTCTTTATGAAAATAAATGTCTTCCTCATGAGAGAACAGCAAAACTATGAAGGATGTACCTGTAGGTTTTATATACTCATTATTATATAATTAATAGAGGTTAAGAAATATGAGTGGATTTTTTCATTGAAATTTGTGGGTATTGAGGCATGTGTCAGCAGTCTTCTTTTTGTTTGTTTTGGTGTTTGGGGTATTCCTGAAACTTGCACGTTTTACTCAAAGATAGCATGTAGTGATATAACAAATGTTTAAAATGTTATTGTACCTTTAAAAGTAACTGTGAGTGTATAAAAGGAAGCATTTCTGGAAGAGAAAATATTTGTAAGGCTAATCATACAATATGCATGCAATGTTTGGTGAGAAGATAGCTTATTTTGTTTGGTGAAAGTCAGTTACAGATGCTTTAGCAACAATCAGTGAGAGCTCAGAACTTTTACTTGGGTGTCCTTGAATTTAGGAGTTTCTTGTGATGAGGCTCTGAGTCTTTTTATAACTGAGGGGGTGTTAACTTGGACCCTAAAAGTAAGGGGCAAAATCCTGGCCGCAAAATCAATCAATCAGAGTTTTGCCACTTCACAGACCTACAAAATAAAATTTTTACAACTTATGCCTGATGGCTGAGAGATGCACATTCCAGCCCTGCCTTGAGAAAAAAACCCTTTGATTGGCTGCTTTCCCTCACTTGCCCACCTCCTGGGGAAGAGTAGCCAATCGGAACTGCTGCTGGAAGTAGACAGAACTTTTTCTCACTCCCTCAGGAATTAAAGATCTTTACAAAGGAGGACAGGGGAAAGGATGAGCTCAGGCCAGCTCCAGCTCCTTCCTCCCTCCCCACTTCTCTGAGCAACAAAAACAGCCCCTCTGTTCCATCCTCTTCCTCCTTGTCCATATAACACCTAGCCTGGGAGAGGGGACCTTGCTGCAGCCCCACCAAGTGTTGGGTGGGTGAAGAACCCCAGGAACAGTAGAAGTACTGGAAGTAAGGCTGAGGGTGAGTAAAACTGATATGGGGCAAAACAGATGGAGAAGGGAGCAGGACGGATGTAGGGGCTAGGGAGGCAGAGCAAATGTGGTATGGGGACAGGAAGAAGTGATATCACTTTCATTTCTGTAGAAAATGATAGACTCCCACTTTTTTTTCAGACCACTTTAAACACTGCATTTCACATGTGCACAGACTGCAGTGGGATCCGTACATACTTAAATTTACTCTGTGCTATGCTGGATTAGGGCCTTAACTGGCTTTAGGCAATATTGCAAGTGCACAAAAGTAGGCAGAACTCTAGTTAAAATAGTGAGTTTTAGACTGCCTGCTTTCCCAAGAAATGATTTAGCAGATAAGTTGCTCAACTGCATACCAGTAGGTAAGATTCCCTCTGGTATTTGTATTTTATCAATTTTCTCCTTCTAATCTTTATATAAAGACTGAGTTTTTTTCTTATAAAGCTTCCCTAGTTCTTCAATATGTTATATTTTTATTAAACCAATATGTTATCCAGTTATTCAAATCACTATTCCAAAGGGTCTCTTAACTAATTCATAGCTTTTTCTTCCAGACAGCACAAACTTCTAAAACCTCCCCTTGTTTCTAAAATGGTAGATGTCCCCACCAATCTCACAAAGACTATCTGTGTGCTGTGGCTATTTGTGTCACCAGCACTTGACAGGTTAACAATGACCACAGTCATTAATGCTTTCCTGATGGATTGTACTATCATTTGGGCCTCCTTGAGAGGACCACCGGCAAGCTGACAGATAAAAATCAGCAGCAATTGATTCCCAGCAGAAATCTTGGAAATTAGAGACATACAACTCACTTGTCTCTTCAGATATAGAAATTACATTTTTCCTTCCAAGTGTGTAATGCAATAAAAATACCTATGAAGGACTGGTGGATCCACTCAGTACTTTTAAAGTACCATAAAACTGTTGCATTTGTATCTTAAAAAATGACAGTATATTGTGTTATCAAGCTGATTTCAAGCCAGTAACATGTACCCCAGAACTACTGTAGCTGCTCACTGATAATGGCCTCTCAATTCAACCTTGGAAGTTAAAAATATAAAGATGAAAATATAAAAACACCTAATGTTAGATAAGCAGCACGATCATGTCTATTGTCAAGCCACTGTGTTCCCTAATAGCCAGACTCTGTTCAGTCCTTTCATGTATGTACAGTAGGAATGGGAAAAGCACAAAAAATACATGTAAGGGCCAAGCAGAGCTGCACTCCCCTGTACATAGGAACTGCTACACCCTTCCTGTGCTTAGAGGGAACAGGAGAAGGTAGAGCTGTGATTATACCTCTCCATGGACAGACCAGCAGCATGGGCAGAGGAAGTTAGCTGCTCATCATAAAGGAATGAAGTAGTAGGCATGCATCTCCCTCAGATTGAATACGTCTTGGTACTGTCTGTCCCCATTTTGGGGCTTTGTTTAAATGGCACAAGTATGACTTATATAACTCATTAATATTAGACAACAGCTGAAGAAAGAATAGATTGAAGAAATAGAAATTGCAAAATGTGCAACCCTGCCTATGCATTTGTTCTCTCTCTAAATCCAATAAAAACCATTTTTTTTTAGCTTTTCCCACCTTAACTACAGTAATCTAACTGCAGAAGTTCAAAGCAATCAAGTGTTTTTCTAGCATCAAAGTATCTCCCATTACAACCATATAGGCTGCTAAAATACAAATGATGTCCCCCCACCTATCAGAGAAGACCTGCTCTACTTGTGAATGAAATATAAGAGTAAAAAGAAAAAAGTCATCTCCTGTACTTCAAAAATAAAAAGCTAAAAGCAATAATAATGCAGATGAGAAATTGTTCTATTCTTTTTCTGTCTTGAAATGTATGTTCTAATTTCATGGCATGCGATGTGCAAAAGGGAAAGAAATAAAGTTATCAAAGAGGAGAAAGAAATGCCTACAGATTCATGAGATAAAAATCTGGCTGGAAACTGAGACTTTGTAAGATGTCCATGTACAAAAGTTTTGTACTCCCCAAATCACTAGTCATACAGAGAAAAATTATGCTCCCTCTTGTAGGTACGGAGGGCCTTTTTACAACATAACTCACCCAGTTCTGCACAAAGAAAATGCAGCACAGGGGAGGAACAATTAAATTTGAGGAGGTCACATAGAACATGTACCTCACCTACATAGACACTTCAGTTCAGAAGCAAATCTCTGTACTGTGCGGGAGGGCTAGAGGATCTGCTTCGTCCAGCTTCTCTGGTGATTCCTCACCACTTACTAGAGCCAAGCACGCTACTTCAGCAGTTAGACATCTATCATTCTCCCCTGAAGATCCCCACAGCCAGGGCAAAGTAATTCAGGCTGGGTGCTGGAGAAGAGCTTTTCACCAGAAAGAGATGAACTTTCAGGGCCAAAACCATCTGTTGTAGATCTTCATTGACTTCAGTTATATTTCTCTCGGAATTAGTCTGGCCCATAATGTTTCTTCCATGTGTATTGCACAGAACAATTGACTTTTACAGAAGCTTTTAAATATGAAATGTCACCTAGGATACATCTCCTGCACTAGTAGCATACAGAGTGATCATTACAAGAAACTATACACTGGTTGCCAGATTGAAACTTTAGACCAGATTAAGTATAATTGCAAGTGTCCACAGATATTTCAGACTAAATTCATTGCTGGTAGAAGCAGGTACAATTCCACTGAAATCAATAGAGTTGCACCCACTTACACAAACAGACACTTGTCCTTTACACAACTATTGGCAAGAAGAGAAAAATAAATGTTCAAAAGAATTAAAGCTTTACCTCACAAAACTAATATATCTGGTTAGATCCATCCTGTAGAGTAGGAAATAGCCGTTTGCTTTTCCTTTGACTAAAAAAAGAAAGATTATACTTATTAAAAATAATTTTTAAAAGACATTCTCAGAACATGGAGTAGTACATGACTTGGTTCCATTTGTCTCCTGAGATCAGCCACAAAAATCCTCTCAGCAATCCACTGGAAATCAAATCACACCAAAAAATTATAACATTAAACTGTTATTTAAACTCAGAAAGCCAGAAAATTCAGAATTAAGGCTGAAACTCCACCTTCTGCAGCCAGGTCCACTCACTGTTTGCACCATGTTATTTCAGGAATGGGTTTATGAGGGGTGACCAGATGCTCCAATTATATAGAGACAGTCCCGATATTTGGAGCTTTTTCTTATATTACCTTTTACCTTCCTATTAACCCCTTCCCTCTGTTCCAATTTTTCACACTTGCTATCTGGTCACCCTAGGTTTACGGTAGAGATTCAGTTAGATGAGAGTGATCCAGCTTTTTGGCTTTCAGTTTGTTGTCAGTTCAAAGTATGAAGTCCAGTTTCCTCAAGAGTTCAAAAACAATCCGACTAGATAAATAATATATATTCTCCTATAATGACTATGCATGAGAAATGCTTTATTGCTAATGGATATTATATACATATATATAATATCCATGGAGCAAAAAGAGAATCTCCCTTCTCAGTATAAGCAAATATTGTTTTTTAAAATGTTAGTATAAGTTAAATTTATTACTTATTTGGACCTTAAACTGTTCATATCTATTCATGTAAATAAAATTTTAAAACTTTGCAGCTCAACTTGAAAACTGTCTTTTTCTGTGAAAGTTTGAATTTCTTTTCATTAAATCAGTAATCTCTGTGTTCATATAAGTAGATTTTTTAAGTCCTTCCCCCTTTGAAACTCATCTGTTGTTTAGTTCTGAGGTGACCCTCACTTCTTTCCTATGTCTTATACATTTTCATGATGTTCTGTGAAACACAGGCTAGCGTGCCCAGATCTCAGTTCTGCAAAGATTTATATGCATACATAACTTTTCACACTATAAGTAGCCTCACTGACTTCATCACTTGCAATACATTTTGAGTCCCTGTAGGATCAGGGCCTATACAAGTTTTATCATAAAATTATATATGTTCTTTATAGCCCACCTTAAATTAGTATTGTATTATTGAGATTCTAGAATCTACAACTTAATTTTTTTTGCAACAGGATATCTGTAATTAGCACCCTAAAAAAAATCTTCTGTGCATTTTACTCCACTCTATTACTCCACTGAAATCAATGGGTCTGCTCTTAGAAGGCGTGGTTCTAAGAGTACACAGATGTACATCATGCAAAGATATTTAAAAGTTTTTGTTATTGTTATATAAAAATTTTTCAAAGAAAAATACAATATTATTACATCATTGGCATCAAATCTTCCACTCCAGACATTTCAAACACTTATTCATATCAGTTTATAATTTTAGATTTATTAATAGTACATTTTATTTGCCATTTATGTTATCTAGCAGACCTGTTTTTTATATCATTTAGAATTTTATTTACTGATATTTCTACTGCTTTTTAAATTTGTTATCTAGTGAGCAAATTTTACCTCTCGATTTTCTATTTGTATCACTTGTATAAAGTATATTAATACTCAATTTCAACTATAAATAATGCTTTCTGTGCAAACTCTCTATTCTAAGAGAGTTTGTGGTCCAGAGCTTAGGCAGAAGGCCAATTCAGAATTCTTTGGTTCTCTTCTCTTCTCTGCCACTGACTTATTAAGTGACCTTGGACTAATCACTAACCAAAGTTTTCTAACTCAGCTCTTTCAGATGCTCTGAGAGTTTGCCACCTCCAGGCCTACACAAATGATCAGAAGCACATTTATGTAACAGAATATTGGTTTAATTCTTTAACCTGGCCTTCCATCATTAAAATATAGGTCTCAAATCAAAGTTACTAAAAAATTATATCATTCTTTTACTGTCTCTCCATTTACATATTGCTCTGTAAAATGAGTTCTGACTTCCTCAAGACGTAGATATTTCTTCAATCTTCATATCTGATCACATGCTTCTCTTGTAATAATAATTCCATTATGTTGTGTGCTTATGATAGCTTAAATCATAAAGTTCAATAAAAAGAAAACTTAAAAAATTATTTCAGTATTACTGAGAAAGGCATAAAAAAGAATGTATACAAATAGTTTGGTACATTAAGATATGGCCTTTTTAAATGGCTGTTTTGTAGATAATGACATAGAAAAATTACATTTAAATAATTGTGCAATAGATGACATATTAATATGGCATAATACACTTTCCTTAGACTGGAATTAGCACACCACACCCCTGTGATAAGTGCTTTAGGCCAATTTGGAGAAATTAAGTCAAATTCATCCCTGATGTAGTTCCATTAACTACATGCAGAACAGGAAACTGACCAAGAGAGCAGAAGATGAGCTACATGTGAATCAGGCTATGTGTGGTAGACGCTAAAGCAGGATACAGGTCTGTGCAGACCTTATGGGATGCAGCAGAGACTGAACAGAAGTTCTTGTTCCAAAGGGCTGAGTACAGAGAGTCCTGAAGGGAACTCTATGACACAGCACCAGCAGCCAGCCCAGACTCTTAAAAAGGGACGGGAGCCTGAGGAAGACTATGACAGCCAAATCCCCCAGACACTGGTGATTAGCTGGATGCGGGAAATGGTCTGTGTGCTCTGACTGTGTGATCCAAGAGAAGGAGGAGGGGGGTCACTGTCATTGCAAAAGGAAATTATATACAACCAGGAGCTGCACAGAGGCTTTGTAGCCTAATTGCCACCAGAGTTGTTAGCAGACTGCTAGCAGAAGCTGCCCAGGAAGGACTGCTACAACAGTAGGGAGACAACCATAGAAGCCCTCAATAAGATGGCACAGACCATGGATTGATCCTGACCTCAAAACTCAGAGCTACCTAATTGCCTCTAATAAAGGAACAGACTCTAAAGGGCACCCCAAGCACTAGTCCTCTGGAGCCCTCTACATGACTACCCCCTAGTGACCAAGCTAGGAACCACTGTGTTTTACCCTGAAGTGTAACTGGTTAAGCCACTGTACCTATGATACAACCTTTGTCTTTCCTGGCATCCCTGGAAAAACATCCCTTCACTTTAGTTGTGTGTCTGAGTGACTACTGGAACTCACCTGAGCTAGCACCTATAAGGCCTAACACCAGAACTGCCTTGAGCATTTACCTCCAAGTCATGGCACAACCAACATGCTATTGAATACCTTAAAGGGTTCGGTATACCAGAGCACTGTATAGCCATAATAATTACAATGTCTCAAATGGTATGGTTGAGTACTAAGCGCTTTTGAAAACCTAGTCACTACATTTAGGAAGCTAAATGGAAGCAGAGCTCTTTTGTAAATCTGGCCCACACTGTGGGTGCTGAGCAACTCTGAAAATCTGAGCCCTTATTCATACTGTATTATCAAGTACAGGATCACTATATGCAAGAAAATTATCTACACAACATAAAAGTGCCAATATAATTCAGCATTATGTTCACAGCACAAGAATGACTTTACAGAACTAAATAAATCTGTAAATACTGATATTGTCAATTCAAGCTCATTCACTTACAAATCTTCATTGTGAGATACAAAATTATTGCTGCCAATCCTTCAATTTTTTTAAAAATCAACTCCATTCAGACATAAACATGTCTATTCCTACACATCCTACAACATTATGTTGTTATGAAGTCCCAGAGCTTTGATCTCCAATTTTTTTAAAAAATCCTTAGAATTTTATTGAATTTTCATAACAATTACATCCATACACACAATGAAGAAAATTGCGTACTGAAAGATTACATCCCTTAGTTTTATCATCATATTAACATCTGATATATTAGAGTCTCTAAAAGAAGAAAGAAAATCAAGGAGGGCAAGAAGACAAAGAATTTTTTTAAAATCAATCAGTTGTTGCTGTTCACTGTTAATTCCCAATACAAATAGACAGCATAAGCATGTATGAATGGTGGCCATCCCAGATGACAGTTACTCACAATACAACAGATTTATTATTGTCATAAGTTGCAAATCTTGTAATAATGATTCTATACATTATTGCATAAATTTGTAACAGCAGAATGATTTTTTTCAGACAATATGAAAATGAAATTTTCTCAGGAAACATCTATTTCATTAATGTAAATATAGGTGATTTTCTAATGCTCATCATCACAGTAGATTCTGATACATAGTATTTGCACACAGATGTGCTGCACATACAAAAGTCAAGAGGAAAATAAGGTATTTGGCAGTGGTAATGGTAAATAGCAAAATTTGCACTGAACAATCAGTTTTCACACTTGTTTATGTATCTCATTTAAACTCTAAAGTCTGTAAAATTAAAATAAATGCAATAGCTATTATTTGTTAGCAGTAAATGAATACTCACACTCTTTCTACAAGCAAGAGTTAAAGTTGCCTTTAAAAATAATTGCCTGAAATGTGTCAGGACACTGGTTCCATATTTTGTAATAAAATGAATCATGGTTAGTTTGTAATGGGGTGTCTATCCCACGTAGGACTGTAAAGGATAAGACGGCCAGCCATTGGTGATGTGGCACAGGCCAGGCAGAGGACAGCAGAGTGCCTGGCATGATTTGTCCTGGAAAGACTTTGTTTCACCACCTCTAGAAGGGGAACATGTCTGGTGACCTGGGACCCAGGAGCTAATCCCCAGGACAACCAGGAGGAGGTGGCACTAGCGACGAGTGCATCCGTGACATATCTAAAAAGCTGCATACCCCCTGTAAAATTCTACCTTTACTGTACATCCACACAGCTAAATCTCTTGTCCACTCCTTAACATCTCACATCTTGATTACTAAAACATCCTTCTCTCTGGCCTTTTATCTATTCAAAATACTGTATGCAAATATAATTTTTCTGGCTCATCGCTTCAATCACTTGTATATATGCCATCACTCCACTGGCTCCCCTTCCACCAGTGCATCAGACACAAACTACTTGTCTTCACTTTTAAAATGCCTTTAGAACCCATCCCCAAACCACCCCAACCTCTTCTATACGGTTCACTTTCATTCCCCAAAGGATGTCAGTTTTGATTACCCATTTTAAATTTTTTCCAACAGCACTGGTTTGTTTGCATGCTGTCTCTTTTGCAAACAAAGGAGCACCCCATACCTATCCACAAAACCTGCTCATTATCATCCTTCAAGTCTATAATTAAAACTCTTCTCTTTCATGATGTCTACAAAAAAACAAGGAATGGTTAATCAGCTGTTTTGTTGTGACCACTTTTTTTCATGCTGACAAGTATCACTTTGTTGTGCTTCTCCACCTGTTTTTTTATAGACTTCTTGTCTATAGACTAACACAACAAGTTCTTTGGGGGCAGTGACTGTTTCTTTGTTACATGTTTGTACAGAGCATAGCACAATGGTGGCCTTGCCTCTAGGTACTACTATAACACAAACAACAAATAATAGATAGCTCAAGGTACTGGTAACTAGATACAAAGAACCCTTCACTTCCAACTCACCAATCTGAATTAAGATCAGTAAGAACCAGCTAGTAGAAACCAAAGCTTCCTACCAGCTGATGGCTGTTGGGTGGCCCACATAAATGAGTTGGTGATCTCAGTCTGCTTCGTATTTGACAAATGTCCATATTACAAAAATATCACCGCAACTATCACCCAAATAGGCAATTTTAGTAGAAAATACAAAAAATTAATATCATGGAGGCTGAATTATTCTCACTCAGAGGTGGGATTCTAGGTTACTACCATTACCTGTGTTATACCTCATGAAAACTTTAATTTCCGAGACTATTATTTTAGCACTTTTCATGAGCACTAATTCACGTAAAAATAGTTAAAAACAAGATGAATTCCCAGAAATGACGAAGGAGTGAGGTCTTTTTCATGATGCTGGAAAGTCACAATTAATGGAAAAGTTCTCTGTACTTAAATTGATCTGAAAATACGTTCTTACAGAAATTATTCTGTATACCAACAGAATGATCTCCTTTTGATAGCTTTTTTTTCCTGAAAGATTCTATACAATTGTAGAACTCTACATTTTATGGGACAGCTACCAAACCTTAGGGAGGTTTTCTTTATATTAAATTCTATAGGACATTTCTAAAAAAGTAAAACACCATAAACAGTACACAACATTGCTGAAAAAACACTGATATAAATCCATTGATAATTTGTCACTTGCCGGTGGGGGCTGATAAGAAACTGGTTGTCGGCTGAGTGTTTTGGAAGGGCTGCAGAGGGAGTCTGTCCTGCCACTGCTCTTCCTGGAGTTCTACCAAATGCCTCAGCATGTCGTACTGATCCCTCATAATATGCAACATCTCCTTGGGACTTATCATGCTCCTGCTTCTGTGCAGATCCTCTGTGTTTCATGTCCATGTCTAGTTTTTCAGATAAGGACATCCTCCAGGGTCGGAGCTCTGTGTCAGCAGCCATGGAGGTGTGCATTAGTTTGCTGAACATGTCATCCCTGCACTTTTTTTTCCCAATTCCTAATCTGGGAAAGTCTTTCAGCTGGAGTTCGGCAATGGGCAGGGGGGCATGAAGGCCAAGGTGTCTACTGTAAGATAAGCAAAACACATTCTCGGCGGTGACCCCACCACTGTGCCACCATGCAGCACTGATACCTCCGAAGAATCCCAGTTCAGGAAGAATGAGAAGGACTCTGTGGATGATGAGGATAAGGAGAATAGGGTGCAGGAGAGTGGGGTATCCATTCTCCCCACCAAAACAATTTTCACCAGCTTTACCTCATGTTTAGTTTGTGGCGCAAGAAGGATTAGAATTTAGGACTTCCTGACATCTAACACCATGCTTATTCCCCCAGATCATTCTACCATCTTGGGTCAACACATAGACAAGTTTGACCAAAACCTCTCGTTGTATATTCAAATACATTCATGGCTCATGCACCTAACAAAATCCAGCAGTCTTTTATCTTGTTCTAGATGCTGGTACCCACATCTCTAGGAACAGAGTGTGGGGAGGAGTGTCATGACCATTAATAGGAGCTGTAGACACTGAAGACTAGGTGTAGAAAATATAAATGTCCAAATGTTTCTTATCAGTTTCTTTTTAATTCAGAGAATAAATAATTCTTATTACACATAATAATATTGCAAGATAGCAATAATATTTACGCTAAAGTTCTGATGGGAAAAATACCTCATCTCTTTGTACAAGATGAATAAGACATCTATCCTTTTTAAGGAATGACAGAAATACAGTAGTGTTGTTTTAAGAGCTGTCTTGTATACCTTTCATCATTACAAAATGTTTTCTATTTAATGCAAGATACCTTCCTAACGTACTTGTTAATATCCAGCAAAGTATTTGTGTAGGCTTACACACTGGATAATGCATTACAGAAACTCTCCTTAAAACTGCATTCTGGGTGCTATTTTCCATATAAATACAATGTCATATTATGTCAGAATGAAAGGCTGTTTGCCAGTTCTACTTAAGAACCCTGACTGGAACCCATCATTATTTTAAGTCTATTCTTCTTGGAAGGATAATTCAATAACTTGACATTTTATGTGGGTTTGCAATTTGAGACAGACATGTAATCAAAAATGTTTTTAAAAGAATTTTTCTTCAAATAGGAAAAAGGCTGTTTTACTGAAGTTAGATGTTTTTGACATGACCACTGAAGAAACTAAAAGAAATTGCAGTGAAGTAGAAATGTAGAAATTGCAGTGAGGTAAGTAACGAATTCACACCTGTTGCCTGTCATGCTTCAAACTTCTAGACATAATCTTTAGTCAAGATAAAAGGTGTGTGTGTGGGAGGAGGGAGATTTTGTTCTGACACGATAATTATAAAGAAGGGCCTGGTCCTTGTATCCTTGCTCTTTTAACTTTGCAACCTATCTCTGAACAATCGCCTCCATAAGACAGCTTCAGTTATCATCTCTCCTTGCTGATGACCATGTTTCTACTTTCCCCTCTCCCCCTCCGCAACCTATCTACTATCCCATCCCACATCACAGCCTGTCCCTTTAACACCTCTTCTTGGATGTCTCACTGTCCATTTAAACGGAATGCCCCAAAATGAACATATTACACCTGTTAATTTTCCAAACCCTCTCTGCTTTTCCATTTATTTGTTACTATCAAGACTAGTATCTCCCCATTAGAAGTACATATGCTGCTGGTGTTTGGGGTTATTTTTTTTTTTGTTTGTTTGATTGTTTTTAACTTCTTCCTCTTTTTTGCCCCACATTCACCTACATCCAAATCCTGCTACTTCCTCCTTCACAACAGCTCTAGAATCTATCCTTTCCTTTCCAATCCAATAGCATTTTCCATGTCAACCATTGGCACATCCTCCTCTCTGGCTTCCTTGCCACCCACATTGACCTATCCCCATCATTCCATACGTGTTGTTGATCTCTCCATTTACTCACCCCTTTATACCTTATCAATGTCAAGCTTAATGTTACAGCCTTCGAAGTCCTCTAAAACTTTGCCCTTGGTCTATTTTGCATCACCCAATTTCCTGCTGATCCTCCAACTATGTCAGTCTTCTTGGCTTCTTGCATATGTATCTCTGAGCCTTCTTTCAGAGCTCCTGTTATGCATGGAACACACTTCCTGAGCTCCTCCAGCAACCCCCTCCTTCCCTCCATTTAAGTCCCTCTCAAGTCCTACTTCTTCCACTATGCCTAGAGGGAATCCAGCTGATTTATCCAGACAGTTAGAAGTGTATATATATAGATTTATATATTTTAATTTAATTTAATTTAATTATTTATAAATTTATGTAACCTGCCAGAGTTGGCTAAGTGGGGTATATCAGGCATGGAACCAGTGACAGTTTCTAGGGCAAAAATTCAAAGTAACACAGTGACGGTGGAGGCACAGTGCTGTTCAGAGGAACTTGCTCAGAGGAAGTACATTCACAAAGGTGGTATGAAAACATACGCACTGTTGCATCCGTGTGTGTGCGCACATGGTGCTTTACAGACACGTTAAAGAGTTTCAGTGGTACTGGCAATACCAAAAAGTATGGTTACTTGCCCTACTGTAACTGTACTTTGAGATGTATTGTTCGCCCAGATTCCACTCTTGGCGTCCATGCACCTCATGTGCTTAAGACTGAGACACAGTGTCTGTTAGGGCCACACCTGTGCCCTGGGAGCCCTTGCAACGGCCAGCCGAAGATATAAATAGGAGGATGGCCTCAATTGCCTCTGAGTTTCTTTGCCAATAAGAATCTCAAGTGTCAGAGCTCCTAATTAGCAAGGACAGAGGGTGGACCATAGAATATGTGTGATCAACACAACTTGAAGAACTACGATTACTGCATAATAAATAACAATTTTTTGAGCGATAGCAAGCACTATCATGTTTTTGAAGGTAGATAAGAGGCTTCTTACTATAATATCAACTGGAGGACCACTCTGCCAAAGTTTGCATCTGAGCTAGAGGCAAGTACACCATGTAATAGGGAGTGGTGAACATGTGGATTGAACTTCATACTGATGATCTACAATTTTAGTCGAAGGTATAGTTCAAAGAGCAGATCACCTAAGCTTGAATCTAATGGATTTATTGTGTTCAGGTGGATCTATATTCACAACAATATAACAGGTACATATACAGTCCAAAATACACTTGGATAGTCTCTGTCAGGATATCAGCTATCCTCGTCCATTCTGTAAATGCCACAAATAGTCTTGGTGAGTTTCTAATTGATCTGCTCCTACCCATGTAAAAAGACAACACCTTAATCACATTTAAGGTATGAAGTTTGGCTTCAGCCATTGTAGAATGAGGTTTAGGAAAGAAGACCAGGAAATGAACAGATTGTTTTGGATTTTCATATCACTCAATGTTAGGCAGGAACTTAGGGTATGGTCTCCGAGTAACCTTGGCCTTGTAGAAACAGCATAGGGAGGACCTGCTATAAGGGCCTGGCTTTCCCCTCTTCTCCAGGCTGATGTTATGGACACCAGGAAGACTGTCTTCATCCAAAGAAGACTGACAAAGGAGAAGTCTGGTATAATGTGTGACACAGATACATGCCAGCACGTACCCCAGAAGCTTTAGAGAAGCTTTCACGTGTGTTACCGGTTGCGCATGAAGCTGCCATATGATGTCTGTCATTGTTTGGAATCTTTGTTGCAGTTAGGTATGTTTGCATACACAATGTTTACTCTTACAGTATAATTGTATATTGTTTAATGCAAAGTATGTCATATAAGATGTCTTTGGTATGCTCATGAGGTGCTGATCATTATCGTTGTAGTAATGTTTGTTGCAATTTTATGTGTATGGTTATAAGGCTTCATTATGGATATGTCCTCATGGCTTGAAACATATCCAGGCACAACTCTCCAGGAGCAGAGGGGCAGTTCACATCTTAACAAGGCATGTGTAGGACAAATCCAGCTCAGCCTTCCAGGAACAAGACCTATCCTGGGCATCAACGGAGGATCAATTGGACTCTCAAGTGAGTCACATCCCTTCTTTTGGCCAGCCTGGAACCATGATGAAGTAATGCTCACTGAGTCAGAACATGAATGAATCCATATAAGGACATTGTTTGTCACCTGATCAGGGGGGGACAAAGCCCCAGAGGGGCGAAGGAACACTATAAAAAGAGGAGACATTTGCCATGCTCCCTCTCTTCATCTCCATCTACAAACACCACCAAGCAACTGAAGTGCTGACCAAAGGGGAGAGCATGGATGAAGGGAAGCCAGCCTGTGGTGAGAATCACCCACATTTGTAAAGTGCTGAAAGTGTTAAGCTTAGTTTAGAATGTGTTTTGCTTTTGTTTCTTTCGACCAAATCTGACTTATTCTTTGACTTATAATCACTTAAAATCCTTCTGTAGTTAATACATTTCTTTGTTTGTTTTACCTAACCCAGTATGTTTGGTTTGAAGTGTGTTGGAGACTCCACTTGGATTAACAAGGCTGGTGCATATCAATTTCTTTGTTTAATTCACATACTTAAATGAGTTTACATTGTTCAGTGGGCTTAACTGAACATTGTAAGACTGAGGTTCCTAGGGTTTCATCTGGGGTTGGGGTTTTGGCTGGGGTCACTGTTGCATAATCAAAAGAGTGGGCTGGCTAGAAGCACTCACTCACTTAGTTGGGAGCAGCTTACATGCTGGAGGTTGTGTGTGAACAGCCCAGGAGTGGGGTTCTCACAGCTGAGCAGAGTAAAATGGGCTCCAGGAGTCGGGGATTGGGGTGACACAGCAATTCATCAGTCCAGATTGCACCCGGGGAACGTCACAGTATCTTTGCTAACCTGGAATCCAACACTGTTTCTATTAATTTGATACTTTGTGTCTGAGTCAGGGTGGATTTGTCTTTGTTGACCTTCAGGTTGGGGTGGATGTAGCTTCCCAATTCAATGGGTGCACTATACTAAACTCTTGTGTAATTGTGATATTTAATTAAACAAAACCTAAATACCAAGAAAGCATGGCATAATAAGTGTCCTTCGGGGGGTGGGATGTGTGTCTGATAAGGGGCCCAGGCCAGGACATAATCTAAGTGCAGGATCTGCTCTGAACGCTGGTCCCTTGTTATTTACAGTGGTTAAAGAGTCCATGCCCAGGACACAAAGGAGGAGACAGTTCCACTCAGCATCCAGACCTGGCTGCTCAATGTGGGGAGAGGTTTTGCCATAATCCCAGCACCCTGACTGCACCTTCCTGCTGCCTAGAGATAGGAGTGCGTAGGTCAGCCAAATCTAAATTAGTCGTGTTGCAACCTGGCTCGTGAAGTTACAGCACCTCTCAGTTTTGACCAAGCCACCTCTCCATTATGACTGATGCTGTTGGTGGCAGTGGTGTTCTTACACCTAGGAGATGGGGTAACAAATGGAAGGTCACACTCACATCTTTCACAGAATGTAACACCTCATTTGTGTCACGATTAAAGAAGTTGTCTCCCTGAAGTGGCCGGGATGCCCGACATCTGCAGCCAGTAGGACCATCTCATTGTCACTGCTATTGCCTTGGTCCTAGCTGCCATGTCCAGTGGCATCAGAAGCACAATTCTAGAAATGAGCTGCCCTTTGGATATTGGCTCCACCTGATATTCATTGGGGAGTTTGTCTGCTAATGAGGAGAGTTGATCTCATAGCAGAAAGTTGTACTTTGCTAGGAGCAGCTGCTAGGTAGTGACTCTGGGTTGAAGGCCCTGAGGAATAACACTTTCCATCTGAAAAGGTCCAGTTTCTTACCATCCTTTTCTCTGGAGGTTGACCAAGCTTGTTATTTTGACCTCTCTTATGCAGCTTAGCTGATCAAATACCTGAGGTGGCATGCTGGAAAAAAATACTCAAATCACTTTCCTGGCATGTGATGTCTCTCATCTGCACATTTCAAAGAGGCAGGATTCAACAGAGGAGTGTGCCATGTAGCTTTAGCAGGTTCTAGCAAGCTCTCATTGATCAGTAGGGCCATTGTATCCAATTAAGAGATTGGCGAGAATATTCAACAAATTGTGCCGCTTTTCTTGTATGATCTTGAACAGAACATCAAACTGCTAGTCTTCTCCTCAAGTCCTAAATGATTTTCAACTTGTCTAAAGGGGGTATGGATAGACGGTTGTTCGCTTTGTCCCAGGAGGAGGTGGCCACTGGCTGTTGGTGTTCAAGAAAGAGATCATCACACTCAATTCTTGTTCTTCGTCTATTATAAGTTGTAAAGGAGTTGGCACCAGGGCCAGTCGCAGCAGGTTTTTGGGCAAAGATGATCTTGATTTAGACTTCAATGAGGCAGCCGGCTTCCTGACATATGGATTTACACCCCAAGAGGCCCAATATGGCCAGGGTTAGGTACTGGGCTGAGGGAGGGGAAAAAAGGGTACATAGGTGCATACCAGCTCAGTGTTTCTATAATTAAATCTGTTGACCTGTGAGTGTCTTTTGTGGATTCCTCCCTGGATTGTGGGTTCATGACCCACTGAGTTGCAGTCTGGTTAAGATGGTCTGTGGCAATCTTCTGAGGATGTCGAAAACGCAAAATAATCCTCCACCGGTGGAGAGCAATGCTCTGATGAGTCTGATCTGGTTATATATATGGCCAGTACCAGTAGGTCACAGGATGGACCTGGCATGTTGATCACTCTCTGAGCCTGTCTATGATAAGGGACTCTGGCATTGCTAAGTCTTCTGAGGCCAAGAAACATTATGATGCTCATGAGGCCATTGGTACCAGTAAAAGTGTATTAGAATGCTGATTCCTTTGGCTCCATAGTACTTGGTGCCAATGAGCTCAGTGTTGGGTTCCTCGGTGCTGGTTTGGTTGGTGCAGGGTCAGCTGCTTGGGCAGTACTGCAGGCAGCATGGTACTTACACGGGGGAGCAACTATCAGTGCTGGTCTTGCCTTAGTACGTAGACAAGGCTTTATCTTAAGGCTCTGGTAAGTCAAAACCTTAGAAGAGGACTTCTGCCTCCTAGCTGGATAGTGATGGTGGTATGGTTCAGAGGGTCACAGGAGGAGTAGCTGGGAAGAGATGATCTCTCAGCTGGTTTACCTGGATTTGAGGATATTTGAACTGAGGTCTCCAAGAGATCAAATGTCAGTCTTTTTTTACTGGCTTTAACACCAAGCAGCATTCAGGCATATGCCCTTGTGTAAGCATAGAAGATACAGCCGTGCCCATTTGTGATAGTCATTCAAGGTATCATTGGAGGGAAAGATCTTGAATCCTGGAGATTTGCCTTCGAACCAGGGGCATGACCACAGCCCACCCAATTAGCCTGCAGGCCCACCCAAAATTCACCCATTCCTGCCCCACACCCCCTGCCTGCTTCCCACCACCCTTGTCAACATATCTGCTGCCAGGAAAAGGAGGAGGAGGCATGCCTTGTCCCCTTTCCCTCTAAAGCCAAAGCTGGGCAGCTAGGGCTCCTGTCCCATTCCAGCACCAAACCATTCCCTTAGCCAGGCTCAGTATGGCTCTGGAATGCGGTTGTCGGTGAAGATGCAGAGCAAGGGCAGAAAGGAAAGTCTGTCCAACTCCGAGGATCTCGACTGATCCTAGACTCAACTCACAGGTGAGTCCTGACCACAGGCACTGAGGAGAGGGTGCAGCATCTACTTAGAAACAAAGTTCGAAGCACAGCCCAGTCAGGGCTTCAGTCTCTAACTTCCTGAGTTACCCCAGGGACAGGGCAGGTATTCACCATGGGGCAGGCATGTCTCTGCCACCTCCTAACACAGCAGTACAGCCCAGGACACTTCCCTACCCCATCCCTTCTCTACCCAACAATGTCCCCCACCCTGATGCCTTCCCAAGCCCATCCTAGGATAAACACAAAGATCTACCTACCCATGCAGCCGTAGGGAAGTTCAGTCTCCAACCCCCTGGATTGCCCCAGGTACAGGTCATTGCCCATCCCCCATAAATTGGGGCCCACCCAGATTTCCACTCCTAGCTATGTCACTACTTCAGTTATCTTGACCTCATATACAAGCTGGTCTAGTCCTGTACAGGAGGGTAGGGAAGTGTGTAGAAAGCCTACCAATGCTTTGTTTGCACAGGGAACTTCTATCTAAATTTCTTTTTTCTCTTTTAAAACAATGGGCCTACTAATTAATGACTGGGAATTAGAATAACAAAGCCAACAAATATCTTGCTGGTTGTTGAGGTGCAGGCATTGCAGAGTTCCATCTCTCAGCCAGGGAGGTAGGAAGGAATTGAGAGGCCACTGAGGTAGCCCTGCTCCTAATACCCTTGACTACAGTGATTGCAAGGGCTCCCAGGGCACAGGACCCAATGGACCTATTCTCCTATTAAAAAGAATCCAATCTCATGTGCATCTGGCACAAGCGCTCTGAGAATGGAATCTGTGTAGACAATCAATTGAAGAAGATTTTTATTTGCAGACGTATTTTAATGCAGACAAAGCTAATGTACTATGTTTGACTGTCACATTATTTTATGTTGGAAACAGTTCCGCATCCTTTTAATAACTTCACACTACCATCCTACCTTTTATATTTGGCACTTACATCTAGCCTCTCAATTTGATTCATATTAATGCATTGTTCAATTATGTTTTCTTAAATTCTCCTCTGCAGGAAACAGATCTGATATTGTCAAGACAATTAAAAACCCACACTGAAGTCTCTGCAGCAGTGTACACTGTATATCAACATCACATTATTTATCTGATCAGATTTACTGATATGTCTCAGAGAAACAAACAGAGAAGCTGTGCTTTGTTAGTTTTCTAAGTACACTCTATGAAATGCTTAAAGAGAACCCACACTATAAATCTGCTAACTCATCATTAAGAAAAACCACTATCCTATTGTTTTATTATTTTACATTTTCATTAGGCATTATGATTCCTCCACTTCCTTTTAATATTGCTTGTTTGGAAGATTCCAAAAAGCAATAGAATGTAAACTAATTTGATCAACCAACATACATCTAACATATCCCAGATTTGCTACTCATATATACACAGCACAAACTTGCTTTTTTTGTGGGAATTATTAGCTAAATGATTACAGGTGTGCTCTTTCACCCTGTGATACTATTTTAGGCTCAACTAAATTAAATGTGTACTTTCCCCTATGACAAGTTATATCAGCAAACCACAAACCATAATTTAACATTAATTAGCGTGATTATCTCTTTGCAAAATTAGCTCAGTTTAGAAGTGCTGTATTTTGGAAGGGAACTTTCCCAACCAATACAAGATTAGAGGTAGTTGTCTTAGAAGTGCACAATCTTACATTGTCGCTGTCACTACCACACAACCTCATGATGAAAATTAGACATTGTTTAGCAATCATAAAGATCTCTGGGGGACGGAGAGAATGTGTTTTATAGCCTGCCTTTTTAACACACCCAAATAAACAAGTGCGAACAGTTGGAATGGAAAATATAAAGGCAGAAGGATTTCTAGCAGCTGGTAAAGACATGCTGTTAAATTTCAAAGTGGCCTAATGCTGAATGTGAAATATGGTTACCAGCTGATCTGACCATGGAAAATGCCCTTAACCAATCTATGAAATGGCTTTTCTTTCCAGATAATGAAGGATTATGCACTGAGGGGGCTGTGCATCATGGAGCTGATTAAGAAAAATGGGGATAAACAATACAAAAACTCCTAGAAAACAGAACAGTAGTTTCTCTTACCATAAACTTTTGCTGAATGTGCTTTAGGGAAATAAAGATGACAACAACACAGAAGAACAAGGACAGGTGTATGTTGCTCAGCGATCATTCAACTGAGCAATAACTCAGTCCTTTTTAGATGCTATGAGTTTAATCTACAGCTGAAGTACATCAGCAAGGAGAGAAATCCAATCTCCTCCAAGATTATTTATAACAAAGTGCATCTAACTGAGGTCCAATTTGTTTGTGAAATTGCAGTCATTCCATTTCAACTAAACAATAAGTGAATCTACCTTTCTTAGGACCAGTTCAGGGTATAAAAGAAAATAAGAAGGAGAACAGATACAATGGTTCATTTATACACCAATCTAGAGGCTCACTTAGAGGAATGATTGGATAAAGCAGTCCTTTGGAAGTACAGAAATATCTGATGTATTGGAAACAAAAATTCTTCAAACCACATCTATCATAGTCCCTTTATTTTAGTCATGCTTTATTTAGTGAGTATTTCATATTTCAAAATATCCCTTGTCTTAAAGCTCTAATTTCGCTTCACTATATTATAGCTGTCCATCTTAATCTACACTTAGAGTTTTCCAGTTTAATCAGACAATCAAAACTAGTCCATAATTTACATAATTTGTAAGAGAAACATACCTCTGTTCAATGCTCAGTTAAAAGAAGAAGGATTTCCTGCTTTCTAAGACAGAAAATTAAATTTACAACTTTAAACCTGTATTTTTAAACTCCAAACCTGCCTGGATTTGTGCTTGTGAATAGTCCCACTACTCAGGTGCAGAAAGTAAAGACAAAAGTAATTGTAGGATCCAGGTCAAAATCTTTTATTATGGCTCACTGTTTTTCCTTTAAATGTTCCACTTAGCCTGTTATGTATACTCATTTTCTTCTAATTAACTAGTCTGTCATTAAACTCACTTGATCTTAATTGCATTTTTATTTTTATAAAATTTATCTCATCATTAAAATACCAAAACCCATCCATTTACAAGAGCAGACCAGAGCACCATCCAGTCTGATGGCTTATCTAGGACAGTGACAAGAACCAGATATTTTGGAGAACAGTACCAGTATAACTGCATCAGAACTAGGGTTATTACTGGCATACCTATGTCAGTAAAAAGAAATCATACCTCTGACCAACATTTCTATGCTGGCAAAAGGTTTAACTATGGATCATACCTAACTCTAGTCCATCTTTTCAGCTTCCCTTAGAAGTGGATCAGGACCAGAATATGAAATTGTATTACTTGCTGATCTTTTCTGTTACACGGAAATAGTAAAGAATTAGGAAATCCCTCAAATATTCCTGTTTTGAATAAGAATTAGGCTACGTAGGCTAATTATAGGTATCAGGCTAATGAAGACTACCTAAGGTAACTTATACACTGCTGAGGTTAACTGGGCCAGAAGAGGATGTCCCAGTGGAGAATGCCACCAAGAGAAGAAAACGTCAGGGTCACTTTCCCATTGCATTGAGAGTTAGAGATGGTGTTAAGCAAATGCTGCCTCCCAAAGGTCTGGTCCAGCCTCAAATGTGCATTGCAGGGTCAGGAGGGTCGGCCGGGGGGGGGGGGGGGGAATGGGGAAAGAAGTGGGAAGCCAATTGTGATTGTTCCTACTGACAATGGATAGAAGTGATTGCCTAATGGAGCCTCCATAACCACCTTTTGAAAGCATGAGACCAATGAAGGCTGCCCCATAGTTATTGTGAGTTGGGAGAAAGGAACACCCTGAAGATTTTTCTCTTAACTAGGGCAGGCTATTTGGTGGGTGGACAAAAGAGGAAGAGCAGCAGGGAGAGAACAGATTTTATTCTGTTCCACTACTTTTTCTAGAAAGCTGAATCAGATTTAACTTAGCACTTGTTTAATCGGTTAAGCTATGGCAATATTTTATTAAAGCTTAAATTTGTAATCTCATTTTTGAGTTTCAGAATGGGAACAAACTTGGACACAGTTTGGGATCTTTTTGCCAATTCTAGACCAAACAGGATGGATATTTAAAAATAAAATTCTGCTGGCAGCATGTGCTTAAACTGTACTAGTTCCATTTGGCAACTTGGAAAATATAAACCACTAAGGCAATTCAGTTTGACAAAGAACTGGAGAGCATATGTAGCATTACTTCATAATTTTTTGGTCATGATGCTATTGACAACATCATCATTAAATTACAATGCCATTATAATGTAAGATTGCTATAGCAAAATAACTTCAAAATAGAGTAGATCTGAAGAACCTATTACATTTTTACTGTGATAGCAAAATAATTCCAATGCCTGCCCATGGAAACCCAGTTTAAAATACAGTTATGATCTCAGATTACAATAGTAAAGCAATTTCAGTGCAGGTCCATATAGATTCCATTATGATTAAACCATTACAATGTTGGATTATGCTGGAAAAATGATTTCTATACAAGCCAGGGTAGTCCCCATTACAATGATGCCTTACAGTGCAGTATGAGATTGCTTTGGCAAAACAATTTCAGTACAAGTCTGAAATCTCTCAGGCAAGCAAAAACAAGCTAAATGCTAAGCATACAACCATTTGGTGGGAGGGAAAGAGGAAATTTGGGACCAAGAATACCAAAGAGGAAGACTCTTCTGCAGTTCTTTTGCCCAGTTTACACTGCTGATTTAACCATGCCAGAAAATCTAATTACAATACAATTCTGTTTTGGAAAATAGGAAGGTCTTAACAGTGTATGTAACTTCCTGTCATAAGCAAGATATTAGCTTGGTTAAAAGATACCGTTAAGGTCCTGTTAACATTTCAACAATATTTATATATTTACAGAAAGGTTTCTAAGGTATACAGTATTGAAGCTCCCGCTTCCTGTGATCTTCAGAAGTCTGTAATGGACTTGCTCATCTGGTCTAGCATCAAGTATGGATGTGTCTCCGTTTCCCTTCAGTGTTTGGGTAGGTAAAGTTGTTTAGCCCTCTAAACCATAATGTTCTCCCCTTCAATCAGAAGTAATGAAAATTCCAAACAAGAAAACAGTCTTTTGATCTCCTTCAAGATAAACAGTCTAAGGTGGGTCTTAGACTTCTCCCTTTTACAGGGGAGTGAAGGGGCTTCCTACAATCTTCTCTTGGATTCCTGGACTGCACCACTAAATAAGAGAAATTGCACACACAAGCCTACATCTCTCATTACAATCTATTTTCTTTCACCACAGCCCTAAATCATAAATTACTCCTCAGTGCAACATTCACAATAAGTATTTTACTCCACTGAACTATTTATTCCTAGCCAAGGTTCCTTCTTTTCCTACTATATCAGGGATCCTCCTAGGCCTTTTGTAACAGGGAAGTTACAAATCCAAATCTTGTCTTTGATCTTCCATTAAGGGGCAAAGAGCTTTCCTTATATAATCCTACCCCACCATCCCCCAGCAAGCTTCATTAACAGCCTGTAGTCACGGAGGGCCTAATCCTGCTCCCATTTAAGTCCCATTTAAGTCAATGGCAAAAATCCCTCTGACTTTAAAGGTACATGATCACGCCTACAGGCCCTGGACTGCAAGTCTCAGAATTCTGTTATTAAATAACAGAATAAATAACATTGAATAAACAGGAATCCCCATTAAAAAGGCAAGTACAACCTGTTATAAAATCCAAAGTAAATTCCCGGACATACACATTAAGTAACAAGCAGAGTTGAAATTACTTACCAGAAACAGGTAAATATTAGACAGAATACTGTTGAATAAGTCTGTCATCAGAGCTTTGATATAAGCCATTTTTAATGTCTTTGCAGGTTACATTATGTTAAAGGGTTATGACTTTTAACTATGTGCTATAAGGTTTATTCTGTTAGGAAGGACACAGCTTAAAACACAGTTAAAAATGTCTTCAATCATTTGATTTTCTTCTTAATGCACAGTAACATTTATCTAATGTCATTGATCATCTCGTCTGTGAAGTTTGGGGAAAAAAGCTAGAAAAATAAATGAAAAAGCTATTTCACAGATGACAAAATCCTTTGAAGCAACAGTTATAGAAACAACTTTTTGTATTCAAGGTAAAATAAATCTGTCTCCATGGTGGATTGTCAGAATACACAATAACTTCCTGATTAGATAATTGATGGGTCTAGTATATTGGAATTCTGTAGCAGCAATTCAAATTGGTTACTACTAGTGCACAGATAAAAACTGAAAAGTTTTCATCTCTTCTTGTGTCTCCTAAAATTTTATATGGATTCTTCAAACACGAAAATACATCAAATGCAGAGGTAAAAATAATCTAAGTGGCATCTTTTCAATATAGGTTTTTAGAAAAGAAATAAGCTCCCACATACACAAGTTTTCAATGACAAAACTTATCAGTCTATCTGCCTTCCATTCAGACATATATTTTGAAAAGACTGCTCCTACCCTTTGACAAACAATTCATGTTGCATAGAAGGTCTGACAAAAATAACAAATATTGTTTTATATCAACTCTATATCCAAAGTTTTAGCATGGCTGAACTTTATAAATTCAGGAATTCCCTTAACTCTCTCCTTTTCAGTACTCCTGGTACTGGAGATAGCATAATGCTATTGCCAATGTTCCAGGAACCACATACAATTAACTCCCTTAGCATACCTCAGAGGGGAGCAGTTTCCTGGGGCAGTAGTAGTACAGAGGGCCCCAAACCTATTAACCAGCACTGCTGCTTCTGTTGTACAAGCATAAGAAGTGTGTCTGCCCAGTGTATTCTACACAGACATCCAGAAAACATTATGCCTTTATACAGGCATAACCTTATTAGTGCTCAGGTACTAAATGCCCTCTGCAGTCTCACACACAACATCATATGCTCCCTTTATAGTCAAGAGGAAAATTTGGCCCAAAGTGGTTAGCATCTAGTGAATGGCCTAATTTATAACAAAAGATGGTCACATGCACCTACATTAAATGTCCTTTCTGATAAGTATTAAAAGCCATAACTTTAAAAAAATTTTTAAAACTATCACAATGTTATTGTTTTGGCATATGAAAACAATGAGAACATCAAGCTGGCTGATAGAAAGTATCTAGATCAACCATTTGTTGAAGAGTCATGGAGTATCATTACATCTGGATAAACAATAAAAAGTAAAATAAGAATGACCATCACATCACCACCACATTTGGAACACAATGCCAAAACCCATCTCTTCAACTTAGCTTTCCCCCATTAATCCTCTCAAACACATCAGCACTCCCACACCTTAAATAGTTATAAAACAAATAAAATAAAATAAAATAAAACCCCAAATAGTTTTAAGATTATTCTTGCCAGCAGGACTGGAAGAGAGATATTTCTGTGTTTTCTTGTAAAGGGACTGAGATATCATGTTGATGGGCAAACATACAAAACTCAAGATAAACCAAACACATTTAGTGGATTCTAGATAATAAAAAAGTTAATTTTGATTTTAAAATCTATATAATAGAAAAGTTAATGTGATATGGAGTATACAACATACTTTTTCAAGAAAGTACACACAACTATTTTTACAAATTAAGCATTCTTGAAGAAAAAAACCCAAAGACACAACACATTTTTAAACTGAAAAACTCCCTAATACATTGTCAAGGTTTCCTTCAGAAGAAAAAAAGATCTAGAAAGGGCATATGACTATTTCTTTAGGAATTTCAAAGTTCAAACCCTCAATCAGAAAGAAAAAACTCCAAATCATAAAACATTTGCACTTTGGACAAACATAGTATTAACTTCCTATAAACCTCTTCCCTGCTGTATCGTGCTTGGATGTGGGATGCAGCTTATTTTTTGTGTTCAAAGATAAAGTGGCATAGAAATGTAAGATATTCTTCTGATTAAGGAGATCCCACCATAATCCTTCAGACATGGGAACTCCAGCATTCTGAGTCCAAGAATCAAGAGAAATGCTTTGACTCCAAAAATTTTGTTTTCTCAGCATCATATTCAAATAATGAAGAGTCAAAGCCAGAAAGGGGTATATGGAGTTCACTGAAAGCAGAAGGGTATCAAAGATGCGAAAGAAAAAAAGGGAGAGCATGAAGCACTGAAATTTGAGAGATGTCCTAGTAGAGAGATCTATCCTCAGAAAGGACTACCAAAAACTAGGTATTGACAGAGCAGGAATGAAAGAAGGAGAACAAGGTGACTCAGACTCCAGAAAATTGTATCATGAATCAAGAGGGATGTCATGATTGAGAGTGACAAATGTGTTTATAAGTATGAAGAAAGGGAGCAAAGCTCAGACAATAGGTTAAAGAAGGGGAGTGTCATTATTATGAAAGTGGTGGGAGCCAGATAGAGAGTAATTAAGATGGTTAGGTCAGTTAAATTATTACTGTTTCCATTTCTAAATGAATATTTGTACTTTATAGTTGATAAATTTATACTTATAGATCTGTCCGCATTCCTTATCAGTTTGAAATGAGAAGTTATGTTATTAACAAGCGCCATCCAAAAAGATGAAACTCATTTTTTATTTTCGGTATATGCAATTTTTAGGTTACTTTATATAATTTCTCTGGCCTCCCTAGTAACTTGCACTTGTCCCACTTTAGTATCATCCTCAAATTTCATTTACTTGTGATTTAATCTCCCTCCCAGATAATTAATGAAGATATTAAATAAAGCAGGACCTATCTCTGATCACTTCTAAACTTACAGTGAAATTTCCACTCTATACAAAAATCAAAGAAAAAATATCTATTCCTGATAGTAATACATCTAACTGGGATCAAACAAAAGCTCTTTCAGATGTTCAGTTCTTTCATTAAGAATAAACACAATAATGCTATTATCTGTTTATAGTAATAATTATTAAGTTATTTCTTTTAAAGTGAAAATTAATACAAAAGCATATTATCCGGCAGAAAAGATTGAGTCAGGTCATCCGTCACAAAATTACACATTTCCCACATTCACTGCATCTCATTAAACATGCTAATGCAAGTTTAAATAACTCATTGCATTCATTTGAACACTCAACCATTGTTATTGTTTATGGCAACCTAATTTGGCACATCATAATTCAGGCACCATTGGTTTCAAATTACACTGAAGTATTAATTTTTAATATATTTGCATTCTTTTGTCCAACAAAAGCTTGTTCCACTAGGTTTTTATTCAAGTGATTCTTAAGTTATTCTACAAGGCAAATTCCTCTAAGTTTTGCATGTTCTCTTTGCCCCACTGATTCCTTTCTCTCCAAATTAAAAACTAATTATGTGTTTATTTATACCAGCTTATTTACTTACTTACTTATTTACTTACTTACTTATTTACTTACACAATATGCTAAATGATTACAGTGCTGGATACAAAATGCATCATCTTTTCATTCAAAAAAAAAAAAGAATATCTTCATAGCTAACAAGAACAACAGATTTCCCCCAACCCCCTTTTAGGAACTCAAGAAAATTAAACTATATTCTGCTTCAATTACTGTAAGAGACTGTTTACTTCTACCAACATTTTCAATGAACACTAAATCGTTTTACTTAGGCCTGTGACCCACAATGTACTTTTCCACAGTTATGTGGCAAATTGTCAGACATAGTTAATAGACTATTATAAATGTCATAGGAAGTGGTATTTTGCAAATACCTATATATTGGGACTAGCCTTTACTGTTTCAGCAGGTGCAAACCCAGCTCTTCTAATAAATCTTATCAGAAACTATGAAAATGCTATATCAGACTTTTAAAGCAATGTCCCCTTAAAGACTTGATTCAACTGCAAACTGACTCAAATCCAAATTTTACATTAATTTAGCACATTGCATCATTAAATAAACCCTATGAATGACAGCAGCTACTATTTAACAGTTCTTCTTATCACTTTGTAGACAAGTTTTTTACAACAAAATAATGGGAAAGGAGTACTACATTTGTTAAATTTTCATTCCTCAAATTGTGAGGTTGTCTAGAAAAAACTGTTTATAAGGTTGAAAAGAAAATGCAGATTGAAAACTGCTAAAACAAAAACAAAAAAACCCAATTATGTTTCCAATGAATTTTCAAGGGTACTGCTAATTTTTTCCAGTGAGCAATTGGATTTGAAGGTCTGTGGGGACCAAATGAAGCTGGATGTAGCTTAAATGCTGCTTTGATCTACCAAAATATTGAGCCCAGCTCTACAAATGCTTTAACCTTCCTCAGTCCTGGTCTACACAACAGACTTTTGTCGACTAAAGTTAGCTGTTTGCACCAAAAAAGTGGTGGTATACACCTTGCAATATCCCCCACACCCTCTGCCGACCCAACTCTCCTGATTTTGCGACAAAATAAAATCACCTCGACGAGAGGCACAGAGCTTTTTGCACCAAACATTTAGCAACAAAGTGTCAGAGTAGACACCGTGCTTGGTTCTATCGTGGTAAATGACCTCCAGGAAGTGTCCCACAATGCCCATCCTGACCACTCTGGCCATCAGTTTGAACTCCGCTGCCTTGCAGCCATCCACCCTTTAAAGTCCCAGGAATTTCTGAAATTCTACTTCCTGCTTGCTCGGCATGGAGAGCTCACATTTCATCTTCCCAGCTAACCATGGCAGCTCCATGAACCAAATGCTCTCCCGCGTGCAGCACACTGGAGCTTCTGGATCTTATCGGCATTTGGGGAGACAAGGCTGTGAAGTCTCAGCTCCTCTCTAGCTGAAGGAACTTTGACATGTACGGTCAAATTTCTTGTTTAATGGCAGAGAAGGGCTATGAATGGGAAACATCATCATATGAAGATCAAGGAGCTGCGGCAGGGTTACCAAAGGCTAGGGAGTCAAACTGTCACTCTGGTGCAGAGCCAAAGACCTGCTGCTTCTATAAGAAGTTGGAAGGCATCCTCAGCGGTGACCCCACCTTCACCGTCAAGAGACCTGTGGATACCTCCACAGACCTGGAGCAGCGAATAACAGACTCAACCCTGATGAAGTCGTGGATGAGGAGGTCGAGTTGGAGAACCATATGGAACAGGGGACCATGTTGTTTGCTGACATGAGGAGGCAAAACCTCTTCTTGACCCCGGAACTCTGACATGCAGGAGATGGGAGTTCAGGTAGGTGATTTTTTTGAGCTGATGTTGCTCGCTTTCATGAGGTACAGCTGTCCTTTGCTTTGTTGCATTAAACAAGTGATTGAAGTAATAGAAATACACAACAGTAGCTGTGTTTGCATGTGCTTTCCATTCCCCTGTTCAGGTAGGCAGTGCAACAGAAAAGTGTGTTAATGCACACCAAGATTTCATGAAATCCTCCAGAGAGCTCGGTAGGAAACTTTCTTGGAAGTACTTGGCAATCCTCTGCCAGAGATTCCTCGGAAAAGCTGCTTTGTTTCTTCCCCCATTGTAGGAAACTTTCACAAGCCAATCGGCAATCACTTGTTCAGGGACCAAAACGGCACAGGTGAACAGCATAGGGACCTGGTTTGAAGCTGCTTGCATGAAAGAGATGCACTCTAGCATCCATGCTTACTCTCAGGAGTAAGAGGCTTCTATGGCCCCCGTCTGTGGAAAATGGTGGCACAATTTGAAATTTTGTCCCTATCTAACTGAATCAATACCCCAAACAATCACTCAGAATCTTTTCCCCAACTTGAGTGCCCCCTCTCCCTAGCACAACACACCATGTCCTGGTTAATTGTCGAGCTGTGCGCTTGCCATGGAAAAGTCAAAAAGAGGTGTATTTTACAGTAATGAATCAATGCTGTTATTGAATTCACAATCATGCTTCTGTTCATTATTTATTATGCTTCTACAGATGTGCCCTTGAGGGTAAACCCCTCCACACCTGCCGAGCACCTACAGCTGATATGAAAATGACCACAGAAAAGCAAAGAGAAGATGTTCCAAGAACTCCTCCAGTCTTCTAAAGCGGAAATAAAAGAAAAAAGGGTTGTTCTGACAGGTTAACAATCCCCCAGAGTCAATAAGGAGTCAGTTAGGGAATAAATGAGTTGTATTATAAACACAGGAGTAATATAGATTTTTAACTAGTTATACTCATCTAAACAAACAATTAAGTATAAAATATAGAATAATATAATAGGATATAAAAACAATTAAGCACAAAACATATATTGATATAACAAGGTATTAAACAGACAACTAACTATAAAGACCTAAACTAATATTAAACAGACAGTAGTTCCCTGCCTAGGAATCAAACTCTGGTCTCTCACTAAGCAGACAGGGACACTTACTACTATGCTACAAAGACAATTAGCTGCTTGCAGGAAACAGAAAAAGGGGGGGGGGTCACACAGATGGTAAAGGCACAGTGGCAGAAGCAGTTAATTACAAGACAGATTACTTTCACACAAATACACAGAGAGTTCACACAGACAGTTACACAGACAACGTAGCTGTAAAATACAGACTGATGGTAAACTCCTTACCAATATTCACAGCATTACTTGATTAATTCGATACGGGCCGGCAAAAACGATTCACGCTCGGGGGGTGGGGAAAAGATGTGCGTGGGGAGGACAGACCAACTGATCAGGCTGGTTTCGATACAGCTCTCCGAGGGGGCTTGGGAAAGACCCCTCTTTATGAACTAAATGGGACATGAAGGATTAACTGATTGGCCAAGG
Organism: Emydura macquarii macquarii; assembly: GCF_026122565.2. Taxonomy (NCBI): domain Eukaryota; kingdom Metazoa; phylum Chordata; order Testudines; family Chelidae; genus Emydura; species Emydura macquarii. The sequence continues at coordinate 15,819,481 of NW_027132773.1, forward strand.
AACATGATATGGGCTTTGTGCCAGCACTGGATTGGCCGGGGGACCCTTGCAATTTTCCTGGTTGCTGGGGAGTTTAGTCTCCCCATGTCAGTTACATTCCACATATATGACGTGGGAGCCAAAGGTGTAGCCGTATCCATGGTAACGCCCCAATAAGGTCAGGTCGTGGGTTGACTGTTAGCCCAAATGGATGGGTAAATGCGAGGGGGGGCCATGTGCAGGAATTTTGTGCAGCAACAAGGGTATGGAGACACACTATGTCCGAAAATCAAAAAATTGATAGGCAAGAGAGGAAGGAAAACCATGAGCGAGTGATAGTCACAAGCGCATGATAAAAGCCGTACAGGAGCAAAGAGTGCTGCTAAAGTCATTAATAATGCTACAGACTGAATTCCTGCATGCCTGCCTCCCCTTGCAGCCACTACAGAACTGCTTTCCATGCCCTCCCCAAAATCCACCCACATATTCCTGCCAAACTCCTGGCTCATCTCGGTAGCATGTTCACTTCATCCCTTCAGACAGCTTTCAGAATGATAGCTGGACTTACAGCCAGCTGTCATAACTCACACTGCTCCTCACTGCTTTCTCCCCTCCAGTCCAGCTTTTTGGGTGTGTTGTGAATAACTAATATTTAATAAAGACATATTCTGTGAAGAATAAGCAATCTTTATTTGTCTCTTGCACATGGTGGTTACAGCTCATGTTGATACACAATGCAAGCTAGATAGCAGTCATAGCATGGCACAGTGCAGTTTATAAAGACACTTTATTGGTGCTGATTGTCGAAATGGCTCCTGAAGGCCTCCCTGCTTTGTAAGAACTCCTGCTGTGTCCCTCTAATAGCCCTGACATCTGGTTGTTCATAGTCAGCTACAAGACAATCTGCTTCTGTGCTCCACACAGGGGGAAACTTTTCAGCCTTAGCTTCACAAATATTATGGAGCACACAGCATGCGGCTATAACTATGGGAATATTTTCCTCATTTACGTCTAATCTGCCATAAAGGCACCGCCAGTGAGTTTTTAAATCTGCCAAACACACATTCAACGATCATTCAACACCTGCTCAACCTGTTATTGAAGCACTCCGTGCTGCTATGCAGGTTGCCCGTAAAAGTCTTTATGAGCCGTGGCAGTAAGGGGTAGGCTGGGTCTCCCAGAATCACTGTGGGTATTTCAACATCCCCCACTGGAATCTTCTGGTCTGGAAAGAAAGTCTCTGCCTGCAGCTTTCTGTACAGACCAGTGTTTCTGAAGATGCATATGTCATGCACCTTCCCTGATCAACCCACGTTGATATAAGTGAAACAAACGCCCACAGTGATCCACAAGCACCTGCAGTACCATAGAGAAGTACCCCTTTCTATCGATGTACTCCATCAAAAGATGGCCTGAGGACAAAATTGGGATATGGGTGCCATCTATCGCCACACCACAGTTAGGGAATCCCATTGCTGTGAAGTCATCATCTATTTTATGCACATTTCCATGACTCACAGTCCTTCATAGCAGAACGTGATTAATGGCCCTGTACACTTGTGATAACACAGTACCAACGGTGGACTTCCTAACTCCAAACTGAATAGCAACTGACCAGTAGCAGTCTGGAGTTGCCAGTTTCCACACAGCAAACACCACAGAGAGGGCAGCTCTCATTCTGGTGTCCTTGTGTCGCAGGCTCGTCCTTGTGCAAGTTCTGCGCAGAGTTCCATGAAAGTGGTTTTGTGCATTTGAAAGTTCTGCAGTCACTGCTCATCATCCCAGACCTGTATAATGATGTAATCCCAACTCTCAGTGCTTGTTTCACATACCCAAAAGTGGTGGTGCACCATGTGCAGTTACTTCCTGAAAGCAAACAATAATCTTGTGCTGTTTGTTTGCATGGCACAGCAGGTCAGGTACCTTGGATTCCTGTTCTGATTGGCAGCTCATGATATGCTGCGTGACTAGCTGTGATGTTTTCAGAACACTGACAACAACAGTGGAGAGCAGTGCAGGAACCATCCTTTCAGATAGAGATGGCGGGCACTCAGGAAACGAGGACTGTTGAAAAATACCACAAAACACAGTCAAAGACCCATGAAATGACAGGGCGGAAATCACTGCATTATGGGACATTAAGCTCACACCCATGATTCACTGCAATCCTCTCCACCTTCTCACAACTCCTAGCAGCACAAGGTGGCAAGTTGCACAGTGGGATAGCTGGCCACAGTGCACTGCTCTCACTGCCAATGCACCAACTGTGGATGTGGTTCAGCAACACAAAGAATGCTATGTGGACAAACTCTAGTGTTGTAATTATAGTGCTTTTTGATCATCGCTGTAACTTGCCTTGACAACACTTTCTACTGTAGACAAGGCCTCAATCATTCCTAAATCCTCCAGACAGATTCTACATCCTATATCCCCAGCTGGGTCCTTATCTTCTTTCTGAGTGACACAGTCAAGTCCATCCTAACTGGCTGTAATCATGCATGCACTGTATTATAACCTGCTATCTACCCCTAGCTCACTAACTGATTCACTTTCCCTATGACTACAGAGCCCTGAAGATCTCACTTCATGAGGTCACATTTGCCCGCTTTAAGCTTCCATTTTTGTGTACTTGTGAAGTGGTCTCACTAATATGGAGATAAAAGGAGCCCAGAAAGATCTACAAATTCACTCATGTATTTTCTTTTATCAGTTACAAATTAAACTCGAGAAACCAGAAGTGAGATGATTTATTTACTAAACCACACAGTAGATATTACATATTTTTCCTGAAATTCAAATGGGTCTCTGAAATGGCTGACTGGCCAGATTGAAATAATCTCAAAATAGTCTCACAATTTTTATTTTTTGGAAAGTTAAGGTGTAATAGTGATTTTTCTTGCATCGGACTGAAAAAAAGTAATGGACACAACACAGGAAAACTTGTAGTTAGTCCCATGAGATGGATTAAGGCAGGATCCTTGGATCCTTGCTTTTCCATTACTTTTCTGTCTTTCTTCATCATGTTCAGGCTTCTCCTCCCCTCCCTAAGGGTCTGCACAGAACCACTCAGACTCCTACTAATATCTCAGCAACAGTCTCCTCTCCTTCTGTGCCTACCTACCAGCTAAAAAACGCATTGAGCTAAGAATTGCATTGTGCTAAGTGCTGAATGAACACAGAACAAAAAGATGGTCCCTGCCATGAACAGCCTACAATCTACATATAAGACAACAGACAACATATTGATACAGACAGACTGTGGAGTACCAGGAAACAATGAAATAATATTGGTTGCATTAAACACCAGCAGCCAACCCGTTGTTAATTTTTCTTTACACATCATGGAAAAAGAAGTTTTAAGGAGGGATTTGAAGGAGGACAGTTAAGTACAGTGGCGTACCAAGAAGGTGGAGGGGGGAGGGGGCATGCCCCCAGATGCCAGCCTCTTAGGGGTGCCAGCTGAGCCCTCCTTGAAGGAGTTGTTTCCCTCTGTCACAGGCAGCCAGGACTTGGCAGCCACGCTGACCACAGCTCAGGCCTCCTGGTGACCAAGGGCTCTGGCTGCAGGGGAAGCAAGCACTCTTCCTCCCACTCCCAGCCATCGCTCCTGCTCCCAGCCGCCCCCATAGTGGGAGGGAATAGGGGAGAATGGGAAATGGGCCTATAGACCCCGTCCCCCGCGGTGCGCTGCCCTGCCTGACGGGAGGAGACACAAAAGAAAGTATTGGCCCCTGGGTGCCTGAAACCCACAGTACACCACTGGTTAAGTAGCTTTGCAGATGTTTTTGGGGACAGCCTCTCAAATGTGAGGGCAGTGTGGGAGAAAGGATGAAGGTGCTTGTGTGAAAATTTAATAAATGGGTGATGGTATCATGGGCCAATCAGAAAAGGGAGTCAACAGCTCAATACTGAGTGAGAGATTATAGGTGGGGAGGGAGGCAAACTGCGAAGGGCCTTGAAAGTGAAGACAGGTAGCTTATGTTTGAGACAGTAGAGAAGAGGAAATCAGTGGAAGGATTCTGCCTGAGGTTCTGTGGCCTGCAAAGTGCAAGTGTTCAGACTAGATGATCCTGATGGTCCCTTCTGGCCTTAAAGTCAATGAGATTCAAAGAGAAGGCTGACATGATCAATGAGACAGGCTAGGAAAATGATCTTTGCAGCAGCATTCTGAATGGAAATGGGTGGAACAAGATTGCATTGGTCAAGGACAGAGAAAATGATGTTGCAATAATCGAGAAGTGAGATGATGATAGTCTAAATGAGAGTTTTAGCTGTGTAGATTGATAGTATTGGCCATATTTTGGAGCTGTTATGCAGAGTCAAAATTATGGCCAGGGTATGGGCCTCAGTGACAGGCAGGATGTTGGTAGTGTTGTCCACAGTGATCAAGCGAGGAGAGAGCAAGAAGGGCTTGAGGGGGAAGATTAAGAGCTCTGTTTTAATTGTATTGAGTTTGAGCCTATGGCTAGACATCCACGAGATGTCAGAGAGGCAGGTTAAGATTTTGGTTTAGACAGAAGGAGACAGAGGTCTGGGGTACAGATATTTTTATTAATCATTTGCATGATAAGAAAATGACTTAATTTTGAGGATATAAGGGTATAAAATTAACTATTACTACAGACTGAGCTTTACTTGAATTAATAAACATTTGCAGATATTTTGTATGTATCTTCAATGATTCAGTCTCATTTGTTGAAAAGCTTGGTGAAACAACATTAGTCATTATTTCTCATAATCCACCAAATGTAAAATTTTAGACAACATTTAGTGTTTTCTCCCATTCCCCTATTAGAGATACAAAAATTCAGTACAACTAAGAATACATACCAAGTCTCACGAGAGAGAGAGTGCACATTATAGCTGTAGTGCAAGCAACTGATATAGTTAAGGTTGCCTAAACATTTACTTTCTAATTCCTGGTTTTTAATCCCTCACAATTTTTCAAAGCCTTCAGTTCCTGATCTGAAATTTTCCAAGGCCTACTCTCTAAATGAAGACAAATGCATTTTGTAAGTGTGAGCAAAAATGGTTCAGACCGTTTTGGGAGGTGACTGAGGGTTAATAACAGCACTGCTTATAGAAGTGGCTGCTGTCAGTAGAGGCAAAGAAGATTATACCCATCCTGTGTTCCATTTGTATGTGCTAACTGTAAATTAGCCTGTGCCAATTTATTGGATTTTGTGTTGCTTTGAAGAGCAAAAGCCTTTTGGTGTGGGTTTTCTTTTTTGTTTTATAAAAAAAAATGCTGTTAAATAAATAAATACCTAGCCCTTACAGAGCACTTTTCATGAGTAAATCTAAAAATAATCATCTGAAAACTTGCTAGGGACCATTGAAGCCATGATAAGAGGACAAGTTAAATTTACACCCAAAGCTATTTCTTGCCTATCCAGTGGAGAATGGATTCGCCATAGGCTCTCCACATCTCTCTTTCTCACATTTTCAATAATACAGTACAAACAATGCAAGTAAAAATTTTCTCCTCACCAGGCAACATATATATTACTACCTATTCACCTAATTTGTTCAGATTTGAGCAATAAATTGTTCTCCTTTAGACCACTGTGGAAATCCAGTCTAAGTCTAAATAAAAAATTGTATGCCACTGCTCAACAATTGTTCATAAAAGATTTTAAAATGTTTATAAAAATAGACAGCTATGTATCAGTTTAACCAGGATATATACCTAGTGAACAAGTTCTTTATCTAGGGTTTATTTTAAAAATAGGTTCAGCTTCTACCTCAAACTCAACACTAAGAAATTCCTACATGGTAAGTAAAAATCAAATAACCAATCCATAGAACTAAGAAAAAATCATGGGTAAAAAGGTGTTTTTAATTATTTGCACTTTACTTCACTGTGAAAGGTTTTATTACAACTAAGTTGAGCTGATGAGTTTAGTTAATAACCAAAAGCAGAATTTTCTGCTTCTTTCCCAAATCTATACCATCTTTTGTTTTTTGGATAAGCTGCTGTTAGATTCATTTACACTAAAATAATAATCAAGTTCCCAAAGTAGCATTTGCTAATCCCCAAACAGGACAGAGAAGGTTATCTACTGTCCCTCAGAGGGCTGTTGGACTATTACTAATAAGAGCTGTTATATTCTAATTAACAGACAGAAATAAATAACCAACACAGTTAATTCCTAGAAACCAGAGAAGAGGCTGTTTGGGTACACTGTAGCGCTTGTTTTCTGAACTACTGTTTTGCAGCCCTGAATTAAAAAACCCATCTTTAAGAAAATAGACATCTCTCCCAAGAGTGAGGAACAAAGATAAAAAAGCCTTTCTTGCCTGATTCCCCACAGAAAGCATAGAGCTATCATGATTTCAAGTACTAACATTGTGCAAACATTAAAGACACCAACATTTCCCCATCTGTATGTAAAGCACTCACACTCTATCATTTACAGCTTTGTCTGCTTGACATCTCTCAGTCTCAGACCCCAAACCAGCAAAACCAGGGCAGAACATCGCCTTTCCATTTGCTTTGACATTCTTGGCATTCTTCCAGCCCATTGGAATCTGATCACGTCTGGAGAAATGTGCTTGTTCTGTGACCATTCATACTAACCTTGTAAGGAATTAGAACAATCTACCCAAGGGAATCCCTGCAGTAACTAAGGACACTATGTAAAATCAATAAAATTGTGCTGACCACTTCCAAAAATGTTGTGAGGAGATCCACAAACAAATACATTATTTTAATGTTATGTTATATTAGTTCTCTTTAAATAAATGCCAGAGAAGCAGCCTGTCAACCTTTAAGATTACACAGTCTGTGCACTAGGATTCCTCCCATCTCACCACACTATTTTTAACCTATATGTTAATTTTGTACTTGTGAAAGTACAGGGGGAGTAGGTGATCTATACATTTCTTCTCACATGTTTGCCATTGCATTTCAATCCTGACCTGAAACAACTATGGTAATTCCACTCCTAGGCCTTTCTTGAGCATAATCTGCCAATAACAGCAAGTAATGGGCTGAGGAATAGAGAGGCAGAGAAAGTAGTGAGGTTCCCATCATGGAATTTCCTGACAAAATTGCCTGGAAGGGGTGGAGGTTGTGGGCTGCAAATGTCACTGCAGTGAGACACCCTCAACCTACAGATATGGACATCCCCAAGGAAAGGAACCTGGCCAATTCAAGCAGGAGTAAACCTGAAGTGATGACTGTACCGACTTATTCCTGACAGTATGGTTCAAGCAACATTAACTCCCACTACCATAGAATCATAAAACCATAGGGTTAGAAGGATGGTCATCTAGTCTAAACCCTGTCAGATGCAGGACTTGTGGTGTCTAAACCATCCAAGACAGATAGCTATCCAGACTCTTTTAAAAAACCTCCAGTGAAGGAGCTTCCACGACTTCCCTAGGCAGTGTGTTCCATTGTCCTACTGTTCTTACAGTTAGGAAATTTTTCCTGAGATTTAATCTAAATCTGCTATGCCGTAGTTTGAACCCATTGCCTCTTGTCCTGCCCTCTGTGTCAAGAGAGAAAAATTTTTCTCCATCTTTTTTTATGACAGCCTTTCAAGTATTTGAAGAATGCTATCACGTCCTCTCTTAGTCTACAATTTTCCAAACTAAACATACTTTGTTCCTTTCATTCCATCCCTTTGATCATCTTTGTTGCTCACCTATGGATCCTCTCCAGCTTCTCTACATCCTTTCTACACAGCAGAGATCAAAACTAAACACAGTACTCCATCTGAGGCCGAACCAGCACCAAGTACAGAGGTATTATCACCTCCCGTGACTTGCATGTTTGCCTCTGTTAATGCAACTCAAAACTGTATTTGCTTTTTTTGCAACAGCATTGCATTGATGACACATCTTGAGGTTGTGATCCACCACAAACCCCAGATCCTTCTCAGCAATGCTGCTGCCAAGCCAGTTATCCCTCATTCTGTATTTGTGCGTTTGGTTTTTCTGCCCTAAGTGTAGCATCTTACATTTGTCTTTGTTGAATTTCATTTTGTTTTCTAAAGCTCAGTTCTCCAATTTATCAAGATCTCTTTGAATTTTAGCTCTGTCCTCCAAAGTATTTGCAACTCCCCAGCTTTGTGTCATCTGCAAATTTGATCAGAATGCTCTCTAGTCCTACATCTAGGTCATTAATAAAGATGTTAAAAAATATTGGACCCAGAACAGATCCCTGTGGAACCCCACTTAAGACCTCCTTCCTATCTGACATTATTCCATTAATAGTTACTCTTTGTTTGCAGTTGTTTAACCAATTATGTATCCACTTAATGGTGGTTCTACCGAGCCCGCATTTCTCCAGTTTACTTATGACAATGTCATGTGGCACTGCGTCAAAAGCCTTACTAAAGTCCAGGTATATTATGTCCACTGCATTCCCCCTATCCAACAAACCAGTTACCATGTCAAAGAAGGACATCAAACTAGACTGGCATGATTTGTTCTTAGTAAATCCTTGCTGGCTGTTGGTGATCATCCAGGTATTTGCAAAGTGAGTGTTTTACACATTGCTCTAGTAGATTCCCAGGTATCGAGGTCAAACTGACTGGTCTATAGTTCCCCGGCTCCTCCTTTTCCCTCTTTTTAAAGATCAGAACTCCAGTCTTCCGGGACCTCTCCTGCCATCCATGAGTTTGCAATTATTATTGCCAGTTGCTCCAAGATTCCTTCAGCACACTGGGGTGAATAGTATCAGGCCCTGCTGACTTGAATTCATTCACATTAATTAGAAGATCTTGGATGTGATCTTTACTTATCCTGATCTGTATCCCTTCCCCTTTCTTGTCTATGATAACTTCATTAGTCCGGTCACATGTCATTTTTTGTGTGGAGACTGATGTCATCCATCTCCACCCCGGCCCAGTACACAAAAGCCTTTGGTGCTCTTTTTAAATGGAGGATGAGCACAGGAGCATTTGAGGGGTCCCATCAAAATTGACAGAGTGCCACTAAGTTTGCTTCCTCTTTCACATATCACTTTGAAACAAGAGAAGAAGAATGGTCTTGTGATTAAGGCACCTGACTGGGAATCAGTTTCCATATCTGTCATAGATTTCCTTGGGATTGTGGTCAAGCCATGGAGTTTTTCAGTGCCTCAGCTCCCCTTCTGTACTATAATCCTTCACTGCCTTAGAAAGGAATTCTGAGACTAAATTCACTAATATTAGTGAGGCACTCAGACACTATGTTGATGTTGGCCATATACATTCTTAGAAAGCAATGCTGGACTGGCAGCATCTGAAAAACACTATGCCCAGGAAAAGATGGCTGAGGAGATGTTTAGATAACTTTGACTGTCTTCAAACAAAACCAGAATTTGGGGCCATAAACAATTGCTGAAACATTCAACATCAGCCAGAAACTTTCTAAGTACAAACTGCAAGGCAAAAGTAGGATTCTCACTGACCTCAGAAGCTGCAGCTCCCAACCTGGCCTAAGGCAAAGTCCTAAACCAAACCACATATCCAGCACTTTCCATGCTTTCCTCAGATCCTCCCACCATCAACTAGACTCCTCAGTGACCCTGCTCCCTCTCCAGAGCTGATGGAGACTTCAGGAGGACCAGTTCAAGGCTGACGTCCCATTATCAAATTGCTGGAGACCTTCCAGACACCCACCAGCAGACCACTGTCCAACTATAAAGTTGCTGATGGCTCATTTCTTCCCTCAGAGATACTTGTCCCTCCAAAGCTATTGGCAGGTGTCTCATTAAACAGAGCTACTAAATATCTTCAGAAGAGGTCACAAGTGATCCAGCCCTCTCTCTTGACACTAGAAGAACAGAAGTGATTAGGATAATAGCAATCATCACAGCTGTTTCACAATTACATAAGGAAATAGCTACTTGGTGAGAAAAATATTTATGGGTCTGTTATGTTTTGGTTGTCGAATAATATTTCTTCTTTTCCTTTTTAGTGGCATGAAACCCAAACACATGAAATAAAAGTTTTTAAAGTGATATTAACTTAGGGCCTATCAACCTTAACAGTGTCTGATGATCTAATATTCAGGCTAGTTATCATTTGTAAGATATGCATCTTTGGCACAGCTCCTTTATTCATTCCTTTGAGGACATAAATTATCCTTAACATGTGTCTCACCATTCTCCAGCTGAGTTTCTTCATACCAAGTGACAAAATTATCAAGCAATATACTGTAGACAATTCAACAAGCTGGAAAATTGTCACATACTCAGAGCTATCATATAATGCACCTTATATGATGATGAGATTTCCATTTCTCAAAACTACTGCATTCAGTACCGGAAAGTTCTTGCAAATATATAATTATATCTGTGGTCTATGAGATCATAGGTTTGCCTAATCCGCGTCATTAGTCATGTTGGCAGAATATATGCCCTGTCAACAAAATCAAATATAACAAAGCAAAATATGCTACAAGGTTTCTATTGTTAAATATATAATTATTATTTGTCACATTGAAAATTCCACAGGAACTTCTTCCTCCGAAACTAATAAACGGCAATCTGCAGCAAGTGTCAGTTTATAGACTACTCATTCCTGCATTTTACTTGCTTTTGTTCTGATAATAAATAGCTGAAGAGACTAAGGAAACAACTAGCATGTGCTCGTACCTCTGTCTTCCACTGGATGGAATCAAAAACACTTAACTATCCTAAGAGGCTCAGAGCTAAGAATGTTTCTCCTCTAGTTCAAGTGGTATCAGCAGTGACCTTTGTTTTGGAGAAGGATAATGTAAATTCTATTACTGTGAAGTTCTTAATGGCCAAGGTATCAAAGAAAGTGACAAGTATATAGGTGTTAGGCGGCCACGGACGTGTTGCAAAATTCCTTATGTTGGGTCATCAATCATGCTACTGTATTTACAACAATGTTTTCTGACATGGCTTTAGTTAGTATAGTTTTGGTGTTCAGTGTCCCTATGGATTGTTTATCAGAACTATGCTAACAAGAACCATACTACCCACCTTACCAAGTCAATAATATGCTTTGAAAATGACAGGAACTAGTGGGCAGTGGAACCCAAGAGGCCATTTACAAGCCATGGACAATTGGAACCCCCAACTTCCCCTTTTTACTCCCCATTATATACATCCCTGTGCCAAAGGCTGCCGTAGGAACTGACTTTGCCAGAACTCCCCAGCAAGAGAGTTATGGTGAGTCTCCACTCCTTTTACACTGCCTCAGTGGCACAAAAGGAGCAAAGCAGGGATGAGAATCTGCCCCAAACACTTTTTCCTAGCATAATATATTTCAAAGACCTCTTTCCTGCTAGCATTTGAACTGCTTGCAACCATTTTCAAACACATTTATGGCCAAAAAAATTTATATTGTGCTTTGCATCCACAAATAACACTGTGACTGAATCTGCAAACATACACATGTAGAACTTTACTCATACTAGCAATCAACAACTTTCCTCTGAAATACTGCTGGATCAACACTAATCCTTGCAGACATAATTTACTACCTGGCAGTGCTAAAAGAGGTAAGGACCCTGTGGTTTTATCACTAGAATTCGTTTTAGTACTTTTAGGATTTTGTACTGTGTTGTGTAGGTGTGGCAGACTGTCCTTTCCGGCCCGGTTGCTGGGGGCCTCCCTTGGGTTCTGGCTCCAGGGGATGCCACAGCGTCTGCCTCCTCAGGGTCGCTGGGGCATTCCGTCGGGGGTAGACCCGCCAGTCCCTCCTCGTCCACAGGCAGCAATGCAGAGCTCCTCTTCGAGGGGCAGCTCCTCTAGGTCATTGGGCGTGGGGAATGGCTCGGCTTCCGGCAGCTCATCCAGGTCCTGTCCCAGGTCAGGGGACTCAGTGGCCAGCAGCTCCTCCAGGTCCCATCCGGCCTCAGGGGGCATGTTCCACCCGGGTTGCTCCGGGGGGCTCTGACCAGTCCCGGGGCTCCGGTGGCTTGGTTCAGTTCCGGGGTTCGGGTACCTCGGTCCAGTCTCTCTGGCTGGGTTGCCTTATCCAGCTCTTTGAGGGCCCCACCCAGTCTCCAGGTCCGGGTTGGGCCGTGGGTGGTCGGAGGCTCTGCTCTGGCCTAGGCCTCTGCCGGCGGCGGTCTCTCCCAGACTGAGCTCTGGGGACTGTCCTTATACTGCCCCTTCCTGTAGGGGCTCCACCCCAGCGCCACTGGTTGGGCTGGCCGGGCGGTCGTATCACGGCCCGGTCCCTCTGTTGCCGGGCAGATTTGTCTGCTGGGCCAGGGTTGGTCCGTTCAGGCTGCTGGGGCCCTCCCTTGGGTTCTGGCTCCGGGGGAGGCCACAGCGCTTTCCTACAGTAGGTTTTTGCTTTTCTGGGTTTGTTTGTTCTGCACTGAATGGCTTCATTCTTTTTTGTATTTCCCTTCTGTAGGGCAGCATATATCGTTATTTTGTTCACTTAATTCTCTTTGAATCAAACATTTAAACTCACAACTAAACTACTTACCAAAGTGTAATATGTGGCAAATCAAATTTATTTATTGTATTCTTGACCTGTATCAGATAAATAAACTTCCATAACAGTTCACTCAGTTGGATATCTTTCTTGTTGCCCTTTCATGAACACTCTAAAATGCAATGGTTGCAATTATGATTACTAATCCAGATACAGTTTAACTGATGCACAACAAAGAAATACTTATCCTGTTTCTAAGGATGTACTGTGGTTTAACTACCGTAGGGTGCGTCTACACTACAAAGGCTACAGCAGCACAGCTGCAACTATGCCACTGTAGTACTTTAGTGTAGACAGTTACTATGGAAACGGGAGGAGTTTTTCTGTCATTATAGTAAATCCACCTCTCCTAGAGGCGGTAGTTAGGTAAATGGAAGAATTCTTTCATTGACTTAACTGCATCTACTGTGGGGCTTAGATCAACCCAACTACGTCACACAGGGTATGACATTTTTCACAGCCCTAAGCAATGTAGGTAGGTCAACCTAAGTTTTAGGTGTAGACCAGGCCTTAGGTATTTCTGAAATGCCTATCAGTGGTATCTAAGTATTTTTACTAGTTACATAACTTTCAAAGACCCAATTTTCAAAAGCAAACATAAAAAAATATTACTTCTATTAAATGAGAGCTTTGTTTCAAATTGATTGATCCTAGGAATACATTTATTCTCAAAAAATTCAGTTTCTGCTCAGTCATATTCCTGAATATTCATTCTGATGCTCATCCCTTTAGAATATGATTAAAATAACAAAATACCTGTATGATCTGATTTGTTTTCCAGAACAAATGTGATATTTAACAAATTAAATATTGTTACATAGATTTTACTGGAATTTTCCTACAAAAATGGTAAATGTAATTATTTTAAAATATTAATTTGCTCTGTAAGCCATGTGATACTTAATGCAGGATTTAGAAAGATGAATTGGACAGTTATGATTTTTAGTTATATAATTGAGCTCTAAACTACCAATCCTTCAAATTCTTCTGTGTAGGTGAACCCCTCCACTGGCATTGAATAAGTAACAAGGTCAGGAACTAAGTATGCATTATAGACATACAGACATATAGTAAGATGCTTTATAGACAAATATAGAGACAAGATCCCTGCACAAAGTTGCTTATGAATCTGATTTAGATGCCATTGGGCTTATTTTGCCATTAGCAAATGAGTATGATTTAGATGCTACTGCATTCTGCCTTAATCAAACCCTTCTTAATTTAAGCAACATATTTCTGGGAATGTTAAAACTTATTTCCAATGGACTTTTGAGGGAATATACTGCATAAAAGAATTCTTAAGTAAACAATCTCCACTTTATTTGATGTAAGCATCTTATTTTTAAAATGTAATGAGAAATTTGGGACTCTTCATGAAAGACAGTTGAGATCACTTAGGGCCTGGTTATGTACTGAAATTCACTGGCATGAATCCCTGTGTCTGTGTGGCCTTGATGGGACTCCTATGCCAATGAACTCAATAGGACTCCACAAGGAGGACAGTGACCCATACTTAGGGGTCTACTTAAATCATGGAGAAATCAGACATTTTGGTGGGTTGGTCATGGCATAAACAGCAAATTTCATAGATGTGTAACACACAAAAAATGTGTGATTTCTCCACAACATTTCTCAAAAGGGGGTCGGCAAGCCTATTGAGGGGGGTTGGGGGGATGTAACAGTATTGCCACTCTTACTTCTGTGCTGCTGCTGGCTGCAGCACTGCCTGAAGTGGGGCTGCGGCTGCTGGCCAGCTCTGAAGGCAGCACCATTACCAGCAGCAACAAAGAGATAAAGGTGGCGGTATTGCCACCCTTACTTCTGTGCTGCTGCTGGCAGCAGTGCTACCTTCAGAGCTGGGCACCTGGCAAGCCACCACCACCATCTGCTCTGCCTGCAGAGCTGGGTGGCCAGAGACCAGATTTCACAGGGGAGACCAGATTTCACGATCTGTGACATGATTTTCAGGGCCACAAATTTGATAGATTCCTATTGATACTAATGGTTCTCAATGCATAATCCAGGCCAGATAGTATAAATTCTTCAGAACAATCCCCATTCAAGGTGACTGAACGTCAAGGACTAGTTCAGAGAATGCATGAATTTGGAACTGGGATTAGCATAAAATTACAGGAAGGATTTTTATTTGCTAATGTTGATTTTTGTAATCATCAGTTTACAAAGAAGACTACTTAATGTTCTCTTAAAAACAGCAAACACACTTCTTAGTATCAGGAGGATATGAATACTTCCAAAATTGATATTCAACTAATCCAACACCATAGACATATCAAATATAAATGTTTTACTTTCACACTCAATTTGTTCAGTCTGTCTTTCTGTGTAAGGATTATGCCAGACATTTGTAAGAACTGTATGAAGGTTTTTCCATAATGAACATACAATTCAATCAATGAGATGATAGCTAATATTTTAGCCTTTGAAATCATTATGTAAATTAAGCTAGTTTCCACTGCAGTCATTTGACTTCAAACAGCTGTTCAAAACAAGATTTTTTTCTTTTATTAATGAAGTTTCAAAATCTGCATACCATTGCATTTTCTGTCATAGTTATACAGCACTAGTTTTGTCCTTTGCCTGAATAAGACCTTCAAGCCATGGTTCATATTTTAGGTGCTGCTGTGATGTTCACCTTACCATCTGTTCACATAAATCTCAAGAAGAAATCCGCTAAAAACTGTGCAGTACATGGACAGTTTTATAATAAAATAATCTTCGTAATTAGGAGTGGAAGCAAGTATTTGATCATTAAAAGAGAGGCAGAGTTCTATACATAAAAATATATATCTACAGTCAGTCACTTTTAAGCCCATATTAGCATAAACTGAGAGTCTTTGTTCTTTTGACACTAAAACTAAGGTCACAAAGAAAGAAATGACTGGTGAAGTCATTAAATAGTAAATGGTTTGCTGGCCCATGTAGGAGTATAAAGTGCAATAGGAGTTTCTTCATTCATTTCTAAAGTTAACTATTTCTAAAATTAAAACAAAGTGATTTTAAGAAGGAAGAGAAAATACACTTTAAAAGTGTTAAGTTTCGATTTTTTTTTTTAAAGTAAAAAAAAAAATAGCTGTTTTTAAAAGTAACTCATTCTATTAATTTTAAAATAAGATTACATGACTGGTGGAACCAAGGCCTGAATACAGGACTGGTGAGACCAAGACCTGCTGCCGCCATCTGAAAGTTCAGAATGGAGGAAGGGGGCAGCAGCCTTCTGCAGAAAGGTGCCTTCAGTGGGAAGATGAGTTGCAGTCCACTGGGCCCCACCAGAATTTACAACCCAATGGGAAGATAGGGCCTGTTGTGGGACATCCCAACACCTCTTTGTGAGATAGTTAACAAAAACATATTTGAAAGATTTGTTTTAGTAACAAAGCTGAGCTTTGCCTGATTTCAGGTTTGTTATAAAAGTTTCTGACAGCCCTATTTAGTAAACATGGGTGAAGATGAAACATGCACTACTCAAATATCGTCTTACTAAGAGCAATTCAGTTAAACTGCCCACAAGTCTTCATGCAAATGGCTCCTTAAAACTGTGGATTCAGTTTCTAGCTCAGAAGTGCAAATGCCAACCAACTCTACCTTCCCTGGCCTCTGCAAAGTGCAGGTCTCTCATGCTGCTGTTTGTGAGTGCCATATGCAGCTAACCAGCTATATAGAGGGCAACATTCTTGACAGCAACTGTAAGGAGCCACAATGGGCTTGCACAGACGTCTTATTCCCTGCAAGTTAGAAGATACAGGATGTGGAGAATGTACATGACAGAGCACAAAAAAGGGAAGACGAAAGAAGAAAAAATAAATGGGGATGAACGGGCTAACGAAGAACATATATGAATAGTTATTCTGAGAGAGAGAGAGACAGAGAGAGAGAGATGTGGGAAAGAAAAGAATGAATAAAATATCCCTGACAGGGAGCAACAGAGAGGCCATAACTCATTTTGTTGTATAGCCTCATGGTAGATAAGATAGCAAACCTTGGTCCTCTTATGAGGACAGGTTTATTTGTTCGTGTTTTTTCTATCTCCCTCATTCCCCATCACCAGGCTTTCTAGTTGCAAGCTGCATAAAGATTGAGAGACCACAAGAGAGCACTCATTCAAAATACAAGGCACACTTCCAATACCTCCCTTCACTAAGAGAAATACCAAAAACACTGCAATCCCTTCACTAAAATACTGCAATAATCAAGTGTGATACATTGCTCACTTTTGGACTATATGTATTTTGTGACTGTAACAATCATGTTCAGGGTACAAGAACTGCGAACAACGTACAAATTCTTGGTCATATAGTCAGAACCCACAGTTTCAGTGAAAGATGATTTATTCCCCATGTATCGCTAATGAAACATACTGTGTTATGTCTGTAAAAGAAATGTAAAGAAATCCATTTGGAACTGAAAGCCAGAGTAAGACATATGGCAGGCATAAGAATGACTAAGTAGAGCCCTATGTCTGGGCATATGGGTAAACAAAGACTATGTTTGGCAGAAGCGTAGATTTGGGTGTCCCACCCACATCCAGATCCACAAACATAAAATCAGTGAAAACTGAAGAGCAGACCAATTTGAGGCAGATATCATAAGCAGTGATCCTAGAAATAGGTATGTTGGGTGCATGGACCTTCAGAAGAACAGAACTTAACCCTAAATATTTATACGTTCCTATTATTCATGGTATTTTAAAAGGATAAACCGGATAACCCAGATATTTACAGGCCTGTCAGTCCTACATTGATCCCAGTCAAGATAATGGCATGAATAATAAAGACAAGAATAATAAAGCACTAAAGAAGGGTAATTTAATTAATGTCAATCAACATGGATTTATGGAAATTAGATCCTGTCAAACTAACTTGATATCTTTTTTTTTTTTTTGGATGAGGTTACAAGCATGGTTGATAAAGATAATAATCATGATGTAATATTGTGAGACTTCTGTAAGGCATTGAACTTGGTATCCTATAACTTTTTAAGAAAGTAGAATGATACAAAACTATATGGCACTCATTAAAAGGATTAAAAGCTGCTAACTGATAGATCTCAAGATGTAATTGTAAATGGGGAACCATCATAGAGCAGGTGCATTTCTAATGGGGTCCCGCAGAGATCAGTTCTTGGCCCTGCACTATCTGACATTTTTATTAAAGACCTGAAAGAAAACATAAAATAATAAGTTTGCAGATAGCACAAAAATTGGGGGGTGGTAAATAATGAAGAGTACAGGCCACTGATACAGAGTGATCTGGATTGCTTAGTAAGCTAGACTCAAACAAAGAATATGCATTTTAATATGGCTAAAAGTAAATGTATACATTTAAGAACAAAGAACTTGGGCCATACTTACAGGATAGGGGCTCTATTCTGGGAAGAAATGACTGAAAAAATTTAAGTGTCATGTGGATAACCAGCCGAGCTTCCAATCCAACACTATGGTCAAAACTGGGGAATCTCGAGTAGTAGTAGAGAGGCTATTTTACCTCTGTATTTGGCACTGTGTGACTGCTTCTGAAATACTGTATCCAGATCTGGTGCCCACAATTCAAGGAGGATATTGGTAAATTGGAGAATGTTCAGAGAAGAGCCGTGAGAATGATTAAAGCAGTAGAAAACATGTCTTATAGACTCAAGAGGCTCAATCTGCTTAGCTTAGCGAAGAGAAGGTTGGGGCGGGAACTTGATTACAATCTAAGTATCTATACAGTGAACAAATATTTAATAATGTGTTCTTCAAACTAGCACACAAAGGTGCAACGCAAGCCAATGGCTGAAAGTTCAAGCTAGACAAAATCAGACTGGAAATAAAGTGTACATTTTAAACAGTGAGAGTAATTAACAATTGGAAAAACTTTGCAAAGGTTTTAGTGGATTCTCCATCACTGACATTTTTTAAATCAAGAGTGGGTGTTCTTCTACAAGACATACTCTAGGAATTATTTTGGGGCAGTTCTATGACCTGTGTCATATAGGTCAAATATGTGTCAGATAAGATTATCACAATGGTCCCCTCTGGCCTGGGAATCTATGAATCGATGATATTTGGTTCTGCTCCAGATAGTTTCTCAAAGTTTTCCAACATCTCATTTCTGACACTAAATGAAGATGATAACCTACAAAGCAGGCTTAATTAGAAAAATATAAAGCACATCTAAAAGGGAGATAATGTATTTTTTGTTTTACATATTTTTGTTTTACAATTTTTTCATATATGCATATGTAAAGGTTAATATCTCTTTCCTCAGAACTAGAGTTGATCCAGCCCTAAGTGAAAATGATAGATCTACATGGTAATTCTTCAAAATGTGTAATAGCAGACAAATACAGATGTTCAAGGACTTGGACCTTCACTGTTCTCTACAAATGCAATGAGTTTTTGTAAAAAGAGAAAATCTGCACCACCCACTGAAGTCTTATGGGATTCCATAAAGGCTTTCTGCAGCGACTACATTTCCTGGGCAGCCACAAGGGGAATAAACCTCACAATCAGCTGTTGAAACTACACACTCTGAAAGAAAACCATAAATCTTATGGAGAACAAGATTCATAAATGGGTCCTCCTGAGTCCTACTGTTGGTTCTGGAGCAAAAAAATCCAAAAAGGTTAATTTCAACTTGCATAGTGCAGGAAAAACATAATGCAACATGACGACTAAGGACTCTGATATACTATTAGGTTCATGTACTACAACAAACCACTCAAAAATTAAGATTGGCCTTTGGGAAACACTGCTGCTAAAATTGATTTAGTAATCAAAGTCTGTCTGGATTATTATCATGAATTAAACTAATAAAATGATGCAAAATTTTCAACAGAATTAGAAGCTTTCTTTAAATGCTAAATATTTGTCATAGAGTAAGAAATCAATGCTTAATGTTTAAATAACTTTGACTGAGATGAAAAGGGCAGCTACAACTTTTCAAAATGTCAAATCCCCTGATATACATTATTTTAAAAATATATCCAATGTTAAATTTCTCCATTATGATTGCTTATCTTCATTTATCTTGAAATTCTATTGCTGATATGATATCACTATGTTTGCTTTGTATATGTAATGCAATTACATTTCCATATGGTCTTTTAAAATTTGATTTTGTTGCTCATGTAAAGTGACAGATTGACAGCACACTGTTTATCTACAGAAAAAGCACAGCATTAGCAGTAGAAATGAAAGTTTCCACTCCCCCACTGCCATGCTGGTATGCTTCAACCCTGTCCTGAAGGGGCCCCAGCCAGGTGCAAGAAGATAGTTCACGCTCCAGGTTCAGTTAATCATTGGCTTCTCTGCTGATCTTCTCACAAGATTGTGTATTAGTGCCAGTTGTGTTAATTCTTTTTGTGATGTCAATATTTGATCCCTAGAAGTTGAACTGAGATCACCAATTCATCTCCCAGACACCATTGACCAGCTGGTTACTGTTGAGCAGTCCAATTTTGAACCACTGTCCAGGACCCATGTCCTGTGCAGTCATTAGATCCAAGTTATGCAGCAGGGACACTGAGTTACTTGGCAGGAACCCTAGTGCAGTTGGGCACTGCCTTCTTCCCATCATTCTTCACCCAGAATATAGTGACATTTCCCTTCTTCTGTTTACTCTGAGTTTAAATTTAATTCCTTTACATTCCCCAGAATTTTGAGGTGCTCCAGATTTTTTTTTATTGACAATGCATACCTGAGATTTGTCCATGAAAGCTAGAGGTTATAAACATTGTGAAGGGACGGTTAAGGCTATTTGCACCCAAAGTGGTTTTTATTTTTCACCATCAACAGGACACTGAAACCTTTGATAATGGTGAGGGGATGATGATGATTTATTTGTACTGCTATTGCCCAAGGGCACAAATCAAGACATGAAGTAAAAAGACAGACCTTGATTCAAATAGCTCACAATCTAGGTTATGACAAGATACAGTAGGTGGATGAGACACACACACACACGAGGTTGAAGCAACAGTGAATCAAG
Organism: Emydura macquarii macquarii; assembly: GCF_026122565.2. NCBI lineage: Eukaryota > Metazoa > Chordata > Testudines > Chelidae > Emydura > Emydura macquarii. The sequence continues at coordinate 15,839,861 of NW_027132773.1, forward strand.
CAAATCATTTACAGTAAAAAAAAAAAAAGCTGTGTGTCACTGCTTTTCTTGACAGAATACATGAAAACAGAAGTCTTGAGTTGTGTTCTGAACTCATAAACAGAAGTTCATTCTGAAGTCCTGTGGCAGAAAATTACACAGACCAGCGACCTTCATTTCCTCTTTACCTCCCATTCTTCGGAAGAAGCAAAAGTGAGGTTAAAATTAGGTAAAGTGAATTTCTCATTCTCAACTCCAGTAAATCTTAGATCATCTTGCTGTCTCACTGCATCCCCAAATAACATCTGCTACTACATCCACCAAGAATGGAGGAGCTTGATAATGTGATGTTACTGCTAAAATGCTCAGCATTGAAATAGTTAAAGTTCACATCATTAGACTTCACAAATAACACCCGATTAAGAGGAAAGAGGAAGCTCACAGAGCTCAAGGCTATTGCTTCAAGCTGTCCAAAAACTCAGGCCAACATAATTGCACTGGTTTACACTCAGTTCATATTCTCAAGGTATATGGACCAGTAATCTGGCCACTCTGGCCAAAACCAGTGGTGCAAACAGGCTGCATTTCACAAACTGAAAATCCCCCAGCCTAGGAAAGTCCTCATCTGGCTTAACAAGCTTCTCCATCATTATCACTCCTGTACTCTGCGTAGGGGCCATGACAGGAGAGGTACATGGCAGGAGTACTACTGTGTTCTCAGATGACAGATTGCCCCTGAAGGGCCATTACCAGCTGGCATGGTTTAAACTGCATAAGGGCCAGAGAATGGCAGGTCTGAGAATTAAGTAAGCACCATCAGATACGTTTTTGTCCATTGATGTTTCCTTTCACACTAAACCAACAGACACTATGGGTCTGTATTGATAATCATCAGGGTTAGAGACTTTATTTTTTAAAACAAATGAAAGCTTAGATTCCACTGCACATTAAACAGCAAAATCAAAAAGAAGAACAATTATGCTGCAATCTTGGGAGCCACACAATTGCATTATGCACACAGCCTTAAGCATACTCCCAGAGGTGAAAGGCTCCAAACCCTATTGCATTCTGGACACACACCAATTGGTGGGGTCTTAAACAAGTCAGAATATATGCCCACATGAAATCTGCATCATTGATCTTTAGCCATTTTCCCCACAAACTTGAATACAATCTGACTATGACTCTAAATGTTTTACTTCCACACCATTTGAGAATGTAATCCACATATTAAAATAAAGGGAAAATGCTAATGATTGTTACATGCAATTTAAAAAGTTATCATTCAATAAAAGGATCTAAAACACACCTGATTTATTTGTAATGGCATTTCTCATATCAGATTGAATTCAGAGGAAAAGGATAATTAATTATAATTAGTAGTAGCAAGCTCCCGTCGGGGACATTGTGCTAGGCATTGTACAAACATATAATGAAAAGACTACCCTTGCTCAGAGGGTTTACAAAGATAAGTACTATTGAGCTTTTTTTAATTTTCATTCCTAATGAAATAACCGTAGGAAAAGGAGGAAAGAATTTTACGGAAATTACTGACAGGTGTATTTGACTTGAGTTTCTTTAAAGACTCTATGATAGTATCATAAAACATTAAGATTAAATTGATGTAATGTAGTACGTGTGAGTGAACATATTTCACTCCTTGATGGAACTATAAAACAGACTCCAACAATTCAGATGGATATTTGTTTGAATTGTGTCCAAAACTATGTCCACATGTAGATGTGGTTGACTGCTGTTAGTTTTCAGTTCCAGCAAGCAGCATATAAACTATCGAACAAAGTAACTAATCTAGATTTGTCACTGTCTTTTTAAATATTATTTTCCAAACCAATGAGAGAAGCCACCAGAAGCACATTGCTGAAGAATTTGCTGCTGCACAGGAAGACAGTAATTAGTTTGTAACTTCTCTCTAAGTCCCTAAGGGTAATTTTAAATATTTCATTTCTTTCATAGCTAAAGTACTCTTTTCAATAACCTGTTTTCAGTTGCTTATAACTTTACCAAATGTAACCATTATTCACCTCTATTCAGCACTGGTGAGGCCACATTTGGAGTAGTGTGTCCAGTTTTGAGCCCCCCACTACACAAAGGATGTGGACAAATGGGAGAGAGTCCAGACGAGGCAACAAAAATGATTAGGGGGATGGAGAAAAATGACTTATGAGGAGAGGCTGAGGTAACTAGGCTTGTTTAGTCTGCAGAAGAGAAGAATGAGGGGGGATTTGATAGCAGCCTTTAATTACCTGAAAGGCGTCTCCAGGAAGCATGAAGCTAGATTGTTCTTAGTGGTGGCATATGACAGAACAAGGAGCAATGGTCTCAAGTTGCAGTGGGGGAGGTGTAGGTTGGATATGAGGAAAAAGTTCTTCAGTAGGAGGGTGATGAAGCACTGGAATGGGTTACCTAGGGAGGTGCTGAAATCTCCATTCTTAGAGGTTTTTAAGGTCCGGCTTGACAAAGCCCTGGCTCGGATGATTTAGTTGGGGTTGGTCCTGCTTTGAGCAGGGGGTTGGACTAGATGACCTCCTCGGGTCCCTTCCAACCGTTGAAGGCTTCTGTGCTTTTGGAGCAGGAACTTGAAATCTGGCAGGTGTCCTCCTGGTGTCAGGTTGTACTTTTTCATGTTCCTGTGAAAATCCACCCAAATATGGATGAGTATAAACCTCTGAAAATCACAATTTGAACATGCTCAGTAGAGGCTTGATAGAAATTGCATCAGGGGCGCTGGATGGACTGCAAAAGTGTGTGGAGCGGGGGACGGAGAGTAATGGTTGCAATGCCAGTCACTCAAATTTGGCCCAACCACTGTCATGCCAGCAGGGAAGGGGCTCGGGCAATTACACCACGCAGCTCTGATCAGGAGCCAACGTCCATCTTTGGCACCCATGGACTGTAGTATTATTTTGTGACAAGTCCATCTACACTGAGCATGCTCCATCCCTTCACAGCTCCTAGCTGAGCACACATAATAGTTACCATCTTGATCAACACCTCAGACTGAACCAGGGATCTCCAGAGCTAAAAGCATGAGTTTGTACGGCTTGAGCTAACGAGCCAAGCTCTCTAGCTAAAAGCTGTAACAGCGAACATCCTCTGTGGATCAGTCACTGAGGGAGACCCAATCAGGGATCCTAACATTCCATGATAAAAAACCCAAAATTCTCTGATAAAAAGCCATAAAAATCTGTGTTTTTCCACAATTAAAATGAAATGCTGAACTTTAGTTTCCCTAGTCACAATATACAGTGGAATCCTGTTTATTCAATCTAATTGGGACCAGGGCCAGATCGGAAAAGCAAAAATTCAGATAATCCAGAGAATAAGCAGGGAGCTTCAGCCCTGAGCAGTGGGGATCAGGTTGTCAGCCCCAGGTGGCCCAAGCAGTTGGGTTCGTGCTGTTAGCCCCAGGCAGTGGGGCTTCTGCCTGGGCTAACAGCCTAAGCCCCACCATCCAGTGATGACAGCCTGAGCCTCATCACCAGGGGCTGAAGCACTTTGCCCATTCTCCGGATTAGCCGAACTTCTGCTTATCTGCACTGGCCCCCGTCCCAATTAGATAAGATACACGGGGTTCCATTGTAGTTAATATATGTTTTTATATTTTCACAAAATGTAAAAATTAAAAGTTCTCTGTCAAAACACAAATTTCGTATTTTTCTGTGGCAAACAGATTTCTAGGATCCCTGCACATAACACACTGACCAGGGGTTAGATAAGGTCCATCACAGCCGCAGAGTATGTAGGGGCTCAGTAGAACTTTTCTGCCAAATACTCTTCTTGACTGTCAGGGGTCCATTCTACAGTTTGGCCTCAGAACTAAAAACATGGAGACTGGCTCTCCTGTACTCTCTATGTCCCCAGACTCCCCACAGCTGGCTGGCACCCAGGGAGCCTGAACTAAGAGAAAGTACCTGGACTTGCTTGAATGCAAGGGAGAGAGGAGGATAGGGGTAACAGAGAGAGAGAGAAAGAGGTAGACTAGGTGATGCAGATGTGTGTGAAGTGGGAAAAGCAGAGGGTGTCAAACAGACTGGAGGGAGAAAGGAACAGATGGAGACAAACTGGGGGAGGTGCAGGAAAAGGGACTATAAACACTGGTGTAGTCACTCCCCTCCCAAACCTGAAATTGAATCTGGGATTCTAGAGTGCAAACATTACTCTTTGCTACATTACTCATGGCTGGCGGGATAGATCACTTGGTGATTATCTGTTCTATTCATTCCCTCTGAAGCACCTGGCATTTGCCACCATTGGAATACAGGAAAATGGGCTATCTGGACTATTGTCTGACCCAGTATGGCCATTCTTATGTTCTTATTTCCCAGAAAATACCTGCAAAACCCATTGATAAAGTAGATGCCCTGTACTGGCTGGTTGATATAGAGCCTAACTGAGTCTGTTGCTATTAGTTACTTCATTAGATTAATTGATAGATCAGTGCAATGGAGCTAAATGTTTCAACTTTAAATGTGGCATTTCTTAACTTTTGAGTGTTTGACTTTGCAACCATATTGTTCTTTTAATACACGATGTTTTTTAAAAAATACAGAGATTGGTGTTTGCCTTTATCTTCTATTTTCTTCTATTTTCCCATTAGTCCTTAGTATGCAATATGATATTATTAGGAAATTAGTTGTTTCATTTTAGTGGTTGTTCTGCTCTCCTAAATTTTCATATGTGGTCAATAATATATGTTTAAATGAAAAATTAATATCAATAAATGTTCCTTTATTACAAATAGTCCCCAATATGGTTTGTTTAGCTATTAAATGATTATGCAATTAAAATAACTCAATAAACTCATATAACTTTTAAACTTTTAAATATTTTTTCTTAATGAAGAAACACTGAGCTTCTCCTTCCTACTTATACCCAGGCTCCTGTTGGGTCCTAGAGAGAGTGCTTGATTTTGTGGCCTCTTCAACCACTGGGGCATATACTGCCTTGGACCAGCCTGCAGGTTACAACCCACCACCTGAGAAGTCCTGGCCTAGTAGCATGTGTACTCCCTCAACAGATCTAATCCCTTCACTCTTTCTTCATGTGGGAGTATTTCCACAACTTTCATCATTTTATTGCTCGTCTTTGAACCCCTTTTATTTCTGCATTTTGCAAATGTGTTGGGCAGAATAGAAAAGTGTGACACATGCAACGCTATGAAATAACAGAATATTCAGAGACTACTATATTAACTTCATAAATGTTATATGCATTTTTAGGCTTGTTAGTGATTGTATTCCTAGCTAAATGGATAAGATGATGAATTCCTGCAGGAACTAAAGACACCTTCAAAGAACATACGGAACTCTCAGAGTCCCTTGTTAGAACTGACAGGCATGAGACTGGGACCAACAAAATTGGACCTGTGGGAAGACCTGAAGTACAAACCTACCACGGTCTCCATATGGAAGATGGTTGACCACCTGGCAAACTTGGCATACATATAATTTACGAGACTTTTTTGGTATCATAGAATTCTCTGTTTCTAGTGTCTAGAAATATTCATTAGATGTTTTTGAAACAAACAAAGTCATACAGAACCAATATCTGTGCTGACACCACTTCATCAGGTGACCAAGATGACAGGTCCTTAGGTGGTGAAGTGGGACATCGTTGTTGGTGTGGCTCCAGGTCCAATTATTCTGGGACTCTTCGCTGTCTGGTGTTGCTGGTCTGGCCAGGGATGCCATCAGGAAGTGAGATCTCTTTCTCTTACTCAAATGTAATGGAGATCAATTCCTAGAAACATCTGAAGGCAGACCCCAATAATACCAATAAGACTACACCAGCATGCAGTATTGTTATTGGCCAGTTCAGTACCATTCCTGGTGTGATGGTGGCTGAGTTCTGTAGAGAGAGACAGCTGGCCTTTCAGTGATATCTGCTCCGGATCTACTTGAGGAAGGTGAGAACATGTGCCACAGCGATGAAGAAAAGTAGATCTCTTCTATGGGCAGTGCCAAGGCATTCAGCTCTCTCCACAATGAGTCTGTACTGATAAAAGTAGATGTCCCAGTACCAAAGCCATTCCCACTTTTTCCAGGGGCACCTCAAGTGGCCTTAGTATGGCTGCAGATATTGACATTGAAGGATATATCACCAGTATCGGGGTTGGTGCCGGAGAGCTTTTCTTCTGCATTGTGATGGTAAGGTGCTCTTTATCACTAACCCTCAATGCCACTTGGAGCTTAGAGGTTTTTTTCCAGAGAATTTTTATGGTCTGTCCCTGTGGAAAAACATTAAGATCCATTTGGATCTTTGTGTCCACAGTGGCCTCTCAGGGGTGGGCTTTGGCACTGGTGCCAGTGCTGATGTTGTCAGCTCCAGTACTAAAAATGCCAGTGGCGTTGAAGTTAGCACTTGGTCTTTTCTCAGTGCTGTCTTTTCTACGCTGGTCTTCAGCATCTGGGGTGCTTGAGGAAATCAGTTTATCCTTGCAAAGAACAACAGGAATACTGAACAACTATCTGGTATATTGGTCTCCCTTAAATGGAAGAGACATCTACTGTGTGCATCTTTCAGCGTAATTAATGTCACAGAACGGGCAAGGCTTGAAGCCCTCAGGTTTAGAATCCGCCATGTTAAAATGCCCTGTACAGGGGTCGTTGACTATCAATACTCAGTCCAGAGAGGTCAATTTCCTTCATGGCAGTTCTTTATCAGTGGATCAAAAGACTTCTGTAGGTTTTGGAGAATTTTGAGAAGATGTTAAAGACTTAAGTTAAAGACTAGTAAGTCATACACTTGCCAGGCTCCATGTCACTGCCATAGGTGGTAAGAAGGAACTGAAGGAGAGTCACAGCTGATGCTGTGCTACCCTTTATGGCCTCATATGAGAGCATAATTGATGGACACTGATATTTAAAGGACTCCGATCTCATGTGCATGAGACACATGTCCACCTACATTGAAATTCACACTGATACATACTTGAAGAATAAACAATTTTAAAAAGGTCAAAACAAAACTTTTTGGAATATATTTCATTTCACAAAAAAATCCAAGATTTCTACGTTTTGTCCCAATTCAGGGCAAAATGAAATTCTGAAATCTTAGCATTTTCTACAGTACAGGAATTCTGTTTTTACACCAGCTCTGATGAACAGGTGACTTTAGGGAGTTCATTATGGATACCAGAACTAAGATATAGGTACCCATTTCAAGGACCTGTGTCTTCTGACCCTGAAGGTCTGATGGAATAACTTATCGAAGGTCTAATCGAGATAACCACACAATCTTATTGAGGTTTCATTTTCCTTCACCCCCAGATCCTACCTACAGTTTTGTTAAATATTTTCCCACCTTTGTTACATCATATCTTATTAGTCTATACATTTTTTGGGAAAGGGACCATGTCTCTTATTTGTATTGTGAGGTACCTAGCACACTTTTGTACATTGCAAAATAATAAATAATAGCAATTATTACTTCTGATCCCTTTCATTATAGTACATTCAAATATTTTGTTTGGTTTTTTGACAATCACTAAACACAGTTCAGCTGAAACACAGTGGCAGCCAGATTTTTTTTTATTGAGTAGTTATAGTTCATTTAGAACACTTTAATCTTTACAAATAGTTCAGATTATTTCTTACGATGTTCATCACCTGGCATTTGTCAACAGTGAAGTTAAACTGGAAAAAAATTAATGTAATAATGGGCATCAGTAGTCTGGTAAGCTTTCCTGGCTCAGGTTCCAATTAATAAAGGGTATTTGAGGTCTGCTACAACGAACAAGATTTTTTCATGTTTAAATTTTTTTATATAGCAGTATATATATATATATATACGTATGTGCTAATAGCCATTTAAAGGTAGCAGCACATTCTAGTATTGATTTGCTTGGAATAGCCATAAGAAGAAACCGATGATGATGATGATGATCATCATCATCATCTTCCCCTTTTCTCAAAAAACAAGGCTAACAGCAACAGTTTTAGTGCTCGCTGTATTTCAATAAACCTAAAATATAGTTTGTCAGTTTAAAAATGGAAAAATGTAAAGATATGAAATCTTTAAGATTCAGAATAACTTAAGAACAGTATGTACTTACAAATCTTTAACAATGCTGAACTGGTTGTACAAGAGCAAAAATAGGTTGTTGTAAATTGAGTTTTCCCTTTAGAAAGAGAAGATAATTGTTAAAGTATACAATACCTGTGTAATACCATTCACTGGCCGAAGGATTCACAGTGTAAAGGCAGACAAATAGAGATCAGAGTAGGGAGGAGAAGAAGAAATGCATAGTAATTTTAAATATAAATAAATAGGGCATGTAACTTATGCTCATGAGTGACAATTTAACAAGTTTCTTATAGGCATTATGGGAGAGATGGGAAGGATTTGAATGTGAAGAAGGTAGGGGTCTTGCAAATGGGCTGAAGAAAGTATTTTCAGACAGAAGGGGCAGGAAAAGACACAGAAAGGTAAGACTAATAAATTATGGCCTGGAACTGAATGGAACCTTGGAAAACAAATACTGATAGCTCCTGCCTTCAAAGGATAAATTACAGAACCAATGATGTTGATGATAAAATTGAGATAAAGTTACAACTATGAAGTACATTTTTGGGGGTACAAGAAAAGATAATAAAACAGCTGAAAGCTATTGAAGCCAATCTGACTACTTTCAAAAAAGTTGATCAGTTATATATTTTACCCTTAAATATAATTGAATGTTACAAGTTCTGCCATAAGCAAAGGTCATTCTCAATAACATCTGTTTAATTCATTTGTAATTTAACACATCAGCACTTGTTGTGTTTTTTCATTACTATAAGAAGTTTAAAACAAGTTGTACAAAAGCATTTCATTATTAGTGAATAATTTATGCTCCTCGAATAATTTAATCATAATTAGTTTAAAAAAAAGTAACTCAATGGGTTTTAATCTATAATTTTTTACCTTAATCTCATTTGAAGTTGCAATAAACTAAGCATCTAAATTCTAAGATAATAGCATAAACTTTAAGGTCCATTTTGAGTAGCTGCCTCCAATGTCAGGCTGTGATCTTCGCTTGTTAAATCTCGTAGGCTAAGCAAAGCTCAGATAGGTTAGCACTTGAAAGAGATCACCTCACTGAAATCTCCAGGTTTTACTGAAAATGGAGACTGATTCAATAGATAGGGTTCTTCCCTCAGACAGTACTGAAGTCCTAGTTTGGTATTAACAGCTCTGTCCTGTTGGAGATGTCTTATGGATGACAGGCAAAATTATGATTCCTCTAAATTCCTTTTGTAACCCACTGCTCAGTTTGTACTACATGTTCATATCTGTGCCCAATCCACAGAAGATATGGACCTGTTACAGAACTTGGCCATTTAGCTCAAGCTATGGAGACTCAAGCTTTCAGATATGATGATTCTCCATTCAGTTCTCACCATTACTCAAAATGGTGGTTGTCACATTTTGCTACTTTTTTCAAAAATAGTAGCAGCAGCACTAGTGCCCTCAGTAATACAAATCTTGTAATTACCTTCTGCCTACATAGAATTTCATTATAATTTCAATTAGATACATTCTTCTTCACTTTGTGGCCTAAACTACTGTGAAATATTGCAGTGAGCAATAAAAGACCTATTGTTCTCAAAACTATAGTTGGCTACATTTCAGTGAGGAGGGGAAGAAGGAAGTCAAAAATATTTATTTTATGTCAAGCTTGTAAAATTCTCTTGGAAATTTATCAGTCCAAGCACAACCCCCTACTTCTTCATCTTTATAAAGTTGACAATGATAATGAAAAACTCAGTGATATTTTATTCACTTGTCAAAAATATTACTCCTCACGGGAAAGTAGATGAGTGAAGTTTAGCAAAGCTATCTTATGTTTTTGTTATATATAAAGGCTGTAAGTGGTCATGGCTCTTCACAATTTGCATAGTAAGAATGGATTCTAAAGACATACAAAAACAAAGAGAGAGAAATATTCTTATTTTGGGTAGGCTGGTGTAATCCCATCATAATTACATGGATGTCAATAGAATTATCTAGATTCGTAAAGTGTTCTGGGATCCTTCAGTATGAAAGGGCATTATAGAAATGCAAGATTTAATTAAATTAACCTAAAGAGGTAGCCTACAATGCACTTATCATGATCAATGTTTACAGACAGGTTATAAGATTAAAAAAAGAAAATCAATTCTTTGGTTGCAGTCTTGCTCTCTTATATGAATGCGAACATCTCTGTATGACTTGTAAATTCAGCCACAACCCATGCAAGCTCCAGTACAGTGGCTATTTTTACAAGATATGAATCAACAACATCCACTTGTCTGAGCACCGTGGATCTTGTATTGGAGTCAGATTCTTCAGCTTGGTTTGAAAAGCTAAAATACAATTTTTGGATAAATACAACTTTAGTTACAAATACAATTTTGTATCATCATGAAATATTACACATCAATTTTTTTACAGAATACATTATGCTCAATCAGAAATAGATTGTCACCATCATTTGAAAAATACCCAACACCTACTAGACTGAGAATTAAATCTTCAAGACTGAGTGAAATGCTGGGTAGCAATCCCAACCTGCCAGCCTCCCCTGAGACATGGCCCCTGCGACTTAATTTAATAAAGTTGTGTAATGTCTCTCAGTCACCATACTTAATTGTAACATACTGTCAATCAGCGTCCCATTTAGTAACTTTTACGGAAATATGTCTCTTCCTTTCATTATATATTTTTATCCTTCCTGACTTTATTTCATTTTTTCTCTTTTCTTTCCCATGATAGATTACGGTACAAACTTTACCATAGCATGGATAGAAATTCCATGCTTGAATAATAAATAATATAGGAATTGTATAGTAGGAATGTACTACTAACCATCTGAGCAGGATGGTGACAGTGATTGTGAAACGCTCAGTGTGGTTAAAGAAGATATAAGACACAGAAAACCCAATAATAATGGGGGATTTCAAATATCCCAATACTGACTGGGTACTTGTCACCTCATGATGGAATGGAGAAATAAAATTTCTAGACACCATTAATGACTGCTTCTTGAAGTGGCTAGTCCCGGAATACACAAGGGGAGTTGCAATTGATTTAGTCACAACTGGTGTACTGGATCTGGCCCAAGAGGTGAATAGAGCTGAATCGCTGAGTAATAGTGACCATAACATAATTAAATTTAACATTCCTGTAGGGGGAAAAGAGGAACAACACAAAAATGAGGGAGCAGTTAAATAGAAATTAAAAGGAACAGTCACAAGACTGAAATGCCTGCAAGCTGCATGGAAACTTTTAAAAAAACAACATAGAGACTCAAACTAAATGTATACCCAAAATAAAAACAAAATAGCAAAATAACCAAAAAAATTCCACCATGGTTAAACAACAGAGCAAAAGAGGGAGTTAGAAGCAAAAAGGCATCATTTAAAAATTAGAAATCAAATCCAGCTGAGGAAAACAGAAAGGAGTACAAACTCTGGCAAGTCTAGTGCAAAATAATTAGGCAGGCCAAAAAAGTATCTGAAGAACAACAAGCAAAAGGCACAAAAACTAACAACAAAAATTTTTGTTATATCAGAAGCAGGAAAGCTGCCAAACAATCAGTGGAGCCACTGGACGATCAAGGTGCTAAAAGATTCATCCAAGGAACAAAAAGCCAATGCAGAAAAGCTAAACAAACTCTTTGCATTGGTTTTCATGGAGTGGAGATTCCCACACCTGAGCCATTCTTTTTAGATGACAAATCTGAGGAATTGTCCTAGACTGAGGTGTCAACAGAGGAAGTTATGGACCAAACTGATAAATTCAAGAGTAAAAAAAGCACCAGAACCAGATAGTATTCACCCAAGAATTCTGAAGCAACTCAAATATGAAATTGCAGAAATAATGATTGTGGTATGTAACCTATTGTTTAAATCAACCTCTGTACCAGATGACTGGAGGATAGCTAATATAATGCTAATTTTTAAAAAAGGCTTCAGGGGTGATCCTGGCAATTACATGGGGTAATCCTGGCAATTACAGGCAGGTAAGCCTAATTTTAGTATCAGGCAAATTGTTTGAAACTATCGTAAAGAACAGAATTATCAGACACATAAATGAACACAATTTGTTGGGGAAGAATCAGCATGGCTTTTGTAAAGAGAAATCATGCTTCTAAAATCTATTAGAATTCATAGAGGGTGTCAACAAGTATGTAGACAAGGGTGATCCAGGGAATATAGTGGACTTAGACTTTCAAGAAAGCATTTGACAAGGTGCCTCACCAAGAGATTTTAGACAAAGTAAGCAGTCATGGGATAAAAGAAAAGGTCCTCTCATGCAAAAGAGAGTGCATAGTTCTCTGAAAACATCTGCTCAGTGTGCAGCAGCAGTCAAAAAAGCCAACAGAATGTTAGGAACCATTAGCAAAGAGATAGAAAATAAGACAGAAAATATCATAATGCCTCTATATAAATCCATAGGATGCCTTCCCCTTGAATACGGTGTACAATTCTGGTCTTCCCATTTCAAAAAATGATATATTAGAATTGAAAAAACTACAAACTACAAAGAAGGGCAACAAAGGTCATTAGGGGTATGCAAAAGCTTCTATCTGAGGAGAGATTAAAAAGACTGGGACTCTTCAGTTTAGAAAAGAGATAACTAGCAGGTAATATGAAAGAGGTCTCATGAATGGTGTGGAGAAAGTGAATAGGGAATTGTAGTGAGGCAGTGTGGCCTCCCTCCAAATCAGAGGGGGAGGAGCCACCCTCCCTACCCAAGTAGGCGGAGCCAGACCAACTTCACCCCACCCACCGGAAGTGTTGACAAATGCCAGGTGATGAACTTCATAAGAAATAAGCTGAACTATTTATAAACATTAATGTGTTCAAATGAACTATAACTACTGAAGAAAAAAACTGGCTGCCACTGTGGTTCATCTGAACAACGTTTAGTGATTGTCAAAATATCAAACAAAATATTTGAAGGTACTATAAAGAAGGCCGATTTCAATTTGGTTGTGTTGGGGCTTGCGCCCTGGTCAGCGTGTTATGGTTGGACTCCCCACTGACCCAATGATGGAGCATTCCACCTCGGTTAGGGTCCTGGGCTGGGACACAGTGGAGTTGGGTGGGCCTGCCTCTCCCTACCATCCCACTCCTGGGTGGCAGCACACACCGTAAGCCAACAGGCCTATTGTCTACTTGAGCCAAAACCCCAGGCTATAGACTGCTCCCTCACCCGGCCCTTCAGAGCCCTGGCGGCCGAGCCCGGGGCTCCACTAACGGCCTATTGGCTAACTCCCCTCTTGTCAAGAGACAATGACATAGTGAGGCGGTGTGGCCTCCATCTGAGCCAGAGAGGGAGGGATAGCTGACACCGGACAACAGGAAGTGTTATTTACCCCTTCACATAACACAAGAACCAGCAGGTACCCAATGAATTAATAGGCTAAAGAAGTACATCTTCACAACACATAGTGAACCTGTGGAAGTCATTGCCAGTGGGTGTGGTGAAGGTCAAAAGTAGAACTGGGTTAGAAAAAAAAGTAGATAACTTCATGAAGGATAGGTCCACCAATGACTATTACCCAGGTAGTCAGGGACACAATCCCATGCTTTTGGTATCCCTAAGCCTTTGATTGCGAGACGCTGGGATAGGACGACAGGTGATGGATCACTAGATAATTATTGTGTTCTGTTCATTCCCTCTGAAGGATCTGGCACTGGCTACTGTCGGAAGACAGGATGGATTGTTGATCTGATCCAATATGGCCGTTCTTACGTTCTTACTACATACAGTAGTTATGATTATTTCCAAAAATGGAATTGAACCATAAAGTTTAGTAATGGTCCAAACTTCAAAGTTCATATGTTCACATCTGATGTTAAATCCTGGCCCTGCTGAAGTCCAAACTTTCATTGGCTTCACTGGGGCCAGGATTTAACTCTGGAGTTTTCTGTGGTCCTATGTTTAGTTACAATATATTAGAATTTCATAATAGAAAAGCTTAGGATGCACTGCATATTTCAGAACTGGCTTTACTGTAATGTACTTAAAACAGTGGTCTCCAACTTTTTGGTTGCACCCCCCCCCCCCCTTACCCTGGGAGCATAGTTGGGAGCTGGGGGTTGGAGCAGGGCCAGAGCTGGGGTTGAGAGCTGGGGCTGGAAGCAGTGCCATGGCTGAGCTGGGGCCGGGGCCACAGTCAGGAGCTGGGACCAGGAGCTGGGAGCCACGGTCGGGCTTGGAGCCAGAGCTGTGGCCAGGAGAGGAGCTGCGGCTGGAGGCGAGGCTGGGACTGGGGATGGGGCCAGAGCAGAGCTGGGGGCTGAGTGGAGCTGGGTGGTCTCCCCTTCCCGGAATCCTGCCATTTCCCTCTGAATGTTCCTCTGCACCCCCCAACAGGGATAGCCTACAGCTTGGGGACCATTGACTTAAAATCTAAAAGAAGAACAAAAAGAATAGAAATCTTTGACTCTGGGGCCTAGAAAGATTAGAGATCCTGGGGTCTTGACTGGAGAAGCAAAAAAAAAAAAAAAAAAAAAAAAAAAACCTGATACCTTGCTGTTGATTCTTTATAGTCGTACTAAATTAACTTTCATTGGGTAAAGAAATAAGGGAAATGAAATGTTTTCTAGTTAGGATTGCTGTTTTGAAAAACAAAATAAAATGTCCAAAATACAGAACAATGTACAGGAAATGCTTTCTAAAAATAATTTTGTTTTATTACAATAAAAATAGGTAATAGGGATTTTAAAGATTTCATGGTACATTTCCTTAGTAGAAACTTCTTTAAATGTTTACTCAGAATATAAAGACTATAGAAGTATTTTAATATGTATTTTCATGTATGTTTTACAATGTCTGCAAATATATCTTAATACTATACGATTCCTTGTAATGTGCATGTTGATAACCTAGGAATCAGCATATGAGAGGTAATCTATACATAGATAGCATTTCCTACAGAACATTTTAATATTGAAAATATGTGCATGAAGTTGAACCCACTGTGGCCTGGCCTCAGCAATGTTATAGCAGAATAATTTCCCTAATGCATAGAATGTAAGATACTCAGATGTTCTGATTTGTTGATATAATTGATATAAAAGCATAAGGTCACTGAAGATTTTACATTAGATTGCAAGGTTGAAGAAGCTGGATATGTATTACTTTTGGTTATCTGTTGGAAACGGAAGTGAAAACCTTTGAGATACTGCAGTGTTTTATTGATAGCATTGTAGGCAATATGAAAGGGGAAAGGCATGCACAAGTCTTTCCCTTCCACTTCCTATTTCTATTATTTTATCTTTTTGGGTTGATGGAGGTGTCCTGCCACAACACACAGTTTTTGTTTGTCAACTGTTTTAAGATTCTGCCCTTCTCTCTCGTTGTTCCTTTTTCTCTTTCAGCATTGTGGACTCTCCCATTGATTTCTCTCTCCCATTTCTCCTCTTTGACCCATCCAATCCCTCATGCACACAGTTTAAAAAGTTTTAAAAATTTACAAGACACCTAACAGTCAGAGGAACAAATTAAAAGAGTCCTCACTGTCTAGGACCAATACCTAGGTGAGATGGTCCCTTTCCACCCTAGCTCCAGTGAAAGTGTAAAGTTCTGCAGTTGCTACCAGGCTGTTATCCATTAGCCTTTCTCAGTTCCATCTTTCATAACAGCCTTTACCTAGTGAGTGTCTGATAAATATGAAATCCCTTCTTCCACAACCTTCTCTGGCTGCTGGAAAAGAGAAGCGGCATTCTTTCCTCCCTACCTTCTGAATACTTCCCAGCTCAGAGCTTTCTGGTTGATGCAAGATTATGGTGAGAGGGTTTCTGATAATCCAGCTCTACCTCAACCACCATTTTGGAGACTTCTGCTGTGAATAGCTCCAGTGTCTACTTCCACAGTTGCTCAGAGCTTCTCAAACTGCAGCATAGTGCCATTGATCTGATTCTTATCTAATTTCACTGATACCCACAGAATTCTGCAAACAGAGGATAACAACACTGCATTGGTTTACATGGCGAAGGTTTTCTTTACAAACTTAAGAGGTCGAAACTTGTTTATTTTAAATAAAATCTTAAATTCTAAAGTTGATGGCACTTGCCCCGTGTAAGCCGGTGGCACAGTCCGGCTGGGGTGTTGCGACCCTTCCTCAGGCCCAGGCTCCAAGGAAGGACACAGTGCCTTCCTTTAGGGGAATAAACAGTGCCCATTTACAAATCTTTAGCCCTGGCCCCCCATGGGGCGAGCTGCTTTCCCAGTCTGTAGCCCTCCGGCCCTCCTGTAGGGCAGGGCTGATATGAGGTCCGTAGTCCTGGCCTTCCCACAGGCGGGCTAGCAAGTGATCTGGTGCCCCTGGTGGGGCAGGGCAGGCAAGCAGTCTATTGCCCCCGGCCTTCAGGCGGGCAAGGCAGGCAAGCAGTTTATAGTTCCTGGCCCACAAGCCACGCAGGGTGGATGTGGCAGTCAATAGCCCCCGGCCTTCCCACAGGCAGGTCTAGCTAAATAATCTGGAGCCCCCGGCCTGGCAGACAGGCGGGGCCAGTAGAGCTCGGTATCCTAGGCTAGCCAACACAGAGAATGCCAAGCACTCCCGGGGTGGTTAGGGAAGGGGCAGCAGACCCACCAGACTCCACTGCATCCCAGCTCAGGGCCTTATCAGTGGCAAAGCCTTTTGCCACTGAGTCAGCGGGGGTCCAACCATAACACGCTGATGGGATTTAGCTCCTGCCTCAGCCACTTGCTAGTCGGCTGTCCCTGGGCCACTTCCTCCCACCCTGTCCCCAGGTACCTGCAGGTCTTAGTCTCTCTCTAGGTCCCTGGAGTAGAAAGCAAGCAGCAGTCCCACAAGTCCCTCACCATCAACCAACGGCAGGTCTGGAAACCCCTCTGGCTTGTCAGCGGAGGGCAGCTCCTCCAGGTCCCAGGGTTCCAGGGGTTCCTCCGGTCCACTGGGTTCAGTCAGCTCCCGGAAATCCCCGGAGTCAGGAAGCTCCTCCAGGTCAGGGCTGGCCTCAGGGGGTATTTCCCACCCAGGACTCTCGGGTGGCTTGTTCCAGTGACTAGGGCTCGGCGGCCCGCTCTAGTCACTAGAGCCCAACAATCCGGGCAGGTTTTGGATGCTCTGCTCGGTGGGGCGGTTACTCCAAACAACTACTGGGTCTGGGTCAGGCCTAGGCCTAGGCCACAGCCTCCGGGCAGACACATCTGCCTCCAGCAGCAGCTTCCTCCCTACTGAGCTGCTATGCCAGCCTTTTATAGTTCCCTTTCCTGCCTTGGCTCCGCCCCTCTGTTGCCGGGCAGTTTGGCCTGTAGGGCCCTGTTCTGCCCAGCAGGGGTGTCCTGACCTTTCCTCGGGCCCAGACTCCGAGGAAGGCCACAGCGCCTTCCTACGCCCAGGAAAAATTCCTGCTCACCAAGGAGTGGGCAAGTGGATTTTTCAAGCCCTGATTATAAATAAAGCAACTTAGTTTTATCGTTGTGTATCTGCTACACTATGTAATACTTTGCTGAAAAAAATTGGGTCTTTCAGGTATGATTCCATTATTATAATTGTTAGCTCCCCAAAAATGAACAAATCAAAGAAGCAAATCTGTGCCAGAAATCCCACAAGTCATCTCTGAAAACGTGACTTTGCTCCATTTTAAGCCTATGTGACTGCTCCATTCTCACTTCATCTTCGTAAGTCAGAAAAATAAAGAGTGACAAGACCAAGTATTTATCTTTCATGATGTAGGACAAGAAAATTCATTAGTAATGAATACAGCAGTTTGTGTGAATCAGGCCTTAAATAAACATAGTAAATATGAACAAAAATGCAAAATGTGTCACAAATGTCAAAAATAGCCACTATTACATGGTTTGAAACATAAAAACAGTAGTAAAAGAAATAAACAGATAACTGTCCATTCTGTCCTTATTTTCAATTACCTGAAAATATTGAGCTAACAGAAGGGAATGATGTTCTTTGCTTGTTACAGTCACCAGAGATTTTAAGCTTTCTTTGTAAAGAAGGTGATGTTTTTGAAACAGACAGTATAATCAAAATGTCATGTTGTTATCTAAATACATGGGATTAAAAATGTAAACACATGGTAAGAGACAGTTCAGCCTATTCAGTTTTGCTGCTCATTATAATACCTGAAATAATTAAGACATACTCTGTATACAGTGAGACTGTACATAACAGTTCACCAGACAGAGTGAAGAACAAAGGCTGCCCATCACCCTGAGGCATTATCATACCTGCATTGCTTTGTTCTGCTCTGCCAATTTCAATTAATTTGGGCAGCAGCTGCTGTATGCTACACACTTCTACATCCCTCTTATCCAAACCACTACAAAGAAACATGAGAAGCAAGGGCTTTGACTGCTTAAGGTGGTTTCCTGTGCCGGGGGATCTCTCACTTTGATATTTATGTGATTAAGACGATCATTTCTGTGTCTCACTACCTCTGTGAAAAACATGGCTGCATACAGAAAAAGGAACATTTAAAAATATTTAAGGGCAATAATTTCTCATAATTTAGCCTGAATTTCTTCTGATAAATATTTCCTAAGTAATGAACATTACATTTTCTGAGACAATACTCACATAGATTGAGAAAGGCACACATAAAGTACACACACTTTCTTAGAGCAACTAAATTACACCTACATCTTACATAAGGCACTGAATGGACTGGGACTTGCTTACCTTACCCTCTGCAATCCCCCAAAATAACTACACTCTAAAAAAGAGCACAGCTAGAAAAACCAAGATTCAGCTCTCAGGCAGGACCTTGGATGAGAAACCTTTTGCTAGCGGAGATCAGAGTGAGATAAGCCTGATAGTGTTCAGTTCAAGGCATAGGTCACAACTTCAATAAAGTGTTCCATCAGAATAAAAATAAAAACAAATATTTTGTAACACTTCAGCTTTGGAATTAACTATTTGTAATTTTGTATCGTTGTAAACTTTGCCATCACCATTAAAATGTGTTGAACAGTTGGTCACATTCCTTTTTTAAATTGTTTAAAAAAAAAAACAAAACTTGTATACAATAAAGTTATACTCCTCTATCTTGGAGAAGTAAAGAGAGAAAAACACCTTTTATTTCTGGGCTTTTGTTTACCTTAATTTTATGTAGTGCTTAGATACTTTCATGATAGGCACCATATAAAAATCTCTATAAAAATGGACCATCTCCTCAGCAATAAGAAGTGGAAAGCATAATAGACATTTTTACCTGGAAGAAAGATGCAAAATGGCACTTGAGGTCTACCACACTTTGGCTTTGCAAAACAAAATGGGCCAAGCCAAGAAAATTAGGCTGGGTGTCATGTTCTTCTGTATCAGATATGGTCTGGTCAGATTCCTTATACACCCCAGATGTATCCGTCATAAGATCCTTTAATGCTCTGTCAGGTATGGCTGAGGTTCATTTAAATGAAGTATATCTCACACAGTGCCACCTAGTAGCTAAATGGTATAATACCATTTAGCATCCCATTACCCTGGGAAAACCAATTCATTTAAAAAGGGTAACACTATACTATGCAAAATCATGCTCTGAGTGTCTCGAGTCTCTGTTTGCCAGAAGCTGGGAGTAGACGACAGGGGATGGATCACTTGATGATTGCCTGTTCTGTTCATACCCTCTGAAGCACTTGGCATTGGCCACTATTGGAAGGCAGGATACTGGGCTAGATGGACCATTGGTCTGAGCCAGTATGGCTGTTCTTATACTGGGGAAGGTTATTTGGGACTAGGAAGTCACCAGAGAAGGTGCTACTCAAAAAAGGATTTTCATGATGCTGTACCTACATTACTACCATCACATGTATGTACAAAATTTATTCCATTGCTAAAATTATTCCAAAACAAATTTATTCCATTGCTATAAAGTATCTCTATCTTTAGATGGCCTATATAAGATCATGAGTCCAAATACAATGAAGATATTGTAAGAATCTTAATAGTTAAAAAAGTATGAGAGAAGATGGGAAATGTTGTCACTGAGTATAAGTGATTGAAAGAGTTAATAGAGAGAAAAGAATCCTTTTCCAAACCAAAAACACAGTTCAGAACATTAATTTAATAAAATATGTCAATTTATTGAAGTCTTTGGATGTCTAAACAACATATAACAAAAATACTTTTAAACCAAAAAAATCTATACATAAAACAAGGTTACTTACCAGTAACTGATGTTCTTCGAGATGTGTTGCTCATGTCCATTCCACTATAGGTGTGTGCATGCCTCCGTGCATGGCTACCGGAAGTTTTTTTCCCCTTAGCATGTGGCATGTGCGCGGGACTCCAGGGGCCAGCAGAGCCGGGCCTACATGATCTGCTAAGGGGAAAAAAGTTCCTGTAGCCATGCACGGAGGCATGCAATGGAATGGACATGAGCAATCACTCGAAGAAGAACAAAATAATTTTCCAGTCTCTCTCTAACAGTCACCACCCATTTAGGTTAGTTCCTGTGAAATAAATTATTAATATATTAAATTATCTAAATCCGTAAATTGTCATAAGGTCAAATTCAGGCTTTGCACCAATTTTCCTGAGTGCAGGAGTACAATTAATACTGCAAAAGCAATGTTATTATGAGCTCATATCTCAGATGCCCATGGCAGGGACAATCTATGTAAAATGTGAAGCAGCTACTGAGCTAATTCCAGAATAGCTAGTATAAAAAACAAAAAATCACCATCCCCAGAACTCACGCAAACCCCATCCTCTAACAGTGTGGACATATTAGATCTCTGGAGTCCAAACTCTGAAGGTATTAAGGAGCCAAAAGTGGGACTTACCAATTGGATATTACACTCCTAGTTGCCTCTTGTAGCCCTCTACATGTAGCAGAATGTACTGTCTGAATCTGGCCAATAAAGTATGCAAATACTGTGCATGCTAAAATTCCTTCAAGTCCATAGTCAACTCAGATACTGTCTTTTATGCAACTTACCAGCGATTTTGTACTTTAAATTCCATTTCTTGTTGCAAAATGCAGTTTTCTGGAATCTCATGAAATCTTTGGTAAAAACATCCCCATAGCTTTACATAAAGCATTGAGATTCTAACCTGAAAAGTGCTGGTATAGTTGCTACAAAGGAGATCCAAGAAACAGTTTAGGTGGAAAAAGACAAGAAAGGAATCCAAAACAGCTCTCTCCCTTCCTCTTTCACAGCCAATATTCTATTAGCTCATTAAGAGTGGACAAAAGTGAAAGGCCATATTAACCCAAATGAGAGACGACCAGAAGTCTAACACACTTTCCATGAAAAGCATTGTTGAGGTGTCCACAGCTAGTTCTTCTAATTATTGATAACATTTTTCTTCACTAAAGGCAGAGATTCTCAGTGTCTTTAAGAAACTAAAAAGTGTCATAAAAGAAATTGGTTAGTTGAAGATAGTTTGTGGTATAAAATACTAAATGTCTGGGAAATAAAACATGAAGGAATTATAACTTTTACATCTTTTGAAATAACTTCCCACCCCAAAAGCAGGGAAATTTAATAAGCATAATATAAAATCTATTAAATTCCAGTAGCAGGAAATCTGCAAACTAATGTTAAACTGCAAGAACTTACTGTAAAAGATTTGTGAAAGAAATTAAGATATCACTTTCTCTACAATTTTCTCTCTATATATATCTTTATAAGTGGAGACAAAGATTGAGAAAGAGAGAAAATTGGCTGGACAGAAAAAGATATTACAAAATTAATGATATGGAGAATGAACTGCTGTGATTTTAATACACCTGATTTCTTCCAGCCAATCTTACTATAAAATAATATCATCATACAAAAGACAGAAAATTATTTAGAACTCATGAGAAAAAGTGTATCTGTCATAAACTCTGAAATATGATATCATAATGCAAGCTTCACGGGGGAATTTTATGGAGCCAAAATAGATTCTCCAATAATCATTTATGTTAGTCTGAAACCTTAAAAAATACAGATTTCATTTCTACAAATTGCATCCCAGGTACTATAGAGCACCATTCTTTTGTGCAGTGCTGGGATAAGCAATCAGATTGTCCAAGGACTGCACAAGCTCAGATGAATAAAGAAGAACGCCAAAGTATACCATATTTAAGTAGTTATCAAGGTGAAGTTACCATTTCAAAAGCAAGGCAGTATTCCACACATGCTTAATTCTGCTGACTATAAACTGGTACATAATTTACTTAAATTAATTACGTACCAGTTTATAGTCAGCAGAATTATTTAAATTCAAATGATTAGTCAAATAAAGCTCTGAATCCCACCTGCAAATAATCCAATAAAGTTAATAATTGGCATATCCTTGTAAAATTGTAGTCAATTTAACTTTGAAAGATTAAACAGAAAAGGCACTAATAATTTCTTAGTTATTATTGGGTATATTATAATTGCTTTTAATAATCTGATCTATATATATAAATAGACAGTAAGGACATGATAAATAATTTACAACTATTAAGATTTTACATAAACGTATAATTAATAAACTAGAACCTCAAAGGAACGAACAGACTCAAAATATATTTTCTTTGTCTGTTTAAGCTTTGTATTCTATAGCTGAAGGTAATATATATCTACTATTAAATAAAATATTTTAAATGTAAAGGGGCCCATAAAAATTCCACAGGTGGAGCGATGCTGTAGATAGGGGAGAAGTGACACTTGAATACTCGCTAACAGTTTGGGCCCAGGAGGCAATAAATACGTTTAAACCACTTAAAGGCTAGAAAGATTGAAACATGTACCAGGAGCTTTTGAATAAGCTTTAAGTACCACAAATACTTTTTTAATGAATGACCCTTCTGGTTGGGTTTAGTTGGATAGCATTTATTAATGCACTAATTATTGCCACAACCCTCAGATCTCCATCAGTTCTCGTAACTGTCCTTATGTTCTATAATTAAGAAGTGCCAAATCACAAAGTAAAGTGCAAGTCAATTTATCATCCTTCCTTAATCTTTTGCAAAGTCAGTCAGTTTTACAAAGAACAACAGTTGTAAATAAAGTAAAAACACTTCAAATGGAATCCCAATATAATATGACTTCTTGCATTTAATCCTAATGTATTAACTTCATCAAATGATTTCAGTAAAACATATACTTATTACTACTCCACACACACAGTTTCAGTTAGGTTTTTTTTTTTTTTTTTAAAGTTAAACAGAAAATTATTATACTGCTTTATTACAGTGACTATTTCAAAATAGCATTATTCACCTTCCTGTATAGGAACAGCTGTATCACTATAAAGCAACTTTATACCAATAAGACCACATCCACATTAACAGCTTTGTACCATTTTCACTTACTGGTATAGTTAAAATGGTACAACTTGTGTATGTAGACAAGCCCTTACAAATGTTTTGATGCCATTCTGAGATACCTATACTAAAGCAACTTACTGGTTAGTGAAAACAGGGCTATGCTTATGTGTTAAAGTTCAAATTCTGGCATGTGTTGCCCAAGTTCATTGGAGTAATTGGGATATAGGGAACCTCTTGCCTATTAGCATATTCATGAAGCAAGAATCTTTACTTCATGTTCCCACTGGAGAATCATACCTTCAAAGGAGTGTGACCTGATACCCAGAGACTCCAGATAAACAGTAGTAAGATGTTGGCACTCTCCTCCCACCTTACCCTGGACCACTAAGTTTGCTCCATTAGCTGATACATGGCCAGCTCAGCTATACTACTTCTAACTCTACAGGATTTTACCCTAAGATTTTTGTCTTGCCTTCTGCTATTTTCAGTGTATAACACCATTGTACCTCATTAGACAGATTCAGTTTCAGTGAGATGAACATTACCTAACAGCAGAAGACATAGTCTGTAAACTGGTTCAGACTAACTCAATTTGTACCAGCTAAAACAAAGTTAGAAAAATTAAGAGGACACACTTGTCCAGTAATTTTTACTGGACTGGGAATTTCCACAGAATAAATCAGGAAGTCAAATGAAACAATCTGGGTTTTAATCTCTGATGGCATCAGTATGAAAGACAACTCATAAACAATGATGGTGTATGATGAACTAAGAGACTCAGCTAATCACTATAATTGGCAAACTGTAAAGATAAATATTACAGATGTGCCACAAATGGAAAACATTCTATGAAAAAAAACAAAAAAACAAAAAAAACACTCCAAGCTTGCAGGTGGCTTTGGCCCATTTTAAATATAAGCCCAATTTTTCAAAAGTCAACTGAACATTCTCTCATTTTGTACACGACAGTACCTGATGCATATGCATACATTGGTGTTGCACACAAGCATACGTACACATAGCAGGGAGGGTTGCACTCTCAGAGTGAGCATCACTTCTGGAAAATTTGAGTTGTCTAGTATGAAAGCCATTAAAGTGTAAAGAACTGATGCAGGAAGAACATCAAATAAACAAAGTAAAGTAGCAAAAATTAGATTGAAAAAGAAAAGCAGTAAATGTGATTCATAGAACTGAAGTATAGGAAGGAAGCTTCAAATAAACTGATTTTTGAGCTTCTGGCTCAGGATACACCCTATAGTTCTTAGATCATTTAATAAGCGAACAGAACCAACTGCTTGTGACTTAACTCTATCACCAGGTAAAAATAGCAAATCACAAACAACAAATGCTTGCATCAAAATTGTTAATAGTCAGTTTCCAGTCAGAAAACTGTTCACATAGAAGATTTGGTAAACATTTATGAATAGTAAACAAATTTGTAAAAATTAATTACCTATTCATGGATAATTCATGAACAGAAGGAGGTAAATTCACACAATAAATTATTCATTGTGTATTGTCTGCCAAACTGCATAGCCATCTGCATGGTTAAAACTAAGTTCTTCTTTGAATGATTGCTGATGTATATTCCACTCACGTGTGCACACACCCAGCATACTGGACACATGTGCTCTGCAGCTCCTTGTGGCTCCTCCTAAAGCTATGTAAGGGCTGCACCATTCTGACTTCTCTCAGTTCCTTTTCATTGCCCATGGCCTCAGTTGGAGCTCCCTGGGCAGTTTGCCTCACCATTACCGCATCAGCAAATTTTCTCCTTGTCTTTCTTTTGAATAGTTAGTTAGTACCCAGTAGTTAGCTTTAGTTAATTGTTACTTTGATGCGAAGCCCGATGGTATGCACTCACCATGCTTTAACAACATGTCTGTCACATGGGGTAGCTATGCCAAATAGTGACCCACACACAAGTTGCCTTTTGTGTCTTGGTGAGGGACACATTAAAAAGAGGTACAGTATCTGCTGATCTTTCAAGAAAAAATACTGATAGAATTCTGAATCTCAGACAGCACCTCATGGAGCAGATGCCCTGCTTCAGCCACATGGCCTTCGTCTGATTGCCCAGTCACCCAGGCAGCTACAGAGGTTGTGGTAGATTTTGACAGGCTTCTGGACTAAGATTCTTCTTAATGGATAAACAGAGGCCAATCTTTCTCTGTGGAGCCTGCCTCTATAATAGAGGACCCATAAAACAAACTGGAGCCATTCCTGATCCAAGAGCGACTTCTCCTCCTCAGTGAAAGGTTTGCATCACTGGAACTCCTCAGGTACCTGGGTTAGAGCCACAACCTCAACCCACATCTCCTGGTAACTCAATAAGAACATATTGGTACAATACCATTGACTCTGGTACCATCTGTGGAATGGTCCTGAGCCTGGAATCAATGCACATGACTGCAGCACTATTGTCAGTAGCAACAACTCCAACAGGCTTATCAGGCAGAAATTGATTTGCTTTGCCTATACATTCCAGACTCTCCTGTTGTATGAGTGCTGTACAATAGAGGTGCCTCCTGCAGTTTTTGGCATGACTGAATCTGTTGCTCCAGTGCACAGACTGTCAACGGTGCTGGTGTCAGTACTGGCTAAGAAGCCTACAAAAGATGAAACATGGGTGTCATCTTTGACACCAACGTCCTCCATGGCAGTAGAGAGTTATTCTTGAACGTCAACATGAGTCTCTATTTCTGGCCCCCAATTCCTCCTCCTCTATTCCAGAGGAGTTTAAGTCCTATCAACCCTCCTAAGGGGGGGTGGGGGAGGGGGTGGCTGCAGTGCTGGGCATTCAAGAGGAGTTCTTCCAAGAGAACACACACAAGTTTCTGGACACAAGTTTCTTCAGTTGTCAGCCTCTGCAAGGACTGCCCAGCCGATAAACAAGGCTCACTTGTGTTGCAACGCAGTACCTGATATGTCCACCTCTCGCCCCCACCTACCCACCTGGTGCATCAGTAAAACCTCGACCTGACCTTATTAGGCCATTAGCTCACTCCTGCTGAAACTGACCTTATTAGGCAATTTCCTTGCTCCTCCTGAAACTGACCAGGTGACTGGGAGCAGCTGGCTATGTGACCGGTAGCACAGCCACCCTAACGGTCGGCTCACCTCCCAGCCAAAGGTTTGCCCTGATTCAAATGTCTCCCCTCCAATCAGGAGTAACCTTGGCCACCTGAAGTGATTAGTTTAAAGCCAGGGCACGCCCCAGGCTCCAGAGAGAACTCACCATCTGCTAGACACACCAGCTGCCCTGTTTTTTCCTCTCCCACTCCGGACTCCGAGCCTGAACGTGTAAGCTTGCTCTGTGTTGCTACTTAGCTTCAGGGGTGATGTTGCAACTTTCCCTCCTGGGACTGGTAAGATCCTAACCTTCTTTCTCTTTCAGTTTCTGTTTTAAATCTGCTCTGAAAGCAGAAGCCGCCCCCCCCCCCCATTGCTAACCTTCTCCCTCTTTCAGTTTCTGTTTTAAATCTGCTCTGAAAGCAGAAGCTGCCCCCCCCCATTGCTAACTCTCTTTCCCTTTCAGTTTCTGTTTTAAACCTACTCTGAAAGCAGAAACCGCCCCCACCCCATTGCTAACCTTCTCTCTCTTTCAGTTTCTGTTTTAAATCTGCTCTGAAAGCAGAAGCCGCCCCTCCCCCCATTGCTAACCCTCTCTCTCATTTAGTTTCTGTTTTAACTGCCTGTGTGCCCCTTTGCAGTTAACTGCCTGTGTGCCCCTTTGCAGTTAACTGCCCGTGTGACCCCCCTTCTGTGCAGTTTGTGTGTTACGCCCCGTTTGCCCCTTTGCAGTTGACTGCCCGTTTGCCCCTTTGCAGTTGACTGCCCGTGTGACTCCCCCTTCTGTGCCTTGTAATTAACTCATTGTCTGTGAAATCTCTGTGAGAGCATTCCCTCCTGTAGATAACTGCTTCTGCCTCTGTGCTTTTCAGTTAAGTCTGTGTAACCCCTTTCTGTTTCCTACAAGCAACTAGTCCTGTAGTTAATTGCTTCTGCCTCTGTGCTTTTCAGTTAAGTCTGTGTAACACCTTTCTGTTTCCTACAAGCAACTAGTTGTCTGTGTAGCATAGTGGTAAGTGTCCCTGTCTACCATGTGGAAGACCAGGGTTTGTTTCCTGGTCAAGGAACCACTGTCTGGTTAATGTTAGTTTAGGTCTTTGTAGTTAGTTGCCTGTTTAATACTTTCTTATATCAGTTTGTTTTGTGCTTAATTGTTTTTATGTCCTTTTATAACTAGTTAAACCTATATTACTCCTGTGTTTTATAATTAAACTCATTTATTTCCAATTGATTAATTATTGACTCTGGGGGATCTTTTACCTGTCGGAACAACTTGGAGCCAGCAAAGATCTTTTTGGCACACATCAGTTTCCTTAGTTCCTATGGCTAAGCGCATGGAGAAACATTTCTATGTTTCCATGGAAGGCTTTAAATGTTTTTATTTCCACTTCTGCTCTCTGAAAAAAATTCATGAGCCTTTATTAGGACTCCTGTACTAGCTCTATTAGTTAGAATCTATACTTCAGCCATGAACAGATGGCAGTACAGGGCCTGGCAATCTCAGCAGTATCAGCAATACTTCCAGCAGTATTACAGGCTATGCTACATACTAATACTTCTAGACAACATTATTTTTCAAAAAGGAGGAATAAGCTGCAGGGGAAGAGATCCTCTGGCTCCAAATCCAAGTAGACAACTAGTCCTCATTCTAGTCCATCATTCTTTGGGAAGCAACCCTTTTGACTTCCACCTCGAGGATAGCCATCCACTTAGGAGTGATCTTCCTGTCATTTCCCTCTTCTTTGGGCCAGACTGTTCTGCTTTTTCAATGTTTGGGAAGCCATAATCTTAAGCACCATGCAATTGGGACACTCTATCCAATTCCTCCCCGTTCCCCTTACCCACCCCACCAACCCTGTCCCCCTTTCAGGGACCCATCTCATGAGTCATCGCTTCTATAATTTTAGATTCTACTCACTTCAGGGGCCATAGAAGAAAGGAGCAAGAGGTTTTACTCCTGGTATCTTCTGATCTCCAAGTCCAAAGGGGTTTGAGACCTATACTCAACCTTAGAATCTTAGCAAATACATAAAATATATGAGATTTTGCATGGTCATCGGAGGAAAAAAACTTCTCTCCTTAGATCACAATGATTGGTTCACTGTTCTTGGTCTTCACGATGCTTACTTCCATGTGGCAGTATTGCCAAGCCACAGCAAGTTCCTGAGATTCATGGTCATGGGCCAACATTAGCAATACACAGTACTTCTCTTTGGCCTGTCTTCGGCCCCATGTGTATTTCAACAAATGCATGGCAATGGTGGCAGCTTATTTGTGGAGGGAGGGGATTTATGTCTTCCCCTACTTCAACAATAGGCTAGCGCAAGGCAGAACTGAAGGCCAGATTCTCCAATATAGCCAGTTCATACTATCTCTAGTCTATCGTCTGGGTCTTATATGAACTAAGGGAAAGTACACATTAGTTCCAACAGAGAAAACTGACTTCATCAGGGGCCTACTCAATTCTACTAATTCACTGGCTTTTCTCCCACAAGACTGGTTTCAGTCAATTAACAGTTCTGCCTGTCTCTCAGGTCTAACTCTATCACACAGTCTGAATATATTTAAGGCAACAGGGCTATGTTGCCTTATGTACTTACATAATTTTCTATGCAAGACTGAATCTCCACACTTTTCAGAGATGGTTGAAGTAAGTCTATTGCCTAAATTATCATCCTTCGGACAAACTGGTCCTGCAGTCCTAGAGTCCCTAGCTTGGTGGATGGATCAGAGGAATGTTTGTGGAGTTTTACCTTTTTCTTCTCATCCTTCCCTGGCCAAAGCAATAGTTACTGATGTTTCAGTGACATGTTGCAGTGCACTCTGTGACACACTGCACCCGATGTACACCCTTATGGTGTGATTGTGTATTGTTTAATGCAAAATATGTCATGTAAGGTGTTTTTGAAATGCTCATGAAATATGGAACATTATTGTTATAGGAGTATGTTTCTTGCAATGTCATATGTGTGGTTATAAGGCTCTGTTATGTAATATTCCCAAATGTGTTTCTCACATTGCTTGAGGCAATCCAGGTAAACACTAAAGGTAGGAAGATAGATCACGCCTCGTTAAGGCATGCATAAAACAACCCAGCTCTTCCAGAAACAATGGACTGGTCTAAGCATCTGATAAGGGGATGCTCATCAAGTGGACGACGTGGAGAAACCATGCACAGATACTTTTGTTACATGATCCTCAAAGTGCACGGGGGGGAGAGGAGGGGGGAGGGTGAAGTCCCAGAGAGAGGCATGGAGACATTGGAAATAGAGGGGACATTTTGCTCTCAGGAGTTCTCTTGTAATCCATTTACAAGACAACATCAAAACTGTCCACAGGAGGACAGCCTGGTTGGGGGCTAACCAACCAGCCTGTGGTGAGAACTGTCTAAAGACTGTAAGGTTACTGAAATGTTTAGTTTAGAATGCAATTTGCCTTTTATTTACTCTTGATCAAATCTGATTTATATTCCTCTCTCTTATAATCACTTAAAATCTTTCTGTACTTAATAAACGTATTCGTTTGTTTTATCTAAAGCAGTGCATGTGGTTTGGGTGTATTTAGAGACTTCGTTTAGAGTGACAGAGCTGGTACATATCAATTTCTTTGATAAATTATCGGACATATATGAGTTTGCAGCGTGCAGTGGGCAGCACTGAACTCTGTAAAACAGAACTTTGCTGTGTCATTTTATTGCACAATCCCATAAGTGGCAGGCCAGAAGCATTCATTCACTAAATCAGGGACCACTTGCTTGCAGGAGGCTATGCGTGGGCTAACCTAGGAGTGGGGCAGGGCAAGTGCAAGATGGTGCCCAGAAGTGAGGGCTTGCGGTGACACAGCTATATACCAGTCCAGATTGCAGAGGGGAACGTTACACACTCTCAGTGAATTTGTGAATCTAAGCATTATAGACAGAGCAAGAGTTATTGTTATGTAACTATCCCCAGAAGCCTTGAGTGATTTACAATGCCTGCCAGGCTTTTCTCACTCACATCAAGGATTTGCCGGTTCAGATATTTACTGACTGTGCGACTGCAATGTAATATGTAAACAGACAAGGTGGGGCTTGGTCCAATTCATTCTGTCAGGAAGCAATGAGATACTAGCATTTTTCCATCAAAGATGATATTGTCCCCTCTGTCACCCATTTACATGGTTGTCACAATCGGTTGGCTGACTATCTCAGCAGGGATTTTTCCTGGATGCATGAATGATCCCTAAAAAACTGTGCACGAGGATCATCTTTAGTGTCTGGGGAGTTCTGTGTGGGGACCTATTCACAACAAAGGACAACAAAAAATATCAGTTTCGTTCTCAGGAAGGTCACAGCCCAGGTTTATTGTCCAATGCTTTTCTGCTGAGTTTGGGACAGAGGCTAAATATATGCTTTTCCACCAATCCCTCAGATCATCCTCAAGCTGAAACAGGATTGAGCCAAGATAATACACGAGCATGGTCAAGCTGGTGCTGGTTCTCTGATCCTCACAGTCTCTTGACCCAACCTCCATGTCCTCTTCCACTTCTTCCAGACCTTCCGTCACATTTCAAATATGACATCCAGACCCAAGCTCCCTCTGCCTCACAGCATGGATGTTGACTGGCTAGATCAAGCAGAAAAGGGTTGTTCAGAGGCAGTTCAGCAGATCTGTTTAATAGTAGAAAGGAGTCCACTAGGTTGGCTTATTTGGCTACATGGAAGCGTTTCTTGAACTGATCTACATTTCAGGGGATTTAGCCATCAGATACCAACGTTCAGGACATTTTAGAGAATCTGTTACACCTCAAATCTTCTGGACTTTCTAACAGGTCACTGAGGGTCCACTTAGCAACAATCTCAGCCATCTACCAGTTCAAGGAAAGTCAGTGTTCTCTAATCCCATTGTTGTTAGATTCCTAAAAGGTATTCATCTCTTCCTTCCAGTAAAGGACACTTCCTCTTTGGGATCTTAATACAGTATTGGCTGCCCTGTCCCGGTCCTCCGCTGAGTCTTTAGCTACTGGCTGTCTCTCTCACCTCTGCCAGAAGATAGTCTCATAGCAATAACCTTAGCCAGAAGGGCAGGTGAACAGGCCTTGATGGCAGGCCAACTGTATTCCCAATTTTTCAAAGATCAATTGGCCACAGCCTAATTTTTTAACTACACTTGTATCTGTGTTTCATCTAAATCAGACTATATATTTACCCATATTTTTTTCCAAAGCCACATTCAAATACAAAGGAACAGTGCCTTTACACATTAGATGCGAGACAAGCACTGATGTTCTATTTAGACAGATTTATGTATCTTTTGAGTATCTTCTACACTTTTTCTTTCCTATGCTGACAGAATGAAAGGCCAAGTGATTTTAGCAGAAACAATTTCCAGATGAATTTTTTCCTGGATCACAAAGGCATATAGGGTTGCAGAACCCCTCCTTTACAAGAACTCGAGCTATTTCCATAGCTTTTTTCAGGGATGTTCTCATGCTAAATGTATATAGGGCTGATACTTGGTCCTCTGTTCATATCTTTACCCAACACTACGCTTTCATAACTGCTTCAAGATCTGAAGTTCACTTTAGGAAGGCAGTCCTGCAGTTTCTATTTAAATAGACTCCAAACCCCAGCCTCTGACAGAACTGCTTGTGAGTCACCTGAATGGAATACACATCTGCAATCAGTTGAAGAAGAAAAATGGTTACTTACCTTTCTTGTAAGTGGTATCCTTCAAGATATGGGTGCAGACATGTATTCCGTGACCTCCCATTCCCTGTCCCTTCTGCATCAAAGTCTTCAGCACATATTTCAATGCAAAGCAACTGAGGGGGAGTCAAGAGAGTGTTGCCCTAATCTAGCCTTGGGAGGGACCATGAGGAGGGTGTATGCACCACCCCAATGAATACTGCAATAGAAAGCTTTCCGGATCCAGCATATTGCGCATGAAAATGCCTAAGTGTAATCTATATCTGCACCCACATCTCAAAGCACAGTTACAATATGGTTTTTGTTTGTTTTTATTTATTTGCTCCTTTCTGAAGAGTTATTTTTAAAATTTAAGGAAAATCTGCATCTAAGGAAAAAAACTTAAAAGTTGAGGCTGACAACATAAAAGTTGAGGCTGACTGGTCAGGTGGCAGTAATAGTCTTAACTTCACAAGTTTCCTAAAAACTAGCCTCCAATAACTTTGGTAGACTGCTCAGTATCTGATAAGCATTACCTAGCCCTCAAAATGGCCTCATAAATAAAGACCATCATCACAAGCAGCAACAAAAAAACTGGATCCAATCTGTAAGTCCTAAAACTCACACAGTTTATAGGCAAGCTTTTTGAAGAATAAGTATGCTAAGAAATGTAATCACATGCTTGCTTACTTCTTGAAATTTCAAACAAAACTTATTTTATAAGATTGTGACACCAGAAAACAGAGGAGACAAAGAATTGTTTTGAAATTATACTTCTTTGTGAGCTGCAAGTTGAAATGTTTGTTTGACCTTATGTACAAATATTTACTCCCATTTTCAGCAAAAGTGAACTCTGATTATAGCCCTGTAAAGCTAAATATGTGCACATTTGTTATTCATTCAGTTGAGTACAAGAAATACATTTTTATCGTTGCAAAATACTTCAGAAGATATTCTGAAGAGAGCTTTCCCTGAATCAAAAATTACAAATCATTTAACAATTTTCTCTATCACCAGAATGCATGCTTTTATTATAATAGTGTAGAGTTTATTGTTGAATATTAATTAATTTACTATTTTTTTGCTAAACTATATAATTTTCCTCAACTTAAGCATGTTCTCTTAGCCAAAGAATAATATTAGAAACCACAAAAATAGCAGCATAGCATAATTTTATGGAAACATCTATAAAGAATACTTGCATGAGAAACTAGAGTGAGAATACAATGCATACATCCCATTTGTTTGAAATCTTCAGCTGTTCTCCATAGAATCTCCTTTCAAAGTTCTAGGAGAAATTCTATAATTCAAAAATATGCTTCATTTATTTATGATCCAGTGTGTTTATCAATCTGCCACTTATTTTTTCCTTCTGCACACTGATTAGTTTGATGTCATCTTGTCATCAACATTCCCCCAAACCACTTGAAACATGCATCATTTTTGTGTATGTGCAAAATTTTATGAAACATGATTAATTCAAACAACCCTTTTATGAACAAAAAAACAATCTAACTTCTTTTATTCATAAATCTCTTTGCACACAGTTTCATACATAAATATGTTGTTCAAGTGATAAGCAAAAAAAAAAAAATCACAGCCTTACAAGCACTTAATGAGATCTGCTTGTATACTTAACTGTATAGTTCCATAACTGAAAATACAATTTTGGTGAAGTATGTGTTTCATTACTGGCATGTACAATACAATTTTCATATCAAGAGTAAAACAGCTTCCTGATTGGTAACAACTCAATGACGTCAATGGCAGTGCAAAGTGCTATCATGTCGAAGGATATGCATTTTGGAAAGACAGTCACTCCATGTGTCCATGGAAGCAAGGATAACTTACCAAACAACAATTATAGGTGAAGAAGCAGCTCCACGTGCTTGGTACAGAGCATATGCTTTTACAAGAAAAAGTAGGATTAAGTGATGGAAATACCTGGAATATGAAGTCAGAGTCCAAGTTAGACATGCTAATTTTGGAGGAAGCTTGTGACTCAGATTAACAAGACTTCACAAGGAAGTAAATGTAAGTACAACACACCTCTATGGCATGGAAATTCCCATGTTGCACCTCAAGCATGTGGGGTGTGGGGGGAATAGGGGCTATGCACCCAGTATTCCCCCCATCCTAAACAAGCAGGTAGGGAAAGGTAGAGCCTTGGCATTAAAGAATTTTATCCAATTGAATGAAAGTTGTAATGACCTCGTAATTCACATTTTAACTTCACTCAAACATAACATTTGGTTATAATAAATATCACTGCATTTTACAGATATTTAAGAGTGAATTTCAGAAAAGTCTTTTACAGTATATGTTATTAATTCCCATTCCTAAATTAATTTTAAATATTCCTATATGCGGTTGATTTCTTAGAGAAGTTATAAAACAATTCAATTTAGACAAGGTCTACACTTATTCAAATGCTGTTTTCAAATAATTTCCATTTTAGAAGCATAAGGCCTCTCACCATATTAGGAGTTCAACTAATACTGAAAAAGAGAACCTTCATGAAAAAAACATTAGTAAGTTTGATAGCACAAAACCATCTCAGTTTTCTCTTTTTATTTTTATTGTCGCTGTTGTTGAGTATTTTATTGTTCTGGAAAGGTGGCCATTTAAAAAAAATCTGTGGGACAATGCTGTAGTAAGAATTTTATTTCGATATACTAAATGACTGTGAGTGTGATAAGCCATGATGAAATGTAATCCTGACTTGTGGACTCCCTACTGAAAAGAGAAAAAATAAAAATAAAATAAATAACACAAATTCCTACCCAAACCTAAGGTGACCATTATGGAGACATAACAGTTTGACTATTTTATTTTGCGCTGTAGTGTAAAGAAAGCAACAATATGAAACCTTCCTATAGATATTTCCCATTAATGTTATATTCAAAAGTAGAACTATAGGTATCACTTTTCCCTACCAAATTAAAAATCTTTAGAAAACTGCATTCTGCCTTCACAGTCATCATCAACAAAATCATCATCATAATTGGTAATTATTTGGCTTTTTCTGAGCTCTACCTTGTATTAATAGAAAAAATCATTCTTTAGCCACTGCAATTTTATCCATCATCTCTGTGAAGAATAGACCTGATATCCAACTATTCAGCCTAATGGCAATTGAAAGCTTACCTCCTAATGAACTATCAGTGATAATGTTTTATAGGCACACAGAAGTTGCTTATAAAACCATGATTTTTAACACTCTCAGACATCTGGCTGTTTTACAGGATGTATCCAATAAAGTCCACTTTTGCTTGGAAAATGGTTACTGCAGGAAGCCATGATATATGGACTAAACCACAAAAGAAAAATACATACATTAATATGCAAATTATGCTCGCAAAGCCCTACAAGGAGATAAAGAAGCCAACTGACTTTTCCATTCTGTCTACACAGGAAGAAAATAATATTTAAAAACTGGAAACTTTTAGTTTTCAAGTTAGCCTAATTTACATTCTTCTGTTCACATTGCACTGAACTGTTTTTATCCAGTAGAGAAACTGTTACTCATTGAGCTCACAAACATTAAAGCAGGATAGGCAATAATACTTAGTTAATGTAACTCCAAGTTGCAAGAATAAATGTATTACTCTGAAAGAGGTTACCATTACAGACAACTAAGTCAAACTGAGATCAAGCCTTCTGTATAACCAGGAATGCCTTTTATTTGTAAATAATTAGAATAAGTGGGAGATGGATTACACATAAGGCATTATTAGTTTCTAAAATTCACTGTGATGCACTGTGCCTTATAGGTCAGTAAAATATGTTCGTCAGTCTCTATATTGTGGAATTATAAAATGTTCAGCCAGAAGTTTGCCTTGTTCCCTGCTTTATCTAAAATGTGTTTCAAATGCAGTTAAGCTTTTCTATTCTTTTTTACATCAGCCCAACATATAAAAAGTATTCAGTAGTTTCTGTTTGAAATTCTAAAATTACAGGCATATAATAAAAATATGTTATAAAATGACAAATAGTAAAAAAGAGGTCAGATACAAAATCTTTTGAGCTGGAGGGAAAAAAGTCTATTAATAACTCGGTACAAGGAAAACAAAAGCCAGCAGAACATTTCATTGACAAAATGGGTTTAAAGACCCATGTTGCGTCCTCTTCCCAACCTTTCAAAATACCTTTAGCCAAATATCATATGAACAAATGCCAAACATTTGTTTACATCACCCCTAGTTGCTCTTTTCAGTGTGGGGCATTTTACGAAATGTCCTCCCAAGAGGTTCACATCAGCAGATGAGCAGAGTATTTCACTACTGGGATCTCTGTCAGATTCCCAATGACTTTGTGCGACCCCCAGAGTGCAGATCTAAATAAGATATATATTGTGCTGCACATCTAGAGGATGGCTATTACGTCAGTAAGTGCTTGAATGTTCATGTAATGCTGAGGCTTTCATTTAGGAAACAAAACAACACTGATCTTTACCTTACTTGACATTTAGCTGTCATTTAAGCTCATAGCATTTATTTTTATTTTTTAATCACAGATATTTCAAAGCTTTAGCAATTTCAGATTATCCAGAGATTTTGTATGCCGCCCACCCTATTGTGTAGTTAATACAATGCTGTTGCTCTCACAACAAGCATTTTTCCCATACAACTTAACCTATTCTATCCCTCCACTCAGTTGGAGAAGTGCCTAGAAAACAAGTAGTACAAGAAAATTAATCTGACAAGAGACCTGAATTCTGTAGGAGGTTACTAGAATTGAGCTGAGGTAAGCTGTCTTCTGAAGAAAACACCTTGCTAGCACATTCCACTATAGCATCACATCATTCTTTGCCCACAGTTGTAGGACCCAACAAACTTTCAAGGTCAGAGGTAAAATAGACACTGTGGTATTGAATGGAAACATAGGATAACCAATGAAAATTACATTTCCACTTTGCATCCTAAAATCAGTACATCTTTTACCCACTAATATATAACTGCTCATCATTAGTGTCCATCTCAGCACATCTTGCTCTATTTTCTATTTTATTAGGTTTGTTATAGTATGAAAAATAAATAGCATTTGTTACGAAAGCAGTCAATATACGAAATTAACAGACATATTCTGCTTCAGGGCATAAAATGCAAGAAAATTGTCAGACATTAATAATGTAGACAAAGCATTTTCAGGGAAAAATAAGGATCGGATGGAACAGAAGATAAATCAGACCCAACTGCTCACTGTTTGTTGTTTCACAATCTGTTGTATTTTATCGAATATGACTAGTACAAGTCTGTTACATCCCTAAAAAAACATTAGCGGAAATTAATATGTAAATTACTATGGTGCTTGTGTGGGAAGCCATTTCATTAATTTGAATTCACTGACATAACTGTGTACTCTAAATTTATGAGTTTTTCAAATGCCATTCCAGGGAGATTACAGCATTTATTGAATTTTGCTTTAGAAGCATTATATGCATCAAATAATTTTGGCACAGCAATACTGTACATGAACGGTTTGGGATTTAATCCATATGATATGAATCATATTTTAAGTATTGTGTCTTTGAATACATGTATATATCCTGAAATATTCTAGATGTCTTGTAGTTATTTCAATTTCAATTAAATTTAAACACAAATGTAAACCAAATTAGAAAAATCCAGCTATTCTGCTTCTCAGTAAACTAGATACTGTTAATTATTCTATTGCTGAAATAAATGCACTGCAAAATTTGTGGCTATGCAACTGTCCATCTGGAAAGACGATGGGGTAAGTGCCAAAGCAGTTCATTTACTACGCTGTAGCTTTGCAGGTGGCTAGAAAGCCCAATTCTCAAGCGACAGTCCTTGCCATAAATAGTGCAGGCATTAACTGCCATCACACTACTACTACTACTTAAGGCCTACTGCACTTTCCTCTTTATGTTCTTTGCTTTCCTTTCCGGACCTTGCTACAGAGGTAGAGCTGGTCAGTATGAGAAGACTGACTCATTCCCCCAGGTGATCAGAAGAGGGGGGAGACTACATAGGTGCAAGCCAGGTAGGAGAAGCCTTTTTTCACCTGGACTAAGTGGAGCAGCTGCAGCATGGAGCAGCAAGGACTCCAGCTCTCCAGTCTAAATGGCACTGCATGAGAACAAGTAAGAGCAAGGTAAGGGGGAAGTCTTGTCTGTAGTAGGAGAGTCAGGCAGGTGCTAACAGAAGGGGAAGGGGAAGCAATTAGTGAGAGAGCTTAGAGCCACATCTGATCAACGGGAGATAGGGAGAAGGGAAACGAGCCACCCCACCCCCCAACACCAGGGCTCTGTAGTGGGCAGGCTGAGGGAGAGGATGAGAGAAATCAGGTTTCAGGCTTTGCTTCAAGTCACAGCGGGCATGTGATAGGAGTGGGGAAGATGGCTTCCATCTTTCAGCTGGGCACAGCAGGAGTGCTAGAACGAGGAAAGACCAGAATGGAGTGGGGTAGGATTCCCACCAGTTAGGCAAGTGGCTAGACCCAGGACTGGGGTTGGTGGATCCCAGGGTGGTCTTTCTGTTTATCAAGGGAGTCCCCTTGAATGAGGTGGATCCAGGGCAAACAAACACCCCTGTGGGTGAGCTGGCTACCTTTGTGGGTGGGTCAGCCAGCAGAGAATTAATTCAAGAGGTCCAGGTGGTTGCTTCTGAGATTGTTTCCACTGCACGTCACTGTCTGCAAAGTGTCCTGGGTCGTCGGGACATTTGATTCAACTGGCCGCAGGAGAGGAGGCTGACACTGCTAGAAGGAGTGAGTTTGATCAGCACCAGATGGATGTTGCAAGAGCTGGGAGTGCAGGTAAGCCCCTGCAACCCATCGCGGCAATAGGTGTCTTGGTGGGGTACAGGGACCTGGCCCACTTGAGAATAGGGTAGCAGGGCCATTCAATCAATTACCTATTCAGAACTTGCCGGTTCCCCCCCTAGGCTTGGTCCCTAAGAAGGCTCTGGGTGAATATCAATTAATTCATCACTTATCATACCCCTGGGGTAGCTTACTTAATGATTGAATAGACCCAGCTTTGTGTCCTGGATGCTATTCCTCCATCGATGAGGCCATGTGTATGGTTAGGGGAAATGTGGCTGAGTGGGCTTGTGGCCCAGGGGAAATGTTGGCTAAGTGTGGTATCAAGTCCGCTTTTCGACTGCTGCCAGTGCATCCATCAGACTTCAATTTTTTGGGTTTCTCTTTCAAGGGACAATTTTATTTTGATAAAGCTATGCCCATGAAATGTGCAATATCCTGTTCTGCATTTGAAAAATTTAGTACATTGCTACACTAGCCAGTGATGCGGGAAGCTAGATTACAGCAAGTAGGGAATTATTTAGACGATATTTTGTTCACAGGCACAGTAAAGTTGGACAAGTGCATTAACCTGTCGTACACCTTTCAGGCCCTTGCTAAAAAACTGGGGGTATCTCTAGTGGAGGAAAAAACAGGGAACTTCCATTACACTGACCTACTTAGGGATCAAGCTAGACACAAGGGCTGGTACAACACAACTCACTCAGGATAAGTTTCAGGAGCTACTGGGATTGCTTGGGAGAGGAATAGGGGCCAAGCAAGTTACATTCTGTGAGCTGCAATCTATTACTGGGCACCTTGACTTTGCCTTCTAGGTGGTAGCCTCAGGATGGGCATTTAGTGCCTGGCTGGCAGCAGCCACCACAGGCATAGCATGACATTACCATTTTATAAGAGTTACTAGAGAGATGGGGGAGGAATTGAAGGTTTGGAAACAGTTTGAGACATTTTAGTGGTGTGTCCTTATGCAGAGAGGAATGGTTACTGAAGGCTGATTTAAAAATCCATTGGGCTGCTTTTGGGAGCTATGGGTTTTGGGGTATTGTACCAAGGCAGGTGGTGAGCCCAGAAATGGCCCTCTACCTAGATGCAGAAAGGGATAGTGTGGGACTTGACAC
Source organism: Emydura macquarii macquarii (assembly GCF_026122565.2). Taxonomy (NCBI): domain Eukaryota; kingdom Metazoa; phylum Chordata; order Testudines; family Chelidae; genus Emydura; species Emydura macquarii. Next base: position 15,879,706 of record NW_027132773.1, read on the forward strand.
TTCTGGAATTTTCCCGCCATTTTGGTTGTAATGGTCATTAGAGGAACGGAGTTTGCTAATAAAAGGGTGTGTTTCTGGTGCAACAACATGTCAGTAGTACATTAACAATTGCCAGTCCACTGGATCACACAGGGTCATGAGGTTGGTAAGGGCCATTGTGCTACAATGTTTAAGCCTTAATATCTATTTCTTTTCCAAGCATGTGCCTAAGGTTGATAACGGCTTAGCAGATGCATTGTTTCGTTGTCAGATGGACAGATTTCGGGAGCTGGTACCAAGAGCCAGCAAGGAACCTGAGCAGCTGCTGCTAGCAGTATGGAACCTTAGCATAATGGTCAGTTTAGTGCAGAGGTCAGTGGCTCCATGAACACTGTGGCGCTATGAAAGAACTTTTAATGATTTTGTGCAATTTCAGGATCTGGAATGCCAGTGGCGCAGATGGCCTGTTACAGAGGAATGTGTCCTGCAGTACCTGATGTCATTAGCATCCTCTCCTCAACTATCTCCAATTGCCTCTTGGCCCTTACATTTGTCAGTAGGCTGCATAGCTACTCAGATTCTTGCAGCCGTTTCTTAGTTTGAAGGTTTCTAGCAGGGTGGTCCCACAGAACTGGCCCAAAGGAGGATACCCATCAACCCACCACAATTAATATGCATAGGGATCTCATGCAGCTCTCGGAGAATTTATGTTGTTGTGGACAGGAGGTGGCCTTGTTCAGGGCAGCATTTTTTGGAGCTTTTAGGATCAGAGATTTAGTAGCTGGGTCTTCTGGAAGGGCTTTGGAACTGCTGGATATATACTGGGAGGGGCAAGCAGTTATGTTAACCTTGTGTAAGTCAAAGATGGATCAAGGAGGCCGGGTGAATCCATAATCCTCTGGGAGGTTGGTGAGCCCAGAGCTTCTCCTGTTGAAGCTCTGAGGACATACATGGTGATAAGACAGGGGAGGGATGGGTCCCTCTTTGTGCACAGTGACAGTAGTCCTCTCACAACATACCAGTTTGTTACAATGTTGAGATGGGGATTGACGAGTCTCAGGCTCCCACCCCATGAATTTGGTTCCCACTCATTCAAGATTGGGTTGGCAACAGCTCGATATGGGGGCTATGGCAATTCAGGCAATTGGGCACTGGCATTCAGAATCATACAGAACGTACATGAGACCCAAGTGGGGAATCAGTGTTAATTTTCTATTATATTTAAATTCCAGATGAGGGAAGACGGGTCAGGCAGATGGTGGTGTGGATCTGTGAGCACAGTACTGTTTACTGAGTACACGGGCGGGCTTCCAGGTTGTCTAAAGGTTCGCAGCTGGGGCTTGGTGAGGAAGCAGTCCTGAGCTGTCACAGAAGAAGGGGAACATTACAGGATCAACTGTTATCCCTTCTGTATACCAGGAGGGCCATTGAGAGAGCATGAGATATAATTATGTGCACCATGGGGGAATGATTTGGGAATGTGTAAAGGGGTAGCATTAATTCTTAGAGCTAAGAGGGAGCTGGGGCAGATCTTCAAACTTTTTCCAGGCATAAAAATTGTATGGTTGGACATGCTACAACACAGCATTTAGTGGGGAGCTGTGAAGCCCCCTTGGGTTGACAAAGCTAGGAGGTATGTGAAAAGGAAGGTGGTCAAATTCACAGGGGTTAGAGGAAGGTTAATAATTTCACAATCTGACATAGCATATGGGGCACCAGAATTATGGAGGGAGGATGAGGTTCACCTGTTGGACTTGGGGACTGCCATATTTTTGGCCAATATTAAAGGGAGTTTTAGTAAATGCTTGGGGATCCAGTTGGGCATGAGGGAGGGGGGGCAGCCAAACTAATTACTGGCACCTCCTTGTGGCAGATGTCTAGTGCAGGTGCTCCACAGGGAAGGGATATAGTGGTCGGACTAATGGTTTGATAAAAGATTTAAAAGAGCTGTTTGTTAATGGAGCAGAAAGGGGCAAGGGGTGGTTCGGGGCATCTATGACTGGCACAGTTTTATAGACCACCTTTACCCTCATCCCTCATTTGAGGAGTAGATAGATGGTAAGGTCCCAGCAGCAGGGGATCAGAATGGAAAGATGGGGAGGCTGACAGAAACCCCCTGGGTAAATATTAAAAAGATCATGGAGTTACCTGCACTATACACTTTTATCTGCCAGGTACTCCCAGACAGTTAATAATAAAGTTGCAGCCTAATTAAATCACATAGAGTGTCTCCTGTCCTCCTTCCAGTATAGACAGACAATATTAGGTTACAAATTGTTTATATCATCAGGAAAATTTCTTTAATTACTGTATTACAAAATGAACTTTTTACATTATGATTCTGAATATTTAAGATATATATTGTATTTAACCAACAGGACATCCCATGGGGCTGGCTATTATGAGATATTCATTTGTATGTAAATATATGGAACAAGACTGATTGTTTCATCCCAACCATGTAGGTATCTTACTGTTTTTAAAAGCAGAAGCTATTCTGTGCTGGAGGGAAACTGAATGTTAGGAAAAAAGCTTCAGATGAGCTAATGATATACATAGTGCTAGAATTCTGAAAAAATCAATAGGAAGCCTTTGTCATTTCAAATGGCTATTTTTTGGTTCTAATTTCCCCATTTTTAGGTTTTCAAACTTTGGCCATAACAAAACTCTCCAGGCTATTCTTATTATGTTGTACAAATCTTAGTTCCAGAAAAATATAGCAAAAATAAAAAATAAAAGCTTTTGTTGTTGTTGTTGTTTTACACTCATTCAATTTAAAAAACAGCAAAGCAGACATTACTGGTTTCAAAGACTTTGTTATGCCTCTTATAAGTTTTCACAGCCCATTAGTCCATAATGTGGATTAGTGCCTTTGAGTATTAAAATCAAACAATTAAAAGCAAACTTACTATTTTGTTTAAAAGTGTGGAACCCATACTAATTTTGTTTAATGAAAATTTCATAAGGATTTTAGATATGTGGATTTAATACTTGTGCAGTAGCCAGATTAATTTGATAACCTAACAGCTTTTTCTGAGCTGTTACATGCTAGCCGGTTAATAATACTCCATGAGCTAAAATGGAATGATTCAGTGAATTATAACCATGCAAACTGTTAAAATTAAATTGGGGCACAAATATATATATACATATATATATATATATATATTTTTTTCCTATACATATAAACAGACAACATGAATTTTTTCAAAGCAAAAGTGCTAAGTTACAAATTATTTACCTGATAAAGCATAAAATACTTGGAAATCTTTAGCTCTAATTTATTTATTTACAAATGTAGAAAACCTGACAATCCTTATATACAAATTTTGGCCCCAATCCTGCAAGGTATACTATGCAAGTGCAGAATCCCACCCAAAACAGAACACCATTCAGGGTAAGAGCTTCAGATTCTACTAAATATTTATTTACACAAATCTAAGCACTGTACATGCTTATCCAAGAGACATGGACAGTCAGTCTGTATTACAGTTTGATGTTATTTAAGCATAATTCCTTTCTCTAGTTTTATCAGTTTATTTTTGTATCTTACTACTTGTGATGAGCACAAGGCTCTCCAGACAGCTATTTTCAAGTAGGAAATAAAAAGAATTAGACCTGATCTACACTGCTGCCAGCAGTCAATGGGAGATACGCAAACTACGTAAAGTAGTTTGCATATCTCCCGTCGACTTACTTACCTTGTACCACGCCATCTTCACTGCTGCATCGACCGGAGATGCTCTCTGGTTGATGCAGCCTTACTCCTTTTGAGGATGTGGTTTAATCGCGTCGACCAGAGAGCACTTCCGGGATCGACTGAGCAGGTCTCTACAACCCGCTCAATCAATCCCACTGCATTGATCCCCAAGTTGCCAGCAGTGTAGACATAGCCTTAGAATCTGTCCTATTTTTTAATATTTAAAAATTTACTCAATCCTGTAAATGATTTCTAATTGATAATAATAAAAATGGGGTCCAAATTCAACAAAGCTAGGGCAGAAAGGCATGTGCTGTAAATGATATCTCCTGGCATCAAAGCCCCTTGTACTGCAGGAGAGAGTCACACCTGCAGTCGGAAGGTAGTAGTCCGTCACTGTCCTCCATGGGTTGTCTACTGTGGCAAAGGAGGACAACCCTCAGAGTTAGGAGTTCCACTGGCAGGAGATTCTCCATTGAATCCACAAACTCTCATTGCCTGGTCTCATCCTTCATCTAGCCAGCACCATCAGTTTTTGGGATCCATTATGCATTGGACCCAAAACTAAAACTGCAGCCAGTATGTACATGGCAACCTGGTTCCAAGGATCCATTACCCAGAATCCTCACCCTCACTGACATAGACCCAGAAAAGTCCACACAATATATACATTTACATCTACAGTACGAAATGCCACCCTTCTCTGTTAGAGCAGTTCTTAACATTCAAACTCAGCAGCATTTTGTTGATAGTCACATTACATTGCCTTAACCAAGAGAAACATTTTGCTGCTCTTCAAATACTAATATTCTAAGGCTGAAAAAGAGAGAGTTAATTATCTTAGAAGAGATCCTGTACCATTTTCTCTTTTATATATTACTTATTGAAGACTAGTTTAAACTCATGTAGAGTACTTTGAACCTCACTGTGTGCATTTTATTTAAAGAATGATGATAAATAATCTGACCAGTGTTTACAATTTAATGTTCTTTTTATGGGGTCTATAAATAAAAATAAACAACAGCAATGGGTTTTACTTATCATCCAAAGCACTATTGTGTTATCAGGTATTGTGCACTCCCAAACAAAGTCTACACTAATACTTAAGCACAGGCTACACATCTTTGCATATATGCAATAAATATGATCTCCTTCCTGTAAATATAAATATTTCAACACAACTGTAAATTGCAGTGTTTTTCCACAGATGATAATATAAGCATGATCATAAATCATTCTACAAGGTATCTCCTCCATCTTTTGAGAATATATAAACTGAATTGAGAATATACAAACTGAATTGAGAGCAGATGTTTCCAAATATTGATCTATACCTGTGAGATATATTGCTCGTATTGCTCTCAACCTTTTCCATCATGCATATTAAATACATTGAAATATCTTCTGAACAGCTAGCTATTAAACATATTCCTTCTATAGTCATTTGTTTTGTCTCACTTTTATAGCTGTAAATATAGAATTATTAAATCATCAGCTATTTTCTCAACATATTATATTCACTTATCAACAGCCTCCTATTTATAGCAGAGATAGGGAGCAGCAAGAAAGACTCAGAGTCAAACTTTCCTAAAATTCAGAGATGTACAGATCCAGGGTTAGGGTTCAGCCCTAGTTGTAACTGACACTATAGTATTTATCAAGTTACACCTCTAAGATAATTCTGTCTTAATGAGAACAAGTGAGAGGGAAAAAGGAGAAAGATATAGATAATATTACAAACACTTAAGACCATACCAAGCCTTCCTGAATAGAGAGGACCAAGGATCTTTTTACCTTCCCCACCAAAAATTCCAGTGCACTAAGAATCCAATGCTACTAATAATGTTCATGACAAGACATTATAGCTGAATAATTTACAATCCCTGTGAACAGAGTCGGTGGGAGACAGCCCTTTAAACACTAGCAACTGACCCACCGAAGAGAGAAATGAAGAAAAACAGTGCCTCATTGGGCACTTCCTACAGCATGTCTGATTTCTCAGCCACAGAACGAATCACAGGAAAATGTGATCAGAATTTCTTAGAATGATCCATGAGATGATCATTAAAAAGAAAAGGTACTCCAGTGCTATCTAAGCTAACCTGCAAAATATAACACTGTCTCATATATATGCATCTACAAGTCTGGACACTTTGGCTTAGGTCTGCTTATTCTATCATTATAGAGGCAGTTTAGGGTTTTTCCACTGCAGAATCCCATCTGACTCCAGTTTACCTCCATCTGAGAGCAGCATAGGCTCACTCTTCTCCATTATAGAGAACTTTACAACATAAGAACCACCTCTCACAAAATTTTTAAAAGCTTCTAATGATTTGGGTTTTCAGTAATCAGAACCTGCTGACTTTCCTTTTCAGGCAGCTTCTGTGCTGCATTCCCTTCCTCCAGATTCCCACAGAATGCATGTGGAGAGCAGCCTAGCCCAGCACAGAATTTTACCAAAATTACCACTGCCTTTACTCAGCAACTAGCAGAGCAGCATAACCAATGCTGCAAGCCTCTCTGTGCATGCAGACCATGCAAATACCTGGAATCTGCAGAAAATGCCTGAATTGCTCTTCCATGTTTTCTCTGTGTGCACCAGAGCAGCCTAGTCTAGGTTAAAACAACAAGAGTTCTGTAGCACTTTAAAGATTAACAAATTTAATTTCTGCAGGCATAAGCTTTCATGGGCTGTAACCCACTTTGTCAGATGTAAGGAATAGAAATCACATAGGAGGCATATATATACATATCCAAGGGAAGTAACAACAATGGGGAAGGTGGATGAAAGCAAAGTCCATTCAGTTAGAGTAGTTGAGGCCTATTCACAACCATTGATTAGGAGGTGAGAATGTGTGATCAGTGGCAATTACTTCTTGTAATAAGATAACCATTCCAAGTCCCGATTCAGACCAGTTTGATTGTGTCAAGTTTGCAGATGATTTCAAGCTCAGCGGTTTCTCTTTGAAGTCTGTTTTTGAAGCTTTTTTGTAGGAGTATGGCAACTTTTAAGTCAGTGACAGAGTGTTCTGGGAGATTCAAGTGTTGTCGGACTGGTTTATGGATCTTATTATTTTTTACGTCTGATTTGTGTCCATGTATTCTTTTGCGTAGTGACAGTCCAGTTTGGCCAATGTACATGGCAGCGGGGCATTGCTGGCACATGATAGCATATATTACATTAGTAGATGTGCAGGTGAATGAGCCCCTTATGGTGTGGCTGACGTGGTTAGGACCAGTGATTGTGTCACTAGAGTCAATGTGTGGGCAGAGCTGGCAACGGGGTTTGTTGCAGGGATAGGTTCCTGGGTTAGTGTTCTTGTTGTATGGTGTACGGCTGCTGGTGAGTATTTGCTTCAGGTTGGGGGGCTGTCTGTAAGCAAGGATAGGTCTGCCTCCCACAGCTTGAGTCAGTGAGGGATCATCTGCTAGGATAGGCTGTAGATCCTTAATGATGTGTTGGAGAGATTTTAACTGGGGACTGTAGGTGATGGCCAGTGGTGTTCTGTTGTTTTCTTTGCTGGGTCTATCCTGTAGTAGGTGACTTCTGGGTACCCATCTGGCTCTGTCAATTTGTTTCTTCACCTCTCCAGGTGGGTATTGTAGTTTTAAGAATGTTTTATGGAGATCCTGGAGGTGTTTGTCTCTGTCTGAGGGATCAGAGCAAATCCGGTTGTCTATCCTAGTCTAGGTTGTCATTTTACTGGTGCTTTCTAGGAGTTCCACACAGAGCAGGTCATACCATCCACCTGATACCGCCAGTGTACAATCTAAAATATGGTTGTATTCCGTGTTGCTATAGCCATGTTGATTCCAGGATATTAGAGAGACCAGGCAGGTGAGGTAATATCTTTTATTGAACCAACTTCTGTTGGGAAGACAGACAAGTTTATGAGCTTCCATAGAGCTCTTCCCCAGACCTGAAAAAGAGCTCTGTGTAAGCTTGGAAACTTGTCTTTCTCACCAACAGAAGTTGGCCAATAAAAGATATTACCTCACCCACCTGGGTCTTTCTAATCTAAATAGTTTCCATTCTATAGCTAAAAAGTCAGTATTAAGGGAGAAAAGTGCCCCAAAGATGGCACAGATGTAAAGTCGCAGCATACTGTACATATGTGTCCACTATGGAGTTGTAACATTACTCTCCCCATGCTGGTCAGAATTTGACCCAATAAACATAGATTTCTATGGGTGACCTTTAAAAACTAGCCAGACTTTCCTAAGATAAACACCACATTTACCTCTCATACTTCCTATAAGAACTATCTTAAATGAAATAAATATTGAGGTTATTTAACTGCACATATTTATTTAGACAAATAAGGTAATAGGTACATTTTAAGGCCTATCACTGTATGTATTTATTCCAGGATAAATTAAAAATCAAGAATAAATTATATGTTTTCTGCAAACTATAGGAAAAACAAACCATTTATTCACCCTGAGTGACAAGTTCTATTAGTCTAAACCTCTAATCCAAATAGCTTGTACTCAAAATTCATTAAAAAAAAAAGATAAAGCCAAACACACAGAATATAGCATAGAATACATGACAGTGAACAATTTTTATTTTTCATCTATTGGGTATGAACACTTTGCCTTACTTTGCTACTCGGAAAGTGTTCAGATCTCAATAATATATGAATATAGAAAGTATATTGCAATATCCATTCTCTTTTCCATAAACCTAACATTAAACATAATTACACTATGCTCTCACCGAAGTAACACTATGTTACGAAGTATGTTATGAAGTAAACATAAGTAACACTATGCTCTCACCGAAGCATGTGACAAAACTCTTCCAGACCTCAATGGGAGAAGACCTGGACTAATGATCTTATTATTAAACTACTGAGTATGTATAACCAAAAATTATGCATATACTGACTGACATAATATACACAATGTACAAAAAACAAAGAAAGTACGTTAAGACCACTTCCCTCAACTGCACGAGTATACAGTACAATTAAAAACAGACAATTAATATTTAAACATATGCAGTCAAATGCATCCCGTTATAAATTTAAATATAAAATATTATCCAGACAGAACGCTGTCTGTAACTGAGCTGCCAAAACACACATTACTGCTACGTACTATAATTTTTATAAGTGTATAGTATGTGATTTTAATCTCAACAATATTAAATCAATTTGGCCAATCAAATTGAGCTACTCAAGTCAATATTTCCATATTTTTGGATATACATACAGATTATTTTATTTTATCTGTTGCTTAATAGCTCCAAGTGAAATGCAAAAGAGAACATACAGCAAAATCAAACAAAACAGAAAAAGCCAAACTCACAGGTCCAGTTTCTCTATCTATTTCATCAGAAGCTGGTCACGAGAAGGACATAATAGATTGGGAGACCACTCCACAGGTGTTTAGCAGCACCTTCAAAACACCCAGTAGATCAGATCCTCAGGTTCCATCAATCAGTGTACCTGTTAATTTCAGCCTAGGTATGCCAATTCGCATGCACTCAGGACTTTGCCCAATATCTATTTCAATAAAAGATTTCAATATTAGGCATATAACTAGCTCTCAGCATACCTGTCATATAAGCTAGCTCAGATATAAAATTTGTAAAGTGAGTTTTAAATAAAAGGGATATGATCAACTTGAAAAAAACCCAAATTTTTGCCTAAAAATTATGTACTACTACTGTTACTTGTAAAATATAAGATTACTAAAACTGAAATAATTTACCAAGAAACATTTCTCTGTTTTTCAGTTTGTTTAACCTTTGCAGTTGACAGTACTTTGTATATAGTTAGTTTCATATTTCTTTGTATAGTCATCCTGCTCCCTGTCAGGAATTAGGGCCTGCATCAAAACCAGTCTCCAGACAACCTAATAAGCGCTGCTGGCTTGTAGTAGGCTGCCTGACTGGCAACCCGGCCTGATTGGTGGGAAGAGTCAGCATATCAACTCTTACGCCCAGCAGCAGTTTGGTATCTTCTCAAAGCATTTGCTCCATGGCTGCAATAGCTCCTATGCCTGCTTATTCCCAGTCTTGCTCCCGCCTTGGTCCCAGCCTTGCCCGTATGTTGCTTCACTCCAGCTTCCCCAGCTCTGACCCTTGGCTCTGACATCTGGCCTCTGCCTCTGGTTCCATCTCTGGGCTGCTAGTCCTGGCTACTGACTCCTGCTCTAACTGACAATCATGACTCCTGGCTCCAACCACAAGGCATGACTGCCATGTCCAGGTCTCTGGAAATTTGAGCTGCCCAAAAAACCAAACAATAAGGGAACTAGAGCATATACAGTGACCATGGATCCTACAAAGGCCAATATGTCTCTGATGGAGATAGTGGGAGCCCTAGAGACCTTGCAGGCCCAGGTAACCATCTTGCAGGTGCAGAATTAGGTCCTGCAAGCTCCAACTGCATCACTTTCAAGCTCTGACCCCCACTCCCTGTGAGCCTAAGCTCCCCCTGTCTGACAAGTTCAATGATGATCACAACAAATCAGGGTCAGCTCCTATTTCTGCTATCTATGAATCACAATCAATGACCACCTGACTGAATGCCACCAAGAAAAAAGCTTGTCTTCCCATTTCCTGAGAATTCTGCTGGCTCTAGTCCTCTCATGACCAGACCCTTCTACATCACCCAAACACATACAAGTCGATCAGGTCTGGCCCTTCCTATCTAGCATGGAGAAGAATCAATGCTGGGCATCAGATCTATGCGTTTACTGTGGGAAACCAGAACACTTTGCATCGAGCTGCCCTGCCAAGATTTAATCTGCACTCTGGTCAGGAAATACCAAGCCGCAGCCCCTACATTGGTGTCCGAGTTGGACTGGCATCCTTCCCCTTTCTCCAGTAGTCTGCACCAATACACTGGTATGATGGTGATGGCTAATCAGTGTCCTACACATCTCTAATTTCCTCTCCAATTCTGGCATCCTGCAATGTCTGAAACCAATATAGAGCTGCTGGTAGACTCGGATGCCTCAGGCAATTTAATAGATCTGGAGTTTCCCCAAGCACACAAGATCCCCAACCAGTGCAAGATCCCCAACCAGTGAGTTAGTAGAGACCATAGATGGGTCACTCCTTTTGTCAGATCCGGTCATTCACCAGACAGCTCCCTTCAAGGCCATCAAGAAGTCCTTCAGTTTGGGCTAATTCGTGCACCACATTCATCTATTGTCCTTTTTTATTCCCTGGCTCATTGCCCATGACCCACACACCCACTTGCAGTCAGGAATGGTACGCTTTGACTCCTCATTTTGCCGACAGTCCTGTTTCCCAAGAGCTGACCCAGGACCAGCAATCTTTGTGGTTTACTAAATCCTCCAAAGAATTCAGAGATGTGCAGAGAGGATCCAAAAACAACCCAAGCAACCCCAATGACTGCCCTGCCCCTCCCCCCACAATGGCTCCAGGGATTCTTGGTAAATATCAATACTATGCTGATGTGTTTGACAAAAATAAAGCCAACACCTTCCCACCCCATCACAGTTACAACTGCCCCATCAACCTCCAACCAGGATCAGAGATTCCCTCCATTTGTATTTACTCCCCCTTGGAACCCAAACTACAGGCACCCTGAAGCTATCTTGAGGAAAACCTGCAAAAGGGTTTAATTTGCCCCTCTATGTCTGCAGTGGTGGCCCCAATGTAGATGGTAAAGAAAGTTGGTCGTTCAAAGGACTCAGGTCAGCCAAAGTCTTCACAAACTTGGAGCTCTATGGAGCTTATGCTCTGGGGAGGATCTGGAAACAGATGAATGAAAGACCACTCTCTCTCTCAGGTATGGCCACTTCAACTAATTGGTCATGCTGTTTGGGATGTGCAGCACCCACACGACCATGCAGCATTTTATAAATGAATCTTTAGGGACATACAGGACCAATTTGTCAGCATTTACCTACACAACATCTTCATTTTCTCCAAAAGTCGGGACTTCAATAATCATCACAAATGAACTGTCTTGGAGACACTCCACCAGAACCACCTCTACATGAAGCTAGAGAAATGCAATTTTGATAAGGACACAGTGGAATTTCTTTAGATATATCGTCTAACCCGAGGGATTCATCATGGACCCACATAAGGTGGTGGCAATATCTGACCGGGCTGCACTCAAGGATGCATGTCAGGTGCAGTGATTCCTGGGATTCGCCAATTTTTACAGATGATTTTTTAAAGGATTCTTTCATAACAGCACTCTTGCAAAAGTGATAGATTGTTCAAGTAGTCACTGGGCCTGAAAGTTTCCCAAGACCTCAAGGGTAAGACAAAGCATCCTGAAAGCAAAAAGCAGAACTATAATCTCTGACATGTATCAGTCATTTGTGTCTTGAGTCAAGATATATAAATTAGAGGTATGTTGCTTCTTGGAATAAGTAACAGCTGGATGCTGCACAGAATAAATGTGTGTGTCAACAAGTAGGGGTACATAATGGTAAAAGGCAAGGAAGAGATGTATAGTTTGGGAAGTAGATAATTACTTGTCATTAAACACTTCAGTAATTGTTGCAGCAAATTCCCATGTAACTATTCCACATGCTACTTCACCATGCCCTTGGATTTACTCTACACACACATTTATCTAAGTATCAGAGAACACTAGAAAATTGGTGCAAAAAAAGCATAAATATTTTAATTCTTGCTGCAAGACTCAAAGATGACATAAATCGTTGTGTACATTATACATCAATAAGTAGTGTAGGGAAGTTTAAATTGGCCATATTAATCACTTTTGCCAGCCAAAGTACACCAACAATGAATTTGTTCCACCGTGTCTATTGGAACCTAAATTGGTATAACTTAAAATACAAGGGAACCGAAAAAGAAATCAATGAAATAGGGTGGAAAATAATTTAACACACTTTTCTGTCAGTTACTTTTTTCAAATTGCATCCCTCTCTTCTACTCCGGGCCATATTTGTTATACCAGTTATATTATTTTAAATTCACATACATCCATGTACTGACCTGATATATCCTATATAACCTTACATATCATCTGTGAATCTAACGTTTGGATTTTAGGAGGCTTCATTTTGCCCAGGAATCACAATGAAATCAAAGTTGTGTGTTAGGAAGCATTTTAAATAGAATTAGAAAAAGGATTTAGAACCTTGAGCACAAATGGACCTTCACAATTGTTTCATGTACAATCCCTAGAAAGTGTTCAAGTGTGATTTTTATCTTATTTTTTTCCCCATCATTTCAATTTCTTTAGACTTATTGAACAGTGAAGACAATCCATTTTTAAACGATATTTTTCTGGGGGTGCTTGGAATCATTCAGCCTCGGACCTCACAAAGTAGTATCAAGTAATCCCTTAGAAAATCAGTATCAATTATTACTCCTCATTGTCAAGGATAGTGAGGCACCAAGGTGATTAGAAAGGGGAAAACAGATAGGGCTAGATTCACAAGAGGGAACTTTTAGACACCCTTCCACCTAGTGGAATCCATAGCCCCAAGTTAAGTGCCCAGGAACTCCATGCAATACATGGGGGAATTTATGCACCTAAAAATGGTTTCACAGAAACCAGCATGCTGAGCGGGGAGCTGCCGAAGTTAGCAGTAGGAAATGCCTAAACCTTACTACTCAAAGGGTTTTAGGTGCCTAAATGGAGGCCTGAAAGTTCAAATGAGATTCTTTTCCTGGAGTTAGGCACCTAAACAAGGTCACTCCTTTCTCATGAAAAACTAAGCAAACAGTGGTGGTGCCCCCTTACAACCAATAGCCATTGGTTAGAGCATTCACCTCACCCAGCATGTGAGAAACCCAGGTTTGAATCCCCACTCTGCCTAATTCAGAGTAGGGACTAGAACGCTTAAACGCAGGTCTCTCACCTCCCCCCATGAGTACCCTAACCACTGGTCTATAGACCATAGGTCTCTCTCTAGCCCAATAATTAAGTATTTCAACAGGAGATTCTGAGAAAGACCCTCTCCAGCATAACCAACGGACTGGTGTTTAGGGCACTCACTTGGGAGAACTGTGTTCAAGCCCCTGCTCTGAATCAGGCAGAGTGGGGATTTGAACCTGTGTTTTTCTGGTATACTTGGGTTAGGTGTTCTAGCCACTGGGATATGGGATATAATGGGGGAAATCAGGGAAGGCACCTCCTCCATCATTGTGCAGGTTAGGCAGGCTCTGAGAATGCCTCCTGGATTAGATGTCACTGGGGAGACAGGCAAGGGAATGACTCATTTGTGAATCCCAGCAGGGCTTAGGTGTGATATAGGCCCCAGGCAGATTGGTGGTGTCAAGATTTTCATGCTCACTGGCAGAAATGTATGCACCATGTGGACTTTTCCAGTGGAAACTTCGGCACCTAGGGACTTTAGACTCCTACACAGCAAGGTGGCAACTGAGCAATGGTTTTGTGAATGGTGCTTAAAGGGGTGGTTAGGTGTCTAAGTTCCCCTTGTGAATCTAGTGCATGCTGTGTTGTCAAGGGTAATAGCAAACAAGTCTTTTTCAATCTGAGGTTCTCAAGTCGGGTCTCCTATTTCTTTCTTTCTATGCACTATTTGAGAAACTGTCAGGAATGAGTAAGTGTGGGCTGCATTAAGTCTATCTTTTACAAAGCCTATGTGAAATCTTCATGTAACGTACTTAAGTGTGGAAGACTTTCTTTAAGAAACATTCAGGTGGTCTTCAAACAGCATGCCTTGCCCAGAACAGTGAATTTTCCAAGATTAGCGTTAGCTGGTAGCTTTGAGTGATACTAAATTTAAAATTGGAGGCATAATATTAGTTGATTTTGTGAAACTTTCTGAAACAACTCATATAAGAAGCTTGAGGCTGGAGTCTTCCTCAGATGTCTCAGAGATCTAAAAGATTGACTCCTTCTTGATCGTCAGAAGAAATGGAAATCATGATATGATCTTATGAAATCTACATGCTAATGTTACATTTTCTATAACCATAAATATGTCTAGAATCTTGTGTGTGTGTTGTGGTCTTGAACATTTATCTTTTTTACAAAGTTATTTAGTAAATTCTGTAATTTTATTTATTAACTGAAATCTTCTAACAGTTAAAAAATATATATTTTTCCAATAGAGGGTTTAAAATGTTTCCTACCTGGCTTCAGTGCTGTTTCTCAAACCACAGTTCACACTGCCAAGCATTTTTTTAAATGTTTCCTGTTTTTCTTTCACATTTGTGGATTTTTATATATGACATTATGCAGGTATCATAGTAATATTTCTATCTGCAAGTGGGTGGTTCTGGCAGCAGGTATTAGAATTGCCTCCTCTCCCATTCTCTTGATTGGATAAACAGCTCCATGCAGAGAAAACCAATGTGATAGGGAGTTGAGGGGGATGTGCTTTCCTTGGCCTGTGAATCAATTCACAATCTGGGGTTGATGGCAGTTGGATCTATGGAAGTAAGTACCCAGTCTTTCTATATAACATCTCAACATCTGGCAATATCTCAGGGCAGTGACTCACTAGATTGCATGCCTCTACATGACTTTGGATGAGGAAAATCTGTTTAGGCTTACAGACCTTTCAATCGCTGTCAGAGCTCTCTGCATTTAGGATTTATTTAATTAATTTGTAATATTAACAGATAGAAGCCTTTTCAGTCAGTCATTCTTTAACTTCACTATCTGCCTGTCCTCACTGGTGCATGTCTTCATCAATGAACACACTCATCACCTCTGAAGTAAATTTTCAAATTAGGGGGGGAGAATCTATGTAACAATTTTCATAATTTACCTTATCTTGAAATGATTATTTGGAAAAGTCCTTTATTCATTCAGTTATAAACATGATTAACTTCAACACATGCCAATGACAATTTCATAATAGAAATTTGACTCAGAAAAGGGTGTTAAAATGCTCTACTTATTTCAAGAAATGTACTGATTCAATTGCAGCACCACCTAGCGATTGTGTACTTTTAAGAAAGCATAAGACAGACCTATGCTTTTTCATTAGTGAGATGTTTTTAAAATAGCTTCACCTTTTCTAAAGCAAATTACCTGCATGTTTGGCTCAACTCTTTCCTTAACACACAACCCCACCTACCAGCAATTTACCGACATCTGTAAAAGATAAATCCCTACTATCTATCAGGGAAGGGCTCCTCTTCTCTGGTCAGTGTAATCTGATTAAAACTGGGAAATCCATAAACAAGTAGCTTAAAGAAGTGTTATAGTTGAAAGTATGTTTC
Organism: Emydura macquarii macquarii; assembly: GCF_026122565.2. Classification (NCBI taxonomy): domain Eukaryota; kingdom Metazoa; phylum Chordata; order Testudines; family Chelidae; genus Emydura; species Emydura macquarii. The sequence continues at coordinate 15,895,554 of NW_027132773.1, forward strand.
AAAGAAGCTAAGGAATAATTACACTGTTACAAACACTTCACACTTTAAAATTGAAAATGAAGCACTTGGGATGCCATCAGTACTCCACCGAGCTTACACTAAGCTTAATTTTGTTCCCTAATATTTGCAAACAATATATGAAAGTGCCAAAATAAACTATAAGATTGTAAAATTCCATTTCCTATTCCAGGGATCCATTTCCAGTATACTCCAATATTAACGTATAGTACGATTAGTCGCTACACAGTATAATTAGTAATTTAAAAATACAAACTTTAAAAGTCTATAACACCATACAGGACTTTTTTATACAGCCTGGATTCCCATTTTATTCTTAAAAGTACTCAACTACTTTACCAACACATCAAACTATGAGCAAGTGTATATCACTCTGAAATTATTTAATATACACTGGGACTATATTCTTTTTGAAATCTTGCTTCGTATTTAACAAACAATATAGAAAATCAACAGCCCACAGCTACAGGTGTATTATTTACCATCAGTTCAACTGTACACAGCTTAAAGGGAGCCATAAAATCCTCTACAAATGTACTAAAATAAATTCCCTTTAAGTTTTGATTTTTAAATCTTATGTCTCAAGATCTTCCATTCCTAGGAGCAACTGCTCCATCCAATTAGAAAGTGCAATCCCTCCTTCACTGTCATAAAGCTCTTATTTTTAATCCTGTCAGGTTAGAGGTATCTTGGAATACTGAAACTCTAAACGGTGACACTTATGCACAGAACACATCACTCGTCCAGGACTGAATCTTGCCCACCCTAGTACTCTGCAAGGGAATAGGATTTGCCATCGTTCAAGTATATTAAGGAATCAAAATATAGCTAAGTATAATGGAAGCACCTTTTGATGTTCTATTGTTAAGGCTGAGTTGAGTTTTGCACTTAACACAGGGATCCAACCACTTTGCTATGTATAAAGAATAATCCCTATGTAAAATTATAGCATTATAGTCTTTTTAAACTAATGATTATTTTCTTTCTTGTATCCTTCAATATGGGCTGAGATGTGTATTCCCCTAAAGAGAATTCATCATAGACCTTCCCTCTTTCAAAGTCGCTCTAATTTCCTGTTCTCAATGGGACTGAGCTCTAGGGTGACCAAACGTCCATTTTGGCCAGGACAGTCCCTTTTTTAAACTCTGTCCTGGCCGTCCTGACTTTTTTGGCAAAACTGACATTTGTCCCATTTGCGCTTGCCAACTGATGATCGTTTGTCAAGAGCAAAAGGAACAAATGCCCAGTTTTGCCAAAAAAAGTGGGGTGCAACCCCTACCAGGGCACAGAGGAATATACGGGGGGGTGGGGGGGAGGCGGGCGAGTGGTGACACCAGCCCCACATGGGAGGAAGGGCTAGGCGAGCAGCTCGGGTTGGCTCTGTGCAGGCAGGTGGTGGCAGAGATGGGCAGCTTGGCCTTGCCCCATGCACAAATGGGGGCAGGGGAGGAGAGCTTGAGCTGGCCCCGCACGGCATCCCATTTTCCCTTTGGGAAACTATGGTCACCTTACTGAGGTCATATTTGCTCTTAATAAAGATGACTGCTGATTTCACTTTCATTGAAAATAATGGAAGACATTTGCTCTTCTGAATAAGAGCATCTTGTATGAGAGCAGCTATCATCTTAGTCCCATTGAAAACGATCACATTTTGAGAGTTTCTTCGTGAGTTTCTCTGAAGGAGCAATTTTATGTACCAACCTCTGCTGACATAAAACTTTCAGTTATGAAAAATGATTAAAAAATACCATTGGTCACAAATACTTCATTTCTAAAGCTATCTGTCTTACAAGATCTATTCAACAGGAGGTATAAGGGGAGATATTGTTGTATGTGCAGGGGAATGTGGGTTGGAAAATGGATAGAGAATCTAGAGGTTATGTAGAACAGAGAATGCAGATGCAGGGGAGCAGGAGAGAGAAGGAAACAACTGTGTGCGCGGGAGAGTGTGGAGGACAGGAGATCAGAGGATAATGAGGAATACATTCCAGTTGCTTTGGGCAGAACTCATAATAAAAAAACCAGCCTATAAACCAAGCTTAAATGCCCAGTATGCTCTCACTGCTCCAGAGTGGCATACAGCATCCTGACCATACCAATTAATACAGCCATAAAATTAAGAGATATAAGATCAGTGCTCCATTTTCATATAATTAAAGATATCACATGGTAACAATCTCTTTGGGTTTTTTGTTTACTATTCATATATGATGTTTTTAAATAAAAACCCAAGGTAATTCCCAGACAAAAAACTCATTCAGATTGAGAATGAATAAATTAAAGTGAAATACATTATACGGACGCAGCAATTATCTCAAAATCACCCATAGTAAAACCAGGACATTTACAGCAAGGTTAAACTTAAAAGAAATCCATTTATTTTTATAATGTATTGAGAACATTATGATTGGTTTCTGTTCATTCCCAAATTTATTTAATGTAACTTATTTTATGGAAATAAAATGTAAAAAACATTCATTAATCAGTTCTACTGGTAGCAAATACTAACAGAATACAATTCGAAGATTGATTTTAATGCTAATCTAAGATCATTGCTACATACGTTTATTGCAAAGTAATTTTAAATTATGGGATACTGTTGTCCCTTTTGGACTTTGCTTGTACATGGAGTCCTTTCTTCAAATCAAATGATTATTATTATTATTTATTATTACTTAAACAGAACTTACCACAAAGATACTGATAACAAAATCATTACTCACTGGAGTACAAGATAATTCTATTACTTTCAGGAAACAAAGCAAACTTAATTAAGTGACAGACATATTAGTTTAAGGGATCAAAAGAAAAACTATATGTTCTTTCATAGGAGATTTATGCAGCTTGACTAATTACAAATTCTGATTCTAAGGATGCCAGTGCAGAGGCTCCACAAACAGCTGTGACACAGCATCTATCCATTCAGTCTAATCATGATGGATGAGCTCAATATTTAAGGCCCTCCACTAGTATGGAGCTCATTCCCCAGCCTCTCTCCTCATTTCTTCCTTCTTCCACTTATATGATGTTTCAAGGCTCTTTCCCCTTCCTGCGACCTGACTTGAAAGGACAGTTCCAATATCACTAGCCAGATGCCTCTGAAAAGGTTAAGGAAGCCCACTGTTGAAAGTTTATGGTCCAAAGCCTGGCCCTAGTACACTCATAGCATGGGACATGTCTGGGTACACTGATATAGAATACAGGGTAGCTTCTAAGTTGGTGAATCATAGAAATGTTGGGTTGGAAGGGACTCAAGAGGTATCTAGTCCATTCCTCCTTTGCTGAGGCAGGACCAAGAATACATAGACATGTTCTTGCCTAACCTTAGGTAACCTGTTCCAGTGCTTAACTATCTTTACAGTTAGAAAGTTTTTCCTAATATTTAACAAATTTCCCTTGCTGCAAACTAAGCCAATTATCTTTTGTCCTGCCCGTGGCGGAAATCAAAAACAACTGATCACAACTCTCTTCAGAACAACCTTTTACATATGTGAAGATTTACAACCTCCCTTCAGTCTTCTCTTGTTTAGACCTAATGAACCCAATTCTTTAAACTTTTCCTAATAAGTTTTGGAAAACATGACCTATTTTTGTTACTCTCCTATGGACTCTCTCCAATTTTTTTTCCACATCTCTCAAAGTGTGGTGCCCAAAACTGGACACAATATCCCAGTTGAGAACTCACCAGTGTGAGGCAGAGCAGAAGAATTACTTCCCATGTCTTATATATGGCTCTCCAGTTAATATACCCCAGAATGACATTCGCCTTTTCACAGCAGTACCACATTCAACTCATATTCAATTTGTGATCCACCATAAACCCGAGATCCTTTTCTGTAGTACTGCTGCCTAGCCAGTTTTTCCCCATTTTGTAGTTGTGCATTTGATTTTTCCTTCTCTAATGCAGTACTTTGCACTTGGTCTTTCATCTTGTTGATTTCAGACCAATCCTCCAATTTATCAAGGATCATTTTGAATTCTAATTCTGTCCAGCAAGGTACCTGCAACCCCTTCCAGATTGGTGTCATCCACAAATTTTATAACATATCCTCCACTCCATCATCCAAGTCATTAGTGAAAATATTCACTGTTTCCTCAGGATGGCCATATAAGACATCTTGCAAAATCGTTATGAAAATTTATCAGCACTGACATGAAATTTACTCACTTAATCTTAATATGATGATGATGAAGAAGAAAGTGCTAGCAATCTTACTTACCTGCCCCAAAAATAATCTTGCCCCAGGCAAGCAGAATTTTGCAAGGCTAACATAAATGCTACATACCCACATAACACTTTCTGCCCCTTGTTACCATAGATTATTTATTTGTATTTTTCTAGTGCCATCTACATGATAGATACTGTCCAAAAACCAAAAGACAACACAGTCCCTACCCCCAAAGAACTTACTCAGAAAGAGAGTATATCACAGCATTCCACATGGGTACAGGGAGATATTGTACATGCTCAATGCTTTTCTTAAGTCTAGAAGTGAGAATGTTTTTTGGGGAAAACCTTCAAGAGATTCTCTTTCACACATGGACGGCATCTGCAGAACAACATTCTATAGGTGCAGCCATAGGTCCATAAGCCATTTCAAGACCTCCTCTGTGACATTGTGGATATTGTCCAGTTCATCTTTCAATCCATATTTGGGGCACTACATTATGATGTGTTCGATGGTTTGTATGTTCCCATTGCAGTTGCATGAACGGGAGTCTTTGATTTTCCACTTGTGCATCAAGTAGCCACATCTTCCACAGTTTGTTTGGATGCAGTTCAGTGTGGTCCAAAGTCTGTGTAACAAGTTAAAACCAGGAGGGCATCTTGTAGGGTCACTAATAATGTGCTTGTTTGGAATGAGGATGAGATGAAGTGAGGTCCAGACATTTTGCCATTCCCTGGCTGGATCCAGAGACATGAGGTGTTCATGCGTGGTTCATAGTGGTTTTCACGATTTCAGGTGTTGTTGGGGTATATTCTCCATAACCTGCTGGATGGAAGGTGCTGGATAGTTTCTGGTGCATTTAAATTCTCATGCTATGGGTATATCTCTATGGATATCTGGAGATTTGATGTTTGCTAACTCAGAAAGCCATGGTTGAAGTGTTGATTTTAAAGTTCCCATGATCATTCATATGGTCTGATTCAGCTGACTATCACAAATTGAGTATGGCAGCTTCTTGTCCACATCACTGCACAGAACTCTGCAACCAAGTACACCGGGGCGAGGATGATGTTCGTAGCATCAGGGCAGTTGATCCCACTAACTTTTGAATAACATTGACACAAGCCTTTGCTTTAGAGGCTACTATCTTGAGATGGTCATGAAAAGTCAGTGTGCAGTCGAGAACGAAACCGAGATATGTTGGCTTCAGAACATAACAGATAATTTCACCACAAAACTCGACAGAGTGTTTTGTGCAATTCTATTGCCAAGTAGAGACTACTGATTTACCTGGATTTAGTCTCAGCTGCCACTTTTGGAAGAACCTTCCATAATCTTAAGGTCACATGTAAAGGTCACTCCAAGTTCTTTAAAGCTAGGGGCCTGAGATGTGAGTGCCAAACATCAGCATATGCAAATTTCTATGCTACCATTTCAGACATATTACTTGTATATATGAGTAAGAATGTCAGAGCAAGTACAGAACCTTGTGGTAGCCGATTATTCAAAGAGCATGGCTTGCTGCTTTGACCTCTGAACAGTACGTACATCCTTCACCCGCTAAATATGGTGTTCAGCAGTCTTAGAATCTGTACACAAAGGATCACTTTGCCAGTTTCAGTAGCAGATCATCCTTCCAGACTGTGTCATGTGCCAATGACAGATCGATGAAAACACTACCGGTCTTGAGTTTTCATTGGAATCCAGCCTCAGTGGCCAGGACCTGGTCACAGCAACTTCTGTGCATTTGAATACCAGCTTTCTCCTTGGTAGGCTAGCATCCACAGTGGGCCCAATTTGGTTCAGAATCATCCTCTCCATCACCTTGTAGGTAGTACTCAAGAGGGAGATTGGCCTAACACTAGAATGGTGATCTGCAGTTTCTCCAGGCTTTAGGAGTACTTCTCTCCACATGTGGGGAATTTCACCAGTCTCCAAAATGTTGGTGAAAAGCTGCATCATCCGTTTCCATGCCAGTGGACCCTGGTTATATAGGAACTTGGGACAGATACCATTTTTTCCCCATTTCGAATATCAAAACCCCTCAAACTCTTAAAGGGCCATATTAAGTGATTGCAGTTGTGTGGGACCATTAGACCAGATGGAGGGGAGGAGGAGCTGACCCCTAGGCACCATTACACTTATCCCATCACAGTAACTTACCCACATTGAAAACAGTTAATGAATCTTTCATAATGAGGAGAATCCTGAGATCCGATCCACTTAAATGTATATTAGATAGCCATTGCAGGTACAAATTGTGACTATAGTGATTTTGCAATCTAGTAGGACTCATCTTTTATACATAAGACAGAAATCTACCCATGTCCCTGCTTTGTGAATCTATACTATCTTTCAGGTCATGAGAACTTTTCCCTGGAAGAGTATATGTATGAGTGGGAGTCTGCATATTGGAATTTAAAGATCTGAGCCAGATATTCCAGTGCACTGTGACTGCTTTGCACTGCACCACTAGCAGATTATAACTATATAACTGATATATCTGCCCAGGAAGATCACTGGTGGCATAAAGGTTCCTATGGAGGCCACCTCCCTTATGCCAGTGTAGGACGACAGGATAAGACATCTCTATGCTACAATGCTTCCTACCTCTAGTTTCAGCCCATGGGGCCATTAGCAGCCAGAGTAAATTAGAGTAGTCTTCCGGATGCTCTTACGTATGCTGGGGGACCAGCCCTGCACACTATTACACCAGTATCAGGAGAATATAATAGTGAGTTTTACCACATCACTGCACATTTTTAATCATCCACCCAAGACTTGGCACATAATATGATAAGAGGCTGTTTTATAATGTATTTGAAACCACTGTCACCGAACACTGTGCTGAAGAAATTATGCTACATATTGTGTTCCAAATGGTACTTTTCCCAGTTACTCTACTTGTGCAACTTATATCCTAAAAAGCCAATGACGCAAAATGCTTGGACAAAACAGTACCCTGATTGGCACCTTACCCAAATTAATAATTGGGATATTTGCCACTAATTTCAATGACATTCTCTAATTTTCAGAATCCTGGCTGTATAAAAGGTACTGAGGTTACCTTACATAAAGAAAAAGAAAATCAATAAAGAAAAGGAAAGAGACTATGATGCCTAGAACAGGAAATGTAAGGAAAGAAGAGTAGAAAAGCAGAAGTGAGCAGGCACTAAGAGGAAATAAGATTGAAATAACTCAGACAAGCAGCAAAGAGGAAACCATTGCATCCTACTCAAAGATCATGGGGCCAAATTCCACAGTGCTAGAAACTGTTTTTAAGCATCAAGTGCTAATCAATCAGAAAAACATTATTAACAAGTATCAGTGACAGATTAGGGTAATTTGGAATTCAGTGGGCCAGATAAATCACTGCACTGGCATAGGGACAGAGGGGAGTTGGTTCTGTCTCACCTATTTGGGGACATCTGGGAGCTTCCCTAACTTGCATGGCTCTTTTGCTGCTGCTGAGGAGGTGCAGAATTGCATCCCCTCCTTCTCTCCTCCCAATTAAAATCTGCTCCATTGCTCTTCAGGCCCATTCCCACCTCACACTATTATTCCTCCTACATCCAGTGCTGCTGCAGATGCAGCACAGACTTAACAAAATTGTCAACATTAAGAAACGGTTGCTTGAGTTTAAGTAATACTAACCGTCCCAAGGGTCAACTATAAAATTGTGGTAATTGATATCACAGGCAGGTGACAGATCCAAGAGAATCAGCACAGACACTTCAGCTTTGACCATTGCTAGGAATACACAAATATCACCAATATGATCTCTCCATCATACCTGTGCCTGAGATTTGATTGACTTGGGATAAGGAAATCTGAAAACTCCAGAAACAGCCAAAGCTACATCACCAAAAGGCTCTCAGTGGCCTTTCCCAAAAAAGGGAGAGTGGATACAAGTCAATAGCTAGAAATATTGTCAGCTTCAAGATTAATTAACAGTGACCTCTTCTCAGAAATGCTGTCAGAATTAATGTTCAGAAAGAATTGAAGATAAAAAGTGTTATAAGTGCTAAGTATTTCTTTACAATACATTTTATGAAGACTAAAATTGACGACACTGTTGAATTAGAGAATATTGTAAAACTGAAAATATTATTTAAAAAGATGTATCATGATTACATTTAGAATGCATGCAGATAATACATTTTTAGTGTACGTAATATATTTAGATGTTTATTGTGCTCTATACCCACAAATCCTAAACTGACAATTAATGTTACAGAAACTTCAAATGACACTAAGAACTTAAAATGTTCTCCCACTGCACCTGTCAATCAGTGTGATTGACTGCTTGTGTCTACTGTCACAAAATGCTCATGTTTATTTTTTCCACTGCCGTTTCCCCTTATCTTTAAAAAGAACACGTAGTATGTGCACTTATAAAGATCTCTGTGTGTTTGAGGGATACAGGATGTAGAAATTGCATATTAACTTGAAACAAAGCATTTTTGCTTAATTCTATTATTTGAATTGCTGTAATCTTATAGCATTGCCCTAGTAAAAATAACTTTAAATACTTGATGAGTTCCAGAAGGGTAGCCATGTTAGTCTGTTTTTAGCAAAACAGCAAGAGTCCTGTGGCATCTTAAAGACTAACAAATCTATTTGGGCATAAGCTTTCATGGGCAGAAACCCACTTTCTGCATGCATCTGACAAAGTGGGTTTCTGCCCACGAAAGCTTATGCCCAAATAGATTTGTTAGTCTTTAAGGTGCCACAGGACTCTTGCTGTTTTTCAAAAATACTTAGTGTCTTAAGTTTGATTAGCTGCACCGCTGTTATTTTTAAAAAGAACTGCTGTTTGTATTGTAATGTTAACTAAGGATGTGAGGAGGAGCAACTGTTATCAGGACTGATATATTAACTTAAACTAAAACTGGGTGCTGAGTTTCAGAGAGGGCTGTGATTTAGTTTTGCTACCGTTTCATTTCCTGGGCGAGTTGTACCTTTGACTGACCATTGACTCAGTTGCTCTGACAGCACCCTTTCCTAGTGACAGGTCTGTGCCTGTACTTCTCTTGGGGTGGAATCCCACAATTCACCCCACTGTTAGACTAGGTGCCCAGGTCACAGCACTTCTGTCCACAAACCCTCAGCAGGTCCAAGTGGGTTCTGGCTCCTGCTATGGACTTCCCTCCAAGAGATGTGAACAGTATGAAAATGCAGTGACAGATAACAACAACAGGTTTACATTCCTATTATCTTACCTGAACCTCAATCTTTCCTTGCAAGTTTAGGTAGTCCGCCATTATCTCAACGCTCCCCCAATACTAGGGCTGGGCAAGATAGACTGTACTCCTGCAGCCTCTGCCCCTCAGTTTTACCCCCTCAGTTAATGTTTCCACCCTGAGTTCCCAGGCAGTATTTTATCCACTTCAAAGTCCCGGTATTTGTCCTGGGACACCTGAACCTAGTCAATCCAGTTTAATGCATCTCTCCAAGAGAGTCAGAGGTAGACTTTCAGTAGTGGTTTTGCTGTATTGTCCATTTGAGCTCTGGCAGTTGAATTAGTCCATGCCTCATTCCTGGGTGTATGTGGAGAACACAAAGGTGTTCCATAGAGCTAACCATTCAATACTCAAACAGAGATGCAAACAACATTCATAAAAATAACACAGGTTATCTCCCACATTCTTCACAGAGCCACCAAAATCTTGTAAAACATTCTCATTAATTTTAGCCCAAAATGGTGGAAATCTCAGAGGATTTATTTGCAAGATTTCATCTGCATTCAAATTGGAACCATAATATAAATTCTTTACAGTTATGATTCTACACTTGAACCAAAATATAAAGGGCAGGTTCAGATTCAAAACTGAACTCTTCCATTCCATCCCTAAATTTGACCTACTTTGAACTTTTAGATTGGAGGTTGTAGTTTTGGTTCATTTTAGCTTAACATATATACTTTCTTTTTTATTTTGAAGGTGAATTATTTACAGTTTTCAATAACTATAATAATTTCCTCTATAGTTTACAAATGTTTGCCAATTTACTTTAAGATAAAATGACAAGAGTAATTTAGGAGTTGCTCGTGTGTGAGTAAAATAGTGAAAATTATACATACTTATGTTCTTTAAGAAAAAGAAAAAAAATCCTTCTCCTCCTCAGCCCACTTAAAAATATGCAGTAGAAGAATATTTTATACAGCTGACATTTCAGACTTCATGTAGTCTTGGTTAGTAAACAGAAATTGATGCTGGAGATATACACTAATGAAAAATCTTCACAACTAGGACCACACATTCAAAGATGCTCAGAAGACAAAGAGAGTTAAACTACCATTACGTTTGATTGGGGAGTTCTTAAAACATTAAAAATAGCTGAAAATATGAATAGTGATTTCTGTTTTCAGAGAGAATCTAATTTTGCACAGAAGAAGCAGAATCCAACTCTCCCTTCCCTGCAGCGACAACAGACTTCTGATGAAGTAAAACTTACAAAATGTTTCGTTTTCTCTGGTAAGGGAAATGTCTATGTTTAGCTTTATTGTTAATGTGATTATGTCTTAGGACTGTATGCACTCAATTTGGTGGCTAATTTAGTTTATGAAACTTAATTTTTCCTTTACAAACTAATTTGCACAGCTGGGAGAAGGTCACAAAACTTGGTTTTGAAGACAATGTTCAAATTCTGAGGTTACTTTTTCTTAGTTATGTTTCTTGCCTTTCTCCAAATGATACAAGTAAACAAATTTCAGCAATTGATTTAATTCATAGAATCAGATAGAACTGTAGAAGGAAGGGACCTAATTGGTCTCCTAGTCTGTTGTCTACCAATGCAAAACCTTTCCTTACACTGCATTTTTTAGATCTTTTTTCCAGTGGAGTTTTTAAGCAAAGCAAAGCAGAAGTGATACATATTCAATAGATTTCAGGTACAAAAACAAGTTAACAATAAAATAATGTGGTAAAAGAGCTAATACTTATCCTTCATCTACAGATCTCAATGCCCTTTACAAAGAAAGGTATTACAGCTGGTCAAATATTTTCCAACAGAACAGTTTTCCATCAGAAAAAAACGGTTACTAACCTTTCCATAATTATTGTTCTTTGAGATGTGTTGCTCATATCAATTCCATGTTAGGTGTGTTCTGTTGCCAGAGATTTTTTCCTCAATGGTTTCCACTGGGCTGGCTCTAACGCCCTTTGGAGGCACACCCATGTGCCAGTATAAGGGACACCACCAGCCTCACATCCTCTCATTTCGTTCTTGCCAGTCAACTCTGACAGAGAAGTAAGAGGGTGAGTCATGGAATGGACATAAGCAACACATCTTGAAGAACAAGTTACCAAAAGGTTAGTAAGCATTTTTTCTTCGAGTGCTTGCTCATTTCCATTCCACATTAGATGAAGAATCTCAGAAGGTGGACTAAGAGTTCACAGGCATGCTGACTGCAACACTGTTCTTCCAAATCTGGCATTGTCTTGAGTCTGTTGGGTGATGGCATAGTGGGTTGCAAAGGTATGCACCAAAAACAAAGTTGCAGCCCTGCAGATGTCCTGACTTGGTACCTGTGTGAGGAACAATGCTGACAAGGCCTAGGCTTTCATGGAATGAGCAGATAGGTTGGACAGGGATTAGCCTTGCTCATACCAAGCCAGAATAAAGGTGATTATCCATGATGAGATCCTCTGGGCTGACACTGGAAGCACTTTCATCCTTTCTGCTACTGCTACAAAGAATTGCGTGTATTTGTGAAAGGATTTAGTCTTCTCAATATAGAAGGTGAGGGCATGCCAAACATCCAATAAGTGAAGCCACCACTCTTAAGAGTTCTTGTGAGGCTTCAGGAAGAAAACTGGCAGAAAACAAGCCTGGTTGCTATGGAACTGCTAAATTACCTTTGGTAGGAAGACCAGGTGGGGCTGCAGTTTGACCTTGTCCTTAAAGAACGCCATGTATGAGGTTCTGACATAAGGGCCTAGATTTCAGAGTTCCTTCTGGCTCAGGTGATCACTACTAGGAAGGCAACATCCCAAGAGAGAAGTAGGAGGAGGACTGATGCTAGTGGTTGAAAGGAGGACCTGTGAGCCTTCACAGGACCAAGAGATCAGCTTGTAGAACTGAGGACAGAGTGTCTACAGACCCTTAAGAAACCTGACCTGCCATTCACTGGCAGATGGAAGGCTGAGATTGCTGCTAAGTGCATCTTGATAGATGTGAGGACCAGACCTTGCTGCTTTAGATGGAGCAAGTAGTCCAAGAAAGACTGAAGGGAAGACTGAATCGGTGAGAGACCCTGTTGAAGGGCCCATATCGAGATGTGCTTCCATTTGGCCAGGTAGGTAGCCCTAGTGAACAGCTTCCTACTACCTAGCAAGAACTGTTGAACTTGTTCCAAACAGGACTGCACCTCTGTGTTCAGCCATGTAACATCCATGCAGTTAGGTAAAGGGAGGTGAGGTTCAGATGAAGCAACTGGGCATGGTCTTGTGAGATCAGGTCCAGATGGAGCGGAAGTGGGGTTTCTACTGATAGATCCAGAAGCATGCTAAAACCAGTGCTGGTGTGGCCACGGCTATAAGAATAATCCTTGCCTTGTCCCACTTCATTTTCAGGATGACCTTGTGAGCCAAAGGGACTGGGAGAAAAGCATAGAACAGGAACCCCATTCAGAGAAGCAGGAAGGTGTCGTAGAGGGACCCCAGGCTCTGCCTGCTCAGCAAGCAAAACTTTTAGCACTTTCTGTTCTGCTTAGTCACAAACAGGTCTAACTGATGAGACCCCTACCTTTGGAAGATGAACTTGGTGACCTACAGAGGAAAAGACTACTAGTGGCAAGAAGAAAAGGATCTGCTGAGCTAATCCAGCAGCGCATTCCGGGATCAAGTAAGATGTGGCGCCTTGAGGTAAAAGGAATGCTTCAAACAGAAATCCCGTAGACGGATGGCCTCCTGACACAGAGCAGAAGATCAGGTTCCACCCTTCTTGTTGATTTCAAACATGGCCAAGATATTGTTTGTCAGAAATTGCACCACCTTGCCTGAGAATCGATTTTTCTCTTCCCCTTCTTAGACATATTGCAAGTACATTGAAGGCTTCAAATTTAATTTGTTCTCTTTTTTTTCTTTTCTCCTCCTTCTCTCCTCACCACTTTTTTTCCATGTGTAACTCGCACACCGGAATGTATCCCCTTTTTATATCCTTGGGTTCAGCTTCCCGCTGAATTCATAATTTTGCCTATGATAGGGTCACCAAGCCTGGGAAAAATTATGCAGCTGCCAACCATACAGCAGATTTTTTTAAAACAAAACTGGCTGCCTGCCGTTAAAGGGGTATTACCAAATAATAAAACCTGACAATATATAAATTTTAACAGTTATATTACAAAAGAAAAACAGATTCCTGTTTAGAAAATAAGCATGAATGCATTAGCTGACCCATTCGCTGGTGATTTTACTGGTTTACGTTATACGTTATGTTATGAAGGGCCGCACATAATTGTAATGCCACTGGACTCAGCGGGCTGGTCAAAATGTGTTGTCGGGCCGGATGCAGCCCGCAAACTGTAGTTTGGAGACTCCTGATGTAAGTGCATGCGGTCATGTGCCTCAGGCTACGTTTACACTGGCGGCGGCAAATTCGCCGCTGCCAGATCGATCTTTCATGATTGATTGAGCGGTCAGTATAGACCCGCTCAATCGATGAGGGAGTCGACTGAATTAGTCCACCCCCTCAACTAGCATAGCACTGAGCCGACGGGAACGCTGTTCCCATCAGCTCAGTGCAATGTGAATAGCACGCAGAAGCAGTCGACGGGAGTTACGCAAACTACTCTGCATGGTTTGAGTAACTCCCATCGACTGCCGCCGAATTTCCGGGTAAGTGTGAACAAGCCTTCAGTAGCTTAAGGCAAACTCAGACTATCATAATTGGGTGGACCACAACCTTGGATATCAGGTCTGACACAGTCTGGAATTAGGTCTCTGAAAAAGAAGGCTCTGGTTCAAGTCGAGTCAAGCACTGACCCAATAAATTCTACTCTTTGAACTCTACCAAGAGTAGACTTTTGCTCATTTATCAACAGGCCAAGCATTCAGAAGGTGGTGTGGACCATACTGATGCTGTTCTGTATGTGAGCCTCTGACTGACCCTTGATCAGCTAGTCGTTGAGATACAAGTAGACCCAAATGCCTCACCATCTAAAGAAGGCCACTATCACCATCATGCACTTCATGAAAACATAGAGGGCTCCGGACAGACTGAAGGGAAAAGCGGTGAATTGATCGTGGGTTTGGTTTACAATAAACCTGACAAATCTTCTGTGGCCATGGACAATAAGATATGTGAAAGTAAGCATCCTTTAAGTCAAGAGTGGCATACCAGTCCCCTAAATCCAGAGGGGGAATGATGGAGGCCAGGGAGACTATGAGGAAACTCAGTTTCTTGAAATATATTTGTTCAGGCAATGCAGCTCCAGAATGGGCTGAAGGCCCCCCATAGTCTTTGGGATTACCAAGTATCAGGAGTAAAACGCCTTACCTCTCAAGTATTGAGGAACCTCCTCTATGATCCCCATCCATAAGAGGGACTACATCTCCCGGGCAAGGAGTTGCTCGTTAGAAGGGTCCATGAAAAGGAACAGGAATGAAGTGTTGGAAGTAGGGGTGGATGAAAACCAAAGAGTATAGCCAACCACCACTGTATTTAGCACCCAGCTGTCCGATGTTATGCAGGACCATTCTGGGCTGAAGTGAGAGAGATGGTCCAAAAATGAAAGGGAGGCAGAATCTGAGGCAGGAACTGGTATAGTTCCTTCAAAAGTCCTGCTTGCACCTACTGGAATATCTATGAAACCCTGGCTGGGAGGTTGAGGTGGAAGGTTGACTTCACTTGTAACCTCACCCTTTCCTTGTTAGATTTCCTGCCTCAAAGGCAGAGCCAAGAAGTGTGGTGGAGGTAGAGGCCTGAAGTGCTTCTTCGAAGTTCTTCTGGCCATGAAGTCGGGCATGGGCTTGCCACAGGAGGTACCAGGTTTGAAGCCCAGGAACCGGGGCATGCCCGACCCATGAGGCGAAGACAGTCCCTCGGCAATAGACTATGTATTTACACTATTTACACGAACACTATCTATAATATCTCACCACACTGCAGTTTATCCTTGCTTCCAGAATTTGGAATAATATCATTGGTTAAAATCAACCAGGATGAAAATCCTTACAGCGTCAGAAGAGATATTTATTTAATATTTTCACAGCATTTGGTTGTTCACTTTTCAGACTGTTTATGTCTTCTCTGAAGCAATTCTTACATAAGACAAGATTCTTTTCATTTGCCAGTATCTTGTGCTTTCCTGAACATTAGCTTGTTCAAAAATTAAGAACTACCAACTAAAAGCATGAAAATTGAGACAATTACATTTTTCAATAGGTGATCACAATAAGAATGTGAATTAAAGATCAAACTGGGATTTAATTATTTCCTTTGCATGGTTGACACTATTCACATCCATAAAACAATTAATTTCAGGCATGTAAAAAAAGTGCTGATGAGACTGACCATTACAGCAAAATGCTTTGGTTGTGCTTCATTTAGAATCAAGCATAGACTGAAGTGTATTTTCAACTAGCACAGGATTGTTTTATGTCTGGACACCAGAGGGATATTTGTGGTCTACTGCTCTGCAATAAACAGCTGTTTGATATGCCCTGTGTTACAGATAACGTTAGATTTGCCTTCTGGGATTTACAGGACATTAGTTCCTAATGACCAAATTTAACACTTTGGCAAAACATGGAATACATGAAAATAATATACATAAGAAAATAGTATGTGGGACTTTGTTTGTAAAGCTTTAACTTCGCTGAACATTTTTAAAGTGTCACAAAACATGTCAAGAAGGGCATCTGTCAGAGTTTCTTTGTTGATTCAAATATGAATCTTTTGTTAGTGAATTTCAAGATGCTGAAAAAACAGCTTTGGAGACACTCTGGCAGTGCAAGGAGACTTAAAATGGGCTTAAATTACATTTACACTCGCTTTGAGGGCTTTTAGTGAAAATAAAGATAAGGCCCAGACGTTTCCTGTTTAATCAAAGCGACATAGGACAGACAAAGCTTACTTATGCTACTCACAAATGTGCTTTAACCCTGACCTGAAGGAATTCACTCTAAGATTTAGAAAGTAGTGAATTTTTCATGTCAATTCAAGTCAGAGTTGAATCAAGTCATTTTGCACAGGTCAGTTCCCACTACTATTGATCTGGGCTGGATTTGAACCAGAGCTAAAGGCTCCATACACCCAATTAGTAGTCTCTTGAGCTATCAAGTTCCCCAAAACTCAGTTCCAACTTTACTATCTGTGTTACCATATGCTATAGGTATGCACACTGGGATAGGTAAAGGACTAAGAGTCACCCTCAACTCACTTTTTAATGAATTCTGGAATTTTAAGATGCATTATTTTAATATTAGATTTTGATATTTAATGATACACAATATAAAAAACTGATTAAGCTTAAATCATATAGAAAGACAAAAATAAAATGGGTACTCTACTTTATCAAGAACAATTATTTTGAGTTATGCATCCTGAGTGAAATTAAGTGCAGGAGGAGTGATTTGGGAAGCTAAAGCTGAGCTTCTAAATAGGGACAAGGATGTGAAGCTGCAATTCTGTATATGCTGAGACAACACTACAGTTTATAGGCTGGAGCAAAGATCACATTCCATCTGTGTCACTATCAGAATATATTAGGGCTATTGGATCTGCATGGATGGCCCATCCCGTCAACACCCTATTAAGAAACCAGGCAGGCCACTCCCCCTTTCTTTCTGTGGCATGCAGCACCAATGCCATGATGGCTTGCCCTTGTCACATGAACTCAACTTGTATCAAGAGCTTTGTGTGGGCCCTCCACACCAGTGTAAATGTCAGCTTCCAGTTACAACTCTGTTGATTTGAAATAAAACTAAAAAGGTAATGAAGTCATTTAAGTTAATTGGTTATGCTTTTTAAAAAAAATTTAAGACAAGTAATTAAACATAAAATTCAAGAAAATGGTTGATATTATTAGACTGTATCCCATCAAGTAAATGTCAATGAGGGCAATATATATTTCCCCCCCTTCAATGCAATGCAGTCTATTTCTGATACACACACGCATTTGCATTCACTGAGATAGTGTTGTTCTCCACTTCTACCATGCTTCCAGATAAAACTTACGCCATCATGACACTTGTAAATTCTGAGTTTTTAAATAAGTTCTTCAACTCCACATCTTAAGGTCAATGACTGCTAGTCATCTAGGATAGATGTGTACTGAAGCCTAGTAAATAAGTGCATCAGCAATGTTTTACCTTTTTGTAAATCTGTCGATATTGTGTTAAACTTTCAGCTATATATTTTAAGTGAATGAAGAGTGACAAGTCCATCTCAATTTTATCAGTGTTGTATCACATATCCATTACACATGACTTCACACTTCAGAGGACTATGCATTGCAAGACAGCTATTATATTGCCCCTCAATATATCCCATTTGATTTATTAATATAAAACGGAATATGATTAGGCTGACACATCTCAGTGAAATGATGTTCAGCTACTTTAACATCAGTTTTATTTCAACAGAATGACATCTGACATGATAGTTTTCCTAATACCCCCAAAAAAGTATTTCACATCAGAGCATATTACTTATTCTCTAGCCCTCTATATCTATGCACTATCATCTAATTATTCCACCTTAAACTGAACTCAAATTTTTGCAAGTATGACTTATTTGATGTATCACATCTGCAAAAGTGATGACATCCATGAAATGGGGATAATGATACTGATTTCCTCTGTAAAGTGCTTTAAGATCAAATGATGAAAAGTTCTTTATAAAAGTTAGGTATTGTTATTATTTTGAAACATTATGTTATAATGGCAGCACTGCAGCAATATTATTATGCTGTGATGCTAGCTCAGAAGAACTCTGTGTTTCAGGATACCAAGGATCAGGTTCAGTTTCACCAAGCTTTGTGGTTAAAACTAAACCTAGGTAATACCTGGTCATTTCAGGAGCACATAAGGAATCTAAGACTACGGTAAGATAATATCCTACAACCTGAGCATCCTTCTTTATATGGGTGTTTTTAAGTGGTGTATAAGTGCATGTGGACTTCAGTGGGCGGATAAATGTTCAGCATCCCCGAAAATCCGGTCTTTTATTTATGTGCCTCTGTTTCACACAAATTTGAATATCTGGGACCAAGTTGTGCTGCCACACTTTTTTTTTTTTTTTTTAAACTTATTCAGACAAGTCTAATTATCCAGTCATGTTCCAAGCTTAAGTGAATTCAGTGTTCATTACTTCTCGAGAAGGGAAATAAAATGGTAAGCAAGGCTCTTTTAAATTTTATAATCAGAGTACAGTCCGCTGGGTTTGTCTCTAGTTGGGTTTGTCTCTAGTCTATTTAGCTACACAGTACTCCTAAGCTTACAGCCAAGTGAATATTGTCACCTGAATTCAGTCCTTATTGCTGTCCAAAACAGAAGACAAAAGGCTTACAGCTATTTGATGCAGTGGTTAAAGCCAAAGGAGTATGTTCCAAGTCTTGATGAATATTGAATAATGATGTGAACTAGTCACTTGACTTGACAGAATTAATTCAACTGGAAAACTCATAAAACAAATTTGAGATACTTCATTTGAGATTACTAAAGCGAGTATATTAAAAAATTCTGAAGCCTATTTGATTCTGACTGTACAATAAACAAAGAAAAGAGACTGAATATTCAATAAAATAAAATTTTCAAGTATTCTTTTAAATTTCCTTGTTTTGGTATGTTCACTGTATGTAGATGACAACAAAAACTGTATCTCACTTTTTCCTGATTCAGTTGGTGCAGCTGAGAAGCTTACCTAGGAGCTGACAGAGCGTGGGGCCTGGATGACAGCTCACTGGCTGAGACTAAATAGAGATAAGCCTGAAGGAAAGTTCATACTTGGGGGGAAGCAAATGGAAGAAATGGCAGAAAGAATAGCACTGAAGTGGCATGCCTTCCACTTGTAACTCCAGTTGGGAGCCTACAGGTCTTGATGGTTTCCTAGCTGCTCCTTGATGCCCAGACAGCAGAAGCGGCCAAGAATGCTTTTATCATTTTCATGTGGCAAGAATGTTTAGACCTTTTATGTTGGATTTGGACCTTCCCACAGTTATCTATGCCTTGGCTACCAAAAAGTTGGTCAGTTCTACAACTTAAAACCATTGGGAAATCACAGGTAACTCAGCAAGAGAATGCCCTTCAGAGGTAGTACACATTATAACTTATATACACATTATAAATTATATTTGCCCCCTCAATCTAGTTTTTCTTAGTCCCTTATGCTTTCCCATGCTTTGGTATGACCACAGTCAGAGTTCTGAGACTGCCTTACACGTTGGGACTTCCTAGTCTGTGCTTTTGAGTAAGAATATAAACTGAGTTCAGGCTCTGACTCTTCACAACCTCTCCTCGGTTAAAAATGTTAAGAGCTAGTAGAATCATTGCAAAATGGTCAGTAGCTTCATTTAGCTTAAATAAAAACAAAATTCATTCCATCCTGGAAAAAAAAGTCAGCCAAGAAAGACGTAAAATGCAAATCTTTAAAGTGGTGTCTAAAGTTCTTTCAAACTTCTTTGAACTGGAAGAAGGGAACAATTTAAATAGAAAATATTTTACTTTGGATTCAACATACCCTTATTTTCCTTTTGGGTAATCTACAACTTTTGACTATGCCAGCTCTAGACTTCCAACAGTTTCTCATTTCTCTGGAGGGAAAATATATTACACAACATCTTTCAAATACAATGTCAATTTAACGTTTGAGTAAGATATCCTTTCTGGTGGGTGACTCTTATCCCTCTTCTAACTCCCAAAATCCCTGGATCATGAGTTACTTTCCCTTAGTTTCACTCTTCCTTGCAAATGGCCTTTTCTCCCATAATCTAGTGACTAGGAATTAGTTCCCCTAACATAATAATTTATTCAAATCAAGAACCCAATACACATTTATGACCTGAGTTATGTAAGACATGAGACTAGATAATCTCAATATCCCCTTCTGTCTTTATAATCTATCAATCTGTCACAGAGCCAGGGTAGAACATAAGAAAAAAGTACAACAAAAGCTAAGTTCTGAATACAAAATCACTATCCTGTGGTAGGATTTACTTTCTAGATTCTGGGTTGACTCGAGTTTGAAAAAGGGTTCTAGCTGTATTGTTTCTGCAAAATTTTACAAGCAGTAGGTTCAAAAAATACTAAAAGCCGAAGCCATACAAAATAGCTTTTATGCTTTCCCAAAGCTCTCTATTCTTGGTCAGGACAACCAGTTAGTCTCTTTCCTCTCAGAGAAAAATCCCTTCTTTTAAATATTAAATAAACCCAGCTTTCCTTAATTAGCTCTCAAGTGGCAGGGCTTCCTAGAGCAGCCTCTGAATCATGTCTAGGAATAAACCACCTAAACTGCCAGGCTGTTGACTTCCTTGGCAAAGCCTCCTACTAGGGACAGAATACAGTAAGGTTGCAGTAACCCCTACAGAAGTTACCTATAGGCCTTCTCCCCTTCCCTCTTCACTACATTTATTAAGACTTTCTTTTGCACAGACCCTTGATTAGCTGTTTGACCACTACATATTAAAAAGCATTAGAAGCATTGAACTCATACCATTATGCTTTACTCTGATTATCACAACAGGAATTTGGTTCTTTGTTTCTTTGGATGATGCCTCTCTTCATGCAATGCCCCTGGCAGTTGTGATCAACTGAGACACTTCTTCTGTGACAATTATGGATCCATGGTCTAAATGGGAGGGGTTTTGCTGCACAGTGCTCTCAGTGAAGGATCTTCAACCCTGAAATTTCTCCTTGGTCCTATACAGCCAATATTTGATAACATTCAGGGCACAGAGGAAGACAAGTTTTTCTTTGGCATTCCTGGGGTTGTTACAAAGGGTTGAATAGGGTTTTGAAATTAACAGAAATGGAGAAAATTTATTCTGGTGGAATGGGAGGTCTTTACTGGACATCTAATTTAATGAATGCCAACAAAAATGAGGTAGGATCAGAGGCTAAAATAGGGAAAGAACAAGTTAAAAATGACTTAGACAAGTTAGAGGTCTTCAAGTCACCACCACCTTATAAAATAAATCATAGAATACTCAAGGAGCTGACTAAGGAGATATCTGAGCCATTAGTGATTATCTTTGTAAAGACATGGAAGATGGGAGAGATTCCTGAAGACTGGAAAAGGGCAAATACAGTGCCAATCTATAAAAAGGGAAATAAGGACAACCCGGGCAACTAAAGACCAGTCATCTTAACGTCAGTACCCAGAAAGCTAATGGAGCAAATAATTAAGCAATCAATTTGCAAACATCTAGAAGGTAATAAGATAAGTAACATTCAGCATGGATTTGTCAAGAAAAATATCATGTAAAACCAACCTGGTGGCTTTCTTTGACAGGGTAACAAGCCTTGTGTATGGGGGGAAGCAGTAGATGTGGTATACCTTAACTTTAGTAAGGCTTTTGATACTGTCTCGCATGACCTTCTTATAAACAAACAAGGGAAATACAACCTAGATGAAAATACTATAAAGTGGGTGCATAACTGTTTGGAAAACCATTCCCAGAGAGTAGTTATCAATGGTTCACAGTCAAGCTGAAAGGATATATTGAGTGCGATCCCGCAGGGATTAGGGATCGGTTCTGTTCAATATCTTCATCAATGATTTAGATAAAGGCATGGAGAGTACACTTATAAAGTTTGCAGACTATACAAAGCTGGGAAGGATGTGGAGGAGAGGATACCAAGTTCTTTGAAGAACAGGATTAAAATTCAAAATGATTTGGACAAACTGGAGAAATGATCTGAAGTAAACAGGCTGAGGACAAATTAGTACTCCACCTAGGAAGGAACAATCATTTGCACACATACAAAATGGGAAATGACTCCCCAGGAAATAGTAGTGCAGAAAGGGATCTGGGAGTCATATTGGACCACAAGCTAAGCAACAAAAATTATAAAGATCTTGAAAACATGACCTATGAAGGAAGATTGAAAAAAATGGGTTTTGTTCAGTCTGGAGAAGAGAAGACTCGGGGGGGAGGGACGGATGGACACATGACACGATAACAGTTTTCAAGTACATAAAAGGTTGTTACAAGAAGGAGGGAGAAAAATTGTTCTCCTTAACCTCTGCAGATAGTAAAAGAGGAAATGGGCTTAAATTGCAGCAAGGGTGGTTTAGGCTGGACATTAGGAAAGATTTCCTAACTGTCAGAGTAGTTAAGCACTGAAATAAACTGTTTAGGTGGTTGTGGACTCTCCACCATTGGAGATTTTTAAGAGCACATTGGACAGACACCTGTCAGGGATGGTCTAGATAATACTTGGTCCTGCCTTGAATACAAGAGACTGGACTAGAAGACCTTTCTAGGTTCTTTCCAGTCGTAGAATTCTAAGATTTATCAGCTGAGTTTTGGATGCATTAATGACCATACAGTACCAAGAATTCTGTATTGGCACCTTTTATGAACTTAAATATAAAAATACATCTAGCCACAAATATTTCTCCATTAAAATTATATATAGTGTCAGATACAACACCTAGAAAATATCAGGGATTGCAAAAATATTAAGTATGACAAACATATATAATGTGAAATTAGAGAACCTATTTTACAGAACTCAAGGGCTTTGTATATAGGTTTTAGATTTAATATAATTTTTAAAATATATACTGTATAATTTCTTAAAAGATTAATACATGCTACCTACTTCTTAACATGTATTCTAAACACTCTTCTGGGGCAAAACAAACACTGAATTTTGTCTGTGCTATCTTAAAAAAGAAAACCCAAAGTCTTCCATATAAGCATGGAAAAACAGATCCATCATGAAGCTTCATTTCCTGGTATGCAACAATACAGCAAAATTAACTATCCACAAATGACTCTGAAATTAAGTCATCCCTACAAGATTAAGATGATCATATAAGCATTAAAAACATGCTAATCTGTGTAGTCTTTAACTATGTGTAATTGCCATATTAACAACCCTAAACGCATTCATTTCTGGATACTCATATGTGCTTTTAAAACTCTGAACAATATCAACTGAATTAACTCATTTTATCTAGATCTTGTATTCCTACCCCCACCTCCTTATCTACAGACTGCTAAAATTCTCTGGTGCCAGACATTTTATCTGTATTTTTTTATTACTCAAATTAAATCAATTCAGATGTATGAAAGTGTATGAAAGTGCTTTCCACCAAGATAAACAATGCCATTTTCTTTTAAGTGTACCCCTAATCTACAAATACTGGTGTGATGAAGCTACAGTAAACTAAACTAAACCATGATTTTTATAATGGTAAATTGCAGTGTTGTTGTAGCCCAAGATATGAGAGAGACAAGGTAGGTGAGGTAATATCTTTTATTGGACCAACTTCTGTTGGCAGAAGAGACAAGCCTTCAAGCTTCACAGAGCTTTTCTTCAGGTCTGGGAAAGTGACCTGAGTTTCACAGCTAAAATCAGGTGGGACAGACTGTTAAAGCTGGAAGAAACCATTTAAAATGAAGTGGGCAATAAACATCTCTGCAGTCATAGGACAAAAAAGGGCTGGTAGGTTACATATTGTAATGGTAAGTGTGGTTATCCCTGGGTTTCTTTTATATAGGTATCTGTAGGGTTTAATTGTTGAAGCTGACCATGGCTCCCAGGAAGCTGATACTGGTGTGGGAGTGTTTTAGAGAGAATCTGATGAATGGTGGTGATTGTTGAAGTTGCAATGGAAATCTATGAGGGTGTTTAGGTTATCTGTCCTGGGCATGAAAATATCACTGATGTATCTCAAGCATATCATTGTTTTCATAGTGCATTTTTCCAGAAGTTCTTCCTCGAGGTGGCCCATGAAGAGGTTGCCATATTCCTAGTTCCCATGGTTTGGCCACATTGTTTGTTGTTAAATGTAAAGTATTTATGGATGTGGATGAAATGTATGAGTTTGGCAATGTGTTTGGGGTGGATATCTTAATGTTAACCATTAACTTATAGATATTTGAGGCAGGCAGTAAAGCTGCATGGTCATAAAAAGCCTGCCTCAGAACACAATCCGATATCATCTTCTTATATACCAACATCTCTCACCATGAAGGCATCACTGCCTGCCTCAAATCTTTAACCTACTAACCTTCCTTTGACCTATGACTGCAGAGGTGTTAATTGCCTGCTTCATTTTAAGTGGTTTATTTCAACATGTGTTAACCCCTTATGCATAACAATCTGTTCCACTTTGTATTTAACTCAGACCCGGTCTACACTTACCTCCGAGATTCTGCGGCAGTTACTCAAGCTACACAAAAAACTTGTGTAACTTCCATCGACTTCTCTGCTTCTCTTCTGCGCACTGTCTTCACTGCACTGCGCCAACGGGGACGCAGCGCTACGCCACTCGTGAAGGTGGTCTTAGTATGTCAATTTCTGGATCGACTGAATGGGTCTTCATTGACCACACAGTCGATCCAGAGAAATCGATCTGATGGCAGTGACTTTGCCGCCATCAGTGTAGCCATTGCCTTACACTCTGGTAACCTTTTCCAGGCTTGAAGAAGAGCTCTATGAAGCTCAAAAGCTTGTCTCTTCCACCAACAAAACTTGGTCTAATAAAATATGTTACTTCACGCAACATGTCTCTCTGATAAAAGTGAATGCCCACTATTACTTAGGGTCTTGGCTGTCATTCATACTATACACTTCCGATACAAGAAATTCTTTACAGTTTGATCAGGAATAATGTGTCCCTAATGTACACTCTAACTGTGTATAAAATTGTACATGGCTTGTTATACTTTTACCTACTACAAAGACACTTTCTCTGGGGATGGCACTTTGACATGGTGGGAAGGCTTGTGTGTTCCAATGACCCTGAAAGCTGTGCAAGTGGGATTTTTAGGGTCACCCAAGACAGATAGGTCAAAGGGTAGGAACCAGATGAAAAGCAGCCCACTGCTCCTCTAGGTTGGGGGTTGGACAATAGGCCAACATCTTATTCTCATACAAAAGTTAAGCTAATAACATAACAAGGTAACCATTCTGGCCAACAACATGACAGACAGGGATAGAGAAGACTTATTCATTCCCTCAGTGAGGTCTGAAAGCACAGGAAGGATTCAGATTCAGAAGGGTGTTTTATGGGAACATAGAAATTGCCATTCCACATCAGACCAGTGGATATATTTAGTCCAGTCTCCTATCACTGAAGTAGCCAGTTGTAGATGCTTATGATAGAAAGTGATAGAAATCTTGAGGTGGAAAACGTTTATCCTATTCACTTGTAATTGTGGATGTTCCCATTCTCTTCTTCTTGTTTTATACAAAATGGTAAATAGTCTCTCATATACCTTTCCTAAACATTCATCGTTTTGTATCTCTCCATCATGTACCTCAGACTTCTCTCCTCTCTATGTAAACAGTCCCAATCTTTTCAATCTCTCCTCATAAAGAAATCTCTGCACTCATTTTTTTGTTTTACCCTTTTCTGGATCTTGTCTTTTTCTGATGTATCTTTGCTAAGACAGAGAGCTGAAATCTGGACATATTAAAATCAATAGTACAACTCACTTGGAATAAATAGCTTTATAATATTTTTAGTATAATTTTCCTTAATCCAATTCTTTATACCTCCTAACACACATTGTATCATGGCCTTGATAAAAAGAGGAGAGAAAGTCTGAGTTTTCTTTATGCACATATTCATCAATAGTTTCATAGCTGTCACTGTTCATAAGATGTTTTTAATGAAAATTTCTTTTTAAAGACAGAGACTTTAGTTGTGGAATGTAATTGAGACTTTCTGAACACACAAAATCTTAAATTTCAGGTATCACACAAAAAAATCATGCTTTTTTTATCCAGTTTTATTTCAAAACAGAATAGTCCTTTTAATTTCACTTTCTTGTTATGTTAGCAATTAAACCATCTCTTTATGACTTGTATATAAAGGTATGCCTCTTCCATCTGATACCATAATGCAAGACATATTTGAGATTTAAAGTTATTATGGCAAAGATACAATATGAAACCCACAGATTTTATTATGAAGTATATTATAAATATGTCAAGTGAAAGGATTAATATCCACTACAGACTGTAAAAAGTAAATTATGATAAAATATCCTATCTCCCAAAAAGGAAACTGTTTTAGTCACTCAGAACTTGTGCCAACTGGTATCAGTGGTAGGAGATGTTAATATTTCCAGGGAGAGAAATTTTGAGTTGTTAGGGCTGTATGGTTCCTGCTTGAACAGAAACAGAGAATTTCATTTCCATGATGGCAAAAATTAAAGCTTGCCAGGAGGCAATAAATGCCAGCCAGGAGAAAATCCAAGCAGCTTTAGCAACATAGGAGAGGAGCCAGCAACAGATGCAATATGATGCTAAGGCTAATATAAAATCCAGTTAATTGGATGCAACCTCTATACTAAGAGTAGAGACCATACAGAGACCAAGAAAGTACAGTTGGAGATATAAAGTTTTAAAAGGTTCACATTAGTCTTATAAATTGGATCAGGAGAGGAATCAAGATGAACCAAAGGGACAAAAACATTCTCCAGGATATGGGAAAAAATCCAACAACTGGACCAAACTAGAACTTCTAACAGTTTCTTCTAATCTTGAGAAACATTGAGGTTTCCCAACCATCCAGTGCTTTACCAACAGGAGGGTCATGAAGTACTACAATGGATTACCTAGGGTGGTGGTGGAATCTCCATCCTTGACAATACTCTGGCTGGGATGATTTAGTTGGGATTGGTCCTGCTTTGAGCAGGGGGTTGGACTACATGACTTCCTGAGGTCCCTTCCAACCTAATATTCGATGATTCTAGGAATAAACAGCTTATAGAAAAAAAAACTAAAAAAGGGGTTAACACTTGTTGTAAGAAACCACTTAAAGCGGGCAATTAACACCTCTGTAGTCATAGGTCAATGAAGGGCTAGTAGGTTACAAATTGTTGTAATGAGCTATAAAACCTGTGCCTCTGTTGAGACCATGATTGTTAGGCCTGGTCTACACTACAGAGTTTTGTCAACAAAAGTCAGCTTTTGGTAACAAAACAGTGTGGTGTACACACTACAATGCTGCCCCCATAGATAAAACTCCCCTGGCGTGGCAACAAAATAAAACCACTTTGATGAGAAGTGAAGAACTTTTTTGTGGTAAAGTTAGAGCAACAAAGCATCAGTGTAAATGCTGTGTGCCATCACTGGCCTCCAGGAGCTATCTGGTCACCATTTTGAACTCCACTGTGCTGCTCTACATTCCAGCTATGCAAGCATGTGCCCCATCCCCTTTCAAAGCTCCAGGAAGTTTTGAAATTGCTCAGTGTGGAGAGGTCACATAGGTAAGCACTCTGGCTCCTGGAAGCAAAGGCACTCCTCTGTGGACTACAGAGGAGAGGGTGCATCTCCTGTGTCTGTGGGGAGAGGCGGCTGTGGGAGAACACAGAGGGAATCAATCCTGCTCTTCCCTGGCTGGCAGGCACGGCGGGCTCCTACTGGGAGCAGAGGGGGGAGGGAAATCTCCTGATGTGCTATACAGAGCCAGGCAGGGGTGTCCCTCTACCCCTGCTGGTGTACCGGTCTCCGCTGAGCTGAGGTGGAGTTAGAGGGGGGGTCACCAGCTGTCTGTGCACCAGCTTCTGCCTCAGGATTGGTTGGGTCTGGCTGCTGTATGAACTTAAAGAGACAGTGTGCAGACACTCACCGTCCAACACACACTGTCTGTATCTCTCATGCACACACTCACCCCATCACATACTCTCCCCTCTCCCCACATCTGTGGTTTTCTTGTGTTTGTATTCAGCAGTGTCAGTTTGGCTGACAGGGCAGTTGAAAAATGGCTGGCAATCTAGGAGGATGGGACGATGGGATTCAGAAATCTTCATCATGTGAGGCTGTGTCTGTCCCATGAGACATTGCAAATCCTTCCCAAAGCACCCTGCGTGCAGTTGTACAGTGGGATAGCTACCCACACTGCACTGCTCCCCGTGTTGATACACTCCACTGACACAAGAAGCATATGAGGACATGAAACAGCGGTTTAATTACAGCAGTGGCTATACGCTAGTATAACTTGTGTTGATAAAACTCTGTAGTGTAGACAAGGCCTTAGTGTCTAGTAGAGTTATGAATTTAAGTTCATAAAGGAACCTTTTTTAAAAATATGTTTCTACTTCTATTGCAATCTATCCACTAACTCCACAACATGCTACAAGGCACAGAAAGCAGACATTAGTATTCCTGTTTAAGTAATACAGAAACCTATTATTATAGAAGACAAAACTTCTTGAGAAAGCACTGTGTAAATCGGGGACTACAAGGGGAGAAGAGATTATTTAAAGCCCCAGAAATAAGCAGTTAAATTAACTGATTGCATATTGTGTTACTTAATAAAATATATTAAGTTCTTTAGAAAAGTTTGTGATGTTCTGAACTTGGTCATCATCATATGTATATAGACATTGGTTATGAATTTAAGTAATGTACATAAAAGATTGTATTCATAATCTGTAGGCAACTTTAGCTCCACATTACAGCAGGGCAGTGAGCAGTCAAGCAGAGAAGTGCAGCTCCCAAACCAGCTGTTTGCCAGCTTCAAGTAACTATCCATTGTCCAGCCCAAGAAAAGTTAATGGTGGACTGTCAGAAGTAATGGAAAGACATTGAGACAACTCAAAATAGAAAAAAAAAACCCACCCCAGCTCTTGAACATCAAGTGAGGAAGATGTTTCCCCACTCTGACTGACCATGAGTAACCACTGATAGAGAAAGAAAAAAATGGAAAAAGCAGTCTTAAGACTTAGGTTTTTAACCAGAACTTGGGGGCTAGTCTCAAGGACAGAGGTTGTCCAGCAACACTGGAATCCTCCTATAGCTAAGGAGTATGCTGGGAAACTGTTTTAAGGTAACTATAATTAGAAAAAGGATTTTATCTAATATGAGCATTTAAATTCTGAAGTTGCATCTTTTTATTTCCTGTGTAACTTGTATATGTTTGCTTTCTCTTCTTATTTTATTTTTGAAACTGTGTTTTTTCTATTAAATACACTTTTTGTGTATTTTCATCCCCAGCAGATCCCTGGTGTGCAAACTGTGTGAAGTACATATGCCAAATTAAACTGGTATCTGGGGGGCTGATTTCATGCATTTGAGGGTGATTAACCAGAGAGGAAAAGTCAATGTATCATAGTTAAGAACTCAGGAAGGACAGATTTGGGTAGACTCGCGACTGGAAGGATTGTTGGTGTCACCCTGACAAGAGTAACTGGGCTGGTGAGAGTCAGAGTGAGACCTTATGTTGTTGCCTGGCTCTCGGTGTCAGGGATCAAAACCATAGATGCACAAAACAAAGGCTCCCAATGTTAAAGGGCAGGAGATGACAAAACCCCTTACTGGAGTGGGTGGTCCCCAAAATGTCACAACAATTTATCCAAGTTTAACAGCACACCTCAAATGAATGATTGGCGATATGAACCAACATTGAGACTTTCAATAGCTGACTTATGTGGATCATCTCTAAATAATAAATCAGAATTTACCCCCTAAAGAAGAGAAACTGAAATATCAATCTCTTGATTTCAATGTAAGTTCTTAATGTGAAGAAAAAATAAAATGACACCATCTATAGAAGCAGAGGATCTGAGGAATTTAGTTTATGTGGTATCATCAAATACCAGCACAGAAAGCCAGCATATATTGGCAGTAGACCAGTTCATTGCTGCCCAACTGGACTGGATCTTGAAAATCAAAATCAGTGAATGGAAGCTAAGGGTACTTGACTGAGCTATTGATTTTACTACAAAACTAAAATAATTTCACTACAGCAGGGAGGCAAACAACTGCTTTTGAAGAAAGTAGAAAAAATGCCCTCTGAATTTT
The DNA here is from genome assembly GCF_026122565.2 of Emydura macquarii macquarii. Lineage (NCBI taxonomy): Eukaryota > Metazoa > Chordata > Testudines > Chelidae > Emydura > Emydura macquarii. Next base: position 15,925,675 of record NW_027132773.1, read on the forward strand.
GTAAATATGAATCTGTGTATAATGGTCATTATGAAGACATGATATTAATTGGACGAATAATGCTTTAGAGAGGCTTGAAATGTTTAAGAGAGTTTTGGAAAGGTTTAAAATAAAGCAAACAAGGAAACTAGCTCCAGTGGTACTGTGAAAATTTGTCTATTTACAAAAACATTTATAGTATAGAAATCAGTTCAAATAATGAAAAGCCAAACTTTAAGAGATTTTGCACTCTAGACTTGTCTTCAGTACAACAAAAAGATATATTCACCACTCAATTTAACTAACAAGGTAAAATCCTATTGAAAAAGGCAGCTTGTAGTTGCACCTTTAATGACATTCTGATTAAAAAACTAGAATGGTATACAATTCACATAAACACACATTAAATTGATTAAAAACTGGCTAACTTACAGGTCTCAAAATATAATCGTAAATAGGGAATTATCATCAAACAGGTGTGTTTCCAGTGGGGTCCCATAGGGATCGGTTCTTGGCCCTACCCTATTTAACATTTTATCAATATTGTGGAAGAAACAAAAGCATCACTGATAAAGTTTGCAAATGACACAAAAATTAGGGGAATGGTAAATAATGAAGAGGACAGGTCACTGATAGACTCACAGACTTTAAGGCCAGAAGGGACCATCATGATCATCTAGTCTGACCTCCTGTACATTGAAGGCCACACAACTTCATCCACCCACTCCTGTAATACACCGTAACCTCTGGCTGACTTACTGAAGTCCTCAAGTCATGATTTAAAGACTTCAACTTACAGAGAATCCACCAGAGCAATCTGGATCACTTGGTAAACTGAGAGCAAGCACACAATATGTGTTTTAATACAGCTAAATGTTAATGTATACATCTCTGGAACAAATAATGTAGGCCATACTTACAGAATGGGGGACTCTATCCCGGGAAATGGTGACTGAAAAAGATTTGGGAATCAAGATGGATAATCAGTTGATCATAAATTCCCAATGTGACACTGTGACCAAAACAGTTAGTGCGATTCTGGGATGCATAAACGTAGGAATCTTAAGTAGAGAGGTTATTTTACCTTTGTATTTGGCAGTGGTGTGTCTGCTGTGGGAATATTGTGTCGAGTTCTCGTGCCCACAATTCAAGAAGGATGTTGAGAAATTGGAGTGTTCAGAGAAGAGCCATGAGAATAGACTCATGGAGCTCAATCTATTTAGTTTAAGAAAGAGAAGGCAACAGTCTACAAGTATTTACATGGGAAAACAAATATATAATAATGGGCTCTTCAGTATTGCTGAGAAAATTATAACATGATCCAATGGCCAGAGGTTGAAGCTAGCCAAATTCAGACTGGAAATAAGGTGTCAAATTTTGATAGTGAGGGTAATTAACCATTGGAACAGTTTATCAAGGAATATGATGGATTCTCCATTGATGACAAATTTTAAATCAAGATTGGATATTTTTCTACAGGATATGCTCTAGGAATTATTTGGGGGAAATTTTACAGCCTGTGTTATACAGGAGATCAGATTAGATCAGTGATTTTCAACCTTTTGTCATTTGCAGACCCCTAAAAAATTTCAAATGGAGGTGTGGACCCCTTTGGAAATCTTAGCGATAGTCTGCGGACCCCTGGGTTGAAAACCACTTGATTAGATTATCACAATGGTCCCTTCTGGCCTTGAAATTTATGAAAAACTATGAACCTGACTTGGTAACTCATGTGAAAACTACAAGTTGACATGTCTTCCCTTGGATTTTATCTCAAGTTAGCTAACCTGTGTTAAGAGCATATCTTTTTTTGTATTGAAGACAAAGCCTCCACTAGCTTTCCAAGTTTCACACCCAGGGTACGTCTACACAACATTTGGAGGTGTAACTGCAACACATGTAGACATACCCAGGCTAACTTTATACTAGCAAGTTTATATACCAATAACAGTGAAGCCATGGCAGCACACTATACATACTGCAATCACAGACCCCAACTGCAGTGTAGATGTACCTTCAAATGCCAAAGGTCCAATTCCTAAACCTATTTTCCCATTTTGGCAATGGTTCTCAGTCAATTTTCATTTAAAACAACCAGGTTGCTAAATTTTGGCACCTTCTCTTCCCAGCATTTTAGCAAGGTCAAGTTTCATAGTTGTTACACTTGAAATAGTGTTCCAATTCTTGTCCATTTCACATTTGGAAACCAAATTTACTGCTGTTTAACTTGCCAGACTTAAATGAAAATTGTGACGTTAAATAAGTGATGATAGAGTTTGCCCCTTCAACCTAGTGCCAGCCTATTATGGTTAATAACTGCACCAGAGAAGCACTTCTGCAAATTCAATCCAGAGAACTTCCCTTGAAATAAGGCAGCTGGTAAAAATGCTTGTAAGTGACAAATCTGCAAAGAGCAAGTTGTTCCACTCCCAAACCAAAACAATAAATTCAACCAATATATTTGAGAAACTTTCCAGCAACAGAAAGATGAAGGCTGGTACAGCCCTGTTTTGTAAAATTATTGAGATAGAATATTAGCTATTATAATCTGATCAGATCTAAAACAAGCAAGTTTCTAAGAAGGGTATGACCATAGAACCATAGTAAACTGTGAAGTAGGATATTTAGTACATTCTGGCATAAATTATATCCTTAGGAGAGAAAGGGGTACAGATTATATTGGATTTATTTAGTACTTATATTTAAATGACAAGCAGAATAAAGATTTGGGGGAGAAAAAGTTCTGCTGATGAATGAGGATTTATTCACACAATCAAACAAAGAATGGGACTGTACAACTGTACAGTGCATGTGCAATAGAAGGCCAACACTGGAGAAAGGCATGAACATGTCTCAATCTATTATATAGGATCCTTCACAGCTGCCAATATAAAAGGGTAAGAGGCTTTATACACCATTAACAAAATTATGCATGTAGGCTCAAAAGCCTGTCTCGCTCACTAACAGAAGTTGGGTTCAATAAAAGATATTACCTCACACACCTTGTCTTTCTAATATCCTGGAACCGACATTGCTATAACAACTCTCCATATATCAACAGTACCTAGGAAGATTCTATTTACATTTGCATCTAATGAAGTGGGTTCTGACCACAAAAGCTTATGCCCAAATACATTTGTTAGTCTTTAAGGTGCCACAGAACTCTTGCTGTTTTGCTAAAAACAGACTAACATGACTACCCCTCTGGAACTCTATTTACAGTATTACTTTGAATATTATATTAAAACTTAAAATGACACCTTAAAACTTCATAACATTTAAAAACATTCTGTATTCAATGCATAACCAGAAGTTATTACTATTATAGGCATAATATGAAAACATTCCTATCTAATAATTAACATTTAAATAACTGTAGGTTCTCTTTAGTGTTAGAAAACAATGTACATTTAATTTGCTTTGAAATAATATAAAATGCCTTAACTAATAAAATTTATTTGGAACGGTAATTTGTTCACTTTGCTGAAGCTAATCTTTTAAAATTAAATTCGGTATGGAATTAATAGAATGCAATGATCTTTGAATAATTCTGAACTTCTGTAGTTTGCTCTACTTGAACAATGTAGGGGAAAGGTGATTATTTCAAACTGTTCAAGTTCTGAAACACTGTCTGATATCATGAATATAATGAATATTTTATGTATTGAAAAGATTTTTATTTATGCTTATCATTTTCAGCATCCCACATCATAATGCTTTATTCCACCTGCTTGGGAAAGATATCATTACTTTTCCCATAAAGATACTCATTTCACACAACACTAAAGCTGCTGTTGCATTTCCTGCCACAAAGCAGCCAGTTCTACTACTCAAACATGAAATACTTAGAGGAGAATAATAAAGGATTACAGATGGGAAAATCAAATAGCACAGGATTAACATATCATATCCTAAATTAAACTGTTTCATGTCCATATATCAATCTGTTGGATACAAAGGGATAACCCTTGTAACCCCTGATTATAGATATGTGAGCAAATAGGTAATAAAGCATCAGCAATCTGAAATCAATTTATTAATAATAATGCACTAAAGTCCTCTCTGTTTACTCATCTAGCATATAACTCATATTTTTCCACTAAATATAAGTGGTTTTGTATATCTGACATTAAAAGTGTAAGAAAACAGTATTTTGTCTTTTCAATAACTCATTGATATTGTGATGGAAGCATTTTAAAAATCTAAAAATAAACAACAAAATAAAAGCCTCCGAGCTTGGCTAGCATTCAAAGGAAAGACACATCTTCAGAAGGTATGGGAAATAGATGAAAATGAGCAACTTCAATGTATTCTCTCCTTAAAAAAACAAGCAGACCTGCTTCATATTTATGGCAATAAGTACTTGTCAGTGTGCCAGTATTTCCATTATGAACCACTATTTTCCAATGTTTCTCATTCAACAAAAGGCAAAGCATGCTCCAGACTGAAAGGGTATTAGGCTGAGCTGTGGAAGGATTTTTATCAAAACTCTACTTTTTTTCTTTCTGGAAACAGCTACAGATGACCTTTTGTACTGTTTAAGCAAAAGACAAAATTAGTTTAAAAAAAAATTAGATTCTAATATAGAGAGGATGCCCTTAATATGGATTCTATTCCATTTACACTAATTATTGAAACAATTACTGACCTTGCAGACTCCATCATAGCATGGTGACTTATACACTTCTATTGAGATATAATATATTCACTGAGGGTTTGTTTTTTTTTTATCTAAGGTTCAGCTCCTTTCTGATACATTAGCATAACTCTCTGCACAACTAATCTGTGACATCTCTGGTTTGTCAAAATTGAGAGTATGCTGCCCTTCTCATACATGAAAACTACACTGTTCAGGGATGTAAAATGATGTACTATGTCAATTAACTTGCAAACGAGACAAAAACTGCAGCTGTCCTGCCTCTTAGCCCAGACATCACCCACATCCCACAGCTGGAGGCAAAAAGAGAAGACTCACCCTGTCTGCTGCCCTAGGCCTAAGCTTTGCTGACAACCACCTACATCTGGAGACAAGGTCAAAGATAGAAAAGACAGAAGACGTTTCCAAGTTTTTTTCACTCTTTAGATCACTGAGCTTGGCTGTCTGCAGAACATGAGGCCTTCCATAGCCTTGGGACATGGTATAATTCCTTAATTCTTCTTAATAGCACCGTAATTCCTCATTGCTTCTGAATACTAAATCCCCAGAAGATGGTTAACATTTACAAGTTATATTTGTTAATTTCGTAACAGATTTTCATTTGTAAACCATGCAGTACTTTAAAACATATATTGAGTCTTATTGAGACTTCATCCCAGTAAGATCAATAATTATCAAGCAGAACAATATACATTCTATAGATGACTAAACTGAGGCACAGAAAGGTTAAATGATTTGCCCACAGTTCCTAACCATTTTATCTAGAAATTGTATATCAATATGAGGAGCAAAAGGATACTAGGAGAAATCTATGACCAGCAGATTTAAGGACAATAAGAAGGAGTAGTTCTCTGTGTATATAAACGTATCGGGGGGGGGGGGGAAAAAATGGCTATTTACCTTCATAACTGTTGTTCTTTGAGATGCGTTGTTCATGTCTATTCCATTCTAGGTGTGTGCGTGCCCAGGTGCACGCTTACTGGAATTTTTTTCCTTTAGCAGTAACCATAGGGCCAGCTCTAGTGCCTGCTAGAGCCCCATGCTCATGCCGCGGTATATGAGGTGTCATTGGCCCTGTGCTCCCTCAGTTCCTTCTTGCTGTCAACTACAACGGTGGGGATGGAGGGCGGGTCATGGAATGAACATGAGCAACATCTCGAAGAACACAAGTTACGAAGGTAAGTAACCATCTTTTCTTCTTTGAGTTATTGCTCATGTCGATTTCATTCGAAGTGATTCACAAGCAGTATCCCTGGAGGTGGGCTCAGAGTTCAAAGATACGCCGTTTTCAGCACTGCTCTGCCAAAGCTGGCCTTGTCCCACACCTGCTGGATGATGGCATAATGGGACGTGAAGGTGTGGACCAAGGACCTGGTAGGGGCCTTACAGATGTCTTCTGTCAGTACTTGCACCACAAAAGTTGCCGAAAAGGCTTCTGCCCTTGTGGAATGGGCTGTGACAATTTCTGGTAGAGGAACATTTGCCTACTCATAACAGAATCTGATGCAGGAAGTTATCCATGAGAAGATCCTCTAGGAGGAAAGCGGTAAGCTTTTCATTTTTCTACCACTGCAACAAGGAGTTGCATGGTCCTATGGAAAGGTTTTCTCCTTTCAATGTAGAAGGTTAAGGCATGCCTGACATCAAGTATGTGCCATTATGTTCCTCATTCGAGCTATGCGGTTTTGGAAAGAACACTGGAAGAAATATCTCTTGATTATGAAACTGAGACACCAACTTGGGTAAAAGGTCAGGTGCGGTCCTTATAGAACACTGTGTCTGGTGGCCCAGAGGTGAGTGCCGTAATCTCAGAAACCCTTCATGCTGAGAGGATTTCTACCAGGAAGGTCACTTTCCAGGAAAGGAGCAACAAGGAGTAGGTAGACAAAGGCTCGAAGGGTGGCCCTGTGAGCCTTGATAGAACTAGGTTCAGATCCCAGGGGAGGAACAGGTCCCAAACTTTAGGTAAAGCCTCTCCAGGACTTTAAGGAAGCTAACCATCATGTAGTGGGAAAAAACTGATTTCCCTTGGATCGGAGTATGAAATGCAGAGATGGCTGCCAGATGGATTTTAACAAAGAATTAGCAAGGCTTTGACGTTTCAGATCCAACAAGTAGTCTAGTATAGACTGGACTGATGCCTGATGAGGTGAGATTTTTCTGGCCTAATGCGCAACGGGTGAATCTTTTCCACTTGGCCAGATACGACATCCTAGTGGAGGATTTTTTGCTGCCCATCAGGATTTGCTGGACCTGGGACGAGCATGCCTATTCGTTAGTGTTTACCCACTCAGCCTCCATGCCATCAGGGGTAGGGATCCTAGGTCTGGGTGTAGGAGCTGGCCATGGGAGAAGAGGTTGGTCCAACGTAGGGGGATAGGGCACACTAACAGTTCCAGCAGAGTGCAAAACCAATGCTGATATGACTATGCGGGAGCTATGAGGATCACATCCACCTTGTCTCTCTTGATCTTCAACAGGATTCTGTGTATAAGTGATATCGGCAGGAAGACATACAGGAGTGCTCCCGTCCACAATAAAAGGAAGACATCAGACAGCAAGCCCTCGTCAAGCCCACACATCGAACAGAACTGGTGGTATATGTTGCTCAGTTTGGATGCAAAAAAGGCCCATTTGGAAAGAATTCCACCTTCGGAAAATCATGTTGGCCACCTCTGGGTGGAGTGACCGTTCGTGGCGAGGTAAGAAGGACCTGCTGAGGAGGTCCGCTATGGCATTCCTGGCTCCTGGGAGATAAGAAGCCATGATATGAATATTGTGTTGAATGACGAAGTTCCATGGGCACATGGCCTCTTGACACAGGGCCGGAAAGTAGGCTTCGTCTTGCCTGTTGATGTAAAACATTGCAGCAGTATTGTCCGTCAGAACCTGTATTACTTTGCCCATCATGAAGGGGAGGAATACTTGGCAAGACAGACATATTCCCCTGAGCTCCTTGACATTTATGTGGAGGTTGCAGTCTTCTTGCGACCAGGTCTCTTGGGTGCTGTGATCGATGCTGATGTGAGCCCCCCATCCGATGTCCAAGGCATCAGATACATGGGGTGATCGAGGAGACTAACCCTTCGAAGGGCATGCCCCGCATCACCAAATAGGTGTTCAGTCACCAACTTAGAGTTGACAAGATGGTGTCTGCTTGGGGTATATGCCAAGGCCTGCCATGACTGTAATGACCACAGCCTTAAACGTGTATGGCGTACCACGTATGTGCAAGCCACTGTATCACCTAGTAGCTTGAGTCAAGTCCGGGCTGTTGTGAAGGGAAAGGCACAGATGTGCATATCGAGGTCTGACATGGTTTTGAATCGAGGCTCTAGGAGGAAGGCCCTGGCTTGGGTAGAGTCGAGGACTGCCCTGATAAACTCTATTCACTGGGCCAGTGATAACATTGATTTTTGTTCATTTATTGTTAGGCCAAGACGGTGCCAAATGGCCCAAATTAGGTTTAGGCTGTTCCGGACCTGAGACTGGGACTTGCCCTTGATTAGCCAGTCATCCAGGTGTAGTAAGAAATGAGAGTTTAAGGCCTGTGAAACAGGTTAAAGGCCTAAGTGGAAAAAACCGAGTGAACAGGAGTATAAGAGAAAAAACCAAGCTAGCTGAAATTGGCACAGGAAAGTGCTGTCAAAATACTAAATTATGTAGCAGGTATAGGAGGTACCAAGATACTAACACCCTAGAATGACACTGATGAATAGAAATGACTAAAAAGTGATAAATGGAGTTGTTTTGCCCAAATCAGCCAATTAACGGAAAAAAGTGGTATTCGACTACGTCAAGAGGGTGGCAACTACCTATGTCAAAAGGGGCAGATTGAAATTGTATGAAACAATGTATAAAAGAGGGTGTCAGAGGGAATACTGACGTCCGGTCTAGGGGATAACGGAAAGTCCCGCCACTGGGCCGTGGCCTATGTAACGTTGCCTATACGAAACTGACCCAGAGATACTCTGTAGGCTACTTATTATTGTGCCGCACGCAACAAACCTGGCCTGGGTGCCTTCATTGCTCAGCTAATCCGTGGTTGTGTCGATTCATTCCATCGTGAGAGCCGTCTCAGTTTCCTGATCAGAGCTGGGACAGCATCTGTACAGGAACACATGCACGCAGCCTACACCGATAAACACCGGGGGCCAACACACCGTACCACACCAGGTAAGGATAAAATTGCACTCTCCGGTGCCTTAGGTGTGCAGCCACCACCACCATGCATTTTGTGACTACCCTTGGGGACAGAGGAAAGGCCAAAGGGCAGTGCTCCCAGACTAGAACTCAAATACAGACTATATACAGAATTGCTAGACAAAAAAAAAAAGAAAGCAACTAAATTATAACTACTATGGGCAAGTTATGAACACTTGCAACAGCAAGCGAAAGAGAGAGAGAGGGTGCCAGCGGCCATCATGGGCAGAAAGAAGGAACTGACGGAGGCACAGGGCCAGTGACATCTCATATACTGCAGCATGAGACCGGGGCTCCAAAGGGTGCCAGAGCCAGCCCTACAGATTCTGCTAAGGGAAAAAAATTCCAGTCACCATGCACGTGGGTGTGTTTACACCTAGAATGGAATCGATATAAGCAAGTACTCAAAGAAGTAATGTAAAGGTCCATTACTATTGTTATCAATAACAATTCAGAAAAGCTGGAAGCATCCAATAAATATCTGTGTTCTGCATTTGAGAAAAAGCCATATGATGTATTCATACAATATAATGATGATTTCCGTTCCAACAGTAACAAAGGAGGATGTAGCAGTCTCTGAAATGCTTCCATTTCCATACACAGGGCCAGTTAGGCAGGCAGAACTACAGGGTCTCAACGTGTGGATAAGACAATGGTATTGGGAGCAGGGATTTAGCTTTATTAGAAACTTCGGAATCTTTTGGGAAAGAAACCTATACAGGAAAGATGGACTCCACCTAAATCAAAATGACAACAGATTGCTGGAATGTAAAATTAAAAGGGTAATAGAGGAGTTTTTAAATTAAGGGCTGGGGGAGAAGATAACAGGTGTGGAGGAGCACATAGTTTGGAGCGAGATATCCTTTAAGGGAGGATTCATTAAAGTGGATATCTATATCCTGATAAAGAGGAGAGGAAAGAAGTTGATCAAGTATGTGATGGAAATTAAAAGAAACAGTCAAATGAAAAAAGAGTCCCATTCAATTACATCACATGAAGACAGACAACTAAATATTGACAAATTTTGTAAGGGCTTGTATACATTGGCTAGAAGTCTAAATACAAAGATGGGTGAACTAGAGTGCCTGGTATTAAATGAAGATATTAATATAATAGGCATCACTGAATCTTGGTGGAATGATGATAATCAACTGGACATATATAAAATAAAATAAGTATAAAATATATGGGAATGACAGAGTAGGTCACACTGGATGGGAAGTGGCACTATATGTGAAAGACATCTGAGTCAAATATAAAAAAAAATCTTAAATGAATCAAACTGTACCACAGAATCTCTATGGATTGAAATTCCATGCTTAAATAATAAAAATATAGCAATAGGAATAGGTTACAAAAAACCCAGAAAACCCAATAAAAATGGGTGATTTCAACTATCCACCTAGAAACTAGGTACATGTCATCTCAGGATGGGATGCAGAGATAAAATTTCTAGACACTATAAATGACTGCTTCTTGAACCAGCTAGTCCTGAAACCCACAAGGTGATGGGCAACTCTTGATTTAGTCCAAAGTGAAGCACAGGATCTGGTCCTAGAGGTGAACACAGCTGAACAGCTCAGTAACAACAACCATAATATAATTAAATGTAACATTCTTGTAGGGGAAAAAATAGCAAAGAAACAAACCATAGTAGAACTTAAGGGGAACTACACAAAAATAAGGGAGCTACTTAAATGGAAAGTAAAAAGGAGTTGTCACAAGAATGAAATGCCTGCAAACTGCATGGAAAATATTTTAAAACTCTATAATAGAGACTAAAATTAAACATATAGCTCAAATAAAGAATAAACCATGAGAGGATTGGAAAATGTCACCATGGCTATGCAGCAGAGTAAAAGAGGCAGTTAGAGGCAAAAAGGTATCCTTTAAAAATTTGAAGTCATCTCCTACCGAGGAAAGTAGACAGAAGCATAAACTCTGGCAAGTCAAGTGTAAAAGTATAATTAGGCAGCCCAAAATAGAATTTGAAGAACAACTAGCAAAAAACACAAAACCTAACAGCTATTTCTTTAAAATACAGCAGAAGCAGGAAGCATGCCAAACAATCAAAAGGGCCACTGGACGATCAAGGTGTTAAAGAAGCACAGAAGGAATACAAAATGGCTGCAGAGAAGCTAAAATAATTCTTTTTCATCAGTCTTCACTGGAGAGGATGTGAGGTAGATTCCCCACACCTGAGCCATTCTTTTTACATTACAAATCTGAGGAAATCTTCCAGATTGAGAGGTCAGCAGAGGTAGTCTTGAAACAAACTGATAAACTGAACAGTAATAAGTCTCCAGGACCAGATGGTAGTCACCCAAGAGGTCTGAAGGAACTCAAATATGAAATTGCAGAACTACAAACTGTGGTATCTACCTTATCACTTATATCACCCTCTGATAAAGGTGATCTAGTGAATATAAGGAACTTGGACTTTCAGAAAGCCTTTGACGAGGTCCCACACCAAAGGCTCTTAAGCAAAGTAAGCAGTCATGGGATAACAGGGAAGGTCCTCTCATGGACAGTACCTGGTTAAAAGACAGGAAAAAAGGGGTAGGAATAAATTGTCAGAATCCACAATGGCAGAGGTACCCAAATTACGGCCCACGGGCTGCATCCGGCCCGCCAACACATTTTGACCAGCCCGCTGAGTCCAGTGGCATTACAATTACATGCGGCCCTTAATAACTGAACATATAACATAAGCCAGTAAAATCTCCAGAGAATGGGTCAGATCATGCATTCATGCTTGTTTTTTAAACAGGAATCTGTTTTTCTTTTGTAATATAACTGTTAAAATGTATATATAGTCAGGTTTTATTATTTAGTAATAATTACTTTTAACAGCAGGCAGACGGTTTTGTTTAAAAAAAAATCTGCTGTACAGTTGGCGGCTGCATAATTTTTCCCGGGCTCAGTGTCCCTGTCATAGGTAGAATTATGAATTAAGTGGGAAGCCGAGCATGAGGATATAAAAAGCGAATACACTGATATCCGGTGTGGGAGTTATGAGTGGAAAAAGACTGGCGAGGAGAGAAGGAGGAGAAAAGAAAAAAAACCAGAATCAAAAGAACACATTAAATTTGAAGCCTTCAGTTTACTTGCAATATGTCTAAGAAGGAGAAGAGAAAAACTGATTCCAAATGCAGGGTGTTTAACCAAGAGTGGACAAATTACACTAAGCAAGTTTCCAGATGACACTAAGCTAGTGGGAGTGATAGATACCCTGGAAGATAGGAATAGGATACAGAAGGACCTAAACAAACTGGAGGATTGGGCCAAAAGAAATCTGATGAGGTTCAACAAGGACAAGTGCAGAGTCCTGCACTTAGGACTGAAGAATCCCATGCACAGCTACAGACTGGGGACCGACGAGCTAGGCAGCAGTTCTGCAGAAAAGGACCTGGGGGTAACAGTAGATAAGAAGATGGATATGAGTCAGCAGTGTGCCCTGGTTGCCAAGAAGGCTAATAGCATATTGAGCTGCATTAGTAGGAACATTGCCAGCATATCACGGGAAGTGATCATTCCCCTCTATTCGGCATTGGTGTGGCCGCATTTGGAGCATTGTGTCCAGTTTTGGGCCCCCCACTACAACAAGGATGTGGAGAAGTTAGAGAGAGTCCAGCGGAGGGCAACAAAAATGATTAGGGGGCTGGAGCACAAGACTTATGAGGAGAGGCTGAAGGAAGTAGGCTTGTTCAGTCTACAGAAGAGACGAATGAGGGGGAATTTGATAGCAGCGGTTAACTACCTGAAAGGGGGTTCCAGGGAGGATGGAGCTAGGCTGTTCTCAATGGTGGCAGATGACAGAACAAGGAGCAACGGTCTCAAGTTGCAGGGGGAGAGGTCTAGGTTGGACATTAGGAAAAAAAGTTTTTCACTAGGAGAGTGGTGATGCACTGGAATGGGTTACCTAGGGAGGTGGTGGAATCTCCATCCTTCGAGGTTTTTAAGCTGCGGCTTGACAAAACCCTCGCTGGGATTATTTAGCTGAGGTTAGTCCTGCTCTAAGCAGGGGGTTGGACTAGATGACCTCCTGAGGTCCCTTCCAACTCTATGATTCTATGATTATTTCTTTTACAGTACAGGAAACCGTTTGTCTCATTTGCAAAGAGTCTGTGTCTGTATTCAAGGAATTCAATGTTCACTGACATTTTGAGTCTCATCACAAAGAAAAATATGATAGTCTGCAAGGAAAAGTGTGATCTGACAAAATTGCAAGACTTAAAAACGGACTATCAAAACAGCGAAACATTTTGAAACTGAAATCGGAGGAGAATCTGTCATCCCTTCGTGCCAATTTTTATGTTGCTAAACTGATTGTGGACAGCGGGAGTCCCTTTACAGATGGAGAATTTGTTAAGTGGTGCATGACTATAGTCGCTGAAGAGGTGTGCCTGGAGAAGAAAAAAGCCTTCATTTCTGTAAGTCTCTCCTCTTCAAGTAGCATTATGCGAAGAATTGAAGAAATGGGGGATAACATGTTTATCCAGCTCCAAAAAAAAATCTAAAAACTGACTTTTTTTCCCGCTTGCACTTGACGAAAGTAATGATGTAAGTGACATGGCACAGCTTATCATTTTTATCGGTGGAGTTGATTCTAATTTAGGCCTCTCTGAGGTGCTTGCTAGTCTCCAAAGCCTCAAGGGTATAATGACAGGTGAGGATAGTTTTGAAAAGCTTTGCGAAACAATGGCTGTTTTGGCATTAGACTGGGCAAAGTTAACAAGTGTGACAACTGATGGTGCTCCATGCATAGTTGGTAAAACAAAGGGACTTACTGGTCACATAAACAGGAAAATGGATGAACGCGGTCTCACACGTCCAGTACAAATCCACTGCATAATTCATCAGCAAGCATTATGCTGCAAAATAGTGTAATGCGGTTCCATCATGAAGGTTGTTGTATCATGTGTGAATTTTATCCAAGCAAACTGTCATTACTACAGACAGTTCCAGGAATTTCTTTCTGATCTTGACTCAGTGTATAGAGATGTGCTGTACCACACAAAAGTGCGATGGCTGAGTCGGGGCAGAGTTTTGAAACGTTTTTACAAACTGCTTCCTGAAATTAACACATTTCTCTTGACAAAGGACAAAACTGTCCCAGAGCTAACCAATCTGGAATAGAAATAGTACCTTGTCCTTTTGACTGATGTAACAGAATTTTTTAACTTCCTTAATCTACAGCTGCAAGGCAAGGGAAAACTCATATGCAACATGCCGCGCGGTCTCGTTCCTTTTCCTTCCGGTGTGGAGCCGTTCGAGTAGGGGCAGACATGGCGATCCGCTACCCCATGGCCGTCGGCCTGAGCAAGGGCCACAAGGTGACGAAGAACGTGTCCAAGCCCCGGCAGTGCCGCCGCAGAGGGCGCCTGACCAAACACACTAAATTCGTGCGAGACATGATCAGAGAGGTCTGTGGCTTTGCCCCTTATGAGAAACGTGCTATGGAATTGCTGAAAGTTTCCAAGGACAAACGTGCTCTGAAGTTCATAAAGAAAAGGGTTGGTACTCACATTCGGGCCAAGCGGAAACGGGAAGAGCTCAGCAATGTCCTGGCAGCCATGAGGAAGGCTGCTGCCAAGAAGGATTAAGCTACACAAACTCCTGTAACTCAATGAAGTGTGTTGTGAGACTCCAAAAAAACAAAACAAAACAAAACAAAAAAAAAACATGTATTCAATGTAAAGGGATTCAAAGTTCAATTAAGAGTGCTTGTAAAACTCGTGAAGGAAGGAAACATGGCTCATTTGCCTACTTTTCAACAAATGTCTGCTGAAGCACCAGGAGTCCCATTTCCAGTAGAAAAGTGTGCTGATGCACTGGAAATGTTGCAGACTGACTTCAAGGAGAGATTCCATGAACTGCCAAAGATATTCATTCGCCTTTTTCAAAATCCATTTGAAGCTGACGTAGATGAAGCCCTGCCTTCTTATCAGCTTGTGTTGGCCAAATTACAAGTGATGCTCCGAAAGACTTGTTCAAGTCAAACAATCTTCTTGACTTCTATGTCGCCCTTCTCAAGGACACTTATCCAAACATTAAAAAAATAGCTCTTTAAATGTTTACCATCTTTGGCAGCACCTATATATGTGAGCAAACCTCAAGAATGAAATTACTGAAATCTCAGATGAGATCAAGAATCACTGATGAACAACTGCATCAGTCACTGAGACTACATGAGTCCACCATGGAGCTTGACATTGAATTTCTTTCCAGCCAGAAGCAAGCCCAGAGTTCACACTAATGAAGAAGGTGTTACTTACCATGCAAAGGCAAGCTAATTGTTTTTGTACAAACTGTAATAAAAATATTAATAACACTCTTGAAAATATTTTCCCTTATTGTGAACATTCTTTTGTGTACAAAATGTATATACTATTTTTTATAATTGACCCGCTCCAGCCCACCATAAGAGTAAGACTGAGTGATGTGGCTTTAGGGGCAGCCCTAGGGACCACTGCATAATCGAAAGAGATAAATAGCAGGGTCTCCCAAGGATCTGTACTGGAAGCTGGGCTGTTCAACATATTCATAAGTGATCTGGAAAAGGATGTAAGCAGTGAAGTGACAAACTTTGCAGACAATTCAAAATGACTCAAGATTGACAACCCCTGGACTTAACTATCTTTTTTTTGCAGGGACCACCTTTGAAAATATTTCAGGCTGTGATGACCCCCCCGTTATGCCATGCCACCCTTACTTCTGCACTGGTGCCAGGGGAAGTGCTGCCTTCAGAGCTGGGCACCTGACCAACAACTGCTGCTCTCTGGCCACCCAGCTCTGAAGGGCTTGGACTGACAGCCAGAGCCCTGGCATGCATGGGGGCCGACAGCTCAAGACCCCCCCCCAATAATCTCATGACCCCGCAGATCCCCGCAGTTTGAGAACCCCTTGTAAAGTCCAAAGCAAAAAGTTACAAAGGGATCTCACAAAACTAGGTGACCGTGCAAAAACAAAACAAAACAAAAAAAGCAGATGAAATTCAATGTTGATAAATGCAAAATAATGCACATTGGAAACAATCTCAACTATACATATAAAATGATGGGGTCTATATTAGGTGTTATCACTTACAAAAAAGATCTTGGCGTCATCATAGGTAGTTCTTTGAAACATCTGTTCTATGTGCAGCAGCAGTCCAAAAAAGCTAACAGAATGTTAGGAACCATCGACGTCTAGTTTGCAGCCGGTATCAAGGGGAGTGCCTCAGGGGTCAGTCCTGGGGTTGGTTTTATTCAACCTCTTCATTAATGATCTAGATGATGGGATGGATTGCACCCTCAGCAAGTTGTGGATGACACTAAGTGTGGGGGGAGTGGTAGAAACACTGGAGGGTAGGGATAGGATACCAAGTGACCTAGACAAATTGGAGAATTGGGCCAAAAGAAATCTGATGAGGTTCAACAAGGACAAGTGTAGAGTCCTGCAATTAAGACAGAAGAATCCATACACACTGCTACAGACTGGGGAGTGACTGGGTAGGCAGCAATTCTACAGAAAAGGACTTTGGGGTTACAGTGGACAAGAAGCTGGATATGAGTCAAGAGTGTGTCCTTGTTGCCAAGAAGGCTAACAGCATATTGGGCTGCATTAGTAGGAGCACTGCCAGCAGATTGAGGAAAGTGATTATTTCCCTCTATCTGGTACTGGTGAAGCCACAGGTGGAATACTGTGTCCAGTTGTGGCCACCCTGCTACAGAAAGGATGTGGACAAATTGGAGAGAGTCCTGCGGAAGACAATGAAAATTATTAGGAGGCTGGGGCACATGATTTATAAGGAAAGGCTGGCAGAACAAGGCTAATTTAGTCTGAAGAAGAGTGGGGGGGGATTTGATAGCAGCCTTCTACTACCTGAAGGGCGGTTCCAAAAAGGATGGAGCTAGGCTGTTCTCAGTGGTGGCAGATGGCAGAACAAGGAGCAATGGTCTCAAATTGCAGTGGGGGAGGTCTACTGTGGATATTAGGAAAAACTTTTTCACTAGGAGAGTGGTGAAGCACTGGAATGGGTTACCTACAAGGTGGTGGAATTTCCATCCTTAGAGGTTTTTAAGGCCCAGCTTGAAAAAGCCCTGGCTGGGATGATACAGTTGGGATTGGTCGTGCTCTGAGCAGGGGGTTGGACTAGATGACCTCCTGGGGTCCCTTCCAACCCTAACCATAGAATCATAGAAGATTTGAGTTGGAAGGGACCCCAGGAGGTCATCAAGTCCAACCCTCTGCTCAGAGCAGGACATCTTCAGTGATTCTATTAAAAAAAAAAAAAAAAAAAAGGGGGGGGGGGAGAAATAAAACAGAAAACATAATGCCACTATAAAAATCCATAATACACTTACAATTTGAATACAGTGTGCAGTTCTGGTCGCCCCATCTCAAAAAAAGACATAATACAATTTTTTTTAAAAGTACAGAGAAGAGCAATAAAAGTGATTAGGGTATGAAATAGCTTCCACATGAGGAGAAATTTAAAAAACTGGGATTGTTCAACTTAGAAACGAGATGACTAAGTGGGGATAAGATAGAGGTTTATAAAATGATGAATGGTGTGGAGAAAGTGAATAGGGAAGTATTCTTTACCCCTTTACGTAACACAAGAGCCCGGGGTCACCCAATGACATTAATAGGCAGCAAGTTTAAAACAAACAAAAGGAAGTACTTCTTTACACAATGCACAGTCAACCCTGTGAAACTCTTTGCCAGGGGATATTGTGAAAGCCAAAAGTATAAATGGGTTAAAAAAAGTATTAGATAAATTCATGGAGTATAGGTCCATCACTGGCTATTAACCAAGATGGTCAGGGATACAATCTCATGCTCCACATGTCCCCAAACCTCTGACTGCCAGAAGGTGGGACTGGATGACAGGAGATGGATCACTCAATAATTGCTCTGTTCTATTCATTTCTTCTGAAGCATCTGGCACTGGCCACTGTTGGAAGACAGGATACTGGTCTAGATGGAGAATTGGCCTGACCCAGTATGGTCATTCTTATGTCAAACAGTCGCTACTAAAACTATACATTTTTATACCAGCAGGGTGGATAACTTGTAACCAAGAGCTTTAAAAGACTCTGGCCAAGGACCTCTGTGCACCATTAATGTAATTTTTAATAAGCCTTGGAACACTGGGGACGTTTCAGAAGACTGGAAGAAAGCTAATATTGTGTGTCAATATTTTAAAAGTGTAATTGGGATGAAGAGAAATGATAGGGCTGATATTATCATCATCCTGACATTAATCCCATGCAAAATAATATAATGGTTGATATGGGACTTGATTAATAAAGAATTAAAGGAGGCTAATACAATTAATGTCAAACATTATGGGTTAATGGAAACTAGATCTTGTCAAATTAATCTGTTATCTCTTTTTATAAGATTACAGGTGTAGTTGATAAAGGTAATAGTGTTGATGTAATATCTTCCAATTTGTGTAAGGCTCTTGACTTGGTACCTCATGACATTTTGATTAATAAACTAGAATGATACAAAGTTAACATGGCATACGTTATGGATTAAAATCTGCCTAATTGATTTGAGAGATTTGGACAGTAATCTGCTGAAAACATGTGATGAGAAACTTTACTTGAATCTATTATAATTTGTTAAATTAGGTATTTGTAAACGTCTGATCTTTATTTTTCTTGTAACCATTTCTGACTTTTATGCCTCGTTACTTGTACACACTTAAAATCTCTCTCTTTGTAGTTAATAAACTTGTTTTACTGCTTTGTCTAATCCAGTGTGTTCAAACTGAAATGTCTGACTAACTATTTGAGATAATAAATTGACATATTTTTCCCATAAAAGCATAATGGACTTAAAATATGTGTACCATCTAGGAGAGAGCTGGGCATTTCTGGACATTTCTGGGGGAAAACTCTGCAGTAAAAACCAAGACTGATGAGAGCCAGAGTATAACCCAAGTGTGGCTGACAGGCTGCAGTTACACATAGACACCCAGAGTGTATTTCTTGCATGCTGGAGGACCATTCGTGAGCAGCCCAGGAGGGAACTACAGCAGCAGGCATTGTAAGGTAGTCAAAGTTGCAGGGCAGTGGTGACACAGCCCCCCACTGGTCTGGACTGTACCCTGGAATGTGAGAGTGATTTGATCATAATCTTTAAGTACCTCCATAGGGAAGAGAAATTCGGTAATAGAGAGCTCTTCAATCTAGTAAAGGCAATTATAAGAAAATCCAGTGGCTGGAAGTTGAAGCTAGATTAATTCAGATTGGAAATGAGGTGAGAGAGAATAATTTACCATTGGAACAATTTACCAAGGTTTGTGGTGGATATTCCATCACTGGTAATTTTTCAAATCAAAAATGGATGTTTTTCTAAAATATATGCTCTAATTGAAAGGTGAATTAATTCAGGGAAGTCTCATGGCCTGTGTTATGCAGAAGGTCAGACTAAATGATCACAATGGTCCCTTCTGGGCTTAAAATCTATTAATCTATTAGCTAGCTAAAACATCAGAGAGAGAGAAGAGTACGGTCAAAATCCTGTCTTGATTATGATCATCTACTTACAAATAAGATTTTAATATCTATAGAAGAAAAAGAATTTCAGGTAGATCTCTTTCTCCCTTACATCTTTGACTTTTGTTTAAGTGCATTTTCCTATGAGTAACAGGTGACATATTCAGGGATGAAGGGTCCAAAAGGATAATATATTTATGGAAAATTATCACTTTTCTTGAGAAAAGCAGACTAGACACTTGGGAAAAATCCTTAGCTTGATGTAAAAACATAGAAACAGATAAAGTGTTGTGGTGTGATGCTTGACGGGGCATCCATCCAGTGCCCCTGGGTCCGGTGCTTCCCTCAGCGGTCAACACTCACCGTAGCCTATAACCCTGCCTTGGGCCCGTGGGGTCTTCACCCCTTCTCTGGGGAGAGCTTTGGCCGTCCCAGCTGCAGCAGGTGGGGGGTGTCCAAGCCTGCCCTCTACTTCGGACACCAGCCCAGGGACCTTGATGGCAGCAGCCCACGCTGCTGGCTCGCCTAAACTGCTACAATCTTTTCCCTGGGCTGCTTCCCCACGCTGTCCTCCCCAGACTCTAGTAGTCACCCTCCTGGTAGTAGTAACTTCCCCCTACCATGGTTCTGTCCCCAGTCCACTCCTGCTTCTGGTTTTTCACTCTGCTTCCTTCAGCTCCTGGCTCCTCATTCTCTCAGCTCCAAACTCCCTCCATCCTCTGGAGCAAGAGCTTTTAATAGGTCTTAGGCAGGCCCTTAATTAGCCCCTGGTGGTCTCATTAACCTAAGGTTACCCCTTCCCAGCTGGCTGGGAACAGGGCTCTGACCAATCTGAGGCTTACACATCCTCCTTCAGTGACTCTCTCATAGCCACTTGGCTATACCTTATCAGTGTGTATATACTTAAGACATCTTAACACTTTATAAATGCTATTCAAAGTTTTAGTAAGCCTCTGGCAAAGATTAGAAATCAGATCATTCTTTTGAGTAAAATGAGAAGTGGAAGATTGTGGGGAGCTTGTAGTAGAGAACTTCCTGCTCACACTATTAGGTCTTGCTAAATATTTAGCAAAAAACCCATTCGTTTACTGAATCAGCAATAACTTCCATAGTGTTAGCTGGTCTGAACTGAAGAATCTTACAACTTTAGCTTTAATATGGGTATCTTTTCCCCTTTCAACTCCATTGGCTATGACTCCTGTATTTTTCCTGCACCAAGGAAATTGTCTTCTCAAAAGCTATAACCCAAAGCAACAGCATTTGGGGGATATAAAGTATGATGCATGCAACATCCTCCCCCTCTGGAAAATTGAGACTATTGTCTCTACAATGTTCACTGGCCTTATCTGGTTTGAGAAGCAAATATACTGAGATCCCTCTTGATCCTAGGATGTCCATAAGAACACAGTAGATTCAAAGTACTGCAATTTTCAGATCATAGTGGACAATAAACAGGATTTAAATAACTTTTTAAGACCTCAGGCAGGTCTTAAGACCTAAATGTGCCATTTCAACATGCATGTGGTTTGGTTTTTCTAACACTATTGCACTTTATAATTCGAATTATTTCATACTTTTATCCTTGTCACATTTATTAATACATTAATAACATGTATCAGATAGACAGTACTATCCAGCATTATCCACCATTTTCTCCTTTTAGGAAAACTAAGGAGTCCATACGAGAACTAATTAAATGCTACACCACCGCTCTATTTTTTTCTGAAATTGAAATATCTCATTCACTGTTTACTATTTCAATACAGATATATTATTACAGCAACCTTTAGCTGAGTCATCTTGGTTTTATTGAAATGATCCAAAAACAATGAAACTGCCAGTATAAAGGGTAAAAATGGAAAAACCCTTCCACAACTGTGGCTTTTAAAACATACAGAAAAGAACTCTGCAGCCACAAGCAACTACCAAAACCCTGCAATGAAAGTTAGTAACAGTGTGAGAACAATATGCACTATATGGCTTTTATACTTTGTTCCCATACAGTATCACACAGCATTCTGATTAAAAAATTAGAACAGTACAGTATCAATAAAACACATGCTAAATAGATTAAGAACTTGCTAATTTACAGATATCAAGGAGTAGTCCATTGTCATTGGGGCACCAGAATCAAATGGGAGTGTTTCTAGTGGGATTCTGTAGAGATTGGAACTATACCTGATATTAGTCATTTTCATCAATGATCTGGAAGTAAACATGAAAACACTTGGTAATCTGGGCCAATATAAGAACAAAAAATGAAGACCATACCTACAGAATGGTGAACTGTATTTTGGAAAGCAGTGACCCTGAAAAGGATTTAGGGTTCATAGTGGATAAGCAACTCAGCATGAGTTCCCAGTGCAATGCTGTAGCAAAAAGGGCTAATGCTATTTTTACATGTATAAATGGGAGTAGTACGTAGAAGTCGGTAGCTGATTTTATTATTTTACCTATGTATATGCCTTTGGTGAGACCGAAACTTGAATACTACAGTCACTTTTGATGTCCACATTTTAAAAAGGACATTTACAAATTGGAGAGAGTTCAGAAAACAGCCATGAAAAGGATTCAAGGGCTAGAGAAAATACCTTATGTTGAGAAAGTTGAAGAGTTCAATCTGTTGGTTTTTTTTTTTTTTTTGGTAAAGATGCTTTGATTAGTATATAATTACCTTCACAGGAAGAAAACTCTGGGTACTACAAGACTCTTTAATGTAGGGGAGAAAGGCATAACATGAACTAATGGCAGGAAGATGAAGTCAGACAAATTCAAATTAGAAAAAAAGCATACTTTCTTAACAGGGAAGGTGATTAACCACTGGAATAAGCCACCAAAGCAAGTGATGGATTCTCCATCTTTTGATGACTTTAGATCAAGACTGGATGCCTTTCTGGAAGGTATGCTTTAGTGAAACACAAGTTATTGGGCTCAATATGGGGTAATTTGGTGAAATATAATGGCCTGTGATACACAGGAGGTCAGACAAGATGATCTAATGGTCCCTTTTGGCCTTAAACTCTTATGAATCTATTAAATTAGTCTCAGAGTTCAAGGAAAGTGTGCATTTTTCTACAATATGAAAACTAACTAAACAAAGAAATGTTCGTTACAGTACCCAGGTGTGCAAATTAATTAATTTCCTTCTCTATATATCAATCAAAACTTTCATAGTATATTTTATTGTTTTCCCACCATTTTCCCCCACATATAGATACATAGGAAAAACCTATAAATTCCTTGCTTCTTTTGTAGCCTTTGTCTGGATTGGCTGACACCAAGCCTTAGGTCAATGAGATTTAGCTTGAAGCAAGGAAATTGTCTCAATGCTTATTCTTCAATAAGAATAAAGCAAGCACAAACCTCCTTATATTTTTATTGCATGTTCAACACTCACAATGTTACTGAAACACAGTATTATATTTTAAAATCTAAAAAAATAAATCTACAGAGACAAGGTGGGTGAGGTAATATCTTTTGTTGGATCAACTTCTGTTGGTGAAAGAGACAAGCTTTTTGAACTACACAGATTTCTTCTTCAGGTCTGGAAAAAGTACTCCCAGCCTCACAGCAACATGCAAGGTGAAACAGATTGGTTAGCATAAGTAGCTAGCACATATTGTAATGGACTATGACACTTCTGCAGTCACAGAACAAAAAGAGGGGATTAGTGTATTACAGATTTTTGTAATAAACCATAAGTCCAGTGTGCCCTGATGTGCTATGCACTAGGAACTTTTAGTGTGCAGCAGCAGGGTCCTCACACACAGTTAATATGCAGCACACTGAAGCACCGTAGGTTTACACACTATTTTGCGACACACTAAGTGGTAATGTAGACATGCCCTCATCATTAGGCATCAATATGATTGGTGCACTTACTGTGTTATGTATTCATAACACTTCTATGGAATCTATTTCCTCTAGTGAGAGCATAAAATAGCTAGTGCCAAAGACAGTCAAAATTAATTGCTGAATGGTAATAACCATGGATTTGAGAGTACCTGACAACTTGAAACTTTTCATCTAGAGGTCAGATCACTGGCTCAGAAATACGCTTTGTAGACTGCAGGAGTAAATAGCTACTATAAGTGGGTAGTCAAATGAATTATGTAAAATTAAAAAAATCATTATAAAAGCACAATTCCAATGAATCTAAGAGAAGAAAAACACAGAATTAATTATCTGCTAGTCTGCTGAATTGCTGATCTGTCTATCAAGGGTCATACATGGTTATACATCACTGCAGTTTCTGCCTTATACATCTAAACAATACAGTCCTCTTTTAAAACAGTGTCCTTACACACACACACAAAATAAAATGTCCAAGACACTAAATTAAATATGTATTACACACTGAATTTGTAAATGATTCTCCTGACCAAAACAAGTCTCTTTCAAATAGAACTTTGTTTTCCAAAATAACCCATTGGTAGCTCTTGATTTTTTAAAAGTATAGTTTTAGTCACTCAATGTGTAGTTTCATAGACCTTACTTTTTATCCAGGTCATGCTGGATGTGTTTAATAGGTGACAGATTTGCAGAACAGGAAGCCAGTCAATCCTGTTATTCTTTTCCAATGGCTTCATAGAATTTGGAAGAGTATTTAGGATCAGTTGTACCGTGTGACTGGTTAACAAAATCCAGACAGAAAAGCAAGCCTTTGCTTAACACTTTGAAACCCGCTCTGCCCCCTTTCTTTTTAATAGAACAACTATAATGTGGCATGCCTGTTGTATGCCTGCAGCCATACTACTGTACCTAAGGATGTGAGGTCAAATTTTATGAACTAAGCATGTGGGGGATGCTCAGCATTTGAATGGAGACTGCCAAGGAAAACCCAGGTGTTTAGGAAATGATATGGGTAATTTATTAAGAAGCGTCCTTCATTCTGAGTCAGTACTGAACCATGCCCTGGCATGGTGTTAGGGCACATTTTTCTGCTGATGCTTCTGTCTTTCAAAGAGATATAAAATTGAGGTCCTGATCATGTTTTTTGTAATTATAGATCCCATGGCACTTGTTGTGCTAGAGTGAAAATATAAATACCAGTGCCTTGGCTAGACTCCAACTTGGGAAATTACCTTATGGCCAAACTAAATTCTTCCACCAGTTTCTTTTGGGTATAGTATTCTTTTTCAGTATCTCTCCTAAATTGTTGTGTAACAGGCTGTGCACTAATGAACAGTCACACTGTTTCACATCAGAAGTGGTTGCAAATAAGTGGCATGTGAAGTGATTCCTCTGTAATGGATATGATCCTGCTCCCAATACAGTCAATGAGAGCTTTGACAAGGCAGCAAGATGGAGCATCCTGAGTATAATTTGTGAAGTGCTTGGGGATGTTTACAAGGCTTTATATAAAAATGTAAGTAAAATATATACATACACATTATGACATTCTGGGGGTGCAAATCACACCACTGAAGTGTAGTGTCACTCCTGCCCTGCAACTTTGGGTGCCTCACAATGCTTTGCAGTTGTAGCTCCTACTTGAGCCACTCACAAACAGCTAAACAGCACGCAGGTCAAACCCTAAGTGTCCATGCATAGCCATAGCGTTGTTCCAGCAATGCTGACCGCACCAGCCTGTCAGCAAACACCAGTCACTCTCTCGCTTCTAGTAGCCTTGATTACTTCTTGCAAGATGACCCCCAACGCATTCCCAGTTCTGAATTTACCCCAAAAAATGTATGTTCTGCACTGTCCAGCCCTCTCTTGGACAGTTCAGATGTACTAGGTTTGTCGCCCCGCCCAAAAAGAATCAATATACAACAATTTGCTACCATAAATGGAGTTACCCAAACAATTCACAGCATCAAATTAGTTTTGATTAAAGAATAAAACTAATTTATTTAACTACAAGGAGATAGTTTTTAAGTGAGTACAAGTATAAAGCACTAAAGTAGAAACATAAAGATAAAATACTTCCTAGTACTAAAACTTAACAAACTAGGCTTGGTTCAAGGTGAAATTCCTTACTACTTGTTCCCAGTAACATTGCTGAACAAATTCTCAGACTAGGATCTGCTTCCAAAGACTATTTCTTTTGTCTTCTTAGGTGAAAGAGAGAGATGGATAGGGAGAGAGAACTTATGGTGATTTTGCCCCTTGCTTTAATAGTTTAGTCACCCTTTGAAATGAACTTTCATTTCAAGTGGGTTACCCCTAGATCAAGTTCATTCCCACTTTGAGGTTGGAGTCATGGAATCTCTTGGTGAAAGAGGTTTCATCCTGTTGTTTGCTAACAAGCAGATCTGTTTGTTCCTGCCCCCATTCCTTGCCAAAGAATAGTCACTTGATAGGTGATCAACCATCAACTGGAATTACACCTGGCTAGAGGCATCAACTTGTCCTTTGTCTGAGAAACTCACTTGTGTGGTAACCGTATTTCAGACCCAGTTTCAGTTTAAGTTTATAAGTTTACATATAATGTTACTATACACATTTAATCATGATATTAACCAGTGCATTATTAATTTTCAAATAATACCTCACAATGCATATCATGTACAAAGATTATTACAAAGGCATGTAGAGTGTGAATACAGAGGTGCATGGTCATACTCATATAAAATACAGGATACTGGACTAGATGGACCATTGATATGATCCAGAACAGCAATTCCTAGGTTATATGTTGTAACATCAAGAATATGTGAATGAGGTGAGCCCACATGATGTAAATATCCAACAAACTTTAATACAATCAGAGCTTTCACACAGCAATGTCTGCTTCCCTAGAACATACAAAGCTGGTACCCCTTCAACAAAACACTTTGCTTTACTTTGCTAACTACTCCAGCCTCTCTCTCAACTCACACCCAAGTACCACCCAGCCAGTGAGTGTACGGAAGCCCATTACACACACATGCCATACTGCATCAGTTTCATGGTCCATCTATTTCAATGTTCCGTCTCCAACAGTAGCCAATGCCAGGGGCTTCAGAGGAAGAAGGTACAAGAAATCTCACTGCAGGCAGACGTATGATAATCTGCTCCCCAGAACAGTCTCAGCCTTATTCTCAGGAGTTAGAGACCGGTTAAAAACCTTCATATTTCCCTGTCAGTACTCCTTTGTTATCATTAACAATTATTACCCTGGATAGTTATGTTATAAACATCCAGATCCTCTTTGAATCTTACTAATTTTCTGTGCTCAGTGATATCTTGAGGCAATGACTTCCACAGTCTAATTATACTGTAGGTGAAAAAGTATTTCCTTTTATCAGTTTTAATTGACCACCTTTTAGTTTTGTTACATGTATCCCTGTTTTTGTGTTTAAGACAGTGAGAACAGGAGTTCCTAATCTATCTTTTCTATACCATTTATTGTTTTATAGATATTTTATCAGGCCCTTCCAATCATCTCCTTTCTAAAGTAAACAATCTCAGTCATTTCATTCTCTCTTCATATGAGTTTTCATTGCCCCTAATTTTTTAATTTTTAAGACAGGGTAACCAGTACTGCACAGAGTATTCCAGATGAGGCTGCACCAATGATATATATAATGACATTGTAATATTTTCCCATTATTCTTCTTTCCATTTTTTATGCCGCCTAACATCTTTGTTTACCATAGCCTCAGATTGAGCAGAGGTCTTGATATCTCCTTCTTTTGATTCAGTAAAACCCTTAGAACGCTGTAAGGCATAGGAGTAATTCATTTTTTCCCTTCCAATGTGCATTACTTGTATTTATCAACAATTAACTTCATTTGGCATCATGTTGCCCATTTACCTAGTTTGATTTAATTCTTCTGAAGTTTCTCACAATCTTCTCTGTGCTTTACTAACCTAAATAGCTTTGTGTCATGTGCAAATTTTGCTACCTCACTATAGGTCACCCCTTTTTTCAAATGGTTAATAAAATATTTTATAAAGAAATTTACTCATTACAACCAGATTCATCCAAACCATTTTGGCACTCAGATAAACAGGGGTTCAAATAACTGGATAAAAAACTAGGTAGTTCACCCTGGTGACATAACTGAGACTTGGATAAAAAAAGGCTGAATGAACAGGCAACAGACATTAATTCCAATACTTTAAACTTACAATTTGGTATCGTTAATGAGGTGTAATGTACAAACACTGATTATTGCTGCTTATTCTATGCATCTGCTGTTTTTGTTTTGTTTCTATTTTCTTTTTTTAAAAGAGGCAGCACAGTTATCAATAGGAATGGAGATGAATTCACCAGAAAATTACACTGAAATAGACACTACCAAGTGCTGGAGTTCATTAGCTTTTAGAATTAAAATAGAAATAATTGCCCATTGATCTGTATTGACAGCAAATGTGTAAGAATTTAAGATTTTGCTTTCTGAGGCCAGTCCTCTAATCATGCAATTGAGACAAGAAAGGCAACCTTTAAAGATGGATTATTTTTTTCTTACCGTGCTATGTGCCAATTATGTCTTTGAACAAATACACCCAGAAAAAAGTATCATACACATCTAACAAAATCCACATTAAAAGACCTTTATGGTTGCAACAGAAAATACCAAAAAGCAAGAATAGGAAAATTTACAATTAAAGGTTCTTCCAGCCAGACTCATGAACACTGCAAAAAATAGTGAAAGGATGCCCTGTTGTGCTTCAGTGGACTCAGTCAATTATTTTGCTTTTGTTGCCACCTCACAACTTTTATGAACAGGGGAGTCCCTTGATAATCCCTTTAAGACAAATACAAACTGGTATTGCAGAGCAGCACTAACTGTTCCACAGTTCAGGTTACAGCCAACTTTACAATATAAAAAAGTAGAAAAGAAAAAGAAATGTTGGCTTCAAACTAACAAATGGATTTTAAAAAGTAAGGAACAAAATAAAATGCACTTGAAATAAGAGTCTAGTTCTGAATGAAAACACAACAAGGACTATTGAAATGTAGCCACAATGTAAAGTACACAGATTAGTTTGTTATACTAAGATTGCATTGTATAGTTACAAGTATCAACAAAGAGTGAATTTGTATTTTAGTGTTTTATGAACTCTAAGGGTGAAACTAACCAATTGATGTGATGTAAAACATGCCAGTCCTTGTCTATACCATTTAACACCATGTTAGCTGTTACAACTCCTCCAGGTCATGTTGTAATACAATGTAATTTTCTGGTGTAAACATTTTTTTAAGCAACTGAAAATAGGACATGATTATTGGAAAAAGTGTAAGTCTAAATGGCTTAGCTTGGCTAATTCCCCACTTTTTAAGCAAATTTCTCTGCCCTCTAAAGGATGAGCACTCTCTTTAGATAACTCCAAAGGTTTCCAATATGCCTGTCATTTCCAGAATGGCAATATATACATATAGAAGTTCTGATAATTAGATATAAGAACAGTTTTGCACACTACAACATGTAAATTATGCACATATTTAAAATATGCAGGAAAATATTTTTAGAATGCACTAATAACCCATTTGGATTTTTTTAAAACCAGCCCTGAAGGGCAAGTCCTTTACAACCAAGAATTCCAGTACTAAATAGTTACAGATTTAAACTTGTATACTGAGAACTTGGATTTTTCTAAGAAGTGGAAATAAAGATTTAGAGATTTGTGCTTTCAGTACACTGGGAAATATGCAAGTACAGTAACTCCTACTATTACTACAGTTCTGAACATACATTTGCCACACATTAATGGGAGAACAAACCCTGAGCTCCTGTTTACCAGTCACTCTAATAAACACTAGATTTACAGTAAGTTTAGATCCAATGAATAAACTGTTAAAATAAAGTATTTGTCTCAAAATTAAGTGATACCAAAGCTCCCTGATGAGTTCACAGTGGGATGTATCAAGATATGAAAATGCTAATGAAAGTGCTGTCAAGACATAAATATATTCCGCATGTTGAATATTTTAAGCCAATTAAAAGTGGAATAGAATTGCCTAACAGAAGTACTTTGTTTGTTTTAATATAACATATTCAGTTTCTGTCCAGAATTATTTTTTACATTGTAACACAAAACTGCATATGTCCAATCACATATAGCAACAACCATGTATGCCTACTGTGGTGTTTTTCAACGACTAGTCTATGAATTGGTACTGGTCCCTGAGATATCCCTGACAGTTTGGGAAGGCAGCAAGCCGATCTTTGGTATCAAAAAGGTTGAGAAACACTGTCCTACACTATTGATTTCTTTATCATCTTCTACCTTTGCTTCAGGCAAATAGGTTTATGTGAGCATCAAGCAATGGAAGAATATACATTTTAAAATTATTTCTAGAATAAAAGAGAGGGAAAGGATTTAAGATGTCATCTGCCATACATTTGCCACATTTAAAATTAATTTTAACCACTAAGTTTGACAATGAAAACTCACTCTGAACCATTCTATATATTGTGCAATTGTTGGAAAATATCAATTAGCAACCAAGTCTTACATGTTTTAAATAGTTAAGGATAATGGAACTGCATGGACTGTCTTTTCTGAGTGGATGACCACTTTGACTTCAGTCCTTTACCAAAGATGTAAATCACTTTTTAAGACTTTTAGTTTTGACATGTAAATTGCAAGCATGCTAAGTTTCTATTCATCCACCATACTCCGCTTGTAACTACTTTTAATTTTCATGGTAGGGACCAATACATGCCAACAGTTCCAGTAGTCCCATGACTAACCTGAGTTTTATGTACCATCAGAGGCACTATTTGCTGCTTCTACCTGACATACAAAGAGTAATACAAACTTCCAACATACTGAGTGGTCCAGATGTTAGATGGATACTCAATTATTATCAACCCCAAGAGTTCAAACATCATAAGTGAAACTAACAAAATCATGAGACAGCATGACAAAATCATGGTTTTTCAGCTGTCTTCTGATGTCTTTTCACCTTTAGGTGAAGCTGCCTACCCCCAGTTTGCATGGGATCATATCAGGTTCCATAGTCCATCTTATTTGCACACACAAAAATGCAGGCCTAGCAGTTTGCTACTTAGATAAGACACCACTCACACACTCCTGTCCCTAGGGCATGGGGAACTGCTTTTCTAGCACTCTACTGCTCTTCCTACCTAGATAGAATACTTATATTTTCCTTCCATGTTCTCCCACATTCTCCTGTACCTATGTAAACCTAATAATCAACTGCCTCCCATATTTCCCTCACAACATATGTTTAAACTGCAAAGAAAAACCCTCGGCACTGAGTCTCAGAGTCTGGGTCAATTGACTCAGGTTCATGCAGTATCTCCCTAAACATTATCTTAACATGCCATGTGGCATCAGAGGCCACATCCCTATCCTCACCACTTCCACATGCACTGACCCGTGAAAGCCATGGTTGCTGTATGTGAAGTTAAAAATGGACATAAGTGTTCTTTTCCCTTGTTAAGTTCTGTTCCATTGATATATTAAGTTTTTAATGTATTTGCTTCCAAATTACACAGAGTTTTCTTTGCACTGGTTTTGTTACTGAATAAAATTCTATTATTTGGAAAATAATTCCTCTTTTCTAGTTCACATTATATGCTGCATAGTGCCTAGCAGTTCTGAAAGCTTGTTTACTTGTTACTGTACAATGTGACACAACTTATAGTATCAGTAACAAACAGTGTAATAATCATAAATGTACAGCAGGCACCACAAAATTAATAGGTGCATTGAGAGTGTTGTATTCATAGATGTACACCAACCACCACACAATTTCTAACAGGTCCCAAAACAGCAGGGCCAGGTAAAGCACAGTTCACCCCCAAAACATTATTGTGA
Organism: Emydura macquarii macquarii; assembly: GCF_026122565.2. NCBI lineage: Eukaryota > Metazoa > Chordata > Testudines > Chelidae > Emydura > Emydura macquarii. The sequence goes on from NW_027132773.1 coordinate 15,956,731, forward strand.
CTCACTGTTAAAGTGCTCTTTCAAAGCCTACCTGAGCCATATAGCTATATCTTGAGCTCTTCTAATAGCTCTTGTGTATGGCTGTTCAAATGCAATAGACAGCCCCTCCATCTCCACCATTTTTTTCCTTTGCTTCACAGATATTATTCAGGACATAATAGCAGCTATAACCATTGGGATATTTTTCACTGAGACCTAAACAATACTAGCATCCCTTCAATCTACCAAAAGCACATTCAACTGCTATTTTGCACCTACTGACATGATAGCTGAATCTTTCCTTGGTGCTGTAGAGGTGGCTGGAGTATGACTTCATGAGCCAGAGAAGCAAGGTGTAGACAGTTTCCCCCAGGATTACTACTAGCATTTCAAAATCACCCATGGTAATCCGCTGGTTGGGAAAGAAAGTCCCTGCTTGTGACTTTCTGAATAGTCCTGTGTTCTTAAAGATCATGCACTTTTCCTGACCAATCAACATTCTGGTGAAACATCCCTGGTGATCCACCAATGTCTGCATAACCAGAGAAGAATAGCCCTTTCCGTTGATGTACTCTGTGATAATGGGATCAGGTGCCAAAATAGGGACGTGCATGTCATCTATTGTGCCACCTCAGTTTGGGATCCCCGTTGCTGCAATTCCATCTACTATGTTCTGCACATTGCCAAGAGTCATAGTCCTGCATAGCAGGAGATGATTAGTGGCCCCGAACATTTGCAAGACGACAGCCCCCACAGTGGATTTTTCAATTCCAAAATTATTTCCCACTGATCGGTAGCAATCCACCGCTGCATGTTTCCACACTTGTGATCACCATTCACTTCTCCACTGACAGTGTAGCTCTCATTTTGGTGTCATTGCTGGAGGGGTGGAGCAAGCTCAGCACACAGATCCACGATTGTGGCCTTTCACATCCTAAAGTTCTGCACCCACTGCTTTGTAATCCCAAACCTGCATTATGATGTGATCCCACCAGTCAGTGCTCATTTCTCAGGCCCAGAAGCAGCGCTCCACCATCTGAAGCTGCTCTATGAATGCCACCAACAGCCTTGTATTGGTTCTAGCTATGTACCACAGCAATCTAGCTATGCATCCTCCAAGAAATCTTCATGATTGTGGTTCTTCTTAGAGTTCTGCAACTACCAGAGGATCATGCATCTGTGCTTGCAATGCTCATGACAATAGCACAGAGCTGTGCAGTCTCCATGCTTCTGTCAAAGATGGTGGACAGTGAGGAGGACTGAGTGGGTTCATGGGATTTTTTTTAAAAGATGTGAAAATTATGGGCTATAGATGACATTATGGGTTGGAGACAGTTGCATGCTGGGAAGCCGACCCTTTGCTCCCATGCAATCCTCTGTGACTCATTTCTTCTCCATCATGCAATGCTAAAGCTCTCCAAAACACGATGTGCTGGATTGTGGTAGGTTGCAAACTGGGATATTTAGCCATGGTGGATCGCACTGTACTTCAACACAAGCACTCCTGATAAATACATGCAGCGCTGACACAAGAAGCCAGTCATGCACATGCGATATACTAAGACCTGGTCTATACTTTTGTTTTCTTGACAAAACAATGGAGGTGTTCACACTACAATGCTCCTCCTGCTGACAAAACACTCCTGCTTTGCTGACAAAATAAAACCACTTTGACTAGAGGCTCAGAGCTTTTTGTGGCAAAGTTAGAATTACAAAGTGTCAGTGTAGATGCTACCTTCGTTGTGTCATCTTAACTGACCTCCAGGAGGTATCCAGGAGGACCTCCAGGAGGTACACATCCATTGTTACCTAAACAATGAGAGATCTCTGGGTTAAACCAATGTCATTCAAAAGTAGTTATAACTGGGGATACTAGAAATTATTTTGTATCTGTACAACACTGACAGAAAGATGCAGGCATTGTGTAAAACAGGAAAGCAGAAATAGACTACATAAACAAAAGTTTGAGGTGATATCTGTGAAAAGTGAAGCTTAATGAGAGAAGCTAAAGGAGGAAGTTATCAGGAAATAATTTTTAAGAGCTGTACTTCCTTAAAACCAAGGACCATCTTCTCCTTTTAACAGACTCTTAGCTAATCAGCTTCAAACAATGGGAACAGCTACTTCACTTATCTTCTTGTTAGACCTTAAGAGAATTCCTTTCTTCAACTTGTTTATTATAATTTGATTTAATTACTCATTTAGTGATTGGCAAGCCAGAAAAAATGAACCATTGACTTATAGATTATATTTCAATTACAACCTTCATTTGAGTATTGTATTATATTGTTGTAAATTAGGTTAGAAAAACTATAAGTTAAATTAGCTAATGACATATTTCACTTAAACTAATATCTTTTATAACTGCTTGTTTAATCTTTCAATACATTCATAAAAGATACATGGAGCTGGTTTCTCTCAAAACTTCAATGGAAAGTAACCTACATAGAGGACAATGGTTAAATCACAAAAAATCATTTGAGCCCATGCTATATTTTAATTACTTAAAACACCACCCTATTATCTCTCCATAGGCCTTGTTTTCCTGCACAACCCTCCATCAGCCTCCTGCTCCAGACATTCCCCTGCACATTCTACAATCACTTGGCCTCCTGCTTCCCACATTCCCTCAGTTGGCCCTCCTGCTCTCTACATAATCTTGCAGTCTCCTCATTCAGCCTTCTGTTTCCCACATTCCTCTAACTCCTCATAATTTCTTGTCCTGTTTCCTAACATATTCCTTTCCCCACAATCCCATTTCCTGCACCTCAACATTCTCCTGTGTCCTGCCCGGTCTTTATATGGATCCTAAGGGAACATCATCATTACTGAGAGTAGCATGGCGTCAGCCCTATTGGAAACAGTCCATAGCTCCATCTTTGCTGAGGCAGCCTCATTTTCACCTGCAAAGGTTACAGGGATATGGTCACCATCTTGCTGAGAACAGCCTTGACTTTAGTGGCATTGATGGCAATGGGGAATGGCATCTCTGATGGGTAGTCCGCCTTCAAAGGTAGTAAGGACTAGTGGACAACCCACTGCATTAAGTGGCATGGCCTTTTAAGGATTCTAAAGGACAAATATAAGGAACTAAGGGGTATAGAGAAGAAGTGGTCCTGGGAATGAGTGGTGGTTGTGAAGAATTCCATCACTGCATCGGTAAGGGCTGAGGGCCAGGAGCCTTGCAGAGATGGCAGGGCAAAGCTCTCCCTCTCCATCCAATTGAGAATGAGCTAGGAGATGGGGACTAGCAATTTGTAGGCTTGGCAGAATTTGTTTTAATATATATAATTTGAATATTGAGGCTTTATTTTTAAGCATTAATTGATATTTATCCATATACGTTTTCATAGTTGTGCAAAATTATGGGTTGTCAGCTTGTTTTTCTATTTTTTATCTATTTGAATTTTCACAGTTGTGGGAAATTATTGGGGGAGGAGTCACACAATAATTATTTAAAGACAGTGTATGCTGACATTCAAAAAGTTAAAGCTTTATATCCACCAATAAAACATATGTCAAAATATACAGAGTAAATAGCCTTATATCAAACACTACTAAGTTTTCATGCAGTATTTTTCTTACTTTGTCTGTCTGTAAAAAAATCATCAGTTTATGTGTGGGATGGTGAAATCGACATTTACCAATAAATATCTAATCCTTCCAACCCTACATATATGTTACCGACTCCCTCACAACAAAGACGACACCAGCATGAGAAGGCTGCCAAACTCTCTGGCTAAGGCCCTACACAAGCCTAAGTTAAACCCTGCTCCAGGAGGAGAACTGGGGATACCCAGCTTAAGGAGAGAAGCAATAGCTGCTTGAGACACCCATGCTCAAGGAAGGAGTCTTGGGGTCCAGCGTTCAATAAAGAGGCAGTGACTAGTGAGTTGAACTAAGGAGGGGCAAAATATTTTTGTTTGTGTTAATGTGAGAGTACTGTTGAAATGAGAATTTATTTTGAGACTTTCAGTACCCTAGAAGGGGACTGAATTTTTAAGTGACTTCACTGGAACGCTAAGCCACAGACGACCCAGACCGAGAGAGCAAACAGGAGGAAGCAACCAAGGAGAAAACCCAGCAACACAAACCAAGCCACAAGGGAATGCTGGCCAGTGAGTTACTTCTGGGCAGATGGGGCTTGCTCTGGGGTGAAACCCCTTCACCATTTTGGATAAGGGTGTAATTTCATATTAAGAAATTAATGGGCGTCATTAATAAACCCAAACAAGTATCGTGGTACTTGTAATAAAAATCATTAGAGTTAACAATTCTGGCTCACTGCTTTCCACTTTCCCTGCCTCATATACTCCTCTGTGTTCCTGCTGGAGTGTCTGACTTTAGAATGGAATGGGGAGAGGCACCAAGGTCATGAGAGGAATAGAAAAATTACTAACGTAACACAGTGGTGGCAAATCACCCCTTGTTTGAAGCTGCATTACTCTTCCACAGCACTCGGATTTTCTGGACCTGTGTGTATGTTGGAGGATGGGCAGACAGGGATGGGCACGTCAATTCTTTAAGTAGTCAAAGAGAGGCCATAACTTCTGATGAGATGGGGAGAGGTAAAGAGACCATCAAATCTGAAGGTGGGAGGCAAACCAAGACCATTAAAATCTGGTGCTGGTGCAGCTAGCATTATAATTTGGGGAAGCGAAGAAAAAAATAGGAAAAACAGATATGGAGAAATTTCAGACGAAAAAGGCAAGGGGGACACCATGATGGGCACAGAAAAGAGAGCACGCAAGAGACAGAGAGATGAGGACATATAGTGAGAGAATCACATGTTTCTATGTGCCCAAGGAAAGGAGGAAGGATGCCAGAGGAAGAAAATGGATAAAGCATCCTCATCCTGAACACACCAGATAGTGGTAGCAGGCCACTAGACTCTCTCATACACCCCTATTCTTACCTTTAGACAAGTATTGGTCAGGGACGGTCCAGATATACATAATCCTGTGGGGATTGGATTAGATGAACTCTCGAGGTCCCTTTCACAACTCTATGTCTATGATTCTTCTTAATTTCTCCCTGATGTCTTACTTATACAATATTAATTTTTCATAGTAATTTCAGGGAACATTAAATAAAGAATCAACGTACATGTATTCCTTATTTACTTTACCTCAAAAGCCCTTTCCTGCAATGCATTATCAAGAACTGAATAGAGCTCTCCATCCTTACTCATCCCAAAACTGCCTACTTAATTTCAAGACACTGCGATCAGCAAGTTATTATAATTATATTATATTATTATATTAATTTATAATAATAATTACAAACTCATTAGATAACTCATTTTTATGTTGCAATGAGTACCCATTTGTGTAGCTCTCAGATTATTTGTTAACTAGGCTAACTTTCATCCTGAGAGACTGAGGCCACTAGATGACTAACTTTATTTTTTATTTTTTAAAACTTCACCAAACTTAAAAGAATATTGAAAATGAAAATAAAATACAGTATATAAGCTAAAGTTAAAATATATTGTATGGGTTACTGTGGTATATGACTGACATTTGGTAAAGTATCAATTGTTCCTACATATTAAGAGGTGCCCCAAATGCTATATATTCATGTATGGCATCTGTTGTGAAAACTAAACAGAATCTAAGAAATCCAGATAAACATGAAAAAGGTATGTAAGACCAAATGAATCTGACAATCTGGGTATTTGTATTCAGAGATCCACAATTACATTGGTGGCCACCATCTAGTGTCTAGCATCTCACAAGATGTCACAAGAACCAGGTACTTCACCACCCAGGGCACATGGAACATGCTGCGTCTGCCTCTGCCTCTTCATTATCAGGGAGTGCCTACCTCTTACTCCTACCAGATGGTAGGACTCTTGACCCAGAGAGAACTCACCTCCTATTCCAGGCTCCCTCCTGTGCATCTTCTCCTGACCAATCCGCATATCTATTTGAAAGCTCCATATCCTGCTAGCTTTCTTTGTTTGTTCCATCTGGTACCAGGCTCCCCTCCAACTCCATCACTTCTCTATTTCTGACAGCAGCATCTTCTCTCCATGACTCCCTCTTTCCTCTCCCAACTTCCCAGACCACCATGCTCTTTTCGCAATACGCCTCTAACTACTCCTTTTCCTTCCTTCTCCCAATTCCTCCATGTGGTATAAAAACGAAGTTGACCCCAATTTCTCACCACCTCCCTCTCCCCCATGCTGGAAAAAATCCTCTTGCACAAAGCTTGACAGGAACAGGAATTCTGTATGGGCAAATAAAAATGTCAAGTTTCCTGTCCACTGCAAGAAACCAGCTGGAGCTGGAGACAGGCAGAGACATCAAACTGTCAGTCAGAAGGGAGGAATGTACATTGGGTGAATGCAAGTGGAACAAAAAGAGAAAAAATGGTTACTAACCTTCCAAAACTGTAGTTTTTCAAGGTGTGTTGCATATTCCACTCCAGGTGTGTACATGTCCTGAGCATAGTTGCTGGAAATTTTTCCCTTTGTGGTACTTGTCAGGGTGGCTTGAGTGCCCCCTGCTGCCTCATGCCTACAGTGCTGGTATAAAGCACCAAGCTGAACCCGCACCACTCAGTTCCTTCTTTCCAGAAAACTCCAAAGGAGAGGGGCAGGAGGGTTGGTTGTGGAATAGACATATGCAACACAGCTCAAAGAACAGCAGTTACGGAAGGTTGGTAACTGTTTTTTCTTCTTCAAATTGTGGAGACTGAATTGCATAGTGGCGTCTGCAGCACCACATGCACTGCCCCCCCCCCCCACCTGGATAAAGAGGCAGCCTAGGGAGGGTTGACTCAGCAGCATGAGCCGCATGTACCTGTCTCCTTATAAGGAAATGAAGTGACCCCACCTGCTGGTGCATGGTCAGCAACTGCCCAGGATAATTGTAATCACCTGATTGGCTGGTTCATACCTGCCTGGGAAATCAGGAGCACCTGGTTGACTAAACTCCAAGCCATGACCTTAGAAGGTCATGCAGCAAATAGCAACCAATGGGGCTTAGCCTCTGCTGACCAGGGGAAACTATAAAAGTTCAAACCCAGGTGGCAGAAGGCAGAGAGGAATTGAATCCACCCGGCATCCTGCATATCCCCCGGTCTTGTCGGCTCGGCGGGCTGACGCATCTTCACTAGCCCGCTTCACTGTGAACTGATCACTCACAGTGGCTCTCTCCCGTCTGCAGTATCTTAAGCAAACGGCAACTGAATTTGGCCAGCATAGTATACCTGTACATAATGTTTGTGAGTATGGATTAACTGTTTTCTGTTGTGTTTGTCTTGTAACTTCTTTGGGGAACTCCAAAACTGGGCACCCTAGTGTCACATGCTGGCAGCCATGTGGTGATCCAGGAGAGATCACAAAACGCTAAAGTCTTGGGTGGCACATTTTGTCTTTTCGTGCACGGAGTTCTCCTGCCCTTTGCTATCACTGTTTGCTGTGCAATCGCTTGCTGTGAAACTGTTTATTATAGAAATAGAACTGTTTATTATAAGGATAGAATTGTTTATTATAAAATAAAGGGTTTATTGGTTAAGCAAACCCCTAGAATCATCACTGTCTCGCTTAACCCCCCGTATCCCAAACCGAACCTATCAGAGAGTTTTTCTCTCCGTTTCCACACAAATGATTGAACATGTGCATTCCACTCTAGGAGACTCCCAAACAGTTGAATAGGTGGAGGGATGGAGTTCATGTACACTCTGACTGCAGAACAGCTCAGCCAAATTTGGCAACATCTCTGGAATGCTAAGTGATGGCGTAGTGAGAGGAGAACATGTGCACCAATGACCATGTCACTGCTTTACAAATGTCCAGAATAAGGATCTGCGCTAAGAATGCGGTTGTTGGTACTTGTGACCTTGTGAAATGAGCAGTCAGATTAGCTGGTGGCAAAATACCTGCCTGATTATAACAAGTACGAATACATGAAGTGATACAAGATGAAACTGACTGTGAAGAGATTTGGAGAACATTCATCCTGTCAGCTATAGCTACAAATAGTTGGGGTTGGATGGTTTAGTTCTTTCTATGTAGAAAGCTAGAGGTTGTCTAACATTCAATAAGTGAAGACACCGTTCATTCCTATTTGCAAGTGGCTTCAGGTAAAAGACAAATAGGTAGATTGACTGGTTGTTATGAAATTGTGAAACCACTTTTGGGAGGAACCTGGGGTAAGGACATAAACAAACCTTATCTTTAAAGATGACTGTTTATGGAGGCTCTGATGTGAAGGCACAGAGTTCGGAGACTCTTCTGGCTGAAGTGATGGCCACTAAGATAATCACTTTCCAGGAGAGGTACAAAAAGGAGCAAGTTGCCAAACGTTCAAACAGTGGGCCCATAAGTTTCAATAAGATCAAGTTCAGGTTCCAAGTGGGAACTGGCTCTCTTACTTGAAGATACAGCCCTTCCAGGCCTTTGAGGAATCCAACAGAAGTCATTTGAAAAAATGGACCAGTTATCCACTCAAGGGTGGAAAGCTGATACTGCTGCAAAGTGAACCTTGATAGAGGTGACTGCTAAGCCTTGCTGTATCAGGAGCAATATATAAACAAGTATGGCTTGTATGGATGAAAGCATGGGCAAGACTCCGCATTGGAACACCCAAACCAAGAACTGCTTCCACTTTGAGAGGTATGTAGCCCTGGTGGAGGGCTTTCTATTACCTATTAGGGTCTGACCAACTTGCTCTGAGCAAGCCTGCTCTCTGGGAATTAACCATAGAGCTTCCAGGCCATTAGGTGAAGAGTGCTCAAGTTCGTGTGGAGCTGTCGAATGTGGTCCTGAGAGATCAGGTCCGAGTGCAATGGAAGCAGGATTGGAGTTGCCACTGAGAGGTCTCTCAAAGTGGAGAACCTATGTTGGCTGGCCATGTTTGAGCTATCAAGGTCCCACTTGATCTTTAGCATGACTCTTCCCTCTAGTCCACGTGTGCCCAAAGCATAGTAAAGATGTCCCATCCAAAGTAGCAGAAAGGCATCCATGACAGAACCTGGACTGTGGCCTTGCAGGCAGCAGAACTGACACTTTCTATTGTACCTGTTTGCAAATAAGTCTATCCAAGGAGTCCCCCATTGGTGGAAGACATCTCTTGCTACATCCGGGCAAAGGGACCACTCATGGTGACAGGAGAAAGACCTGCTGAGGTGATCTGCTAGCTTGTTTTGTGTTCCCAAAAGGTAAGAGGCCTTGAGGTTGTTTGAATAGGCTATGCAAAACTCCCATAGCTCCATCACTTCTTGACAAAAGAGGGAAGAACGAGCTCCTCCTGACCTGTTGAGATAAAACATGGCTGTAGTGTTGTCCATGAGAACAAAGAAGTTTATGTCTGTAGCGTGGGGAAGCAAGGCCTGACAGACCAGGCAAACCACTCTGAGTTCCCTCACATTGATGTGGATTAAAAGCTCCTCCAGAGACCAAAGCTTTTGAGTCTGTGAGTTTCCTCACATTGATGTGGATTAAAAGCTCCTCCAGAAACCAAAGCTTTTGAGTCTGAGGGGCCCCAGGTGAGCTTCCCACCCTAGCACTGAGATCAGAGTCATTGACAGTTGAGCATATACAAAGGGAATACCTGCACAAACAGTGAGCAAATCCAACCACCAATTAAGGGAGATGAGAACCCAAGGATGTACTATGAGTACAGTGTCCAGATGCTGGCAGTTTGGTGAGTACACTGAAGCCAGCCACGTCTGGAGGGGTCTAAGGTGCAGCCTTGCACGTTGTACCACGTATGTGCATGAGGCCATGCGTTCTAAAAGCCTCATACAATTTCAGGCTGTTGTGATTGGATGCATTATCAGTGATGTGACTGATTGGAAACATAACTCTAGGAGGTAGGCCCTGGCCTGAGTAGAGTTGAACACCACTTCAATGAACTCTATCCTCTGTACTGGAATGAGGGTAGACTTTTCTGTATTTATCAGAAGGCCTAAGGCCTTGAATGTCAACTGATGAGCTGAACGTTGAACACTACCTGAAGCCTGGACCAGCCCTTGACTAGCCAGTCCTTTAGATAAGGGTAGACCTAAAACACTAACCTCAAGAAAGCCATTACTGCCGCCATACATTTCATGAACACCCACAGAGCTGCAGACAGGCTGAATGGGAGGGCCGCTGATTGGTAGTGTGAGTGGTTTGCTATGAATCTGAGGAATCTTCTATGTCTTTGGTACAGCACTATATGATAATAGGTGTCTTTTAAATCGAGGGCAGCATACCAAACCCTGAGATCCAGAGAGGGGATAATGGATGTCAGGGTGACCATGTGGAACTTTATTTTCTTGAGATAGATCTTGAGCTGATGCAGGTCTAAAATTGTCCTGAGCCCTCCCCCTTGGCTTCTGGGATTAGGAAATAACAGGAGTAGAACCCCTTTCCGCTTAAATTCTGTGGAACTTCTTCCACGGCTCCCACCTGAAGGAGAGATTGAACCTCCTGGACCAGAAGTTCTTCATGAGAGGGGCCCCTGAAGAAGAACAAGGAGGGAAGGTGGAATAGAGGAACAGAAATAAACTGGAGCGAGTATCCCACTTCCACTGTGCTCAACACCCAATGGTCCGTAGTGATATGGGACCACACACTGAGGAAGTGGAAAAGGCGGTTAGCAAACAAAAGAGAAACAGGGTTTGGCATCACAGGTATTGATACAGCATCTTTGAGCGTCCCATCAAAATGCCTGCTTAGAACTCTTTGGATGGCTGGGTGGGGCAGGTACTGACATTGAGGTAGAAGTGGATGGTGGCCTACACCTAAAACCCCTGCTTCTTTTTCTCTGCAGATCCTGATGGGTAGCTGGGGCCAACTACCAGATGGGTTGTTGAGGCCTATAGTGCTTCCCTGAAGGAGCTAGTGTGTACAATCCAAGGACTTCAGGGTTGCCTTGGAGTCTTCTAAACCATGAAGCTTTGCATCAGTCTGTTCCAAAAGGAGTGATGCTCCTTCAAAAGGTAGGTCATGAAGGGTCTTGCTGGACCTCCTGCGGGAGTCCTGAATACTGTAGCAACAAAATTCTGCAGATGGCCACTGCCGAAGCCATGGACCTGGCTGCCAAGTCAGGAGTATTAAAATGAGCTTGTAACAAGGCCCTGGCCAGAGACTTTCCCTCACCTACTAGCGAGGAGAACTCTTGCCTGGCTCTTGTAGGAGCAAATCCTTGAATTTCTGCATGGAGTCCCTTACGTTAAAATCATACTTGTCCAACAGTGCATGCTGGTTTGCAATTCTGAGTTGTAACCCCCCCCCAGTAGAATACACTTACCTATCAAACAAGTCTAATATCTTTGGGTCTTTTGACTTTGGGGTTGCACCCTGATGACCCTCCTTTTCTTTCACATTGGCAGCAGATACCACCAGGGATCCTGGTGGGAGGGGCGTCGGTGTATAGGAACTTATAACCCTGGGCAGGAACAAAGTATTTTCACTCAGCCCTTTTTGATGTGCAGGGAAGGAATGTGGGGGTCTGCCACAAGATTTTAAACAGAGTCTATAATGGCCACATTGACAGGCAGGCTTACTTTGGACAGGCCTACAGCAGCTAAAATGTCAACTTTCACTACCTCCACCTGTATGCCCAGATTTAACGCCACCTTTTCAACAACTTTTCATGAATCTTATAGTCACCTAGTGGAGGTGACATGCGACACACCCCCTGCTGAGACTGCCTCACCCGGGGAGAAGGAGGAAGCCAGCACCGGCTGTGGATGCTTTTCTTTCCCTTTCCATCTCAACAGGATCCTGTTGCGTTGGCTCTTACAGTTCGGTACTGGGTTCGGTACCGGAGTCCATATAGGGTGCTGCTTGGTCAGATGATGCCACCCTTCTTTCCAAGGCCACTGAATAGGAACACCTAGAATAACCCTGGAAACTGGGAGGAACCCTCACAGGTTTCAAATGGACTGGCATAGGCCCCAGTGGCCTCCTGGCCAAGCACTTGATGGTACTCCTTTGATCTGCTCCATGGAAGGGTAGAAATGCCTCACGGAGTAGAGAGAACAACTCCTCAGATGGGAGGAGTAAGACCCAATCTCTGACTCGGAAGACAACAAGTCTCTGTCTGGTGACCACGATATTGCAGTTTCCACTGGTGCCATGGTGGAGATGCCTGCACCAAGGCAAGCATAGCCGGTTTCCCTTTTGACGGTACTGAAGGGCACAGTACTGAACAATGACAGTATCCAGTATCCAGTGGATGACAATGACAGTATCCAGTGTGTTCCCTCCTGTCCATCGGCACCGATAATGCCAACTCTTGAACTGCCAGTGCTACAGGTACCGACAGTGAAAGAAGGTTCCTGGCAGCAGCAAATGCCACTAATGTGGTCAATACCGAGATAGTATCAATACCACACTATGCCACAGAAGTAGATGGCTCTGCCGGTACAGGACTTGCCAGTGCCTGAATAGGTGCCTGAGTTAATAGTGCAGACTTCTGCTGTACGAGGCAGAGGAGAGATTTGGTTTAGACTGCACTCTACTCTGTTCCCCATTCGATGCCAGGGATCGTCCCCTCTCAGCTGACTGCTTATTACTCCTTTTCCCTAGACGTAGGGGATGGTGATCGGTGCCACGACTCCAGTACGATACCACTCCTTACCAGCACCGAGGCAAGAGTCTGAGCTGACTGGCTCACTTGAAGGTCTTAGTGCTGTCTTCATGAGCAAAAACTTCAGCCTGTCCTCCTGGTCCATCTTAGTACAAGGCTTAAAGTGTCTGCAGATCTGGCAATGGTTTCCAATGTGATTTCTACATCACTTGTTATATGAGAGACTGCAGTATTGATTTCTTCAGTACTGTGGCAAAGGTGAATTTAAATGTATTCAGACTACCCAGATGATAGACTTGTGATCTGTGAAAACGCAACAATATAATGGAGTAAATGTCTAATACAGTGGTTATGCAGTTTGAGAAAGACTCAGATCCTCATCCATTGTAAAAAACATAGCTCACATTAGTGCAATAGTATACTACACTCCAGCTCCTGGGATAGCGAACTACTTTGCAAGGTGGGAAGTGAACCTATTTGCTATTCAAAGAAGTAAAAGCATACATACATTATTGATAATTAAGGATAAGATTATATCATAGAGTTCATGGAAGTCACACATTCATGACTTTCAGAGACCTCTGTGACATTTTCCACTTCAGCGCAGCAAGGCCAGAGCTATCAGCCAGCAGGGGCCCTGAAGCTCCAAGCTGCCGTGGGCAACCCAGGGACCCCATAGCTCCCAACTACCATGAGCAGCCCGGGGGAACCTGAGCCGCTAGGGCTGCAGCGGGGGCCTCGAGCCTATCAGCCACGGTGGTGGTGGGTGCTGGACCCCTTCCCTCCCTACCCTCCTGAAGCTGGGCTCAGGCTCTCATCCCCCTCCAGTTCGGGTTTCCATTGTCCACCATCAGCCCCCCTTCCCTCCCATTATTTTTAGTAAAAGTCACAGACAGATGATGGGCTTCCAAGAATTTTTGTTTATTGCACACGAACTGTCCAGGACTTTTACTAAAAGTAACCATGACAAAATGTTATCCTTATTGATAATGGACAGGAAATGACCAGAGAAAAAGTAAGACCAGCTCCCTGAAATCTTTATGTAGGTCCTCTTTATTAGAGATTAGAAACAATGATACCATCCTTCTACAGAAGCATGTTTAAACACAAATTTTCAGGTTAGTATGGACTACAATACAGTACTGCTTACAGGTCTCTCTATGCTGGTCAAGGAAACCATGTTAGCACACTTCAAGTAAAAAATATTTGTAAAACAGAAAGGTGCTAACTTGGGATCAGACTATGCCCTTCATATCTACACTTGGAAAGGCTCCCCTCTTCCCTCATGCAGAACTGGGTCCAAGACACTGTCCCTCACTTCTCTGGGTTATCATGGGGGCTGCTTGTGCCTGGACATTTGGCATGAGGAGAGCCAGGCGCACATTGCTTCTCTGACACCCAGCAGAAATGTTATAGGACTCTTAACAGAGCCAGACTGCAGAACTCCTTCTGCTCATGGATATCCAACAAAGCTGCCTTGCCTATCAATTGGTGCAGAGGCCAGGAGGGCTCAGTATAAGAACGAATGTCTTTCTACCTCAAGAAGAGCTTTAAAAAATCCAAATTCGGAATGGACTGTACAGATGACCTCTACCCCTACTTCGATATTTCTGTGTTGGGCACACTAATAATACATGATTTCTCACCTCTGCAGGAATAAAGTGTATAATGATAGCAAGACCTTTTAAAGAACAGACAACTGTACAAACCACTTTTAGTTGAAAAATGGGTCAATGTTAACACAGTGAAATAGCATTTTAGAATATATTACATGCTAAATATAAATACACTTAAAATTCTAACTTTTCAGTTGAACCCAATCACAATGCTTGCTGTCAATTAACACCTACAAGTGATATCATCAGCACTTGTATTGTCAACATCTTCACTTGTGCTAGATTACAGAAAAACAACACTTTATTGTTGCAAGAATTTTCTTCATAAGTTATCTTTACTGTTTGTACCCTTTATTATAACACTGATGGTATATTTATTTGCCCCCCAAATTGTAATGGTTAACTTGTCCCACATTTTATTACTCTTCCATCAACAAACATAAAGCTACTCAATTTCACAATGCAGTAGAAAAATCAGTTTTTATCAGTTCACAACAGGCTAGTAAATTAAAGCTTTGCAAAAGAAAAAGCAAGTATGACACATCTTTCCGTTTTATGAGCAGATACAAACTCTTTTGAGCAAGTGCTATGTAAATTCCCAGCCTACTTTGGCTGCTGGTAGAATTTAACAATTAGGCACAATTGAGGCAATGAGTGCACTTAAACATATTTAATATTTTTACAAAAAGTCTATTTTCCTTTATCTGTGTTCTTTGTGTGAAGGATCCAACTGGCATAATACACTATAACTGAAGACTAAAATTAAGTACTGCATGTTTCATACCTACTTGGGTGGAGAGTGTATGAAATCCAAAAAGGATAATTACTGGATGGCCATACCATTCACAATTTTGTACATCATCATCAAGTCTCCTTTATGAGTACCCAAATTCCACTTGGTACATTGGAGAATTTATACATTTGGTACATTTTCTCCTAGGATAAAAAAGGAGATTGCTTAGATAACTAGAGCTCTTTGAGATGTTTTGTCCCTGGAGGTGCTCAGGATATGCATACACTCTTGAGCAGAGATTTTTAGTCAGCAATGTTCACAGGTCCACGCCTGCGCGCTACATATCCTCATGCTCCAGAATGTGAGCCTAGCCTGCTGCTGTTCCTGGTGCTTCTCAACTACGAAGCCTAAAAGCAAGACTCCATGGAAGAGGAAAAGGAAAACAAGCTGGGGAGCACCAATAAGCACAAAACATCTCAAATAACTCTAGTTATTGTATGGATAAATAACCTCTCTTTCTTCAAATTACTGTCCTGAGGGGTGATCCGCATCAGGAGACTCAAAAGCAGAACTTGAATGCGGAGGAGGTATATTCAGTACAGATCAAAGAAGAGATCGCCAAAGGCTGTATCCACTCTGGAAGGAAGTACTCCAGCATAGTGCTTGGAAAACACATGAACAAACAATCAGGTGGCAGCCTGCATTTGTACATGATGGATATTTTCTGAAGTAGGGCTATGGAGGTGGACTGAGCCCTACTGAAAGGGACAGTCATTCTAGCTAGGGGATATGTTCCAGAAGTCTTGTAACAATCTAAAATGCACCCTGAAGCCCATTTTGACAGTCTCTGAGTAGAATTCAGATGTCCCTTCATTCCTTCTGCAAAAAGGACAGTCAGGGAGAAGCCCTGAAAGGTTTATTTTTGTCAAGGAAGAAGGCAAGAGCACTTCTCACATCCACTACCCCGCTCTCTTGAAGACTGAGGCTTGGGGTAAAATACTGGCAATTGAATGTCCTGATTGATATGGAATACTGAGGAGACCTTGGGCAGGAAGTGACAATGGGGTCATAAGGTCATTATCATGCTAGAAAATCAGGTAAGAAAGGTCAGCCATGAGCACCCCTAGCTCTCCTACCCTTCTGGCTGAAGTTTTGGCTACAGGGAACAACGTCTTAAAGGATAAATGTAGGAATGAACAGTTCCCTATGGGTTCAAACAGAGGTTTCCTTAAGATGTTAAGAACTAGTTAAGATCCCAAGTGGGAGTAGGCTACTTCATGTGAGGAAAAAGGTTAGACAAACATTTAAGGAACCTAGCAGTGGGATAGCATATGTTGAAACAGAAAACCCTGTGACTGGTGGGTGAGAGGCTGTTATGGCAGTGAGATGGGGGGAATGGATTTGATTACTCACAGAAGAAGAAGAGATTGAATCTCCTGCTTTAGGGGAACCTCATGAAAAGAGTCTCTGAATAGGGAGTGGGATTGGGGGTTGCAGGGAGAAGGGTAATGGAGTTAAATTGGATGGAATATCCAGTTGTAACCACTTCTAGGATCTTCTTCTCTGTAGCAATGAGATCCCAGGAAGATAGGGAATAGGGAAGATTGTTTCCTATGGTGGATTGAGGGTGGTTTCATGAAGTGTGAGATCCAGAATGGGGACAATCTATGACCCTTGACCAATGGGTCACAAAATTCACTTTGAGGCAGTTATCGGTTCCATGGTCACTATAAATGAGGTCCCTTTTTTGTGAAATCTGGACCTTTTTCTGAGTGGTATGGTTGGTCTCAGAGGGGTTTGGTATTGGACTGGGTGAGAACGTTTTGCTGTCTGTGATCTATTGCACCTCCTCTTTGTTACAGGTGTATATATATACACCAAGCAATCACAGTGTTGCCATGGAGTCTTTTGGCAAAAGAAGAGAGCCACTGATGTCACTGCTAACAAGCTTATGCCCTCAAAAGAAGGTTTCCCCTGGTATTTTGCACCTCACTGGGAGGGCCGGAGGCTTGCAGGCAAGAGGCTCAACACAGGATAATAGTGGCTGCCATCAAGCATGAGGCAGCGTCAACCAAATCAAGAGACATCTTTACAGAGGCTTTTGCAATGATGTGGCCTTTCAAAATTGGTATCTGAAACTGCTCCTGTTCCTGAGGAAATTGATCAATAGAATGTGAAAATATACTGTAACTAATGAAGTCATGTCACCATGAAGGCCTGGTAGCTTGCAACTCTAAATTGAAGAGACAGTGAGAAGTAGCTCTTGTGACCTAAAGGTCCAGGAGATTAAAGTTATTTTATTGGAGGGAGCTGACTTAGCACAATATCATCTCTCTCTTTTTTTTTTTTTTTTTTTTTTTTTTTTAACATTTACAGTTTTGATTACTGAAGACTTGGGGCGTGGAATGGAAGAAAAAAGAATATTCCAACACCTTAGACAGTACATAATATTTTTTGTCATTCCTTTTGCACATGGGCAGGATGGCTGCAAGTGTCTACCACACCATACAAGCTGGTAAGAGTAACATTGCATTAAGGGCAAAACAGTCTTGATCTATGAGGGACGTATGCAGAATATCCACTCAGGAGTGTGGCAGTTCTTGTATTTCCTCCAAGGTGATCTGTAGAGATTTTGCTACTTTTTTTTAAAATCAGGTCTTGAAAAGCCCTGAAATCATCTGTATAGGTTGGGGAAGGAGCATAACTGCCTTGTCAGGTGAGGAGGAGAAAGACTTGTGGGATGGTGGTGTCTCTTCGGCAATCACTAGTTCATGCACTTCTGGACTAGATCCTCCAGCACTGGTGGCTGAGGGTCTGGATGGATCCTTTTGTACAAGGGCACCATATATTACTGGTCCCCATAAGGAGCCCAGGAGTTTCAAAATTCCCACTGTGATGGAGCACTTGAGAAAGGAGTGTTAGTGCCAGGGTTGACGCGGAGGATGTCAGTTCATTTCTGGGGTTTCCTCATCTGGAAATACCTATAGGGAGGAGGGCTAGAATGGGTAGGTGATGAATTCCTGGATGAAAATGTCTGAATTGCTATTGCTGAGGAGCTATTGACATCAGTACCGGGGCTGTGTCAGTACTAGTGGTTGAAGTATGAATGGCTACCGAGTCGGTACCGGAGATCAAATCTTTGTAAGGGGGTACACTGGCAGATACTCCAGCTTCGATAGTGGTGAGCATTCTCTCTTGGGGTTCCTCCATAACTCAGAGTCCTCATGGGAGATGAACTTGGTCAGTACCGGTGAGCATGGGCAGTAATCCACAGTGACACTGAGCAGTACCAGAGATGATATGGATGAATGGCCTGGATAATATGTGCACTGGGGCACAAGGTCTACTTGGTCCCTGGCCTTGAAGATGACTTATCTCCCCCCACCTTTTTTTTTTTTTTTTTTTTTTTTTTTTTTTGGAGTCTCTTTCTGGGGAATGGAGTCCTTTTCTTCTTGAATACTTTTAATGCTTTGAAGTGTCCAAAGCTGCCCCAGGGTCTCTACTTACCAAGGCTACAGAAGTCAACAGGGGAGGGATAACTGGATTCCACAAGTCTCAGTGAGCACTCTTTGAGGAGGTGCTTCAATCTATCTTCCCTCAGACCTTGCATTTCAATGAGACAAGTGACTCTCCAAGGTAGCTGGAATGCCCATCACTGAGGGGAAAAGACCTGTGGAAGGTATGACAAGGTTTGAAACCACAGGTCTTTGGCATAACCTAAGCAGGGAAAGGCTGCAAATAAACCAAGGGTGAAGGAGAACTTGACCAAAAGTAATAAAATTAAATAAAAGATATACTACAAAATGGGAAAAAGGGAAGAAAGTTGTAGCACTAACCATCAGACACCACAATGCTCTGTCTGGAGCCGAGGGTGATTCAGAAGGAAACGGAGCAACAACAGTGCCTGCCCTCCACCCATATGCCTTTGCTCCAGACACAGACCCATACACACAGCAGACAAAATCTCTGATCAAGAGTGCATGGGTGCATGCACATTCTCAGGTGGAGAATGCATAGGGATAAGAAGTCAAAGAACGAAATGTTATTGCACCACCTCTCATCAAGATAACTTAATATATTGTTTTTCCTAGTCATTGTAGCCACTGATCTTAACCACTTATTTGCTCATATGGGGAGCCAGTTGTGGTAGATCTACTTTACTATTACTCTACCAACACACTTTATAGTCTTATGTTTTGTACATTATATCATTAATAGCCAAGTGATAATAAGACTAATCATCTCAGAGTGACCAAGTTTTAGCAAGAAATCAGATTGTGAATCTCTTGATTTCTGATGCATGCTTGCAGTTAAACAATGATCATTGTCAGATTGTGACACACATTTCTTGTGAATTCTTGCAGAATGACAAAATTATACATCAAAGAAATAAAATAAGAATTATGTAACAAAGTGAAAATACTTGACAGATCCATTGTTCAGAGTGGGGTTTCCTCCCTTTAAATTTAAGTACACTGAAATTTAACTTCCTGAATCACTACTCTGCTACACAGTTGATTTGTATTAACAGCAGACTAATAATCAATACATATACTAACAGCTATTCCCATGGCTCTCTTAAAAATAAGCATCAAAGTTATGTGGAATGGAAAATATCCAATTAAGTTTTCCTGGCCAGTTTAGCTTGTTGAACTATTGAATATTTTGACAAACTCGCTAGTAAGTGTGTGACAGAAAAAGTTAGTCCTTTAGTTAGCAGTTAACTAGTCCCGAAATCAGGCCTCTGGCATATTATGAAATTATATTATGTCATCAGAAATTAAAAATACTGGAAATAAAGTACTGACCTCTGAGGGCAAAATGAACATGCAAAATCAGTTTTGCAATAAAATACTCAGGAACATTTAAATCTCTGAGCTATTTCACATTAGGGACTATTTTAAGTCAGATCATCTGATTTATGGCCCTTTTAACTTTAAAACCACTGTGCTGATTTTGTTCAATCTTGGCTTCTTCTAGAGAGCTCAGTGAGGAAAAAATATAAATATCAAGATACAGTCTGAAAGGTGTTGGGATTTTGGGCCCAAAGGCACATAAGAATGTCCTGTCACATGCTTTTATACAAGATTATGTTGGGGGGGGAGGGGAGGAATTAGAATAATATTTACATGTTAGGTGCTATTTTCTTTTACAAGCAAGTTAAAGATGTTGGAAGTGGAAGTGTATGGGCATGTATATGGCGAAGTGTTAGGTAGATTTCTCTATTGCCTGTTATTATCCAATTTTAAAGTGTTTTATTGGTGCTCTGTTCTTGGCACCATATTATCTATGGTTCTTAATTTTCAAAAAAGCTGAGTCAAATATACAAGAAATGTCAACAATTATTAATTGTATAGTAGTACTCTTTGGACAGCTTTGTATCTCATTTTCATTTTTCATAAATATTGATCTTACTGATCTAAGCCAAACTATAAGAAGCAAGTGTAACTATTCAGAAAAACTAAATTTTAAAATTTAACATAGCAGTATTCAGACTAAACATGCTTATGTGCTCATCCAAACAGGAAAAAGGAAGCGGTACAATATGGTGTAATTGGCTGATTGCAATTAAGCAAAACAATTTATAATACTTTTGATGATCAATCCCAACACTATAAAATTCAAAATTTCAACAATGAATAAATTCAAGTAAGTCACAATCTGTTTGCAAATGTTGCACAAACAGAAAGAGGCTAAATTTGTCAAATAAATTATTCACCGTCAGATATTAGCTCAGCTCAAATCCTCAGGGTGCATGTTGTGTTGAAGCAAAGGCACATATAATAAGGGTAGCTAGAATTGTTAGAGTTGTCAACCTATGAATGGCTATCCATAGATGTTAATCATAAGATTTGTATTACCCTGAGCTAAGCAGAAGCTGAAAAAAAAAGAAGAGGTGGCGAGGGAAAGGAGAGGGCAGGAAGAATAAGAGAAGAAAATGTGGGTTAGAGAAGAATACAGCACAGAACAAACTGAATTTTAACAGAATTTATTTATTCTGATTTCCATGGCAATTACTGCAAAAAACTAGGACTCTGGTTGTATCATGTTTTAACTACCCAGGTTATCTTGATTTGTGTTACAACAATTAAGTCTTTTAAAAAGAATAAACAATTCAATACCAAATGCTATTGAGAGAAGAGAAGAGAATACAGCATTTGTACTTCCTGGTTGTTAATTGTCAGAATACAATGATGTTTCCATATACAATGAGGTTCCTACAGATAACGTTTACCCATAGGATTTGAAAGTTTGTTTTATAACGTGGAAAGTACTTTGAGGGTAGGTACAGATGCAATAGCACAGAAAAGGCTTTTAACTTTGGCTCGTTTTCTCTGACCGCATCTGCCTATGCCATAAATTATAATCTCCCAAAGGGGCAAGCTCTTCAGACTTCTTGGGGTCATCTTCAAAATAAGAGCATTTTCTTTCTTCACAATAAAAGGACTACATTATAGGACACTTTGCGTCTGACTGCATTGCTACATGCTGATAATTATGCCTCTTTAAAAAGCTGTTTCACCTAACTGTGTTTTGTTTGGCTGGTCAGATATTTATCTAAACATAAATTATCAAATGTGTTTTAACAATGCATAGTTTTATCTGAAATTACTTTTCAGTTCATATATAAAAAGCACATGCAGCCTTATTTTTGTGCTTGGGTGTGAAAAGGCTAATGCTACAGCTGAGTAAATTTGGGGTTCCTCAAAATTATCCTAGATTTTTAAAGACAAAAGAGCTGAATGTAGTCTAGTACAGTGTTTCTCAAATAGTGTCCGCGGAACCCGAGTTGAAGGATTCCGCGAAAAAGCAGAACTGCACCGCCGAAATTAAGAGAAATCGCGCGCCGCCGAACAGCTGTTAGCGCGCCGCTGAAAACTGCTTAGACAGTGCGCCACCGAAAACAGGAAAATTTCCTGGACTTGTCGACGAAGGGTATGGCATGGCCGCGCAAGGGTTCCGTGGTGAAATAAAATTGAGAAACACTGGTCTAGTAGATTAACTACTCTACAGATGTTTCTCATGGATAGACATATAAAAAAGCCTTTAGGTTTTCAAGATGAACAACTACTGTATGTACAGTATATTATCACATCATAGAAAATGGTGAGCATTTCAAATCTTGCATGCTCAATGGGGGAAAGTTTATAATACGGTTTCATTCTGAGGCCTTGGGACTTCGCCACACTAAATTGGGGTTAATGCAATGAAGGCTTTACACTCCCTTCTTTTTGGGTGTGTCTACACTTGGAAAAGGTGAGTTTTTACAATGTGATACTATCATGTAAAATCCTAGTGTAACCACAGTAAACTGTAATTTTACCTTGATTTAGCTAAGTGGGAGTTTAGGGTTTAGCTAAAAAGAGATAAAACTATAGTTTTCTCTATGTACACTAAGATTTTACAATGTGATATGTTTTACACCTTTTTCTTGGTATAGCGTTCAGGATTTCTCCCAGAAAGTGGCAGGAAACAGAAGGGAAAACACAGCTGATAATTCAAAGTATGCAATCTCCTATTAGTTCCATTCTAAATCATTCAACCCAAAATATGCTTTCATAAGTGAGTTTTTCAGGTGATGAAAAAAAAAAGTTTAATTAACTTGCACAAGGTTATACAGGGATTCAAATGTTCCACACATTAAAACCAGCCAGGATCTTCCTGGCTCACAGAGCTTTGCTTTTAATTATTAGACCTTGCTTCTGCCTACAAACTAAAGCAACTAATGAATAGAGCCCTGAGCGAATACAAAATTTGGTCTTGGTCCAGCTGCACAGTTGGCTAGTAAAATTTTGTATTAGTAATAAGGTTATGCTGACCTACAAACCTTTTATAGAAACAGTCTAATCACCTTTGAGTTAAAGGACATCTTACTTTACTGGTCATCAGCTAAAGTCAAGTTATTCATGTCTTTTTACATAATCATTCACAAAATGATTTCGATTTCTTATGTGTTGGCTACTCACAATTCTATTTCCTATTGACCTCCACAGCCAAGGGAAGAGGACTGTCAGGGAACTGATTATTTTCTCCCTGATTTTCTGCCACAACTCCATCCCCTGAACAAATTACAGTAGCTTTGGAGGGGGAGGGTTGCTTTTAACTCTCACCAGTTGAGTGTGGTTCCTTAGAAACCGTATGCTATCCAAGGATTATTGGTCTGCATATATAGGGGGCTCCTCCATGCTGGGATTATACACGACAGGGAATTAAGGGAGTTTCTATCTCCATTGTTCTGCCTGAGCAGTAGAGAGAGCAAATATTTCCTTCATTGACGTTAGTCCTATTTTAACTAATTATTAACTATGCTGAATGAAACATGTTAAATGTTAACATAAAAGTGTTCTGAAATACATTGGAATCCAAAGATGCTATAAAAGTTTAAGTAACAGTAGCTCTTAAATATGCTGCAATCAAAACCTATAATAAAACTTTTTAAATTGAGTAATCTCAGTTAAAAAGCAGACTATAAAATGAAAATCCATGCCCATTATTAATATTGCCCTTCCTTTTTGCGGAATATGCCAACAAGAATGTTAACTATTCAATGACAGAATCATACAAATCAGAGATGGGAACTAGAATTTGAAGACTTGCTATGTCATCCAGTCCTTCTCCCTGCCACTGCAGATCTGTGCCATGTTGTCTATTAACTAATGTTTTAGCCTGGCTAGCTTTAAGTAAGTGAAGAAATTGGGTTTTTTTAGTATTTCTTTTGAAAAAGGCAATGATTCTCAAACAGGTACTAGGGGCTTGCAACCACCTCACCCTTCCTATTTTGCTAAATAAAAGTGGTAAAATTAGCTAGAGAAGAGAGGATTCTCGCAGGTTCCTGGCAGGAAAAAAAAATCCTGGTATGGAAAAGGCTGGGGACCACTAGGATAAGACATACAATTTAAGCCCAGATCCCATAACATTTTCCATAAGATGAGATGTGTTAACTCTGGAATCCTAGCCAAGTTCTAGTTTTCAACTGCATACAGTTTGCTTTGTCCCTTCCTGTTCCAAATTGTGCATCTGCCACATTCCACCCCCCCCCCCTCGCACACACACACACACACACACACGCGCGCGCGCGCGCGCGATTAATATTACACCAATAATATACTGGATTTACAGCATAGTGAATCATGCTCATGATTTCTAATTTAAAAGCACAACTTTTTTTTGGATGGGGGATAATAGACTGAAGCAGGTGAGTACAGGAAAGAAGGGAAACTGCATTTAGGCTGCAAGCATGACATCAATCCTCAAAATTCTACAATTAAAAACAGCCATTTTTTAAGCATCAGAAAATGGAGATTTATATTAGAACTTCTGAGAGACCTTTAACAGTATTACTGGGCACTGCTCTAATAAAATGAAAAGCAAATTTTATTACTTAATCATTTCTCATCTAGCATGCACTATATTTCACTCTCTGTCAGAAACTAAATTCATGCAAGATGTCAGCAGTATATAATGAATACCAATAAATCCACAGCTTTTTCCAATCAAAAACCATTCTTTTACACAAATAGCTCTGGATAGCTTGTCTTTTGCTGTTTCTCTTCATGCATTTAGTTCCCCAATTTTTATTTTGAACTAAACAGCTGTAACCATTATGGGTACTTCAATCCATTTTTGTTTATGCAAAATACTAGGATCAACTACAGTAGCAAAGCTCCATGCCAGGAGGTAAAAAAGTTATTCCAAATTTCTAGTGAATGCTAGTCAGAGATAGTGGAAAACTCCAATTAAGTCTCCTATTTCCATTTAGTAGGATTTAAAAGCTGGAAAGGCATCACCTGATTCATGTTAGGCTGCTTCTGTAGTACAAATGAGATCCCTTCTAAAACAATGAATTTCCACATTTGTACTAGACCATAATATGAACTGCAACTTACAATTCCCTAAAGGAATTGTGTCAATTGGCATTTTAAAAATGAATTCAGTGACCTACAATAATATGAGTTTCTTATGCACAGTATTTGTCAGTAGACAACATGGGAAGTTCAGAATTCATTTAGAAAACCTAGGCTTTATAAAACCAAACAAAAGAATACTTAAACCACTTCCTCTAACTTGATAAGTATCTTACACTGAATAAAAAACTGATAACAGGAAATGGAGCTGCACTCAACACAGTTAAAATTCAAGAACAAGAGAGGAAAATAACCCTCCAGATAATATATGCCCAATCAGCCGCCTTACTGACCTGATGAGACATTTAGAGCTTGTGGAAATTTCACAACTTTTTGGCATCTGTGGTTTAGTGGATCTCATATGTGCTTGCACAGCTTATTTTCAGTCACTAAGTAGAAAATTTGCAACTATAAGTATTCTTTTATTCACATTAAGTAGGCCTTCAGGGATAGAAATGCCCATCTTGAAAGGGCTTAACATTCAATTATCCCAATGCTCCTTCCCTCTGGACTTAGATTCCACCGAGTATAACTCCACTCCTTGAAATGTCAGATACAGCACTTAGTGGAATAGACTGTGTAAAGGGTACAGGCACTATGTTCAAACAAAGAGATAGCTAGCATTTCCAAGCTGTGCTGTAATAAAAAGCACAGTGGCTTTCAGAGCAGTACATTGCTGTTAATACTCTGGGTGACCCCGTCAGACTCCTACTAAAAAGAATTCTCACTATTTCATGAAGTACATTATTATACTGTGTACATTTTAAGGCAGGACTGATATGTACTGATATAACCAAGGTTTGGCCAGGTTGCCAGGATTAGAAAAGGGGATGGAGAGCTCTAAATAAGGATTTAGGTGCACTAGCAAACATGTATGAAAGCCCCCAAAACTGAAATAGCAGAGATGTTATAAATAAGGATTAGATGTCATTGATGGTGTTATGTCTGGACCATGCACTAGAATACTCAATGTATTTAACATTTATGATGATGCCAATAGTACACTCAAACTTATAGTTTAAATGAAAACTTATCTGCATAGTGAAGGGTGGGATTTTCAAAAGTACTTATAAGCATTGGCCTAAATGCTCCCATTTAAGTTAAAGGAAGTTTTACCACTGACTTCACTGGGAGCACAGTTTGGCCAAGTTGAATGCTTTTGAAAATCTCACCCTAAAACCTTAAAATACTGATTATAATATTCTTCACAAACTTTTCATCATTTATAGAAGCTGTAATATTACAAACATAAGAAATATTAAATATTGTAAAATTTTAATATATTCATAATTAATTTATCTTGTGCTTGTAATATTACAGCTGCTATACTTCGTGAATCAGAATCTTAAAGTTTTAAGGCCCTAAAACTAACCATATACTATACTAACCATTGTTTCCTCTTAGACGAAATCTTACTGCAAGATCAAGAACTCCATGACAACACATTATAGGTATAAATAGCGATATATATGGGGGCCAGTAAATCTTCCACCAATGAAAATGCCATTTTCAGGTTTAATTTCCTCAAGTGGCTTAGGATCATTAAGTATAACTTCACAATTCAATTTTACATTACAACTTAAATGCTCTACCGATAGTCATCTTTTATTGAGTACCTTAGATGCCAAAGCACACCAAAAAATGGTCTAGCTGTCATATATCACACCAGACATACAGCATTCTTTATTGAAATTCTACAAGACTTTGTTCAAATTTTGAATTTTCTTGTATAAACTATTGCCAACTCTTGCAATTTTTTCATGAGTCTCATAATATCTGGTGCTTTTGTTACAGTCCTAGCTGCTGAAATTAGGTTTAATTAAGAATCTCAGTTTTCATTTTAAAAAAAAGGTTTTTAGCCCTCAAGGTAGCAGAGAAAAGCTTTAAAACATGAACCCTAAATTTTCCAATGGCAGAAAGCAACAAAATATAATTTACCACTTATTATCTTTTAAGTATCATACATTTTAAGACAGTTTCACGATTTGACTTGAATCCTGATTTCTGAATGCTTGGGGTTGGCAATTCTGTGTATATATACTTGTTTATGACAACAGAGATATAAGTGGCACTCTCCAAATGCTTTAAACAGTAGGCCAGACACTTATAATTTTCTTCTCCTGACTTGAAGTCAAGGGTGAAATAAATCAGAATAATACAAGATAAAAAGATCTATTTATCACCCAGTCTATCTTCCTAAATTCCAGTTCATCTCTCTATTAATATATAATATAGACTTCACATTTTGGACACAAAACATTCAGTGCGAATTTAAAAAACAAAAAAAAAGGCAGAAGTTCAATCTTCATATTTTTCTTCTGATCAAAGCTATTTTCCAGATTTTTTTCCTTCTTTTCTCTTCCGTCGGATGTGCGTGAAAGACTTGTGGGTGGCAGTACTGCTGATTGGATATAGATGATAGGGTTTGGGCTGAGGGGAAAAAAGTCTCTGTCCAGGATTTCTATTAATTGGTTTTCTAATGAATAAATATAAAATTAATACCTATCTGGAGTTACTAAGCCATATTCTACTTTATACAGCTACAAAACAATTAAAATAACTTTAAAATAGTTTGAACAGAAGTGAAACAATACATTTCTGAAGCTCCCTTCACAGGGAGATACCCTTTATGCAGTTCTCTAAGATGGTCTTTCAGCACTCCCTCCCTTCTCTTCTGAAAAGCAAAACCTCTTATATAGTTAGCGTCAAGGATTAATTTTAGATAAAGTCTTCTGATCTGACTAGCTGAGTAGTGCAGCCCTATCTGCCTTTCCTCTATTACAGATGAACTGGAAAGAGCACAACTTCTGCCTACTAGGATGACCATGTGTCCCAATTTTATAGGGACAGTGCCGATATTTGGAGCATTTTCTTATATAGATGCCTATTAATCCCCTCCTCCTGTCCCGATTTTTCACACTTGCTATCTGATCACCTTACTGCCTACCCACTCTTCTGGGATTCTATTTCCTGGGTCGCATAAGTCCCTGTTAAAACCATGTTCCGGATTTATTACTCAGTCTTCACATTTTCTATGAGCAAGCTACATATTCTGGAGCTGCGACCCCTTGTCAGCCCAAATTCTTGTATTGCCAAGCTCTGAAGAGCTTGTATATCTGCCTCTCCCATCAGATGGTGACACAAACTGCTGTTGCTCTTTTTTTTCAAACACAGACTGCTGATCAGACAACCCATTTCCTAACTCACTATATTATCAGACGTAACTAAAAAATGCTGCACTACATCTGTAGCAATGTTTTATCATGTGGATTGTCTTCTGAACAGCTGCTAATTAACATGCATTATTAAAATAAAAAATAAATTATAGTGGTTTTCCAACTGTGGGGGTAGAAAGGAGTAATTTTAAACAGTTGATGTCAAGTAATTTTGTTTTTAAAGTTACTAAAATATTTAGTTTACAGAAACAGGAAATGGTAGGCCAGTTCTTACTAACTGTTTTTGTTACTATCAACTCAGACATAAGACGTCCACTATTTTAGTCAGATGGGGTTCTTTTACACACCTTAGTGGACACCATGATTAAAACCATGCAAAATAATCACAATTATTAATCACGGCTGTTTTATTACTGAAAACAGAAAAGAAAAACTTTAAACAAAACAACATAAATAATAGAACATACGTGATAAAACGGTTCCTTCCATTACAATCTCTTCTGTATGCCTCTCAGTGGAGAGCTTTTAGCAGGAGACTACACCTTTGAGAGTGGACTGCCTCTGGACACATTCTTCATTTGGTAAATTAAGACCAAACAATATTGTTTCCCAAATTTATTGTGAATCTAGTCTTAGCATTTCATCAGATTCTTTAAACTGTTTATGTATGGGCAAAATAATTTGTTAGTGAGTGAAACTTGTTTTATTATTATTATTATTAATAATAACGAGAGAGTTTATAATCATGTGATCAGCAATCTAAACTAAATTCTATGAAATAAAAAAAAAAAGTAAATCAGTTACGTAGAAGAAGCCATTTAAGGAGTTGCTTTGAATATAGGACAATTACAAATATTAAGACTCTTAAATTCAATTAAATCCTCTTATCTCTCTGTTTACCAATATTTAGCCTGTCCTATCTCCAGGAATACATAGTCGAACCATCTGGTGATTAACAGGAGAAACTGTTAGTATATTAAGTTACAACAGCATCTCCATATCCTAATAAAATTATGGCAAAAGATTTAAATTAATCCCTTGGCAGCATTTTAGCTAAATTCGTTTTACTAATCCAATGTTTACGGCTAGGGGAGGTTTTCCTTGGGTTGGATTCTTCTTGAATCTTTTCTGTTTTTCTTAGCTATTGTGGCAGCTTGGCTGTACAGATGCAGGATAAGTTGATGAGTGTTTGCTGTTTTAGCAGCATAGCAGGGGGTTGGCTCTTTATGAGGTATGCTCACTGCAAGGGTTTTTTTTAATACTCTTCTCTTTCCTATTTCCCCAAAATTATAGGAAAACACATCTCTTTCGGGCTTGTTTAAATCCAAGTTGAGTGCTGTCACCTTTTCATTGACTTCATGCCTTATTGGTGGTTGTCTTAGATGACACATTCACTTCTTGAATGTGCAGGTCTACCTAACTTTTCTAATTGCCTTTGTTCAACTTTGGCAGGAAAGCAGCAAAATCACTTTTAAAGTTTGTTTTAACTTTTCCTTTTCATTCAGTCCTTTCTCGGAGATATTCCTTCAATTTTATTAGAGTTTGACAAAAAATGAGATTCTGTTTTAAGAAAAGCCAAAACACGCCTGTTAGTTATATATACGTTTTTAGTTTTTAAAACTATTTTAAAATTAAATAATTCTTAGAAAGAGTCTTTAAATTAAACAGTTATTAAAGAAGTTGTTCATTCTATATGACAAATTTTGGAAAAATGATTCTTCTTGTCTTCCTGGGTTGTGTGAGGGAGTTGCTTGAGCAATGCCAGTAATTAATTTTCTATTAACAAACATTCTATACTTAAATGGTTATTAGTTTAGCAAATTTATTAGATTCCATGTGGATATCTAAAGCATTTTGCCATTTACATAACAATGATATTAGGAAATTATATTTGGAGTTTTGCATTAGCTAACATATTTGTAAGTATGAATTTCACAAAGATGTTTGCCATTTCAACATTTAAGAAACGAACAAAAGGTTTAAAACATTTCTAACTACACATTTTCCCTAGAGACTTTTCTGAATGAAGATTTTAGAGTAAGTATATATTTCACTTCAGCAACAACATTTCTATAATTTTTTGTGTGGGTTTACTTAGAAGTTTTTCCTGGGGAGGTGACAAAGCCAACCTTACACCTAGACATATTGTTCTGATAACACAACCCTATCCTTTTCACAATTAGGTCTTTTCCTGAAATATGAATGTTTTATATGGTTTGTTTTCTCAAGATAAGGATAATATTTGTACCAAACTGGTATTTATACAAGATAGAGGTGTCCTGGTCTAGGTAAGAGTGTCTTGATTTAGTTGCCCTTTAGACCCAATGAGATATACCTGTTGCATTATGCAATTTGCAATTAAAATTTCCTGTTAAATAAGAGTGAATATCCCATCAGTTCTCCTTCCTCAAAAATGGCTATTAAATATCTTAAACATAGCACCACAAAACACCAAGCTTACATCCATTTTTCAAAATACAGTATAAACAAATTGGAATAGAAAATTCAAATATGATGAAGTTTTAAATGTAACTTTTCTGGATTTTTAAAAGCACTTTGGTAATAAACATGGTTTTATAGCTAAGGAGAGCTATTCTCCTGACATTTGCTTGTTTTAAGGGTGCCAGAAAGCAGAAGCCTCCTTCAATTTTCTTCACCAGCTTCAACATTTTATAATATAACTAACTAAAGCATACATAGCTATTGTTATATTTTTAAGCATCCTGGCTATAAATATATTTGTAATTGTATCTCAATATTCAATAAAAGACGCAAACAAGTTTGTAATAACCTAATATTAAAAAAGAAGTAAGTTATACCAGTTTTATTATTATCTTTTTGAATCAAGATTGATCTCTCTCCCACATAACAATGGGGCAATTATTTTGTCTCATGTTTTATGGCATATTAAACTTATGTCTGTATTGTAACATATGTTAAGGCTGTGATATTTTAAGCCCCCAATTAAACGAAGGTATGTGAAGATATCCAGGTAGCTGCTCTGCAGATTTCTGATATGGGGATACTCCTGGAGAAGGCAACAGATGAGAAGACCAATCTCGGGCGTGCGTGCGTGCGTGCATGCGTTACACTACAAATCTGGTAACAGAGTCTGATACAGTTCGGGACCCATTTTGAGAGTCTTTGAAAAGAAATTGCTGTATCTTTTGACCTATCTGTAATGGAGAGAAAGAGTCTCAGAGATTTTCTAAAAACTCTTGTCCCGTCCAAATAGAAGGCCAAGGCTCGTCTTACATCGAGCATATGGAGGATCCCTATTATCCTGATGAAGTTTGGGATAGGTTGGAAGGTGAATAAATTGGCTCACGTGAAATGCAGAAGTCACCTTGGGAGTGAACTTCAGATGTGGTCTAAGCATGACTTTGTCAAGGAAGAACAGTGTGAAGGGAGGATGCGCCATCAGAGCCACTATTCTTTTAGCCGAGGCGATGGCGATCAGGAACATCATCTTCATGGAGAGCCCTGGGTTGAAGAAAGAAGTTCACTGTACTTTTAAGAAACCTCTTTGTAGTTGGGTGGGAGAAATTTGAGTACCTTTCTACCTGCTGGTGGAAGGTGGCAATTCCTGCTGAGTGGACTTTTAGCAAGCTAATAGAGAGTCTCGGTTTCTTGAGAGTCAACAGAGAGTCTAGGATTACAGGTAGAGTGGTCATATCTGGGGTGACATCTTTGGACTGGCACCAGATTTGAAGTCTTGTCCACTTTTGTAAGTAGGTACAATGGGTAGCTACTTTCCTCCTGTGTAATAACACTTCCTATACCTCCTCAGGGAAAGATGTCCCTATGTGCTGGAACCATGAAGGAGCCAGGCTTTGAGCCATAGTATCTACAGGTTGGAATGGAGAGTGTCTTGAAAGAGTTATCAATAGACACAGCACCAGCTGTGACGGGTGGGGATATCCGATCTGTCTGGACCACATAGGAACAATCAGTATGAATAGGGAACCTACCAAATTCAGGGACCATTTTTGCAAATTTCATGGTCATAGCATTTTTTTAAATCTTCAAATTCAAATAAATTCAATCATGGTTTCAGATATTTAAATCATAAATGTCATAGTGTTGTAACAAAACATGAATATGTATTTAAAAACAGGAAAATATAACCATTTAAAGCCTCAAACCATGGAACTCTTACTTCTCCACTGCTGCTGGTGATGGCACTGCTTTCTGAGCGGGCCGCTTGGCCCGCAGCTGCCGGTCTCCATCCACCCAGCTCTGAAGGCAGTGCAGATGTAAGGGTGGGAATACCACAACCCCCCTAAAATAGCCTTGCAATCCCTTTTGGGTCAGGACCCCAGTTTGTGAAACAATGTGTACTTTTATATACTTTTACTCAATAGCATAGTACAGGATAAAAGTACACAAAAGATCAGATTTCATGTGGGAGATTTCATGGGTGTGCATTTGGTAGGGCCCTAAGTATGATGTTTCTTTTTTCCCTTTTTATTTTCAACAGGACTTTTAGTAAATAGAGAGAATGGGGGACAGGCGTAAAGAAGGCCCTTGTCCCATAAGTGGAGGAGAGTGCCCCCATGGACTGTCATCTGATTTCCACTCTGGAGCAGTACTATGGACATTTCTTGTTCTGGTAAGTGGTGAATAGGTCTGTTGTCAGTGTCACCTGGTGCCGGAATATGTCATGGAGTATCACTGACTCTATCTCCCATTTGTGGTCCGGTGGGAATTTGCGGCTGAGACTGTCCACTGTCATGTGGTCCACTCTGAGTAGGTAGACTGCTGATATTGTGACATTGTGGGAAATGCACGAATTCCATAGCTTCAGGGCTTCCAGGCACAGGAAGAGTAATCTGGCTCCTCCTCGTTGGTTTATGTAATATATGCAGGCCATATTGTCCATCACGACTTTTGTGTGCATGCTTCTGATCAGCATGAGGAAGTGAGCATACACATTTCTGACTGCTCTAAATTTGAGCAGGCTGATGTGAAGGCATGTCTCAAATGGAGACAATGAACTGTGAGATTGTTAAGATGTGCGCCCCATCCTATGAGGGATGCATTAGTGGTCAGGAGTAGCCATGGGGAAAGATGAACAAACAGGATCCCCATGTTTATTGGGTCTTTCCACCAATTCAAGGATTGTTTGATGTTGGCAGGCATCAATAGTAGTTTGTTTATGTTGTCTCTGTTCAGTCTGTAAACCAAAATGAACCATGCTTGGAGGCATCTCATGTGCAGTCTGGCATGAACTATAACCAAGCTGCGGCCATATCTGGCCAAAATTTGGGGCCTGGATTCCATTGTCTCTAAAAGCATGGAGAGACTGAGGAATTTGTGGGAGGAGCACCCTCGCGCTGATGGAGTTGAAGTCAGCTCCTATGAATTCTAACCTCTGTACCAGTGTTAATGACAATTTTTGTGCATTGATTTGAAGGTCCAGATTCTTGAATAGAACCAGTGTGACATGGGCAATTCACTAGGCTTCCGCAAAGGAATGTGCCCTGAGAAGACAATCATCCAGGTAAGGATAAATCATGATGCCCTGAGAGCATAAGTGTGCCACCACTATTGAGAGGACCTTGGAGAATACTCTGGGGACCGATAAGAGGCCAAAAGGGAGTACTCTATACTGGTAGTGGTCCTGGCCTAGTGTAAACCTGAGGTATCATCTTGTGATTTAGTATGATTGACTTGTGGAAATATGCATTTTGAAGGTCAAGGGTCTTCTAGCACTGGAATAATAGTTGCTAATGTGATCATATTAAATTTCTGAGCCTTGACAAATTTGTTGAATGCTCTGAGGCCTCGTATGATCACCAATCTCCCTTTTTCTTCAGTAACAAGAAGTAGCACGAATAGAAGCCTTTGCCTCTTAGATGTGTGGGCACTGATTCTATGGCTTCTATGCTGAGGAGATGGTTTATCTCCTATCATAGCAAGCTCTCATGAAAAGGGTCTCTGAAGAGGAATGGGGAAAGGAGATGAAATGGATGGAATACCTATCTTGAATAATCTCCATCACCCATTTGTCAGAGGTTATCAGTTCCCAGGTGCTGCAGAACAGGGTGAGACAGCATCTGAAGAGATGGGTGAGGTTTTCCAGCATCTGGTGCTGTTGTGGAGAGTGGTCTACGGACACCTTGACCAACCCATTAAACTGTCACTTTGAGGGGGCAGGTTTAGAGGAAGTAGGTTGAGATCTTGAAAGTTTCCAGCTGGAGAACTTGGACTTTTTCTCTGAGGTTCATAAGACTTTTGAGATGGATATTATGACAAGCGGGGTTTGAATGATGGCTGAGGGTTATACTTCCTCTTATCAAAGAGTAGCCCTGGAGTCTTAAGGTGTGGAGGAAGGAGTTGGTCCTTTCAACAAACAGTTTAGTCCCTTCAAAAGGAAGGTCGTCCACAGTTGTTTGAACCTCCTTTGCAAAGCCAAATAGGTGCATTCAAGAAACTCATCTCATCATAACAAGAGTAGAGATGGAATGTGCTGCTGTGTCAGCTGCACGGAGTGCAGACTGGAGAGAAGTCTTTGCCATTAGTTGGCTTTCATTAACAATGGCCTTGAATTCTATTCCCGGTTGTAGGGGATGGATGTGAAATGGTGCTGGCGGCCCTATGAGTTGACTACGTCCGCTATGATTGAGTTGGGAGGTAGGTAGGAGAAGAGGAACTTTGTGTCTTTAGCCAGCATATAATATTTTTTGTCAGTTCACATACATGTTGGTGGAACTGATGCAGGTTCTGCCATATGATTTTGGCGGGGTCCAAGAATGCCTCGTTAACAGGGAGGGCTACTCTGGACAAGGTAGAAGAATGTAAAATGCCACTAGTTCGTGGTGTGATTTGGTCACCTCCTATAGTGGTATCTGCAATGCCTCTGCCACCCACTGTGCCAGGTTCTGAAACAGTTTAAAATCATCTGCCATCGATAGCGGAGTGGACATCACTGTCTCATCTGGTGATGATGAGAAATAAGTCTAAAGAGTAACCTCCTCCTCAACTTCAGCCTCTTGTTCCTCTCTTGTCTATTCAGAGGGTTCAGATGTCCTCGAATCAGCAGCTGAAGGAGGATGTCTCCTTGGTTGCCAGTAGGCCACGCTAGAACTATGGGAGGCATGTTGTCTTTGAACCTGCCAGGGATCCCAGTAGGCTATTGCAAAGGTGGGAAGGGGCCCATTGGTTGGTACCACGACTGTCCAAACCAGGGAGGCTGTGGATCAGGTGGGCAGCATGGTTGTGGTCCAACGGAATTGGGCACTATAAGGAGGGTGAGAAGAGCAGCAGGAGAACACGTCCCCTTGCTCACTTTTTGACTCAGAGGATAAAAAGGGTGGTGCACAACAGGAGGTCGTCGGTGATTCAAAAGCTTCACATGAGCTCGGTACCAGGGCCCCGATACTGAGCAGAGGCAAATCCACCAGAAGATCCCTTGCGTACTGGAAGTCCAATGGTGCTGAAGCCGTCGGTAAGTGGTTGTCGGTGCCGAGTGATGTGGCAGTATGGTCCATCAGTGCCTGGCAGTCCACATGCAGTACTGATATTGATGTCTATGTCTGTGCTGCAGGAGCCTTCCCCCTGAGGGGATTTTCCATGTTTCTCGCACTCAGGAGATACTGATGGTTCCTTGCCTGTGCCCATTGGGTCCTTAGGCAATGCAACATGCTCTGTTAGGACGGTACCGCAAAAGCCTTGGATATGGGATTTAGATGGTTTCAGTGCCATCGGTACCAATGATACTGATCAAGCTGGAGATCATTTTTGGCTCAATCAGGCTCCTGGTGGGGACTCTCAGATCTTTTCTTAGAGGCCTTACGTGAATGGCTTCTGGATGTCTCCTTGGGCTCACCTCCCCTAGAAGTAGAAGTTTGTGGTGAGGTTTCCCACCATCCAGGGTCTTGGCGTGACTTGGATGCTCCACGAGTAGGAGTTTGAGCCTCAGTTCTCTGTCCTTCCTCGATCTGGGCTTCATTTGCTGGCAAAAACCACACGTCTGTAGGATGTGTTTCTCTGCCAGGCAGCGAATGCACTGAGAGTATCCATCAGTCACTGGGATAGATCCCTTGCAACTAAGACACTTCTTGAAGCCTGAGGAGCTGGGAATATGCTTTCCAGGGGGGTCTGAAGACAGGGAGTTAAAGAAAGAACAAAGTCCTTTTTATTTATTTTTAGGCAATGGCCAAATAAAAGATAAATGAAGTAAAAGAAAGAAAAGAAGCTTCAAAAGGTAGCTAAAGATGAACAATTCTAAAAAGGTTAACGATCCACTAATGGACAGTTAAAGCTCCGTCTCTAATCAGAGGAGGTTGAGAACGAACTGAATAGGGATGACCTACGCACGCTGGTTAGCCTCGTGGCACAGCATGAGGGGCAGTGCATGCATGGGCTGAACGGACACTGCAACTAAAGTTCTCCAATCAGCAGTGCAGGGACACAGATACACCTACAGTGGAACATGCATAGGGACACTACCCGAAGAAGAATTAACACATGCTGTAGGAGACCACTCGTAGAATCAAGTAGGCAACTAAGGGTTAGCAGGCAGTGGGATGTGTTACAAATTGTTGTAATGAACTATAAAACAAGTATCTCTGTTAATTCCATGGTTTTTAGTGTCTAGCAGAGTTATGAATTTAAGTTCTCAAGTTCGTCTTTTGAATCTTGTAAGGTGTGTTGTGGGGGATATTGATCATCATAATAATGGAAATGTCTGTAGGTTCTGTTGTTCTGGCATGGTCCGAGTGCCATTTTGAGTTGTGTGTCCTGGTCTATGGGGAGCTTATTTCTGATGATGTGCTTGGAGAGGTTGGGAGGTTGTTTGAAGGCCAGAAGAGAGGACAGGAAAGATTTCTTTCAGGATGTGGGCCACATCAACTCTAGGCTGTAATTGTTTGATGACACCCCTTATAGATTGCAGTGTGGGGTTCTAGGTGATAACTAGGGGTGTGCAATCAGTGGGGTTCCCCTCCATATTGAAGCAGATTCTCCTGTTTCATGATGCAATCTTCTTCTCTGGTGGAGTGTCTGTTTAGTGAAGGCAGTCTTAAGTGTTTTTAGGTACCCAGGACTTTCTCTTTGGAGTAAATTTTGGGGTATCTGAGTGCTTAACTGTAGGTAACAGGTTTCTTGGTGTCTGGATGGATGTCATCCAATCTGCGTTTTTTTGTCAAAAACCAGTTTTGGTCAAAACTTTTGCCAAACTTTATTTAAAACCTATATTTAGGCTCCTGTTTTTTTAAAAATCTTAGTCCATGTTCTTTTTCCAGCCTAAGGAAACAAGGAGTCTACCAAAGAAGTCATCATGAGCATCCCACCAGTTGTGCTTCTTCCAAAATTCCTTTAATTTTCAAGGCTAGTGTCATAAAAACCATTTTTCTAACTAAGTGCTGGACAAGAATACTTTTCAGCTCTTAAATAGCACTCACCGATTAGCTAAAATAATTGCCACTGAGTAAAGCATCACATTCTTTCTCCTCTAGGACCTGAGCTGGCTGCCCTCTCAGACAAATATCAGTTTGTTAATTTTTTAAAAATATGTCATCCATTTAAAGGAAGGAGCCACAGTTCTTATAGGCCACAGCTGACCAACACTTGAATTTTCAAATACTGTCAGTTATAAATTAATTATGACTGATTTTTTAAACAAAATTACAAGATATTTAACAATATTTTAAATTAATACAATAGTTCAGAGAATTCCAAGAATACAGCAAATGGACACTTCACAAAGAATCTATAAGAAATAACAGAAAAAGTGGTAGCAAGATATCCTTAGACAATAACCCAAATAAATGCTTTCAAGAGAACAGGGAATTGTCCGGCTATGCTGGAAAGAGACACTGCATGTGGTTTAATTAGGCCACAACTTTATTCTTAAATGTCTGGGAATACCTAGTCCAAAAAGTGTACAGTGCAGGTAATTCACTATATGTCCAGGGGGGCTTTCATTAGCCCCCCCTTTACCCATCCTGGTTCCCAGCCAATCCACTGCTAGGACCTCATCATTCCCGCACCTCAACTGCGGATTAAGTAGGAAGGCTAGCTCCCTGCCATACCAGATATAGGAGTCGTCGTCCTCTCCCCCCCCCCCCTCCCCATTTCTTCTTCTTTAAAGAATAGTTCCTTTAAATCTTTTACCAATGCATTTTATCTGATCACTGTATCACTTCCCCACAGAGTACCTGCAATGGACATCCACCCCACGTTTACATAATGCGTTGCACTATCATAGCCAGACTCCTGTCTCATGTTCATCCCAACTTAGCCTCCTGAAACCTGCCGTGGGTAAGGCAAATAAAACCCCACTTCTCCTTGGCTAATCTAACAGTGAGGGAAAAATTCCTTCCCAGCTCCCAAGAAAGGAATGACTAGCACAATGCCCACAGCGGATCCTGACAAAAACCAATATTTCACCACATCCAAGGATTGGGGAGGCCAGGTGTACTCTGCCTGGTTCAGGTAAAAGAGGGCTTTGCCTACACCAACATGGAGCTATATAG
Source organism: Emydura macquarii macquarii (assembly GCF_026122565.2). NCBI lineage: Eukaryota > Metazoa > Chordata > Testudines > Chelidae > Emydura > Emydura macquarii. The sequence continues at coordinate 15,995,151 of NW_027132773.1, forward strand.
TTCCCTCTTTCCAGTCACCTGGCCTGGTCTGCAGAGCCATTCCCTGGCTCCCTAGCCCTTAAAGAAACACACACCTTTTCCAATAAGCCAGACAATGGCCCCCACTGCTTAATACGTGGTGAGATCATTATTATAATTAACAGCAAGGAAAGCTCACAATATTCATACCAACGGTAACACTTTGAAAGTCATACAAATAAGGTTTGACTATATTGTCCCACAACACTCAAACAGAGTATGATCTGAGGTACAAGAAAAATTGCATCTAAAACTGACGATGTTGGCCTCATATTCTCCTATGGAAACTGGCCATCAATTAAAAAATATCATGAATTAATAGAATATGTTTTAGAATAAGAAATGTCAAACCAGGAATCTAGAAACTGACCATTTGCACTCTTTAAAGAGCACATTTTCTATCTACCTTAAATACTCCCCTGTAATTTCAATTGAATTACATTTCACTTTCTACAATACATAGTCTTATACAATGATTCCAAAATACTAGGGCAATGGCTGCAAACACAAATTTAAGAATTGTGTTGATTTGTCTGTAAAGAACTCTGTTCTCCATTCTTCTTTGATTCAGCCAACTTAAGGGGAAGTGAGGTAAGTGAGGTTTTTCATTTTTCATCCGCCTTTGCTATTCACATGAAATTATGCTGCATCATTCTTCAGCCATTGTTATTTAAAGAATTCATAGATAGTGCCAGATGAAAGCAATATATAAATTTAAGTCATCATCATTAAGTCATGAACGTAATTTAGACAACTTTGGAACACGTTAAATAAATCTTCTTTCAAAATTTACCATACAGGTTCCAAAGTATATAGTATAAGATACAGCATAAAGTACCTGTCCTGTAACTTTAAAGCTTATTCAGTGTACTTCTGGTAACAACATACATATAGGTCACTCACAGGTGAATCCAGCTAAGATAAAACACTGTCAGTCAGCACCTCAGTAAAAAGTGGACACAGTCTGTGGGCTTGCAAATTAAACTTTCTTCTCCCCTTCTAAAAATTACCTTTGGATTCCACCAGGGACTAAAAACAATATTATTAACTCCAAATTCCAGACACAATCTAGTATGGCATAGGTTCAGGAAACAGTAATCTATTTCAGTTAAGATAAATTTTACTTCTATAAAGGTTTATTTCTTTTCACTAGACCAATCATGTAGTCCAAATTACTTCAACCTTTTCTACTAAAAACTGGACTGGTTCAGCTTTCCGCAGGCCTCTTTGAGAATAAGGTTTGGCATACAGTCTCAACATAGCTGCAGGCATTTATGATCCAGCAGGGTTGATTCCAAACTACTACTTGAGGCCACTGAAGTAGTGACAAAAACAAACTCCTAATAGCTAATAATTTCAGCATAAAAATGAAGTCCCAATCTGAGCAACATTTTTCTTTATCTTAATAAAGAAACATGATCACCAAAAAAAGACTAAAAAATAGGAGATTCAAGAGACCTCAAACAAAAAGGAAAAATTAATGAAGTGATTTTAATTTACATATAATTTCTTGATAGTTATGAAAAGTATCATATGCAGCCAGATTAAAAAAAAAGCATCATCTTAATTTTCAAATAGCCTAAAAAATCCACAGAGGTATTTCCAAAATATATAATCTGGATGCCCCAGTTTTAGTAAAAGGGAAAAGAGAAATTGGAAGATGATCCAGAATATGACACTATTTTTATATAAACTGGTGATTCTGATTCTGGATTTTTTTTTTTTTAACCAAAGAAAGGAAAACAAATCATAACTGAATAGAGCTACTATACAAGGTATTTGTTAACACAGAATTTTGTGCTTGAAACAGCCTCCCATTCCACCATACGTACATTAGATGATGTACATCTTCTCATCTCATTCTTCAAATCTGTCAAGCCTTCTTATGATAATCTTGTAACTCACAGATACCCCATTTTTTCTTGCACCTACATTGTTATCTAAAATATTATAGTTCATTAGAGTAATATTCCAATCCCACAAGGAGTTCTACCTAGGCACACCACCAAACCTGCATGGAGTTCCTTGCGGGATTGGAGTCTTAGATCATAAACTCTTTGGGGCTCAAGCCTGGTCTCTGTTTGTTCTGAAAAGTATTATTACAGCCACAGCAGGCTACAAATAACACCACTTCCATCTTTGGTATTTACTGTTCATCTTGGGAAAAAAATGCATTCTGAACATATAAAATACTGTATTTTTGATATAACGTTTGTCTGTCTGGTCAGTTAGTGTGTGGTAAGCGGGTGTGTAAATCTACAGCACATTAACATGCCACACACTAGTGGGCTGTGTGGACCCTGCTACAGCACACAAGAAGCAGCATAGCATGTTTTGAACTACTACATTTGAAATGGGAGTAGATCAAAGCACACTACCAAACTTCTAGTGTGCAGTAGCAGAGTCCACATGGCCAGTTAGTGTGCGCCAGGTTTGTGTTCTACAGCTTTACACTCTAGCTTGCCACATACTGACTGACAAGCCCATAGAAATATCATTGTGTTTGCTAAAAATCTGAATTCACTCACCACTTCAATAATTTCAAAAGCTGCCATGTAGAGAGAGGTTTTTAAAACAGAATTAGGCTAAGTCAAAGAAACATTGCTGACATGCTCCATTATCTGCTAGAAACTACAGTCACATAACAAATTCTCTAGCCAATAAGTATGAGGTCACAAGAAGACTACATGCTTCCTTTACATCATAGAAAGTACAGAATTTAACAAAATTCACATGGTAATGAACCAATATAAATTAAAAACTCATAGATAGATAGATAGATAGATAGATAGAGTTTTTTTCTTCTTCCATTAGAATAGAATAGAATCAAGTCTAAAACAAAAGTAATGATAGAGAAATACTATATGTATTTTTAAATGATGTTAGGAAGGGCAAATATTTATTCACAGGTTCACTGAGCATCTAATTACATGGCTATCTTTTACAGAGCTTGAAAAAAAATCCACTTGGTCCACTTGAGAAGGACTCTTTCCCTGGTAAGAGGAGAGGTCTAAAGTCCATTAAATTTTGCACACTTCAACCTTCCTTAAAAAAATTAAATGTCCAGCCCTCATGTATACATGGAGATCATTCAAGGTGTGAATTGAATTTAAATTGATATAGTGAAGTCTTCCTGAATCTGCTGATTGAAAACTACAGTTTCTCTGCTGCTGTGAATAGCCTTATCAAGCAGTAGCAAAGTTCACATGACAAAACCATGGTAAATTTCACTACTTTTCAGAACACTGGGCAGAAGTAAAACTAAGAAGAATTATGTCAATCTGACTGGTGTTGCTAAGGAAACAGTAACAATGCCAAGACATTAAAGCTGTTATCCCTCAGTCTCATAGACAGCCCTACCTCCCTTTCACATGTGCTTTTGACTGGTATGTGTCTGATAAATTTTCAAGCCCCACAGATTTTAATACGTGTGGTTTTGGAGGGTTTTTTTTGTTTGTTTTTTCTTCTTTCCTTTGTAGTCAGGTTGTACAAAAGACTAAAGCAATATTCATCTTCAGTGCTTTAGCTAGAGACAACCTATAACACGAACCTCAGCACATTCTGCCTTTATGATATATTGACACAATACTGATATAGCTGCTGCATTGAAATATTCTGTTCATTACCGAGCAGAAACGTTAATAAATGCTGACAACTTTTTATCATTTGAAATGTATCAGATGAGGATATATATTATTTTTATTCAGAAAGCTTTTTTCAGTGTTTCCATGTATATACCTGTAATCAATCGGTGATAGAAACCTTATGATGAAAAAAACCTTTTCTTTTGCATATGTAATATTTATAACAAATGTCTGCTTCTGTATACAGTATCTAGTAGCCATTTACTGTTTTAAACTAAAATGTGTCTTATTCTAAAACAGGAAATCAATTTCTTGCCTCCATTTCTATCAGAGTAAGAGTAGTCTGTCTAGAAAGCAATATATCAACAGCAAATTTATGGCTCAATATGGATATCAGCTACAGCTAAAAAATTGCAGATCTGTATAACCAAGCACATTAAAGAGTTCTCTTGAGTAACGTATAACCAGAAGTAACTCTCATAATTCAGCACACACTATGCATAGAGCTATTACAACAACGTCTGTTCACCTTTTTTCTGGTTCAATCCATTTTCAAAAGAAGTTTTGCATATTGTCAACATAATGAATGAAATCACAAGTCTCCTCACAAATTTTAAGTGGCCTAAAGGATTTCATCACCTTCATGTAAAAATTTGAGTATCATATGTTTAAATTGAAGTGGTTTTAGAAGAAATAAAATTAATGTATTTTGATGAAACTGCCCTTTTATTGACTATATGAGCATTCTGTAAAATCCCTGGAAAAGAAAATAATTAAGCAATATTATAGCTTTGTTTTCTTAAGTTAACTGGATTCAATTTAATTTATAGCTCCTACAACAAAAATATTTAGTTATTCTAATGCCATTTGAAGGAGTTTTTCCCATATCATCTCAAGAGCCATTCATGTTTTGGTTATTGTTTTAGTCATACTAAAATATTGAAAACTACCATTATAGAAAATAATTTGTATTAAAATACATTACACCATTTCTTAAGGAAAAGGTTTTCTGTTTTCAGGGAATAATCCTTGAAATCAAGGAACAGAAGAGCAATTAAATGCAAATTAAGGTAAAAGTACCAGGTCTGTTATATTTTGTCACGTGTAGTAATACAAAGAACATACTTCATACCCAGTAAAGGAGATGTTCCATATAATGAACCATTTCTAGAATGATCAGCTACATTAATAAAAATCAGCTGTTTTATCACTGCTTCAGGAGGTGACTGAGTGGTCACCTAGCACCTTCAAGGTGAAGGTCAGAAGGGATATTTTATATGCACTAAAGTCTGGACATAAAGATTTAATTTCCACAGCAGACTCCATCATTACCTTTGTGTAGGTAATGGGAGTGATCATGAAATGTGATATGGTTTAAGGACTAAGATCCTGAAACCATAAATGTCAAAAAAAGATCTAGAAACAGGATTCTACAATACGATTAAAAAAAGCAGTAAGTCAGAAAAATGCCTTTAAAAGAGTATGTTTTTGTTCACCATATTTAGTTCTGCTCTTTCTTCAAATCATATAGCTTCTAATTTTGACAAGAACTTACTACTGGTAGAATTAGTACATACAGCTAAGAGATAAGAAGTTGGATAATGAGTTTGTCTTGCCTTGGTGCATCATCACCAAAATATCAGCTAAGCTCTGAAGAATCACTATCACAAGTGATGATTTAAGAGATAGAGACAGGAATTTGATTTTCAGATTCTAGGTTAAGGTTTTAGTGCTGACAATTAGAAAAGCCATCTTTTGACTATATGGAGATAAATTTCATATAAAAGTCCCTGACAGAAAATAAAATATATATGACGCCAGCATGTCATCTGTACACAGCCACTTTTCTGATAATGACTACAAAGGGAGACTCAAATGCGCAAATACAGTTTAAAGGTGAAATTTCTCCCTGAACGTAAATAGTGCATAGACCTTGTGCTTGTGCTTACATAGAGGCAAATTTCACCTCAATGAATGAGAATATGAAAAAGAACATGAATGCTCTGATTGTATAATCCTGGATAAAAATGATGATTACTGCCACAGATAATTTACTTTCTTAAACCAGAGGTTCTTTTATCCAAATATATCTTGACTCCACTGCCAAACAGATTTTATTTAAGATCCAAATTGTGCTGCTCTGAAGATTGGAATAAGCTATACATTGGAGGCACCTTCTGAGCAAAGCACCTGGTACTTTGGTATTTTTCTATACTCCAAGAAGTGGAGATCATCTGTTTTATATGTGTCTCTTGTTTGTGACAGCGCATAACCAAAAGATAAGGAGGTTTGGGCAGTGTATTTCATAACATAAGCGTGTATTTCATAACTAATCATTTCTATTCTACTGTTTGAAAAAGATGCATATGGAGGTGATTGAGTGAGTGTAAATTACAATTGACATTGCAAGGGATAACTAGGACTCTTGAGACACCTCAGATACGTAGCTAAAAAGGAGCTGTCTGCGTACATGAGCTTTAACATAACTTTCAGCTATATCAGGAATCCAAATTTGAAATTTAGCACTCAAGTTCATCATGTAGATTTGTGACACTCTCTGGATGGCCTTATACCCAGAAATTAATGAATGAATTACACTAACCGTAGGGTTAGTTTTTTCATCTATGATAGAAATGTAATAACTAAAACATTATATTTAAGAGAACAGCAAAATTAAAATAACATCAAATAAATGTGAGAAGGAATGTGGCATGCCTCTCAGTAATGTAAAATGAATCTCCCATGCCAATCTTTTGGTTGTCCCATATCAAGTCACAGGAGGCCGGCTTTAGTTGAAAAGTCACTGGGGAGGCATGTTTTCCCCCTAATTGAAAGATAGTCCTCATATTGTGAGATAAAGCCCTGCCACAAACCAACACAATACTTTTTATTTTTTACTACTGAGCACAGAATGTGTTCTCAGTGCTGAACTAACATGGAACATGACATAGGTCCTGCCTCAGGGGATTTATAGTCCATACTAAACACAGGTATTACACACTTCTTAAATACATAGTCTGAGCATAGATACCATTTGTGAAATATACAATAAAGATCAGCTTAACATATAGGAGAATATAACGTGTTCCCTCCCCTATTCCCTTTCTTCTTAGAGATAAATCCTCATTCCATTAAGGAATTCCATGAGAATTTCAATCTGAACTTTAATGTAGGATGGATAACAATCTATGATTTAAAATATCAGGTTGGTTTTTTTTTAAATTCAATGTTTTATTTATATTAACAACACTTTTAAAATAAACTTATTTAAAATTAAATTTGAAATTATAACAACCTATATTGAATCCTAAACTTACTCGAATCTATTACAATCATTTAAATTAAATAAAAATAACAATATTACAGAAGGGCATGGTTGCTGCCAAATTTTTAAAGTAAGTCAGACCACTGAATTGGTAAAAGTCACTCGCAAAGCAGCTAGAAACAGAGTTCGTTGAAGTGCTAAACTAGCTTTTTATAGCTTTTTTTTTAATCGATTCTTTTTTATAGATATTTTATAGCAGCTTTTTATAAATTCTTTTGCAGAAAGAATATTTTCTTCAATTCAGTTTATACAACTAGTTTAGATCAATGATGAGTTCCGTCAAAGTTGAGAAACTAAGTGAGAGTTGGAATAACAGAAAAGCTTCTTTTAATCTACAAATCTAAAAATATAAATGAACATAAGAACATGCCATACCTGGTCAGATCAATGGCCCATCTACCCCAGAATCCTGTCTTCCGAGAATGGCCAATGTCAAATGCTTCAGAGGGAATTAACAGAACGGACAATCATGAGTGATCCACATCCCATCATCCACTCCCAGCTTCTGACATTTAGGACATCCAGAGCATGGGGTCGCATCCCAGATCATCTTGACTAATAGCCATTGATGGACGTATCCTTCAGGAACTTTAGTTCTTTTTTGAACCCAGCTATAGTTGATTCTGCATTGTATGAAATATTACTTTTTTTGTTTGTTTTAAACCTGCTTCCGATTAATTTCATTGGATGATCACCTTGCCCCCAGTTCATGTGTTATGTAAAGGGGTAAATAACACTTCCTTATTCACTTTCTTCACACCATCCATGATTTTATACACGTCTATCATATCCCCCCTTAGTTGACTCTTTTCCAAACTGAAAAGTACGAGTCTTCTTAATCTTTTCTCATATGGAAGCTGTTCAATACCCTTAATGATTTTTGTTGTCCTTCACCGTACCTTTTCCAATTCTAAAATATCTTTTATTGAGATTGTGCAATTTTGGTCACCCTCCGTATTTAAGAAAGAAAACATTATAATGCCACTACATAAATCCTGTCTTATTATCTAACCTTTTCCTAATAGTCCCTAACATTGTTAGCTTTTTTGACTGCTGCTGCAAAATGAGTGGATGTTTTCAGAGAACTATCCACAATGACTCCAAGATCTCTCTTTTGAGTGGTTATAGCTAATTTAGATCCCATCATTTTGTATGAATAGTTGGAATTATGTTTTCCTATGTGCATTACTTCGCATTTATCAACATTGAATTTCATCTGCCATTTTCTTGTCCATTCACCAAGGTTTGTGAGATCCCTTTGTAACTCTTCGCAGTCTCTTGAGTCTTAACTATCTTCAGTAATTTTGTATCATCTGCAAACTCTGCCATCTCACTTTTTACCCAAATCATTTATAAATAATTTGAACAGCACAGTCCCAGTGCAGACCCCTGGGGGACATTGCTATTTACCATTCTTCATTCTTAAAATTGACCATTTAATCATACTCTTTGTTTCCTATCTTTTAATCAGTTACTAATCCATGAGAGGAATTTCCCTCTTATCCCTTGACTGCTTACTTTGCTTCAGAGCCTTTGGTGAGGGACCTTGTCAAAGGCTTTCTGAAAGTCAAAGTACACTATATCCACTGGATCACCCTTTTCCATATGTTTGTTGACCCCCACCTCAAAGAATTCTAGTAGATTGCTGAGGCATGATTGCCCTTTACAAAAGCTGTGTTGACTCTTCCCTAACATAATATTTTAATTTATGTGTCTGGTAATTCTGGTCTTTACTATAGCTCCAACCAATTTACCTAGCACTGAAGTGAGACATATTGCCCTGTAATTGCCAGGATCACCTTTGGAGCATTTTTTAAAAATTGTCATCACATTAGCTATCCTCTAGTCATCTGCTACAGAGGTTGATTTAAGAGACAAGTTACATACCTCACTTAGTAGTTCTTTAATTTCATATTTGAGTTCCTTCAGAACTCTTGAGTGACTTGTTACTGAGCCCAGTGACTTGTTACTGTTTAATCTAAATAAGCTATATGATGATGAGATCTCCTAGTTCTAAAATCTTAGGTGTGTGTGCTCTCAATGCACCAGAGCCAGAGAATTTTGCCTAGCAGTATACTCATACAGGGGCTGCACTCATGACTTGTAGCCAAAGCCTCTCCTCTGCCTATATGATGCAGTGCCACCCTGATCACCATCAGTTCCTTCACATCAAACGCCCAGGGCCTAGACTCTGATGATGGAGGTTGGTTTGTGGAACATACATCTGCATCAGACCTTTCAAAGAACCACAGCTGCAGTAAATAACCATTTTTTCTTTTTCTTTGAGTAAATGCAGCCATGTATTCCACTTAGGTCACTCAAAAGCAGTTCCCCCAGGGGGTGGGGGACTTGAAGTCTATTTAAACAAGGACTGCAGGACTGCCTTCCCAAAATTTGCATCTGCTCTGGATGCCGCAGTAATGGCAGAATGGTTCATAAACATATGTATCAATGACCATATAGCAGCCCTGCAAATACCCAACATTGAGACATCACTTAAGAACACTATTGATGTAGTTTAATACTACTGGAGAATGAGCTTACACCTGTAGAGGGGGCATAGCTGAAGCCTTTTGTATGCAGTCTTGATGCTGGAAGTTATCCACTTAGAGATCGTCTGGGAGGAGACCGCCAGTCCTGTCACATAGTCCGTATATGACACAAACAGATGAGGCAAAGCCCGAAAAGGTTTAGTCCTATCCAGACAGAGACAAAGGTGGCAAATTGTCTGGAAACAGTCAGCAGAAATCCTCTCCAACTTGTAGACTCTATTAGGGCGCTAATGAACCTGATTTTCTGAGTGGGGACCAATGCTAACTTTCCGGGGTTTAGGATGAGTAAGTGCAGTGTAATGCATATGTGAGAAAGCACTTCTTTCCTGGACCTACTCATGAGTAGCCACTCATCCAGATATGGGAAGACATTGATTTCCTTCCTCCTGAGGTATGCCATCAACACAATCATACATTTTGGTAAAAACTCAGGGGCAAAAGACAAACTGAAGGGAAGGACAGTACTGAAAATGACAGTTTGCCACAATGAACCGGAAAAAACTTCTGTGGCTGAAGAGATTTGCCACTTGGAAATCCTGAAAGTCCAGGAAACCAGTCATCCTGAGTTAATGCAGGGAAGAGAGTCGATAGGGTGACCGTACAGAACCTCGTGTATATGATTATAAATTCTCAAAATTCAGAATAGGTCTTACCTCTCCCTTGCATTTGGGAACCAAGTAGTACAGGGAATAGAACCCTGATTTGGTGTTCCGGAGGATCTTCCTCTATCGCCCCCAAAGCGGTCTGCCTGAGCAGCAGAACCTTGTGAGAGGGATATCTGAAGGAGGACAGGGAAGAAGGGTGGGAGGGAGGAGAGGAGAAGAAATAAATAGCGTAGCCTTGTCTGATAGTGCTTAGGACCCAACTGTTGGCTGTAATCCAGCCCCAAACATTGCAAAAGCAAGCAAAACTGTCCCTGAATGGAGGTGGGTAAAGGAAGTGATGACCGGACAACTGCTTTGGACCAAGAAGTCAAAATGGGTGCTTGGGGGTTGCTGGGGGAAGGTGTGTCAACTAACTGGACCGTGGACTTGACTGCCTCCTCCTCTGGGATCTATGCGAGCTTTAAAGATGAGGATGAGAGTTATAAATTTGACATTTTGGTCAGGTATATTACATTATTGGGCTGTGTGTATTTGTGGTGTATTTGCCACAGTAACATCGGCGGCACCATTGCATTCAGCACTACGGAGATCACTTGCACTGAGCCCAGTACTGGCTCTGCTTCCACAGACTGTGGAACGGTACCATCAGGGTGCAGTGCCGACAGAACCCAGGTTTTCAATGGCCCATCGAGTTAATGGAGCTATAAACGATGCAACCCTTAACTAAGGGAAAGGTAAGGACAGAAAGGTAAAGGAGGTCTGTAACCACCTAATATGCTGCTGACATGGAAACAGTCAATGCGGCATTGCCCTAATCAGTACCAGACTCAATGGATGCAGCAGGGACAGAACTGGAGTTGACAGTACAGAGTTTCTAACCTCCCTATTCAGTACCAGGGAGCGGTTAAAAGTAACCATGTCATCCCATGCATCAGCACTAACCCCCCTGTGCCTGTCCATGCTCTTCCTGGGAGAGGCGAAAGGGTCCCCATGAGACCTGGAGTGATCTTGATAGGTTTTATGTGACCTTTTCCTTGGCACCCTCAATGGAGAATGGCTCCTCTGTCTCTTTGGAGAGGTGCCTGCTCTAGAACACAAAGTGGCAGCACTATCAGAACCCAAGGGTGATCTCCAATTTGACAAAGACTTCAGTGTCAATGCAGGGCACATGGCCTGTTTGAACAGATACTGCTTTAAGCTAAGGTGACTACCACCTGAGTCTGTTTCATGAATGATCTACAAATTGAATACTGCTCCTTGACATGGGCCTCACCCAAGCACAGAAAGCACCGCATATGGGGATCATTGCTGGGGATCGCTCTCCCTTACGACATATAATGTTTAAACCCTCATGAGGGCATCATAGGGGAATATTTAACTAAAAACAACTAACACTAATCTAACTAACATGAAGGGTACCACTAACTGTATACAACTAGCAAAAAAAAAAAAAGCACTAAAATAGTGAGCGGTTGTAAGGTTAAGATCACCCAGAGCTCCAACTCAAGCCATGGATGGCAAGAAGGAACTGAGGGAGGTCATATAGTCAGGGAAGGGGCTATGGACACGACTCCTGAACGTCACCCCTCTGTGGTTACTGCTAGGCAAAATGCTCTGGCTATAGCATGGTGGGTGCACACACAACTAAGTGGAATACATGGCTGCATCTCCTTGTAGAAGAACAATCAAATCAGTTCTATTCACTAACTTCATCCAATACTTTTTTGTTTAATAAATCAGTTTTAATGTAAAATATATTTTCATAAACATACTCTTCTTATGTATCCTGCACATTTAAGGTAGTTTTATCTAACTAATGAAAAACAATTTTAAATTGCTATTTTTGTGCATTTTAATTGAATTCCAATTTCCATCCATATGAAGCTTGACACAAATCACAAAAAAAATTAATCTAGTAAACAAAAAATGAGTCCCTCACCATTTTCTAACATATTAAAAAAGTAAAAATTAAGTATCTCAATAAATGTATGTTAAGCTATGATTGCTTACATAAATGTGTATAAATATAGTGCATCTTCCTGGTTCTCAAAAGAGGTAGTAAATTTAGTGTAAAGCTAATATTTAGATATAAATCAACATGTTTTAATGCTTAACAACCAAAGAGAATCAACTTTTCTTTTTTTAAGAAAATAAGTATAAATGCAAAACAAGTTTAAAATCCATGGTTTAAATCAAGCAATGGGAGCGGAATTTTGCTCTTAATACTTATGAGGTGGAACTACCCTTGGCAAAGGAAATGTATTTTAGGGAGCTGTTTGAATTAGGTCGAGATCATTTAATAGAAAAGGATAGGAGTTACATGTATAGTGGTAACAGGGAAAATGCAAAGACTGGAACGGAGAAATGAAAAAAAAAAAAAGATGTTAGTGACCACTGAAAATGTTTATTATTTAAGGAAAACGCACATATACTACCATGATGTATGCTAACTTTCCCCTTCCATCTACACTGATTTATTTCATCGTTCACTCATATTCAATTTGTGATCCACTATAACCCCCAGGCCCTTTTCAGCAGTACTAACACCCAGCCAGTTATTTCCCATTTTGTAGCTGTGCATTTGATTTTTTCCTCCTTAAGTGAAGTACTTTGCTAAAACAATCACTGCCCTGAAGATCTTACAATCTAATTTAAGACAAGGTGCAATCAGTGGGTGTCACAAATGATCAGAGGGAACAGAAGACGGAGGATGACAGTTGCAGGTATAGGAACACATGGTTTCATAAATTGTGTGCGCACAATTGACAGATTTCAGATCAAAACATTTTATTAAAGAATGATAAAAATAAAGAACATCAGTAATCCCTCTCTGATTACCTCATCTTTATGAATGTCTGTCATGCACCAAGCAAACTGCTGATATGACACAAAAATTAATAATAATAATAATAATAATAATGGGGTCTGCAAGTGGCAGGTTTGACAGGATAGTTGGCAGGATGGAGATACATAGGAAGCTGTAGATCATGCTGAGCTTTGAAGATGAGGCTGAGAGGTGTGACTCTTGCATTTTGGCCAGGTATATTACATTATTTGTCTGTGTGTATTTTGAGATTTATATTGTCATGATTAAGATTTAAGAACTGAGGATATGTTGAATATACATTTCTAACACATACATGGTATTGGTGATAATAGTCGTGATAAATTGCAGTTATTAATTCAGCTGACTGGTACAAATTCTGCTACTCAATAACATGTAGCGATCCATCAAAATTTGCTAATTAAACAAAAATTATAATTTGTGCCTTTAGGATGGAATTAATATTGTCCAAATCTGAACTGGAAGAATCCTTTAAAAAGGCAAATACCACCTCATTTTATTTTACTCTTGATAGATGACCTGAGGCAGATAGTTAGACAAGACATAGTAAAAATTGAAAATCAACAGTAACTTGCTAACAATTAACAGTATAATTATTGTAAACAGCCATTATCCAACTGTCTGGAGGGGACTTAATAAACAAATCTATTAGAAAATGACATCTTATGCTTCTCTGATTTGTAAAATTTTACGAAGTGTAGGATTATTAAAGCATTATTTGGCATTATTAGCATTTCTTTATTATTTTAGTTGCCTCTGAATTTTGAAACACCACAGAAAGCTCTCAAAACACTATCTGACACAATAACGATGTATGCAGTGTTGCTGTAGCTGTGTTGGTGCTAGGTATTAGAGAGACAAGATGGGTGAAATAATATCTTTTATTGCACCAACTTTTGATGATGAGAGAGACACGCTTTAAAGCTTATACAGAACTCTTCTTTACACGGAGCTTTTCTGTAGGTCAGAATACTGACCTAGAATGATCCTCTTTAGATCCCGAAATCTGAAAATCATGATCCTCTTTAGATCTTGATTTCGGTGTCAATGGCTGGCTGTTTGGGAAAGGAGGCTGCCAAGGAATAGGAAATGGTCTACATTTTCCAGAAGTTCTCCGCCGATGGTGATTTGTGGAATATGAAGAGAAGTTTGTGCAGGTACGGGCTGGAAGAGTACCCTGATTTTTCTAGTGTTTAGAGGGAAACCCAGGCTGTGTTAAGCATCTGCAAAAAGATTTAGTGTGCTTTGCAGGTCAGCCTCTGTGTATGCAAGAATGACGCAGTCATCTACATATTGAAGGTCAGTGATGCCAATTCTCATGATCTTAGATTTTGTTTGGATACGCTGGAGATTGAAGAGTTCGCCATCCATACAATGCTCGATCCGAATTCTGTCAGGAAGATGAGAATCAGGATCACGGCAAGGTAAATGGAAAAGAGAGTGTTGGAGAAATGACACAGCGCTGCTTGACATCAGTGCGAATGATGAATGGTTCGGTCTCTGAGCCATTGCACAGAATGGTGGCAGTCATCCCATCATAGAGTAGTTTAATGATGGAAATGAATGTCTGTGGGCAGCCAAGCCTACACATAGCACGTTTCATGAGGCATCGCAATTGATAAGTCAACGGCCTTGGTTAGGTCAATGAATGCAATTCCTGGTGTTGCTCTCTGCAGTTCTCCTGACTCTGTCATACCACGAAGCTTTTTACTTGGCATGACAGATTCAGGAAAAGTCCAGAGAAGTTGGTGTCTCAACACAATTTCCAGCAAACTGTTTTTGTCACTGAAAAAACAATAAGAAATGCCAAAGATAGAAAAAACATGGAGGTCATTCTCTTTCAGGTGAAGAGGGGGCAGTGAGCAGCAGAAGGATGTTTCAATGCTGCAACGTACATTGTACATGATTTGTGGATTATTAGAGGGAATACTATACCTATAAAAAATAAAGATAAGCTTTTTACTTTCAGTTAGAAACTATATTTGCCACTCAGAGATGTCACTGGCCATAATACACTTTTATAGGTTTATCAATACCAGGAAAGTTGTTTGCGTGATTTTCTCAGTGACAGAAGAACGGATACACTAATGAACTATTAAGAAAGCATTGCTGGGATGTTTTGGGGATCACCTATATCAATAAGGGGTGCCTTAATGCTGTGCTGCTATGGCTCAAAGCCCTCACATCAGTAGTCTGCCCACAAGCACAAGGTCTCACCCTGGTTTCCACCAGCCTAATGAGTCCTTGCAGATTGACACCAAAAGCACTTCCTGTCCTGAGTCTCCCCAAATCCACACTTCCCAGGTTCTTAGCTACCACACATTCAGAGTTTTCTCTTCTGATTCATCACCCCAAAAGGTGTGAAATCGGTCCCCCATATACCAGCTTACTCAGATCCCCACACTCCACACAGTTTGTACATCAGAGGCCTGTTTATGGTAAAAATAAACAAAAGGTTTATTTAATAGAAAAACCACAGATTCAAAGATGAAATAATAAGGAAGAGAAAACATAGAATCACAGGCCTGGAATGGACCTCAAGAGGTCATCTAGTCCAGCCCCCTGCACTTATGGCAGGATCAAGCATCATCTAGATCAGGAGTAGTCAACAGGCAGGCTGCAGGCCAAATCCGGACCACCAGACACTTTTGAATGGACCACGAAATCTTTTTATTTACTTATTATTATTATTATTGCTGTTGCGGTGCAAAAAATATTTCTCTGGAGTCTGGACCTTGACTATACATTGACCAAGAAATTTGGACCTTGACCAAATTTGGCCTTGACAAAAAATAATCAGCTAACCCAATCTAGACCATCTCTGACAGATGTTTGTGTAAACTGCTTTTAAAAACCCTCCAATGATGGAGATTCCTAGGCAATTCCTAGGCATCCTCCCTAGGCGATTTATTCCAGAACTTAACTACCCTGACAGTTAGGAAGTTTTTCCTAATGTCCAACCTAAACCACCCTTGCTGCAATATAAGCCTATTGCTTCTTGTCCTATCCTCAGGAGGTTAAGGAGAACAATTTTTCTCCCTACTCCTTGTAACAATATTTTATGTACTTAAACTGTTATCAGTTTTCTCTTTTCCAGACTAAACAAACGCAATTTTTTCACTCTTCCCTCATAGGTCATGTTTTCTCAGTGGTTCTCAAACTTTTTGTATTGGTGACCCTTTTTGCATAGCAAGCCTATGAGTGCAACCGCCTTTCCCCCCCATTGTCACCTGTCCCTGGTCCCCACGGGCTCCCCATTCTCACTTCACCCCCTAATCCCTGAACTGTGCCCTCTTCACCCCTAACTCTTGCAACCACCTGCGCCTACCTGAGGAAACAGACCTGAATGCACGGAGCAGCTGGTATTGCTGCTTGCTCCCACCTCAAAAACTGCTCCTCCAGGCACCCGTAGGGGACAATGAGGGTAGAGTGAGGAGCAACATCAGGGCTCCCTGCATCCAGGTCACTTTCCCCACTTGGGCTGCATAAGGGAAGGGCAGAGAGCAGTAGCTCCTGATGCTCGCCTCACAGCACTTCCCAGGTGGGGAAAGTGACCTGGATGTAGGGAGCCATGGTGTTGCTTCTCTCTCCCCGCCACCTACAGTCCCCTGGGGGGGGGCGCAGAGGAATGTGGGGGTCAGCAGTATCTGCGTATCACCGCTCGGACCCTCCTCCCACGTTCCTCCATGAGGAGGAAACAGGGAGGCTCACAGCCCTGCACCTGGCCAGGGTCGAATATCATAGCCCTGTGCCTGGCCAGGATCAGGCCTCACCGCTCACAACACCCACATAACCATGTCCCGACCCCTTCTCTAGCTTAAGAACTAATGTTCTAGATCTTTAACCATTTTTGTTCTCTGGAGTTTTTCCAATTTGTCCACATCTTTCCTGAAATGTGGTGCCCAGAACTGGACATAATACTTCACTTGAGTCCTAATCAGTAAGGAATAGAGCGGAAGAATTACTTCTCGTATCTCGCTTACAACAATCCTGCTAATACATCCCAGATTGATGTTTGCTTTTTCTGCAACAGTGTAACATGGTTGACTCATATTTAGCTTGTGATCCATGATGACCCCCAGTACTTTCTGCAGTACTCTTTTCTAGGGAGTCATTTCCCATTTTGTATGTGTACAACTGATTGTACTTGGTTTCGTACAAGTTACACCGTAAATAAACAAAGACGCAACCTCAGGCTTTGCATTTCTGTATTAGATAAAATCCCTTTTCTAATAGAATCCACCCCTCTAGCTAGGTAATTTGTGAGGTTCACCAACAGCTTCCTCCCTAGAGGCTTGTCCCTCAGTTTCTGGATGCCTTTCATTTCACACCCCTTCCCTTTAAAATGGTTGTGGGTTTTGGGGGTTTTTTTTGTCAAAGATAGTCAAAGTGGGGAAATCCCCAGTTCTGTCCATGTCTTTCCATTAACTTTTATGGCCCATTTCTTGTCTTTTCCTGGGTCGTACAATGAAGTCTAATTTTGTGTAAATACCTGGCTTGCGAGGTCTCTCTCCCTGTCTGATTGCTCACAGTCCTGCAGTGAGGTGGAACTGAGGTTTATGAGCCCAGTTTTCTATATACACAAATACATAAATTCATAACCTTAGCCTGTGTACCTATCTCCTAACGATTATAAAATTCAGCACATTACAGGCTTTCAAAAAAGACCTTACTCAACATATTTTTATAGCATAACAACATTGTACAAAGTCAATTGATTCAACTGTTTATTCCTTGGGATTCAACCCCTTCCCTCATACTCCCCTTGGGATGTCTGGATTTTGATCGACACAGCGGGATAATCAAGCACTACCTGAGATTTTTCATATTTTTAACTCTGCTTAGCATGGTTTAATAAAATGACTGGGATGTCCCAGCATTTGTGAATTAATCCAGTTGTTAATTACAACTGCAGTACATTACACTTGTTGATTGAGCAACATGCAATGCCAATCTAGTATCTGTCAACAAATGACTATGCAAATAAAAGTCAATAATTGTAAACAGAGATTCACTAACTCTCCTACTACAATACATATTGAAAGCTTATTTGGGCATGCAATGAATGAAGTTTGCAAAATATTGTGGAAAGAAAAAGATAAAGCAATGATATTTCATAGTAGCAGTTCATAAACACATGAGGCAAAATGGAGTCCATGTACGCTTTATATTCTGAATTAAATGTTTGGGTGTCTTTCAGAAGCCAGTGTCAAAGTGAACCAGTGACTTAACTGTAATTCTTAAAATATGGTAAAGATCAAAGATCCTTTAGGTTAGCAAACTAGGGACTCATTAAATTGCATGCATATTATTCTAGCATTCGGTTTTTCCCTCATCCTTCTGCAACACTTATTCTATTATCTAGGAAGAAATTGGTATTTCTTTGGGCAAAGATAAAAAGTATTGTTTCTAAACAGTGAAGTTGAATCACTATGCTAATGAACAACTGTGCAATAAGCAACATTCTGCCAGTAGAATTCAGTTCAGCCCTCCCATACCTTTCATGCAAACTCCCAGCTTAGGGATGGTTGAGCTGGGTTTTTCACCTCCCCCATCAATCACAACATAGCTTTGTTTGTGTCAGGCTTTATCGTAGGTCATTCCTTAGGCTGAAGAACTCTCTAATTGGCTGGGAGGGAGGGAGAGAACTGCATTTCCCTTTACATTTTGCTTGACAAGCAGCCAAGAACCACTCAAGCTCTCCTGCTTGCAGCAGGGTTTTCATTCCCACCCAGCCATACACAGGGTGCAAGGTTTTGGGCAAGCTCTCGGTACATCTTCCTAAGAGATTTTATATGTATTTCACCACAGAAGGCATGTTATGTTTACTAACCATTGCATTTTCTTTTCTTTTTACATCAAGCCAGAATTCCATTCAGATACCCAGGTTTCAGTGTGTTAAGGCTTTTCACCTTTGGGAGACTATACAGTCTTTGCAGTGGATTAAATTTATTCTTCTGTTTGGGGAGAAATGATTAAAATACTATGCATTTCCTAGTATTATAGGATTCTGTGTGTTGTTGGGAAAGAGACATTCCTCGGTGGTGACTGCATGAATTTAACACATTGATGGCTCTATCCCACCTTGACTTGTGGGCGGGAGGCAAAAGAAGGGGAAGTCTGGGCTGTGGGTCCAAGCCTTGTGTCTAACCTGGGTGGGCCAGGCATCTTATCTGTTTGGGTAACTATTTTGACCTTAGTGTTTGCCAGCTAAGACAAAACGTGGCTTACAGTTGGAGCAAGAAGCTACAGTCATCCTTTGCTTCGTAGGCTATGTGCTAGATTCACAAAGATACTTAGGGCTTGTTTGCAGTTGAAATGCTACAGCAGCACAGGTACAGCACTTCAGTGTTAGCACTCACCACAGCAAAAGAAGGGGTTCTCCCACTGGCATAATTAATCCTCCTCCCCAAGCAGCAGTAGCTAGGTCAAAAGAAGAATTATTTCATTGAACTAGCACAGTTTACACCAGGGGGAAGTTGGCTTAAATACATCAGTCAAGGGTGTGGATTTTTCACACCCCCTCCGTGACCTGTGTCAACTTAACTTTTGGGTCTAGACCTGGGCTAAGGCACTTAAGTCCAACATTCTCAAAACTGCCATTCGGCTGCCACATAACCTTGTAAGCACCTAAATCCTCACAGGCACCCAAATTTCCCTGGTGTGCATGCCCAAAGCCACCTAAATCCTGTCACTACCCCACAGCTAACAAGCAGGTCAGAGTCCTTGCTCAAGCCAAAGCCCTGGTGGGATCCTCTGCCTGTCTCCCTCGAGGGGCCAGATCCCCCAGGGGTGTTTTCTGAGCATGTATACTGAATCGGACACTGTACATGAGACAGCCAGGGCGAGCAGGTCAGGAATATTTTGGGCATGCATCCATATTTATGTAACCAGAATACCTAACAGCCCAGTAGTTAAGGCACTCACCTGGGATGCAGCAGATCTGGGTTCACATCCCTACTCCAAATCACGCAAAGCAGGGTTTTGAAACTGAATCACCCACCTCCCAAGAGAGTACCCCAACCACCAAGCTATTAGGTATTGTGGACATACACACATACCTGCCCAAGCCCAAAAAATTCCCAACCTGTGTGCCATGGTATGTAAGGTCAGTTTCAAATCCTTATTTAGCTTTCTGGCTTCTGAAAATTCCTTTCTTAGGCACTTCATTTCTCCCATGTATTGTATGGGGAGCCTCGGCATCTAACTTCTGCTGAAAATTTCGTTAGACAGCAAGGTGCATAGAAGTTAGGCACCTAAGTACCTTTGTGAATCTAGCCCTATGACCATCCTCCTTGATCTAAAAAGCAAGCACTGATGCTTTAGTAAAGTTGATGCCTCTTATGCCATAAAGTATCCATAATTTATAAGCTGTCTTTTTTGGGATCATCTGAGAAAAAAAAGTCATCCCATCAGAATATTTACATTAATTAAACTTATTCAGATAGTAATTTCACACTCGATATAGTCATTTCTCATTGTTTTTGTTAATAAAATAGTTTTATATTTTGAAAGCAATGTACAGAACAATTTAATTGTCACAAAACCTCAGCAAGGTAGATAAGTACTATTTTCTCCATTTTACAGATGAAGATTTCAGATTTTCTCATTGTAATGCAAATCACTTGAACGATGTAATCAACTATTCAACTATGTTTGACTTCTAGATCCTGTTAAGAATATAGGATATAGAATATATAAATTTTCAATTTAACTAATTCCAAATACTGCTGTGGAGTATAACAGTGCAACACCACTACTCATGTTTTGCAGAAGTATTCTTACACAGTACACAGCCTTTCTTTAAAAGGAAATGGAGAGAAGCATTCAAAAGAAGCATCACCTATGATGGTACAAAGATTGCTGTGTCTACAGTGGTTTTTCATAAGGCTATGCATCCAGTCCCTGTGGTCAAAAGTAGTATATTAGATGATAGTGACACATGAGAAAGCAGAGGTCTGGGGAAAACAAGTAATTCATGTAGGGCTAATTCAGGATACCAGAGAGAGGTGTTGTCTGACCACAGAACTGGAAGTCAGGAGTTTCTGTATTCTAATTGCAACTGGACAAATACCTGATTTTTCATTTACTTGGCATTTCTTGGGGGGAAAAAATTGGTTTGATGTGAACTGAAAGCAACATTTTTCAGAATTTTCAGAAAATCTAAAGAGCTCGCAAAAATTCATTTCAGGTTGAAAGAAACATTTAGTTTAACCCAAAATGAAACATTTAGTTTCCAGGCATTTTCAATTTCTTTTTTAAAAAAGCAAAGGAAAGGAAAGGATTAGACTGACAAAACAGCAGGTGGTGGTGCAAGTGTCCCCCCTTAAACCTAATAGCCTAAAGGTTATGGCACTCACCTGGGATAAGTGCTCTCACCAGCAGGCTATAGAGTCACTCTTTCTTAGTTTCTCTCTGGCCCAATGACTATTGAGGTATTTTATATGGAATGGAACAGCATCCACAGGAAAGATTAAAAGATCACCTCTTAACAGCCAATTGCTTGGTGATTAAGGGACTCACCTTATAAATCAATGGTACACTCACACCTTGAATACTGTGTGCAGTTCAGGTCCCCCATTTCAAAGAAGATATATTAGAATTGAAAAAGGGCAACAAAAATGATTAAGGGTATGGAACAACTTCCATATGAGGAGAGATTAAAAAGTTTGGGACTTCTCATCTTGGAAAAGAGTTGACTAAGAGGGGATATGATAAGAGGTCTAATAAAATTGTGACTAGTGGGGAAAAAGTGAATAAATAAGTGTTATTTACTCCTTCACATAAACACAAGAACCAAGTGTCACTCAATGAAATTAATAGGCAGCAGCTTTAAAACAAGCAAAAGGAAGTACTTCTTCACATTACACACAGCAATCCTGTGGAACTTGTTGCCAGGGGATGTTCTAAAGGCCAAAACTATAATGGGTTCAAAAAAGAACTAGATAAGTTCATAGAGGATAAGTCTACCAATGGCTTTTAGCCAAGATGGTCCGGGATGCAACCCCATGCCCTGGGTGTCCCTAGCCTCTGATTGCCAGAAACTATGAGTGGACAACGGGGATGGATCACTTGATGATTGCCTGTTCTGTTTACTCCCTCTGAAGCACCTGAACTGGCCACTGTTGGAAGACAGGATACTGGGCTAGATGGACCATTGGTCAGACCTTTTATTGCCGTGGATAAGACAGCTAAGGCACACACCTTCAAAGCAACTAAGAGAACAATGTAATCATTCATTGGAGATGCTACTTCCAAGCACCAGCAAAGTTAACAGGATTTGTTTCGCCAAGCCTCAGTCATCGGTTGAAAGTGAGGAGAGGAAATGGCCCTGGATGTCTTATTCAGAGACAAAAGGAGAAGGCTGTAAGCAGCATAGGCTGTTCCTCCCAACTGAGAGACGGGGAATAAGCTGGACCCAACTGAGCTGTGTGGATACGACCTGAGCACTGATTCAGGAATGTTCCTGATATTCAGTAGTCAAAGTTTAGAGATTAATCTTAGGTAAGGGAATATATGGTAAGGTCTCTGCTATTTTAAATCCACTTCTGTAAGTACTGCTTTCCTTTTGGAGAAAATAAATAACGTTTTATTTAAAAAAAAAAACAAAAAAAAACAAAAAAACAACACTTTCTGTTTCACTGCAAACATATGCTGTCAAAGGAAAAACTCGCAGGTGCCAAGCCCATCAGGCCTGCTAAATAACAAAGCTGGCAACCACAGGAGTCTAACCCAGAAAGCCAGTGAGAGAGTAGTTGGATCACCAGATCTCACCCCAAAGAGAAGCCAAGGCACAGATCTGTCACTTGAAAGAGTGCACTTTGGGGGACTTGAAGAAGGTCTCAGCAGGGACCATGGACCATGACCCATGAATTGGTTACATTCTCTAGTAGTCATATGCGCCAAGGGAATACAGTGAAGTCCAAAATGAGCAAGGCCTGTACTGTTTCTATTTTCTCTGAATGCACTTCAACTGCTCTTCAAAGACAACAGTAAAATCTAACCAAAAATGTGTCAAAACACTAATCTGATGTACAAGTATGAAAATGTCAGTATCATTTCCTGTGCTTTACTGCATGATCTAGTTTGTCACATGTTTCTGAAACCCCAATTATGTTTGGATGCCAAAAATATTCAAAACATTTCAAACACATTTAAAAATTAATGTTTCCCTTTTCATATTTAAGACATTTGGAAAGGTGTTTCCCCTCTTCACAATTTTCAATATATTGGAAAAAAGTATCCATTTCATTTTGTTTCTACAATACATACTGTACTTTATCTGTACCTAGGGCAGCAAAGCTGAAAATGTCATTCACAAAATGAGGAAGAAAGAGATATAGACAATACAGTTAGAATCCTTAGCAAGAAAAAATATAGTAAGGTTTTAAATTTTGATTATGTCACTTTTACTCATATCTTCTACTGTTACAAAATTACAGTGTATGCACAGTGATACATGAACACTGAAACAAAAGCACTAGGGGAAAATTTGTAGGAGTATATATAGTGCCATCTCACATAATATGTCCCAGTGAAATCCCTTCAGATTCTTGAACAGAACTATCGAATAAAGTAGAGTCTGATCACAAAGACTTCTTCCCAGGTTTTACTCTGAGTTCTGTTTCAGGCCTACATTTCCTAACAGCACACACACTTTTGCATGCATTCATCTCCAACCTTACACATACTTTGGGAGTGGGCAAAACTGAGCAAATGTATTTTTGCAAATTTAGACTTAGAGTCTAGTCAGTGTTCTGTAGATAATCAACTTGCAGACAAGTCTCAGGACTAATGGTACACAACAAATATATTTATTTTACATACATTTCATTTAGCACAAGATGGCTATCTGCATCACAGATGTGAATACAGGAGACTTCATCCATGGGGTCTGGTTCTATATTCCACTGTTTGCATAACTCCCACTGACATCCACAAGCGTTGGGCAAACAGATGGAAAGGGGATAGGAGCCACATTATGCTTCATTCTGATAATCTTGGCACAGTTTTGTAACGGTTAACTCAGAAAGATCCATGACTTACAAAGACAGCACTGTCAAAGCTGCTTTAAGTTATTTCACATTAAAGTGTACTTTTTTTCTACTGCACATTTACCATCACTACTGCTTTTAAAAATAAAGTGTTCATATACCTTTTGTACTATCTGATGATCAACTGTTGCATAAACATTAACGAAGTTACATCTTCAGCCTAATTTTTGCATTATATGGAAACAGAACTGCCTCAGGCAGAAGGCAAGAATGCAGTACAGTTATTGACCCAAAACTGTATACTAATTTCTCAATTATACAATTTATTGCACTCTGATTGGCTGAAGAGAACTGATTTGCATAATGGATATATAGTTATTTCTCAATGACCACACAGTGATTATGAAATGTCTCCACTCCATCAATAGTCCACAGAACTCCACATCTACATACAAAACATGGCCACATCAACTTCTGGCATCCCCTCCCCCACCGCCAATATTTAGAAAAATTTGATTTAAAAAGTTAATTATTGTTAGTGTGAAGATCACTTTTTGTAATAGGCAAAAAGAAGTGATGTTAGAGGGAGGAGAATGATCACATTTTAGTATAATGACAAATCTACAAGCCTCTGTCGGTTCAGCAAATAATCATATTTTGGTTTAACAAACATGGAGAGTGAAATCCTGCCCCTACTGCAGTCAGCAGAAAATTCCCACTGACTTTAGTGAGGCCAGAATTCACCCCAAAGGTCTAAGTTTATTTACAAGAGAATATGGAATAGGAAGAACTCTGATATCATTTAAGTAAGTCTTCATTCTATGTAAACTACAATAGGTGTAACATGATCAAAAACATTTATTTTGAAACAGAGAACTTCACACTAGCCAATTTACAGACAGAAAACAACAAGAACAGTATAAAACCAATTCCCATCTCTCATTTTTCTCCACCCCTTCCACAATGTTTGATTACTATTCAGTTTAAATCTTCCAGGTTTACAAGTATCAAATTATTCTGTTTAAAGGTACTACATGTCTTGATTCTCATTATGTAATCTCAGTACAACAGAATAAGATAAAGCATGCACTTTTCTCTACAGACTGCCTGAGTTTTTTTCTGACAATGCTGTTATGCCAAGCAAAATCTCTGTCAAGCCGTTTGAAGTTTCATATAATGCAATGCCATTAAAAGCAATTTCCAGACTTAATAGTACACTAGCCTTGTGTGACTCTGGCATTCCCCTAAACTTATTCCATTAGTCATTTCATGAAGTCTTTTTAACTTTCCTTCATCAGTTGTCCTCTTGTTTTCAATTTATCAATTCTTATGCTCACTTCACATACTTCACTTTCCAATAACATTCTTCATTTACATGTTCAAAAGCTTTAGCTCTGTAAATCTGTAGTTATTTTTTTTCCAGCCTTCTCCAGGTAGTACTTACTGCATATAGAAAGTTAGCACTAAATCCTTGCCCTAATTTACACAGCAATAAGGTGCTCATTAGTCCCACATGTGTAAACCAGCAATGCACCAGGCTGGCCAATAATGAGGACAGGTTGCCTGGGGCACAGGAAGTAAGAGGGAAATAGAAGGATCCTCATCCACTGGCAGCAGATTTAGAGACAACCAAAGGTCATTCTGGTAAGCTCACCACCTTTCAAAACAGCTCCAGGCCAATCCAAGCCTCATTTTTTCATGACGAGTGTTCAGACTTGCTACAGTTTTAAAATAATGCACAGTGACCTGTTCCTATGTGGAGTCTGTGAGGGTTATTGGGTGACAAATCTCAGATCATCATATGAATTAGTCTTCACCTTGATGGTCCTTATCTCCATCCCCTGGCTGACAACTCCATTTCAAAGCTATCAATCAATGGCACTGTTTTAGGCACAGTCACCCCACATTCCAATCCTTGCTGAGATGTTGGGGGATTATTATAATATCAACCCTAAAGGCAATAACTCTAATTGAGATCTATAGGAGTTAGCAGTGCCCAGTCTCTTTCAGGAGACACTCATTTATCTCACTGGTCAACATGTATTATCATCATTGTAATACCTTCCTGAGCTCCAACAATATTTTTCAAATTAATTTGCTTTATAAACAACCAACTCAAAATATTCTGAATTTTTTATGATGCTGCTGTAGTGGTCTAAGTATAGACAAACCCAAGCTATCACACCTTCCTGAGAGTGGGTTTACTACAAAGATGGGAAAAAAAACCTTCCATTGTGCATTTAACATCACTGCATTCAGTTTAGGGCATGTCGACTCTACAAAATTATGTTAACCAAAATTACATCAGCATACAGCCACAACAGTAATTAAATTGCTTTTGGGTGTCTACACTACGCTCCTTCTGTAAGCAATGCACATCCTCACCAGGAGCACTTGTATTGACTGTACTGTCAGCGTGGGGCATCAGTAAAGCCAGTAACAGTTGATGTAAGCAATGCTTTGTCTATGTTGACACTGAGTCGACCTAACTACATCGACACTGACTCCACACCTCTCATGCAGGTGGAGTTATTAAGTCAGCCTAGAAGGACAGTGTAGACACTTACATAGTTAGGATAATGTAAGCTACCTTGCGTCAATATAACTCTGTAGTGTAGACAAGATCTTAGACTTCACCAACTGAACACAAAGGAGATACAAATAGATGAAATTAGTGTCCTCTTCAACCAATCACACACTTCATCAGTCTATAAATGTTTTGCAGTGAAGACACACCATGAGTCCTATCCACAGACTTCCCATTTGCAGGTGCCTATCCAGCTGCACATTCCAGGGTACCTCCAACAGATTCCCCTCCAACAGGCTCCCAAATTCAGGAGTGGCAGACAATTTCAGCTTCAGCTAAGGCCCTACAGATTCCCCTTCTATGCATGGCCATGCCTGACACGATCAAAACTATTGATGGCTCCCTGCTGTCTTTAGGTCCAGGAGGAAACTGTATCCCTAGAGGCCGTTATTCAGGGACACAGAGAAATAAAATTTTTATTGAAGATAATGTTTAAAAAGTTATGGTACAGAGGTGAAGCGAAATAGTTACTGAACTTCCAGACAGTGTACAGGTTATCAGGGGGTACAGAGTTTGGTTGGGAATTGGGGATCACAACGACAGGATAATCTGCTATATCCTGGATGGGGGGGTGATAGTTTTGACAGTTAGGAGTACAAGGGATCGATAATGAGGGAACATCACTTGGTGTGGGCTTACAGGGGATGTAGTTAAGGAGGAGTAGATAGGTCCGTAATAGTGGGTTGTCCCTCATCAAGTCAGGTGGGTGGTTAAGTTAGTTCATCGAGCTGTAGGTTTCTCATGGTGGCGCTCCGGCCTACTCCTCACGGTACTGCCTGTGTCCGATGTAAATGTCTCTTGACCACCGGATTGCGTCAGACACCATGAGGCACCGCATCAGCCAGGCATAGCGCTGACCGACCCCACAGGCCCACAGCACGGGCACGTTGCGGGGGTCCCAGACGCCCAAGGCCCCGACAATCAGGGTGTGGGTCTGCACCTCGTAGCCCTTTGCCCTCAGGGTGTTGGCCGGGGGGGGGCATACTTCTCCTCCTTATGGGCTCAGGATGCGAGGAAGGCTGGGGTCCGGTTTTCAAACAGGACCGTGACGTCCACCAAGATGATCTTCTTGCGGTCCTCGTTCGTGATCACGATGTCCAGCTGCAGCGGGCTGTCGGATCCGGGGATAGCGGAGCTCACGGTCACCTTTCCCCAGTGAGCCGGGATGGCCTTCACGAGTCGGCTCTGGACCACATTGTGCCGGAGCTGCCAGGCTCTGGAGTGGGGCTTGCAGCCGCAGAGGACGTGGGGCAGGGTTTCGTTGCTTCAATTCCATATGATGCACTACCTGCATTTTCCCCTGATCCTTGGCATCTCCTGGCTAACACTTCATGACCCCCTCGTTCACTGGAAAGAACAGAAAGTCACCTTCCCATCAGAACTCTGCTGATACTGTGGGAACTTTGCATCCAAACCCAAGAAGGCTCAATTAGGGGTAGCTGCCCACACTGAAGCACCGACTGGAGTAACTATGTAACTTCCCTCTAAGTACCATGACTACATTGACGTCTTTGAGAAGAATGCAGAAAACCTCCTCATCGGGACTATGATTGCCCACAGAACTTCAGCTGGGGCATTTGGACAGATAAAACCAATGTCGGATTCTGAACTGGCAGCACTGTGAGAACATTTCCAAGACGACCTGGGTGGGGGGGGTTCATCCGCAAATCAACTTCACAAGCTGGCACCCCCATCCATTTCATAAAAAAGAAAGATGACAGGACTATGCCTCTGCATTGATTACCAAACCCTAAATCAGATAACCATTCAGAACCATTACTTGCTAACTGTGATCTCCGAATTGTTGGACCACAGAGGGACAGTCTGCATTTTCACTCAACTGGATCTCTGGGGAGTTTACAATCTCATCCATATCTGAGAAGGTGACAAATGGAAGATCGTCTTTTAGACCCACTATGGCCACTTTGAATATTTAGTTATGCCATTCAGACTGACTAATGCTCCAGCAAGATTCCAGCATTTCATTACTGATGTGCCATGAGACCTACTGGACCAGTTCATGGAAGTGTCCTTAAATGATGTATTGGTATTCTCAGATGATCTGGACCAACGAACCACTCACGCCCACACAGTCTTGAAGAGACTATGAAAACACAGTGTCTACACTAAACTAGAGAACACATTTGATCAGACCTCATCAGAGTTCTGTCCCCAGAAGGCATCAAGATGGATTCACACAAGGTCCAGACTGTCTGCAACTGGGCAGCTCCCCGCAATATCTGTGACCTACAATGCTTTTTTAGACTTCGCAAACTTCTACCAGAGGTTCATTTAGAATCTTTCCAAACACAGCAAGCCCCTCACTGCCCTACTTTGAAAAAACACCAATTTCCATTGGTTGCCCGAGGCCCAGCCCACATGCAAGCGACTGAAGCTTGACTTCACCCCCATTCCAGTGTTGGCCCACCCTGACATGACACAAGTGGAAGCCGATGACTCTAGTACAGCAATCGGGACAGTCCTTTCCCACAGGCATGGACCTAAGCAAATACTGCATCCCATCGCCTACTACTCAAGGAAGCTCAGACCTGCTGAGCAAAACTATGAAATCCTGAACAAGGAGCTCCTGGCAATTAAGCCTACCTTTGAAAAGTCACAATACTATTTACAAGGGGCCTGTCATCTGGTCCACATGTTTACAGATCACAAGAACATGGAGTACCTGCACAGGGCCAACCCCCTGAACCGACAGCTCTAATGGGCCTTATTCTTCTCCTGGTTCAACTTCACCTTAACCTATCACCCTGGAACAAGGAACAGCAAGGAAAATGCTTCGTCCAAAGATATGACCCTGACCCATGAGGCCCCAGTCAGGAACCAGCACACATTCTCAAATCCCATAATTTTCTTAATGCAACTCACTGCCAGGAGCTGCTCACACTCATTCACTCTATCTCTGTCTCTGGAATTCCATCCTACGGTTGGCTATTGTCAACCGAGAACCACATGATACCCAGCACATGATCACATTTGTGAAGGACCGTATCTATGTTCCCCCTGGACTTGTGAGGATGGCAATTCTCCAACTGGGCCATGACTCCACCTTGGCAGGACACTTGATGATACAGGACCCAATGATTAACATTCCATTTCTCGTCTTGGCCCCGAATACGCTCCACAGTAAATATCTTTACAGCTTCCTGCCAGGTGTGGGCCCACATCAAGATAACCATCATCAGGATGACTGGTCTTCACTGTTACCATATGCAGAGTTCTCATACAATAATACAGACCACACATCCACAGGCCACAGCCCCTTCTTTATCAACTATGTGTACCACCCAACTTCATCCATAACTATGCACATCCTCCTGTAACGCATCAGCCTTCGACCTAGTTGAACACATCTATCGCATCCAAGAGAAGGTGAAGGGACACCTTGCAAAGGCGGACCTCAAAAGGCATGTTGACAAACATACAACAGGACCCTACCTGCTCCATAGGACAAAAGGTATGGCTTTCAATAGAGCACCTCTGCATAGACAGACCCTCCCAGGAAACTAAACTATTGGCTCCTTGGTTCATACCTCATTTGGCGACAAATCAACCCATTCCCCTTTGAGCTTCAAATCCATATACTACGAACACATTTCCGCATAGATCCCAAGCACCACCCCCAATAGTACAGGTACAGGGTCAACAGGAATACCTTGTACATGAAGTCCTCGACTCTAAGATCAAACAGAACAAATTATGGTACCTGATAGATTGGGAAGGAAGGCACTTGGGAGTCAGGAAAATGTTCATGCTCCTGCCCTGATTTGGGCCTTCCATAGAAGCAAGCCTCTGAAACCTGGACCCATGTCATCCAGAGGGCTTCCCTAAGGGAAGAGGTGATGTCATAACCCATAAGTCTCAAACCTGGGACTGCAGGGTTTATAGGAGGAGTCATGCTCTAACCCTCCATCTAGCAGTTTGCTGATGCTTGCTTACCTGGGACCCATGTTGCCCAGCCCCAGTTTGAAGCTCCACCCCTGCAGTCCTATTGGTGGAGTCTCAGAGCAGCTGATTGGCCTGCTGGCCCTAGTTAACTCAGCAGCGAAAATAGGAAGTTGTACAAACAACTAGGCTCCAACCTATTCTGGACTGTGTGCCTTGTGCTTCCCGCTCCTTCTTCTGCTTCCTTGGCTTGATTTCCTGGTATCCTGACCCAACATGACCCATGGCATCTCATTCGTGATTCTGACGTTCAGTTTGTCTCCTGACTGTCTTCCTGCTATTCTGACCCAGCCTGACTCCTGTCTTGTCAGACTCTGGCTCTGACTCCTAGGTCTAGCTGCCTGTAACTGGGTTGTGAAAAGGGCCTGCTCAACCCCAGTATAAGTTTCAACAGTCTACACACTGCTTAAATATTAAATAGCAAACTACTTAACACATACACTTTAAAATTCATCTTGATAGAAAAACTCAAGTTTTTTTTTAAATGCTCATACAAAAATACTGTTTCAAATTCCTCTTAGATCAGTTCAGTGAGAAACTAATTAAATCAAGTTACTGAACTGTAACAATAAACAGTGGTTTTAATTCTGTCAACTTAATACCATTAATGCCAACCATAAATTTTGTCATGCTTACAATGAAACCATGAAAAAGTCACTGCTTAGCTACATAATAAGTTATGCTCTCTTGTGTGACTTTAATGGGCTCGGTTAGCGTGATAACAGCAGCCTACCAATTTAAAATGTTCAGGCTTCATTTTGTCAGCATCTGTGATCCAAGGGATCATTCATGAAGTTAGGACCTTTTCTTCCCCCATGTGGTTTATCAACTTAAAAACAAAAAATACAAACAAACAAAAAGACACACCTAAATCTGAGCACAGGAACAGTATGAAAGACAGCCAACATTATCCATTTAGAGTACTAATAGAACTAATTAAACAGATGACTTACGACAGGAAGAAAAACATATGTTAACGTTAAAAACTCCTGCTGGTATACTCTTTCTTTCACGTTATTTTTATATCACTTTTTGAAACATACTACACAGTGATTGTCACTTTAAGGAAAATCTTCTAACTATCACAATAGGAGGGCTCGAAGTTGTGGAGAGAGGAAAGAAAGATATTTTACATACCATTAGGACGGAGACAGACATTACTTGTCAAATGTTATTAACAACAGAAGTGGGCAAATTATCCTGCCAAGAATACTTTGAACTTTTCCCACTAAATTCATGTTTAAATTTCAACAATAGAATGCCCTACTATGGCATTCCCAAATATAACATTATGAGGACATTTCATTTTCGGAGACAAATTCAGAGGTAAATCTAAGTGAATTTGGGTATTTAAGTAGGTGTTACTTACACCTTCTTTTGGCTCCTGAGAATATGTCTATTGCGATTAAAAATCTGTGGCTGGCCTATGCCAGCTGATTTGGGCTTGTGGGACTCTGGCTAAGAAGCCGTTTACTTGCAGTGTAAACATATCCTCAGAGGCCAGAAGAAGATGTAAGTAATACCAACTTAAATAAACTTGGGTTCAGGCTGGAGCCTGTGTTCTAGGACCCTGCAAACTGAGAGGATCTCAGAACTCTGGCTGCAGCTCAAACCCAAACAAATATACTGCAGTTAAACAGCCTCTTAGCCCTAGTCAACTGGCACAGGCCAGCCACGGGTTTTGAACTGCAGTGTACACATACCCTTAGAGTGTAGGGTACACCACCAAAAACTCTTGAACTAACACTCAGGACTGGTCAACACTGGCAGTTGACAGAATATATCTCCCATCAATATACTTGCGCTGATGTACCATGGCGTTTGCACGGCACTGCGTCAATGGGAGGGTGTCTCCCGTCGACACAGCCTTACTCCTTTCGGGGAGGTGGATTAATTGAGTTGCCCAGAGTGCTCTTCAATTGACTGAGCAGGTCTACACAGACCTGCTCAATCCAAGCCACTGCATTGATGCCTGCCATCACCGCAGTATAGACATACCCTCAGTTTCTGATATGTAATTCATACACCCCTGAACTTTACTTCTGAAGCTGGCACTCCAAGTCTGGCACACCCGAAGGGGATGATGTAATTTTGTCAAAAGGCAGAAGAAAAGTGTATTGCAGAAAGCAATTAACAAGTAGGTATGGTAACTGTAGCAGTAGTAGTAAATAGAGATGTTGGAAAATTTTCTAACAAAAGTTTTCCGCTGGAAAATACTGTTCAATGGAATCAAAAGGTTCTGTGAGAATGTGTCAATTCTGTCAAAATATTTTATGAAAACCAGGCAGGTAGGTTCACCTAACTCCCTGGTTTCCTTCACAATCCACCTAGCTGTCTGGGGAGCCAACCAGCTCCAGGGGCATTGCAGGCAGACATGCAATTTTTCACAGAATGGGAATTTCTTGTGTCGGCCAACTCTAGTAGTAACTGTCACAGTTCAGGGCAACTGCACCAGTATTCCCCCACTTTGGTTTCTCGCGAGCACCCAGTCTAGGCCCCCAGCTCCTCAGCAGTCAACTCTCTTGGGGGAGAGACCCACATCTCTCTCCCTCTTCTGACCAAGGATTTTCAAGTCTGCACAATTCCCTGCCTACACTGTGACATTACCAGACTGCCTAAACAGCACTTTGATTTCTCTCCAGAGGCTATGAACAGTGTAATTGCCAGAAGTTACAAGTTACCGCACAGTTCTTTATAAGCAAGCACATTTATAGCTGAAATCATTACAGAGAAAACCTATTAAAACAACAAAAGATCCTACACACATGCTAAAAAATTTACCAGAGATCACCCCAACTACAACGCCAGGCTCTGGTAGGTCTCAGTCCTTCAAAACTCACAACTGGGTTTTCCCCATAGTTACAAGTTCATAACAGTCTCATATTCAGAAACAGAACAATCATAGTTGTTCCATCTTTCCTTTACTTGTCACTCCTAAATACTTGTCAATCTTATGCTCCTATAGTCCTATCCTACATATATTTATTCATTACACATTGATTATATATGAAATAATAATATTAGTTCACCATGACAGTAACATAATTCAACATTAAAATGACTAATTGGCTACAAAAGGAGTGATGTTGGTTAGGAGAAACAATCAGATGGTGGAAGTGGTACTACTTCTTGAACCAAGAGGGCATGCTCAGTCTCATGTTAGTGAAGTTCACATCCTGGTGCCTATTGGACCCTCACTTGCTCTTTGATTCCCTGTTAACAGAAGTAGTTAAAAGTGCTTTTTTTCCATATTTACTTGTCAAGGAGATTGCAAATGTTTCCCTTTCAGTGTGACCCTCACCACTCAGCTATCCATGGCTGTGTCACCTCCAGATTGGATTACTGTAATCTGCTCTATCGGGTGACACATGCAAAGACCACTCAAACTTCAGGTGGTACAGTCCTTTGTGATGATTCGCAAATGGAGAACATTGCTCCTGAGCATCATTACGATCATTTGGCTTTTAAGGTGCAATAGAAATACAGATGGGTCCAACTTGAAAAGTCCATATCCAAAGTTCAAGCACTCCAAAATTTGTCAGAGGTAATGGATTGCGAAAATTCAAGTTTAGGGTTTCAGGCTGGCCTATTACAAATAGAAGAGACTGATAAAACCCTATGGATATTGGGTACCTTAACAGGGAGGAAAAGGTTGGTCTTGTGGTTAAGGCACTGGATTGCGACTGAGGATTAATAGCTCTGCAAAAAATTTCTTGTGTGAAGTTTGAGCAAGTGACTTATTTCTCTGCCTCAGCTCCTCATCTGGAATCCCAAATGAAGATAATAATCCTTCCCTACCTCACAAAGATGTTGGAAGACACATATGATAAATGTTTGTGAGGTGGTCAGTATTAGAACAACAGAGTAGATAGCTGAGGCTACCTCTCTTCTCATTTTTTATCCCAGCATTTGGGATTAGCTGGGATATTTTCACTTGTAATACCTAGGTTTGTAACTAGAGGCTCACGATTCTCAGGGAAGTGGCAGAAACAATCTGTTTTATCCTGCAGCACAACATATGGAGTGGGCTGTTTGTTTTTAAATTCAACACAGTAATTATAGGTTTCAATGTATGTGACTTTATATTTTGTATATAAACCCTTAGATTTTGATACATTTGATAAACTGCAAAAACAAACAAAAAATAAATAAATAAATTTACTTAACATTTCTGCTTTAGCAGTTTAAAATGTTTTGATTATGAACTATGCTAAAACAATATTGGATTTAGCCCTAAGAGAAAGAAATGCTAGGAAGTTTCTCCTGGCTTGTGGGGAAAAAAACAAATGATCTGTCTTCAAAGCAAGATGACCTTTTTATAACACCAAAAAATATCAACCATAGAGAATCCAAAGCATTTCACACCTGGGACTCCCACACTATGGTGCTATGGCTTATAGGCAAAGGAAGGTTACTCCTACGAAATACTGGAAATATGCAGTGAATGATTTTATACAGTGTACATATTTAAGTATTTACATGATAGACAACAGTGACATTTTGGAGCCATTCTAATACTGCATGCCAAGTAAATGTTTCAGAATATGAACTGTAGGTGTAAAAATATTAAATATTTACCAATTAGGCTACTGTATTGTTTGTTATATGTATACAACAAATGTAGTCTAGCCTTTCATTTTTAAGCAGTAATAGGCTGGTTCACAATGAAAGGCCAGACTGCATTTGCTATATACATATAATATGCATTATCCAAAGGACCTTGTATTTGTCAGCAAATATTACAACCCTAGCAATACTGGAACATAGTATTTTGTATGATCATCATTCAATTCAGCAAGTGTTTGATTGACTATATTCTTAAACACTGAAAAGACGTTTGTGTTCATGTTTTATGTTGTAATAGAATATTGTTGAGGTTTAACATGTTTTTATGAACAATGAAGCTTCACTGAGCTGACGGAGGACTTAGGGACAATCAAGCTGGTGGAAATCAGCATTGCTCCACTGATTTCAACAGAACCTCACCAATTTACACTAAGAATTTGGCCCATAATGTTGAAACATAAGTTGCCTAATTGAGTCAACGTAAGAATAATTTTGCATATTTGTAGTGTGTGCGCCACAGAGATTCCACATTTTTGCCCCCATTGGGCATAAGATTGAAATCCCTAGGTCACTTTCAAACTCAGGTCTCTCATGTGTTGACAAAGTAACAAGATATCATTCCAGTTACAGAGTACTTACCTTATTCTCACAGATTTTTAAAAGCGGAGGAAAATAGGTCGGCTGTCCACATTAAAATATTCCAAAAATAGATTACACTAGGTTTATCTTCCTGAAGATATATCTTATTACAAAAAACGAATGGCACATTATTTATTTGTATTTTTTTATTTTAATACTGTTCTATCCTGTCAACTGCAGCTGTGTGATTCTGCAAGACTGTGGAAAAAATAGGTTTAGTGCTTTTACTGAACCTGTGACATAGTAACAGTTGCAATGGCATTAAGATATCACACAAAGCAGGACTAAAACTAATAGATTAAGGATACCCAGATGGCATGTTTCCAGCCTGAAATAATACTTTATAGTAATACAAGACTAAATGCTCACTGTATGTTGTATGAATGCCAATGGCTGTCACATATGATTGATAGCAGAGACAAAAGTACCTAGAGAATATATTTGTTGGTGTGACGTAGTACTTCCAGGGCTCTAGCAAACAGTATACATATGAATATAGTAACACAGAAGCAATGCATTATGACTAAATATGATTACTG
Organism: Emydura macquarii macquarii; assembly: GCF_026122565.2. Lineage (NCBI taxonomy): Eukaryota > Metazoa > Chordata > Testudines > Chelidae > Emydura > Emydura macquarii. The sequence continues at coordinate 16,031,365 of NW_027132773.1, forward strand.
GCAGAAATTTTTAGGACAATATCCCAAGAGCTTTTAGAAATCATGAGATGAAGAGTCTCTTCAACTTTAAATTTCCCTCGTCAGTTAACTGCTGCTGTATTAGCAAATTCTATGAACTGAAAAACTCTGCTGAGTTATCTTGCATATTGCTACAACCCCTATTTAAATCCTTAATAAAACAACAAAGAGCTTTTACAAGAGATAAACATTTTCAAATACATCTAACTTCACTCAAACATGTTTCAGAGATTTTACTTTGTTTTGCACCTAATCTTCAACCACACTATAAAACCAACTAGAAAAAGCCTATAACCATAACGATTAATAAATAATATTAATTTCTCAAACAACAACAAAAGTACAAGACAACAGTGAATATTTTGAATCAGAACTTAGTGACTGGATTTTCATAAGGGCAACTAGGTTTTGAGGGAGAAAACTGAGAAGTATCTCTAGAGCTGACAGTGGGTGGGTGCTGTGGGAAAGAGGGATTTAACAAAATTAAGGATCAGTAGCTACTGTGCTGAGAACAGTCTAGTCCACTCCCCCTAGCTAGCACAATGAACAGATTCAAATATTACATTGATGAAATGCTCATATAAATTCAACCAGCCTGCCTGATATGTTCAAGAATTATGAAATACCTTTAATATTCAAAATGGTCACAGATTATGAAGGATGCTATCTGAAGGGGAGAAAAATCTATAACAGCCAAAACCTAAGGCTGTGTTCTGAGAGGGCCAAGAGTGTGGTTCTGGCAGGCGGGGTGAGAAGGGAAGTGTGGTACAGAAATGTAAGGTGACTGTTTTTAAACCCTAAAGGTAACCTAGAAAAGATTAGCAGAGATTCACAATTCCTATGTTATGCAAACAATTTCTTTTGTTTTTATCTGACCTTCTCTTCTATTCTTACTGTAAACCCCTTTTTTTCTAGGTTACTTGGGAGCAGGCAACATTCACCTGTGTGCACAGGCGCCTAAGGTTGCTGACAACAAAGGAGATCTGAGTATCCCAGTGATGATGTGGGATAGGTGGGAATCCTCTATCCACCACTCTGCTGCAGTCCCTTTACTCTTAAAGGAGTTTATAATTGGTGGTGCCTTCATCCGGCTGGACCAATAGCGCACTCAATAGCGTGCCTTGGAAGCTTCCAGGACTAAACCTATTCTAATAATAATAATCTGTGGCATGGGTCTAACTCAAAAATACTATTTATGCAAACTATACATCCCATATACTTTAATTAAAGTTAACACACCTTTACTTAACAAATTAAAGAAATATTGCATAACAGATTGAAATTAAATATCACTACTAATTTAAATCCACAGGGGCAGTTGAATAAATCAGTTTATAAATATAGTATACAGTAATAAATGAAACTTGTCTAACTGGCATTTACACTGCCACTGTTTACCCCACCTCCGCAGTGTACACTCCCCTAGAGTTCAGAGCCCTAATCTGTTGCTTGCGTGGGCACGCTTGAAGATCTGAAGGAGACAGCACTCTGTTGGTTCAGTGTATCAGTTCAACCAATGTATCAAGCTGAAGATTTGGAGTTGGCCCAACCAAATGTCAGCAATCCTGACCCTGACTTGAAGACAATACCTCTCTGCCTCTTCTCCAGCCCAGTCAAAGTCTCTCTGTTGTGCCCCTTCCTTTACAAGCCCTACCCCAAAACAAAAGTGGGGGGGAGGCACTCACACGACCTTCACTGCAGGCCCACTTCAGGAAGCTTCAGGCTCAGTTCCTGCCCTGGCTTGGGCAATGCCACCAACCTCTGAAGCTGGCAGCTCGATCAAAACTCCAGCAGGCGTTCAACAGCAGCTTCAGGACCCCCAGCAGCTTCCAGCCTCAGCTACACTCCATCCCCCAAAACGAAAATGGAGTCCACACATGCTTTTTTCTGAACTCCCTGAAAGAGGAAGAGTGTCTCTTTTTTTTTTCCCCAAGGCATCATGGGAGTTGTAGTCTCCCAGGATCGTCTCAACTGTAAAACTCTCAAATAAGTTCCGAGGCCCCTCAAGTATAGGGTGCCTAAATTACTCATTCTTGTTTTAAATTAAACCACTTGGGTCTAAGGGATTGTCCACAATTGAGAATTACAACATGTCAAAACTTAACTTTGAGACACAGTAGCGGACTCAAATTTAAGCACAATTTAGCACTCAGTCTAGGCAGAAATAGTCATGCTTAAATTAATTCATTAACTTATGGCTGCATTCTAACATGATGTCAGAGTTTAAAGCCAAAAGAAACCACAAGATCATCTACTCTGACCTATCTATCTATCTATCACAGGCCACCAACACCTGCACCCTAGACCCAACAACTGAAATTAGACCAAAGTATTGCATAGCCCAAAGGAGACTACACTATTATAATGTGTCACAGGGAGAGAACAGAGAGATAGAGGCATGCCAATGCCCAAGGCCCCCGAAATGGCAAGGCGATGATTAAGTAACATATACGCAGATAATACTTGCAAGTGTCGTCCTCCACCATCCGGCACACACACACCACAGAGATTACTATACCGAAGTCCAAGTACATTAGATCTACTGCATTTCCCTTATCTAAAAAAAGATCAGTTATTTTCTCAAAGAAGGAAATCAAGTTAGACTGGCATGACCTAGCTTTGGTAAACTCACGTTGCATTATATACTCTTTACCATTTACCTCCATGAATTTAATTATTCTTTCCATCACAATTTATTCTAAAGCTTTCCATAGTACTGAGGTGAGACTAACAGGTCTATAATTTCCCAGAACACTTTTTCCCCAAATTTTGAAATAAAGGTACAACTTTAGCTATTCTAACACCCCAAATAGATTCATTCATAAATCCTTACTCTGAACTAGCAATCTTGTGTGCTGATTCTTTTAGTATTCTGAGATGGAGGTTATCTGGTCCCCAAAATTTGAGCACATTAAGCTCTAAATTTTTCTTCCACCTTATCTGTGGTAATTTCTATTTCTATTTATTTCCATCAGCTGTACTGCCTCCATGCACATGTTCCATATCCTTATTGAAAACCAAGACAAAGTATTCATTCAGTTTTTGGGTCATATCTAAATTGTCTTTACTCTCTTTCCCATCCACATTGGGGTTCAACTTCATCATTATTCTCTTTTTATTTATACAACTAAAAAAACCTCATTTATTTTCATTTGCTTCGCAAAAGCTAATTCAACTTGACTTTTAGCAAGTCTCTCTTTATAACTACGTATTCTAACCCCCATGATGTAGCTTTTTTTTTTTGCTGATCTGTTTCTTTTTACATTCCCTATAGTCTCTCTGCTTACTCCTAATAACCTTTTTGAGATGGTTATTCATCTAGCTGGGTGTGGAGCCTTTCCCTACACATTTTTTCCTCTTGGTTGGGCTGCAAATTTCAGATAGTATTTGTATAGTTGAACTGAAGAAATTCCAAGCCTCCTCGGCATTTAAGTCCTTGAACTCTTCAGACCAGTTGACTTCTTTAACTAATTCCCTTAATTTCCCAATGTCTGCTCTTTTGAAATAAAAAACCATAGTCAATCTGATTTTGATTATCCTTCCATTTAATTTAAACTGAATCAATGCATAATCACTCAATCAACGATTATTTCCTACTACCAGTTGATACAGGAGGTCCTCAATACTTACCAAATACCAAGTCTAAAATTCATCACTTTTTTTTGGTTCGAAGTCAATTTGAAGAAAAATATCTATCATACCCTGAAATAATTAGGCCCTACCAGTCTTAGTATTTATTTTCCAATCTCTGTCCAGGGAACCCTCCCATTATGACACAAGTCCTAATAGTATTTCTCCCTCTAATCATATTAAAAGAGATCTCTATCCATATCTGAGTCCAACCCTGGCAGTCTGTAACAGACCCCTAATACCATCCTAATAGAGCTTCTTTTACAATCATTGTCCAAAAGTAATGTTGACCCAAACAGATTTTGTTTTGTCCATTCGATCAGTTCTTATTTCTCTTATTGCTTCAATATACTGTGCTAGCCCACCACCTTTACTTTTATTCCTCTCACCCCTAAACAACACATACCCTTTAATATCTGCATTCCAGTCATGAGCATTATTCCATCATGTTTATGTAATCCCTATAACATCCAGTTTGACCTCCTGCACCAGTAATTCTAGTTCCTCCATTTTACTGCCTGGACTCCGTCGATTCACATACAAACATTTCAGTTATTTTCCTTGGACCTCACCCAGTTTTCTAGCCAGATTAGACAGTCATTTACTGTAGCACCTACCTACTCCAATCAATATTTGAACTTTCTTCCTCTTTGCTGTCCATTCTCTTACCTTGTGGTGTTCCATTATACATTACTATATCTTTCTTTAGCTGATTTTCCTTCTCCTGTGTAATGAAACCAGATATGGAGATATCACAAGTGTCTCAATCTTATTCCCTCATTTCCTAGTTTGAAGCATTTCTTATCAATCATTCCAGCCGTGATCCCAGAAGGTTAACATCCCAGTGCTCAAGTGGAGTCCAACGGTCAATCATCCTAAAACTAGTCCCATAGCACCAATTTTTCTGGCACCTGTTGATTTTTTTTTTAAAAACACCTTCACCCTCCTTCTCTAGGGACCAGAAGTATTTACTTCTTTAAATGTCTTATCCTGCCAAATGTGGTCAACCTTCCCTGATCCATTCCAGTGGCAATGTAGCAGTGTCATTCATCCCAACATGCAGCACAAACAGCAGATATTTCCCCACTTCCATCAGGATCCTGTTCAGTATCACATCCATACCTCAGACTCTAAGGCCAGACGGGACCATCATGATCACCTCATCTGACCTCCTGCACTTTGCTGACCACAGAACCTCACCCATCCACTCCTGTAATAAACCCATAACCTCTGGCTGAATTACTGAAGTCCTCAAATCATGATTTAAAGACTTCAAGTTATGAGAGTTCACAATTTACACTATTTTAAACCTGCAAGTGACCCGTGCTCCATGCTGCAGAGAAACTTGAAAAACCCCCAGGGTCTCTGCCAGTCTGACCTGGGGGAAAATTCCTTCCCAACCCAAAATATAGCAATCAGTTGGACCCTGAGCACGTGGGCAAGACCCACCAACCAGACAGCTGAGAAAGAATTCTCTGTAGCAACTCAGAGCACTCCCCATCTAGTATCCCATCACCGGCCGTTGGAGAGATTTGCTGGTCACAGATCAGCTATATGCCATTGAAGGCAATCCCATCATACTATCACCTCCATAAACTTACCAAGTTCAGTGTTAAAGCCAGTTAGTTTTTGCCCCCACTTTTCTCCTTGGAAGGCTGTTCCAGAACTTCACTCCTCTGAGGGTTAGAAACCTTCATCTAATTTCAAGCCTCAACTTGTTGATGCCAAGTTTATATCCGTTTGTTCTTTTGTCGAAACTGGTGCTTAACTTAAATAACATCTCAGCCTCCCTAGTATTTATTACTCTGATGTATATAGAGAGAGAAACATAAATCCCCTCAGCCTTCTTTTGGTTAAGCTAAACATGCCAAGTTCTTTGAGTTCCCTCTCATGAGGTAGGTTCTCCATTCCTCTGATCATCCTAGTAGCTCTTCTCCACACCTGTTCTAGTTTGAATTTATCTTTCTTAAACATGGAAGACCAGAATTGCACACAGTATTCAGAAGAGGTCTCACCAGTGCCTTGTAAAATGGACTAATACTTCCCTGTCTCTAGTGGAAATACCTTGCCAGATGCATCCTAGGAATGCATTAGCCTTTTTCATGGCCATATCACACTGGCAGCTCATATTCATCCTGTGATCAACGAATACACTCAGGTCTTTCTCCTCCTTTTTCATTCTCATTGCTAGTTCCTAAATTAGTCTCTTGCACTTTGCACTATTAAATGTCATCCCATTTCTATTACTCCAGTTTTCAAGATCGTCCAGATCTTCTTATATGGTGTTCCGGTTCACCTCTGTATGGGAATACGTCCCAACTTCGTGTCATCTGCAAATTTTATTAGCACACTCCCAACTTTTTGTGCCAAGGTCATTAATAAAAGTGTTAAATAAGATTGGCCCCAAGACTGATCCCTGAGGAATTCCACTAGTAACCTCCCTCCAAACTGATAGTTCACCTTTCAGTATGCCCCATTGTGACCCATTTAACCAGTTCCTTAACCACCTTTCAAGTCTCATATTAATTCCCATCGTCTCCAATTTAACTAATAATTTCCCATGTGGAACTGTATTAAATGCCTTACTGAAATCCAGGCAAATTAAATCTATTGCATGTCCTTTCTTTAAAAAGACAGATATCTTTTCAAAGAAGGAGATCAGATTGGTCTGGCATGATCTACCTTTTGTAAAACCATATTGTATTTTATCCCAATTACCATTTATATCTATGTCCTTAACTACTTTCTCTTTCAAGATTTGTTCTAAGACCCTGCATACAACTGAGGTCAAACTAACAGGCCTGTAGTTTCCCAAATCACATTTCCCCCTTTTTCTTAAAAATAGGAGCTATATTAGCAATTCTCCAGTCATAGGTATGAATCCCGAGTTTACAGATTCATTAAAAATCCTTGCTATTGGTCTTGAAATTTCATGTACCAGTTCCTTTAATATTGTCAGATAGAGATTATCTGAGCACCCTGATTTAGTCCCATTAAGATGTTTGAGTTCAACTTCTTCCTCATATGTGGTAATTTCTACTTTCATATCCTTGTTCCTATTACCTATCTACCACTACTCTGAAGTAATTCATTGCCCTTATTAAAAACTGAGGCAAAGTATTTGTTTAGGTGTTGGTCCATGCCTAGATTATGTTTAATCTCTACATCATCCTCTGTATTTAGTGGTCCCACTTCTTCTTTCCTTGTTTACTTTTTACTTATATGGTTGTAGAACTGTTCCTATTGGTTTTAATTTCCTTTACAAATTCCAACTCTACTTTGCTTTTGGCAGTCCTCATTTTATCCCTACACTTTCTGACCTTCAAGAGGCAGCTTTTCTTGCTGATCTATCCCCCATCTTCCATTCCTTGCAGGTTCTCTGCTTTCTCTTAATCACCTGTTTGAGATACTTGGCTCATCCAGCTTGGTCTGCAACCCTTCCCTACAAATTTTTTATCCTTACTTACGATGCAGGCTTCAGGTAGTTTCTGGAAGTTTGACAAAGTAATTCCAAGCCTCCTCCACATTCAGATCTTAGAGTTCTTCAGTCCAATCCACTTCCCTAACTAACTGCTCCTTAATTTTTTTAAAGTTTGCCTGTTACCCAGGGTTTTCAGACCCAAAGCAGAGGTAATTTAACTGTTTTGCTTTGCTTCCGGAAGGGTCAGAAATAATTCAATGGGGGCACAGCTCATTCGCCTGATAAATGATTGATACAAACCGGAGCACTTTCATCTAAAACTACTTTTCTACTAGATCTCAAGCACATGCACACACACATGCTGTAGCACTAGGCTCAGAGTATATTAAACCTTTATATTTATCAAAGTTAAGATGGTTTCAAGGAATCAAAAGCCAGGCTTCCGGGGACTGCTCATTCCTAGCTGCTGAGGAACTCAGGTGTCAGATACTTGCCTAAAGGAAAGCTCCCTCGGACTGCTCCCAAGCACACTTTCTAACTAAATTTTTTATAAATTTTCTCCACACAAAGCACATAATTTATGCCTCTAATAGGCTAACAATTTTCCTAATAACAGCCAATAACAATTTATTATTCTCCTTATTAGCAAAACATAGCTAATCATAACAACAATAAATCTTACATGTTCGAGACACCTAAAACCTAGGTCATTGTCCAAACATTCTTTATGTCCTCATGGAACCTTGACTCCCTGTCCCAACTTCCCATACTAATAGCAAAATTGCTAGCATGCAGCAAGCCTTGCCTTCTCAGGGTCCTAGAAAGATTATTGCTAGCTATTTTCTAGCTATGTGGTGTTTAGTTTTCAGCTGGCAGTGGCTGACTGTAGTACTGTTAAGTTCTGGGATTACATGCCCTTTTGAAACCTAGGATGCTTGATGGAGGTCTATTTTTATTTATCTTTCCATTTAGTTTAAATGTAATTAACTCACGATCATGCTAACCAAGGTTTTCCCCTACAACCAGTTCTTCTACAAGGTTCTCACTACTCACCAATAAAAATCTAAAATGGCATCACCACTTGTTGGTTCATCCCTGCTCCTGGCGATCAGCACACTCTTCTGTTCTCTGGATCTGGTCTGATGACACACTGTCAATTCTTCTGAGCATGGAGTCTCCAATCACATAGTTCCGTCCCTTCCTGGTATTGGTATGAATCTGTGTTATGTTCTCTTTCACAGTTCCCCATACATCATCTTCATTTTTTCCTTAGCCTCTGGTTTCTGGCTACCTCCACCACCTCTTCATCCCTTCTGCAGAGACCGGTGTGCCTACTTCTCTTCCTCACCACCTCATCTTCTGCCTGTAACGCCTTCTCAATCCCCAGTGCAGCAAACCTGTTACTTAACTTGATTTAACCATCACTCGCTAGTATCTTCCTCTGCCTTGTCCTCGTGTTCATGTTCTTCCATGGATCACCCTCCTCTTCTGGTAGTCTGGTTCTTTTTTCCCCAGCAAGTGTCTGCAAATCTTGAGTCGTCTGTATCACCTCCTCTCTCCTCACCTGTATTACACCTTCAAATCGCTGTCTGAATTCCATCGTCTCCAGTTGCATTGCTAATCCTTGGATCTTCCCTGCCATGAGCACTTTTGGGCCACATTTCATGGATGGGTAGCTTCTATCATATACACGCTCAAGGATGATGTACATCCCACAGCTTATGTATCCTACCATATTTTTTAACTCCTCTCCTCGAGTCACTTCTCGTGCATCGTTTTCTCTTCCTAGATTCTACTTCTGGGAAAAAAGGAGAGAAGAAAAAAAATCTCCTCCTTCCCCCTCTCCACCCCATTAAATCTCCCACTTACAAATGCCCAAAGACACTCCGCTGTTAGCTGCTAGGTATTCACTGCTCTCATGTTTGCTAGTGGCTGACTTTTAAACCTAGACAAAAAAGGTCAGTACTTCCCTCTTGTTAAGGCTTATCACCAAGCACTGACTCATGCCACACATCTGGAACAAATCACTACACCTTCAGAACACAAAATCACCACTCTCTTCTCAGGCCAAATTCCCATTGAACTCCGCTTTAGCTGCTAGCTGTTTGCTGATGTAACATCAGGTAGACAAACCATAGACTGTTAGCTGTGGAATTTCATACAGACTTGTCCTGGCTGTTTCACAAACACTTCAATTTCTACAGCCTGATCTACACTGGAAAACATATTATGTTAACAACATATTAACTAACATGTATTAAGTAATGCAATGTTAAACATCTATTAGCACTGAAGTAGACAAAGACAAGTTGTGTTCCCTTAGGATTGACCACAACCAGTTAACACTTTTTAAAACACAATTTCTCCTTGTCTACACCAAGTCATACTTAACACCGTATTAGCTGAAACATGTTAGTTAACACATTTTCTAACACGATGCATTTTCGTCAATGTAGACATACCCTAAGAAAAGTTAGTGAAGGAAAGAGGGTCTAGAACCCACCCACACTTGCAAGTCTCAGGAAAAAGGATATGGACTAAAGTGTCCTCTCCCATAAGGTTTGCCACTTGCAGGGCTACAGTCCAACTAATACACGGAAAGCACCAACTGGTCATGGACAAGAATGAGAATTAAGGTGGCAGTGTTTATTTAAAATTCTGGCACACGTTTCATCAATATAATAGTCAAATATCATGCAATAATATACTTCAAAGTATTGCATCATCATATAAGGCCACAGGAGGGTCATCAAAGATTATTGCTCTTATAATTTTCTAGCTTTACAGAGCATTTATTTTTACTTGTTAGAGAAAATACACAAACTATATACAACAGCCTTTAAACCCCCGCTCTCTCTCCAGAATCTGCATAATGTTCCTCTGAAGTGATGGTTTTCTAGACTTAAAATAATCTATATTCTTCTCAAATATTATGAAGAAATCATATTATTGGTAAGGATCAACATAAAAATATAGTTTCAACAAATTAAGTGATCTGGTATTCTGATTATACATAACTCTTCCTATTTTTAATCAGAAATCCTGGGATTTCTGACCATCAAACTGTTAAGATGACTAAACTACAATTTGAATTCTTTTCTCAAGGCTTCAGCCAAAATATTACTTGATGAAGGATATGGAATTTTTAATTAAAATTTTCACATTTGATTTTAAGACGATAAGTCCTTGAACTCACGAAAAGTGCAAACTAATACAAATCTGCCGCAGGGGTTAAAAAAAAAAAAAAAAACTTAGTTGTCAGTGTCCTAGAACACCAATGAATACAGCATGTATTTAAATATGTTCCAACAGCATTTCTTTACTAAGGTCATATCCAGCATCAATTTTAAAATAGACTGTTCTGAGGGTAAACGAAATCATAAGCAGACACAAATATCACAGCAGGCCTTCTGGGTATATAGGATGCTATTATCTTTTTGCTTGCTGACAATATACTCTCTCTTTATATGACAGTACCACAGTTCTCTCATTACAGTTGCCCTAGTTTTTGTAACATCAAAGTTATTATTGTCTCAAAATGCCGCTAATTTGTACCTTAAAGCAAACATATAAAACACTATGTGACATAAGAAATATGCTCACTAGGTATCTCTTTTATTTGCTTAAGATATGCATTGTTAACCACTGAAGCCCTAACGGGCACTAAGCTACATATATCTGTTGTAAATGAGGTGCATTTTAAGTATTTATTTTCTACCAGCTTCAAATCCAGATTCTTCTTTGCAATAGCTCCTCAGCCGTTCAACAAATGTCACATTTACACAAATAATGTTGTCATGAAATAATGAGAAATGGTCATATAGTTAAACAAGGGCATCCTAAAACTACAAGGTAAACTTTTTAGCTGTATGTGAAAAAATCTAACATAAAACTCATAATATTAATATAAACTGCACAAGAAGGAACCCTTATTGTAAGGCGGAGTATGGACTCTCTGTTACTTGAAGTCTTTAATTCAAGATTGGAATACTTTCTGAAAGATATGCGCTAACTCAACTAAAAATTATGGGCCTGATGCAAGAATCATATGTGATGAAATTCTATTTTGTGTGTTATGCAGAGAGCAAAATTGATAAAATTCTTCTGTCCTCAAAATTTGAAAAATGTGCTGGGAATCTCCATCTCTCCAGTGAGTGGGAGTAGAGGACATTCAGCATTCTTTCATAGGTGTTTAGCAACTTGCAAGATTGGGCCCAAATTGGCCCAATTGGGCAAATTTACTACATTTACTATATTTAGTAAACTTACTATGATTGGAAAATTTACTGTGTCATGCTCTCAGGCTGACAACAACAAAAACTCCTTTGGGCCTGAAATTCTGATTTACAGCCTTTTTAAAATTATGTATATTAGAATAATGTTTTCAAAAGTGAAAGCATACATTTAGAGAAAAATTGTTGAGAAAAACAGGTCTCATGTTTTGGTCTAGAAATCTACAAAATAGACTAATTTTTGTACGTCTCTGGGAACACATGCACAGAAGTATTTTAATGAATTCTGTGTTACAATTTTTGAAATGATCTGAATTAAAATAATGCCCAGCCTCACATCTATATATTATGCTTCTCCCCTGCCCTCTACCATTCCTTCTTCCTTCTCCTTTGCACAGTCCCCTCTTTTACACCAGCTCTCCTAGTGTCTATAGTGCCTCCCCTGCAAAAAATATACATCCTGAAAAAATATATACATCCTCAAAAAATATATACATCCTGAAACTGCTTTTATAATATGAATAAACTAAATATATGAAACTACGGTAAAAATACATAGAATTAACATGCCTGCTACAATCCTGTTCATTTTACTTGTATGTTGTACACCTTTTCCTCATCCCTTTTCTGTGTTTTGCTAGAATGTAAGCAATTGTTGTTCACACAACACAAAGCACAACTAGCCCCGATCTTGACTTGACCTTTGAGTGGCACTGAAATATAAATCAATACTAAGAAACAACAACAGGAGAGAATCTGCTCCATTTGATATGTGAAATTCTAATGGAATCTGAAGTACATAGGCAAGCTGTAGTTTGAACCTTAGCTACAAATTTCTAGAAGTTAAATAACTTTAAGAAAGATTTTTGCCTTTTAAGTATAATATATATATTTCAGATGGGGAAAGTGAAACAGATGAGTATGTGGCTTACCCAAGGTCATACAGCAAGTACATGAATGCGCTGTTTAAAATCACTGTCCAGAGGTCCTGTCCTACAGTTCTATTCTAGGCCCTCTCCTATCCAGTTTCTGCCCCTTGCAATTCATAGAAACTGCCAAAGTCTCGAATTACTTCCTCCTAGCCAAAGCTCATAACCAGTGCTCCATCCTCAGTTTCCTTAACCTGTTGGACACCTTCAACACTGTTGATCATGTTCTTATTAAAATCTTATCCTCCCTCAGTTTTCATTATGCTGTCCTCTCCTGGTTCTCCTCCTACCTCTCTAATCACCACTGGATGATCGTCCTCATCTCTCCTCCAACTTTCTGTTGAAGTTTCACAGGATTGAATCCTGGGTCTCCTCCTCTTCTCCATCCACATCTTATCTCTGGGTAATCTCATCCACAAATACAAATTCAACTACCATCTTTTTGCTGACATACTGATTTCACACTGAACACGATTCCTTAACAGACACAATGATTAACACAATTCACTGAGGAAGAGTCAACACAGCTTTTGTAAAGGAAAATCATATCTCACCAATCTATTAGAATGCTTGCGGGGGGGGTGAGGGGGGGTAAACAAGCATGTAGACAAGGGTGATCCATTGGATATATTGTACTTGGACTTTAAGAAAGTTTTTGGCAAGATCCCACACCAAAGGCCCTTAAGCACAGCAGAGTCGTCATGGGATAAGCGGGAAGGTCCTCTCCTTGATCAGTGAGAGGAAACAAAGAGTAGGAGTAAATGATCAGTTCTCAGAATGGAGAGAGGTAAATAGCGGTGTCCCTCAGGGATCTCTACTGGAACCAGTGCTGGTCAACATATGCATAAATGATCTGGGAAAAGGGATAAACAGTGAGGTGGCAAAATTTGCAGATGATACAAAATTATTCAAGATTGTTAAGTCCAAAGCAGACTGCAAAGAGTTACAAAGGGATCTCATAAAACTGGGTGACTGGGCAACAAAATGGCAGATAAAATTCAATGTTGATAAATGACAAATAATGCACATTGGAAAACACAATGACAACTATACATACAAAATGATGGGGTCTAAGTTAACTGTTACCACTTAAGAAAGAGATCTCACAATAATTGTGGATAGTTCTCTGAAAATATCCTCTCAACGTGCAGCAGCAGCCAAAAAAGCTAGCAGAAAGTTAGGAACCATTGGGAAAGGGATAGATAATAAGACAGTAAATATCATAATGCTACTATATAAATCCATGCTATGCCACACTTCTTAAATACTGTCTGCAGTTCTAGTTGCCTCATCTCAAAAAAGATATATTAGAAATAGAAAAGGTTCAGAGAAGGGTAACGAAAATGATTAAGAGTACAGAATAGCTTCCATATGAGGAAAACTGGGACTCTTCAGTTTGGAAAAGAGGCAACTAAGGGGGGGATACAGTAGAGATCTATAAAATCATGAACAGTGTAGAGAAAGTGAATAGGAAGTGTTATTTATTCCTTCAGATAACACAAAAAACAGGAGTCACCCAATGAAATTAATAGATAGCCAGTTTAAAACAAACGAAAGGAAGTACTTCTTCACACAATGCACAGTCAACCTGTGGAACTCGTTACCAGAGAATGTTATGCAGGCCAAAAGTTCAAAAAAGAATTAGAGAAATTCACAAAAGATAGACCCATCAATGGCTATTAGCCAGCATGGTCAGGAATAAAATCTAGGTGTGTCAGAGATCAATTTATCCAGATCGATTGAGTGGAAGTGAAGACCCACTCAATCGATCCAGAAGTCAATTCAATAAAACCATCTCCAAAAAAAGCATAGTGCTGGAGTCGACGGCTACACATTTCTGTCAGCGCAGGATAGTGGAGACGGCGTGCAGAAGAGGATTTAAGAAGTAGACATAAATTACGCAAGCTACTCTAAGTAGCTTGCATAACTCCAGTCGACTGCTGCAGAAATTCCTGGTAAATATAGACTGGGGGGTAAGCCTCTGACTGCCATATGCTGGGATTGAACAACAGGGGATGAATCACTTGATAATTGTCCTCTTCTGTTCAATCCCTTTGAAACATCTAGCACTGGCCACCATCAGAAGACATGATACTGGACTAGATGGACCATTGATCTGACCCACTATGGTCATTCTTGTGTTCTTTTAGCAACTCTCAGATCTACCTCTGTACTCCAGAGTGGTCTCCTTTTGTCCAAACTAAAACCTTGGCCTGTTTCTCTTAACAAGCTTAACAAGGTCAAAACACAGCTCTGAATCACTCTTCCTCTCAAGCTCTTCCCCCAATGCCTCCTTTCTTGATCACTATGGACAATATCTCCATCCTGCCTGTTATTCTGGCCCATAATCTGGGCATCATCCTCAGCTGAGAGAGCTCTCTCTTTGTCCTCACATCCAGCCTATGTCTAAATACTGATGATTCTTTCTGCATAATCTCTCTGAGATACAGCCTTTCACATCCATCCACAAAGCTAAACCTTTTATCTACACTCTCATCATCTCATATCTCAGTTAGTGGAAACATCCTTTTCTCTGGCATGGGAAATTCAAATTTGATAAATTCTTGGCCCACTCATATCCATTTAAAGTGTGAATACAAAGATCATTTTACATACCTTCCCTGGCTCCCCCTTTTCTATTGCATCAAACATAAGCTGGTTGCCTTCAATTTCAAGGCCCTTCATGGCCTTTCCACACCCCACACCCTTTTCCACACCCCTATCACCTTTCATTCGCTATCAAAATATGAGCTCCTGCCAATGATGGGCCAATGATGTAAGTTTCCACACTCCATTTGTTGAATTTTCAAAAAAGCTACTAGATACTTTCTCCCACACACTTGGGAGGAGCTCCCGGTAAACTTCCACAAAGTTAGCTCATTACTCTCCTTCCAAACACTCCTTAAATCTCTCCTTTGCTGTGATGCCTACAAAAAACTTTAAAGCTAGGCTGCCGGTCTACTGAGACCTCTGCCTATCATGCTGATCAATAATATCTCCTTATTTCCTTGTACTCTTCCGTCTTTCTGTAGATATCCATCTGTTGTCTCTCATCTGAGATTGTAAGCTCTCTAAGGCACAGACCATCTCTTTGTTCTGTGTTTGTACAGCACCAACCACAATGGAGTCCTGCTCTATGCCTGGGGTTTCTAGGCACCCAGTAATACAAATAAATGTGAGCAGAACGGAATCTAGAAGTCTTCATTCCCACAATAAGAGATAACGCTTTCCCTAAAAGAACTAATTAAAGCCAGCATAAAGTATACCAGACACAGGACATTAACTGATAAAATCATGAGAAAGACAACACAGTTATATCTCATTCATCACAAACTCTATTGCTAAATACTGTTCAATTCAGAAATTCTGCAATAAAACATATACAGCTTTTGCTGAGATTTGCATTAGCTGATTTTTTTCATTTGGTTTTTACCAGTTACATCTGTTAACACTATTTCTTTATACACAAGGCATGTTTTTCTGTAGAGTAGGTTTCCAGTATTAACTATGTGCATTAAAAACAAGGACAAGATGAATGTTGCATTCATGACTAGAAGCTCAGATAACTTGCCTAGAAAATACAGCAATGATCATGATAATTATCATTTTAAACCTGATTTTTGCCACTGTCTTGTGTTTGCTTTTGAGGAGGGGACAGCATAATACAAAATATGGCCAAGGCTCACTTACTACTTTTAAAAATATTCATGTTGACAATTTATTCAGCACCGTTCTTTCAACTTCAGTTAGATTTTAAATAAATGCTTTTGATATATAAACAGAATTCACTTTCTCAGCATATATACAACTTGTTGAAAGGTTCCTAGAAGTAACATCCTGCAATTAATATTTATGATTGCTCATAATATCACTGACTAAACTGGCCTAAGGGAAGCCTGTTCCTCAGCTAAAAGATATGAGGTCAGCTGCAACAGACTTTGAAGGCATTTAAACTATTAAGTCATTTCTGGAATAATGTACTTACTGTGTGAAGAAATATCATGTATAGCGATATATCGGTTCAGTATTTCTCCGATTATATGGAAAGAAAACCAACCAACTATATAAACATGGCTATAACACTTATTAGGATCCAATATTTTTTAACCTACAAACTGTAGAAGCAATTCCATTCTTATAGCAGTTTTACCTCAAGGGAATTATTGTTTTCCTGTTGAAGTCACCTGAGTATTTTGTTAAAAAGAAGTTAATGCTTCACTGCTTAAGTGAGATTACTACTTGTTAGCTTCCAAATGTAGTGAACCAAATTACAAACCCTCTACATGCATTCTTCATTAACCCTTTGGTGCTGTTGGAGCCATTCTTCCCGGAATATATTAATATATTTTGTATCTCAATTTAGCACTGGAAAATGCAAACCTCGATGCCAAGGGACTGAAATGCTTCAGAAGAGAGTAAGTTCACAGAAATAAGGAAGAATGAAGTGACCTCAAACTGGTTATCATCACTAGGAAAAGATGTTCCATTTTTCCCCTCCTTTTTCAGAGGGAAATCTTCAGAATGGATCGTTGTAGTGGTATTTACATGTAGACAGATTTTTTATTTTAAATTTAATTCTTAAATTATTTAAAATAAATGGAAAGGAGGAACAATTAGGCCACAATCCAGAAAGCTGCTCTTTGTGAGCAGACCTCTGTACCAGGAGATTCATTAGAATCATCAGGATTTAAATGCTTTGATGAGGCAGGGTCTCAGATTATGTTTAAGAGGAACATTAGGATCACAAGCAGAGGGCATAGATCTTGAGATATACAATTGTGAGTTTTTTCAATGATGAAATTGCCTGGTAAGATAGAAGGTGAGTAGCTCAGAATTTAATTTTAGTTTACCTTTTTGCAATTTCTATATATAAAAAGCTGTAAAGGGGTCTGCTCCCTACAGGAACCACCTGTCTTTGCTGACTCTTGATAGCTGCTCGAGTCCTGCAGTAGTCTGTCCCTTTCTGCGACTAAGGCCTCCATCTGGCACACAAGTTGCTTTCCATCCTTTCCGGGATATATAAAGAATTCAACCAAGGCTTGTTCCACTGCTCAGCAATGAGCATCAGGCTCATCCAGCCAAAGTTCCAAAGTTGTGATTCTCCAGGATATGGAGTCTTCCTAGTCCTGAGCCTCTAGTATGAGAGATAGGCTTTTTGCATCCAGCCCCATCAGAGAGTGAGTAAGGGTTTTGATCCAGGGCCAAAAGATAAGAGGCTGAGTCCCACAACCTGTGCTCCCTAGGT
This sequence comes from Emydura macquarii macquarii, assembly GCF_026122565.2. Lineage (NCBI taxonomy): Eukaryota > Metazoa > Chordata > Testudines > Chelidae > Emydura > Emydura macquarii. The sequence goes on from NW_027132773.1 coordinate 16,048,840, forward strand.
CACTTTCTACTGGCCTCCACATGAAGGAGGGAAAAGCAAAGATGTAAATAAAAGAAATCAAAGAAGAAATCTCCAACCTTATGAAATGTCCAGAGTCATTTTCCCTCAGTATGTTGGGTAGACAGTCAAAACAGCCCCAGGCCCTGGCAGCTGGGTCCCCCACAGTGCTCATTTTGCCGAGCTTCAGAGTGTGAGCCTTTTCACCTCCACTGGTTGCCTGCAAGTGACTTACTCTGCTCCCCTTTTAAGCTCCTCCTTGAGCCTGTGCAGGCATTGTATGGTGGGGCAGAGCTGCCTGGGGCAGAGCAGCTCCTTAACTCCTTCCTCTCCAGTGTGGGGCTTGTACATCTCACCTCAGCACCTTGTAAGTAAGATCAATTATTGCCAGAAAGCAAGTGATAATTTCCTTCCTCATCTACAGTGGTTGATAATATCACAAAGGGTACACTTTTTTGTATTAATATATCTACCCCTTTAGAAAAATAGCATAGGTTGCAACTAATATTTGCCTGACCTAATCTTTTTCAATTTATTACATTCAGAATTATTTAGATGTGTTCCTCAAATCAGCAAATATCCCACTTTCTCTTTCTTAAAGAGAGACTTTTTTTTATATATTTTATTAAGTGATTAATGACCTTAATATTCATTATGCACAATTTTAAAGAATGTAAAAGAGAAAAGATGGGAGGTTGCATCCAAGAAATTCTTGCCTGAATAGGTTCTTCTGCTTCAACAGGTACATTAAAGGTTAATCAACAACCAAACAAACTTCTAAATTTGACAGTGTCCACACAAAGGTGCAAGGTAAGGGTGTTATACCCATCTAATTTTGTAGGCAGGGTCCAAGTAAAATTAACTATGGCAAAATTTGAATTATGTCATTTGAACCTTTTTAAATGGCTCTATAATCAGTGAGGTAAAATTTGTCATTGAGTGAGAGTCATAGCCCTATTTACCAATCATAGGCATTGTCTCCATGAGAAAGTTTTAGTCAGTTATACTAGTATTATTATACCAGCATAATCCCACATATAGACATTTCTATTCCAGTATAAACTTTAGCTTAAACCCCTTCTCAACAGACATAAGCTAAACCAAAAAAGACAGAAAAACACACCAGAAAAAGTGTATCCACATGGGGGTTATGCCGGCGTAACTATATTGGTATAAATTCACATCTCTGTTGGTTTTTCTTCCCATAACTTTTGACTAAGGCCTTAGTCAAGCATAAAGTCACTAGTAAGGAAGATCAGAACCAAAAGGAAAAAGAGGAATCTATTTAGGGTTTCTTATCTATAAGTAAAGGATACAAATGGTATTTTGAATAGGTCCCCTTCATTAATAGTTTACGTAGATTAACTAAAAGCACAAACTCCTCTCAATCATTACCATCAAAAGCTAGGTTGCCATACAGTTATTAAAGGAGATGTTCCCTAATAATAAACATACTGTATAATCATCAGCTAAGCATATAGCAGGTAACTAAAGAGAAAAATTATTTGTTTGTGTCTCTTTCATTTAAAATAGTTTTGCCATTTTAATCACATAATAGCATTAATTTAACCCATAAGAGACATACAACTTCCAATTCACTCTTGTATTAAAAGAGTTTGCATACTAAATCTACCCTCTCCTTGGTTCAATACTTCACACTGTCATTCCCATTCAGGGACATAGATGTTGTATGCCAGAATTATGTATAGTGCTACCAGAACCCAGCAGAAGGCTATCTACACTTTTCAATGGAGCTTTAAAACTGAGCATGAGACACCATGGTATGATAGAGAGGTGGGCAATGACAAGAAGAAGGAGCAATACTTGCTGTGAAGTTATAGGTCGAGCAGAGTCACAAGATTTGAGTATAGATACACATACAAGTGTTTTGTTATTTCTACTAAGTAAAGTTCACCTAGTACTACAGTAGAATCTCAGAGTTACAAACACCAGAGAACAGACCGGTCAACCACACACCTCATTTGAAACTGAAGTACGCAATCAGGCAGCAGCAGAGACCCAAAAAAAAAAAAAAGCAAATACAGTACAATACTGTGTTAAACGTAAACTACTAAAAATAAAGGGAAAGGAGCATTTTTCTTCTGCACAGTAAAGTTTCAAAGCTGTATTAAGTCAATAGACAGTTGTAAACTTTTGAAAGAATAACCAGAACTTTTTGTTCAGAGTTACGAACATTTCAGAGTTTCGAACTGTTACTGCACAATTCCTGCACATGGCCCCCCCTCGCACTATTACCCATCCATTCGGGCTAACAGTCAACCCACAACCTGACCTTATTAGGGCATTACCATGGACACGGCTGCACCTTTGGCTCCCACGTCATATATGTGGAATGTAACTGACCAGGGGAGACTAAACTCCCCAGCAACCAGGAAAACTGCAAGGGTCCCCCGGCCAATCCAGTGCTGGCACGAAGCCCATATCATGTTCCTTGGCCAATCAGTTAACCCTTCATATCCCATTTAGTTCATAAAGAGGGGTCTTTCCCAAGCCCCCTCGGAAAGTCTCATCGAAACCAGCCTGATCCCCTGGTCCCGATTCTCCCCGCTCACGTCTTTTCCCCCCCCCCCCCCGAGCATGAATCGAGTTTTGCCGGCCGTATCGAAATCGAATGCATTATACTACGCCTGTGTGATGGTGAGGAACTCTCTGTGTGTCTATGTAAAATCTTTCTGTTTTGCCAGTAACTGTCTGTGTGAACTCTCTGTGTGTTTGTGTGAAAGCATTCTGTCTTGTAATTAACTGCTTCTGCCACTGTGCCTTGTAGTTTACCGTCTGTGTGACCCCCCTCCCCTTTCTGCTTCCTGCAAGCAGCTAACTGTCTTTGTAGCATAGTGGTAAGTGTCCCTGTCTGCTACCTGAGAGACCAGGGTTTGATCCTGGGCAGGGAACCACTGTCTGTTTAATATTAGTTTAGGTCTTTACAGTTAGTTGCCTGTTTAATACCTTTTTATATCAATTTATGTTTTGTGCTTAATTGTGTTTATATCCTTTTATATTATTCTATATTTTATAGTTAATTGTTTGTTTAGATGAGTATAACTAGTTAAAAATCTATATTACTCCTGTGTTTATAATAAAATTCCTTTATTCCCTAACTGACTCATTATTGACTCTGGGGGATCGTTAACCTGTCGGAACACGAACAACCTCCATTCCCGAGGTGTTCATAATTCTGAGGTTCTACTGTACTTTTATAATCACACCATACATTTATCTCTATAAATGAAATTATAAAATGTTTGATTATTTTGTTTTGTACTTAAATCATGTGTACAGAGTATTCAAACCACGTTAGTTTATGAGCGTAATAAAATATGTAGAATATGTAGCTTTGATGCTCAGAGTACCTTTCCCAGACTTGAAGAAGAGCTCAGTGTGGCTCGAAAGCTTGTCTTGCTCACCAACAAAAGTTGGTCCAATAAAAGATATTACCTCACCCACCTTGTCCTGCTAATATCCTGGGACCAACACAGCTATAACTACACTGCAAAGAAACATGGCAGTTTCATGTATATGTGGGACAGTATTAGCACCCTGGAATAATTAGTGAAGCACAAGGACAAAGCCCAGCTCCTGACCCCTAGTTACCTGCACAAAGCAGACCTTCCAACCACATATCTCTCTTCCTCTCCTTGTAGAAGGGGTACTAATGCCATTAAAGGCTGTATAATCTTTTCTGCAAAGTACAGCTGGAACTCAGGGTTGAGTCCAGTAACATAGTTCTGATGGTACCACACTGCAGGGGTTGGGGCTGTCAGAGCCATATAGAGCCAATACTGAAGCACAGATACTGAAGCTATTCAGATAGCTGTGGCACTCTGTAAGGTTTAGAGGCCACATAGTGAGTAAGAGTCCCTCCCTCCCACCCAAAAGTATACAGAATTAGTTTCCTCCCATGAATATTATGGAGGGAATGATCTGGGCCCAAGCTCTTTCTATAACAAGCTAAAAGGAATATTTCAAATAAGGGAACTCCAGGAATTTTATTATAATAAAGAAGTAAATTTATAGTTTTCCGTAGTTTAAGTAACCCTCTAGGACCAGATTCTCTGCCCCACTTCAGGCCCCTTTGCACCACTTGCATGAGCTCAGTGCTGGACTGAAACCGGCCTATAAAGTATGTCTGCAAAGGTATAGGGAAAAAAGTCAAGTTCCCCTTATTATTCTAATGCCAAAAAACCAACTATTTATTGTGGTTTCTTATCTGAGCACTTAAACTGACCACCACTTACATCCATGGGCACTGAAATCTTCAATTTGTTGCTAAAGTACTCATTTAAGATACCAATCTGACTGTGGGATTGTGTGTGATACACTGGCAGACCAGGTGGCAACTCATACAAAGGTCCCTAGGTCTCAAATGAGCACTGACACACACATAGCTGGAACCAGTCTGGTTCACCTGTGTACTACAATTATTAAAACAGATGTTAAGTTTATAAGAATGTGTTTAGCCTTTATGAAACGCTTGTAGGATGCTCCCTGGATTAATCCCGTTTATAACATCTGTACTCCATGTTATAAAGTGATATTAAGTGTTTGCATTGTAATCTTCTGTAATTGTGTAAGTCACTGAACAAGAAAGAAGCTTTAATTAATGTAAAATGCTGGTTTCCTACAGAAGGTGTTAGGACCTGCCCACCAAGAAGGCCCATTGAAACTAAATGAGCCATTGTGAAACATGAAAGAACAAAAACTTTGTTAATTACATTCCTTCTCCCCCTCCCCCAATAAGAGGAGAAATGAGCATGAACTCAACCCATCAGCTTAAACTCTATGGAGAAGGGCACAAAAATCCCCAACAAGAAGAAACTGTATCTCTATGATCCTTGAACTTTGGGAGGGCAACAATTCTAAGCATAAGCAAGGGACCACCAGCTGCTTAGCCTGGGTCAGCCCTAAAGGACATATAGAGTTTGCATACTATAGTAGCTTCTATCATCACCTTTTGAACCTTAGACTAACTCATTTGTGAGAGTATGTTTATCGGCTTTAACTTTGTAAACAACTCTTGTTTCTTTTTCTTAGTTAATAAATCTTTACTTAGTTTATTCTAGGATTGGCTACAAGCACTGTCTTTGATGTAAGATCTAAACTGCAGCTAACCTGGGATAAATTACTGATCCTTTTGGAATTGGGAGTAACCTAAATATTGTTGTGATTTTTGATGTAAGTGACCATCTATCACAAAGGCAAGAACTCCTAGGCGGCAAGACAGATCAGAGTGCCCCAGGCAACTGTCTGACTCCATGGTTAGCCTGTTATAGTGCCTGAGGAGTCTACATTTGATACTTGGTTGGCGAAATCAAAGTATAGAACTCACAATCATTCTGGGGTTTGTGTCTTGCTCCTTAACAGTCTGTCCTGAGGTTGGTACTCATGCTCTTGAGCCACTTTAGACAGCCTGATAGTGTGCTCTATCCATTACACTAAAGTGAACAACTTTTAACAGGGTACCTGTATACCAGTGCCCCTATGTAAATAATCAATACCCACTTGCCTGCAGCAAAGAATTTTACTGGCCACAATTTAAAGACTATGAAGTTATCTGCTTTTAAAAATTCCACTACCAAATTACCCACATCTTCGTATGGATAAAAATGTCCAAGATGTGTACTCATCTTACTGTACATACATCACAGCAGGCATTCATATATCATTAGGCTCCTCTGATATCAAAGCAAGTTCCTAGGATCTAAATTATAAAATATTTCAAAAAGTAAAAATGACATATTTCTAAACCAGGACAGCTTTTAAGCTCCCTTTGCATAAAATGACCTTCACAGAGTAGTCAACCATCATGCTGTAAGTCAGGCACAGTAACAGGACACAGATGGCTTTTCAGCCAATCAAATCATAAATGTAATTTCTGCAGTATTTCAAACAGCTGTCTGCCCATTTAGACCCACTATCTTCAAAATACTATGATTGCTAGTCATCAAGAACAACAGAGAAACCCCATTCTATATTGCTTATTATTCCACTGAATACAAAAAAGAACAGTAAGAGTTACTTCATTTGTAGATTTGTTCGGGTTTCTCCTTCCCCCACATACTGACTAAAAAGTAAAGGAGACCAAAAAGAATAAGAACCTGATTTCATTTCACAAGTTAGATTTAGAAAATTACTGGGGTTTGCTGACCCCTTGTCTTCCTTATATATTTACATTTCTCCCACCACCATGGTACCTGATCACTTTATAAAATGTATATGAACTCATACAAATGGTCACATACAGACCTAATTTTTCTCTCTTCTCTATCCCCCTTCCTCCAATCAATTACATTTCTGGTGGGAGCTTAATATAACCTTATCCTTTGATTTTTTAGTCATAACCTAATGCTGCCATGGAAGACAACAGTATAATTCAAATTTATTTCAGTGGGAGCACAGTTGGGTCAGAAGCAAAATCTTTGTAATGGCAAGTGCACATTTGCATACATGAGGTTATAAAAATTCTGACTCTGTTAGTCAATGGGAGTTTTGCCAAAGGTTATGAATTCGCCTACAGATTGTCAGTCTGTGTAGATGTACCAAGTGAAATAATTGTATTATATCCTGTTTACCTGCTTTTAACTTGATATTTTAACCAGCTCCCAATTGCTACCTTTTAAAGAGAGAATAAAAACTGTACACACACATGCAACAACAAGAGCTAAACACTCTTAAAAAATTATCGTTTTTCCAGCACACTTCAGCCACTGCATTAGCAGCACTTTAGTTGGATGAGCATTGCAACCTGCCATCTCCCAGCTAAGAAGCAATTTAGCCATAAACAAATATATACATGTTGGTAATTAGTATATATATTCATATATTTTAAAAGGAATTTTTAGCTTTCAAACTTCAACCCATACATTTATTTAAGGGATGTTATTGGAATAAGACTAATACAGGTAATCATTTCCTGTTGCTACAATGCCTCAACATTTACTTTTGAAGCAGAAGATATTGATCCTTTGACAAAGTTCTATTCTCAGTTATATTATGTCTATTATACCAAATGACTGATGTAACCATTTTATCTAATAGATGTTGCTGCAGTAGAACAGTTGCTTCTTTTATCAATATTGATTAGTATGTTCTGGTCGGCTTCAACAACAGGCCAAGAGTTTCCTGCAGCCAATCAGATCAGCTTAACCATGAAAGTGAAGGTTTTTTATTTATTAACCCATAATGTGTCCTAACAAATAAGATAATAAAAATTACAAACAAGCAATAATTTACTGTTTAACTTTTTTCAGTAAGTGGCAAGCAGATACCTGGATGACCAGTCAAGTACAAGAACTGAAACAAAATAGAACACAATACGGTGGTCTCACTGGCTGGCATACATTCCACTTATCACATTATGAAAGTGGACCTTTCCACAATTATTCCATTACAGCCTGTAGTGAGGCAGAATGGCCTCCCTCTGAGCCAAAGAGGGAGGGAATGCCCTCTACTGCCTAGTGGGCGGAGCCAGGTGAGACCCATCTCTTGTGCCAGAAGAGAAGAGGCAGGACAGGAAGTATAAGAAGCGTGGCCCCAGGCTCAGTTGTGGCAAAGGCAAGGAAGGAGACAAACATCTCTAGCCTGCTGCGGATACCCAGCTCCGCTACCAAGCCAGACAGCACCCTGTCCCTAGATGAAGCCAAGTGTGGAGAAGAGTTGCTGGGACTGCAGGCTGCCTTTTATCCAGAGGAGACCAAATACAGAGAAGAGCTATTAGAACTGCCAATGGCCAAATACTCCGAGGAGATGGAAGACCCTTGGACCCAAGCCCCGGATACTGGTGAGAAGTAGCCCAAGGAAACCAGACTTGAGTCAGGTTTTCAGAACATGAGTCAGCATGTTTCAGTGAGATCTCCGCTGACCCAGGGCCAGTTACATACAAGATTGGACAACCAGACTGACAGAAAAAAAAAAATCCCCCCACAAAAACAGATCTCTAATATGAACCTCCTAAAGCTCTGCCAAGAGTGGGAAGGGCTACTCCCCACCTCAAACCAGAGCTGGGTCCACAGGTCCCCAAGGCAAACCATTCAGAGGAACTTGAGGGGACAATGGAGCTGCTAAAGCAAGCCCAGAGGCTGTTAAAAACCTTTCCCAAGATCTTCACTGCTGTACCGGACCAAACCACCCTCATCCAGCATGCTATCCTGACAAGCCCAGGACAGGTGGTCTGGAAATCAACTGGCCCCTCCTACAACTGATGCAGGAGGTCATGGAAAAAGAGGTCCAGGCAATGGTAGAACTAAGGGTCATTGACTGGTCACAGAGCAAATAGTGCAGTCCCATCATGCTGGTCCTGAAGCTCGATGGGACTCTCCAATTCTGCATCGACTTCCGAAAGGTGAATGTGATCTCGAAGTTCGATGCCTACCCGATGCCCTGAATTGACAAGCTTCTCAACCAGCCTGGGGAAGCCCAGTACATCACAACCCTTGACCTCACAAAGGGATACTTTGTGAAATATTGATATGTGCTATTCCATAGCGTGTTTCCCCTCATACTGTGGATAGCTGCATTTCAACACTGGGTAAAGTATTGATGAGGGTAATAATTATTAAATTAAACTGTAACAATACCTAGCTCTATATTTAACTTTTTTTTTGCAGCACCTGAAGTGCTTTAAAATGGAAGTCAGTACAATACTTGAAAACATTCTTTGGGAAATAGAATTTAGTCACTTTACAAATACAAGATACAATAATTTTGTCTTTCCCCAACTCTATAAAACTCGTAATATACAGTATAATATCTAAACTAAGAAAAGATAATAAAAGTAGAATTACACATGATTTTTATTGGGAAAAGACAATGAAAATTCTTCCTCCAGCCAAAGAAACAGAAGAAAATAGAAGATCTTTTGAGGTCACCAAGGCTCAAAAAGTAAAGTGATTATTTAAGTTCTATGTCAGCACAACCTCTTCGTGCAGTGTCCTGCATCCCAGAAGACAGATGATTGTGTATAAGGCCCTAAATACAAACAATAATAGAATAGAAATAGGCAGACTGTAGAAGGTCAAGCCAAGATTCTCAAAAGCTAGTTCAGTATTTGAGACAGGAAAACAGCTTCTGAAATTTTAAGAAATAAAGCATAAACTATGATCATCAAACTGCATTCTAAATGCTAAGTTTACATTTATTTAGGTTCTTTTAGTAGCTGCAAATTTTTCTGAGTGACTGTTCAGAATAGTAATGGCTTAACAAAATGCAGTGCAGCTCTTTCAATAAATACATTTGTACGTTTTTATTTTTTTTACTTTTTAGGCAAAAGACTCATTAATAAAATAACTAATATATATAGCCTTTTATGAATATTATATATGCATGGTTGAAACTTTTGACAAGGAAAGAAACTTTTGTTAATTCCGTTTGTATGCTTTGAACACTCAAAATTTAGATTTCCATGAAATTTATAAGGCCCAACATATTTCTCAGTTTGGATCAAACTTTATTTCAAAATTTTGTGATTTAACAATTCTGATCACAGCAACCACCCTTAGGAATTTTGACCTGTGGAAAGAAGTCAGAAAGACAGAGCCTCAGAGATAGTAACACATACATTTGTAACAGATATTCATAAATTGGTACATGTACATAGGGTATGTTTACAACAGCACTCAGGAGTGAGCCTTCCAGCCTGGGTCCACAAACACAAACGTGTATTAGCATGGTTCACATTAGCATGCTAAAAGTAGCAGTATAGACTTTGCAGCTCAGGCTGGAGCTTGGACTCTCAACCCTACCCCAACCCTACCCCCAGGCTTGACAGCCTGAGCTACAATATCTACACAGCTATTTTTACCATGCTACTATGAGCCCTGTCACCATAGCTCTGTGGAGCTGGACTGGGAGGCTCACTCCAAAATGCAGTAAAGACATACCCATAGAGACATATCAGATCAAGCAGAGACACAGTAGCCAGGGTTCCATGCGCTCTGACTCCATCTCCAGATGTAGCATGTGGCTTTGACTGGCATTTGCAGTATCCAGTTCAGAAAAATATATGCATTTAAATGTGAATTCTGGAGAGTCAGACAGAGGTAAGTGAGTTGGAGGCAAGTGATGAAAAGGCTTTTGCTGTCGCTGAAGGCAATGAAGATTCCCAGGTACTCATTTTAGGTGAACTCTTACAACATAGGGTGAAGTTCATGAAAACTTAGAATCTCAAATATAAGGTTTATTTCAAGGGTGATTTAAGTTCAATGTGAGCATTTTGCTCAGTTCTGTTATTGGGTCCTTTTGTACATCTATCTCACAATACATGTAAACTGTTCCCTAGAATTTTTTTTTTTTTTGGGGAGGTGGCGGGGGTACTGAAGATATTAGTATCACACTAAGTTTCCTTTCTACGGTGTTTTACACAGTGTGCTGAGATATTTGACAGGCAAAATAACCTTAAAAACACACTCATACAAGTGTATATTAAGATGATGTTCACAAGAGATTCAGCATCTTTACATACAGGCTTGTGTGTTTTTAAATGGTTCCCAAATACTATATTTTAAAATCACAAAATTTATGTTGAATTGATTCTGGCACATGAGCAAGACTCTCAAAAGCATGCAAGTCACAATCGAATTTTAACTGGGCCATATTGAGACTTATCTGAATTATTTTATAAAGAACCTAGATTTGACAGAATTTCATTATGTTGCATCATATCAGCCATATCTCAAAAGGAAAACTAAACAGACATTCTCACAGGTTTAATTATATGTGAACTGATATTGTGTTCAGTGAACCTGTGACTCAGAAGGTTATAAATGATGAGATTTTTCTATTACAGGCAGTACAGCTCTTGTGTGCTTGACTGGGAAAATATTCTTACATGGATTAAAAATGGTTTTTCATATTTTATCTTTTTCTCTGCAGTCCAAACAAGGTAATAGCTGTTATTTTCTTATTTATGAATTGGCTCCCATGTAACAAGTTAAGCTAATTAGCCACAGAGTCCTGATTTGGTTTCTACCTACCTAAAATTCCATCTAGGGTTTGAATTCTACAAGATACTTCATTGCCTGACCTAATCATTTATGCAGATTTGCTGTACACTGTTAAACAATTGCTGCATTATATTCAAAGGTGACTGAAGTTATTCTTTAAGTAGAAATCAAAGTATACATTTGTACAAGAGCCCAAAGTCCTTGATAAATTTAAACTGCTGTACAAAACAGGAATCACAGACAGAAGAGCAGTCTAGTAGATAAAACATGGGCTTGGGAGATTGTAGACTAATAGACTTTGAAATTAATGCTACATGAGCCACAAACAAAAAAATATCTCTGCCTCAGTTTCCCCATTTGTAAAATGGATATAGTATTATAATACCCAGTATTTCAAATATGCTATCGACATACTTGTATCATAGAGGTGTTGTTAGAATTCATTAGGACATATCTGTAAACGGCTTCAACTAAAGCCAGAGACAGTGTGGCCTAATACACAGTGCATTGGACTAGGACTTAAAAGACCTGGTTTCAATTTCAAGCTCAGCTACTGGCCTACAGAGTGACACTGGGCAAGTTGATATGCCTCTCTCTGCCTCGGTTTCCCCATCTATAAAACAGGGATAATGGTACTGACTTCCATTTTAAAGCACTTCAAATGCTGCCCAAAAAAAAAAAAAAAAGTTCAATATAGAACTAGGTATCGTTACAGTTTATTTTAATTATTATCCTCATCAATACTGTACCCAGTGTAGAAATGCAGCTATCCACAGCATGAGGGGAAACACACACTATGGAACAGCACACATCAATATTTCACAGTACATAATGTTGACTATTTGGGAAAGTTTCCAGATAAAATGTGTTACATAAATATTTTCATTAACTTTTTTCCTGAGCCTTGTAAAGATCACATAATTATATAAATTACACATTGACAAGCTCTGTTAGATCATTAGTTCACTATTTCCAGGGTTGTCCCTTACAATATATATATATTTTAGTTCTCTGTCCACTTTAATTCCAGTCCTTCAGAAGTTTAAATTTCAAATCTTTAGAAGCACCTTAGCAGTCAATATGTATGATTACATGCTGTAAATATAGGAAGTTTCATTTTTCACTTCAGATAGGACTCTTGTAAAAGTTGCTCAACTGGAATCTAAGTGTGCACACAATTTTTTCGTTTTAAGATTTCATTTGCATGCCTATGTTTATAAGTCACTGTAAAAGTAAACTTCAATGTACAAATGAGCAAGTTGTGTGTGCGTGTAAAATAAGCACATTTTGAATATTCATTTAGTTTCTACATTCAGCATTTAGAATCAGAGCAATACTATTTTCACTAGGTCAAATTGTCCCTTAGCCAGCCATTAGTGAACCAAATAGAGTAGTACAAGAAGCTTTGGCAGAGCTATATTAAAATATGTTAGATGCCTGATGTTTTAAAAGTCTGAATTAAACAGTTTACTGTCAAGTTTACTCATCTGAAAATTTGACCAACCCTTTTTTTCTTGCCATGCCCGTATAAAACTAATTTGAAGTGTGTGCATTGCCGAAGGCTCCAAAGCAAACGTTTCAACTATATTTTTCCACAATAAATTAAAAATACCAGTAACTCTTGGAGACAGAGGGGGGAATTTGATTGTCAGAGCACCAGGGGTTTTCAGTAAACACATGTAAAGTAAATGTTAGAGTTATAAATCATTCCTTAGCAATTTCTTTTTAAAATAAAAAGATTACAAAAGATACCCCCAAAGCTACAATAGGCATCATGGCAAAATAGTCCCTGATTTTGCAATATACTATGTGTGAGTGGAGCCAATTAATTTCAGTGGTGCTCCACACAGGTTCAGAGTTCTACCTGCGCAGCGTTTACTACAGGATCAGGACTTATTTCACCATGATGCCTAGCATAGGATCAGGGCCTATTTTGGCATTAAGATGACCCCATTCTTTAATTGCTCTCAGATTCTGAGCACTGAAGATAAACTAAGTTCATTTTTTTAAAAAAGAAAAAAAAAGCTTTATATTTTCAGATATAGACTACCCTGTATCTTTACCCATTAAAAGATGCCAGGAAAGCACCACGACAGAATGGCATATGTACCACACACAATGGATTTACTCCATATTTATACTTCATATTCATTTAATTACCAGAGAAAAATCTGTCATTAGACCTTATTCGTTTTAAATTACAGCCTAGTAATTCAATAATGTCCCAGTTAAGGGCAAAATTTTAGGGATGGTTGAATTCATTTCTCCTAATTTTGAGTCAACTCAAACATCGTGGTTTTGAAAATTTGGCTCAAAAATAGGATTCATGATCTGCTTAGATGAGGTAAAATGCCTTTTTTATGTTTTACATATGCACACTCACAGAAGACGGGGCACCCACTTTTGTTAGCCAAGCTTTTATATATATAACGCTTTTATATGTAACACACGATTCTCTTTATCTCATCCATTTATAAGCATGACATAAAACTAAAAAGGATACAATGAAATCACATTTGGTTTTACAAACTTTCAAACTACACAAACTTCACCCTCTACCACCAAATTCTTCCATCAGTAATTCACTCACAGTGGCTAGCACTGAAGCCCAGGAGAGTTACAACCAGAGGCAGAATTTGGCCCTGTAGGTCATTTATATTTTTAAGCATTGATGCCACAATCAATATAATTCATCTCATCTACAACCAGCTACAGTGTATCACATGGGTATACATGCAATTGCTGATTTTGTAAGATGTGTAGTGATGAATATCTGCAATCTGAATCCAAATGAGTCCTCTAACAAGCAGTATAATGATGGTCCATATCAAATATTCAGTGCAAGAATAAGTTAGTAAAACACACACACCATATGTACTGACCACTGAATCATAAAACCATAGATGGAGAACCAAGACGGACAGGATAAAGAAATTAACCCATTTACTCAACAAAGCCTCATGTACCAGAAATTAAGTCTCTTGAATGAATAAACACATGCCTGCACAATTTCTTTTCACCTGGATACTACATCATACAAGACACACAACATCCTATTGTGCATTCATACTTCAAAATTTATAATGAGATATTGCCTAAGTCACAAAGTTTGAAAGGAAGTAGGGAAAGGCAAGTGTACTCAATTTCTAATGAGCCCATATGATAGGATAGACTAAATTAAGTAATGACATATCCTTTAATATTTCTACATACAAAAATTATACTGAATCTTCTTAAATTTCATCTCTTTGTTTCTTTGTGCTCATAGTGACTTTTGAACATACTATTCTGTGCTTTCTGAACACTTCCCAAGAGAATAAGGAAAAACCTCAATACAGCTGCATGGCTTGTATATGACCTCTTCCACATGGGTGGATATTCTTTCCATCACCAGCTAAGTGAGGAAACAACCTTGTCAAACAGAAGACAAAAGAGTAATGAGGACATGAGTGTATAGCCCAGCATGTAAAAAGCTGATAACAAGGAGGTTTCAAAAACAGGGCATCTGTGTGACAAAGTGAAAGTAATCCATGCAGATGGCTCAGAGGATAGCAGGAACCTTTGAAAGCATAATGACTATGTAACCATGTTATTCCACTTTGTGCCTGGTTAAACTCACTGACCTCCTATTCAGTCCAGTAATTACTAACCAGATCTACTACTATATTTTAAAGTAACCTTTAGGATATGACTTGGGCAGAAGTACGTACACATATGTAGAATCTGCTTCTACACAGTCAATAAAAGACCTGAATTTGGAGGCCTTCCATAAAACGTAAGGTGTCTCAAATCTGAATAATATACTACTTTAGTCAAAGCCAGAAAACGCAGTAGCCCATTCAAGAACCAGAAAAATAAACCAGAAATATTCCAACAAAAGAACAGTGTGCCTTAGAACACATTTTTATTTTGCTTTAACAATTGGTAGTAAAATTTTAATATATTAATTGCTATCTCAATAGATAGGTAGGCATAACTACATGGTCCATTAAAACAGATGTATATCGCAGAGGAAACCTAAGGAAATTAGCTTTAGAAGACACATTCAGTTGTAGTCTATATACTGTGCATTTTACTTATGAAACTAAAAAACCTTAAGCTTAAACCGTCCAGGCATATACTATAAGACTGTATTATATCATTGTGTCCGTTATGCACACTTTGACATTACATTTCTACATTACATTAAGACTGACATGGAGTTTTTGTCCTCTAATGGTCTTGAGTATTTTCAACAGAGAAACAGTGCCACCTTTTGGCTTGATACATAGGCCTCCATGTTCTAATTCATAAGCTGTTTTTATAAAATTATACTTTAAAGAGAAGTCTGATTTTTGTGAAGAAAATTTAACTTTAACTTAAATGTTGTAGTTAGACTTCTTCAGAAAAAAAGTTACTATGGTATGTTGAACATTAAAAAAATAGAGGTTTTTTTTCTCCTGAGTTGAATATATTCAGAAAGCTATACAATTTAAAAAACAAAAAAAACTCTTCATATGTTCCATCAATCCATGTATTTTTACCTACTGTACTCCACAGCCATAATTATTATTCAGCTGATCACTTTACTTGATTAGAAATCTCAAATCCTTACAGCACATCTCCTTTTTTGGCAATTCTTGTAAACATCTATATAACACCACACACTACTTGACATTTTTCTCCTTTTAAGCAAATACATTATAATGAACCCTTTAAAGATCTCTTGTATGTTGACATTTTATAATAATAATGCATTGATTGCTCATACTATCAATTTTCTGTATAGCTTCATTGTCAGCATGCAAAAACACACTGTGGCATTACAGATTAAATGTATTACACAATGCTGATGGTTCAAGATGTGCATAAATATGTATTGAAATGTATTTGAAATTACTTACACCAATGACACAATGTCTCCACGTTGCACTTCATAATTCCTAACACTCCAATGGTTTAAAAGCACTATATCAGATACCTGTCTGCCTCCTGGATTCAAGGAAGGCTAAGGAAAGAGGGAAAACAGTTTAATGTTAAAAGAAAGAAACTCAACGTTTCTCCTGTCTCCCCTCCTGCTCCTCTCCCACTTCATCTATGTTCCAAATCCTGGTCCAATTAAGATAATGGAATTCTTTTGGCCTCTGGCTTTATGGGACCAGGATTTGAACCATTGGTGAGAAGAGTATGTTCAGTGGAACTTATATTAGGCACTGATACAGTTAACTACCATATATTTGTAGTAAAGTATAATGTACATCTTGCAATGCACTAAAACATGCAAACTGTAATTCAACTGCAATTCCATACTTTTATTAGGATAACAGGACTCAAGAACGCTTCTCATGAAAAGTGGGATCATTTTTAGAAAGCCATTCTACCATATTCTGTATCAAGTAGTACTCACATTGTCCCTGAAATCTGTAATAGAGGTCATCTGCTAGCATGACCTCTTTGCTTAACAGATTTAGAGTTCAGGAATGTACTCAGTGAGGCTGGCATCAGTCCCACCTGCCTCTTAAGGGAGTTTTCAGACTCTTAACCCACTCCTTTGAGAGTGTAATACACATTTGCCAGCCAAGCTATGGAAAATTTTGATGTTTTGGGAAAAAATATTTGTCCTGAATCAATATGAACAGTTAAAAAAAATTTAAAAAAAAAATCACAGGACAGCCAAAATGGAATTTTTCAGCTCTCCCAGCTGCCTTGAGAGGCAGCTGCCCAGGGAAGCATGGAGCCAGGGGTGACCAGGCTGGCAGGAAACAGGGCTAGCCAGCCTACCTGGTTTCTATCGAAAATGTTGACAGTCATTGAGCTCCAGCAATGTTTTGATTCTATCAAATTAGCATTTTCCAATAGAAGCATTCCATCGGAAAATTTTCAACCAGCTCCAGCCATCATGTTGTTACAATGCTAACTGACATATCAGAGGCAAAAAAGATTTTAGACTCCACCTTATAGTTCTCTGTTTTAGGACTTTTATGTGGAGCATTGCACACATGCTACCATTGTTGTAATATCCTTGGATACAAGGATCATGGCTGTCAGGGGGAAGTTATTGATGAGGTTTGATGAGTCAGCTTAAGAGGGCTGAGGAGTCCAATTCGTGCTCTACATATTTTTCCACATGACAGGTAGTTGCTTGGAGAGAGCACAACTGCAGGCCGGGATTCTGTACACTTTCCTTATTCCTCTGCCATTTCTCAGCCTCTTGAGCAAGGTGATTCTCTTCAAAACGGGCTGAAGCTTGATGTATGATGTGACGCCATGTGCAATCTATTGCCAGCAGCTCCTCCCAATTCGTGGGGTCAATGACTCCCTTCTTAAGATATACTTTCAAGGTGTCCTTGTAGCATTTCCTCTGTCCCCTGTGGGTTCTCTTACTATGACTAAGTAGAGAAAAGAAGACTTGCTTCGGAAGACAAATATCAGCCCTCCACACTCAATGGCCAGCCAGCAAAGCTGATGTTTCATAATCTTTGCCTCAACACTTCAGAGAGAACACTGGCATTGGTGCAATAGTCTTTCCATCTGATACAGAGAATCTTCCTAAGGCAGTGCTGTTGGTACCACTTCAGACACTTAAGATGGCTTTGATATGTCACCCATGTCTCATACCCATAAAGAAGAGTGGTCTATGACAACCTGCCCTGGGCGAAATTCCTTCCCAACTCCAACTATGGTGATCAGCTAAACCCTGTGCATGTGGGCAAGACCAGACACCTGGAAAGAACTCAGAATCCACCCCATTTAACATTCCATCACAGGCCATTGGACATATATACCAGTAGTAGTCAAAGATCTGTCAAATGCCAAATTAGGCTGTCCCATCATACCATCCCCTCCAACTTCTCGAGCTCAGTCTTGAAGCCAGCTAGGTTGCTTGCCCTCACTGCTTCTCTTGGAATGCTGTTCCAGAACTTCAATCCTCTGATGGTTAGAAACCTGCATCTAATTTCAAGTCTAAACTTCCTGTTCTTGTATCCACATTGGTGATGAACTTAAATAACTCCTCTCCCTCTCTGATATTTATCCCTCTGATGTATTTATAGAGAGCAATCATATCTCCCTTCAGCCTTCTTTTGGTTAGGCTAAACAAGCCAAGCTCTTTGAGTCTCCTCTTATAAGGCAGGTTTTCTATTCCTCAAATCATCCTAGTAGCCCTTCTCTGCACCTGTTCCAGTTTGAATTCATCCTTCTTAAACATGGGAGACCAGAACTGCACACTGTGTTCCAGATGAGGTCTGACCAATGCCTTGTATAACGGTTCTAACACCTCCCTATCTCTACTGAAATAACTTGCCTGATGCATCCTAGGACCACATTAGCTTTTTTCACGGCCATATCACATTGGCGCTCTTAGTCATCCTGTGATCAACCAATACGCACAGATCCTTCTCTTCCTTCTGTCACTTCAAACTGATGCGTCCCAAGCTTATAACAGAAATTCTTGTTATTAGTCTCTAAGTGCATGACCTTGCACTTTTCACTATTGAATTTCATCCAATTTCTATTAGTCCAGTTTACAAGGTCATCCAGATCTTTTTATATGATATACTGGTCTTTCTCTGTATTAGCAATACCTCCCAACTTTGTGTCATCCGCAAACTTTATTAGCACTAAAACTTATGCCAGGTTTGTGAAAATTATATCATTTTAAAAAATATATTACTGACATGGTTTGTTTCGATGCAGAGGCTGGATATCCAATTCATTGATAGCTATGTTTTAGTATTACATCCAAAGGACATACTGAAATTTAGGATAATTTGCATTTCTTCTTTCCCACAACAGCATTTTTGATATGATGAAATGGCATCTTAATGGGACATACAGAAACTGATCTTTAGAAACAGAAGGCATGAAGAAGGGAGGATAACCTGAAAGAGAAGACCTTCATTTTACATTATCAATTGCAGTCTCCCGCAAACAACAACATAAATCTTTTAGCAAACAGAATATATTGTGACTTCTTTTCTGAACACTTACACTATATATAATTGTTTTTGCAAGTAATTTACTCTGCATGCTTTTTTATTAGCAGTAAAACTTCAAGTTTTAAAAAATAACCCACAAACACATCTAATGCTACTTCTGAAAGAGGGTTAACAAATGGACTCCTAAATGCAGTTATTTTAAGGAAACAAAATCCAAGAATGTTACCCACATATCTCTAATCTGAAGAACCCTCTCTCGTTTGTTCAAGCTCCTGGCTTAATAGATCAGTGCAAATGGGACACATAGGTCTTAATTTAGAGCTAGGGTGCAGAATTCACACAGCATTTTGATTCTCCAATTTCTAACTAACCTAATGCTAAAAGCATGTAAATTAAGGTTCCAGCCATATGATAGGAACTTCACAGGACACAAGATTCCGTAAGAGGGAAGCAACACACCCTTTAACAATAAATGATTAATTTGATACTTATACTGCTGCAGGACACCAGAAGGTCAAGGCTTATTTTCTTATAGCTTGAAGAGGAGGAGAAATATTCAAAGCAGTATGCAGGCATAGATATAATCATGGTAATCATAATATTACAATAATAAAGTAAGGGGAAATTGCCATAGAATGTAATTATTACATGTACATTGCATAATGGATTATAATACTCAAAAATATTTGCTACTGTAGTCTTTATAGTGGCAAGTGTACTTTGTCAGAGGTTATTGATCAGCAGACTAAATTCCTGGTATAGAACACTCAATTGTTTCTTGCTGAACTTGGAGATAAAATTGCAAGCTCATTTTGTCATTTGTAATCTAACATTTCAAAGCAGCTAATTTGGATATATGAATCTTTAAATTCATTAACCATCAGGGGGTTCCTTTTTCCACATCATTAGGAAAAACATGAGCAATCCACTGAAGTATAAAGGAACTTTAATGTATCTGACAAGCAGAAAGCATTGTAACTCAACAGGAGAAGCCATGAACAAAAATAAAGACAGAAAATGAAAGTGCATTTATATTGGACAGTAACACTATAAAACAAGTGTATATCCAACATTACAGGAAAAATGGCAAGATCCGTAACAATAAATTACTAACTTATCACATCAGCTGTTTCTGTATCACATATATTCAATGCTGTAAATCAACACTAATCCATTTGAAGTCCCCTGTTAATAACAATATGTTAGATGAGCACATAGAAATCTGACAGTCTAAGAAACAAAAGCCACAACGAGGGATTTAAAGAAAAGGAAATTTGAAAAGAAAAAAGACAAATGAACCAATAAAGTGTACTAAAATTGATTAGTGCATTAGTTTACAGATTGGGGTGAACATCATAGAGACTGAGCAGAAAGAAGATTTGCACCAGGTGGTTCTCAGCACTGTGAAGATGCAAAATCAATGAAATTCATGAAGTCTGTCATAAGTGATTGAGAATAAATCGCAAAATATTTGTATTCTTGAGGACCTCCATGCAGTATATTTGCCAGAGTATCAAAAGAGTTACAATCTTCAGTGATTATGGGACAATATTACACATATTTTGGGTCCAAAACAAACAAACAAACAAAAAAGAAAAATCTGAAAAGAAAAAAGCGCTAGTGCTTGCTTCTTGACAGAACTTTTAATTTCAAAAACAGCAGGAACCAGAATAATGAGTGCAAAAAGCCAGCTAGGAGTCTAAGCGGTCTAGTACAAATCAAATCTTGGAGATCATACAGTGAGAGCTTGAAGTCAACACAATCACATACCCAATAGAGGCATGCTATTGATGAATAAGGCTACATGCTGACTGAACTTCACTTTCCTTCCTATACTATAGCTTTCAAATGCATTCAACATAAATCACTTTCCAGAGTGCAAGATAAAGAAATGGCATTCTAAAGCAGTGACTTGTAGTTTTCCTTCCTCAAACTCTGTAGTGTGACAGAGAGGTACATTTCTTTAAAATAACGTACCTGCTAAAAGATTGGTCTAGTTTGGTATCTAATAAACCTTCACACAAAAGTAACTGAATATGTTTAAAATTAGTTAGGGTTTGTAGTGTTCTGAAAAAGTCACAACATGAGACTAGAGGGGCAGAGTGAGCGGAGAGGGACAGCTGAGGATTCCTGATGTACAGGAAATCCCTGGAGTGATATAAATCTGCCATAGCCAGCTCAATACCACCTACTCCATCTGCAGGCATAAAGTAAAATTCTTGGTCAGGCCAAGGAAGTAGCCAAGAGCAATGTCAAAATGCACCATGCTCCAGCAATCTGTAGACAATGGAACAGTGCCTAAGCAGCACTTTATCCAATGTAACCTGAAGCAGCACAAAGGCCTCACAGAGGCCAGTTTGGCACCAGATTAACAAAGAATAGACAAGCAAAAAGAAGGTGTAAGAGCCATCTTTCCTCTCCCATCCTGAATCTTACATCAAGCACAGCTGCCCAGAGAGTTTTGCCTGAATAAAGGCTGAAGGATCAAATCTTTTGAGGATGATCCAGGTAGTGCTGAACACCCTCAACGCTCATTGAAGTCAATTGCTGGGTGGGCTCAGGACATCAGAGAAGGCCGCACAGTAACTCACAGAGTCAAACCTTTAGTTTGTAAGCACTTTTGAAGACTTTATGATAAAAAAGTGCTACATAAACGTAAGAGCCGGTATCAAGTAGTAATGTATACTCATCATCAAGATTGAGTGATAAATTTAAGTTACATTGGCTGAGGTAGCATGACAAGCAACCAGCTCTCAGTTCCCTGTGAGTTGTTTACAATAATTTACACTCAGACTAGAATACTTAAAATAGGATTGCCTCCTTTGTGAGGTCTTATTTATTTAGTCTTTTCCCAAATACAAGTTCTTTTAGCTCCTCAGGCCTAACCCCTCTTCTCCTAAATTCAGGGGTCCCACAGTCCAGTTTCTGGAGTCTGTGTCCTAGTTCAAGCAAGTTTCTTCTCCCTGATTCAGGAGTCTCACAGCCCTCCTTCTGGGGTACGTTTGCTAATTCAAGCAGGTTTCTTCACCCTGGTTCCAAAGTTCTACAGTCCTGTTTCTGGGGCCTGCATGCTAGTTCAAGCACATTTCTTCTCCCTCGTTCAGAGCCCCACAGCCCTCCTTCTGGGACCCAAGGGATCATTTCAGGCCCTTACAGCCTTAAACCAGCTTCTCCGAGCTAGCCCATTTGTAACTCAGTCCTTTTCCTCCTGGACTAGCAGAAGTCAGCAGACTGTCTCTTGCTGGTATCTCTCTTGTTATGATGGAAGAGGAAGACCATATACTGCTCTCTTTCCCAGAGCTTATCCTGTGGGCTGGGAGAGAGGGAAGGCCTTGCTCCACACTACAATTACAATGGACCCCTAAAAAAGTTCCTGGACCCTTAAAGAAACAGTAGCCTGGGTTTTCCCCAAGACTACTTCCTCTCTTCCAATACCTGTCTCTGCTCTTCTCGAGATCTTCATCTATGCCATAACTCCAGGAACTTTAAAGAGCCACGCTATGGAACAGAAGTTGATTAATCCCTAATCCCTACCACTCTTAAGAAAGACAGAGAAGACAGTTCTTTTGCTACACTAAGGTAACTTTCATAGGGGGAAGAGAGAGGGAGGGAAGGTTGCACTGTCCAAACAAGATAGATACAATAGCTAAGCACACAGGAATATGGTAATCAGAATGCAATGAAGCAACAGACAAAAGGAGTAACTCTGACAATTGAAAAATTGAAGCAGCATCCATTTGAGAAGTCCTAACAACACAGTAAGGGGAAGCAGTGGTAGTTTCAGTAGCAAGAATGTTTTGTTTCCTTTTAAATGTAATTTACACTGTAAAAATATACATATATATCAGAATATTCATATGCTTTAGTACACCAGTTTATATCACAACCATACACTATAACCCCAGTTAGAACACCACTTTCCCAATTAAAAAAAATAAGTATTGGCATGAAATCATGTATCAATTTTCTAGCTCAAGAACATAAGAACAGTCATACTGGGTCAAGACCAATAGTCCATCTAGCCCAGTATCCTGTCTTCTGACAGTGGCCAATGTCAGGTGCATCACAGGGAATGAACAGAATAGAACTGGCCAGGCAATCATCAGGTGATGCATCCTCTGTTGTCCACTCCCAGCTTCTGCGGTCAGAGGCTAGGGACACCCAGGGCATGGGCTTGCATCCCTGACCATGTTGGCTAATAGGCATCAACAGACTTATACGCCATGAATTCATCGAAGTCTTTTTTGAACCCCATTATAGTTTTGGCCTTCACAACATCCCCTGGCAATGAGTTCCACAGATTCCTTATTGAAATGGTACTTGTACTCGGTCATGAGTAATAATAAGCCTACTAATAGTTGTTTTCTGTTTTAACATTCAAATGTATAGTGTTTTAAATAGAACATTTCAAAAACAAGCAACCCACCCTCCTCTACAGCCTCCAAATTCCATACTGAAATTTTTACTACTGTAAAATGACTATGTCTGAATTTGCCAAAATATTAGCAAGATCTATTATTGAAAGAATATCTTTTTGCTTTCCTTGGCATTATAGTGTTTTGAGAAGTTTTACTCCTAAGAGCCTTTTCTTGCCACACTACAGAATACCTGCGACACATTAGAAAGCAGACCACCCCATGATGTAAGGCCCTGTCCATACATTTCATTTTACTGCACAATATCAAGGGGAAACAATCCTTCCTACCAAAAATCCACTCACCTTTAAAACTGGATTGTCAATTACTTAAAATTCAGACGCAGGCCTTGCTAAACACATGGATATAGTTTAACAGAAAATAAAGCTTTATTACCTGCATTGATGCTCCTTCCACTCTTGCTACACAGGCCACTTTATCTAGAAAAGTCACTGTCACAGGAACAGCAATAAAGAAGCCTCTAAAAAAGGCTTTAATGTATCTCCTCCCCAAGCCTTGAGCTTGTGCCATAATCTGAAAAGATGAAGGAAGAAAATGGAAACACCGTAAAAACAAATCTTAAATAATAGCAGGATTATTTATGATAATTAAGCAATGAATACTTATTGATAAATGAACTATAATTAGTCAGTGCTCCTCTGCATCTACTATGAAAAGATGAATGCATTCAACAGAACAAAAAGTTACAAACCTGCAATGATTAAAATAGAGATTATGTATCTGCCAGTGTAGACAAATGGAGTTTGATGTCTGGCATTCTCTCATTCACCTTTTATCTAATTTAAACATTATATGTGGAGTTTACTATTAGAAATAAGTTTACCATAATCAGTAGTAGTCAAGCCATTTTAGTGGAACTGTTAGAACAGCAATATAGCCATATAAAACCCAACTATGTATCTGCAGCAAAAACTTATGTACTATAAGGAAACAAACTGGAGCATAACGAATTGGAGTAGAATGTCAGTGTTCCCAAATTATTTTTTTCCCTGCCATTGGAGATTATGAAGTCTATGGCTAAAGAAGAGAATTAGTTACAGTTAGGCAACCGAAATATGTAATTCATTTTGTAACACAGGGCATAAAAATTCTTCTATCACATCCCCACTTTCACATAGTAAAATACACACACACGAGGGAGACAGAGGCATTAAAAAAATGAGGGAACAGACCAAAAACATAATTTAATTTTTTTTAAAAATCTCTAATTTGGAGCCACTTACAATTTTGAGGAGGCGGCTTAATTCATGACTTTTAAGGTTGGTAATAATGCATTTGTGTCAAACAAAACCAAGCAAACTGTCAGCACTTATATCAGAGCAGCAGCATCCGGACCTGTTATGAGGCCTATATTAAATCAGCTGAGGGCCTCAATCCCAGTGCTAATATATGTGTGTACCTCTCTCATAAATCACCAGCACAATTAGCACCTTTTTTGATGCTCTCAGATGAGAAGCAAATAAATGGATGAATAAGATGATAAATAACCTTCCACCAATAAAAATGTTCCCTGCAAGCCAGTGTTGAAGCACACTGGGGGAGCAGAGTAAGGATATTTATACCTGTGTTTTGCCCATTTATGTGGTTAAATAAAGTTTTACCTTCAGGGCTTTCAATTCTAGAGCACTAAATTCTACTTTTTAAGTAACATTTTAACATACTGAACTCATAACATAAGATTTATTTTCCTCTTCATGTGTGCAACTCTGCTGCCATTAATAGAAGTTATTTGTACATAGGGTGAGGAGAGTAGGCTGGGCCCACCTCTGAAGTCTACAGTCATCCAGTATGACTATGTGGAATGAACGGAGAATATTTTTGGAGGAAACTATTGGAGTTCTTTAAGTAATTTGGTTCAATCTTCTTAACTACAGAATTTTTAAAGTTACATATTATAATTATTTATTGTTCAGTCTTTGTCAGTTGTGCTACACAGACTAGTTACGTTGTAAGGTATTCCAAGTATATTTAATGAAATAATATTGCAAACTGCATTTCTGTTACAGACATGGAAGCTTAGTTTCATAAAGTATTAAACTTAAGTGACAAGAACCAGCTCTGCAAAAAACACGATAAGCATGTTTTTCACTTGAATTCTTTACAGATTTCAATATCTTTTCAATGATAAAGATCTTTCACACAAAAGACTGAAACATCTTTTCTATCACTCTTGACATTAGTCTTCACGAGATTTAAAACTCGTCTCCAAATGATTTTCCTCATGTGGATCTTTATTATCGTCTATGATACTTGGTGATAGAGGCATAACTGATGTACAGATTTAATATGTCTACCTCTACGATTCAGTGACTTTTCTCCCTGTACATTAGATTTAATTAACTCATTCTCTCTGAAAATATTCTCAAATTGCATCATTTGCTTTTGTAAAATATCTGAAACAGGTTGTGAAGCACAAACTTAAAAACTTGCCGATCCTAAACAAATTTAACAAATATGTATTTCCATCTTATTGTTTTAGAACAGACCATTGCCCAAACCAGCTCAAATTCACTTCTAGAACTACTCCATACAAATTACAACCTCTGAGATAATTTTCCTAATCCATCAAACTAACCACATCACACCAATCTTTCATCAGTCCCTCACTGCCTCCCCCTTCTCCACTGCATCACTTCCAAGCTTCCTGCCTTCCCTTTCTAAGCCCTGCATAATTCAACGCCTCCCTATTTATCTAATCTTGGATCTTATGTTCCTTCCCACCCGTCTCCAATCCTCCAGTAATATCAGTCCTAATACCCTGCTTCGTGCGCTTTCCCCACAACCAGCTCCTATGCATGGATGTCCCTTTGTGAATTCTGCCAGAATACTACTCTCTCCTCATTTAAATCCCTCTTGAAGACACTTCTGCGACACCTATAAGAAACTATTCAAATACATCAGTTTTTTTAAAAGCTCTTCTTTAATCCATCAACATATGCACTAGTCTTCACAAACTACATAATATTATTGGCATTGTTCCATCCTTCTTATCCAAGCCCACTCTAATGTCTTGTTATCCATTCATTGCTTCATGCCTGATATTAGTTTGTAAGTTTTTTTGGGCAATGGTCATGTCGTATCTGTTTTTAAGGCACCTTACACACCCTTGGTTGTGTGAGATAATTAATAACTAGCATGACCACAGAACTTAAGAGCAGGACTAAACATTGGCAAGACCCAATGTATATACAATCACTATCTAGTTAGTTTGGGAGTGGGGGAATTAATATTTTGTCTGTCACTAACAAAGCTTCATGGAGGCTAAGGAGCCAGGGGAAACATGGAGATAGCAAGACAAATTCCTAGTCTAGGATTTAAAGATGTTACTAGCACATGCTGTGACATTTTAAAAATCTAATGTGGATAAGGCAGTGAAAACTTTAACACACATTAAACTGGTTGAATTGAAGACTACACTGCCACTAGCGTTCACTAGCATCCAACCAACATGTTAAAATACAACTTAATAACTAGCGTTTTAAAAGGTGGATACATCTTTCATCCCAATTTAAACAACTCATTGTCTCTAGACATACCCCTAACTCTATACGGTTCATGGCTCTCTGAATCCCACCATACAACATAATTTCCCCGCCATAATAGTGCCTTACAAGCTTAGAAGTCCTGCAGAGTACTCTGCTCGCTTCCTCCCAATACATGCCAAACATGAGCCAAGAACCTTAATGCAAACTGGCAAGAGGGTGCAGAGGGTTTACAAGAATCTTCTGAGTCAGGTATGTATGTTTTAGCTCACAAAGGAACGTCACGTGAGCTCTCAAATGAAAGCAGTGCAGACTGATAATTCTCCAATTCCTACTTTTACCACAAATCCAGATAATCCACAGAGGGAGGATGGAAAGCAGGAATGGGGAAGAGGTAGGAGTTGCCAGAAACAATCAGATAGCTGACATGAATAACTTCCAGTACCCATCCGTCAGCAGGCATATGAATAGGATGATGCATGGGGGCACACGTGGGGTCATGTGCCCCCCAGATTTTTGGGTTGCACCCCCTGAACCTAGACAGGCTGGGTGGCCTGCTAAGATGAGTCAGGGGTAGAGGTGCACCCCCACTGAGCCCTGCTGCATAGGGCTGCCGCAAGTCGTATCACCAGCCCAAGCCACCCATGCAGCTTTGTCCTCTGCGCGGCTGCCCCACTCACTGTTCCCTGATTACAGCCCTGCCCTGGAGTGGTTTTGGTCAGACCCTGCCCCCTGGGCGGGGAGGGATTGGGTCCTGCCCAGCACTCACCCCACAGTGGCAGCTCCTGTGTTGTTGAGCTTGGCTTTCTGCTCTGGGCATTGCAACCTTTGGGGTTGCAGTGATACTCAAGTTTGGCCCCACCCCCATGACTGGACCAAATCTGTGAGAGTGGAGTCATTACCTGGCTTATGGGGTTGCAGTGCCACTCACTCAAATTTGACCTACCCAGACTCCCAGCATGTTGGCTGTGCCAAACCTGAGTGGCGCTGGGACCTCAGAGGTTGCAGTGCCTAGACAAGGGAGGAAGGCCCAAGCCAGCCTTGTGGGACAGGAATCACAAGAGCTGCCACGCAACCCATTGAAACATTCTGGTGACCCAATTTTGGGTCTTGACCCACAAGTTTCAGAAACCCTGGTATAGGGTACAACCTGTCCCTTGGCCAATCATGTCTGGCCAGAGGCTAGGACCCTGATCTTCTAGGTCTTCTGTCAAGGGACTCCTCTGCATGGTATAGCAAAACTCCTGAGGAGCTTCCAACTCATTGAAGAAAAACAAACTTTTTACAATATATTCATCTAAATCACACAGTAGAAAAGAAGCTGAGGACACCAAAGATTCTGACTCAGACCATGAAACAGTAAGAAGGAACTGAAGAGGTGTTGGTCCACAGTCCTTTATTCCCTTGGTTTGGAGCATGAAGCACTCCTCCTATAGTGCATATGCAAATCAATAGACACTGCCTACAAGAAAGTTCTGGACTTAGACACATGGGGCACGTGTGGAATACACATACAAACTCGAAGAAGAACCATTTGTTTCCAGTATTGTTATTTGCTAATACTTGAAACTCTGTTCTTTGATAATAAACATATTCTTGCTTGTACTATAAATTTAGCTCCGTGCTGTGGTGTTAAGCGAAGTGTTTATCCTAAGCTGAATCTTACAAGCTGGTGTGTTCTGTTCCTTTGTATATAGCAGGCCTGATAGTTCTCTGACTATTCAGAGGATAAAGGACTAGACACTGCAGGTGCACTCCAAACATTCTGGGGTTGGTGTGTGCCTATTACTACCCCTACTGAGAGAAAGCAATAGCTATGAGAGCCTGGAAGGTAATATTTGTGCTGTCAGAGGCTGTTGGTTTCAGGGAGATAATCCAGAGCAGGAACAGTGAAGACTCCATCACACTAATGGCAGATGGTGGTGAGGTGCCTCACAAGCCAGGGTATCCCTGGGGAGCATCATATATACGCATGCTCATTTTAGAGCACTCTGAAAGATGGCTCTTAAACAGGACGCTCTCCTCAATCTTAACTATGAAAGTCTCTCCTGCTCCTCTATAATAAGGAACTTTCCCAACCACACTACTCCACGCCCTTCCCCCCCCACCCCCCCCAAAAACAAAAAACAAAAATAAAACACGGGTTAAGGTAAAGAATACATATCGGTATGTAATATGGGATTCTGTTTTCTGTGGTCACTAAAGAGATTAAACAGTTTATTATTATAGATGACAATGATTGTCTCAGAAATTAGATTAATCAAAGTGGTCCAGTATCCTTATATTCACATACTTTAAAATGTTTGGCTTTCTTTTAAATTTAACCTGAACTCTAGATTTCCTACATTTGTGATCATTATGGCTATATTGTTAATGTAAGAGTTCGTTTTTTAAACTTCTAAATTACAAATATATACTGTGACAAAGCTCTTCCTCTACCTTGGTGGGTCCAGTGCTTTCTTCTAACAGTAGCTCAGGGAACTGCTTCACCCTTTAGGGTTCTTCCACCTTCTAGTGATTGGGGGGGCGGGGGGGATAATACAACCTTTCTAAAATGGCCGCTCCCTGCTGGCTCCCAGTCCTGTCTCTGGTTCTCACAGGCCCTTGCCTCTTCGCTGGGGCTCTTGCACCTCCAGTGAATGGCCAGTAGTGCGGGGGGGTTGGGGAGGTGTCTGGTCCCACCCTCGACTCCGGGCCCCAACCCAGGGACCCTACAAGTAGCAGCCTCATGCTGTGGTTTCAGGAAAACTGCTAGCTTCCTTGGGTTATTTCCCCATGCCCCTTGACTTAATGTCCATATCCTGCTCAGACAGGGGTCTTTCCTGGCCTCCTTGCCAGGGAAGGCTTTTAACTGCTGACAGCCCCACTGGGTGTGGTAGTGCCCAAACCAAATGTCCAGTTCAATCTCTCTCTTCTGACAGGGTCTCTTCCCTTAGGCCTCCAGGGCTGGGAAAGGTCCATTGCCCTCTTTGGGCAGGGTTTTTCCCTCCCCCAGTCTTTGTACCTGCAGGTTTCTCTTCTGCCAGCATTCTGCTCCTTCTCCTAAACCCTCATGGCTCTTGACAGCATCTTGCCTGCTCACACACACTGGTAGCTCACCTCACTCTCAACTCCAGCCACACCCTTTCTCTGGAGGGGAGGCTTTTAAGAAATCCTAGGTGGGGCCTTGATTGGCTCCAGGTGTGTTTACTTAACCTGGAGTAACCCCTGCTCAGCTACCAGGGAAAAAGGGACTTGCTGAGCCTGGGGCTGATATATTGGCCTTCTAGCATTCTCCAGTAGCCATCTAGTCTGACCCTGTCACAATACTTTCTCAACCTTAACTCTAGTTCAGTTTATTATTTTTATCTGGAACAGTACACAGACTGAGCTCCTAGTGTATATATTCTCACATGAATGAAAAAGACTGACAAGGTTAAACAAGTTAATATAATGTTCCATTAGTGATTCATTGGACACGCTCAAAAAATTAGGTTAGTTCAGTAGGGAAAGAAATGGAGCTTGACACGCAGAAGTGCTGAACACTTGCATTTTCTACTGACTTCAGCTGGAGTTGGGTGTTGTAACACATTCTGAAAATCTGTCTCATTGTAACTAGAGCTCGTCAAAAAACTTGTGACAGAACAGTTTTCTGTCAAAAAAAACCACAGTTTCCTCAAAACATTTAAAGGGAACATATTGATTTAGAAGGGAAAATGTTTCTGGGGAAAAAATATATATATTTTTGTTTCTACCATATTGAAATGTTTCCTTTTTAACATTTTTACTTTTATAACATATAAAAATATTAATTGTATTATATTTAAATATTTAATGTATGTAACAATATTTTAACATTGTACTTAATCTAAAAAATTACTCAAAACTAAACGTTTCAATGGTCCCAAACTGACAATTGTCAGAATTTTTCTTCTACAAGACATTTCAACCTTTCGTTCCAATTTGAAACATTTTTTTAAAATGTTGGAATTTTCCTCAGAATGGAATTTCTGGTTCCCAACTAACTTTAATCATGACTATCTGGACACTGTTCGCACAGCTGGTGGAGTATAAAGCCTGGCAAATGTCAAAGAGCAATGAAAGTTTGTTCAGTTTCCACATTAAATAGGTATTGGCAAGTCTGATGCACAAAACACAACTTCCTAACATAAAAATTCAACAATAAAACATTGCATATCAAAAACACTATTAGAAAGATTTGATTAATGATGTTTTACAAAATAAATCATTATATGACAATGGGTTTCAGTGGTTTTGGGTTTCTTTAATTTCACAGAAAAAAATCTGCAGGACCATAAGAAAATACATTCAGGTAAAAAAAAAGTCTCCATATAAATAGTCACAAGGAATTATTAATATTAGTGAGTAAAACAAAAATTTTAGAAAAGTTAAAATTCTAAGCCTTTTGTGGTACTTGGATTTCAAAATTTCATTCTGCAAAGTTCTTCTGCTTCCTTCAATATCATAAAGAAGAGATTATGATATGTAACCTATCATTTACATCAGCTTCTGTACCAGATGAATGGAGATAGCTAATGTGACACCAATTTTTTAAAAAAGGCTCCAGAGGTGATCCCAGCAATTACAAGCCGGCGAGCCTAACTGCAGTACCAGACAAACTGGTTGAAACTATAGTAAAGAACAGAATTATCAGAGATATAAATGAATATCATTTGTTGGGGAAGAGGCAACATGATTTTTGTAAAGGGAAATCACATCTCACCAATCTACAAGAATTTTTTGATGGGATCAACAAGCACATGGATAAGGGTGATCCAATAGATAGAGTGTATTAGATTTTTCAGAAAGCCTTTGACAAGGTTCCTCACCAAAGGCTCTTAAATAAAGTAAGCAGTCATGGGATAAGAGGAAAGATCTTCTCCTGTATCTGTAACTGGTTAAAAGATAGGAAACAAAGGATAGGAATAAATGGTCAGTTTTCAGAATGGAGAGAGATAAATAGTAGCGTCCCCCACGGGTCTGTACTGGGATCAGTACTGTTCAACATATTCATAAAAGTTCTGGGAAAACGGGAAAAACAGTGAGAAGGCAAAATCTGCAGGTAATACAAAACTACTCGACATAGTTAAGTCAAAAGCAGACTGCAAAGAGTTACAAAGGGATCTCACAAAACTGGGTGACTGGGCAACAAAATGACAGATGAAATTCAATGTTAATAAATGCAAAGTAATGCACATTGGAAAACTTAATCCCAACTATACATAGGGTATGTCTACACTGACGGCAGCAAATTCTCCACTGTAAGATCAATTTATCCGAATCGATTGAGCGAAGAACTGCTCAATCGATCCGGAAGTCAATGTAATAAAACCACCTCCTCAAAAAGTGTAGCACTATGTCGACTGGTATGCATTTCCAATCGGTGCAGCACCGTGGAGACAGTGTGCTGAATGGAAGTTACAAAGTTGACGGGAGTTACACATGCTACTCTGTGTAGTTTGCATAACTCCTGTTGACTGCCGCCAAATTTCGCTGGCAGTGTAGACCAGGACATATAAAATGATGGGATCTAATTAGCTGTTACCACTTAAGAAAGATCTTGAAATCATTGTGGATAGTTCTCTGAAAACCACTCAATGTGCAACGACAGTCAAAAAAGCTAACAATGTTGGAAATCATTATGAAAGGGATAGATAAGACAGAAAATATTATACTGCCTCTTTATAAATCAATGATACGCCCACATCTTGAATATTGCGTGCAGATCTGGTTGCTCCATCTCAAAAAACACATATTGGAATTGGAAAAGATGCCGAAAAGGGCAACTAAGATGTTTAGGGGTATAGAAAAGCTTCCATATGAGGAGAGATAAATAAGACAGACTTTTCAGCTTTGAAAAGAGACAACTAAGGAGGGATATGATAGAGGGCTATAAAATCATGACTGGTGTGTAGAAAGTAAATAAGAGAAGGTTACTCACCTTGTGCAGTAATTGAAGTTCTTTAAGATGTGTGTCCCTGTGGGTGCTCCACTCCAGATGTTGTTCACACCCTCACGTCTGGATCAGAGATTTCCATCAGCAGTGTCTGGTGAGGTTGCATATGCGCAGCTCGTCTCACGGTGTCGTTGGTGCCTCAAGCCACGCATGCGCGACCCAATCCCATCTGTTCCTTCTCTAACGTGGAGCGATAAAAGCAAGTTCCAAAGTAGAGGGAAGGAGGGAAGGTAATGGAGCACCCACAGGGACATACAACTCGAAGAACCTCAGTTACTGCGCAAGGTGAGTAACCTTCTCTTCTTCATCGAGTGCTGTCCCTGTGGGTGCTCCACTCCAGGTGACTATGGAGCAGTGTCCCTCACTTGGCAGAGGGAACTTCGGAGTTGTTGTGGTCTATGGCTGATAGCACATTTAGGCCTAAGGCTGCATCTGACCTGGTCAATGGCATAACATTTGGCAAATATATGTATAGAGGCCCACGTAGTTGCTTTACATATATCAGCTATGGGAACGCTCTTAAGGAAGCCTGTGGATGCTGCCATTCCTCTGGTGGAGTCCGTTCTGATTCCTTGCGGGGGTTGCACATTCTTTAGCGTGCACCATAAGTGGATGCAGTCTTTTATCCACTTGGAAAGTCTCAGATTAGTTATGGTCTCTTCTTTAGAATGTTCTGATATCGATACAAAGAGTCGATGTTTTCCTGAAGGATTTCATCCTATCCAAGTAGAATGCTAATGCACATCTAATGTCCAATGTGTATAGTGACGTGCTTCATGCATTATCGTGCAGTTTCGGATAGAAAGTAGGTAGGTGAATTGGTTGGTTAATATGGAATAATGAATTGACCTTCGGCAAGAATTTTGGGTGAAGACGTATCGTGACTTTGTCTTTGTAAAAAATTGTGTTTAGTCGGTGTGCCATGAGTGCCCCATTTTCCCCTACACATAGGGCAGATGTTATGGCCACTAAAAAGGATGTATTCATGGACATATGAGAGAGGGAACATGTCACTAGTGGTTCGAATGGATGTTCGGTGATGGTGCACAACACTAAGTTCAGATTCCATGTTATAGTGGGCAAGCAGATCTCGAATGTGTTTTATATGCCACAAAGGAATAGTTTGACCATCGGGTGAGTAAATATTGTCTTGTCTGCTATGTTCAGGTGGAAAGTAGCTATGGCAGCCAAATTAACTTCGACGGACTTGAATGATAAGCCTGAGTTTTTGAATTTGAGAATGTATTCCAGAACAGTCAGGATTGAGGCTGACACAGGTAAGATATGTCTGCTTCTACACCATTCGTTGAACCTGGTCCATTTTTGGAGGTAAGTTTTGAGAGTTGTTGATTTTCTGCTGTTTAATAACACATTTTTTACTTGTGTTGATCCTTCTAACTCTTCCTCTTGGAACCATGTAGGAGCCATGCCATGAGATGGAGTTTGTCTGTGTGTGGGCGCAGAGTCTAACAGTTATCTTGGTGGAGTTGGTCTCTGTGTGTTGGAAAGATCACCGGTGAGCACATGGACATCTGAAGCAGGTAGGAACACCACACTTGTCTCAGCCATGCGGAAGCTATGTTCGAACAGAGCGAAAATAATCCTCATATTTTGGGTATGACTTGATATGGGGGAAAATGTGTATAGTAGATCTTTGTTCCAGCTGATGAGGAAGGCATCGCCCATTGATCTGATACCCAGGCCCACTCTGGAGCAGAATAGTGGGCATTTCCAGTTCTGTGGGGTTGCAAAAAGGTCACTGGTTGGACGGCCCCATCGCCAGAAGATTTCCTGTAGTACTGTCTCATTTAGTTCCCATTTGTGTTTCTGTGCAAAGTTCCTGCTGAGGGCATCTGCATTTATATTCTGGCATCCTGGTAGGTATGAAGCTGAGATACTGATTCCATGACGAATGCACCATTTCCATAGCTTCATCGCCTCTCTGCATAGCGAATATGACCTGGCTCCCCCTTGACAGTTTATATAATACATGCACGCGATGTTGTCCATCATGGCTTTTGTTGTTTTGTTCTTTATAAGTGGAAGGAAATCTGAGCATGCATGGCATACCACTCGGAGTTCCAACAAGTTTATATGCATGCATGTTTCCATTTGTGACCACCTGCCCTGAATAGTGTGGTATGATAGATGCATACCCCATCCAATGAGGGATGTGTCTGTTGTGATTATAATTGAGGGCAGTTCCTGATAGAATTGGATGCCAGTCCTCATGTTGGCAGGTTGTATCCACCACAATAGTGAGTCTGATGTGGTTGGGCATCGTTAGCACTTTGAATAGGCCATGTCTGCGAGTTTGTATACTGTGGCCAGCCATGCTTATCTGTGGACGCACATGTCTTACTACATAAGTCATGGCTGCCATGTGGCCCAGAGATTGGAGACGTGGGCTGTCAGAGTAGGGCTGTTTCTTATTGAAGTGATTAGGCTTCTGATGGTGTCAAATCTCTTTTCTGGTAATGACGCCCTTGCTGATGTTGAGTAGAGGTATGCACCTACGAATTCTAGCTGCTGTACTGGGACCAGTGTGGATTTTTGATGGTTTATCATGAGTCCCAGGGCTTGGAATAGTGATGTTCGCTGAGTGGCTTGTAAGGCCTATATTTGAATGATTACTTTTATAAGGCAGTCGTCTAGGTATGAAAATACAAAGGCATGCATTTACAATGGCCAATAGCTTTGAAAAGACCCTTCGGTAATGTTAAGATTGCAGCAACCAAAGGGGTATGAGAGACTTATTTTAGTCGGTGCCATCCTCTTTTTGGTGGGCTTTTAGATGGCACTGAAGCCCTTTTTCTGAAGTGTTTATCTGATGGTAAGGGTGATGGCTCACGCCCAGGGTCTGAGGCAGGTCTCATGGAATTTTCCGTTAGAATCAATTTTAACACGAGTTCCCTGTCCTTTCTGGCTCTTGCCTTGAGGTTTTATTATAATGGGGACATTTCCGTGTGACATGTCCCTCATCGAGGCATCAAATGAATTCAGCATGGCCGTCCGATACCTGCATGACATCTCTGCACAAAGTGCATCTTTTGAAGCCTGGGGAACCAGGCATAATAACTGTCTGACTACTATGTACGCTAAAGTATTGGGGAAAGGATTTTTTTTTTTTAAAAGGGTAAGGAATTGGTAACTAACTAAACTAACTAAGTTAACTTTTATTCTATTCTAACTTTTTTCTCAGAACAAGCAGCTGAAGAGAACAGCTGTGGCTCTATCTTGGACCATGAACAGTTGAGAAGGAACCAAGGGGATTGGGTCATGCGCACGGCTTGAGGCACCAACGGTGCCATGAGACGAGCTGCGCATGTGCGACCCAAGTGGACACTGCTGATGGAAATCTCCAATCCGGACATCAGGGCGCACCAGACACCTGGAGTGGAGCACCCATAAGGTCACCACTCAATGAGGAAGGAAGTGTTATTTACTCATTCTCATAACAAAAACTAGGGGTCACTAAATGAAATTAATAGGCAGGTTTAAAATGAACTAAACTTCACACAATGCATAGTCAGATAAGTTCATGGAGGATACGTCCATCAATGGCTATTAGCCAAGATAGGCAGGAAATGCTGTTTGCCAGAGGCGGAGAATGGCTGACAGGATGGATCACTTGATGATTACCTGTTCTATTCATTCCCTCTGAAGCACCTGACATTGGCCCTTTGTCAGAAGACAGAATACTGGGATAGATGGACCATTGATCTGACCCAGTAGGGCCATTCTTATACTCTTATGCAGCTTCTAAGGCACACAAAACACTGTAGGTTTTATGCCAACAGGGAACTAGCCAAAAAGTATGGCTAGACTTAGTGTGTCAATGGAGCAGGCAAAGTATTTAATCCTCCAAAGAGTTATTCCTTTTATAATAAATTAATTAGAGGACCTCAAACAATTCCACCAACACAGCACATATTTCTGGATCAACAAGCAACCAGTTGTGTTGGCCAGGCCAAGAACAATAGTTTGATAACTAAAATCTAAACCACTATCTGAGACCTCCACTATAGAGATAGATTTCAGTGTATTAGGCTATCAAGAATTCAGAGCAACAGTGATAGCTTAACATCCTGATGTTTATTCTGCTGTCACTTAGACATCCTAGCATCCTAGGCTTCTAGGGCTGTAATTGTGTTAACAAATGCATGGGAAACATCCAGCTTTAACATTCTGTAACACCTTGGAGGGTTGTTCCTCAGAACTTAACCTATGTTTGTTTGGGAACATCCTGAGGCCCTTTTGCTGTAACATGTAAGTGTCTGAAGCCTATCAAGAATACATTTGTTGTGTAAATCAAGGAACATCCATTGTAAATAGGTCTCTGATAATGAATGACAGTGGAACCCATATTAATGGTTAATGCTACCCTGGTATCTGTTTTCTTTCTAAGATTGAAGAATGTAGTATTTGGTAGGTATGTGATCCCAGTTAGTGAATTTGAGAATGTTCTGTTAGAAGTAAAAAGTTAGTTTGTGTGATTGAGGAGTGAATGAAGTTTGTAGAAAATAAGGAGATGGAGAGGCAGCAACCCTAAAACTCCATGGCAGCAGGAGAGAGGGATGATGCTTCATTTAAAAAAAAAACTTTTACAACCCAAACAGCCGAAGAACACAAACCAAGATAACCCCCTAACATGGAGGAGTTAACAACCAAGGACAGGAACAAGACAAAGTGTGAAACAGGAATGGAAGGATAACAGAAGGGGTCATGTTTGCAACATCATGAGTAATTGACAATCACATCAAACACAGAGATAGTATGGCATGGTGAAATCCATAGAATGGGGATGGATTACTATAAACATTGTGTGAAAAGATGAGGACTTCTGGTTCGTTCGGCAAACTCCAAGGAGCATGGAGCCCGGCTCCATCCTCATGCCCAATCCACATGGCCAGTGGCTCGGCTTGAGCAACACAGCGGCTGGTAATTATATCCCTCTTGCAGGAGGGAGAGGGAGAGTGTGTGTGGGGGGCAGGGGGGAGCGGCGGCGGCGCACAATTCCTTTTTGGAATCTCTGTATTCACAATAAGCGCGACATATTGCCTTACTCCTCCCCGAATAAGATCCTGCTGTTTATTTCATTTATAAGTGTAACAGTTGCACCTTGCATACATTAAAAAGCCATAAGCACTTGCTCATGCGGCCGCAAAAACAATTACTAAATAGCCAAGAAACACAAACAAAAAAGGATAGGCAGAAATAACCCTGAAATGTGTTCCCTTTTCATAGTATTTACAATTAGTGCTGCACTTGGTTTTTTGAGGGGTTTAGGGAGGGGGAGGGGTTATAAGGTAAAAACAAGTAACAGCAACTGATCCCATAAAACAGCAACCTTGCTAACTCATGTTTTAGTACAGAAAACTTGTCTAAAATCACAACACAGCACGCAATAGCAAGGATCAAAAGTGTTAGTATGTAACAAGTCAAAGTACTAAGAAGTTCACATTATGCAACTCAGAGATTAGGGCAGATGGAGCACAGCATTATCTGGACTGAAGTGTTTGGTGCACAAAAGGTCCAAGGCTTATAATGAGCCCCTGGTGGGTACTACAACATATGGAACAGAGATACTATTTAGATTGCTCTCTACATACATGTTTTGATTTCCTAAGCTTGCCTGCACATTAGAAGACACTGTTTATCAAGCAGTCTGCAGACTCTCATCAAGTAATATGCAGAAAGCCCCAAGTTACAATATATTTGCAAATCTAAGCACTTAAACATTACTCACAGAAGTGTGATGGGAAAGACAGCAGTAAAAACATGGTGTTAGCAGTCATCCACAAAGGAAAGAAAATGATCCCTGATGTGCTTTTACAAGAAAACATCTGGGGAAGAAGAGGCAAGCAATCACAGCCTACAAGTGAAATAACTGCAAAACCAAAAATTGTATCAGTTTGTTTTAAAACAATCTGTTTCCTTCTCTCTTCTCCACTTAAAGTGCTTGTTTAGGTCAAAAACAA
Source organism: Emydura macquarii macquarii (assembly GCF_026122565.2). NCBI lineage: Eukaryota > Metazoa > Chordata > Testudines > Chelidae > Emydura > Emydura macquarii. The sequence continues at coordinate 16,087,566 of NW_027132773.1, forward strand.
ATGACTATATTTATATTATCTTATCTTCACAAACTAATGAAATATCTATTTTTGGGGGGGGTCAGTTTATCAGCCCTGGAGGTTCCTGCAGCCAGATGTGGCTTCAGATCTCCCCGATGCTGCTGGGAGAGCCCCAGCCAGGGGCCCCAAGCTAGTCCCAGCAGGGCTGTGACGCTCTCAACAGTGCCAGGGAATTCCAAAGGCTCCTCCAGCACCTGCAGCAGGAGGAAGCATCGGAGGTGGATCTGATCTCCCCCATGCTGCTGGGAGCACCTGAACCTGGACGGAACTAGCAGCACAGGGAAAATCCAAAGCCTCCTCCAGCTGCAGGAACCTCTGGGGCAGCTGCCCAGCCCTGGAGCTTCCTGCAGCAGGGGGAGTTATCGGAGATGGGTCCGATTTCCCCCAAGCTGCTGGGAGCGCACCTGCAGACAGTACCTAGCTGCTAATCCTGGATGGGCTTGGGCTTTCCCAGCAGCACAGGGGAGATCAGACTCATCTCCCAGAAGTAAGGTGGCAATCCTGACACCCTCCTACAACAGGTTTGTGATTTTCCAAGTATCCCATTTTGGGTTGGGACCCCCACCATGAAATTTCAGATGAAAACATCTGTAATTGTGAAATTGACCAATTTTCAAATCCTATGGTCATGAAATTGACAAGAATGAACTGTGAATTTAGTAGGGCCCTGTATACAATAATATGGGGTTACTTACTGCATGCATGTGTTAATTTACTAACAGGGCTATTAGGAAACAAGCAGGAAGACAACACTATGGGTCCAGATAAAACACCTTCTATTAAACAGGTCAGGAGGTTAAGAAACAATACCTGTGCTACCAGCCGTGACGATACTACTTTTTGGTTCCAAGTTTCACAGATGTTTTGCCAAGGCTGGGAGTGGACAAATCAAAAGGATGTGAAACTATTAAAAAATGAGTTGCTGGGGGAGAGGGACAAAAGCAGCTGTCACCTAAACTCCTCACAAGGGTCAGATTATGCACATGCCAGCCCTGCGAAGGAGGACTGAAGCAGCTGGACCTTCCTAAGCTTTCAGGGGATGGCAAACCTTAGGTAAGATAGTCATGCAAACAGACTGTTTAGTTGTTTTAAAATCCATTTTTCTGCTGTGTTCTTACTGTTAAAAAAAAAAAGGTGTTGTTCAATCTTAAGAAAACTGACTGGTCACTATATTAATTCCTGGTCACATCTCCCCAAGGGAGGATTTGCAGGTGCTAAGCCCAGCTGGTTCTGCTGAGAAATGGGTACACAGTTGATACACAGGGCACTGTAACCTGAGTTGGTACACAGGGCACTGTAACCTGAAACCAAGTCCCTGACTGGGAAAATCACAGGATTCTACCTAAGACAGGTTAAGGCAAGAGGCCTAACACCTGAGAAGGGGTGAATTCAGAGGCACGAGAGAGGGTACCAAGGTACAGCTAGCCTTGTAACTGTTTCAGCAGAATTTTTAGAGGCTATTTATGTAACATTATAAAAGTTCACCTATGCACAAACAGAAGTCATCAGTCATTTTGAGGACTCAACATGGTCAAGTCTCACAAAAATCAAAAGACAACTGTGACCTTTTAACAGGTCAACAAGATTATGCTGTAGCTATAGCATTTTACCAACCAGCCTCAATCAGTACACATGATGGACAGTGCTCAATGAATGAGGTAGTTGCTCACTATTAGCAGTAACAGTTATCCTCAGTGGACCAGCTACTATAGGAGGTGGTGGTAGTTGATTTGCAGATAGATTTGACAGGTTCCGAGTCACTGTGTGTCATGACCCAAGGATCTTGAACCCAATTCTGCAAGGTTTATGGGAGCAGCCATGTTCCAACCCTCCACATATCAGCCTGCTGACAATAGCTTACCTGGGACACAGGAACCTCAGCCCCAATGTGAGGCTCTGCCCCTGAGGTCCAATTGGCAAAATGCTAGAGCAGACTTGGGCTCAGACTAGGGGGCTGTTTAATTGCGATGTAAATGTTCAGACTTGGGCTCTAGGACCTTGTGAGGTGGGAGGGTCCCAGAGCTCGGGCTGCAGTTGAAGGCCGAACATCTACACCGCAGTTAAACAGCCCCTTAGTCCTAGCACCGCAAGCCAAAGTCAGCTGGAGTGGGCCAGCTGTGGGATTTTAATTGCAATGTAGACATACCCCTTAGATACCTGAGCTCTAAGCCTACCTCTGTTAGATAGGACCTTGAGTAACCACTATGCTTCTGTAAAAGAAGAAGCTGATACTTGCTTCCCTTATAAGGGTAGTGCATGAAGCCTTGCTCATTAATAAGTGCTGTAAAGTGCACAGAACTATTAACACCAGTCAGCAGAAGAGGTTAATCTAAAATTCATAGGGTAAAATCTTGGTCCAATTAACAAAACTTCCACTGACTACAATGGGTATCTCTCATAATCTGATTCCCAGCCAACGCACTTTCTCCTTGGCCATTTTGATAAGAAGATGAGCAGAGCCTGCAGAAATCAACCAATCACCATTTCGTCTCTGTCCCAACCAAAGGTTCTGTTTGATTGCTTCAGAACAATGCAGAAGGTCCAGTGTACCATGAGTGTATGTTCCATGCAATTGGAATGTTCACAAAATTAAGGTACAAGTCTTTGTACGATCTGCTGTACATGTGCAAATAGTGATCTTCATAGTTTGTAACAACCAAACCTGTACAGAGACTTTCCTGAGAACAGCAAAAGGCATCTGTCTGACCACAAGCATATCTCCCTGACAAATGTCAGATTCCTACTCCAAACCACAGAAGTACTAAAGCTGTTCAAAACTAGTCCAAACTTCTTTTAATATTAGCAAAACTACCTATTTGTCAAGATACTCTTTCTTCAAAGTGGTTGAAAGATATTTTGTTCAAACTTTCCCTTACAATTCAGTCTCAGGTAGAGACCAAGCATAAAAAACATCAATTGAAAAGGTTAAAGTTTGGTAAAGTTATAAGCAACTGAAAACAGGTGGTTATAATGGAAAATGTTAGTTATTCTTCATATTGGCATCACTACCATTCCACCTGTTTTAAATCACAACAGTTAGCTGAATATTAAAAATTAACTGTTGAACAGGTGAAAATCTCCAAATCAGAATTTTAAGCATGTTTTTCAATAAAGTAAACAGATACTCTATATTACATCACTGTTCCACTTCATATGAGAAATGAGGTAAGAAACCCTAAAAAAATATAAGGGAAGTAGCCATCCCGACTATTTCCAACATTTTTCTAATAATATCCATATTAGCGTTATTTTAATCTAAATGTAAAACTAAACAAAAAGATTTTTGTTCTAGTCTACACTTTACTGGAATCTGCTCTCACACAGCATAATTTTAATTACTACAAGCCAACCAGCCTTCCATAATAGGCAGATTAATTTTCCATCATTATGAACTAAGAAAAAGCCTTACTAGTACAATCATGATACAGAAAATCAACAGTAAAATCTTCAAAGTTATAACCTTACCAAGGGAACAAGACCCCAAACTGGAGTTCTCAGAAGCAAACAGATGAATACTATGATCTTTGAGACACCAGGCCAATGCTACAAAAATATCACAGATCAGATTAGAACACAATGATCACTAGCCTTGCCTATCACTGATTCATTATTGGAAAATACAACTCACTGAAGGATCAATTCTTCTGCTAAAGTACCATCACCATATCCCATCCATGCAAAGATTGCATATCAAACCCACACATTCAGAATGTAAATGGGTCAGGCTGTTACTAAAGATTGGGAGGAATTCATTGCCTATTGCAACAAATTAAATTGTGTGTCAAACACAAATTCTACCCCTCTAGACAGTCATCCATTTCTGAACAGAAGGATTTATCTTTGAGACAGGGAAAACAAGGAGAGAAGAAACAGAATTCCATGTGATGGTTACTCTCAGATTAGTTACCCTTCTATTCTGAACTGAGGTATTCACGTTTTTAAGCTCAGCAGACCATTCCCAAGCACACATAAATGCAAGAAAGAAAAGATATAGCAAATCAACTAATTTTCTGCAACCATTGAGCCATGAAAAATGATCTATGTATGTTAGCAGGATTTTTATATGGTACTTCTTTTTCAAAAAATAATGCATTTGAGCTTTTCATGCAATTCTGAGCATTAATGTCCTATGCATGCACACTTATTGGCCTAGCAAACTTTAGCTTTCTCAGGCTCCAGGTCAGAATATTTTGGGCTAAGCTGAGATCTATTTCCAAAACATAGAAAAATGCACAGCTTTAAAGACAAAGAAAGATAAATCTCTGTACAGATTAATGAATGCATTTATATACGCCAATTTAATTTACTTCAGTTTTAGAAAAGGTTTAGATGAACAGTATGGCAGGTATGTCCTATTGCACTTGATTTGATTGTTTTCACGTCAGCCTTTAAGTTGATTCAAAGCATTAAAAACAGGTTAATTTGGCAAATGAATGTGAAGTGCCCACTGTAAATGCCAGCAGCTGCTGTGTTTTGGCCTCAGGTAGACATTGTAAATGAGATGTTGCATCTCAATGTATTAGCTTTGTATAACATTTACATTAATATATTTAACAAACTTTGGATTTTTATCCACTCCTTACATGAATCTACTTCCCCTGTAAAGCCACTTCTCCTGTTCCCACCTCCAAGAAGACTCCAAAAATTCTGCACTCCAGTTTATAGCACTGCCACACGATTTGCTATTATTCAAATTTATGCAAATCCAAACAAAAAACAATAGCCAAATAATTAATGTTTATCATTTACTTTTGCTTAAATAAAAATAAGTATATATTCATGAAGCATAAATAATCCTTGTTATACAGAAAATGAAAAACTGCCATCTCAAAATATGGAAGTCTCCGAATCAGACTTTTCCAGCACGTTTTTCAGCAAAGTACTCATCTTAGCACAGCATGATAGGAAAGGAAACTTTGAATTCTCCTGGGTTTATAGACAATTAATATCTGAGAATATTAAAGCAAGCTTCTCTCCTGTGAAAGTAGCCTAAAGAGATCAATGTTCATAATTTAATAACTTAGTAAATGTTAAATTTACTTTAAAAATTGTACCCAAGGAAGAAAACTAGTCCTCCCAGAACCTCTGTAATGAAAGAGTTTTGCGGTTTTTAATAAATGAGATAAACTAGAGAAATATATTTGTCCAAAACCAAAGACGGAATCTGACTAAATTCCCTAAAACATACTTTTCATGCACCTCGCTACAAGATACCAAGGTAAATATTATTACTGTATATTATTTGCTAATGATGCAAAATCTACTGTCATACTATGGAACTAAGTGTTTCTGCAAATTAGTTTCTCGTCTTAAGTCATTAGATTGTATCAAATTTTGATTTTTTTGAAAAAGATTTCCTTTACTGTGACTCATTAAATTTTATCCATGAACATTAGAGGGCACTGTGGGACTGCAACAGCAAATATTTGCTGCCATATTGATATTGAATCTGATATTCATGGCAAGAAGCATGCTTTGCCAGTTGCCACATCCACTTCGTGATATTGAAGGATAAACATACCTCACTGAAGTCTATAATAATTAGTAGTAAATATTCTTTGGGAAATATATATTAACTTTATTAATTCTCTAATCTGTTTTTCTGCAAAGTGTCCAGAAGTCATGTCACTGACATCAGAAGGAAGGCAAGAGAAAAGAGCTACTATTATTTTTCACTTGTAAATTAATTCATTTGTAAATCGTAAATACGTTAGATGGACTGCAAGCACCACTTTACCAAGGCAGAAGATACATTATCCAACTTGATAAGATGGGAGATGTCGTATTCTCCTTCATATCAAAGGATCAACATAACAAATCAGTGAGATACTAGTTAGAAGAACTTGATCTTCTTGGTGCAGATGGCAGAATATTGTGAAATGTTTTGTGGAAACATATATAACTGTTAGAACAACACAGCCAGTTTGCCAAATATTTTAGATCCTCCAATGTACACTGCAATCTATTCAAATTCACTATATTTTCCTCAACTGATGGCAGAGTTATTTTAAAATAAACAAATTGTAAAACAAAGAAATACACATCTGCACAAGCAAGAATATTTACTCTGCAATGACTGAAATTAAGTTGTTTGATAACTAGTTAACAGGAAGGTTTTGTTGTTCAATTTATCTAATTATTATAATTCCTGGTATGTATCCTGTGTAAATACATATCATCAATTAATTTTGTTCTTATAGCATTTAGAAAACTGACTTTCAAATTTTGATAAATTTACCCTCAATACAAAAGAAGCAGCTGCTTAGAAACTAAAGGTTTTCAAAAAGAGGGGGGAAAAAAACCCCGAACAACCTCTATATAACACATGTTAGTAGGGACACTAATTAGAACCATCACTAGGCTTAACAGGTCCTGAAGAATCTTATAATGCAATGCAGTCCATTTGGCATATTGAATTATCTTTTTAATATGAAAACCCACTGCTGAAATAAGAAACAAACTAGAAGATATGGGTATTTCAGAAACCATTTGAAGCCTCTACATGTTAAGGACAAAAGTTACCAAAAATCCCAAATAAAAATTCCAATTATGTTAAGAACAAAGAACTACTAGTTTTATCATTAAAGGACAAATTGAATATGAAGAGTTTAATATTTTTTCTCATAACTGTTTATATACTATGCAATTTAACACAAAGCTGGATATTTCTCACTTCTATATACAATATGTAGTCATTTCTCTAACAGAATCTGGTAATTTCTTTCAATAACCAGAAAATATTCAAAAGGTGTTAACATTTTAAAATTGAATAAAATAACTTAAAGATTGAAAAGTCTAATTGCTATTTTTCTTTTCACATTCTAACTAAACAATGTTATGTTCGTAAGACTTACTGCAGAGGAAACTAAAAATTATGAATCACTTATGCCACCACTACACCTAGGGACAGGCCTTCAGCTCATGTCATAGGTCCTTTGGTTTCAATGGGCCTATAAAAATAAATATCTGCTGAGGATCTGCCATTTTGTATGGTTTGATATTGCAGTAGCAAGAGAAGTGTGCTTTGAAACTTTGTCAGAGGCAACAAGGATTACAGAATGTCATTACATGCACTCACATTGCTCCTCCAGAAACAAAGTGTCTAAAGTTGAGTGAAACTCAAGGAAATGTCATTTATTTTGTCTTGTTTGTCAGAAAGTAATAATTAGTTTATACAGTGATTTTTTAGCTGAAGAGCTCAGTGCTACAGAGCCAAGTCTTATGACTTTCAACCCCAATGTCCTATCTACTCAAACATACAGTTTCTACATTTCATTAGTTTTATTTGTACTTTAGAAAATCACTAAGGAAATGCATTTCAAAAGTCTCAAAATAGATAGGATTTATTTTTATTATTATACTTTTGTTTGCTTGAAGGTACCTGTGTTTCAATCCATACTGTGGGGCTCTGAAGTGCACAATGTGCATTCACTGATCTCAGGATAACCTCAAAGCATTGTATCTTTGATACACATTATCCATCTACATGCATAACGCCAATCCACAGAATCATAATAGTCATAAAATGGTGTATATTCTATATCATTTTAACGCATTTATTCATTGCTTTATGGCAGCGCCTAGGAGTACTAGTCAGGAACCAGATCTCCATTATGTAGGTACTATATTAACACGGAACAAAAAGATAGATTGTTCACTCTCTGGGGAAGGGACTAAGACAGGAGACAACAAATGGATAGAGACAGAAGGACAACACGTATTGGCAGCATGATAGACAGTGGTCTCTGCACACCAACACCACTGCCAGGTTTTTGGTAGACAACGCAGCAAAGGAGAGTTTGAGATAGAATTTGAAAGTTGATAATGATGCTTTACAGATATTCATAGGAAGTCTCTCCCAAGCATATGGGACAATATGGGAGAAAGCATAAAAATGCTGTTTGCAAATATAAACAAGTGGGCAGAGGAGGCTGGCATAATTCACCTATGATCAGAAAACATTGACAGCTCAATAGCAAATATGAGATAATAGGTAGCATGGGGATTGACAGTGAAAGGCCTTGAAAGTAATTCAAGCGCTTGTGTTGGATGCGAAAAAGAAGGGGGAGGCAGTGGAGTGATTCAAAAAGAGGGATGATGTGGCCAAAGTGATGGGCTAGGAAAACCATCTTTACAGCAGCATTTTGAATAGACATGAGGACAAAATTGCATTTGTCAAGGCCAAAGATATGACTATTGCAATAATCAAGGCATTAGGTTATGATTTTATAATAAACCTCTTTTCTAGTGAACTAATATCCACAATTCCTTAAAGGTTAAAAGGAACCATCTTCACCAGTATCTTTTGAACTCCAACATACACAAAGTTTATCCAGGGGGTAGGGGGAATTTTAATTTTAATTTACTGTTTCCTACAGTAACCCAAGAACTATGAAGCAGCTTTTCCAGTTCACCAACCTCATAGTCCAATGTCCTGATGTACTGAGCTAGCGGCATTAGAACCCTTTAAGATCAGGAAGTCTACATGAAAAAGATAATTACAGACCTATAAAATATTGAGTAATTTTAAAAGCTATTACTGGGTTATAGCTTACAGAAAGTAAAGCATGAATATAAAAGCAAAGAACCACTGAATACAAACAAAATTACTTTTCCCACGAGAAAAGGTAAGAACAACTGAGAGGAAATTTCTAGGAACCTTTTTCAGCCTAGTCAATTATAATATGTATCCTGGCCTTGAGGAAGAGAAGCAGAAATAAAAAAAAACAGGCTAAAGAAGGACCAGAAACAAGCAGCAAGTGCTGAAGATTACATTTTCAGATTACCAATTCCATAGTGAGAAATCTAGCCCTGCTTACTATGAACTACATAAAGATAATACTATGAAACTTCCCAGGTGCCCAGGATGTGTATGACAAGAAAGATGTGAGACCTGAAGAATGCTAAAGATTCCAGTTCATTAGTCTATGTGGGAAAAACATATAAACACAAAAATAAAATGAAAAGAAATTCAATAGATTAAGGATGACTTTGAGGATCTGGTTAAAGAAGAGAAGAGTAGGTTGATGCAAATTATCTTCTTTGAGTCTTCTGGGACCAAGGACAATGTAGGAAGGAGGATCCGCTTGAGAAGTATTGTGCTGGAAGGGGCTCACAGGAGCCCCTTGTAAAACATCCCCACCATGGCAGCCATTTTCTAATTAAAATAACCCTATTTCTCCTCCACTATTGGTTGTTGTTACTGCTGCCTCCTTTACATGTGGCAACTGTTTCACCAGATTCCTCTGCTCTAATCAGTGTCACTGAACCATAGCAAACAGAGGAGGCAGAAGAATACCTCACAACAGCATCTGGTCTCTTGCTTGCGCTTTCTTCCCTTTCCCTCCAATTCTGGCTTTAAACAAGTGACATCTGAGAGAAGTCAACCACCAAGAAGGAATCCTAACAGGGTAAGTGGCAGAGAGACCCAAAGGATGGGAGAGATGTCCTGCGTGACATAACAGCCACTAGAGACTTGCTAGTGTCAGTAAGAAGGCAGTCAGGTAGGTTAGTAAAAGGATTGTTTTTTAAGTATATAGAACAATTTTGAAGTTCTTTCAACATTTTGTACTCTTTGGGATGATTTCTTCAAAATCCCACTTATATGACTTCCTGTGAATTAGCTACATTCTGCAGCAGCTCGCCGTAACAAAACATGCCAGCAAAGCAAGAGCCAGCCAGCACAAATTGAACAAAAACAAAACCCTTCCTCAAACAAGAACAGTATATGTCTAAGATCACAGGCAGTATACACATGCCTCTCTGACCCCTAAGGTTTGAAACACTGTAGCACCTAACTCGTGTTTCTGCCAATGATTAGGGTGAGCTAAGTCTTATCACCTGCAGAGTAAAAGCACCGTGCAAGAGTCGCCTCTTCCTGCCTTCTGCCCAGATCGCAGACTCTCCAAATGTTAACGGCGGACCAAACCTTCTAATACCCTACACAGGAGAAGGGGACAGTTATGCTCAGGTTGGGCTCGATCCATTATTTTAAAAACTCCTACCGGGGCCTGTACCTGGGAAACCACCCAATACAAGCCATTTGTCAATTGGCATGGTCAAGTTATTTTCAGGTCACCTGCTGCGCAGCTTTCCCGGTTCGTTACCCTTCCCTGCTCCCAGTAACTGGTAACCGCGGAGTTGGGAGTGATTTCATTAGCGGTTAGTCTTTGCTCCCTCGCAGCGCTTGCTAGCGCCTATGGGCGGGGAGGCCGTTTGCGTGCAGCGGTTCCCAAGTCCCCGCCGCCAGGCGCTCCTCTCCGGGCTGTTCTCACACAGCGCGGTAATGCTACGCCGCGAGGCAACGGCGAGCTCCCTGCCCAGCGAAGCCGAAGCCGAGGCGCGGCGGGCTCTGGAAGCTGAGAGCACCGCGCCCGACCCAAGGGTTACGAGTGCAGCCGGGGACAGAAAGCAGCTTTCACGCGGGTTATTACTATGGCCGCAGCGCCACCGACCGGCCACAGCAAGCGCTCAGGGCTGCTCCCCCACAGAATGTGCCCACCCGAGAGCCTGCTCCCCCCACGCACCCGCACGGGAACTCCTCGCTTCCCCAATGGCACTGCTCCTCCAACGGAACAAACCGCCCCCCATTCTCCCCAGCAGCTTCCTGACCCCATCCCCCACACACAATGCGCGCGCCGCTGATGGCCCCGGGAGCTTTCTGATCTCTCCCGGCTTCCGTCGCTCTCTTCCACCTTCCCCGGAGCGTGCGGTGGTGCCACTTACCACAAGTTTTCAGCGCTTCCAGTTTGAATCCGCCACTGACGCGAGCTGCGGAGACGCGCTCGTTACGTGCGCGCACCTCCTGGGCCGGGGCCGGGGCCGGAGGGCGTTCGCAAAGCGAGGGGCGCGGTGTTGGTGAGCGGCCTAGGCTCGCTGGTGACGTAATCAGCACCGCCGTGTGACTCAGCACCCAAGAGACCCGTCACTTGGTGCCGCGCGATAGCTGGAGGGGAAAGGAAGGGGCGAGGCGGAGAAGCCCCTCAGCAGAGGGTGGGACCAGCGGGCGGGTTCCAGCGGCTGAGCTAACCAGTCTCACAGCTCCTCCCAACAGGAAGCCCGCTGCCTGCTGGCTCCTGGGCCAGTGCAGCCGGCAAATGCATGACAGTTTAAGCACGGGTTTGTCCTGCCACACGCTTTGGCTCCTAGTGCAGCAAATTGTCATGTTTGCTACCCTAGCAGCGCAGCACGTGCTTGTGGAAAATAGTTGGCTCAGGCGCTTTCGCTGACCTTGTCATTCAAGTCCCGTAATGGAGTGCTCAAATAGAAAGCCGGCTACATGCATCTGCCCTCACGCCTGACAATGCTCTAGCGTGGCCAGCTCACCAAATAGTTCAGGCTTAGGATGAAGTGGAGTTTGGGATGGACTTGTATGGCGAGGGACCCAGTACGTGCAGCCAGCGCTGTGTGTGTTTGCATGTTACTGATAAATTGGTAAACATGAGCTTGCAGGGTTCAGTGGGCAATAGTAAACATTGTACACTGGCAGTTCCGAGGGTTGTATCTGGGACTGGGGACAGCGGCTGGGGACATACCATTGCATAATTCCATGAGTGTCTGGGTAGAGGTACTCGCTCACTGAGTTGGGAACAACTTACATGCTATAGGCTGTGCATGAGCTGCCCAGGAGTGGGGGTTCTCACAACAAAGCAGGGTAAAGACCGGCTCCAAGAGTGAGGGATTGGGGTGACATAGTGATGCACCAGTCTAGATTGCAGAGGGGAACATCGCACTAGTTATAGAGATGCTGCAACTGCAGCTAGTATTCAAGCCATATACACATAGACAACCTCCCTGGTGCAGCCTCCAAACTCTTACCTCCTGCAGTTTGCACTGCTCCCTCCAACTTCTCTGCAGGTTGCTATATCCTTCAACAATTGTTGTGGTTTTTGTGCCAGAATTTGGTGACTTGCTGGGGACAAAAGTTACTAGTACATAGCCCACTGTAGGGCTATGGCTTTAGTGCCAGCCCCTTGCTGTGTGTTAAGTCTCTTAGTATTTCAAATATACTGGTCTTTGAACCAGTCTTCTACTTATTGTTTATGTTATGGCTGTTGGTGGGGGACTTGCTTCCACCCTGTTGCTGTCTTCATTCTGTTGGGTGGTGTCCTCTTGGTTCTCTGTGTTGCTCATGAACCACATTTTTTCTGACTTTCCTACATCAGGCCAGATGATGGCAGAGGATTTTTCTAAGTCTGCCTGGCCTTGCCTGAGTATATCAGCTACCTGCTGTTAAAGGACCAGTACAATTTTAGTTGCTTGATCACTGTCCTACAGGCCTAGCATAGCTTCAGCTGCTTACTTAGCTATTCTGACCCCTGTAGCATGACATCTTCCAGTTGGCGGAGACTAAATAACCTTACAGATGTCTCAATTTCTGCATAGTATGGCACCTAATAAGACAAAATACAGATACTGTATGCTTGCAGCTGCACATAGATAACAGTGATGGGATCAACAAGTTATCCTTGAACATCTGGGGTACACTGTTTTATTGCCAAGGGGCATATTTTTACTCCACCCCTCCTATCACTAGATGTTATTTTGACGACCCCAATTATCATGGTAAGAATGAAATGTAGTTAAGGGTAGAAATCCAATTTAGGTAATTAGCATATATGATAATGAGAAAGATAATTAGGTGAAGGTTGTTTATGGAAGGGTATAAGTAGTCACCACTTAGACAAAGGGGGGCGCTCCATCAACACCTGATTCTATGGGAGGTGCTGCCGGTTGGACTAGCGGATCCACTGACTCCCTGGCAGGGCCCCTGAAGAAAGCCATTCCTGTATACAGCCTTCTGAGCAACTGCTTAGCTCTCCAGGCTTAAAGAGTATGATATATTGTAGTTAATTTTAGGCTTTGTATCTAACTAGTATATTTATAGAAAACCTTGCATATTAAACCTTACTGATCTGCAAATCGGGCGTACCGTGTTTCACTTGTGTCCACACTGATCACAAAGTGTCCAGAATCAACCTCTGCCAGTAGTACGCCATTGTCCTCAATTGTGTCTCCACCTGTGTCCTGAGACTGTAGCTTAGCTACTTCATATGACCTGCATGTGTCTACGGTAGCCCACCTGAAAATACCAAGGGCAGGGCAGGGCAAAAAGGAGGATAAATTCTCCCAAAACTGGTAGCTAACACTGAAGTTAGATTCACCAATCAGTCACAAACAGTGCTTCTGATTCCCCACGCTGGTTATCAAGAAGCCCCAAAAACAAATACACAGCCCCTTTTATTGCATTTCAGATTGTGGCTCCCAATCAGCAACTAGTTTCAGTAAAGAGTTAAATTATTTAAAACTCCATTCTGTTTACCAAAATGTTCTCCTAATCCCCAAAGGATCAGCCACAATACCAGATCAATATTAGTTTGGATCTTACCCAAAATATCATGCTACCAGTCAGTCGTTTAGTATCTAAAACTAAAGATTTATTATAAAAAGAAAGAAACAAGATGAAAGATGTTAAATGATCAAAGCAATCAGATACATACAAATGACTTCAAAGTCCATATATATCAGGTTCTCAGCAGTATTAAGGAGTTTGCAGACTTCTACAGTTCTGCTGGAGTACATTCAATTCCTGGATGGGTCTCAGTCCTTTATTTCAAAGCTTCAGTTGTAGAATAGTTGATTCAGAGGTAAAAAGCAGGAATGAAGACAAAATGGAGATGGTGAAGCTGCATTTTATAATCTCTGCCATGTGGTTTGTACATCCTGTGTTTCAAACACAAGCTCTTAGCACATAGGCAGGGAAAAGCTCTTAGAGCTCCTGTCCACAGGCATGTCCTTATATGTCCTGATGACTCATAGGCTAGCCCCTGGCTTCTGTGGGTGGGCTCATTATATAGCTGATGGATCTCGGTGAGTCATCAAGTGCGCTGAACAATGCTGATGCTAATCTACCTGGGAGGTTTAACCCAGTAGCACAGCACAAGTTTTTGGATACAGATAATCACACATATCCATAACTTACAATACAAAGTTGATACATGTTGCAGTGTGAAGTTATCAGTGAGACATGGTATGCCCGATTTGCAGATCAATAAGGTTTAATGCACAAGGATCTTAGAGTTAGTTCAATACAAAGCCAAAAATTAACTACAACATATCATACTCACTAGACGCAAGGAATTATGTGTTCACTTCAGAGTCTGTACTCAGGAATGGCTGTCTTCAGGAGCCCTGCCCGGTGATAGGGCTGACAGCATCTGCTGCAGAATCAGGTGGCAATGAAACATGCCTCCTTGCCTGGGTGGTGGCTTTTTATACTTTTCTGTACACATTGTCCTTCCATTTGCTTGTCTTGGGTGATGTTCTCATGTACTTCACTTTCTCTATACTTCATTGTTAACACTAGATATATTTATGTTCTGACCATGATAAATTGGAGCAAAACAACATCTGGGAGATGCAGTGAGAAAGACCGTCCCATAACATAAAATGTATAAACTCTTATGCTTATTCATATTTATTTATGTGCAGCTGCAAACTAACAAACCATTTGCTATGTTGTGCCAAACCCACACTAGTTATTTGCTGTGGTGCGCAGAAACTAATATTTAGCACAAGGTTGTTTAGCACTTTATTGGTCTCTGCCAATTGTAAAAAGCAGTCAGGCTGCTGAGGCTAGGCCTCAAACAGTGGTGAAGCAACTCACCAAAGGTCAAGCAATTCAGTCAAGCAACTCAGGCCAAGCTGGACCTCCAACCATACCCTATACGTAAACATTATTATCATACTTAGCAAATTATAACCTTTCCAATGGTACCTTACATGACATGTCTTGCAAAAAACATTGCAATTTTGTCATATTGTTATTAATAGTATTATATAAATGGTCACTCATATTCCAGATAGTGTCACGCTTCGTATGACCTGTGTCCTGTTGCAACTTTTGCCATTTCTTTGTGTCGCTATTTGATAGTTGGACTCAGATCTGCTCGTCTGTGCATAATAGCCTCAGGTCCTTGGCTCCTTTGTTGTAGCAAGCTGCCTGCCTAGCTTAGCATTCTCTTAATTGTTTCTCTGTCCTGTCCATTGCTCCTCATTTGACTGCAGCAGATGAACACCATGGGAAGCAAAGTCCTAGTTCTGTAATCCAGCAATCCGTGTGCTGGACTACTATCTAGCTCCTGAGAGAAAGTATTGTGATAGTCCAAAATTGCCAGGTAGGAATCCCTTGCTGTCTGTTTTGCCTTTGCCATCAGCCTCTTTGCTGTCTTTACTGCTGACTCTGCCTTCTCATTGCTTTGTGGGTACCCAGGGGAGATGTCTTGTGCTCAAGTTTCCATTTGGCATTGAATCATTTTAATTCTGCTATGCTGTACTGTGGCCCATTGTCTACACATAGCATGTCAGTTATGGTATACTTTGCAAAATGTGCTTTCAGTTTCCTGATCATAGTTCTTGCCTTACTGTTCAGTAGATAGATTACTCCAGTCTCTGGAGGAGTTATCTACCATGACCAGGTAGTTCCTGTCAAGTGATGAGGTCTGTTCCAAACTTTTTCCAGAGTCAGGTTGAGATTCCATTTCATAGTAGAGTTCTGTTATCAATCACTATGCTGTTTACACACCAACCCTGTTCCATATATGCTCTTATGGGGCATTCATGCCTGGCCAGGAGATATCAATCAGGAAACCAGGGAGTGTACTAGCTGTGCTAGCAAATGCTATGAGCTGCTGGATTTACATCAAGTTCTGCTCCAAGGCCTTCTACTCACTGCACTGCTTCTAGCTGCTCCTCATGGGTGCTATACTTTAGGACTGGTGCCTTGTTGATGATTTTCTTTACATTTTCAAATGCCTGTTCTTGGGTCTCTGATCACACACACCTAATCATTGTGTGTAAACTGTCACAAGGGTTCACAGACTTCTGATGGGTATGCACAGAATCTGGACAGATAGTTGACCATCCCTATAAATTGGACTCTCTCCACACAATTGGGTCAAAGCATTTCCTTAATGATTCACAATTTCTCAGTGTCAAGCCAGAGTTCCTCAGAAATTAACCTATGTCTTATGCAGAGGATTTCAGTTCTACTCAGTTTCAGCTTGTCTGCACTCAGCCTAATAGTCTGCTTCTAGCACCTGTTTAGGAGTTGTTGCAGTTTAGTATCATGATCCTTCCTTGACCTCTCCTTTTCCTGCAATAAAAATATTATCAGCTAAAGTCTCAATGCCTAAGACTCCCTCTTATGCCTAGTTGAGTTTACACAGAACACCTCTGGAGCCAGGCTGATATCCATAGGCATTCATATCCACTGGTATCTGCCAAAAGTTATGGTAAAGGTTGTTAGGTGGCTGGGTGGCTCAGCTAGCTAGATATGCCAGAAACTCATTCTTGACATAGAATCAGAGAAATATAGGGCTGAAAGGGACCCTGAGAGGTCATGTAGTCCATCCTGTCACACTGAGGTAGAACCAAGTATACCTAAACCATCCCTGATTAGTGTTTTTCTAACCTGTTCTTAGAAACCTCCAATGACGCAGATTCTACAACCTCCCTCAGCAACCTATGTCAATGCTTAACTAAATTTTTCCTAAGTCTTCCTGGCTGCAGACTAAGATAATTACTTCTTTTTCTACCTTGAGTGGACATGAAGAACAATTGATCACTGTCCTCTTTATAATAGCACTTAATTTATATGACAACTATCATCAGGTCCTCCTCTCCCCCAGTCTCCTTTTCTTCAGACTAAACATACCTAGTTTTTTTTAACCTGTCCTCATAGGTCAGGTTTTCTAAACCTTATATCATTTTTGTTGTTCTCCTCTGGTCTCTCACCGGTTTGACCACATCTTTCTTAAAGTGTGGTGCCTAGAACACAACACGCTAAACAATTACCTGTTTTGTCTTACACACAAAACTCATATTAATACACCCGTGATGGCGGTCTACACACCCCACACAAAACATAAACTGATAGGGGGAGCCTGTGAGTATAGATTCTATACAAAATATACACACAGAGAAACTATACAAACTATGCATAGGCTGGCAATGTCTGGGGGCATGGGCAGGAAGAACTACTAAAAGACAAGATGGTGACAGACTCAGGATTTTAAAGGCTCTTGGAAAACCACAACTGTGACCAGTCAGCATATAGAACAATATGAAAATTAGGTTACACCTGCAAATCTTGAGCTCCTATGAATTCTAGAAGCATCTCTCTCTCTCTGTGTCCTAACCAAGTGAGGTTTTTTGGTCAGGCAGATATGTATAGTTTGTAAAATAAGTTCAACTTTTAATAATATTTAAGAACACTTCAGTAAAGCACCTTAAATTTTGAACATTTTTCAAATATTTTATAATCAGTCCATACAACACTCCACTGAGGTAGGTAAGCATTAATATCCCAATTTTAGAGAGGGGAAAATGAAGATAGAGAAGGTAAGGAGATACCCAAAGCCCCAGAGGAATTAAAGTAAAGTGTCTTGGATCAAAAGTCAGGGGTCTTATAATTCTGACAATTGCATGTGGGTCCCTGAGTTCTAATCATAGCTCTGACACTCACTCTGCTGTGGTCCTGAGTCCCAGTCTTTTCCTCATTCCTTTAAGCCATACCACCTTTCATTTTTAACAACTTTCTGAATATTGTATGTCAGTATGACTTGATACTTATGTTTCACTTAAACCATTAAATATAAGCATCTGTGATTTTCTTCTGTTATATTTCTCCCCTTCGTCTCCATTCTTCATGTTCTTTTTCCCCTCTCCACCTTGCTTCTCCTCCTCAACTATCTTCCTTTTAACTATTTATTTTGCTTCATCACTCTTTAAATCTCCCACATTCTCCTGTCTTCCAATCCCTGTCTACCAATTAGTGTCTCTTTATCCATATATTGACAAATCCATGAAATAAAAGCCAAAAATATTTTTGAAGAGTTAATCTTTAAAATTGCTTATACACTTAAAAAACAGGGATGAGGAAGAATTGCAGTCATGTTGACTGTCAAAACTTCATTTCCTTCTTTGAGAAACGGTTTTCTGAACCCAGACTGAAAGAGAAAAACAGTTTGATACAGAGGTGGCAAAATTTACTTTAGGAAGTAAAGATAAACATCAGAGGAATAAAAAGTGAGGATGAGTAAAGAAAGGGAGAAACTCCAAAAACTGAATAATTGATGGAAGAAAACAGAATAAATTGGTATATTTAGGATACACTAGGTTTGGGGATAATGTTTTGCTCAGATATCAAATGCCAGAGCATATAGGCCTTGAGTAATGCTTCTATATTTTCATCCGACTTAACACTTGGTAAAAGACATTCTTGTAGGGACCCAACTGTCCAGTCAACACCCTAATTCTCCATTGCTTGGTTCTCAGATTTCATTCCACCAACCACTCTAGCTCAACCAACACAGTAGAATTTCTAAGCTGCTGAGCTAGAGAATTAGCAAAGCAGAAAATTTAAATATGTTATTTCTTTAACAGGTTGTGTAACAGGGCACACTCCATCCCCAGCTGCCCCAGGGACCTCTGATTCTCTCCATTGAGTGGCAACATCATATGAGTTATTTACGTTCCCATTACCAATACAGTCCCATGCAGCAGTATTATATATAGTGCATCTCTATTTTTAACCCTGTAACCCACCAAGCTTGGGAGGAACAGCGTGTTCCCATCCTTGAGATGTCTGAACATACAGTATTCAGCTAGCCCTGATTATTTTTTATTTCTCCCCCCCCCCCGTACTTCTTTCCTGTGTCCTCCTTATATCTCTCAGCTGATGGACTTACTGGCTTATCCAGCTTCCCAGCATGATCAGCCAATTAGCTTGCACATCCCCAATCAGCCTTCTCCAGGAAGCTGATTGATGCCTAAGTGGCTCACCTGCTGGCTCACCTGCTAGCTTCCAGCACTCTGTCACAGGTTAATGTAACACAGGAATGGTTTCTATGAGTTAAATCTGGAGCTATACCACATGCAGTATTTGTGGTAAATGGACTGTGTTCAACAGCAAGCAAGACTCTGATTAGAATTGCATTAAATTTCCATTATGAATGCTCAATTCATGAAAAACGTGTATGTTTTATTTTGGGGAGGGGAGGCAGGTTGAGGAGATATTGCTTTGAAAACAATACTCAAAGATTTGGGAATGTCATAGACAACTGGACCTCCTCTCTCCCAAATTCCCAACATGCCCTGTATCTCTTCACGTACATTACCCTTTCAATAGTTGTCTTCTGTTGTGATAGTGCCCTGCAAACTCTCTTCCTCTTCTGACATTTTCAGGGCAGCAAGTCAGCACGCTGCTCCCTCCTGGCATCTTCAGAAGCTGATTTACTCCTTGCAGTTTTAATTTTGGGAAAGAGTGAAAAAAGCAAGCTCCATGCTTACCTTCAAGGGAGTGGGGCACCTATGAACTTTTTCCATTCAATAGGTGTAAGACACTTCAATCCACTGTAGCCTTCTCCCTATCTATGTGTGATACAGAGCTGGGTGAATAACAATTTTTTTTATTCATTTGACTCACAACTAAATGTTTCATTTAAATTTTAACCATTTAAAGGGTTTTGACTTTTTTATAGTTAACAGACATTTAAAACAAAAAATAACTTCAAACCAAAAATTCAAGATGTTTCATTTTGGCATTTTCTTAATGAAACTGTGTGAGTTGTTTTGAATTTTTGAGGGGGAGGGTTTTTGACATGAACAATTTGGTGAAACTGATACAAATTCATGAAATGCTTTGGTGTTGCCAAATCTGCATTTTTCACCATAAAAGTTTCAAATCCCACCCCAATTCCCCCCGAAAATTCATCCACCATGACTGGCAATACCATTTAGTATCTTCGCACTGCTAAATGGTGTATGAGGGGACAGCCACTCTCCCTAAAGATGTTTGTAAAAGAGAATGGTCTTCTCTTGCCTGTTCCCAAATTTGGGGAGGAAGAAAGAAGAAACACAGAAGGGCCAGTCAGCTGAACCTCTAAGACCAAAATTTTCAAAAGTGATGAGTGATTTTGCATGCTTCAGTTTTTGAGTGCCTTGCTTGAGACACCTTAAAAGGGCCTAATTTTCAGAAGGTACTAAAACCCCACAGTCTGAAAAATCAGGCCCCTTGGTGGCATCTCAGTTTGGGTACTCCAAATAACTAGCCACGTTTGAAAATCTTGGCCTATGTTGTGAGGTGGGTTGAAATTCACTGGTTCTGTAATGAAACTAAGCAGCGTTACTACTTTTAGTGGGAGTTTTAGACGTTTCAGACTAATGCAGTTTGAAATAGTCAATCCACTAAGTTCCAAAATTCAGGAGACCTCTTATCTTGTCACTTGTGCACATACAACTGCATGTGCATGTATAACTGCCAGGATAATCAGGCCCTAGGGTCTTACATGGAAATGTCAACTAACTAATTATTAGCAACACTTCTGATACCATTATAATCCAGTGTCAAAAACTTGCTTCCTAGAGAAGCAAAATCAGAGGTTTGATGTAGGTCTGACAGTCTGTCTTTTTTCAGTTTTCTATCATCCCAAGACATCATATAAAGGTAAAACTTAGTGAAATCATAAAAGCACTCACTCCAAAACCTAGAACTTCTGTGCAAGTGGCATGATGAGAATTCAGTGATATTTGAAATCATTGCTGAGGTCTGTGGGGCAATTTTGCTTTTGAAAAGAAAATTAGTTTAAGGACTCAATAGGAGGTAAAATACCGTATATTGTGTGTTTTCTCTGTAGTGGTAACTAGACTGTCACTTAGGCCTGTTGATGTGGATCACATCATAAATCAGAGAATCTTTTAGCTTTTTCACTGTGACAGAATGCAAGGAACTGTTAAAGCCATTGCCATTTTTTTCTGTCTAAAACATCAAGGATGAAATTTATCAGGAGTGTAGAGACACACCCTTTTAAAAAAAAAATTAAAGTTGGTGTTCCCATTTGCATTTTACAAGTTGAGTGCCCGAAGAATGCCCATATAAAATATGACATTAACCATGCCCATATATAGTAAAAGATGTTGTCCAGCATTGCAATGCAGAATTGCTTGTGAAAAATGTGGGGGGATATAAACCCTATCTAGAGGCAGACATCATCCCTACATAGTCCTTCAGAACTGATCTCAGAACTAAACAAAATGTTCTTATCTTATCTAAGGGCAGCACATTGTATTCACCCATTATTAGGACTAACACATAATGTACAACATATTCTCTATTATAGTTTTGAAGACAATTTATATTCGTTCAAAAATCTGGGAGAGCTTGGACGAATTCTTGTGTGACACCCTAAATCATAGATCCATCTGGGGTGCAATGGCTATAGGGAGGGAGGCAAGGGGACTCAGGCCCCCCAGATCCTGACTGGAGCTGGAAATTTAACTCAGTATAACATCCTGTATCCCACATTCACCACTTTTATATAGCTATGATATATTTTATACAAAGTATGCCTTATGAGGTATCATTTGAAAACTTAGAATCTGCTGAACATCATTGTCCTGTTAAAATGTGCGTAACAACACTGTGTAAAGCTATGAGATTTTACTATATATTTTTTACTAAAATATGTTGTAATTCTGGGGTACACGCACAGACTAGCTCCTCAGAGACAACAAAGGACTGACCAAAGGTGTCAGAAAACTATTAAGTGCTGAAGCAACCATTTGCCAGCAGGGGAGACAGTAAACAAAAAATTTACATGTCCTCTCTAATGACTCAAATGTCATGTATGCAAAAGATATAAGCAAAAAATTTACAATTCACCTAAAAGCCATTTTGAATCTCACATACACAGGGGACTGTTTTGTCTACATGCCATCTGAGAATAATCTTCAAAGAGGGGGAAATGGTATAAGAATGGATAATTTACAACGCACAAATTACCTCTTCCATCCCCATCCTCTCTCTCCCCCCCCCCCCCCCCAAAATCTCTGCTCACAGCAGCTGCAAGCTTGAAAGAACAAAGGAAGCTTTTGGAACCAGTGGGAGTGGTCCTAGCTGGAAGACTTTCCAGCTGGCACAGCCTGCTGTAAGCTTTTGGATGAGAAGAAAACTTTTTTTGTTTTGTTTTCAAGATCACGTAGCTTGGTAAAATTTAAGAATTTGCTTTCATGTTTATCCTTTTATTTCTTTCGTAACCAATTCTGAGCTTTATGCTTACTACTCATGATCATTTAAAATCTGTCTTCTGCTAGTTAATAAACTTGTTTTATCTAAACCAGTGTGTTTGATTGAAGTGTTTGGGAAACCTCCACTTATGACAAGAACGCTGGTGCATATTCATTACCCATTGATAGAATGATGAACTATTTATGAGCTTGTATGGTCCAGTGGGCTACTGAATGGTACAAGATGCACATTTCTGGGGGACAAGGCTGGGACTGAGTGATATGCAGGTGTTGTCCTGTATGTGATACATGGATGGCTGGGCACAGCATTCATTTACTCAGCTGGGAGTGACTTTGCATGCTGGTGACTGTGAGTGAGCAGAGCCTGGAGGGGTTTGCAGTTCACTAGCAAAACAGTGTAAAAGGCATGCTTGGATGAAGAGCTAAGGGGACACAGCAGTTCAGGTTGTACTCTGGGGTATGTCACAGTTGGCTTCACCTACGTCAAGATGTGATAGCCAGACCAAATTTGAGTGGTGCTGCAACCCCGTGTGCCTCGTTGGCCCCCCATGTTTGTGGTCCTCCTAGCACACACAGGCATCAGGCAGCCCCATCCCCCAAGGAGAAATGGAGTGAGGGAGAGGGAGTGGGAGCCCCCCGTCCCCAGGTGTGACACACTGCACTCCCTATGTGCACCCTTATGGTGTGATTGTGTATCATTCATGTTCACCCTTGTAGTATAACTGTGTATTGTTTAATGCAAGGTAGGTCATGTAAGATATTTCTGAAATGCTCATGGTGTACTGAACATTATGTTTATAGTAGTATGTTTGTTGCAATGTCATGTGTATGGGTATGAGGTTTTGCTATGTAATCTTGCCAAATATTTGTCTCATGGCTTGAGGCAGATCTGGGCAAAACTCTACAGAACTGGAGGGCCATTCACACCTCACTAAGACTTGTAGAGAACAACCCGGCTCAGCATTCCAAGAACAAAGGACCAGCCCAGACATCAACAAGTGAATCCACAAAGAATGCCAGTGGAGAAAACCATGCACAGAAACAGATTGTCACCTAACCCTGAGTGGGAGGGGGCGGGGGGACAAGGCCCCAGAGGGAGGTGAAGGAGCATGGTATAAAGGGTGACATTTTGGCTGTAAGGCCCTCTCTCTTCCACTCCCAACTACGAACAACATTAAGCAACTAAAGCATTAACCACAGGGGGAAGGCCTGGCTGGAGATGGACCAGCCACCTTGTGGTGAGAATCAGGTAAGACTGTAAGGTTGCTGAATGTGTTAAGCTTAGTTTAGAATGCAATTTGCCTTTTATTTGCCTTTGATGAAATCTGACCTGCTGTCCTCTGACTTATAATCATTTAAAATCTTTCTGTACTTAATAAATGTGTTTGTTTGTTTGTTTTATCTAAAGCAGTGCATGTAGTTTAAGATGTGTAAGACTTCATTTGAAGTAAAAAGGCAGGTGTGTATCAATTTCTTTGATAAATTGATGAACCAATGAGCTTGAATGTGCAGCGGGAAGCACTGAACATTGTAAGATAGAAGTTGCTAGGATTGTATCTGGGACTGGGGGTGTTTGCTGGGGTCATTTTTATTGCATAATCCCATGAGTGGCTGGCCAGAAGCACTCACTCACTGAGTTGAGAGCAGCTTGCTTGGAGGAGGCTGTGTGTGAACTGCCCAGGAGTGGAGGTTCACACAGTAAAGCAGAGTGAGACGGGCTCCAAGAGTGAGCGATTGGGGTGACACAGCAATACACCTGTCCAGATTGAAGAGGGGAATGTCACACCAGGAGGGTGGGGAGATTGGATCCAGGCTTTTGTCAGTTCCTGGGGAAGTGAAGACACAAATGGATGATGGGATTTGGGACACCCAGAATTGTCACTGCCCTGATTGAGATGGTTCTCTTCAGCCTGCTTGCCTGTCTGGGTCTGAGCTCAGGACTGAGTGTGGGGCAGGGAGACTGGGGGGCTAGACACTGGGCAATGTGGGTGGAAGATTGTAGAGCTGGGTGTGGAGCAACAGGTGGGGAGTGTGTGTGGAGCAGGGTGCAGGGGGAAATCATGGAGTGGAGTATGGAGCAGCATGGGGCAGTGTGTATGTGAAGCTGAGTGCAGGGGGGAGAGCCTGTGCCTAGAGGCAGCATGAGAGAACTCAGGACTGGGGGAGTGGCAGGGAGTGGCTGGGTGCAGCGCAGAGGAGGTAGGGCTGTGGTCCCTGCTCCTTAGGAAAATTCTATTTGCCTCCTGGACCCACCACTGATTAAGAGAGAAGCAAATACATAGTGACTCTGCCTACAATGTTTCTCACAAATGCAATTACTATGGCAATTCTGATTAAACTAATCTAATTCCTGAAAGGTTTAACTTTCCACTTTCATTTTTCAGATCAAACCCTTTGTGTAAATTGTATAAATTGCATGCCATCTGGAAAAATAAAACCATTTTTGTTCAGCTTTTACCAATTTTAATTCATTAATGCATATGTATTTGCACCTAGAGTAATGACTCCTAAGTGCTCTGAATACATTACACAATACTTGCTGCAGAAGGGCCCCAATCCTGCATTTTCCTTGCGTTAACAAGGAACACAGGACTGGGACCTATGTCTAACACATATGCAAATACCAGGTTTTGTGCATTTCATTTAGATGTTTACTGGGTTTGGATATTTTTATAAGCTACCATAGCAACCTTCCCCTCATTTTTAAATTATGCTTTCAGAATATTAGTTTATGTGGATTTGCATGTTTTGTGTTTTAACTTCTTTTGTAGGGCTGCTTTTGATTTGTTCTCCTGAGAAGATACAAACTCAAGTTATCTTGATTAATGAAGTAGCAAGTTTGGATTAACAAAAAAAGACATTAAAATCTGCTGTTACCCTTTCAAAGTCTTTAGGTACATAGGGCTAGAGTCATCTAACTGCCACTTTAGGCATCTAAGTCCCAGTCTTAGGCTCCATTTGGCATTCACAAAACTTCTGCTCAGCTACTGCCTAACCTGTAGGGTGTCTATACTCACTCAGTGAGTAAGTTTTTGCAGTGAAAATTCCCTCTGTATCTATTTTTTCTGGCTTTGGACATATGCACTACTGCCTCACTGTAATTGCCCAGACTCCTAAGCCCCAGTGCAATCCACAAACCAGGGGAAAATAGATGCTCCTTTACCTAATTTGCCTGTGGGGCAGGCCTAATCTGCCTGTGGGGCCCAATCTCTCCATAGAAAACAACTAGAGGAGGAGGACATCCCTCATAACTTTTAGTTTAGCAGATAGGATACTCATCCCTGGGGTGTAAGTATCAGGCACTGCCTCTGTTAATCAAGCCTAGTGCTTGGAGCATTGTTCACAGCTAGATGTAGGATTGGGCCTGGGCCAGGGCCAAGGGTTGTCCTGGAATTGAGATCCGGGGACAATCCAGGGAAGGAGGGGTCAAAATTGAGATCAGAGTCCATAGATAAACAAGAATCGGAACCGTAGCTAGAGTCCAGGTTCAGGTCAGAGGTCTAAGCCAGACGGTCAGAGTCCAAAGACAAGTCAAGTCAATAACAAAGCCAGAGTTCAGATACATGCCAAAGGTTAAAACTGAATAGTCAGAGTCTGAGGGGTTGGGGGAGGTAGAAGTAAGGCTGGAGTGGGCCGGTGACGAGGCTGGAGCAAGGCTAATGCAGGGCAACAACAGTACTCGGACAGGACTCAGGCAAGGAAAGACAAGGCAGGGCTGGGGCGAGGGGGTCACTGAAGTCTGGTGCACTTCAAGGCAGGAGGAGGGTTCCTGTCCAGGTAGTACTGTTGCTCAGAATAAGCTGCAGCTCTGCTGGAGTTGTGGAAATACCTGAGCCCAAGGTCATCTGACCCAAGCTCTGCTCAACAATAGATTGTTGCTGCATGCCTGAGGCTGACTCACCACAGCAGCTGAGCGAGCTGCCCTAGTGTGGTAGTAAGTTTGCCTCAGAGTAGGAGAACCCCAGTTCAAGTCCTCCTCTCCCCAGTCTGTTATCCAAGATTCCTCGACCCAGTAACTTTCAGTCTCTGCGAGTCAGTATCAGGAAATAAACCAAAGAAAATGCGGTATCTCTGCCTGCTATATGTCTGGCACAGACAAGTCAAAAATCAAGTGCTCTTAACTTTAAAGCTTTACTTTATTGGTCTCTAGCAATTCCCACTGGAATTACGTTTACTGGAAGTATCCACTTATTAGTTTTAGGCACATACAAATACTATAAGTAGTTAAAGTACCCCAACACTTGGTAGTTACCCCCACAAGTCTGAGGCAGTCTTTGGGTGAATCAATCACAGATTTCTGGATGGCTGGTCCTTCTGTCTGCACCTGGAGATCTTTTCAATATGTCCATGAAGCAATCTGCCTGACTCAGGCTCGCTACCTCCCTCTTATACCCCAAAATTACAGACATGTAAATCAAAAGAATATTACATAGCTGACCAAACAAATCAATCATTGCACCGAAGCAGGAGTTACAGAGACATGTCCCTAAAAAAATATTGTTAAGCAAAATCCAGTCTTAACCTGTTAGTCTGATAGCTAAATTTCCCCATACCAACAATTCTAAAATATATCCAGACTTCCTGTTTTTCACAGACATTCACCCCAGCATATTCAAAGAGAAAAAATGTATACAGCTAGACTCACTTCACGTGTTCACTCTCTACCCCTTCTTCCCAGTTTGCCTAGTTATGCTAAATTCCTTCAAAGGCCTGAAAATGGCTAAAAGCAGCAAGCAAAATAATTGGTAGTCCATCCCAATAATTGGCAGTGGCTTGGACACCTGGCTGGTTGCTAAAATGCCCCTGTTCACCACCACTTCCTGATGGGGAGAAAGGATTTGAATAGGGGTCTCCCACCCCTCAAGGAAGTGCTCTAACCACTAAGCTGTGGAATATTCTGATTTGAGGCTCCTTCAATCTCTCCTGTTGAAGTTATTCCACTTTGTATAACTAATGAGAGTCATTAGAACAGGGGGAATGGATCCTGAGTTTCCTACATCCTGGGTGACTAGGATGACCAGAGTGGTTCTGACACTCTCTGGCCTAATACCTGTTTAAATATTTATCCACAGCAGTACCGCTTCAATGGCTAGAAGTTGAAACTAGACAAATTAAAATCGGAAATAAGTTGCAAAATTTTAACAATGAGGGCAATTGACTAGGAGATGCAATGGATGCTCTATGACTTTAATACTTTAGATCAAGATTGGCTGTTGTGGCAAACTGAGAAATATCTGTATTATTTTTAATGAATATGGTGTATGTCTCTTTAGGTTTGTTTCTGGAGGGTTACTTACTCTCCAGGTACATCAAAAGAGATTCTTAAAGGAACCAAGCAGGAAAGATAAAACAATGACAGACATAAAAGTCCTTGAGGAAACAATGGGGAAATTGTTTATTGGGAATACACCTACCTGGCTCTAGTGAGACTAAGACTTGTTTATTCTTCCCAAGGCTAAGTGTAGGATCAAAAGGAGGATACCTAATATTAGATGATTCTGGGCCTAGAAAAGAATGGGGGTTGAATGAATGGCCAGAGGCTGCCTAGGGAGACACAGAGAAAGAGTGGGGCAGAAATTGCAGTGGGGTAGCCTGCTTCTCTTAATCCAGAGATGGAGGTTACTGGGCTAGCTGAAATGTATGAAATCTTCCAAGGAAAAATTGAGGATTAAGTAGAGGGGAATATGCATGTAGACCTTTATTGTTTTTTACCCCTCACTATATATGCTATGTACTTTTGGGTGAATAAATAATGCTTTAATTGGAAATATATGTTTTTGAGTTGCTTTACTTACCTCTCTGATCACAGATCCCCAGAGTGAAAGGGTTTACAGGTGCCAAATCAAGTTGGGCCTATTGCATTAATACCATTGGAAAAATGGACAGCCTGATGTCCAGCGATCGAGTCCTACAGTGATTGAATCTAGCAGTTTCAGCAAAAATGAAGTGCAAGAAGCCGGGACTGTCACGGAAGGGATGCACTTAAGGAGAACTAAAGAGGCTGAAAGTGGAGTTTATTCTGTAACCATGAAAGATGTGTTTCTAAAAGATGTGCTCTCACTCAACCAGTAGTTGGCTTAATACAGGAATTATTGGGTGAAATTCTAGTAGCCTGTGTTATGCAGGAGATCAGATTAGATGATCCTGTCAAACTAACTTGATATCTTTTTTGATGAGATTACAAATTTGGTTGATAAATGTAATAGTGGTGATGTAAAATATGTAGACTTATGTAAGGCATTTGACTTGGTACCACATGATATTTTGATTAAAAACCTAGAATGATATAAAATTAACATGGCACATGTTAAATGAATTAAAAGCTGGCTAACTGATAGGTCTCAAAATGTAACTAACTGTGGGTAGTGAATTGTTATCAAGCGGGTCTGTTTCCAGTGGAGTTCCACAGGGATTGGTTTTTGACCCTACACTATTTAACATTTTTATCAATGACCAGGAAGAAAACAAAAATTGGGGGTTTGGTAAATAATGAAGAGGACAAGTCAGTGACACAGAGCAATCTAGATCTCTTAGTAAACTAGGCAAAAGCAAACAATATACATTTTAATACGGCTAATTGTAAATATATACATCTGGGAACAAAGAAAGCCGGCCATTCTTAATGGATGGAGGAAGCAATCCTGTGAAGCAGTGACTCTGAGAAAGATTTGGGGATCATGGTGGATAGTCAGCTGAACATGAGATCCCAGTGTGACGCTGTGGCCAAAAGAGCTAATGTGATGCTGGAATGCATAAACGGGAATCTTGAGTATGAGAAAAGAGGTTATATTACCTCTGTACTTGGCTCTAGTGTGACCACTGCTGGAATACTGTGTCCAGTTCTGGTGCCTGCAACTCAAGAAGAATAAATTGAAGAGGATTCTAAAGGCAGCCACAAGAATTATTAAAGGAGTGGAAAAGATGCTGTGACCCGTCTGTGCCCAGGGTAGCCAACTGATAATGCCAAAGTCAGGGCAGGCTGCAAAAGGAGAGCAGATTCTCCCAGTGCTGGTGGGTGACAGTGAAGCCCGGCTTCCCAACCAGCCACGAACTGATTCTGATTTCTTGATAACCAGTGTGGGGAAGCCAGTCTACAAATGCCCACAGCCCCCTTTACTGCATTCCAGTTCTTGGCTCCCAAATCAGCACTAGGTCCAGTAAAGAGACCAGTTACTTAAACTCTATGTTCTTTACTAAAAAGGTTTGCTCTGACCCCAAGGGGTCAGCCACAGTACCAGATCAATATAAGTTTGGATCTTACCTAAAATACCACGCTGCCAGCCAATCCTTTAGTAACCAAAGCTAAAGGTTTATTGTAAAAAGAAAGAAATAAACCATGAGAGAAATGTTAAAGGATTAAAGCAAATCAGATACGTACAAATGATTGAAAATCCATGTACATCAGGTTTCTGGAAGAAATGTGGAGTTGCAGGCTTGTATAGTTCCCTCTGGTACACATCCAGTATCTGGATGGGTCTAAATCCTTTGGTTCAGTTGCAAGATGAATAGATCCAGAGGTAGGTGTGTATCTGCAGCTGGACAGGAACATAGACAAAATGGATTCTGTGGTTTGATCTTATAAACCCTCTGTCACGGGCCATGCAGCCTGTGGAAAGTCACAAGAACTAAAATGCAGTCCAGAGTCACATGGGCCAATCCTGGTAACTCTTCAGGTATGCCTGGGATTTCTTCCTGGGCCCCTTGCCTCTGTGAGTGTCTTAATGGGCCATTAAGCAGGCTATTGTCTTGCCGCCTCTCTGTCTGGGGTTTGTCCCAGCCAGCCCAACTTGACATACAGAAATATCATATACATCCATAACTTCCATTTTACATATAATACATGAACATAAGTATTATTATCTTACTCAGCATGATATATCCCTTCTAACAGTACCTGACATGATATATCTCACACGAATTATCATGATTCTGACATACTGATGTCACACGATATACTAAATGCCCCCCCCCACTCAAGCTAGCCCACGTGACAGATGCCTTATAGTGAAAGACTCAAGGAGCTCAACCTATTTAACTTAACAAAGAAAAAGTTAAGGGGTTGCTTGATTACAGTCGATAAGTACCTACATGGGGAACAAATATTTAATAACAGATTCTTCAATCTAGCAGAGAAAGGTATTAAATGATCCAATGGCTGGAAGTTGAATCTAGACAAATTCAGACTGAAATAAGGTGAAAATTTTTAACTTTGAGAGCAATTAAACATTGGAGCAATTTACCAAGGATTGTGGTGGATTCCCCATCACTGAATTTTTAAATCAAGATTGGATGTTTTTCTAAAAAATATATACTAGGAATAATTTTGGGGAAGTTCTGTGGCCGTTATATTCAGGATATTATATGAACGACATGATCACAATGGTCCCTTCTACCCTTAGAATCTATGAATTTAGCCAACTTTATTTTGGTTACAGCTAATTGTGAGCAGGTACACTGTGTGAATGTTTTTTATTATTATAATTTTATTTTTAAACTAACTTTTCTTCTCTTACTTTATTAGCTTCCTTTTCCCGTGGATCACTCGCCAAATTGTGTCCACTCAGAACTTTCCTTGTGCTTTCTTTTTTCTTCCTGTAGCGGGGCATCTACCCTGCATTGACTAGGAAGGGGTTAAGTGGGCCCTTGGAACAGCAGCCAATGGGAAGGGACTGCAGGATAGCAAATCAGGGTTTGGGAGCCCAGTATAAAAAGGAGCTGTAAGCAGAGCAGGGGCAGTTAGTCACTCCCAGGAGCTCAGGGAGGGAAGGCTGCCCACCCTGCAGGCTACAGGAAGGCAGCACCCTGGGCAGAGCAGTACTCTGCATGAGCCAGAGGCCCTGATACAAAGGCGGAAGAGGTACTGGGGCTGCAGGGAAGTGGCACAGGGAAGACTGTTAAGGAGTTGGGGGAAGGAGCAGTGCAAGATCGCTACACACAGGGTCCCTGAGCGGGAGCCTGGAGAAGTGGGCAGGCTCGGGTACCTCCCCCAGACCACCAGTAGAGTGGTGGTGGACTGCGGCAGCCACTGAAATAAGTGGTAGAGGGGGGAACACGGGTTGTAGGGTGGCCAGAGGACTGAGTCCGGAAGAAGATGTGGTGGCCTTCCTGATGGTGACAAGAAGGACTACTGGTGAACCCTGAGGAAGTGTGACACAGTACACCTGTGGACATGGGCGTATGCTCAAGCTATTCCCCAGGTCACCAGCAGGAGGCACCAGTCTGCCAGTGAGTGCTGCGAGTTTATCACACTCCCAAATAATACATTACTAATGTTAATTACTGCAATCATAAATGAACACAAGCCACTTGTAGAACATGGCCTTAACCTCTATATTTAGCAGAATATTTTCCTCAATATGATAATTATGTGGTGGGGGTGGTGTAAAAAATCTTAAGTATGCAGATGTGTGGTACCAATCAGCATAGCAATAGGGTGCTCTGCTAGTTTTTAGTGTAAGATATAAACTGTTCTTAAATATGGATAACATTTAATTTACCTTGGCCTATGATCAAGGTTGTTTATCCCCCATGCCTAAAGCCACAATATAGAAACTATATTATACTCCCTGTAAAATAATGTATTCTTTCATCCTTCAGAGGAAGACATCACGGATTAGTTTATGAAATGGGCATGATTGGGTCTAAATATTACACATGGCTGTCAAGCTGGTATCTATATACTTTGTTGTATTATGCTTTTCTAGCATTCTTTATGCCACCCCTTGCTAATCATCTTTCATAAATCCAGATGAATATAGAAAGGAAATTGTCACATTTATTAGATATGGGTTACTTTATCTTTGGAAAATTGCACGTAAGGAGGCTCTGCCATCAAAGCCTGCAACTCCCACACTCCTGTTGCAGATATTAGCACTACAAGGAAGGCAGTTTTCTGACTCACAAGGAAGAAAGAAGTTGCCAGAGTCTAGGGTTTACAGCAAGCAAGATCTATAGCAGAAGCAAGCAGGCAGTCTGCATTGTTGCTCAGACAGCTCCCCATGATGGCTTCCTGGTTTAAATTCTAGCATCAGCCAATCAGTGGGGTGTGAGGGGACCACCATTCAGGCCTTGCTGGGCAATACTTCCTGCAGAGCCTAGCTTCACAGGGATGGTCCTCCAGCAGAAACCCAGCCTAAGCTTCCAGTGGCAATGCCTAAATGTCAGTAGTCCCAAATCCCCTAGTTCTAGTCCCACAAGCTTTTACAGATTGCTTCCTGACACAGGACTGTGCTCCTTTCTGTCTGCTCACATAATATTGTCAGTGGTATTGTCAGGGAGTATGAGAACCTCTGATGGGATCCTGAAAGGTCTGACAGGCATTGCATATGGCACAAAGCTCCAAGACACTGCTATGCAGAGAAACTTCATGTTTGGACCACAGGCTTTGAATTTCCAACAAATCCAAATGTGGTCCCCTATTAAGGAGGCATCGGCAACTATAGCTGGTCGGTGAAGGCCAAGAGAAAGGGACACCTAGGAATGCTTTGCCTGAATTGTCCACCAGGATTAGAGGAGGCCGTTGGACCATCATGGTCAAAGGGTAGCAATTTAGATGATAGACCAACTTCAGCCACATCTGAAGAAGATGCAGGCACAGCCTGCAATATTAGACTACCATTGTGCATGTGGCCAAATTGCTCGGTTGGTAGAAAGGTTCTGATCTGGAGAGCCTATCAGGGCCCCAATGAACTCAGTTCTTTGAGTTAGAAGCAACATTGACTTCCCACTGTTTAGGGTGGGACCAAATGATCAAATTAGGTTTAGTGTAAACTGAACATGAGGACTTTTTCTTTGGACTTGCCCCTCAATAACCAATCATCCTGATATGGGAACATATGAACTCCCCTTCTTCTAGAGTTATGCTGTTACCACAGTCATACACATGGTTAAAACTTGGGGAGCAGAAGAGTGGCCAAAACATTGCACAGTGTACTGGTAGTGCTGGCCTGACAAAAACCTGAGGAACCTCCTGTGGTTTGTCAGCATTTCTATGTGGAAATAAGCATCCTGCAGTCCAGGGCTTCAAGGCAGGGAGGATAATTACATGAGCGGCTCAATGGGATCTCATGTATTTGTTGAGATTGTGGCGGTCAAGGATAGGTCTCCTTCCTCCCTTGGGCTTGGGGATCAGGAAATACCGGGAGTAGAACAACTGCCACCATTCTTCAGGGGGATCTCCTCTGTGGCCCCCAAAGCCAGTAAAGATTGAAACTGCTTGAGAAGCAGTGTCTCGTGAGGGTTCCTGAAAAGGGAAGAGGTGGGGGAGGAATGAGGAGGCGGGATAGAGAGGAACTGCATGGCATAACCTGATCTAATGGTGCTTAGGACTGTAGTAATCGAGTGCCAAACTGTGTAAAAGCAGGCCAGTCTGTTCCTGAACAGATGGGATGGAGAAGAGGTTACCACTGGATTGCTGTCCTGGACACATGAGTCAAAATGGATGTTTACTAGATGCTGATGAGGGCAGCTGGTGAAACCCAGAACCAGAGAACATTCTTCTTTGAGATCTGTGATGCTTTCTGGAGTAGTCAAATGGTCACACAAGAAGGGAGGATTGTCCAGAAAAAGAGAAGGTTACTCACCTTGTGCAACTGAGGTTCTTCAAGACGTGTATTCCTGTACCGTCTTGTTTTCTATAAGTGGGAGAAAGTGAAGACACCTGTTGCAAACCGCCTGTAATTCAAGTAGATTGATGTGAAGTTGCATCTCCATAGGGGACCATCGCCCCCGAATGGTGTGATGTTGCATGTGGGCACCCCATCCAATCAATGAAGCTTCTATTGCAATCAATATCGAAGACTGTTCTTGTTGGAAAGGTATTCCTGTACATGTGTTCTGGTCTCTTTGACTTTGAGTATTGTCATATGTCTGATCAGGTTCTGTTTGTTTGGTGTGCAGATGGAATGCAGCCACCGTTATAGATAGTGCATGTGCAGTCATGCGTGTCTTATCACAAAAGTAGTGGCCGCCATTTGTCCTAGTATCTGTAGGTAAGTACATGTTGCTATACGTGGGCTGGACGTAGATACTGAAATGAGGTTTGTCAGTGTATGGAATATGTTTGTCAGTAGTGATGCTTTGGCTTCTATGGAATTGAGATGTGCTCCAATGAATTCCAATTGTTGTATTTGAATTAGGATTGACTTCTGTTCATTTATCTGAAATCCTTGGTTCTGAAATAGGTTGATAATTTTCTGAATGTTTATTGCCTCTGATCAAGTGGGGCTTCTTAGCAGACAATTCTCAAAATATGAGATTATCATCCCTTTTTTGTGTAAGTATGCCACCACTACCACAAAGGTTTTGGAGAATATTGTGGCACTGTGGAAAGACCACTGTCATATGATAATACTCTGTATAGGTAATGCTCCTTTCCTACTGTGATGTGAAGGAACTGTCTGAGCTGGATGTATTGTGAAGTGGAAGTACGCACCTTGTAGGTCTGAAAACCAATGCCCTTGTTCCAGCACTGGGATTATCATGGCCAGTGTGACCATCTTGAATCTTTGGACTTGTACGAACTTGTTGAGCTTTCTGAGATCTAAGATGGGTTTCCCGTCTTCCACTTTTCTTCTGTGTTAAGAAGTAATGGGAGTAGAGTCCCTTCCCTCTGTATTGTGGAGGAACTTGGTCCATGGCATCTAACTGTAGAAAGTGGTTTACTTTTTGTCACAGAAGGTGTTTGTGAGAAGGGTCCCTGAAGAGGGACAGGAAGGGTGGTATTAATGTAAAGGGGATGGAGCAGCCCACTTGTATAATCTCTAAAGCCCTTTTGTCTGTAGTGATTGATGCCCAGATGTGGTAAAAAGGCCATAATCGATGCCCAAAGATCTATTTGATGTTGATTGTTGGTGCTGAGATATTGGGGAGGTCGTTCAGACCCTTGACCAAGTCTTCAAAATTATTGCTTTGCTGATGATTATGAAGCGGATGATTGTGTTTGGGCTGGTCTCCATCTCTGAAGTCTGTCATTGTCTGTATGTGTTGAATAGCTTTTGCTGATGAGGGAAGGCGGCTTCCCTGCATTATGGTTGGTATCACCTGCACTTGGGTGCAGGTGTGTAAATACTGAAGTCCTTAAAGTTGCTCTGGAGTCCTTCATAGAGTGAAGGACCTCATTGTTTTTTTTTCCAAGAAGAGATCGTTCCCTATCAAATGGGAGGTCCTCCACTTTCAGTTGCATGTCTTTTGGGATACCTGACAATTGCACCCAGGATTTCGGCACCAGTGGTGGTGGCATAGCCACTAGATAATGTCTTGCTGCTGCAGTTTTTGCTAGTCAACGGTGCCATGGAAGCGGATTCAAACTTCCGTTTCAGCTCATTTCCTTTTCAGTGGGGCTCAGCAGAAGTCCCAGTGTGGAAAGTGCCAGATGTGCCTTCTGCCTCAAAGGTGCTGACCCTGGAGGTGGTTGGCACCGAGGATAGCGACCTAGCAGGAAACCGCTTCTTTTTAGGTGCATATCTCTGTGGTGAGGTCATGGCTCTCTTCCTCGCTCTTGCAGAGGAATGAGCCTTGTTTTTGTCTGATTTCCCCAGGGTATCTTCTGTAGTTGGAGTCTGTTGTCCCGAGTCAGAGGCCAATTTTTCCATCAGAATCAGCTTAAGTATTCTCTCTCGCCTAGCTCCAGCCTTCAGATTTGTGCAGGGGGTGTACTTTTGTGGAATGTGTGACTCTCCAAAACACCTGACACAGAGAGTGGCCATCTGAGACCAGTATTGTGTCTTGGCAGGAACCACATCCCTTAAAGCCTGGCAGATGTTGTTGAATATCTTCCCACTTAGGGAAAAAACTACTTAAAAAGAGTTGTGTGTTTTTGTTTGTTTGTTTTTTTTTAAACTGACTAGCCATGAAACTTATTTTGATTAAAACTACTAACTATAACTATTTTAACTCATTTTTCTAGGTCTATCAGACATTATGCTACCACTATGGAGCTCCATCTCAGGCCAAGGATGATCGAGAAGAAACAGAGGGTCAGGTCACACGCGCTATAGATGAGGTTCCAACGATGCCACAAGATGACCATCGCACATGCGCAACCCGGACAGACACTGCTGCTGAAATTCCCCAATCAATGGCACCGGGATGCACTGACACCTGAAGTGGAGCACCCATAGGGACATCCCTTGAAGAAGAACACTGCGAGCGGTATTGCTGCTGCAGCTGTTGACCGTTATAGTGGCATCTCTTCACAGTCAGAGTACATTCTCCTTAAGCACATAAAGTAGCTTGTGAGCCTTTAAAAGAGTGCAAGGTTTTGGAGGTCTTTTCTAAAAACAAAACCTGACCATCAAACAGTAAGTTCTCAGTGGTCTGTTGCATGTCAAGTGCAATGCCCAAGTTCTGCACCGATGAGGCCTCCTCATGGTCACAGCCGATGTCATAATTTTGGCCACAACATCCACCATATCCAGAGCTGCCTCGTATAAGTGTTGGCTACCAGACAGCCTTTTGAAATGAACACCTTAAACTCTTTCCTGGAGGTTTCTGGCAACTTGTCTGTGAACATAGACATGACTGCCCAATTAACAGTCATATTTAGAGAGTAACACCTCCAGTTTTGTGATGAGCATCTGCAGGGAACAGGAGGTATAAATATTTCTCCCCATCAAGTCCATCCCCTTGAACTCTCTGTCCTTGGGTGTGAATTTATACCATCCCTGCCATAACCTGTCATTTGATGCAGTGACCACCAGGGAGTTAGGAGCCTGGTGGGAGTAGAAACCCTCAAGCACTTGCATGGGAATGAAGTACCATTTTTCCAAATGCTTCACTGTACGGGGCAATGAAGCTGGGGTATTCCAGAGGGCCTTTGCATGCTCCAGAAGAGTCTTATTTATCAGGAGGGCAACTCTCCCTGGAGATGACGATTGGATAATATTCAGCAGCTTATGCGTATTTTCCTTCAGGAATTCTGCCTGGATACCCAAAGTAGCAGCCATAAAACTCAGGAGGTCTGATGCACCTTTAAAGTCAGCAGACACTGAGAGAGAGGAAGGTTCCAGCATGGTAGAATCATCCAAAGAGGACGAGGAGGAACGACTGTCAGGATCAGTGATCTCACTCTGTGGGTCGAGGAGTGGGACCTGAGGGACTGAGGAGTGGTGCCAGGGATTCCAAGGAGGCTACTTGACATATGGATGAGGCATTGGTGACTAGTATGCAGCAGGCCAAGAGCCCCTGTCCCGCCTGTGGGACAGATGCCAGTCTCGGTACTGATAGTGATCTGAGGGTGATCTTTGGTGCCAATCTGAGGAAGAGAGGGAGAACCACCCTGACATGGATCTTGAGAAATCCTGGGTATTCTGTGGTGACAATGGGAAGGCAGCTCTGATGCAGCAAACAATCAATCAGATTCATCTGAAACCCAATAAGGAGGCATCATCCATGCTGAAGAGGAGTGGGGCATCAACACCAGTGGCACTGAATGAGACACACCCCTACCTTGTATTGGGAGAGGCGTCAGCACCGAGGGATCTCAATGATGGCATCTGCTACCAACACAATGAGGGTGTCGATGGATGCATCAGCATTTAGGGGGCCTGTGGTGTCAGGCTCTGCCTTGAGTCCATAGTCTGTAGCCCAGGTGGTGTGAGCTGTGTACCAATGGACCTGGCAGCTCTGCAACATGGCCAGAAGGTGCCTTGGGCACAACGGAGGATGAGCCGATAGAAGCCATAACACCGGAAAATTCCTGAACCAGCAGAGAGTCTAGGACTGAGAGGCAAAGCAGGTCTGATGGCACCTTGTATGCTGTCAACATGGAGACAGTTGGCGCTGGTGCCAATGTTGTCAGTACTGGACTCAGATGCCCCATGACCAGAACTGGATTTGACGATATGGGCCCTTGCTGCTCTCAGCATCATACTAGGGAGCAACTGGACAGACCTGTTCCATTGACATGCTAGAGAGAGTACGAAGCTGACAGCACTCCCCCGAGAAGAGAGAGAGCAGGAGGAGTGTCCCCGAACATTGGAATTGTCTTAACTCATATTATAGGACCTCTTCCTTGCCGCACCAGAGGAGGGTGAATGTCCCCTTTTCCTCTTGGGGGAAACACCAGAGCCCGAGCATAGGCAGAATCACTTGATGGATACAAAGGTGACCGCTGAGCAGATGAGGGCCTTGGTGTTGAAGTGGGCCTCAAGGCCTGGCCCAGAAGGTGTTACTTCAACTGCTGGTCTTTCGCCACTTGAGTCCTCTTTGTAAATGACTTTGAAGATTGACCACCTCCTTTTTATTGTGTTCCTCACCAAGACACAACAAGCACCTTGTGTGGGGGTCATGTTGGGGATGGCCCTCCTACACAATAAACAGTGCTTGAACCCTGGTGAGGGCATCACACAGGGCAGCCAGGTATTCTACTAATACTAAATTAACACAAACTAAACCTAAGGTACTACTACTACTATATACAAGAAAAGTTCCCAGAAAACTCAGAGCAAAAGTGTGACATGGACACACCACACAGCGTTCTGACTCTAGCCAAGGATGATGGAAAGGAATTGAGGGGGTCAGGGCAGCACTGCCCTTATATGGCCAGAGGAGAGGCTATGGTGACAGGGCATGAGTGTCACCACTACAGGTACTGCTAGGCAAAGTTTTCTGGCTCTGGTGCTTGGAGTGCACACACCCACATGGAACATATGGCTGCATCTGTTCAAGGAAGAAATACCCACTTCCCTCAGTCTAGTATGGAACAAAAATAATCTAAAACTTGGCAACTTAAACCAAGCTATAAAATGCCTTGATGTCCAGAGTAAGGATTCCTGTGACCTACAGTATTTCCTGTACCCACTCACTCTTTATAGACACTTGCTTGTCTTTCTACTGCCATAAGATAGCTTGCTCTTTAAGCTTCCATGCACTGAAAACAAGACCCAGCTGCCATAATTGGGATACTTAGGAATCAGCTGCCATGTTTTAAGGTTTGTCTACCCTACAAATGCAAATGTTACCCCTAATGTGGACCATTTATTTTCTCCTTCATTTCCACTGTTTCTTTCCTCCATCCCCCAAAGCTTCTATAACTGCTAATCACGTTTTAATCTGCACCTAGCACAAGTTAACTAACACCATTGTAAAATTGAATGTAGACACTACAGAAAAACAGGCCCACCCCGCTTTTTAGGAAAGAAATATTGATGATGATATTGAAGGCCCAAGTGAAAGTTATTTCCTTTTATAAAAAACTGGATGCATGGTGTACTATTCTCCATGAATGAGGTTGTGTATCTAAATCCTCATATTCAGCAAAAGCAAACAAAATATACTCCAATAACGTGCCGCGCACAGGGGGTCCCAGAGCTCAGGCTCCAGCCTGAGCTTGAACATCTACACTACAATTTTACACCCCTGTAGCTCAAGTCAGCTGACATGGGCCAGCTGTGGGTGTTTAATTGCAGGATAGACATATTTTTAGTGTAAATGAGAAGCAGGTTTCCAGTGTCATTAAAACCTGTGAAAAACTCCACACTTAGCATTCAAGAGACCTAGCTTCTCGCTGGCTAATTCTCTACACCTGCAGTCTTTTATGCTGGGTCACCAGCAGTCATGTTGCCTATCTGCAGGGCTTTCTGGGGTGCAGGTGAAGGGCAGCCCAGGCTTCTAGGAAGCATAGAGCGGTCATAGGATAGGAACTGCACCATTGCTATTTATAC
This sequence comes from Emydura macquarii macquarii, assembly GCF_026122565.2. NCBI lineage: Eukaryota > Metazoa > Chordata > Testudines > Chelidae > Emydura > Emydura macquarii. The sequence continues at coordinate 16,127,336 of NW_027132773.1, forward strand.
CAGTGCAATTACAATGGTTCACTTCTGTCACGCTGGCTGAATTGAGGGGGGCAGCATTTGTGATATTGTTTGACATCAGTATGTCAAAATCATAATAATTCATGTATCTGACATAGCATATCTTACAGGCTATAAATGGCTATAATGTGCTAAGTAAGATGATGTTTATGATCACATGTTATATGTGTAATGGAAGTTATGGATATGTTTGGTGTATCTGTATTTCAAATTGTGCTGTCTGGGATACACCCGTCAGGATAGCTACAGAACAATAGCCTGCTTAATGGCCCATTAAGAGAGTCACAGGTACAAGGGGCCCAGGGGGAGAAGCCAGGGATATACCTGATGAGTCACCAGGACTTGCTCCTGTGACTCTAGACTCCATTTTGGTTCCTGTGAAATTCCACAAGCAGCATGGCAAGGGCCAGAGGATATATAAGGCAGAGGCATGGAATCCATTTTGTCTTCACTCCTGTTCAGCTTTCAGCCACCTATCTACCTCTGGAACAAGTCATCCGCAACTGAAGGTGTGAAACCTGAGACCCATCCAGGTACCGGATGTGCACCAGAGGGACTATACAAGCCTGCAAACTCTACAATTCTTCTAGAAACCTCATGTATGTGGACTTGCAAATCATTTGTATGTATCTGATTGCTTTAATCCTGTAACATTTTTCTTATTGTTTGTTCCTTTCTTTTTATAATAAAACTTTAGTTTTAGTTACTAAAGGATTAGCTGGCAGCATGGTATTTTGGGTAAGATCCAAACTTATATTTATATTATATCCAAACTGGTAATGTGGCTGACCCTTTGGGGTCAGGGGGAACCTGTTTGGTAAAGAGCACAGAGTTTAAATAACTGGTCTCTTTACTGGACCTAGTGGCTGATTGGAGACTGGAATGCAGTAAAGGGGGCTGTATGTATTTGTGTACTAGCTTCTTGATAACCAGTTTAGGGGAATCAGAAGCACAGTTTGTGGCTCATTGGGAAGTCTGGCTTCAGTACCACCCACCAGTGCTGGGAGAATCTGCTCTCCTTTTGCAGCCTGCCCTGACCTTAGCATTTTCAGGTGGCTACCCTAGACACGAACAGGTCACAACTTCTCTAGTACAGATGCAATCCAAATAATGCTACTTCCACCCTCATTTGGTGTAGGTTATAAATTCTCTGTGGAAGTACAAAAAGACAATTGGGAGAACCTTAGTACAGCTGTACTCCTCGGTTCCTGCTAAGCTATTGGTTATCACATTTACTGCTCTGGTGCATATTAGGCATTGTATACACTGAAAAAAAAAAGTGATAAGAATAAGACAAGGAAGTTGCTTCTCAGGGCCATAAAAATGTATAAGTAAACACCTCTTTATTGAGGGAAATGGGGAAAATGTAAATTACAGGAGCAGGGATCTGAAAATCATGACCACAGGTACTACACAGATCCACAAAATTCAAAGGGCAGAAAAATATATAAGTATCACAGCCCTAATGAGTAGTGTGTGTGGACCTCCTATAAGGAGTAGTAAGGTTCTAAATATTCAGCAATAGGAACATAACTCAGCCATGACGCTTAACATGTATGCATGTCTTATTTTACCAACATTAACTCACTAATCGTCAGCATCCACATAATATACTCTGTTGCAAGATGATTCAGGGCCAAAATTGGGATATGTGTGCCATCTATCACCTTGCCGCAGGTAGGGAATCCCATCGCTGCAAAGCCATCCACTATTTCATGCACATTTCCAAGAGTCATAGGCCTTCGTAGCAGGATGTGATTAATGGCCCTGCACACTTGCATTAATGCAACCCCAAAGGTGGACTTCCTGTCTCCAAAAGATTTGCAACTGACCGGTAGCAGCCTGGAGTTGCCAGCTTCCACACAGCAATTGTCACACATTTCTCTACTGAAAGGGCAGCTCTGATTTTGTTGTGCTGGTGGCGCAGTGCAGGAGCAAGCTCCACACACAGTTCCAGGAAAGTGGATTTGTGCATCCTAAAGTTCTGCAGCTACTGCTCATCATTCCATACATGCATCATAATGTGACCCCAGCACTCAGTACTTGTTTCCTGAGCTCAGTACTGATGGTCCACCAGGACAAGCGGCTCTGTGAATGTCATAAGTAATCTGTTCTTTTTTCTTTGCATGGCACACAGCAGGGCAGGCACCATGGATTCCTGTTCAGATTCAGAGCTCATGAAATACTGCATGATCAGCCACGTTGTATTCATAACACTGACCACAACAGTAGAGAGCAGTGCAGGATCCATCCTTTCTGGCAGAGATGGCAGGTGCACAGTAAACAGGGGCCATTGAAAAATGGCACAAAAAGCAGCCAGAAGCCCATGGAATGATGGGACAGAAAAAATTCCATCATGGGAGGTTGAGCCCAAACCCATCATGCACTGCGAACCACTACGCTTTCCCACAACTCCTAGCTGCAGAAGTTGGTGAGCTGCACAATGGGATAGCTACTCACAGTGCACTTCTTTCACTGTCACTGCTAGAGCACCAACTGCAGCTGTGCAATGCTGACAGATGGAGCATTGTGTGAACATGCACAAGCATTGCAATTATAGTGGTTTATGCTCGTCGGTGTAACTTACATTGATAAAACTCTGTAGTGTAACCAAAGCCTGAGGAAGAGCAATTCTGTGCTTTCCGTAAAGGCAAAAGGCAAATGGGACAGGAGACATTGTCAGAACTAAGATTAGAACACCAGTGGTCTATGTACTGTACACTTACTACAAGAGAGTCAACATTAATTTGTTATGAGATGCAGCACATTCCTTCCTAGTAGCACACTATTTAAGGAGTTTAATCTCAGCTGATTGGTATAAGTAATCACTATCCTCTCCCCATTAGAGAAACTTAATTCTGACTCATTTTCTTGTACGTGCACTTTAAAGATGTGTAATTAACTGGTTACAGGTTGTTAGGCAGTTGATGAAGTGTGAACCAGCCAATGATTTATGTCCTTTATTTGCAACTTTCCTGAAACACTCAGAGATGACAGTGGGATGTTTTTCATTCCCTGCTTACTTCACCAGATTAAAAAATGATTTGTGAAGCCATTTTTAATTCCTCAAATTCTATTAAAACCAAGTATCCAGGGGAAACCTAATCAAAACGTAATAGGTGCTAAAACATGAAACCCAATAACACTTTTAACACATTGCTAACTGAGATACAATGTTAAGAAACTGCCTTCAGTTATCTGAACTGTAGCAATAGTACCGGCCTCTTTCAGAATCAATGTTTTGCACAAGGCCTATGTCCAAACACAGGCCACTAGCATATAGCATATATATGCTATAGTCCACAAAGCATATATTCTTAAGCATATATTTCACAGGCTGCTCCCACTGGCCCAGTGAAAATAGCACACAAAACAAAGTCCATCCACTGTGGGATTACTAGAACAAAGTTCCTTCACTGTTTGCACCCAGATTTTCCCCATTCTGTTACCAACTTCCTTACTTTCCTCTTTTTTGCACATCCACTGGACTTTGGAGTGTATCGAGTTCCTACTGAATTTGTTCCCAATCACGTAACCTCTCTCAGTTTAGTTACATATGCCTATTGACCCAACCGGGGGAATAAAAGGGTTGTAGGCCTTTTTTATATTTGGACAGGCCTGTAGACCCCTTCAGAGGGTATTTATTTTTCACTTAGGGTTATATTATTTTCCAAAGGATCACAGATTTCACACTTAATGTGAACTTGACTGCCACCAAAAATGTGAAATTTAAATTTGCTGCCATGTTTGTTTATTTCTCAGGTATATAAAAAGAGCAGAGAGATGTGGAAATGATCAGTTTCAGTATGAGGATGTGTTAAGAGCTGGACTCAGGAAGCCAACACCATTTCTTCTCCCTCTCTACCAGTCTCCGCTCTCTCATAGGTATTTTTACAGGCAAACCTGAAATGAAGTTGTACTGACACTGGAAGACTATGCCAAAAAAAGGACTGTATACCTCATTATGAGCTCCAACAAACTAAAAAGTGAATGGAAATTCATTACCTTTGTGGGTCATTAAAAGTGTGTTTATGAAATATAATGCTGCCCTGTAAGATTTGCAGTTTTGCTCCATGAAAAATGGCTTTTATTTCTGTGAACAACCTCATTGTACTTATATTGTATTAAGTAAAATCAGCATGAAAAGGCATTGAAAGAGAGAGTGGGAGCTAAAATGGGAATAAGGTAGCAGGATGAAAATTACTGAGACAGAAAGATTGAGCAGTGGAAGTATGAGTAAATTAAAAACTGAAACACAAATGGCTAAATGCATTGAAATGGCAAATAGGAGAGTGGGAAAATTAGCAGAGTGCATGTGGGGGTTAGACAAGTGGAGAAATAATAGGGAATGTGGGTGAGTCAAAGGGCAGAAGCAGTCTTTCATAATATATAGGAACTGTTAAGCTGTATACTTATGAAATCCAACTGTGTCTTGACTCCTGTGGAATTATTGAATCAACTCTTATCCTGAGTGCAGCACACAAAGGATGATGGCAACAGTTCTCTCTCTTTTACTCCAAATTCTCCCATCCGCCACTTCACTAAGCAGTGACATGTCCAATATCGTTGTCTACAAGTGTGAAACAAGTGCCTGTTCACACATGCACAATAGTATACACTATAATAGTGTATACTATACACTATATAATACTATACTGTAATATAATACTATACACTATGATAGTATAGCACACATGCACAATAGTATATTAGTTAATCAAAGTGTTCTCCCAAAAAAACAGAGCTGGGGACACAGACATAATTAATTCTTAGTCAACAATGTGGCACTGGTTATGACCATTATAAAAATGTACTTAAAAGACAGTTGTGCCTCACTTATTCCACATGGGCTTTATTTATTTTGAATTGCATAGTTTTTGCTTAATTGCTTAATACATTCAATTCACTACATTTATAAATAACACTCAGTGATACACCTTGGAATCCATGTTTAGAAAACTTGGCACCTACATTTATTCTGTCATTTCCATAAACTAGATTTTTCTAGGCCCTGATGTAAAGTGACAGGACACCTGGCTCTGAACACACCCTGCTTGCTAAACCAATTTAAACTGAATTGGTTAAAACTGTTTTAAATCGGATCAGCAAATACAGTTTGAACCCCAATTCTTCTAAGACGGCTTTCAGCAATCATTTTTGGAATTGCAGCTTTGATCTCCCATGTGAGACATCCTCCATGAATGCTCTGTTCATAATGAAAGAAACCTATATTAGAGACATCTAATTTCCACTAAGAAATTCAAAGAACAGTCACAGCTTTGGGGATGTGTGGGATTTGTTGAGGTCTGTATTGAGCTTCTTAGTGTTAGGTCCTTTCCATAATGTAGAGGACTTGTTCATGACAACATCACCAATAATAAATACAGAGTCAGAAGCTGTTAATCATGAGACTCACCATAAGCTTGGAAAGCAGGAGCCCAATCCTGCAGTCCTTACTTATGTGACTTAAAGGGGATTGATGCCATGAGTTAAAGCTGTAGGATCAGACTGCTGCAGTGTAAGCTGGGCTTATGCTATAGACGTTGAATGGTAAAAAAAGACATCTTTATTGATTATTTTCACATTTTACACAAAGAGCAGGTGTGTTTAAGTTCCCATAATATTCATTAATGGAAAACCTGCCTTATAAGAGGAGACTCAAAGAGCTTGGCTTGTTTAGCTTAACTAAAAGAAGGCTGAAGGGAGATATGATTGCTTTCTATAAATACCTCAGATGGATAAATACTAGGGAGGGAGAGGAATTATTTCAGTTTAATCCCAATGTGGACACAAGAACAAAGGGATATAAACTGGCCATCAGGAAGTTTAGACTTGAAATTAGACAAAGGTTTCTAACCATCAGGGGAGTGAAGTTCTGGAACAGCCTTCCAAGGAGAGCAATGGGGGCAAAAAACCTAGCTGGCTTCAAGACTGAGCTTGATAACTGAGTTCAGGGAGGGGATGGTATGATGGGACAGCTTAATTTGGCAACTGACTGATCTTTGACTACTCACAGTAAATATGCCCAATGGCCTGTGATGAGATGTTAGATGGGGTGGGTTCTGAGTTACTACAGAGAATTCTTTCCAGGTGTCTGGTTGGTGAGTCTTGCCCACATGCTCAGGATTTAGCTGATCGCTATATTTAGGGTCGGGAAGGAATTTTCCCCCAGGGCAGATTGACATAGGCTCTGGGGTTTTTTTGCCTTCCTCTGTAGCATGAGACATGGGTCACTTGCTGGTGGATTCCCTGTACCTTGAAGTCTTTAAATCATTATTTGAGGACTTCAAGAACTCAATCTTAGGTTAGGGATCTATTATAGGAGTGGGTGGGTGAAGTTCTGTGGCCTGCATTGTGCAGGAGGTCAGATTAAATTATCATAATGGTCCCTTCTGACCTAATAGTCTATGAGTCTATTATGCAACAAAGGCCATCTCACCACTCTGAATTCCTCAATAACAGCATTAGAGTAGCACAGCTAATTTGAGAAACATTTAGATCACAGTTGGCATTTAAAATATATAATATACTAGAGTGGGCAAAGTAAATTTTCTACATGGGCTTCTATTAATGCAGAGCACATCACATTCTTATCACACAGTGGTAGAACAGTAAAATGGTTTTTTAAAATAGCATAAAAAAAAGCTCATGTCAAAGCACAGCAATCCTGCATGTTTAGCAATGTTTTTGTGGCCTCTTTAGCCAAATTTGTCAAAAGTGGGTGCCTAACATTAGGCACTTAGATAACAGCAACATGATTTTTCAGAGATACTTAGCACCTGCAGTTCTAGTGCAGCTCATTTCTGCTTTGGAAAGCAGTTTTGGGCCCTCACTGGCAATTTCTGCAGCATCAGGAGCATCGCATGATTTAGACGTTGTTCCAGAATTGAGAAATAAAATTCTTCTGTGTTTAGATGGGGATATCTGTGATGGTGGATGCTATGTGGCATGCCCTCAGTCACCTAAGGTGGTGCCAATCTCATCTTCTCCCACTGTATGTCTTCATTCCAGTGTCACCTCTTACCTCTCCTTCTGAAATGGTTCCCTAAGCCTCAGCAGCATATAGCATTTGCCTTTCAAGTTTCTGGTTGGCAGCAGCTGGCTTTTGTAGTGGGGACGCGAGAGGAGGGAAGGGAGTTTCTCTTGTTTAGAAGTTTCTGGCTCAGGGAACTAGAGAAAGAAAAAAAATCACTATTAATCACACATTTCAGTTACAAGCAGGAGGAATCCAGGGCGAACTATCTTCTTTAACTTACACTCTGTTCCCAACGTTCTCTGTTCTAAAAAGCAGAGATTAGCCACAGTGTACTTCACTCTTGCAATGCCCCTGATCCACTCACTACACTGTGGGCTGGGAGCAGAACCAGTGTAGAGCCCTTTATGACAGTGCTAAACTGGCTGGGGAGGTCTCTTGCACAAGTTGTATTTTTGGGGGACATTTCTACTGACTGAAGCTCTCTTTATGCAGTCAGAGCAGACAAAGGAGACATAAAGCCAAATCTGCACAGAGGACTTTGTTCAGATTTGGCAGTGTCTAACTTCAGGTCCTCTGCTGCCTACTGGAATCCACAGCCCCAATTTAGGTGCCCAGAGTCCCTACAATGCATGGGGAGAGTTAGACACACAAGAATGGAATCCACAAAAGCCAACATGCTAGGTGGGGAGCCACCTAAGCTAATTAATAAGTACTGAGGAGAGGGGGCGTGGTCTACGTACCACCCCTCAAAGGGGCTTAGGAGCCTATGGCAAGGTCTACACTACAGACCTTTATTGGTATAACTATATCACTCTGGGGTGTGAAAAATCTACACTCCTGAGTGATATAGTTATATCACTTCCCCACCCGTACATGGTGCTATGTTGATGGGAGAGCTTTTCCTGCTGATATAGTTACCACCTCTCAGGGAGGTGGATTAATACAAGTATTTCCTGCTGCACATCCCTCTCCTTTTCCTGCACCTTTCTCCACTCTGTTCCTCTTCACTCTATCCCTGTCCATGCTGTCTGAAAAGGTAATCCTCCAAGACCTGTGCTTGTTATGTGAAGCAGCAGAGGCTTGCAGGATCTCTTAGAACATGTCATCCTGAGTCCTCGTCCTTCTCCTTATTTAGCTCAGCCATTCCGCTGGTTTGGATGGAAAGATCCTCAAGGACACATTTACAGCTGCTGAAAATACAGTATACAGAGGTACTATTGTCAGTGTATTCATGAGATAAATCAAAACTTAGGGTACTGAACTCACTCCTCTTGATCCACACAAATTGTGAGAACGACATTCTTGCCTCTCCTTGGGATTTATACAGCATGACAGCAGCCATAGCACCAGCCATGGTGCATATGGTCCTGGAGTGGGGGACAAATTGGGGAATTGAGGAGGGATAGCTCATGGGCATGAGCATATATGTACAGGGCAGTTGAACTGAATACTGACACTATCTTCCACAGATAGTGGTGATTTTAGCTAATATCTCACTCCTGAAGGTAATGGAGGCTTAAAGGAAACAGCTCCTGCATACATTTGGCTGCTGCCCAGGACCAGATGCTGCTTGCTTGTGTGCTGCAATGGTTTCCACTGAAGTAACTGCGGTGTGGTGTGGGAAAGTGCCCTATCATGGCAGAAGAAACAAGGCAGCTCTCCCCAGGAGCCTTTGTCAGAGGATTGCAGACTACCTGCAGGAAAGTTTCATCAAGATCTCTATGGAGGATTCACAGGACATCCCAGTGTATATAAAGAGTGTTCCGCTGGGCCCCCGCTACCTAACTCCAGAGGGGATGATAAGCAGATAGCAAATCTCTCTCTATTGGTTGTTTCACTGCCTCTTCTAGCAGAAGTAAAACAAGAGTAAATCACCAGATTGTCCTGTTACTTTGTGGTTTCTATCCCTGTAATTTCAAAGCAAATTGCATACTTGCTAGAGTTTCTTTCCCCTGCATCAGGCTCGCCCATGCTGGACTGTAGGGACTGGCTGGAGTCAAAAACATGTCCTGGCTCATTGCACCACTAGATTCCATGGTTGCCTGTCCCCCATACTCCTCCTCATCCAACATCTCCTCATTGTTCGCAGCAAAGGCAGCCAACTCGAGGTCCCCCGAAGTAGCCATGGGGCTTTGGGGGTGATGGTGGGATCTCGTTAGAGGATGGCATGCAGATCTTTGTAAAAGCAGCAGGTCTGCAGCTCCACACCAGAACGATTGTTAGCCTCCTTTGCCTTTTGGTATGCCTGCCGCAGCTGTTTGGCTGTTACGCAGCACTGCTGCTGGTCCCTCCTATGTCCTGTCTCCTCCATGCCCTGAGCGATCTGCTCATAGATGTAAAAGTTTTTATAGCTGGATCGGAGCTGTGCCTGTGAAGCCTTTTCTCCCCACAGACCAGGAGATCCAACAGGATCCAACAGGAACAGAAGGTCTTCTGTTTACTCCAGGCAGAAACACATTTGCAGTGTGTAGTTGGCATGGTCAGCTGGGCAGTTACTTGACATGCTCTGGAGTTGCTAGGTGTGCTTTCCAAGCCAGGCAACCAGGCAATGGAATTTCAAAAATCCACAGAACTTTAAAGGGGAGGGGCAGTTCCCTGGCCAGCGGGCTGCCGAGCAGTGGAGTTCACAATGATGACCAGATCAGAGGCCACTAACACTTGATGTAAGCAACATAGCATCTACACTGACACTGCGCTGACCTAACTACATCAGCCTTCACTCTACACCACTTGTGGAGATGGAATTATTATGTCAGCTAGCAGGGCATTTACATCAGTGGGAGTGAAATGTCAGCGTAGACACTTCCATAGTTAGGTTGACATAAGTCTGTAGTGCAGTCAGAGCGGGAGGGAGTCACTTTTCTCTGCTCGAGATATCACAGCTGTGAACCCTCCCCTTGAGTTAGGCACTTAGCCCTTTCTTACAACAACAACAAATAGGAGGTAGAGGAGACACCATTGCTGCCCCTTCTAACCTTTAGGCCAGTGAGTAGCGCACTCACCCACAATGGGAGAGCGCCAGGTTTGAATCCCCACTCTGCCTGAGGTGAGGCAGGAATATGAACTCTCATTTCGCAGGAGAGCTATGGTACCTTTTGGAGTAGGTGTCTCAATCTCGCTTTTTGAAACCGTTCCCTTTGGTATAAGTAGCCTTTCATCGGAACAAGGGCTTGAACTTGAGTCTCTCATATTCCACATGAGAGCTCTGACCACGGGCATGTAGAGTTATTCATACTCTGTGTGTCAGTAAAGGCACAACCACATCTTTAGGGCAGTCCCCCGCCCCATGCCTGGATACAGTGTTGCATGGGGCTTTCCCTCCCACTTTCTTGGCCACAATATCAGTCCCAGGAGGTACTGTCTCCTGACTCCTTCTTTGGATCTCCTCTGATTCAGCTCTCCAGCCAAGTCACACAACAGTTCACCCCCCTTCCAGGGTAACTATAGGTCAACTTACAGTCCAATATCTAAAATCAAATATCTAAACTAATAGTCCTTTTGATCCTCTCAGGTTCCACTGAAATCCTCTACTTCTTGGGCCCTTCTCCTTGCCCCTGCAGAACTTCTCGTGTCTAGCTTCTTCCTCAGCAGGATTTCCCCATTCTTTGCTGCAAACCCAGGATTTTCCCTGCTGGGAGTCCAAATACCAGTATTCCACCCCTCCTGATTGTCTCTTCTATTCCATTAACCTTGCAGGCCCTAGCTCAGTGCTCCACCAAAGTAGCCTATTCTGCTCCTTGTGGGGGGTGTCTCAGTGTGACTTCCTCAGGCTCTTCTCAAAGGGGAACTCCCCTTGTTCCTCCTGCCAGAGTCTCCCTTCCTCTACTGAGTTCCCAGCTCTATTTAAGAAGTGATCTCCCTTCTTCATCACCACACCTGGGGGCAGGGGTCAGCCTTTCTAATTAAGTCCCATTAAAGTAGCCCTTATGTTGCCAACTCATCAGGAGGCTGAGGGATAAGTGATAAGGGATAAATGATAAAATAACTGATAAGGCACATGCAAGGCTGAGCCCAACTTGCCTCAAAAGGCCAGCCAGCCCATGACAGTGGCCCAATGACTAGTTATTTATACAAAGCAGAATGACTTCAACAGGAGAGATTCACCACCCCAGAATATCCTACAGTCCAGCCTCTGGGGCAGTCTCCTGAGATGTGGGTTCAAATCCCTGTTCCAAATTGGAGGGGGTTGGGAATGGGGGGAGATTTTAACTCAGATGAGTGCTCTAGTCACTGAACAACAGTTATAAGTGGCAGGGTTAGGGATGGCACTACTGCCACTGGCATTTTATGTGGGACCTGATCTGGTAGACAGCCTCTCAGAACCTCCTCTGGTTCAGGCCCTGCAGGCAGGATAAACAGAGGAACACCAGGGTTTAGCACCAGGCCTTAGGCAGCAGCTGTGCGCATGCTCACTGGCAGGTGACTATATCAATGGAAATTAGGTTGCTAGAGACTTTTGCTGTCTATAGGATTAAGCAGCAGCTGAGTGGGGATTTTTGAGGATCTAAATTTTGGTCTAGATGCCTAAAGTGACACTAAAATACCCAAATCACATTGTGGATCTAGTCAATTGTGTAATTGAGAATTGGGCCCACTTAGCACTTTCTGGCTGAGTTAGCCAGGCATGAGTTTGAGAAGGGCAGTCTTTCTGTGTCACACACTTTTACAAGGTTGGCAAAAACTTATACAAAATATTCACTGCATGAGCCAGGCTAATAAATTGGTCAAATCAAATGCAATGAGGGCTATTTCCATGCTGATTTTCAGCTTTTTCAACTCTCAAATGTTGTGGCTAGAGAGCTGCTAAAAATATGAAAGAGGTTTTTTTTTTTTTAAATATAAAAGTATTTTTCCCACTCACTTCATACCCCCAAAAAAGGGAAACCCTTTCCAAAAGTATTCACCTTTAGGCACAGCTTGTGGCCTCAATCCTGCAATCAACTCCAGGAAGGCAGACTTTTGTGGCCACACAAAACCCTACTGAAGTCAAGTCACAGATCTCATGATAGAATCAGATCATAAGAATGGAATCTATGTAAAATAGGGAAGCTTCTGGAACTTTAACTATAGAGCTATTACACATACACACATGGCCTCTCTCAAGCATATAAAAACATTAGAATTCAGGCTTTCAGATTTGTCATTAAGAATTCTCCAAGATGGCATCACCTGCAGGTCATTTTTTCCAATCTGCTCGTATTTGTACATTTGTAGTTAAGCTCCACAGGGATGGTATTCTTGAAAGCTTTTAAAGTTCTCCCTAAACAGACCTTCAGCAGAGTTCATTCACAGTGAAATCTTCAAGGCTTAGCAAAGAATAATTAGGAGCCTCAAGATCAAAAGTTCATCACCTGAGTGTGGCATCTCCTGATAGCAGTTTATGAAATGGCTTTCAATTACAGCCAGGTTCAGCAAACTAATCCAAAACTGGTCTGTATAAAGAGTTTTGTATTCCTCAGATGGAAACAAATTTATTTACATTCTCCAGGTTCATATTTAGCCACTAAGCTATTTGTTTATCCTGATTTTAAATTGTCAGTTTAAAAAAAACTACATACAATAGTTTAATTCTCCATTTTCTGATACATTTGTGACTACCCTATTAAATGTACTTCTACATTTTATTTGAAAATCCAAATATAATATAAAGGTACTTAGGAAAGACAATCAGTAAAATGTCCATTGTTCAAAATGTATTCATCCCCTTAACTCTTTTAACTTGCAATATCTTTTACATTTCAAAGATTACCATAAGATGCTTTACCCTGAAACGTATGTATTTACAGTATGAAGATTCAATAGCTACAATAGACTGAAGATCAGCTACTGTGCATTACAGACTTGGCTATTATATTTGTCTCCTTCCAAGATATTATTGAAACTTTAATAATAAACAGTCATTTTTCCCATTCTGGCATATAGTACAGTTTACGTAATGTTTACTAATATCATGAGAGTAGCTAATTGCTGAGAATAACCCATTATAACTATACTGACCAAAGCAGCTTCATCATAGGAGAGAGCTGTGCTAACAACAGATTTTTTTTTTGTTCTCTGGCAATTCTTAAAAATATTTTCAGATCAATCAAACGAAAATTTTATGAAATTATTGGTGAATCAAAGTGTAAAAAACATTTGAGATTAAATAAATGTTTAGCTTGAGCATTTTTTAAATAGTTGGTAATATTTTGAAAAATAAATTTGGAAGACGTTTTGAAACAAAAATACCACTTGGAAATTAAATTGATGCTTCTAACTTTTTTTCCAGCCAAAATCTAGCCCTTTGCTTGGCCTTCTAAACAAGTCTGGTCCCCTTCTCAGGGCTTAGGCCATTTTGCCCATAGGGGAACCCAGGCCCATCTACTACTCTGGGTACCAACCCAAGGATCCTGTAAACGGCAGCCATGTACTGCTTCCTTTAGTTAGTCACTGCTGCATTCTCTGAGCCTCTTCCCACCTGGTCCCTTTACCTTCACCCATTACCTCAGGGTTACAGTTCTCATGTCCTCTCACTCCCAGGACCAGTAAATGCAGCCAGTTGAGATCCTTTGGCCACAGCACCCTTCTTCATCTCTGTGGTCCCAGCCACAAACTGACCTGCTCAGGCCTTGCAGCCCTTATCTGAGCCTGCTGGGCTCTAATTGTCTGTGCAGCCTTTCTAGACAGGCCTGGAGGACCCATCTTCACTGCTCTTTCTTGGGGTATGTTGTAGTAGGACCTCAGGGCTTTCCAGCAGGGAGACACAAAGGGCCTGTTATACCTTATCACAACAACATAACAAGACAGGCTCTGGACAGGCAGCCCTAAGGCAAGAGGTGATGATGTAGACCAAGGACAACTTGGAAATACACAACAGAAGCAAAACTGAAAGTCCTCACATGGGAAGAAGCTAAAACTGCACAAGAGCTCACTAAAGTTAGAAGACAATGTTGAAGACCCTATGTTCTGCATAGAATAGAAGGGCATAAATCTAGTAATTAATTATCATGCATTGTTTAGGGAGCCTGGATGCCTATTTGGAGGTTGTGAATTCCAGTAAATGGCAGGGCACCTGTAAGCAAGGAGTGGCAGCACCTAATTCCCCTTGGTGATTCCCAGTCTGAGCATTTAACAAAGTGTCAGTTACCATGACTCTTCTAGGTTATTTTATAACACAGCATAATTTTTTACTACCCCTGCCACAAACAAATGCTCCTTCATTTGTGGTAATGAATGGGAGACCCATTGTGAAATTTGCAAGTAAAAAGTGAACAATACAAAAGCCAGGAAAATGCATCACAAATGTACTTTTCATGAATAGTGTTTTGTCAGCTGAAGTTTAGATTTAATCATTCATAATGATACTTTCCTTCATGTTAGTAAATATTCTGTGGTATACTTCATGCAAATAATACGATAGTAATCTGAGACTTTATTACATATCTTTGTTGAGAGTTGAGGAGAGCACCTGTTTGTGTGTGATTATAAAGTGTCACATTTCATAAAGTGAAGCTTAGTGAAGTTCTACTGCAAAATGGTTTAAAATCTCAGATCAGTTAGGGTAAAATTCACTGCTTTTCATGGAACTAGCAAAAGGCCTGTGCACCTGTAAGTGTCACTTACTCCCTATTTTGAGAACTTAAATAGCACTTATGATGTTCATAGACCTTAGGTAGCACGGGAGTGAATTTCACCCTAGACTAAAATTGTACATTCAACAAAATAGTTAAAAATCATATACTTCTCCACTTCTTTGATTGATGCTGTCTGCCCAACCACAGAGAGTTCCATGCAGTTTTTTAGGTGGCCTTGACATCATCACATTTTTCTAAAAGATGTGCTATAGTTCAGTACTTCCAAACATTATTAATTCACATACCACCTTCTTAAAATTAATAATTAATAACTATTTATCAATTCGTGTATCAACCACCTTTTTAATTGTTATGAAATGACTTGACACATCAATCTCATGTACCATCAGTGATACAGGAATTAATTCAGGGAAGTTCTATGGCCTGTGTTATACAGAAGGTCATGATCACATGCCTGGCTTGCAATCTGTGAATCGTGCCAAGAACACTAAACTCAGGACTTAGAAGGTAAACGAAGAGGAAACTGTTTTAAAAATATATCAGTGCTTAATTTGCCCCAGTGCAAATCAGGAATAACTTATTTGAAGTCAATGGAACTGCACCAGTATAACTACACTAGCATAACATACATAGCTCTTTGGTTTTAAATGATTATTTTGTTAATCATTACATTTTTCTTTTTCTAAAGCTTTTACAGTTCACATTTCATTTTTAATTCTGCATTGGTGAGATGTAGCTATTTTGTGTTCAGAGTGTTAACAATAGTTTAGAGTTCTTGCAATACTTCAGAAGAATACTAGCCATTCTGGGGAGGAAAAAAAAGCCATTTCAGATTGTGGCATATTACATTGCTACCACTTATCTCAAGCAGCTCAATACAGGTTTGAATTATTTTACCCCCTGGAAAGCATGTTTGTAAATTGCACCAAAATGAGTTTGGACTGCCTGGCCCACTGGCCAGAATGTATACCTAAGAGCGTTTTAGAAGTTCTAATCTGTCATATGAATTCATTTCTGAGTTTTTCATATACCTTCCAAGAATAAAAATCAGACTTATGTGCTAACTGCTGTTTGATTGCTTCTCATCTCAGCCTCATATGGGGCATATGGAAGATGATTGCCTTTGAACTACCTGGTTATGGATGGTACATGTTTGTTATAAACAGCTTGCAATTTCACTCTGAGTGACTACCAGGCCATATATACATTTTTCATATATCCATTAGACTGGGTGACTTTGAGGACTTAAAGAAAGCAATATACAGTAGATTGAAAGTCAAAACATTCTAGTGACACAAACTAGAGTTTCTTATTGTATATTATGTAAATAAATGATCACTTATTCCCAGTTGCATACTGAAAATTCTTCAGAATAAAACACCAAACATGAAACAATTGTGGCCCTCAGAGACAAATCAACACAGGAAGGTGAAAATATAAACATGAGGCTAGCAAAGTGGTTTTTTGCCTGAATAAATTTGAGATAATTAAAATAATCAATATTAAAATATCTGTTTTTTACATATCATCTTACCTTATTTATAATCTGCCACTGGCCTCTGGTATTTTTTCCAAATGGATTTAGAATAATAAGCAATTAAAAGTCCCCAAAACAGTAGCAGCCTGTTTAAGGTAAAACAACATACATTCTGAATAGTTAACATAATTTTTAGATCGTCTGAATGTTACATCCAATGTTTTCTGTTCAAGTGGTGAGGTTATTACTATATAAGAACCCATGTCATTATGTCAATAACTTTGCCAGTTATCACCCAGGGCCAGACTGTCTGATGTGGAGTAAATATCTGAGTTCTAATCTTTACTTGTTATTCGCTTAAGTACTTCCGTGTGGCATGGACTCAGTGCCGCGTCACGAGTTCCACTTGGAAAGCATGCTTGTGGTTCCCTAGGGGTTTTGTTCTGCCTCTCTGCTTAAGTGACTTGCATTGTACTGTTCTGGCCATGCTGAGCAAGAACTGTGACTTATGTTCATTAGGCACATACTCAGCTATTGGTGTAGTAGGGCAGGCAGATCACATTGCCTCCAGGGTTGAGACACCAGCACACCTCAGTTCTTCGTTCTTCCCATGCCTGCTGTGTGTTCTTGCCAATATTTTACTTTCTAGGCATGGCACACAGAATGAGCCAGCCTACCCTGTGCCTTTTCAAGGGCAAAAGCCAGATGGGCCGGTTCATGACCAGGAGGAGTGAGGAGGTCACAGTGCTCTTGTTGCATGTTTGGGGTTGGTGAAATCTTGCTCTCTCTAATTATTAAGCAGGGTATTAAGCAGAATACCCTGAGTTACATCAATGACCAGTCATCACACTTCTGGCAGCATCTAGCTCTACTTCAATTTGCTTCAGGCCCTCATACATACAGCCTGAGAAGGACAACATTGTCATTTCATCACATGTAAAGAGAAACAGGGGTGGCACAGGGTATGTGCAAAAGTGGAGGCATGTCACATCTAATTGGCTTCCCCTGAGGGAAAAGAACAACTGAGTTAATAGCCTTTGCAGGGTGCTGTTGATTTCACTGCAGCCGGATAACCAATCCTCTGTGAAGTAAACACACTTTCAGGTTTTTTTACTCCGGCCTTTGACAGCTTGGTATGATTGGTGATGATTTCTCCTGAAGTCTTAGATACTGGCCCTTGTTTATACGCATCCACAGTTCAGTGTACCCCTCAGCTTCCTCACACCAGAAAATGGAAAGACAGGAGAACAAAGAGAGGATGATTTGGAGTAAGTTATCTGATTTGCTAGCAACCAGTTTTCCATATGGGCATATAACCCAAACAAGTCCACAGATAATGCAAGGATGACTTCTTGTTTTTAACAAGCAGCCAAGTCTCCCTTTTATTTTTAGAAGAAAACTCCTAGCAATCCTCTTTTTCCCTGGGAGAACAAAGTAGGAATCAGGGTTATTTACCACAGGGCAAAAGTCTGGGCTAATCCAATCTTAATATTTACTGCTTTATGCAAAATCAATATGTCATCTGAAGATGCCACAGATTCCCCTGGCACTAGACAAAGAGGTGGTCCAGACTCCTTTGTGTAAAGTATTATATCCACAATACAGGCAGAATCACAGGAACACTGTCAAAGAGTGAAATTGTAACCACAGCCAAAAGATTAGTCCTGACAGCCCAGTCCAGTAAACCACTCTCACGTTACAGGATAGTTCTGCATGTCTCCCTGCAGGCAGGAATCATTTCTATTCTAGTTAGCTAAAGTAGAATCCAGTCACATACAGCTATTCTAGTTAATTTACGCATTAGTTGAGATTACATGATCATAGCTGAGATTTTGGCGGACGGGTTTGGAACAGATTTATTAATGATGATCAATTATGACCAAGAGAAATTTCTGACAGCTGATTTATACCTGACACTATGTGTAAAGTCTTTAATTAGATAAACATAGCTAACAAGCTGAACCTGCCATCTGCTGTCATTTCTGTTGTTGCAGAAAGCATATTTGCCTGCTCAGAGTACCCCGGTCTGTCAGATACTTGTATCTAGTTCTGTGTGGAATAAAAATGTCACTAATGAGCAAAACAGCCCAAAGGTTTTCTATAGAGATGTCTTTCTAGCTGCCTCAGGATCTCATCCGGAATGATTCCTCAAGACTCACCTGGCAAGAATGGCTGATGATTTCTTTAAAAATAACCAAACCAAATCAAAACAAATCAAAATGCAAGGAGCTACCAATTCACATACCCAAATATATGCAGGCCTCCAAATGCATTTTTTCAAAGCAAAGGAGCGGTAATTTCCTAAGTAAAAGGAGCATAATAAAGAGCAATTATGCTTCAGACTTTTACGCCATATTTTTACCAGCTTCTAATGTGATCTGGACCTGCACCAAGCAGGCTTTCTCTCCCTCCATCAGCCACAGAGCCTCCAGGCCGTGAGGTGCAGGGAGTCCAGGTCTGGGTGCAACAGGCGACCATGATCCTAGGACAGGAGATGATGCTGCCTCAGGAGTTCCAGGGGTGGGGCGATAGAAAGGTCCAGCAGCATGCTGAACCAGTGCTGCCTCGGCCAGGCTGGAGCGATCAGTATAACGTCCGCTCTGTCCCTCTTTATCTTCAGCAGGACTTTGAGCTGGAGCGGAATGGGCAGGAATGCGTACATTAGGTCCCCTGTCCTGTCCATGAGGAACACGTCGGAAATCAATCTGATCTCGCGACCCTGGAGAGAGCAGAAGCGAGACACTTCCTGTTCCAGGCTGATGTGAACAAGTCCACCTCAGGAACACTCCACTTCCAGAAGATCATACATGCCACCTCTTGGTGTAGCAACCACTCATGGCGGGGTAGAAACGACCTGCTGAGGTGATCTGCCTCGTCATTCTTCAGACCCGGAAGGTGAGAGGCAGTCAAGTGGAAATCGTGCCTCACGGCAAGGTCCCACAGGTGGATAGCTTCCCTGCACAGGGCTGAGGAGCACGATCCCCGCTGCCTATTTATGTAGAACACGCCTGCGATTTGTCCGTTGGCACCTGCACCACCCTGCCTGCCAGGAACTGGAGGAACACCTTGCACGCTAGGCGGATGGCCCTCAGCTTCTTCACATTGATGTGCAGGTGCCTCTCCTTCCTCAACCAGACCCCCGAGTGCCTAGGTTGGCACTGATGAGAGCCCCCAACCTACGTCCGAAGCGTCGGAGATTAGGGTGACCGCCAGGACTAGTTCCTCGAATGGGACGCTGTTCAGCACTGTCGGGGGGAGGGGGGGTCTGCCACCAGTCTAGGGAGGCTAGGACTGGCAGGGGCACTGTGACCTCCCGGTCTAGTGGCTATCTGCTCGGAATATATACGGAGGCTAACCAAGCCTGAAGCAGTCTGAGTCCTAGATGAGCGAGCCTCACTACGTATGTGCAGGCTGCCATGTGGCCTAACAGCTGCAGGCAGTGCCTGACTGTTGTCGTGGGGCATTGGTGCAGCTAGGAGATGATAGAGACCATCTCCTTGAAACATGGCTGAGGCATGAAGGCTCTGGCCTGGGAAGCATTCAGGGTAGCCCCAAAGAACTCTGTTTGCTGCACTGGGGTTTATGTGGACTTCTTTTTGTTTATGAGTAGTCCCAGCCTGTGGCACATGGAGCAAGTGAGGATCACACTGTCCTGCACTTGGGACCTGGACCTGTCCCTGATCAACCAATTGTCCAGATAAGGAAAAATCTGCACACCCTTTCGTCTTAGGTGGGCCACCACTACCGCCATGTACTTTGGTAAATACCGTTGGGGCCAAAGATAGGCCAAATGGCAGGGCTGCAAACTGTTAATGGGAGCCAGCCACAAAGAAAGCGCCTGTGGCTGGGGAGGATAAATATATGAAAGTATGTGTCCTTGAGATTGAGGGTGGTTAAACCAGTCTCCTGGATCCAGGAGATGTAAAATGCAAAATTTGAGTCTTTTGACATATTTGTTTAGACAACACAGATCTAATATAGGTCTCAGACCCCCCCCTTTGCCTTGGAGATGAGGAAGTACCTCGAATAGAACCCTTCCCCCTTCTGCCTTGAGGGACCGTTTCCAGTGCTCCCAGGTTGAGGAGGGTGTCCACCTCCTATAAAAGGAGTTGTTCGTGACAGGGGTCCTTGAAGAGGGATGGAGGGGGGTTTGTTGGGGGGCTGTAGAAGAAAACTTCAGGGCATATCCCCCCCCAAACTATCCCAAGGACTGAATAGTCCGAAGTGATTTTTGGCCCATTTGGGATAGAAGGGGCTTAACCTGTACAGGAAGGGGCGTGGCAGATCCAGAAGAGCAGTCAGGGCGCCACCCTCGGGCGCACCATCAAAACTGCCTCCTGTGGTTGCCTGACCTCCTAGGGGATCCTTGCTGGGGAGCCGAGGAAGAGCCAGGGGGCTGATTCCTCCTTCTAAACCCCATATTTCTGTCCTGTTGCCTATAGGAATGGAACGGTCTGGGCTGAGGCCTTAGCTGCTGCTGAGCCTGGGGGCTTGATTGACGCCTAGAAAACTGGGGCGCATAAAGGCCCAGGGAGCGAAACGTGGGCCTGGAGTCCTTCAGACCGTGCATCAGTCTGGTCTGAGAATAAGGCAGACCCATCAAAGGGGAGGTCCTGAATGGACTGTTGCACCTCCTGGGGCCGCCCCAAGGACTGCAGCCACGAGCACCTTCGCATACAAACGGCGGAGGCTATAGCCCTGCTCGCCAAGTCAGCAGCAGTCCCAGCAGTTCCAGGATGTCTGGAGCGCTGGTCTAGCTACCGCGGTTCCTTCCTTCATGATAGTGTTGAAGTCTGCAGTCTGGTCCTGGGGCAGGGCCTCAGCAAACCATCTGAGGGAGTAAACAGGTTAAAATTATACCTGCCCAGGAGAGCCTGCTGGTTGGCAATCCTAAACTGAAGGCTTGCCATTGAGTAAATCTTTCTCCCAAACAAGTCCAGTTTCTTATTGTCCTTGTTCTTGGGAGCCGACCCTGGCTGACCAGGTCTATCCCACTGGTTTGCAGCGTCTACTACCAGGGTTCCCATGGCCGGGTGTGTGAACAAATAGTCAAACCCCTTGGCCGGGACATAATATTTCTTCTCGGCTGCCTTTGACGTCGGGGCAACCGAAGAAGGGGTTTGCCACAGGGCCTGTACAATCTTAAGGACCCCTCCGTGGACAGGGAGGGCCACTCGAGCTGGGGCAGCCGCCGCCAGCACATTAAAGATGCAATCTGCGGCCTCCTTTAGCTCTTCCACCTCCAGCTACAAGTTGGAGGCAACCCTCTTGAGCAGCTCCTGGTGCGCCCTGAAATCTTCCAGTGGCACAGAGTGGTCCTCGTCAGGCGAGGAGGATTGCAGTGGTGCAGCCTGCAAGATTCCCTCTTGGGGGTCCAACTCCTCGTCCGAGGAGTCATGCCGATGGGCTTTCTCCTGTACAGGAGGCACAGACTGCACTCCAGATGATTTAATGGATTGGGGCCCAGGTCCCACTTGGAGACCCCAGGGGGCCCAACAAGGCCATTGGTGTGGCCACTATCCCTGGGGCCAGCATGGGGCTAACTGCGACACAGGCTCAGGCACTTTATGAGGGTGTTGACTGGCCCGACGACTGTCCCCCTGGGACACCCCAAAGCATCATCGGAGTCAGAGGTCCTGGACCTGCGGTACGGTGTCCAACCCCGGTCACAGACACCCTTCTGCGCCGGGGAATGCCACCTCAACAAGTCCGACCTGGATGGCGATGAGGACTGCCTTCATTGCCGCGAGTGGTGCTGACGAGCAGGGTCATGCGCCGAAGAGCTTGGAGTACCGGAGCGCTGTCTCAATACCGAAGATTTCCAGTGCCACTTGCCTTGCGGCTCCATAGCAAACCTCGACCGGTGCTGCTTCCTGGCTTGCGCTGCTGCCGGTGCCGGGGATTGACGTTGGTGCCGAGTGGGACACTCAACTTCCCACGTTGGTGCAGGTTGGCTCGACGCCACCGACCTGGAGCGACTACTAGGTCTCATTTGCAAACACTTTTCCCTGCCTTGCACTAGAGCACCAGCTACTTATTACTAGGGGTGGATAAACACATTTTGCCTAAATTCAAATCCAGTTTGTGGGTTCAGAATGTATAACTGAACGGGAACCTTTCAAGGTCCAAGAATTAGGGCTGGCAAAACAACTGTTTTGGAACTGTGCTCTGCAGCAACCCCAGGCTAGGATCATATGCATCGCTGGTTGCAGGAGATCCTCTTTCCACCTCCTAAGTGGGGGTTGAAGGAAAGAAGAACCTATCAATCCCTGACCTTCTGTAAGAAGAACTGAGACCATCCCTTTCCCCTGCATCTGTGGGGAGAAAAGCTAACCAAATATCTAAGCCTGCTTGGAGGGCGGAGGAAATCCTCTCTCTTTCTCCTGCAGGAGTGGGAGAAAAGTCTATCACATGAATGTTAACTAAATTGGAAATGTCTGACATTGCACACCCCTGGATATAGGAATAACGTAAGAAATTAAATCAGGAAAACAATGTCCCTTTCCAAAAACTATTCTTTGATATTATTTGCTGAGAAGGCAAAAATTAACAAAGTGTTCATAATTTCCCAACTCTTTTGAAAGTTCTGAAACTATTGGAGAACACATTCACTCCCCACTGTTATAATATCAAACGCTGGAGTCAGCCAGACGCAGAGAGATGGCAAAAAGCTTCCCACACCGGAACTGACTGTGTGTGTGTGTGAAGCCCTGTTTTTCTCTGCTTTGATTTTGCTGGTTTATCATCATGCAGCTCAGGTTTAACTGCTCTAATTCTGACTGGAATCCATTTGAAACTAAAGCTTTAGGATTACTGACAGGACCTACTTCAGTTCTGCGGTTCAGAACTGGGGGGAGGGAAGGGAAGGACCGCAAATGTGTGGGGAAAGCTTTCTTTGGCAATATGAAAAGGCTTCTGTCTGACATAGTCTATTGTGGAAGAGGAAAATAGTGTAAGAATGGCATAGCACATTAAGTATTTGGTGCATCTCCTTGTAATACAAAAAAAACCTTATTGGCTCGTTGATTTAAAAAAAAATGTTAGTAACAAAATGTGGTCAGTATTAGGCTGTGCCTTCTTTTCTTCAGTTGGGAGTCCTGGTCATTATCTAGCAGCTGCTTCCTCCCAAATCCCCTGGGATTCAATCCAGCTCCCATTGTCGTCAACAGGAATCTTTCCACTTACTTTAATGGGATTTGGATCAGACTCCTTTGCCTTACTGCAGTCACAGGATGAATGCAAGTCAATTGGGTGTCTCAGAAAGCTGGGTGTCATGACCAGGAGCATGTTGGTCAGCCCATAGCTCGCCGTCTGCTTCAGTTCCCCACTGGAATGAAGATTGTGCTCATGCAGTGAATCTTCCTCTCACAGCAGACAGCAAAGCTTCGCCGGATTAGAAGAGTAAATGTGATTCAAGGCTCGCCAGGTAGTTTGTTCTATGAAACCCCTTCACGGCACTCCTGCCAAGCACTACTGCTCTTGAATGATGTACTGGCCAGATGACCAGGTGAGCGAAGGTTCGCTCTGAGGTTGGCTCCTTTGCGTTCCCTCTAAAAATTGTTTCATCCCCACACCACCCCTGGGGATTTTTGCCTGAGGAAAAGGGAATATGATAACAGGCTGCAAGAGCAAATATTTCCACTTTCAGGGAACACTTTGCACTGAGCTTCAAGCTCTGTTGAAGCACTGTAGTGCAGTGCCTTGACCGTGTTGTCCTGTTTGACTAGGTTACTGACCTGAAGTGTTTTAGAATGAAGTGTTTTAGAATCCCTGTCCCTTGAGCAGTCGCTGCCTCCACACACATCCACACCCACCCACCCACACACTCTTAAATGTGTGCATCTACAGGTAAACACCCCTCGCCTCCCCTGGCTGGTGTTTTTAAAAGACTCTTGTAACCATCATCCTAGGAGAATGCACACGGCACATGGAGCATTCAGTGCTTAATTTGTGCTAAGGCTGTGCCCCGGTACCGCTAGGCTTGGCAGTTCATAGCCCCAGCACCTCTGGGCTTGCCACGTCAGATATGAAAGCAAAAATTGCTTGAGTCCTGGCACCTCTTTTATTACAAATTAAGTACTGGAGCCAGCCCCCCAGGAGTGCTCATCAGAAACACACTGTACGATTTAGATGTGGCATACTGCGAACTGAGAGCCTTTCCTAGAGGAGGCACTTCTAGGGAAGCCATGGAAAATGAGACGAAATAACAGTGCTACTAACATTTCAGAGCTATGCAGGGGTATAATTTGTCTCCCTGCTATACCATTTACAAACAAATGGCGCAAATTAAAATACACCAGTGGATCCAGTAGTAATAGTAACTCAATGATGTAAAACATGTATTTAAATCTACCATAGACATTTCAACAGTTTATGAGCTGTATCACAGCAGCCATTTCCTGCTATTCTATTTGGATGCCGAATTGTTCTCTAAAAACCCCTGAGCGAGAGAGAGAGAGAGCGAGAGTGTGTGTGTGTGTGTGTGTGTGTGTGTGTGTGTGTGAATATGAGAAAAGATCATTAGTGGAATGAATAACTCTGTGACAGCTACAGGCAAACATCTTAATATTCTGGAGGGCTTCATAAAACTAGCATGGGGTTTGTGAACCCGTTTTCTCCCGTAATTTATGACAGTCACCCCTCCTTCCCCACTTTCCCCCCTGGACAATTCAATGGCAAGAAAAACATTAAACTAAAACTATGAATTTGGGGCACAGCTTCACCCCCTTCCAGAAACATATAAGCTGGTAAAGATGGATGCCCTACTCTACTATAGTGTAGCTATTTTTACTATACTGGGTTCAGTTTTTTCGTTAGAATTATTCTTGTCCCCCCCCCCAAGTTCTTTCCACAGCTTCATCCGCTGTGTCCGTGTTGACTGAAAAAACACTTTACTTCATTATCTACTTGTGAGGGGTGAGCTCCCACCTAGCATTTAGTCTGTGGTGGCAACCTTGCCTAGTCGTAGGGGAACCTGGGCCCTCCCACTCCACCAAGTTATAATCCAGGGCCCTCTTGGGCACCTATAAGGAAGCCATCCGCTTCCTGTGGTCCAGCTAACACCTTCCCCTGTGTCTCTTCCTACATTCTGGCCCTCATTGGGATGCATCGTGGCCTGTGGTTGTCCCTTTTCACCTGGCCAATGGGCCTCTGCTGGCTGGGGAGTCCCTGCTTCATGCAGCTGTCCTGCCCCTGAGGCTACCCTCCTGGCATAGTCCCTCCATGGCAGCGAGTGCAGGTTTGTCTCTCCACCTGACACTGCTGTGCTGAAGAGCCTCCCTTTTATGCCCTTTTTCCCACCTGAAGAACAGCCAGCTCGGGTGAGACTGTCCAGTCCCAAAGTTGTGCCTACACCCCAGCTCTTCAGTGAGTTTATCCACACCCCATTTATGCCTCTCTTCATCTCCAGATCTCCCTCTCTCTCTCTCTTCCACACCATCTCTCTTCTGAAAGGAAAACCAACAGCATCCAATTAGAACTGAACTATCAAAGTCCTTTGGTCATTGTGGTTTCTACATTAGGCACAGAAAGTTTGCCCCGCCCGACTATGGAGGCTTGCACCATGCACGCTGGATACACTGCAGCCTGCAGCGGGGGCAGCCTATGCTGTCAGATACAGAGTTCCATGTTAAAATAATCCACAGATGAGACTTTTTCCTGTTTTCTTCACCACTAGTATCACTGCCAAGGAACAGTCACTCCGTGCGGCTGTTGATCATACATATGTTGAGGTCTAACCCATCAGCACGTGATTTCCAGACCTCTCTCAAATCTTTGGCCCATCTAATGTCAAGGTTTTGTGATAATGTTTACAAGAGCAACCAATCAATGGAGTTTGCTGAACTAAATATCAGTAAACAACTGGATTAAAATCACAGAGCCCTTCTACGGACAAATGAACCCAAACTATGGCTGTAGATTATTATGGTGGCCTGGATCAGCCCCTCTGATAGTATATCTTGAGGGGGTAGGGGCACGCACAGAAATTTAACTTTGATTGGGAGGAGCTCGTGCGCCTCCCCCAGCCCTGGGAGGAACTTGCTTTTCCCTCACTTCCCCTGCACTGGCAGGAGCGCACTTTTCCTTCCCCCTGCTCTGGCCCCAGCAGGAGCTCACTCGCTCCCACTTCCCCGCTGTGGCAGGAGCTCGCTTTCTCTACCCCCAGCCACCACAGCCCAGTGCTGGGAGGAGGGCGCTCTCCCCTCCACCCAACTGTGGCTCTGGGACTGGAGTTCTGTGCTCCTGACGATTACTGGGGGGGTGAGGCTGTGCCACTACTTGCCTCCTCTTGTGCATGCTCCTGTGTAAGGGATAGTGCTGAGGGGGAATGGCTTTGCAGATCCATTTGCAGAGTTCCATTCTCATATTGGGCTCAGGCCTCATGACTTTTCTACAGTGGAGGGCCCAAACACCCAACGCTGCCAGGACTGTCTGGATCCACAAGAATTTGTGTGTAGCCACAGCCATCCATGCAGAGCTCCTTTGTTTCATAGATTCCAAGGCCAGAAGGAACCATTGTGCTCATCTAGGCTGCCCTCCTAACATAAGCCAGAGAGAGCTCCCCAGAATAATTCCTAGAGTAGCTCTTTTAGAAAAACATCCAATTTTGATTTAAAAATCATCAGAAATGGAGCATCCACCACAACCTTTGGTAAGTTGTTTCAATAGTTATTTACAGTCACTCAACAATTTACACCTTATTTCCAGTCCAAATTTGTCTGATTTCAACTACCAGCCAAAGGATCATGTTACCCCTTTCTTTGCTAGATCAAAGAGCCTATTATCAAATATTTGTCCCCATCTAGATCTAGACTATAATCAAACCATCCCTTAATATTCTTTTTGCTAAACTAAATAGATTGTACTCCATGATGTAAGGCGTGTTTTCTAATCCTGTAATCATTCTTATGGTGCTTCTCTGCACCTCCTTCAGTTTATCAATATCCTTCTTGAATTGTGGATGCCGGAACTGGACACAATATTCCAGCAGCAGTTGCATCAGTACCAAAGACAGAGGTAAAATAACCTCTCTCCTACTCAACATTCCCTTGCTTATGCACCCAAGGATTGCATTAGTCCTTCTGGCCACAGGGTTACACTGGGAGGTCATGTTCAGCTGATTATCCACCACATCCCCCAAATCCTTTTCCAGGATAGAGACCCCATTGTGAGTATGGTCTACAATCTTTGTTCTTAGATGTATACATTTACATTTAGACTATTAAAACATACTGTTTGGTTGTGCCCAACTTACCAAGCAATCCAGATCTCTTCATTATTTACCATTCCTCCAATTTTTGAGTCATCTGCAAACTTCCATCAGCGATAATTTTATGTTTTCTTCCAGGTAATTAATGAAAATGTTAAACAGCATAGGGCCAAGGGCCCTGTGGGACCCAACTAGAAACACACCCATTCAATGACGATTCTGGTTACAATTACACTGAGATCTTAGCCAGCTATTGGGAGTAAGGGGAATGAGTCCCCATTTCTATATGGTAGGGGGAAAATCTACATGCAGCAGGGTCCCCTCTTTACATATCCTAGAGGGCAGGATCTCCACTAAATGTAAAGCTAAGGCTACATTTTTATGAGTGAAATTCACCCGAGGGCCACCACAAGATTTTTGCAGCTTTCTGTGCAGAGGTGAATATCACCCTATGATGTTAAGTTAAAGGAGTTCACACAAGTCAGCTTACTAAGTGTTGTTAGCCTGCACAACATCCCCTTTACTGGCAATTCAGAGAGCTAGCTTCTGAACTGCAGTGTACTGCACTGCTAAAAAACTAGCCAGGTCATATTGCAGTTACCACTGTGTGAGCCCGGCTACACTCTGATTGCTTTATTTGGAAGTAAGCCCATCCCAAATGTTATACAGATGTTGGTTAATATTGAAGTGCAATCATGAAGCCACTGACAACAGTTTGTAACTGGGTGTTGGTAGTGTGACGCTGACAGACTGGTTCAAGCCAGAGCCCTGGGCTAGTTCACTTGTGTGTGAATATCAAAGGAGGTAAATGTATTAGTATATATTCAGGCCAAATCACTTGTGTGTTAATAGATATCAAAGGAGATGTTAATTGTATTGTTTTTGCCTATCTATAGCCTGTTGTTTACTATTATATTACATTTACATTCTGCATGCCTGGTAATTAAATAACCCTAGATCAAGGTGTGTTAATATAAGTGTGTATTGAGGTGTTAGAACTTCATGAAAACTAAGGGAATGTTACTTGCATTGTTTTCACTTATCTATTCCTATTATAATGTAATGACTGATATTTACATTATGTATATCACTGTGACTAAATAATTCATTGAATGCAAATGAAGAAGAGTGCTAATTTCAAAGCAATTGGCCATTGTGTGGGTACAAGATACTTGTCAGAGTGTTATATCTGAAAAGAAGCTATAAATACTGATTCAAATAGAGATCCTTTATCTCTGGACTGTTTGGATTCTAACAGGGTGGAATAACTGAAAAAGAAGACAGAGCTCCCCAGTTATTCTGGGTAGCCCAGAGAGACTTTTGGAAATTGGCAGATTACTACATCTCTGCTATCACTTTTGACTTATAATTGATTCCCCCTGTTGTTATATTTTATCTGTTTTAACTGCTCAATAATTCTCATTCTTTTTTCTTAGCTAATAAACCTATAATTAGTTTACTATAGAATTGGCTGCCAGCATTGCCTTTGGTGTAAGATCTGGAATACCAATTAATCTGGGGTATATGACTAGTCTCCCAGGACTGGGAGCAACCTGATGTGGTGTGATTTTAGGTTTATGTGACCATTATCACTAAGTCCAGTTGGTCTAGGTGGCAAGATAGTCTGGAGAGCCTAAGGGGACTGTCCATGACTCCACAGTAAGACTGGTATAGTGATCCAAGTGTTCACATTTGTTACTGGCTTGGTGAAATCTAATTATAGAATTATAAAACATACCACCAGTTTGGGGTATCTGCCCTTGTTTTCTGACAGTCTGCCCTGAACCTGCCATCACAGTTGTGAGCCACTCCAGAAAGCGTGACAGGTGATGGGGGAGCGTTCTGATACATTTCTTGCATTATTTTCTGAACTGCTTAATGTCACTAAATAAGTCATAAAACTACATTTATGAATAATGCATAAAATTCAAATGAGAGCTTTATTTACAGTAGCCTTTCAAGCTCTGGGTGTTGTAGCATACATAACAAATTTCAGACTACATTTTGTAGAAGCCAGGAAGAAAAGCTGATCTGCAGAAACAATTTGTCAAAACTGGCAAAGCAGAAAATGTGTCAGCTCCTTTTTACAACACTTCACTGTCATTTTTTTATGGTCTCCTATTGTTCAGAGTGTTCTTGATGTCTTGGTTATAAGAACAGGGAGTTCAAACAGGTTAATTTATGGCAAACTCTTATAGTAAATTTTACAGTCCTCCATTGATCAGAAATGCAGGTGAATGCCCTCCAAGTCTTTACTGTCTTGGCAGTTGTCTCACAAAGCCATTACAGTTCTGAGCAGGGAAAGGACTAACTTCAAACCAGGAGATTTTTATCAGAAAGAAAGCTGGATCTCTCAAGCAAAGGAGGCAGAAAGTTTAATTTTATGACAAACTGATTTATAATCTACTGCTCTGTAGAAAACAAATTATGCTATAAAGATTAATCAAGTAACTTTATTTTGTATTTACCATTCTGCAGCTACCAATATGAGCATCTGGGTAAACAGAAACCTCATGAAATGTTTTTCTGCAAAGCTGACTTCAATAATATACGCAAATGATAAATTCAACAATTCTGCTCACTGCCAAAAATAAAACAAATGGCTTCAGGAGCAAATAACACTGATTCATACTGTGCTCAAGCACCAGTCAACCAATCTATAAAACTACACGGGGGGGAAAAAATCAAAGCAGCTTTATCATCTTACTTGTGACACCTTATTTAAATCTCAGGCATTACCTCTTTATACCAGCATAAATATGTAGCCTTTCTACATCTTTTATAATGTGGTTACAGTCACAAAAATGTTATAGTGAAAAGCAAGAGCTAGTTCAAGGAATTTCAGACTTCAAAATAGGCATGATACAAAGCTAAAATTCATATGTTCCTTTTTCAGTTATGAATACTTTCACTAAAACATAAATATTTTAACATATATTAATTTTTCTGACATTCAAAATTGTAAAGTCAATATGGCAGAATTATTGTTAAAAGCACATATGTACAAATATTCTTTTTTCCATACATAAAGTATTTGGCATAATTATAACAATCTTACTGCATACACAACTGTTTGTTTCTTTTCTCACATAATGGTACACTCCTTATTAAAATTAACCAGTTATGTACAAAAATACTTGAACATTTATTATAGAAAACCTCTATAGCTACCATCAACAGCATATACCTGCTGAAGGTTTCACTGAGAGAATATAAAAAGTGGTCACTTTCTCCAGATAAGCTATCAACAAAGCAAACAATTAAAATCAACATGAGCTTCCCCAGAAAAGGAGAATATTTTTAACAGCATGATTAAAAACACAGTTCATATATCTGTTGTCAACCAAGTGTTAAAAACAGTAAGTAAAAGAAAAAGAGCTACAAAAAATACATACACAAGGTGCTTCCTCCACAACTGGGTATTAGTTTTCCATAGCTCTACAGATGCAATCTAGTGAAATTCAATCTAGAACTGTCTACCATCCTCCTCCTTCAATAAAAATGACATTGATCAACTATATTAACTAAGCTAAACTAAACAAACAAAAACAATTAAAAATACAATAAAAACTTCCACTAGTAAGAATATACCTGAAGAGCTGTAAGGAATTTTGCTAATTTGTGCAGAATTGTGTATTAATGCCCTTTATAATTTAAATTTATCTTCTAAAAATTTACTGATACATACCCAGTGATTGATATTCTTTAAATTTGTTCACTTACTGCACTGATTTGATACTAGCCAGTATTGATTCTTGTATCCTTATTAATGGGACACATTCATTTGTGCCTCTATAATATCTGGATGCTTGTTCTTCTTTGACAGAGGATTTTTTTTTTAAGATTAACTTTCAAAGACAGAAGAAAAACTCCTACTAACTGTAAATGGGATTTTTTTTGTATGGGTTAACTGGAAGAGTAAAGGTAAATCACACTTTAAAAAGAAAGAAGTGCACCAGATACAGGAGATAAGTTACTATTATAGGACATATCAACAATCAAATTAATTCCGAGAAAGGTGTTCTACATTGCATGAAAAGTGGATATTTGTTACTCTTAGAAAGCAATACAAAAGAAGTGTTTTGTTGGAAGAACTTACTCCAACCCATGTCCTTGCAACTTTTTACTGTGGGGTAACTTATATTAAACCACTCCTGGCTTCCCTCCACACACAGATATTTGAATTGATTAACCTGCTCATGGGGGAAGGTGAACAACCTTCAGAACTACTTGCACAAACATCCTAGCCTACAACTGTTGATAGAAAGCGTGCATTTATTTCTAGTAATTAGCTCAGTTAGTGTAGCCTACATTTTGTAAGAAGCACACAACTAATGCAAATGAGAGCTTGTAGGGTTTTAGATTTATTAAATTATTTTATATAAAAATGAACATAAAATACTAAAAAGCTATGTATCAATATTTACCACCTTGAAATTAACAAAATTCTCTCATTCATGCTTCCTGTAATACCTGGCAATCAAAATTATTAATTTCATTTAATGTGCAACATAATATTAATAAGCATTTAAAAAAATCATTTAAAAGAAAATTTGGGTAAAATATTAAAGTGCCTACACTAAATGTATTTTAATTTTTTAAAAATCTTATTTCATAAACGGTAAAGAATTCATTGCAAGTAAATATAAAAGTGACTTCTTATAACTGAGAGACTTTCCGAGGAAGAGGCCTGGGCCGAGGAACCTGTTCAGTCCTCCTGCTACTGTTTTCCAGATTGTTTGGCCGCACCAGCAGGGGTTTGGGTGGCAATGTTGGTGGATCTGAAGTGACAGGAATGGAGAGGCTGTGAGGTAGCGGAACAGGCCGTCTCAAAGTTCGTTCATAAACACTGTAAGGTGGCGGAGTTTTACTTTCTTTTCTCATTGGCTCCTCAGAAACACTGTAGTTTGGAATAGTTTGTTCACTCCCTTGACTTTCAAAGCCAGAAGTTTCTGATGTGCTACATCGGCTAAGTGAAGAGATTCCACTGCTGTAACTTCCTGACAAGACTGGGGAGTTGGATATGAGCCCCGAGGAATGACAATCCACTGGAGACGGGGTAAATGATTGCATGGAACCCTTTTCAAAAAAGAAGAAAAAAGAAAGATGCATGAGAAGGAGAATTAAGAGCAATGTTTCTCTGTGGACATTAAAAACAAGCGTACAATTTTTTTTTTGGAACAGATTCTGAGAGGCTTGATAGATGGAAAATGTATGTATGGTTGAATTAAGGTCCAATAAAAGCCTAATCAAAGCTTGTCTATAGAATGGTTATATTTTCAAACTATATGTCAAATACTGATCATATCAACAATTTATTTTAGTGGAAGTAAGCTATATTTAAATGTTGTATTCCCATCATCAGTCTCTGGAAAAATCTGACAGTATTTTAAAAAACAAATCACAACTTTCCTAGTACTGACAATGGAATATATATCCACAGCATGCTGTGTAACTAGTAACACTGTGCCCTCTAATGCCAGAACACTGTATCTACATCACATTCAGTACTTCTGCTACTTCAGTCTCTGATTTAGAATACATTTTCTAAAGCTTTCCTCCCATTTTTTGCGATGAATCATGCTGTAAAAAGAGGACATATGAAGCAGTGTTATATCTAATATTCCATGTATCATTTTTTTTTAAATTAACAACTTACTAATTTTATAACACTGAAATAATAGCTGTATAAATAAGAATACGTTTCTACTGAACTACCTTGCATTTTATTGGTACAGTATCTGGTTTCAGGACCATCAACTTGTGTTACCAGATATCATTAACAGTGCAGGTAGCTTCAAATTCTTAGCGTGCATCAATGTTATTTAAAATTTTTAGCATCTTCCACTTGTGAAAGCCACAGGACTTCCGGGACTGGAAATATACTCAAATCACCATCGCCAGACTGGTTTAGAAATACTAGTTGCTCTAAGCCGAGTGATGATGAGGCAACTCAAGCTGTTGTATAAGTGATCAAAAGTGATCAATAAGTGTCTCTTCTAAAGACACTATGCACTAAGATTCTCACTCGCGAGTCCTAGCTCCTCAGCACAAGATTGGTAGAACTCCCTAGAGTATGAGATAGGCCCTCCACTGGCAGTCATGTGCCACCCTAGACATTTGAAGTCATAGATATTGAGTTCTTGTTCCTCAAAAGGCATGGAGCCTTCCCCAAAGGGATGAAGATAGCAGGTGCTGAGAGCGGGCCAAAATCTCTCCTATGTACCCCTGTTGAGGTCTCCAACTCAAGGCAGCTCCACAGTGAGGTTTCCAGATTTCTCCATTCATGTTGTAGAGGTGATTTGCTGGTTCACTTGTAATCTTTTGCAAATAAACTAAGAAGCCTACTATTCCAACTTCAAGGCACTGCTTGCATCCTACATCGACAGGTATAGGATATCTCAGTAGAGGCAGACCAGTTTTTGCACTGATGATAACACCTAAACGTCAGCAGTCTTGGGGCACGAGCCTATATCAGTGCTACATCAGGTCATTTTTCTGCATGAACATTTCTTAAATTTCTTACTTTCCAGGAGTCAGAATCCTGTCAATGAGAATCTTTACAGAAGGGAAAATTACCTGAAGTTTTATAGTTTGGTATAGATTTCACTCTAATAGGACTCTTATGCACCTGTCCGACATAGAATTTGGGGATTATTAGAGCTGGTTGAAAAAAAAATTGTTTAAGAGTAAAAAAGAGATTGTGTAAATTTTACATTTCTGTCTCCCCCAGCCAGCTCTAGTGATCCTCTTCTTTTAAAGTGTCTCAGTGCTTGCACTTTGTTTTTGGTTTTTTCTCTGGGGCAATTTTTTCAGTGATGATTAAATATTTTGAATTACTCTCTCCTGGGAAGTCTGCCTCTGATGTAAGTGAAGGATCTGACTTGGAATGTAGGACAGCATTGATACCAGGCAGGGGATGGTGCACAATGGCAATGGATGACATGAAACACTACTCCATTACTACTGTCCTTGTGGGACAAAATTCTTCATGAACCAAGAGAGTTCTGTCAGTCTAATGCTAAGGAATTAGGAAGAAGAATTTTGGCAGAATATCTTCAGGGAAGCAGAATTATAATAAGTAATTTTCCTTTTTTGCTTTTGATTTCTTTACAGTAGAATAGCAATTGTACTGCAATGTGAGGAATGGATGCATTGGGGAAGTGTAAACTTCTAGATATTTGCTGAAAACTCAGATTATCCTAAGCATTTTTATAAAATGCCCATCACTGCAATAAACAAGCACCAGTAGTATATTGTCCATTAGAATCTCCTTGCTGTCTTCTGACTGTCCTGGGAGTTGCTAGGCCACATGGTATTACATGCAAGTGGCTCACAATTCTAGGGAAGAAAGGAATGAAGGGAGCTTGGGTTTGAAAAACTAAGAAAGACAATTAGTTTTTAATTATGGATTTATGAATACATATACAGCTCAGGATATATTAGTATTAAGGCATGAAATATACAACAACAAACAACCGAAGAAATAAAATATGTTATATATACAAAAGATTTTTCTAAGTGCCAGATACGTTCGGTTTGTGCTGGCTAGTTTGAGAGACAGCCTAGACACAGCAGACTCAGTCCTCAGCTGAATAGTGGTGGAGGGAATGTGGATCCAAAACAATTTTTTGTTCCCCTGATATTGGGCTGGCTGGTGCCCAGCTGCTCTGTTCCAGATTAGGATCAGACAGCTGTGAGCACTACAGTGGAGTGGAGACAGGTGCTTAGAGCTGGCTTTATGCACCCCCATCCCATGTCAGGGGAATTCTTGGCTGTCCATTTAGGGTTTGATCCAAAGCCCAATGAAGTCATTGGAAAGATTTTCATTTACATCAATGGATTTTAGATTAGACTCTTACAGCAGCTTCCTCAGGCAGTGCAATGGGGCTGAAAGAGGGGCCAAAGACTGAGCCCAATATGTGGCAGGGGAAAAGTGAAGTGGGTTGTACTGAATCCTTACTGTAGGCTAAGAATGTTTGGTGTATTCTGAAAAACCTGCTAAACTGCTTCCTTCAGGGTTTGTTTCTTTGTGTACTAGGAGGCTTCCACAAATGTTAAGGACATTTCATCTGATATATTATCCAGACAAAGTCTTAGGCCAAAATTCTCAAATGAGATCTTCTGGGTGCTCAGCACTTCTAAAAATCAGGCCACTTAATTACAGTGCCTAAATATGGATTTAGGATCCTGGGTTTAGGTTTGCAGTTTTGAAATCTTACCTTGAATGTTTTAGAGCTACTACTGTCAGTTACATTTGTGAACGTGAAATGTGCATAAATGCAGTACCATAAGAAATGATCTAAAATAGCCAATATAAATGAAAAGTTATACACCACACAACATAGACATAACAAGCCCCAAGGAATAATCCAGTACCTTCATTGGAGATCTGCCAGTAGGAGAAGGGGAAACTGAGGCTACATGCCTTGCCGGTGAAGCTGTGAAGTTAGAAAGATTTCAATTCAATTTCACAGAAACTAAGCAGTTTTTAGAATGCTAACCTAATGAAAACTGTAAATCAAGTTCATCATAGAAATTCTACCAGATAAAAAAGACCACGAGTATGTTTAAATGGTTCACAGAAAAAACAATACAAAATGTATGCCTGGGAAAGCTCTGTTAATGGAAAAGAGATGATCCAATTTTTATTACTGAATACCTCCCCCGTTCCCTTCTGTGCCTCTTGCTCAAAGGCTGTGCATGCTTTAGAAGATTTTGTTTTGTTTTCAAAGTTAAGCAAAGGTTATCTGATAAGAGAATACATACAGCATGAAATACTTATGCACCCTTCTCCCTTGGCAATTTTTATATCATTCTAAACCAACTGGCAGTGTGATTGAAAAAATGTCCTTATCATGCTTTCTTCCCCTTCCTTTGCTTTGTCTTTCAAGGAAAGAATTCTGTATGTATGTGTTAAATAAGTAATAATGCATGACAAAGCATGCTTATACCAGAGGCCTGCAGGTCTATGATGTGATATGAAGCATGAGGATAACTGGAAAATATTTTCAACCACTTGAAAACAATCATACTTAAAGTAGCACTTAAATACCTTTTCCTTTAAATTGGCAGAATGATTTTTTGAAGTGCAAACTGGTTAATGAAATTGAACCCATGGACTTACATGACTGTCTATAGAGCCAGTGGCCAATAAGATCCTTCTTTTCATAGAGCCCATTTTATTATTGCTAACCTCCAATCATAGTAAGATCAAAAGACCAAAAACTCAATCATCTCTTCTGGTATCAACATGAACAGTTGGAAACTAATAAGTCATTCAATGAAGACGCAGGATATTGAAAATGGAATGTTACATAGTACAGAATGTTAACAAGCTGAAAGGCAGTTCTATAGCCTTCCATCCACAGCAATCAACTGATAAATCATCCTGCCCAGGGAGTTAAGTGTTAATCACAGTGAAAAGAGTCAAAAGCCATCAAGTAAATCATTTTGTATTGGAAGCTGGCCTGTAATGTTCATATACTCACCAGTCTGCGTGGGTCTTGGGGGCACAGGGGGAGACATAAGCTTTCCACTTTCTGACATGTTCCTGGCTTCTTTCCCACTGTCCAGGCTCCAGCTGCTGGGGGTGGTGTTTACAACTGGAAGAGAATAACAATGCGGATACATTCGCTAACATTTCCAGCTCTCAATTCTAACCTCTCCACCTTTCCTACATCCATGAAGATTACAAATATATAGTGGTAAAATGTTAACCAACTTAACAGCATGCCTGAAAAACTCTCATGATTACAATTGCATTTCAAAAAGCTCTTACAATCATGTATGTCAGATTCCTGGCTTGCTTGATGTATATATTTGGCCCCCTAGGTGAGTTTGAGATAGCACAGCAATTTGGACCTCATCAGCAATAGCAGCTAATAGAGCACTCTGGTGCTTTGCACACACAGATGCAGCTACAGATGGAAACAGACTAGGATCCCATGAACACAGTCCACTTCCCTCTGCAGCAGGCTATCTATTTAAAGAGTTCTACGTGGAATGTAACAGACTGCTCCTAGGCAGTTTCTTCTGAATTGCTTTACATATGGAAAGACTAGAGAAAGAAACTGACTAGAATTCCAGCCAATATTCCCTCAGAAAACCTTCTGTGTTAACACACTTTTGTTTCCTGGCATAGACAAAAAAAAAATTAAAAAAAATAGAGAGAGCAAAATGGAGGTGGAGAGGAACTGAACAATAATACATAGGCTGATGAAGAGAAGAGATTAAAAAGTTAAAAACCATTAAAAACAGCACAAAGCAAAAAGTGCAGTGAGAGCAGCATATGCCCTTTACTTTGTATCCATGGTCCAAAGTTCTAATTAAAAATATAATTTTACTTTGTCGCAGGATGATTTGGGCACATTTGACTTGTATAAGATCACTGTTTGGCATTGATCTGTGTCATTTTCTGAGGCTTGTACACCTTTAATTGAATTGTAGAGCATGGAATAGTGATTACTGCACAAAGCATGGAATATTCTCTATGACAGGAACCAGAGAAGTCCCATACTATAATATAGTCTGGCAAAAAGGACATTTAACACTGGCAGGTCCAAAAGAGATCTTAAAAATTGCAGTTTCCCTGAAAGCTGCCCTCCAATTAATGAAAAATCTACTACCTTCAGAAAATAAAGACTGCAGAATTGGTAGAAGCCTTTTTTTAAGCTGAACCATTTGTTGACAATAAATTAAAAGTGCTTCCAAGATACAGGGAGCATAAGTTCTATGTAAACCATTCTCCTCTTTGCCTGCCTGCTCCATACTTGTATGCAAGCATGGTACAGAAACAGGGAAGGACCTTGTGCTCATTCACAAGAATGGAGTGACAGTCAGAGTACAGTGTTGATGTTATTTATTATTTCTATTGCACAGCATCTGAGGACTCCCAGATTTCTAGTATACTGGTTATTGTACAAATAATACAAGGATAGTCCCTACCCCAGAGCCCTTACAATTTAAAAATACATAACAGGAAATAAATACACAAATGAGGGGAGCACAGAGTAAGAGGGAGAGGGGGTGTATTTAAACTAGTATCCAAGTGGTCTCTATAGTTAAATGATCCATGATGGTCATATGCCCAGGATAATAATGACCAATCTGATTTTTGGCACGTACCAACCTTGATGGAATTCCATTTACAGAAATATTGCCCACAACCTGTCACTACATTAAAAAACAAAACAAAACAAAAATTTCCTGACCTTCTATTACACTTTCTAAAGAAGAAACATTTTATAAAATGTTCCGTGCAAATATTACAAAGAACTAATTTGTGAGGAGTGAACAACTTTATTCAGGGGTGGGGAGGGGGTGTTAAACAATGAAATAGAACGATTACTTACCTCATAACTGTTGTTCTTTGAGATGTGTTGCTCATGTCCTTTCTGAATGTAGGTGTGTGCGTGCGCCACATGCACTGTTGCTGGAAGTTTTTCCCCTAGCGGTACCTGTAGGGCCGACTCTAGTGCCCTCTGCAGTGATGCACGTATGCACTCACATATATGGAACTGCCGGCCCCCTCCCTCTCAGTTCCTTCTTGCTGGAACTCCGACAGAGGGGATGGAGGATGGGTTGTGGAATGGACATGAGCAACACATCTCAAAGAACAACAGTTACAAGGTAAGTAACCTTTCTTTCTTCTTTGAGTACTTGCTTATGTCCATTCTGAATGTAGGTAACTCACCAGCTGTACCTCCGGAGGTCGGCAGAGTTCATGGCTGTCAAGATTGCAGAACCACTCTGCCGAATCTTGCATTGTCCTGAGCTTGCTGCATATGATGGCATAGTGGGACATAAAGGTATGCACAGACGACCATGTAGCGGCCTGACAAATATCCTGAATCGGTACATGCGCCATGTAGGCTGTCGAAGATGCCTGAGCCCTAGTGAAATGGGTGATAGGAATGATGGAGGCGCGGCCCCAGCATGTTCATAACAGGAGCGAATGCAGGCAGTGATCCAGGACAATATTCGCTGTACAGAAATCGGTTTGCCTTTCATCCTATCTGCAATTTCCACAAAGAGCTGTGTGGAGTGGCAAAACAATTTGGTCCTATCGATGTAGAAGACCAGAGCCCTCCTTACATAGAGTGAGGGCAGACCCTCTCTTCACTGGAGCTATGAGGTTTAGAGCAGAATACTGGCAAAAAGATATCCTGGTTAACATGAAAGTAGGAGACGACCTTAGGGAGGAATGCCGGGTGATGGCGGAGCCAGACTTTATCCTTGAAAAACACTGTATAAGGCGGATCTGAGGTCAGGGCCTTAATATCTGAGACCCTGTGTGCAGAAGTGATTGCTATCAAGAACGCCACCTTCCAGAACAGATGCATGAGTGAACAGGAGGCCAACAGTTCAAAGGGGGGAGCAGTGAGCCGAGAAAGGACAAGGTTCAGGTCCCACTGAGGAACTGGCTCTCTAATCTGAAGGAAGAGTCTTTCCAGCCCCTTGAGAAATCTAGAAGTCATTGCATGAGAGAAGACCGATCAGCCCTGAATCGGTGGGTGGAACGCTGATATTGCCGCTAGGTGGACTTTCACAGATGAAAAGCTAAGCCTCCCTGTTTCAAATGAAGCAGGTAGTTTAGGATCGTCTGTACAGAAGACTTTGTCGGCGACACCGTGTGATCAGCCACCCAGCAGGCACAGTGCTTCCACTTTGGTAGATAGCAAAACAACGAGAATCCTGTGGCACCTTAAAGATTAACAAATGTATTTGGGCATAAGCTTTCATGGGCAGAAACCCACTTCGTCGGATGCATGGATTTGTCGGATTTGGTAGATAGGACGCTCTAGTGGCAGGCTTTCTGCTTTCCAGCAGCACTCTCTGGACCTGGGCCGAACAGTGTCGCTCTTCCCTGCTCAGCCATGCAGCAGCCAAGCCATCAGATGTAAAGAGGCTAGGTCCAGATGAAGCAGCCGGTTATTATCCTGGGAGATGAGATCCAGGCACAGCAGTAGAGGCCGCAGCTGAGCCACAGAGAGGTCTCGCAGGACCCCAAACCGTGCTAGCGAGGCCACTCTGGGACTACCAGAATGACTCAAGCTTTGTCTCTCTTGATTTTCACCAGGACTCTGTACACCAACTGTACTGGGGGAAACGCATACATGAAACCCCCTGACCACAAGAGTAGGAACACGTCTGACAGGGAGCCATCCTCCAACCCCAACAGAGAGCAGAAGTGGGCAAACAGGTCCACCTAGTGAACTTTGGAAGATGTGGTCAGCTACCTCCTGGTGGAGAGACCACTTGTGGTGACAGCAAAAGTACCTGCTCAAACAACCTGCTAGGGTATTCTTCAGCCCCAGCAGATGGACTGCTTCTAGGGTGATGCTGTGGTCCACACAAAAGTCCCAGAGACATATGCTTCCTGGCACAGGGCTGAGGAACTGGCTCCTCCTTGCCTGTTGATATAATACATTGCTGCCGTATTGTCCGTGAGTACTCTCACAACTCTGTTGGACAGATGAGGCCGAAACACCGCACAGGCCTGATAGCTCTGAGCTCCTTGACATTTATATGCACACTTAGCTCCTCCATGGGTCAACGACCTTGCGTCCTGAGGATCCCCAGGTGGACCCCCCACCCCACGTCTGAGGCATCCAAGACCAGGGACCGTGTCGGCCTTGGGGCTATGAAGGGAATTCCTGCCAGTACCTGACTGGGGTTTGTCCACCACTCTAGAGAGGTAAGTAGGTGGGAGGGGATTGTGACCACCCTGTCCAGGGGTTGTCTTGACGGGAAGTATGCCATAGCCAGCCACAGTTGGAGCGGCTGCAAGCATAACCTCGTGTGGCGGACCACATAGGTACAATTCCCCATATGTCCTAGCAGGCTGAGGCATACCCTCGCCATGGTAACAGGGTGGCCCCTTAGGCTAGCTATCAGCTTTGTCATTGTCTGGAATCTGGCGGTGGACAGCAGCGACCTGACTTATACAGAGTCTGGGACCGCCCCCACAAATTCTATTCTCTGAATCAGAGTGAGTAATGACTTCTGTTAGTTTATTAACAGGCCCAGTGACTGGCACGTGTCTCTCAAGATCTGCACATCTTGACGGACCTGCTCCCTTGAGCTGCCTCTGATAAGCCAATCGCCCAGGTAGGGGAAGACTTGCGCCTGAAGTGGGCCGCTACCGCTGCCATACACTTAGTAAAAATGCGGCGGGCAATGGAAAGGCCAAATGGTAGAACCGCAAATTTGAAATATTGCACACCTACTGTAAACCGTAGGAACCTCCTGTGGCCTGGGAAGATAGTGATATGGAAGTAAGCGTCCTTTAAATCAAGGGCAGCAAACCAATCACCCAGATCCAGAGAGGGAAAGATGGCTGCTAAAGAGACCATACGAAACTTTAACCTTTTGAGGAACTTGTTCAGGGCCCTTAGATCTAATACGGGCCTGTGGCCCCCTTTCGCTTTGGGGATTAGGAAGTAACTTGAATAGAACCCTTTTCCCCTCAGGTTGTGAGGAACCTCGTCCACCACCCCTAACTGTATGAGGGCTTGAACCTCCTGGACGAGGAGTTGCTCATGAGAGGGGTCCCTGAAGTGGGACAGGGATCTAATTGAACAGAAGGGTGTAGCCAGCAGCCACCGTGTTCAAAACTCAGCGGTCTGATGTAATCGCCCTCCAGGCCAGGAGAAAAGGGGCAAGGTGGGAGGCAAATGGGCATGAACTGGTTGGTCATCCTCGGGTGCACCTTCAAATGCCTTCTTTCCACCCAAGGAATGGTGGCTTGGGTCTGGCTTCGAGGATGATGCCGGTGAATTGCCCCGGTGGTACTTGTAACCTCTATTTCATCTCCTATAAGGCTCTTCCCTGGGCTGTCCTCTGAAGTGCTGCTGCTGTGAAGGCCTGACGGGGTATAAAGGCCCAAAGATCACAGCGTGGCCCTAGAGTCCTTTAGATCATGCAGCCTTGCGTCAGTTTGGTCTTCAAACAGAGCGGGACCATTGAACGGGAGGTCCTGGATGGAGTGCTGCACCTCCGTTCAGAGACCAGATGACTGGAGCCACAAGACGCTCCTCATAGACACCGCGGAGGCCATCACCCGTGTGGCTGAGTCCACTGTGTCT
The DNA here is from genome assembly GCF_026122565.2 of Emydura macquarii macquarii. Lineage (NCBI taxonomy): Eukaryota > Metazoa > Chordata > Testudines > Chelidae > Emydura > Emydura macquarii. The sequence continues at coordinate 16,169,679 of NW_027132773.1, forward strand.
GAAGCTGTCTATAGCGAGGCCCTGGTCACAGAACTACCCTCCTCCAGGACGGTCTGGAACTTCTGCTTTAAGGGCTGGGGGAGGGAATTGGTGAACTTCTTAAGCAACTGCCACATGTTATCACCCCAGGAACATCCAAATAAGACCAAATTTGCCCTTGCCTGTCTTGTTCATTTGCCAGGGGACCTCCTAAACTGACAGAGTGCTTTTCAATGAGGTCACATTACTTTGTCCCAAGTCCAATCTCGGCCCAACACCAGTCTGAGCACCGCTTCCATCAGAAGGGCCTTGAGTCTTATATCTCAGTCCTTTTTGGTTCTTGGGTGAAAACTCTTACAAATCTTGCACTTCATGGAGAGGTGGGCTTTCCCCAAGCACCTCAGACAACGGGTTGCTCAATGGCATAGGCTTCTTACAAGAAACACAGGGCTTGAATCCCGGGGACCGAGGCATTCACCGATCACGGGAGCTTCCTTAGCTGTGAACCTAACTAACTACTAATTAATAACAACTTTCTAGAACTTTGAAACTATATACACTGGTACTAAGTAGACAGAAAAACCACCAGGAACATGGAGACTTGCAAAAGTAAGAAAATGATTCCAGCACCATCACGGGCGGTAAGAAGGAATTGAGAGGGAGGGGTCCCGCAGCGCCATATATGAGAGCGCATACGCACGCCGCTGCAGAGGGTGCTAGAGATGGCCCTACAGATACCGCTAGGGAAAAAGCTTCCAGCACTAGTGCATGTGGCGCACACACACACTTACATTCAGAATGGACATGACCAAGCACTCAAAGAAGAACGTTTGCTTGGAGCACAACAAATTAATGAACTAAATTAAAACAAATGTATTTAAAGCACCAAAATAAGATACTTTATATATTTAATTTTCCAGTCCTAATATCCAGGATTCAGGTTTACTTGGCAACTCACCATTTACATTTTAATATTCATTTGTTCGTAAGTACAGATAACATATGTTATGGTTTTAATAGGTACCAATTAAAATGCATTCCAGTGAGAACATTTTTATCAATCTCTTTGATTAATTCTCCTGAGGAGTGCTTCTGCTGTAGAGGTTTTAACGTGAGAGCAGCACACAGTAATCAGCCTATTTCCTTAAAGACCACTTTGCTTTTTTATTTTCTAATACATAAAAATGACACATTTAACATATTGATGCTAATACGTTACTTTCATCTAGCAGCATGATCTGTCCTTACTTTAAAAGTGACCAAGTGGTTAGGCCCCCCAGCTAGCTGGCTCCCTAGATTCCAACCTGGTGGGTGAGTGGACTTCCCAGATGGCCAGTTCTCCAGTTCCCAGGCCAGCATATTTCATTTTGTAACAGACCAAAATATTTCTACTGCCTAGAAATTTGGGATTTTTTGGTCCCATGAAAAATTCTGGGTTTGTTTTTTTTTGTTTTTTTTTAAATTTTCATCCCAATTCAGGATGAAAAAATATTAGAAAACTCAACTTATTTTGCAGGATGGAAATTCCACTTCCTGGTCAGCTCTAGTTATAATGTTCTTTTGAAATGTATTGATTTGAATTAATCTGTTTTACTGTAATCCATTTGGAGTGTCTCTGTGAATTCCAGAGTGATTTCAGTGTAAAGCTTAGTGCTCTGTGAAGGGGTGATTATGCCAACAATACGGAAGCACCCCATTTATATTTTCTGCATAGCAAGTAATGGATGTTTCCTATTTACTTTAATATGGTAAAAATAATTGGCTCTATTTCCAGTAGCATTCCAGATATACACATTACTAACTATAAATGGGGAGAAGCAGGGCGTGAATTGTGTGTGGCTCAGTGGGAAATGGATACATCAAAATTCAGGGTGGCCTACCACCCCAAGCCAAGATAATCTCAAACCCCCTTTCAGCCTTCAGATGAACATGTATCTTTCTCCCACGCTTGAGCCTTTAAACTTCCTCCCAGGTGAGGTAGTCCAGCCAGCTCAAGACCATGCTATGCTACCATGCATTGCTAACTGCTGCTCCATCATTGACTCTGACTCCCTGCTATCTCCTGAGCCCTTCTGAATGCAAGGCTCTGATCACAGGAACACTGTCCATTCTTTGTAAAGCACTTAAGAGATGTATGACGGGGAAGTGTTATATGAGATCTAGAAACTATAATTATTCACCAGCTGGCCAGGAAGAGTAGGATTCTATAGTGACGTCAAACTTTAATTGTATATTCACTGATACCTAGGTTGGCAGTGGTATAGGATTCTACTCACCTTTCTCAGGGCCAGACAAGTTAGGATCACTTCGGGGCAAAGCACCATCTCCGATATGATTAAATAGCATTCTCTGGAAAATCAGAACAGTGCATTTTATGGGTAGATACAATGGCAATCCAATGACCTTTTAGAAGACAATTGCATTAGTTTCTCAAAAACAAAACATTCAAAAGAATTTGGCCCAAATTATTTAAATAAGGAAAAGGATCTTGAAAACTGAGGTAATCCAAATATATGACTACAGAGGCAGTAGTTTTTTATGTTTGTTTTTTGTTTATTAAAGAAGAAATTTGGGGGTAAAAAACCCCAAGAGAATTTAATGTGTAGAAAAAAATGGAGATTAATTCCTTCTTCTAGGGTACCTGTGCATTTTGAAATAATTTGAGATGGTTATTATTTATTAGCTTTGGCAGTATATAAGGCAGTTCCCTGCCCCATTACAATTACAATCTAAGGCCCAATCCTAAAAGAAATCTGTGTGCCTTGTCTTCAGTTGAATACCAAATGGGAATAGCACTCCATCTGCAAGGATTTCATTGTAGAATCAGGACATACATCAGATACCAATATTTGGTGATTCCTAGGATTTTGCTATCTCCTTGGTAGAGGGTCGTTGTCCTAATTCTGCCCAACATCTGACTCTTCTTCATAGCAGGGTTTCTTATCTTTATTGTGGGTAAGAATTATCCCCTACAGTATGGCAATTCCCTCTTACCTGAATATTGATTTACTATAGAAATCACAGCAATACTATGATATTATTTTAAGCTCCTAGGTGTTTCTATTGGCAAAATTCACACAGCACATTGATCACTTTTTGATCAATAAATAACAGAGGAAAATAAAATAAATAGCTAGTCCCACAAATAACTCAGATTTAATTTTTAAGGCAAATCATAATAGAGAGGATGGTGTGTTCTGTAATTTAAAGGAAAATCAGACCCACAATCAGTTAGGGAAAACCAATCAAGCCAAATCCTGTTCTCACATCTTCTTCCAGCGTTAACTACTGCTCTTTGCCAAGAGAGTGAGGCAATAAATAAAAAAAAAAAATGATGCCCTTTCTGAAGGAAAAGTACCGGAGCTGAAAAAGCAACTGAAATCACTAGTAGGGATCAAGGAAATAAATTCATATGAAACACAAAGGAAAAAAAACAGATTGAAATAAAGAATGACATAGTTATGAAGTTTGCAATGCTGTTGTAGCTGTGTAGGTTGCATGATATGAGAGAGACAAGGTGGAAGAGGTAACTTTTATTTGAATCAACTTCTATTGGCAGAAGATATTGATATTTGGTTATGTCAAGAATGTTGAAACTGATTGTGGCATCCAGGAACATCATCATCTCCAGCATCAGCTTCCTGCATGCCACAATCAGCTTCCATAATCTTACAGACAATTATAAACAAGAAAAGCATGAATCCCCACACCTACATGCAAATACCCTGAGAGAACCTGCTTTGATACAACAACAACAAATCCCAGACAAACCCCCAAACTCCAAACGCACACCCCTACATGTCACCTACCAACCTACACTAGAATCCATATGAGGTATCTTCAAACAATTATAACCCATACTTGATGGGGAACACATCCTGAAAGAAATCTTTCCCAACCCCTCTCTTCTGGTCTTCAAACAATCTCCTAACTTCATCAGAAGCAAGCCTCCCATAGATGAGGACACACCAACTCAACTCAGCACCAGACCCTGCCAGAACAGATGCAAAAGCTACAGACATATCTCCACTGCTAAGTTAATAAATACCCAACACTCAAGATCCATGGGTCCTACACATGCCTATCACAACATATGGTGTACCTCATCCAGTGTATCAAATGCCCCAACAACAACTATGTGGGTGAAACCACACAATCACTTCATTCTTGAATGACCTCACGCAGAAAAATGATAAAAGACAAAAACATCCTACCATCCAGGGACAAACACTTTTCACAAAGCAATACCCTGTATCTGGCCTTTCAGTCCTCATCTTCAAAGGAAACTTACACAACACCTTCAAAAATTGATCTTAGGAAGCTAAGTTCATAACTCTACTAAACACTAAAAATCATGGTCTCAAAAGATACATTGAGTTTATGGATTATTACAACATTTTGTAACTAGTCATCTTCCTTTGCCCTATGACTGCAGAGGTGTTAATTGCCCATTTCATTTTCAGTGGTTTCTTGCAACGTATTAACCCTTTATGCTTAATAATCTGTCCCACCTTGTATTTAGCTGTGGCAGTCTGATTATCTTTTCCAGACCTGAAGAAGAGCTCTGTGAAGCTTGAAAACTTGTCTCTTCCACCTACAGAAGTTGGTCCAATAAAAGATATTACCTCACCCACCTTGTCTCTCTCATAGTTATGTAGGAGAATGACACCAATCATGGAGCACATAAGGAGCAAAAAAGACAACAAAACAATTAGAGGGGCAAATGTCTATAGAGCTTTTCAACCTAGGTCACCAACAACAGGCATTCACATTCTTCATATGGAGAACAGGCAATAGAGACAAGGCATCACAACTCAGCCAAAGACCAAGAAGCAAGCACAGAAAGGTAGTCAGTAGATGAACAGACGTAATCTTAAGAAGCAACTCAAGGCAGGAGCATTGGTCCAATACTTCTGTGGCTTGGGTCCTACTCAGTCCTTGTAACTTCCTCAAATGAGGTGTGCAGTGGCCTGACAGCACTGGATTTGGATTTGAAGAGCAGGCATTGATTTCCCTTTGTGCCTCTTCTTTTTCAGGTTGAAAGATAACAGTATAAATTAGTCTTTCACTAGTGACAAAGAAATGAAGGGAGTATAGTGTGAATGCTCTGATGGAGACTCTGAACGCAAACTAGTGCTAAAATAGTAGTAGGGACTAGTAATAGCATCAATATCTAATTTTTAGGAAGTGCTAAGGATGTCTCTTTAAGGAATGTGATAATATGGTCTTTATAATCGCTCAAGCGTGAATATGTTTTCCCCCCTATCCCTCTTTGATGATAGAGGGTTAGAAAGGTATTTTTTGAATATGACCCTTTCTTGCTATCCTGGAAGGAAGGGGTTCTGAGAAGGATACCTTCCCCTTTTCCTAGAAAAGTTAGATCCCCTATAAGGGCATGAGAGGAATAGTTGAACTTCCTGCCTTTGAAATATACTTCTTTCTATGAGAAAAGTAATTTTCTACTTACCCTGTCTGGGGACACTGAGGGTAGAGATAGATTGGGAGATTTTCCTGTCAGGTGAGCCTCTGGGAGGGTGGAGATTGGGCCTATGGGCTCCTCACGCTCTCTTGGTGAATCTCTGGTACAGCGGGGAACGGAGGCCGCATTCCACTTGGCAAAGCAAGAGTTTGCAGGCTGGGAGCAAAAATGGCACAATTCTTTCTTTATGGCAGACTGCAAAGCCACTTTACATACAGAATATCTGCTGGTCTTTGCTCTATGCTACTTTGGCTGCTCTGCCATTCTGAGAGTGGCTGGAAGCTATTAGTTGAGAGTACTCATTTTGTGGTCCCTGTTTCTCAGTCTGGCTAAGATTAAATATTTGTTCTGAGTCTGTAAGGTATCATGGTGATGGTCCTGGTTAAAAAAAAAAAAGCAGCTTAAATAGAAAAGAGGAGAATATTTTCTCTTCAAGAACCAACTTAATAGCCAAAAGGTGGAAAGTGAGCGAGTGAGAGAGAAAGAGAGAGAGGCAGAACTAAAATTAAAGAGAAGGCAACAAATCATTTCTAAAGTAAAGGAATCAGAACTACTGAGCTGTCCTATTGTCAGAGGCAGAATTTCTTTGGGGGGAATCAGAATGGATGTGGTTTGCCATTGTCATAGAACTCTCTATCAAAGTGCTTGAGTTTCCCTCAGTCTCTGCACCAACAAAGGGCCATATTGTGGAGGTGGAATAGACTAGAAATGTTTTTATATATACACCAAAGCAAAAAGCACTGGAAAGATAGTAGGCCCATTAATAAAAGGATGAAATTAAAGAGGACTCAAAGTTGGCTGGTACACAACTCATCTTGTAAGCCTTTTTAATCCACAAAACTAAAAGGACGGGGATATTCCTATTTAGGATTTAAAGATGGTAATTTTAATGTGAAAACTCATTTCTCCTCTCTCTCCTCCTTTCTCTCTCCCATGCCAGAAAAACCACCTCCCCTTCCCTATTTGTCTTTCCTCTTTGAAATGACCTAGGGATTTAGGAATTGCCATATGCGATTGGTATAGTAGTGTATCTTGCCTTTGACAATGACCAGTACTTACGATGTTTCAGAGGAAGATGAATGGAAGCTCACAGTGGACAACTGCTATTGTAACAGTACTTCCACCTTCCTTGCTCCCTAACTCATAAAGGAAGAGTCATGTAATGGCAGGGAAATGGATTATACGACCTTTGCATCTCCCACTTCTGTGATTTTACATCAAAACCAGGTCTAAACTCGGCAGATAGTAATCACAGATTAGATCAATTTAAGCAGATGCATATTTCAGTTCTTGCTCACTTCTATTTAGTATGTACTATATATTTTACTAAAATAATATTGTCTATAAATATGCAGAAAACCTTTCCTTTTTCCCATTTGTAGTCATGCTGTTGCCAGTTCAGATGAACACCTACCTACCAAAAGTAACAACGGTGGGCAGAGGTTGTAGTGGGTAGAAAATTATCTATGCTATTTGCAAACATCTGAACATTACCAAATGAGGAAGTGCCCAAATTTTCTCAGACTGATTTCTCTCTTCTCTTCTAAAATAAATTCTCCTGTTGAATCAGTGACAAAGTTAAACAAGCTTTTTTTATCATATTCCTCAAAGTAAATGTTAACAGGTCTCCCTAACAAACTGTGTACCTGTGAAGGTTCTGAAGGTGTCGGGTAGATGGCACTGCATGGCCTCTCTCTTGGGGACAGGCAAGAATTTTCTCTGGAATGCTTATGTTTGTCAGACAACAGAGGAGAAGCTGGAATATAAAAAACCCAAAAAGATAACTTAATGCACTAAAATGCAGTGAAATTCTGACTACTTCAATTCTGTGGGCCAGTTTCATAGCACAGGAGCGACAACCTATTGTTCCCTTCCCAACAATTCACCTTCCTCAGACAATCAATTGCATTCTGTGTCACACCAGTGGCACACAGGTAATAATTTAAGAACCAGTGGTTTAGTGCGTTGAGAGCCATTTAACTCAGTGGACAAGCACTAACCTCTGGCACTGGATGGAGCAGAGCTGGTCACATTAGGTGAAGCGGAATGAGTAGAACTCAAGCTTGAGGTAGATGGACTTGGCTGGAAGTTGATGATATACTCTTATTATCATGTCATACATACAAGTTTGTAAAATATAAATACACTGCATATGTTTACACAAACATCTTGCCCAGAGCAGAGAGTTATAATTTATTACGTTAGTTTTCCAAGACCTCTAAGCAGCAAAATGATGTGAATAATATTAATATAATTGATTACATTTTGAACTTCCTGCAGTGTCAGTGAGAGTGAGACAGAAAGGCCTGATTAAAGAAAAGAAATAGATTTGATTTAGAATGTGTAGCTTTAAATAATTTCTCTCACAGGCATTTATATCCTCTAATTGGACTGTATAGTTATGTAAAAAATAATTATTTTCTATAACTTAACAAAGGCTGACAACACATAGAATATGAAGGACTGTTTATTAAAAAAAAAAGCTTTTTAACACTCTTTCAATCACAATTCTCAAGTAAATAGAAGACGATAATGAGTAAATAAATCTAGTGCTTTCTTGTGAGAAAGCTCACAATAGGATTTTAGCTTAGCAATGGTAATACTTTTACCTGCATGTTGAAAACTTCGTCAGAGCTTTCTGACTGCCCCGTGATATTGCTGACTTCAGCAGAGGCTTGTGATGACAAGGATGAGGATGAATACCTGTTTACAGCTGGGTAACTTAATGGACTGTTACAGGAAAAAATAAAAAATTAATTGAGTTAATACCTATTCCAAGTTCCAATTTATTAAACATCAATAGGGAACCAAGAGAAAATAAACACTGTATCTCATTTCTTTTATCTCATACAAACTAATTTGGGTTTATTTATCATACTGTGATTTTATCAGCTATGGATGTCTGCAGATGCCTGTGGACTGATATATTAAGAAGCATATATATGATAAACTACACCATGGACAAAAATTGTTCTTATGAAAGTGCCAAAAACTAGAAACTCATGGTAATTTAATCTTTGGTTTACCTGCGCCTAGGAATTATCCTGGTACCATCTGGGCTCATAGAAGCAGATGCTGAATTTCTACATACACGAGGGCTTCCGTTAGGGAAGTGAACAGGACTAGCTTGCACACATGCAGAGAATTCCTAATTATTGGTTAAAAAGGTTAATTAGAAAAGGGAAAGCATCATCAAGCATTTTGTGAAATACCTTATCTCTACATTTTCATTTTGAATCAGGTGCATTAAATATGAATATCTAAGAAGCTAAAATATTTTTTCTACAGTGATGTTTTACATTTTCCTTTGATAAAGTAAAATAATGATTTTTCTTTAAGTTGCATGATAATTTCAAAAAATGAAGAGACGCTCCAGTGCTACAACAATGTAATGCAGCCAAGCAACCAAAAGATGTCACTATTTGTCACTTAGTAGAACTAATAACAATGTTCAAATGAAGCAGTAACTGCAACTAAGCTGTCCCCTATGGCCTGTCAGTGCATCTGCTCACATACCTGTATTCCCAAACTTGACTTCATCACAAAGAATTGATCTACTAGCTTTTTGTGTAAAGGTCTCATATCTTGAGGCACAAACTTCTCATGCACAGCTAATCCAAATTCTAGAATCTGGGCCTTCATAAAAAAAGGGGAGGAAAAAAAAGACATTTAGTTGTTGCATTTCTGTTTAATTTCTGCTTTCCATCATTAATAACCATGCTACAATCCTATGAATCCACAGAAGTACATATTTTATAAGGACCTTGATATTAAACAAGACCTGAGGCCAAAACAAGGCATCTAGTTAAGAGCATTTACTTTTCTCCTCTTTATGCAACTTGACTTTCAGAACAGTTTAGCTGGCTTGATACCAGTGGCTTTGTTGACTGTGAAGTGAAAATCTGACTCGGTGTGAAATGTGTGAATAAGCAGTTCTAAAAATATGAATGAAGCCTTTCCCCAAACAAGATAACCGACAATACCTGGGAGTTGTACTTCTGGAGCCCTCGTCACCCCATTCTCTCCTAAGGGTCTGCTCTCCAGCTAGACTATTATCTCCCATGATGCAACACGGTCTCTCCCTGCAACTGAGCCACCGCAGTGCATCATGGGAGTCTATGGGGTCAACACACAAAAACAAAACATTTCATCCAGGTTTTTCCCAATGAAATATTCAGCCAATTGATTTTTTACTGTAGAATATTTCAATTGTCAAAAAGCATTTTTTTCTACTGGAAAAAGTTTTGTTGGATGATTTTGACCAGCCCTAGCAAATAAGTAAAGTTTATTTAGCTTATCACTTAACCAAGTGAATATTTAAAGTTCCTTTTAAATTTCATTTTATTAGTGAAACAAGGGCAAAAATAAAAGATAAAAAAAATAGACAGTCAATGTCATTTCCTAGCACATCTCTTCTTTTCAATTCATCACACACTATGGAGTTCATCTATCTTTAATTTCCATAAATAGTCACTTCTACATTAAATAATTCAAACCACCCAATAAAACCAAATAAAACCAAATACAATAAAAAAAGGAACAGAGTACAACGATCAAATAGTGATCTTAAGTTTTTATATGAAGTGCAAGCTCTCAGTTCCTTAGTTGCTGTCTTTTTTTAGTTCCTACTCAAGCAAGTATTTGTGGAATGTTTCTTTGTTTTTTTGACATAATACAAGTTGTATTATGGCTACAACATGCTTTTTAGTGATGACAGTGTCATTTTATAATAGTGATAAAAATGTAGTGGAACAACATGCAAATAAAACAAATCTTTGCACATTCTATCATATGAAAGGAAATTCTGCTGCTTACTGTTCAATTTATATTTTTTTTGGAGAGAGGAGAAGAGGATGAAGAGGATCCGAGAGATTATGTTAACTATACTTGGAAACATACTTATAGTGATAGGAAGTTGCAGTCTATCTGAAAACTTATACAGCAAATATTGAGGGCCAATGAACAGCTAAACATTGCAATTTCATATTTTATCTAGACACATATCAATTTCAGCTAGAATGGGCAGCATGCCCTCTGCTTGTCCTTTTCTCCATTTTACCTGCTCAAGCATAAGCTCTCTCAAGCGTGTGATCTTCTCCCCATCCTCTGGGTGGTTCAAGATATATTCCTTCACAAAGAATGCCTGAGCAGAACATAATCACACCACAAAGTCACAACAAGTTTGATGAATATGTTTATAATAGCTTTAAGGCACCAGGTTTTTCATAACAAAATCCCAACTCTCCCACAGCATTACAGAATAATAAAATCATGTATCACAGTTAGAGACCCACTTTTATATCTAAGGGTACTGAAGCTCTTTATGAACAAACTATTAAGCAGCCTATACAAATAAATGGCAGCCATTCCTGGTGTGGAATGTGCCAGCTGTTAGACAGCCAGGAGAGGTACAGCATGAAACTCTGGAGACAATTAGGGTTAACAGAACAAATCAGGGTTGAAATGTACCCAGGATACCAGAACTAACATTCCTACGTTCGTGATCAGTGACATGGGAACTTTAGCAACCACAAAAGCGTAGACTTCCCTTTTATATCTTACCCAAAAGATGCCTGTCTGCCAATCCCTCTTTCCCAAGGAACACAATTCCCCTTTGTGCTATACTGGATGTAGAGCTATATTTGGATAACAGTGGCACAGTAGCATTCGTTTGCGCAAATGCACCTCTCTTTTATGTTCTGAGCAGCTACATGTGTGAATTTGAAAGCGTGATAACAATATCCAGGTACAGTCTTAATGTAAATGTGGTTTTAAACAACACATAATAGACCACATAATGTGGTTGGTTTTTTTGTTTTTGTTTTTTGTTTTTGTTTTTGTTTTTTTTTTTTAAACCAAAAGGACACGAATCCTTTTGCTAGATCTTCAGGTGCATCTGAGCTACATTTGTCACATCTGAGTGTGCATATGTTTTTTCACTGTCTTTCCACAACATCCCCTGATCCTGAAGGTGCTCTCACTTGTACCAGATGGAATAGCCTCTTGGGGACCATACTACCAGCCAAGGACTGCAGGACACAGCACTCCCTCTTCCTCCAGGCCATGTCCCTCTCACCATCTCATGCCTCCTACACTGGAAGGTGGTTACACTGACTTTACAACATCTGGGGACTCTCCTATGTCAAGGGAATTCTCAACTGCTTCTTTCCACCCCCTTTATACAGCATGTGTAGTGGAAAGGCCCTCTGCATATGCATCTGCACATTCATGTGCTTTTTTATCAGTAACATAGAGCTGAAAGACAAGAATTACTCAATGCTGTGTTAGGGTATGTCTACACCGATGCCAGCAAAGTCGCCGCCGTCAGATCGATCTTTCTGGATCGATTGAGCAGTCAGTGAAGACCCGCTCAATCAATCCAGAAGTCGACGCTGTAAAACCACCCCCTCAAGAGGCGTAGCGCTGCATCAACAGGAATGAGGTTCCTGTCGGCGCAGTGTACTGAAGACGCCACGCAGAAGGGAAGCAAAGCAGTCGACGGGTGTTACGCAAGCTATTCTGTGTAACTTGAATAACTCCCGTTGACTGCCGCCAAATCGCCAGGTAAGTGTAGACCAGGCTAGAGTGTTTTTCTTTACCCCCTTTTGTCGGTGCTCCCCTCAGTAGCACCCCTTGAAGTTTTCCATCCAAGCTGAAGGGCAGAACTTTAGCTGTTAAACTCTCTCCCACTTGTCCAAAAAAAAAAAAAAGAGGAGGAAATCCTATTAATCTAGTCTGAGTGACTCCAAAAGCAGTGCACCCTGTGGTAACTGTTAATGACGAAACACGATGAGACCCCTCCAAGAAAAGGAGAAAATCTTGACTCAGTGGTGAAAACCCTTATTCTCTTTATATTCCTTCCCCAGTATTTCAACAGACATATAGGAGCTACAATTTAAATAGCAAAAAGTATTTCTCACTGACAGAATGTACATAATATGGAGGAATAAATGAAGAATGCTTTTCTTTCAGCTGTAGGCTTTTCATATCAAGCAGGTGGTATCCCAGTAATTTTGGATTAAGAATTATGCAGTTTCGGAAAAGGGCTTAAGAGAGAAATTTGTAAATTTAAATAAAAATCCACTAGTATTTTAAGGAGAAATATATAGCTATAGAGTGACTGAATCTACTGACATCCTTGGCAATGGTGGTTGCCATGAATTGAGCATCAGAGCTCCTTTCACGTTTCCTGCATATGTAATGCATTGTAAAATAAGAAATTGTTATTTGGAAGATCTTCATAAGCACAAAAGGGCAACTCTGCACGTGCTTTCAGCACAATGGTCAAATACTGCATCATATTGGCATTTTTTGCTGGCTAGCTTGGTACATAATGCATCAGAAACATTTCTCTGCTCTTGCAGTATATTGAAGACATTGAAAAAGCAACAGTGACACCAAGAGTGTCAAGAAACAGCCTGGGCAATGGGAGATGGGTGCTTTTTGGCCCTGCAGAGGGAAGTTAGGTTTCAAGAAGAGGGGATTGGCTGAAGAATCTGCTTTCCGAGTCCTGGCCAACTCTCAGGTGAGGGGCACTGCAATAGGGAGGTTCATATCTGTTGAAAAGCCTGTGCTCACAGTTCAAGCTTAGCCTGATCTTATGCTTGAAAAGTAAGGGCAGGAAAGAGAACAGACACATTGAGTTGTGGCCCAGTAGAGAAGGGAGGGGAAAGAAAGGGCTAAAGTAAGGGACAGAGATAAAGAGAAGGGAAGGAAAAGCCATTACAGAGTGATGCCCGAGGAAAAGGGAGGAAGAGGAGAAAAAATAATGGAATGACAAAATGAGATCTGTTCCACCTTGTATTTAGCTATGACACTGAGTACCTTTCTCAGACCCAAAGAGGAGCTCTCTGTAAGCTCGAAAGCTTGTCTCTTTTACTAACAGAAGTTGGTCCAATAAAAGATATTACCTCACCCACCTGTCTCACTAAGAAAATAATATAAAGAATGAGAGTGGAATACAAACAGAGAAGAGAAGAAAGAAAAGGAGAAATAGAAGAAAAAAGACCTCACTACCATCACCACCTTTAAGATTAGCACCTGTATGTTTCACTTATTCATGTTCTTCCATTTTATTTTACCTCCCCAGCTTTAAAACAAAACGTGTAATATTGGGGAGAGCTGCAAAAGGGTTAGGGACCAACGATGGTCACCCAGGGGAGGAGGGGAATATATGGGTTGATCATAAGTCACAGGTCAGGGAGGGGGGGAATGGGCAGCAGGCTAGAACTTTTAGTTTATCAATTCATACTCTGTTTCTGCATTAGCAGTAGATCCCAACAATGTGTCAGGTTCATTTTACTGCATCTTACTTCAGTTGCTGCCTTCAAAAACCTACACTGTTCAGTGGGCATTGAATCATTAAACTGCTTTTGACTTTTCGGTCAAGTGGGAAGAGTGATATTCACTTAATCTTCTTTTGCCTGGCAAGAGAAGTGTTTAGTAACATTCAAATATCCAAGTCCAGATTAGTGAGCCAGTGAATAGCTTGGAAGTGGCTTAGCATAAATCTGAGTTGCTGCCAGCAAATGATCAAAGCAGACACTTATTTACAATGTGGTCCATAGTTTGTGACTGGTGTCCACAGTCACATTGTGTGTTATCTCTCAGCTTCCAGATGTGTAAGAGATGACAGAATCTGCCATGAGGTGTTCTGAAATGACTCAGTGTGGACCACTCTTTCCAGTGTAGATTGAAACCTGTTATTCAATTTCTTGACCTTCTCATACTATGGAAGAGGGATTCCAGCATAGACCTAAATAGCTTATAAGACTTCTGGGGGGGATGTCAAGAAGGAGCTAGTACCAGTAGTGCACACATACTTTCTTTTTACTCAGAACTGCAGCTTCAATATACCACAGAGGATATTAATCCATCCAGGGATAATATATCAAACATTTAAGGTAATCATGAGGGTGACCCAAATGCGGTGATGATCATGAACTATTCTTTGGCAAGAATATAGGTAAGAGGTAACAAAATAGTTTTCAATTGCACAGGCTGTTTCCCTCTAGACTTTCCCAGAGAGCTCGGTTTCTTGAAAGACTTGGAGAAAAAAAACAAAATATCTAGAAGAACAAGTTGCCACAACAGAAACCCTTTCTTATCAAGGAATAAATGTAACTAGTGTTATTGGCAGAACAACCTCATTAAGAAATAGAAAACAGTCCAAAACTATCTCCTGCTCTAAAAAGACACCGACACAATGTAGGAAAGAGTGATAAAACTAATATTAAATACAGTGGTTTAATATTTTGATAAATGGTAAAAAGTCAGTAACCACCAAAGAATGCAAGATAATTCTGGATCTACTTATCACTATAATAATTTTATAATGCTATTTACAGTGACATGTAAATAATAATAAAACCATAAATATTTAATATATATTTGAAATATATTTTACTATACGTGGTTCTGTATAGTTCAGTGTATATTAATACTATTTGCATCCATTGTATATAATACCACCTATATATTTTTTATGCAGAGCAAGAGGCAGACAGAAAGACCTTGAAATTAGTAAAACTAATGGAATTGATAATACAACAGATCCTTAATATATATTTTATAAATAAACTGCTTACCTCTTGGTACCTAGCAACTCCACCATTAACTGCTGCATCTATGACCCCATTCAGACACATTGTGAGTGGGTTTATGTTCTGCATCTGTCGGGTCTGACACTGACTAATAAGAGTTCTCAGCTGCTGGTTCTTATTTTCCAGCACTTCAATAGCATTCTCAAGGGGACTCATTTCCACCTAGGGGGAAAAAAACACAAACAACATGTTTAATTCTCAAATATTTAACAGATAATTTATTGAAGGCTGTTTTTGCTGAATTCTAGATTCTAAACAAGGTTATTCCATATTACAAATTTTTTATGTATTTGTAGAAAATTTCTACATGTCTGGGTTGCCTTGTGAGATATTATATCAAAGACAGAATGACTTCAACCACACAAGCAAGGACAAAATTCCACCAGAAATTCATACTATTTGACTCTGCAAGACTGGTGAGCACCTCCTGCAAAATACTGAGCCCTTTCAACTCCTGGTGAAATTAACAAGGCACTCAGCATCAAGGATAGACTGATAAAAATGTATGTGCTTTACTAAAGAGTCAGAGTTTCCCTAGCTGCTAATATATACTGCAAGAAGACAGAAAAGCAGAAGAGGTTTACAATCCGATAGCTAGAGTAGAGGACAGACTGTTCTATGGCCTCTACAGTTGTCATCATTCACCAAATGTTACCACACAGTGGTATTTGAGACAGCACAATTATGTGCTAAGCTAAGCATAGGGGAAACTGTAGTATTTCAGAGATCACTGTAGGTAGCTGCTGGCAAAATCTGACTGTAATGGTGGTAAAGGTATCAAAGGTGTGTCTCCTGCTGTTTTGCAGTGACATTCTTCATGCAAAAACATTGGATTGGGAACTTGTGTGTGGTGGAGCAGCAGACACAGTACCAATCAGCTAACAGATTTTCTTTGCCTTACACAGAACTGTGTGTCATTTGATTTATACTAAATTGAGTAGCTGTTTTTCAGTAGGGACTATACCAGAAGGATGAGAGGAAGACTGACATTTTGTTGCTACAGCAAAAAAAAAAAAAAAAAAAAAAAGTAGATTTTTAAAGGGAAATAATTTGTACAGCAGTAACCCTGCACTTAATGGGGACTGGTTTTTCATTAGTATTGGACTGTCTTCTTTGGCAAGAGGGGGAATATTTGCATGTGCCAGCTTCCTGGGCCTGAGACTTGCCAAATTAGCTGGAGGACTTTAAACCAGAAGGATTATTTTTCAGAATATGTTTTGAACGTATCAGAGAAGTTACCCTGAAATTTAACTGTGAAGAAACACAATAAATTACAAGCTCTCAGTAATGGGCTGCTACTTTAGACCTTCATCTTACAATGAGCCTCATGTAGGCAGGTTTCTGAGCCTATTCAGAGACCCAGAAACTTTAACAGGGCTCAATGCAGATCCACAGTGATCCACTCCCATGCCACTTACAGCAGGACGGGGGCCCTGAGAATGATCATCTTTCAAGCATACCAACAGACATGTTAGGCCATAAATATTCTAAGGACTGAACACTGTCATGCCAGGTTCTAAGAAAATAATTTGCTGATACTAAGAGTCTCCTCTGACTATATTTTTCTTGTTTTTTTGTCTTGAATTGTTTAAGTCAATCATAGTGATGGTTGGTAGTTCCTACCTGTATTATTCAGTTATTAATAGGAAATAGCTATCATAGAAGGCTTTTAAAATAGTTGATTAGCTTTATTCAGCATAAGAAGCATTCTGAAATGCATACCTGCCACTAGCAACACTAAATATTACTAATAAACCTTTAAATCTCATTTATTACATGCTACACATACAAAGAAGCAATCTAAATTGCTAACCCAGTATTCAAAACGAACCCAGTCTATTAACAGATCTCTTTATACTCACTACTTCACGTTTTTCCACTTCAAACCAACGGGATATCCCAGGCAAACTCTGCACTAAGATCAATGTTGTTCTTTCCACCCAAAGACTCTACAAAATAAAAAAGCAAATTATCTTCAGTGTTGCTCTTTTGGGACACATTACGTAGAACGCACATTGCTTTTGTCACTTCGCCTATTTTCCATGCTTTGTTTGATCTTCTGCAGTTTTCTTAATTGATGGCTTTCTTCATTCATGTGACATTTAATGGCAGAAATCTGGTAACAGCCAAATTTGCTCAAATGACCACCCAAAAAGTACAATATACAATTTTCTCCTTTCCCTTCTAGGATTGACCGACTATTAATTTCTGCTGATGTTACCACTGGAAGATACTGTTTTTAATAATATCCTGGTCCCTGTTCTCTAAAAGGACTAGAGATGACAGCCACTCACACCTTAATTTGTTGTGAAAAAGAACAGTTTCTAGTTTTTGTATTCCTGAGATAAGGAATAAATGAGAAAAAGACTTATGTTTAAAAAGAGTGACTCACTCTCTTTTATCAAGTCTTACATATAACAAAGTGCACTGCATATGTTATACACAAATACATAATACTATTAAGTGCCTTTTAGGGAAATATCTTAAAGTGATTTTAAAACATTTATTGTGACCTAAAAGTCTTTGTTTAATTGACACTGTACATAGTATAATGCTTATATAAAATACATCATAGTAGTACCATTAAAAATCCTAAACTTTAATCAGAATATAGAACTGATTCATTAAGTTCATTTATACAGTGCTTTTTATTACCCTTACAGTTCTTACTGTAAATTCACAGCAATACCAACATGTGATAATTCACTTTATCCATTTGAATAATTCTTTCACTGAAGCACAAGAGATACAAATTATTTCATAGTATACATTAATAAGACATGAATATCTTTGACTCTGTACATATATATAATCAGGAATCAGGGAGGCATATGTTGAAAGCGTTTCTAAGTGTCTCTTGATACAGTGTGAAGGATGATACTGGAAAAGGCAAGGGTGAATTTTCCACACACCAATATTTTTATTAACAGGATTAATAATAATTTATTTATTAGGGACTAAATTGTGACTTGGCCCTGGATTAAAATATAGCAGTAGTTGTCATGTCACAGGGTCAGACCAGGAACCATTCTGTAATTTAAAGAGTCACAATTTGGTCCCTGCTTCCCCCTATCTCTAAGGAAGAATCACCTGTGCCAGCCCTAAACCTGGCACAGATTATTTTACTACTCAGTCTGTGCCAGTATAAATGTCTTAGCAAACTTATGGAGGCTGCTCTACCCCTGCAATCCCATATAGGTAGTTCATGCATGTAGTTTATGGAGGAAAGTAAGGAGGCTTCTTACGGTTTCTTACTCCCTTGTGCAGGTCTGTAGGGCAAGTGACAATTTTGCCCTATGTTTGTTTTCCTTATTATTTTAATTAAAATAAGAAGAGTATGGAAATGAAACTTGATTCACCATTATCTGCAGGGTGCATTTAATTTACTATTATCCACTTCATTCATAAAATGATTGTATGAACAAATTCTTACACAGCATCAGTAGCATAGGAAACTACATGGTACTCTACCTTGAATTCATTCTCCTTGTCCTTCGTCCCTTTGTGGAATGGCCTGTCGTATCGGAATCTCCAGATGTGATTCACTTTATAAAAACTCTTGATGTTATCTGGGATGCCCTCTCTCTGCAGGACCTCCTGGCTTTCAGGAATTGGTGTCACTGCATAGATTTGCAGATCTACATGTAAAGAGTTAAGGGCCAAACTAATTTATCATCAGCCAAACAAATAGGCTGGTTCCTGCAGCTTGAAGGAATAAAAATCCTGTAAATTCACATCCTTAAGCTTCCAGACCATTAACTTGTTTTAACAAGTCACATTTACTTCCAAAATGCACCTATTTATTATATGGAAATTAAAATATTTAACTACTTCAGATTTCACCCATAGCCTATGATACTATGCTCTGTAAATCAAGAACTAGAAGAACTGCAATTTAAACGGATATACCAGTGCTCCAACTCTGACAATTCTGCAAAATACTTTTAGTTAAATCAAAATGTTTAGCCAGGGATCTCCTATCAAGGATTTTTAAACAAACAAACAAAAGGATGTAGAAGCATAAAAGAATGACTGGAAATAGTTTACCTAAATAAATTATTAATAAAAAAGTGTTAGAAGTCAAATTCTTCCCTGATGTAATTCCAGTAATTTCAGTGGAGTCACATCATACGTTAATTTGGGTGTAACTATATAACTTTTTTTAAAAGTGTGCAAAAATTAACTGCAGAGTATGATCTTGTGAATGTATGGATACACTGTGCTTCTGCCTGAAAGATGGTCTCATCTGGCTGATTGGCATGTTGCATAGCAATGGCATGTGGGAACTCATTCAACATTCGCTGTTGGAAAGCCTCCAATCTCTCATAGTCATGTCCTCGGCAAACAAACTCCTTATTCTGTGCAGAAGAAGCAGAGCTAGTTATGTGAAAATAACTGGGCACCATTAAATAAATCAGGACACATACTTTTAAAAGAGGGTTTGGGGAATGGTCATTGCATTATTTGAACAAAGAAAAAGATAAGTAACAAAAGGCAAAGGCAGAAATCAAATACGGGGAAAAAAAGTGATTTAGCCAAAAAGAAAGCAAATCTAATTGTACCATATAAAATACATTTTATTGCTTGAGGCATTCTGTAAAATCTAATCATTACATATTTCTGTAAACAGTTATCTGCAAGGCAAAAATTGTTTTTAGTAACTGAAAGTATGCAAGGATAATGAAAAGTAATGGATGGTGAAGGCAACAGGAGATTCATAAGTCCTTGGTGAGGTGTGCTACAATCTTTTTGCTTGTTACTCCAAAATTTTGCTTTATAGATATGCACCTTGGAGAAAGGGAATGCATAAGAAACCTTCAAAATGCATCCTTATTGCCTTTCCCTCTAAAGATTGCACACATCATCAGTCTGATATATACTGCCTGCATTGTCTTAGGGGAAAGAGAGAATGGGGGTAACTGAGCCTGCTCTAACTTTGAATCTTCCACATGACTGTTCATTGTTCCCCTGTACCACCAATTCAACTTGGCTTTCTTCAATATCTGCATGTGCAACATGAACCTCACATCAACCACTGGATGCCAGGAGGTGGAATTCCCAATGTAGCACTGATTGTTTACAATGGTTGTGCAGATAGCGGCAAATGCTATGGAAATACTCATTCTTCATCAGCTTCCTATACCCCTGGTCAGTTTGACTTCAGACAGGGCCTCATCTTTTTATATATTATAGAATTTTATCCAACTTATTATGGAGTAAATGTGCACATTCACCATTTCCCAAATGATAATGTTAAATAAATTAATTTGATTTATGTATATTTTAGCAGTGGTTTTGTACAGTAGGGTTTGGTAAAAATGATAATTATCTCTGTAAAATCATGAGAACACAAACAGAGATATCGTATGCATCTGAGAGCCCCAGACTTTCTTGTGAATTGCTGTAGGTGAAATCATCTCTGATATTCTTTGAGTGCAAATACAAATAATAGCTGAGGATATTTACTTTTGAAAAAGTGAATCCCTTTCCACAGCAAACATAGCTAGGGCTTTCACTACAATAATTAACAAGCCACTTGCCTTAAAAAATTTGAGGCAGATATAAACAGTAAAGTCCTGAAAACCAAGCTTGGAAAACCAACAGAGACTAACACTGTTCTCTGTTCCTTAGCAGCGTTATTTGCAATTAACTCACAGGGAAAAGTATATTAAAAAGGCAGAGACAAATGTATGGATCAGTAACAACTGAATATCTATTGTGCAGTGACTTTTTCAGTAAGATTTATTCTACCAATTGACAAACTTTGCCAATTTCCCAAACCTTAAATTTTTTATAACCTGAGATTTTCAAATAGGTTTGTGAGGATGGCTTGAACCAAGTAGTAATAAAAAAAATGACATATACCCATTAGATGTGTTTTGTTTCACCTCTTTAAGGGGAAGGCATTTCATACTATACTTACTGAAAAGAAGACTGTGACCTCCCCTTCCAGTCTGCATAGGCCAATAAGTTCTTTCCTGCTCCTTCCTCCTGCTGGCTACCCAGCTCACTGCTCTGTTTGAGTGTGTGGGTGGGGGAATAAAGAGGAGCAGGCTCCATGAGATACAGGTTGGGGAGACCAGATGGAGTCTTTGCTCTGCCTCAAAGGTGCCAGTCAGCACAGAGGGTCAGCACAAGGGGAGAATTAGGATAAAAATGTTCAAAGTCACCTAAGTTCCATTTTCAAGAGTGACTGAGGCTTGGTCTACACTTATCCCGGCGATTCGGCAGCAGTCAACGGGAATTACGCAAACTACGGAGAAAACTTGCGTAATTCCCGCCGACTGCTGTGCTTCTCTTCTGCACGCCGTCTTCACTGCATTGCGCCGACGGGAACACGGTTCCCGTTGATGCAGCGCTACACCACTTGCGGGGGTGGATTAACAGCACTGACTTCTCGATCAACTGAGCGGGTCTTCACTGACCACTCAATTGATCCAGATAAGTCGATCTGATGGCGGCGACTTTGCCGCCGTCAGTGTAGACATAGCCTCAGGCACTTAGGAGCCTTTGTCTCATTAAAAGTCAATGGGATTTAGAACCCTAAGTATCTAAGCCACTTTTAAAAAATGAGACTTAGGTACCTTTGATAAAGTTATCCATTGTCTGTACTTGGTAAAGGGGTGGTGTTGATTACTTTCCTTGATTGCCCCTTTGCCCAGCAGACCCCCTCCCCAACACACACTAACAGGTTTCTGGGCAGCCACCAGGAGAAACAGAATGAAAGTATGTTTCCTGAGGGAGTGTTGCTCCCCTAGGAGGGAAGGGGTAGCCTATAGCAGAGGCCTGATCTCCCATTTGTATGCTGAGACAAATCTGGAGCTCAAGACGTGTGGTTTTGGAGGACTGGAGCTATTGTCCATTCTGTGGGAACAAACCTACCCCTTCTCTAAAGGAATATTAGGAGGCTACTCCATTAGACAAAACTCTTAGAGTTTTCCATCTCCTACATGGGAAGAATTCATCATACATGATCAAATTCTCAAGTAGGGAAAGAGATGATGAATGTAACCATGACGGATAGAATTGGTGCATCAAACTGACTTTGAATTTACTCACTCTTAAGAAAAATGGAAACTTTTTCCCATAAAATCCAACTCTGAAAAACTCTGGCTCCAAACGCTGTTGATCCATTATTTTATCATATAAAGAGGCTTCCGTCATCTAAATAAGTTTGAGAAGAAGAAAAACATGTTTTATACTTAAAGCCCATACAGAGAAGCAGCTGCTCAGTGCCTCAGGGTATTAGAATCACACCGCAGTACTAATAAGCAATATATGACTTTTTGATAGTAGACTGAAAGCTTCCAAGAATTTTTGTGATGTTATTTTCACTTAGGAAGAAAAAAATATTACCTTTTGTTTCTTTGGTTGGTTGTTTTGGGGTGAGAAATCACAACACACAAATCTCTTAGCATAATAAAGATGTGCATGTTTTTCTTCTTTAATCTTTCACATTTACCATCTCCATTCTTATTACATAACACACCAACACCACACCCACACTCACTCAATTTGAAATATAGTCCCAAATATTCTGCTTTTTACTCAAGTATTTAGCCATAACATGGACAGTTCCATGAGCATAGGGCATTAAGGTTTCAGGTTTTCAAAGAATCCTACCTAAGGGAGCTAGGTGCCCAAATCCAATGTAATGTCAATAGAAACTGAGTTCCTAACTTCCTTGGGCTCCTTTGAAAATTCTAGCATAGAAAATTAATGACAATCCTTTCTTTGATCAATGTATATGATAGTTGTTTCACTCAAAATATTGGCAAAAGTGAAGGTTTCAAAGCCTCCTGTTTTTCTTGATGGGATTTAGGAGACATATTCTCTGTCAATATTTTACAAATAGTGATAAAAAGAAATGGATCAACATTAGTTAATTATTGATACAATTTTGTTAATTTGCTCATATTGAAGACTCTGCAGGAAATGCAACCAGAACTAATCCACACACCTGTGGAGCAATTGTGAATAGTCTTAGCTAGAAATATGAACAGAACAAAAGTACAGCTTTGTAGTCACTTGTGTGTTAAATTTTTTTTGCAGCAGTCCAACTGGGTGACTGCACAAAATGGAAGCATTGCAAATCTATCCATTTACTGTTCTACATATATCCTGGAATACTTTATACAATATATACATTATAGGAAACAAATAAGAGTGAAAGGTAAGGATTGCATACAAGTCATATTAAGCTTACAAGGGCAAATTTAATATCCTCAGAATCATTTTGTTAAAGTCTAATCAAAAGGTAGCTCCTTATTCTGGATGTACAGGTACATTACCCTCATCTTGCTGAGATTTCTGTAATCATAATAGTTCTCGTACTGCTCTGCAATCTTCCTGCATAAGATAATGCCATTCTCCCAGCACTGTAGACAAAGAGGTTATAGAAATGCTCAAAAGAGAGAGGAATCATGCTTTGTGGCAATTTCAAATAGTTTTCCAAGTATCTTCTATTATTGCTACAATTTCCCAGTAGCAAACAATGTAAGGCAGACAACAGCTATTCTGAGACAATTCACAATATGTTATTAAAGCTCCTTCTTTGTAGGCTGACTGAACTGCACTCCCAGTTACTGAAAACACTTGAACATAATACCCACTGTCTGCACTATCTTGATAAGGGCAAAACTCCTTGACTAAACAAAACGTATATTTCCAGAGTTAGTAGATAAAAGTAGCCATTAGCAACAAGAAACTGTGCCACTGAAGAAGGTAGAGATCATGAATGAAGTGATATTAATCATCTCCAGCACTGCACATGGGATTTTTATTCGACTGGTTATATGTTCCTATATAAAATGTATTTTACATATAAAAAAGTGGAAAAATTAGGATAAATATTCCCTCCTTTTTTGGAGTCAGGGGGGACAATCTGGTTGAAAATCAGTTTTCAATTTCCAAGTTCAGAGTATCTTTAAATGAGTTATATCGCTTCTTACTCATTGCTAGCCAGCTTTCAATATTAGTTTTAATTCTGCAACTTACAAAAGTTTACATGTATATTACACCAGTTACATAAAATTACAGTGTATCTATCTTTATTTGTGTATCCATTATAGAGGAGAGAGATTTAATTATAGATTAAGCAGAGAGTATAATTTTAAACCAGATAATATTGGCAGCCAGTATTTGTGCCAGTTTTCAGACCAATCTTCAGTGCTTCCTGCCTAATGTGGGGTAATATTTCTGAATAATGGCAGCTTACTATGGTCACCATTAAAACTTACCAACAGCAGCATCTGAGATATTATTAGTATTAGTATTACTGCCACTGCAGTTACTATTCAAGAGAGCCAGCATTGTTTGATAGATAGAGCATAAGCCTAAGACCTGGGTTTTATTACCAACTCAGTTACTGATTTGTGTGAATTCAGCATGTTTCTGTCCTTATGTGCCTCAGTTTCCCCATCCGTAAAATGGGGAAAATGATGCTATCTTTTGTAAAGTGCTCTAAGACTTGCAGTTGAACTATGCAAGTCCTAATCACTCATATTTTAGACACTTTTGTGTGCTAATTTATGGCAAATGTATGGCAAA
This sequence comes from Emydura macquarii macquarii, assembly GCF_026122565.2. Classification (NCBI taxonomy): domain Eukaryota; kingdom Metazoa; phylum Chordata; order Testudines; family Chelidae; genus Emydura; species Emydura macquarii. The sequence continues at coordinate 16,194,288 of NW_027132773.1, forward strand.
TGATAACTTTTAATTGGTAGTCACTTCCCTGGATATAAAAAATAAACACTGCAAAACTGGAGGTGATTTTACAATCCTAATAACTGTTCATGATAAAATCAATAATCAAACCTACTTACCTTTCCCCTATCAAAGTTCTGGATGATTGTAAGGTGAAGATACTCTTTGCGTTGCCACTCTGTTTGCATGGGATAGTTTAGAAATTCTCTCAATGGCCGGTCAGACCATTCTAATAGCTCATCATACAGCAACAGTGTATAGGCAGCCTCTGTCAGATAAGTTACAAAGCATTATATGTAAACATGAAAAATATAAAATACTTTAAAACACGTGTTACTTAAAGCAGTACCTACCAAAACACCCTAAAAAAGGTATACCTCTGTATAGAACAATTAATTTATCTATATCATCATAGGTGGAACTGGTAGCACAAGGTTGCTCTACATTTCCTATGATAATATGCTGTTTTCAGTTGCTTATACATTTTCTGTACTTTAACTACTTGGGGTGAAATGCTGGGTGTCTGCCTCTGGCTGAATATTTTTGTAAGTTTCAGCAAAAATGGTCCAACCATTATGGAGAATGAGATTAGGGAAAATGATGTTGTTTTGCCCATGATAAAAAAGTTCTTACTACTGTTTTGCTGAGAAGCTGTAGATCTTCTATGCTTTGGAGCAGGGACTTGAAATTTGGCAGAGGGGTGGGCCTTTGTGTTGGATATGTGCCTTTTGCCATTCCCATTAAAAACTGGCCAAACTATAAAATATTGAAAACTCCCAGATTGCACATGCTCAGTAGAGACTTGTTAGAGTTTAGCATCTAATTTCTCCAAAGAGTCCATTTGCACTGGGAAAGCTCCTGTAAAGGTGGACTTTCCCTGCAATTGCTAATCCTGCCTGCTGCCAGGCACCTGGACTGAGAGCAGGGAAACTGGGTCAAGGAGCCTGGGGAGAGAAGGGAAAGACTAGGAGCCAGGATAGTGGAGGACAAAGGATAGTGGGATTGGCTGTGCAAGAAGACTGAGACTGGGACCTGGAGGGACACAGAAGAGGAACTGACTGGGAAGTGATGTGTGGAGAGGGTGTGTCAAAGATTGGAAAGCAAGATGGGGGGGCAAAAACTGACACTGTCTAGGCAAGGAAACTGGGACTAAAGGTGGGGGTGAGGATGCTGGCACGAGGAGCTGGGGTAAGGAGATAGAACTGGTACAGGGACTGAAATATCAGTGAAACCCTCTGGCAAAATCTCTCATCCCCCTATACTGCTTGTCCACATAGAGGATGACAATTTATTTCTGCTATCAGATACTCTGTTAATTCCAGTGACAGAGACCTGCACTGTGATCTAAAGGTTCTAACCCTGCTGTTGATCCATGTAGGGGTCAGCATGATTCTTTATGGTGGAATCTGTTTTTTCAGTTTGCTTTTTTAAAAACCAGAAAATCACACATGCACACGCACACGCACACGCACACAAACTGTGTTAAAAGAATATTATTTAGGTTGCAAAGTCAAACACTCAAAAGTTAGGATATGCCAGAATTAAAGTTGCCTGTGCTATCTTAATTTGGCCTTCTTGTATGTATGCATTATGATACAGTCTTTAATTACACGATCACATGTTATTTTTTCCACTGCCTCATTCAGCGTACAAGTGGACCATGCTCTGGAAATGCATCAGGGTTGTGAAATGTAGAAAACTATAGGATTTGGAAAGTAATGATTGAGTCACAGACAACCTTAATTCTAGCATTTCCTAACTTTTGAGTGCTTGTCTTTGCAACTTAAATAATGTTATTTTAATATAGTTTTTTGTGTGTAATTTTATATTTAAGATGTCTAACATACTTTTCTATAATTTTATTTATAATTAATTGCTATAAGATTGATAGAGCTTGACTTATTTATTGGTAATAGACAACTAAATCTAAATATGTACTACAAAGAAAATTTCTTAGTGTTCCTTCCTTTTCAATTTCTGTCATGCAATGACTTAGCTTTGGAAGTTTTCTGTAGCACAAATAGATATTTGCAAGCTCTTAGACATAATGTATTGTATATAAGTAACTTGTTATAACCACTGGCAGATGTCTGTATAAATTCCCCATACACTAAAAGAAAGCAAACAGGAGGGGTTGATTTATGATAGGGAAAATCTATGTGAAGAGGAAAGGTTCAAAAAGTTAAACACTTCTGAGATATATTAAATGGAAACTGAAAGGTTATCTCATTCCAGTTTTGAGGTCTCTGAAGGGGACACACAAGGTACTAGGATATTACATGTTCTACACACAAGGGGATTAAATGTATAGCCATGATTGGAAGCAGTGAAAGGAAAGATTTAGGCTAGATATTAGATTTAAAAAGGCCTAAAGAATTATTAGAACATGAACCAGTCTTGTAAATCATATTGTGAAGACAGATAAAATAAATGAGTTTAAGAGAAAGCTGCCTGTATCCCTGGAACAAAATGATACAGTTAGATGAAATAAAAGTGTAACACTGGAGTGCGGGTAACAGAGTGAACTTTACTTCCTGTACCCAAGCAATTGACAAGGGTCAAGATTAAACTAACCTTTTTATATGTGTTCTTTTCACTGAACAGCAAATTGTAAGGCAAAGGCATGGATTAGATCAGTGGTTCTTAACCTTTCCAAACTACTGTACCCCTGAAGCCTGAGTCCCACCCCCACAGGGCTGAGGCATGTAACTTAGTTTCATGGCGCCCCTGTGGCTCCAGGCAATTGCCTTTCTTGCCACGCCCAATACGAGCTCTGCACTTGCGACCCCTCTAAAACTGTCACAACCCCCAGGTTGAGAAACACTGGATTAGATGGACCTCTGTTTTTCAGTGTAAGGACTGTTTCTATTCTTTGTCATGGATGGGGGCCAATTCCTCCTTAATCAGGAAGTACTAAGTAAGACTGAGTGTCATGGCAAAAAAAAAAAAGCAAGAGTCATGGATTTTATCATGGATGTAAAAACCATAATAAATAAACAAATGAATGAATGAAAGAATAAAAAAAGTAAATAAATAAATGTGTTGAAAAATGCAAAAGTGTCATGGAAGCATTATTTTGAGCAAAATATTGCTTAAAAATAAGAAATGAATAGTTTAAAAACATTAAAAAACCAGGCCGCAATCAGTGCTCAGACTATGCTGGACACACATACAGAAACTAGTGTGTAAAGGTCCTCTGATATGCCTTGCTCAGTCTGTTATTAAAACCTGTTACGTAAAAACCTAAAAGTCACAATTTGTGTCACAAAAATCATAGCTGTGGCAACCATTTTGCCCTAGTAATAATCAAAGCCATGTTCCAAATTGCTCATTATGCCCAAATTATATGTGAAGATCCTTGAATTTATTCAGCAATGTCACCAAAAACTCTCTCCTTCTCAATACAACCTCCCAGTTCTCTGACATATTAAGCATAGAATCATAGAATTGTAGGACTGAAAGGGACCTCAAGAGGTCATCTAATCCAGTCCCCTGCTGCTGCACTTATGGCAGACTAAGTATTATCTAGATTATCTGACAGGTTTTTTTCTAACCTGCTCTTAAAAATCGCCAATGATGGAGATTCCACAACCTTCCTAGGCAATTTATTCCAGTGCTTATCTACTCTGACAATTAGGAAGTTTTTCCTAATGTCCAACCTAAACAGCTCTTGCTGCAATTTAAGCTTATTGCTTTTTGTCCTATCCTCAAAGGTTAAGGAGAACAATTTTTCTCCCTCCTCTTTGTAACTACCTTTTATGTACTTGAAAACTTACGCCCCCTTTCTGTCCTCTGTTCTCCAGACTAAACAAACCCAGTTTTTTTCAATCTTCCCTCATAGGTCATGTTTTCTAGACCTTTAATCATTTTTGTTGCTCTTCTCTGGACTTTCTCCAATTTGTGCACATCTTTCCTGAAATGTGGCATCCAGAACTGGACACAATACTCCAGTTGCAGCCTAATCAGCATGGAATAGAGCAGAAGAATTATTTCTTGTGTCTTGCTTACAACACTCCTGCTAATACATCCCAGAATAATGTTTGCATTTTGCAACAGTGTTACACTGTTGACTCATATTTAGCTTGTGATTCACTATGACCCCCAGATCCCTTTCTGCAGTACTCTTTTGTAGTCAGTCATTTCCCATTTTGTATGTGTGCAACTGATTGTTCCTTCCTAAATGGATGCATTTTCAGGCATTTATCCTTATTGAATTTTATCCTATTTACTTCAGACCATTTATCCAGTTTGTCCAGATCATTTTGAATTTTAATCCTATCCTCCAAAGCACTTGCAACACTTCCCAGCTGGGTACCATCCACAAACTTTGTAAGTCTACTCTCTGTGCCATTATCTAAATCATTGATGAAGATATTGAATAGAACCAGAGCCAGAACTGATCCCTGCGAGACCACACTTGATATGTCCTTCCATCTTGACTCTGAACCATTGATAACTACTCTCTGGGAACAGTTTTACAACCAGTTATGCACTCACCATATATTAGCTCCATCTAGGTTGTATTTCCCTAGTTTATTTATGAGGGGTCAAGCGAGACAGTAAGTCATGATACAACACATCTACCACTTCCCCCGCCCCCATCCATAAGGCTTGTTACCCTGTCAACGAAAGCTATCAGGTTGGTCTGACATGATTTGTTTTTGACAAATCCATGCAGACTGTTACTTATCACTTTATTATCTTCTAGGTTTTTGCAAACTGATTGGTTCATCAGTTTTCTCCATTATCTTTCCGGGTACTGAAGTTAAGATGACTGGTATGTAATGTCCTTATTCCTCTTTTTCTAGATTGTCCTTTTTTTCTATATTTGCCCTTTTCCAGTCCTTTGGAAGCTCTTCTGTCTTCCATGACTTTTCAAAAACAACGGCTAATAGCTCAGATATCTTCTCAGTCAGCTCCCTAAGTATTCTAGGAATTATTTCATCAGGCCCTGGCAACTTGAATACGTCTAACTTGTCTAAGTAATTTTTAACTTGTTCTTTTCCTATTTTAGCCTCTGATCCTACCTCATTTTCACTGGCATATAGAGACCAGACAGGTATGGTGGAATTAAAGAAATCCTCTCTCCTTTGTATCTTGGGCGGTCCAAGCACTATGTACCCTGTTCACTACTCCATCACGTCCCCCTGGTCTCCTAATGACTTTTTAATATATTGCAGAGTTTATTGAACACTCATAATTACAATGTGTAAGTCACTGGAGAAAAGCTGGAGTTTTTTTGGCTGAGTAGGTATCAGCTGGGTTGAGGCCTCTGGTACCCATCTGGCAGAAGGTCAGTTTGGGATTTTACAAACCAAAAGTATTTTGATTCAGGGAAGGTGATTGATCTCCTATTTCTGTCTACATTTTGGACAAAGGCTAATGTGACATTAAATTTGGAGTGAGGTAATTGAAAAAAAATGGTTACCTACCTGCAACTGTTGTTCTTCGAGATGCGATGCAGATGCTTATTCTACTTAGGTGTGTGCATGCCCAGAACACCAGAGCCTGAGACTTTTGCCTAGCAGTACCTGCAGGGGCAGTGCTCAGGCTCTATGGCCCTAGCACAACTTGTGGCCTTATAAGGGTGACACTACACTGACCACCTCTGTCCCTTCACATCGAATATCAGAAGTATAGACTCTGATTCAGAAGGGACTGAGGGTCAGTCCTGGAATACATGTCTGCATCACAGAATAACAGTTACAGATAGGTAACTTATTTCTTCTTTCAATACATGCAGCTGTGTATTCTACTTAGGTGACTCACAAGCAGGACTTGTAGAAGACGGGGCTCAGAGTCTATTTAAAGAATGACTGCCTTCCCAAAGTTTGCCATTTGACCTGGACACAGTAATAATGGCATAGTGGTTAGTAAAAGTACGTGCAAAGGACCAAGCGGCAGCCCTGCAAATGTTCAGTATGGGAATTTCACTTAGAAATGCAGTCAGTGTCACCTGGGCTCTTTTGGAATGAGCTCACACATCATAGCCAGGGCTACTTTCTAGGCTATCATGATACAGGAAGTTATCCAGCTGAAGTCTGTCTGTGAAGAGACCACTTGACCCTTCATTTGGTCTGCAAGTGAAACAACAAGATGAGGAGCGGAAAGATTTGGTCCTCTCCCGATGAAAAGCTAAACATCACTTAACATCCAATCTATGGAGACATTGTTCTTCTGGGGTTGAATGCAGGTTAGGGGAGAACACACTGCTAAACATATAGCCTGGTTCAAGTGAAACTGGGAAACCACTTTGGATAAAAACTTAGAGTGCCACCGCAGGGTTACTTTGATTCTAGAAAACTGCATGTATGGGGGCTCCGCCATCCAAAGCCTACAACTCCCTCACTGTCCTTGCAGATGTTGCCATAAGGAAGGCTGCTTTCTGGCACAGAAGGGAGAAAGAAGTTGCCAGAGGTTCAAACAGAGGTCCCACAAGAACCACTAAGACAATATTAAGGTCCCACAAAGGTACTGGCTCTTTTTAACCAGCGGGTGGAGATTAGTGACTCCTTTCAAGAACCTCACTGCCATCGAGTTTAAAAACACCAACTTCGCACGGATGTACGAATGAAATGCTGAAATTGCTGCCAGATGAACTCTCAATGCATTAGTGCAAGATCAGAAGATTCAGGGTGTAACAGGCATTCCTAGATGTTCTGGATGCAAGCTAGCTTTGGTTGGACTCCACAGGCTAATGACCATATCAAGAATCACTTCCACTTGGCTGAATAGGCCACTCTGGTGGAGGGCTTCCTACTATTAAGCAAGATTTGCTGGATCACCTGCGAATATTGTTCCTCTTCCTCATCTAACCATGCATCATCCAGGCTGAGAGATGCAGAGACTGAGTGCTAGATGCAAAATCTAACCATGATATTGAGTGAGGCGGTCCAGATGAACAGGAAGGGATATGGTAAACCAAACCGATAATGTGAGGAGGTCCAAGAATTAACATTGTTTTGGACATGATGGAGCAATGAGAATGAGCTTGGCATGGTCCAGTTTCAGGTTGAGGATGAGCTGTGGGATGATTGGAATTGGAGAAAAGTATACAGGAGGGATGATTCCCAGCTCAGGTGAAAAGCATTAGTCAATGAGCCTGAATACAGATCCCTCCACAAAAACAAAACAGATGGCATTTCTTATTTTCTCTCAGGGCAATCAGGTCAATTGTTGGAATGCCCCAAACTGCAAAGATGGACTGCAAGATGCTGGTCTTCAGGGACCATTCATGATTCAGGGAGAAATGTCTTCTGAGGTGGATCTGACAGGTGATTCTGGATCCCAGGTAAGTGACTGGCCATGTGGGTAATGTCTTCCCTATTGCAAAACTGCCATAATCTGATTGCCTCCTTATACAGCATGTTGGGAGTGTTCTCCCTCCTGTCTGTTCACATAATAAATTGCAATGGTATTGTCGGTGAATAACAGAACCACTGAGCCCCTGATGTGATCCTGAAAGGTCTAAAAGCATTGTAGATGGCATGAAGCTACAGGACATTGATATGCACAGAAGCTTCTTGTTCTGTCAACAGACTTTGAACTTTCAGTGATCCCAAATGTACTCCACAACCTATTAAGGAGGAATTGGTGACAACAGTCTTGGTTGGTAGGGACTGAGCAAAAGGAATGCCCTGGCACACATTGTCCTGAATCATCTGCCACCATAAAGAGTCCAGGATCAGTAAGGGGAGTCAGACCAGCCTGTCCATGAATCAGATGATAGACCAACTTCAGCCACTTTTGAAGAGGATGAAGTGTAGCTAGTACATTGGACTAGCTGTGTGCATGCACCATATGGCCTAGGCTGTGGTTGAGGGTTGAGACTGCAGCACCAGACATAGGTGGGTATAGTGAGGGGGCATAGCCTCTCTCCAAGATTGACAGGGAGGAATCAATCCCCACCTCACTGGAAGCAGAAAGGTAGGAAAGGAAATTAAAAAGGCAGGTCCTGCAGCTCAGTTGTGCAAGAGCAAGAGAAGGAGACAGACACAGCTCACTTGCTGCTAAGCCCTGTGCCCAAGACTGAGCTCTGCATCACCAAGGACTTGGGAGAATTGTTGGGTCTGCAGTGAGGAGGAGGACAATGCCAGCAAGGGTGGAGGGGTGAGCTCTTCCTCCCTAGCTGAAGTATCCACTTCTGGGGCTACTGCAAAAGCCTCAGCATCTTGGTCTAAGTCAGGTGCTGGGCGAGTGGCTGCTATTGACTGCCTCTCTGAAGCCCCTGAGAGCAAATACTGTATGTGTGACCCTGGCCCAGGGGGAAACGGCCACCGGTTCCAAAACTGCCATGGCATGGGCTATTGTCCCTGTGGCCAAGCTCGCGTAGGGGGCCCCATGGGGAAGGCCGCAGCTGTTGCAGTGGCCATCTGTCTCTTGGGCAGGGGCACTTCATCCTCTTCTGAGTCTGAGGAGTCCTCTCTTGGTGACCACATTAGCGCCGATGTTACCTCCTCTTCCCCACTGCACCATGTGGAGTGGTGTCTTGGTGTCTGGAGACTGGTGGCTGTCTTCTGATGACCGATATTGGTGAGACAGGAACCGGTGCCAAAATTCCAGAAATCGGCATCGGTGTTTTGGGGACTGGTGCCGTGACTCCGAGGACTGGTATTGTGAGCCATGAGTCAAACTGTCAGTGATGCAGCTCTAGGGACCAGTGCCGGGGGTTTGGTGACTGCTGGCGAGGCATTGATGACACGCATGGGGCTGAGGAGCAACGTCTTGGTGTCAGAGATTGCTGTGGAGGCCCCATTGAAGACTTGCCTCTGGATGGCCCCGCAGTCAACTGACACACAGTGTAGGAGTTTCCCTTCTCGAGGCATCAGCGGCATGGGAATTGACAGGAGTTCCTTGGCCGCTTGCAATGCCTCGGCTGTGGATGGCACTGTAAGGTGCTGGGTGCCCTGGAGTCAGCAGCGGGTCCGGGATTGGGCTGGGAAATCTAAGGGGTCAGGCTGCTGCCGACCTCAGTCCCAGTGAAGATGAGTGGCCCTGTATGGGTCTCGCTATGTCTCCTGTGCCCCTTTTATCCCTTTTTGGTGTCAGTGAGCGCCCTCTGCCGGTGTGTGTCTTCCTGTGCTTCTTAGGCACTGGGCATAGTGACCAGTGCTGAGAGGAACTCGGTGCCAAAGGGGCGCCTCGCACTGATGCCAGTGTACTCAGTGCCAAGTCTGAGCAGCCCAGCTCTGAGGCCAGTCTAAGAGATGACTCCACTAGAAGTACTCTCAGTCTAATGTCCCGTTCTTTTTTAATGTGAGGTCTGAACCCTTTACACATCCTGCACTGTCTCGCATGTGAATGTCTCCCAGGCACTTCTGGCAGTTCTGCTGAGGGTCATTCACTGGCATAGGCTTCTTGAATGACGCCCAAGGTTTGAAGCCGAGAGACCTGGGCATGCCCAGTCACTGGGGCTATGTCCCCAGTGGGGTAGTATCTACGATATAACAGGTAAACTAAGAGATAAACTAACTAACTAACTTTTAACCATGTACACTATTACTACAAGAAAGAACCAATGGTTTAGAAAAGCTTGCCAAAGCAAGAAGACATTCCAGCACCATCAAGTGGGGGGAGGGAGACTGAGTGCCCCTTATACTGGCACATGTGCACGTGACCCCAGGGGGCACTAGAGCCAGCCCTATGGATACTGTTGAGGGAAAAAATCTCCAGCACCAGAGCCTCTGGTGCATACACTCCTGACACAGAATGGACATGAGCAAGCATTGGAAGAAGTTTAGATTCTAGCATATAATTATGTAGTGGTTTTAAGAAAATAAACACAGATCACTGAAGTGACCACATAACTGCATTATGAACTGGAACCTAAGATCAATTTCCTGGGTAAAATTCTATGGCCTGTGATAGACGTATTGGAAGTCAGACTAGATCTAATGGTCCTTCTGGCCTTAAAATCTATGGATGAAAGAATTGTGTCAAACAGTGGGCAATACACCACTCGGAGAAAATCCAAACTCTCTCTCTGTGTTTTACAACCAATTTAAATATTTTAAGAACACAAAATGTCCCCATTTTTCCTTATTCACATGGAATCACAGCAGTGCATAGACTTCAGCTGGAAATACATGTCCTAAGGTATGTCTACACTGATGGCGGCAAAGGCACTGCTGTCAGATCGATATTTCTGGATCGATTGAGCAGTCAGCGTAGACCCGCTCAATTGATCAGGAAGCTGACGTAGTAAAACCACCTCCTCAAGTGGCACAGTGCAGTGAAGACACTGCACAGAACGGAAGTACAGCAGTTGACGGGAGTTACGCAAGCTACTCTGCGTGGCTTGCGTAACTCCTGTCAACTGCTGCTGAATCTCCAGGTAAGTGTAGACCAGGGCCTAGTTCTATTGGCTCAAAAGACTCCATCTGAACAAGAAATAAAACTTTGTTATTTCCACTCTTCATTCATGACAGAAACATGTGAAGGTTCAACAGCCCTGGTAATTCAACATCAGTGCAGAAACACATTTGATTTGACAAGCGCACCCTTCACTCTTTTGAAACTATTAAACGGAAAGAATGCAAAACCAGGATTTGCCTCATTTAACGTCAAAGTCAGTTTTGTGTATCAATATGGGCGAAACTGTGACTGGGGACACAGTATGAGGTGGGGTGTAAGCCACATCAACCCAGCAATGGTACCAGGATGCATTGTGAATCAGAGAGAATGGCTTAGTCACAATTCCTTCTTTCATTCCTCCTTGATCCTGGGTGGGGAAGAGTAATAAATTTATTGCTGTCTTATATCAGCAGTAAATTACTGTCCACTCCATGTAGCATAGCTACTCTGGACAGCAAGTAATGAAAGTGGGTGAAATAGAACCAAGGTTCTGCAAATTCTCTGCCCACCTGCTTTGGGGAGAAAGCAAGCCAGAGAGTAGCCCCTCATATTCTACTTGCCTGGATTTAAGATCTGGGTGACGTTCACAGGGGTTAAAGGTGGTTTCTTATTGCCTGTGACCTCACTATGACTGCGAAAGGTATAAGTCACAATCTAATCCTAAATATTTTTTCTAGGTTGCATGTAACAACAATTACCTGTGAAGTTTTGTGCTTTCAGATGCAGGTCATAGAGCTTATGGATATAGCGAATATACATCTCTTCCTTATTCAGTTCAGTCTTATAAAAATTCTGCAATAAAAATGTATGATAGGTGGTCAAACAAAATGTTTGTGATGACGTAAAATAGTAGAATAAATAGCTGAAAATTGTTGTTGGAAGTAATTGTTAAGTGTGGCCATGTGTGTACACAACATACACATCAAATGTAATGTTGCAGAAATACATGTAAGTTTCAAGAAGCTGCATGTTTACAAGGTCAAGCTAGGAAGGTCAGTACATATAGCAGGGCACGTAGTCCCTTATAAATAGGCCTCTTACATTTTATTGAGAACAGTCAAAATGTCCAGAATATTTTTATTCTCCTGAACAAGATGCAGAATCTGATAGAACGAAAATCCCATGAATGTTTTATCTATTTGACTTGTTTTACTCAAAAATACCAAGTCAGCCATCTAAAATGTACTGTACTTCTATCAAGCCACCCTGAAGCCATTTAATGTCTCATTGAAAGCTCTTATTGATTTAAACTGAAAGCACTCTGGCTTTTATATTCATATTTTAACAAAATATCTACTCTTCTGTATATCTACCCTTCATTTTGTGATAGTACAATGCCAGGATGACTTTGACTACACTGCAAAGAACTATTCAAGTGTTATAACAAAATAACCCTGAATGAAAGTGTGATTTCTTCAGCTGTGACTTATGCTTAGAAAACTGGTAACTGATGCATGACTATTGCAAACCATGTCTTAAATATATAAAAAGTTCTATTTTGAACTTATATTGAATGATGTGGACAGGGCCCAAGCATAATTTTTTCAGGCCCAGTACAAACTTTTAACATGGGCTCCCTCCCGTAATGGGGGTTGCAGCCTAGGCCGGGCCCCCCAGGGCCTCCAGGCCCCAGTAAAGTATACCTTTTTTGCCCCCCATTTGGGGCCCTTGATGTGGAATCAGGTTTTGAGAGTTACCGGGGATTTTTAGAGGTGTCACTCTTAGTGATTTACATGAGTGTCACACGAATAAAGTCCTGCATGCAACTTTGAAACTTTAGTCCATGATGTTCAATATTTAATTCTGTTTGTCAGAGTAGTACAGGCCCTAAATCAGGTATTCCAAGGTCAGCAGTAGGAGAATAGTGCCATAGGCCGCAAATGCTGTCATCTTAAAGATAGAATTGCAGGACATGCACATATAGGTCTCTAGCATGCAATGCTTAATTTTGTAACTGGTCTGCTCAGATCAAGACAGATCACTACATGCTACAATCTTGACGCTGCAGGGTGCCCCTCCATATTAACACTTTGATCAGTTCCAGGTTATTGTATACCTATTTTGGACTCTTGGCAAGTTGTGCCCTTCTGTTGGAATAAACTGTGGATGTTCTTGTTCTAGACCACAGATTCCCTAACTGTGGGTTACAATCACTAGAGTGAGGAAGACAGGGAAGCATTGTGAAAGAACCTCAGGGGAAGTTGCTGTAGGAAGTCAGAGAAAATGTCAAAGATTACAAAAATAAGTGTATATTTTTAAACTGATAAACAATGGAGACACAATATGAGCTCTGCAATGTCATGTTCATTCAAGGCCACCATATTACTATTATCTGAGAAGTGCAACTAGCGGTGCAGCAGGCTGCTGGAGCACCTGCTAAAATATGAAAAAGAAAATATTTCAGTTGTACCTGCCTGGAGTGCAAAACAGCACCAATCCCATTAAAAAATGTTATTACGAGAACAATGAAGTGCAAATATCCATGCATGCAGATCATGACAGGATGTGACACTTAACTGGACTATCAGACTGGCTCTACTTTCTAAAGACTAAGGGCTTTGCTGCTCCTCACATGCCTGTATTGCATAAGTTCCTCAAGTCTTTGTTGAAGCTCATTTCTGATTGGAGACAGAACATTCTGTGGAATGAACAGTGGCAAATAGCTGCAATAACAGCTCAAAAAATAAAAAAGAATGTGTGTAAATACAATGAGAAATATGCTACATGTTTTTTCATCAAATGATTCTAAGCCATAATGTACAGTCTGCGAAGAGTACAATACCTTAAAAGAAGGTAACATTTAGGAATTAGACATCCATTAATAGGGATTTTTTCCCCAGAGAAAACTTGGCAGTTTGAAAAACTGAACATCTCTTTTTCAAAGTAGCAATGACAACATAAATGTCCTTTTCAGGTGATATCTCTATGAATCACATGACAGTGTAAAGCACATACCCTTGCAGAAAATTTTGTAATTCCCTGCACTGTAGACATGGTTTCAAAATTCATAGGGCCCAAAGCACCTACCAAATTGAAAACAATACTTTTGTCAAATAACACTATTTTTGTGTCCCATATTAGTGACATGGCTCAGGATGTCTGAGAGCAAGTCCTTTAAAAAATCAGCACTTAGCAATTCAACTTGTGTCTGGTGTGACACAGCTCCTAGGTTTTGTCAGATATGACTGATGATTCTGCTGAAGACGACTTGCTGTGCTGTAAAGCTATGACAGTATGCTCTAAAGGAGAATGGTAATTTGAGACATTTTAGGAAGCAGTCCAAAATTTCCACATTCAGTGGGAATGGTGTATTACAATCTATATGGATAATTATCAAGTCAGTGACATTTAATAATAGTAGTCTGGTCACATGAATCCAAAACACTGCACTTAATGACTCATGGCTTTACAATTTTGTATATCAGTCACAGTCTTCCTACTAAGATAATCTTTGAAAACATATACCAAAACCTTCATGAAACTGTTAAAGGTGCAAGCTTCATTAAAGGCCATCCAGTAAATTTGTGACTTTTTGCATTGTTCTGTGGTTGACATGAATTTCTTTCACCAGCAACTCCTCTTCCAAGCTGAAGTGGGGTGGCTCTCATGCAGCTAAGGAACTATTTGACTTTTCAAATTCAAATTAGAAGTGCAGGCTTCCCATGAATGATCAGCAATCTTCAGAAATTCATCTTGTGCAGAATGCTAGTCTGTTGAGCTGACATCTTAGGGCACCTAAGCAAGCTGAAATCTTCTCTGTGGTTGGAATAAAAATATTCTGCACATTAGGGTGGAAACATTCATCAGAAACTTAGAAATTGGCCTTCCTGGGCACAAAAAAGAAACTTGTAGTTGTTTCTTTGTTTCACCATTCACAAAGGGAATGGAGCAGCTGTTCAAGAACCATCCGCATCTTAGCAAACTTCAGATCCAGATGACCCCTAGGGGGGAAAAAGTGGATTACTAACTCCTTCATCCAAGGTACAACTGACATGGCAGCACTGACTGTGTCACTGCAAGGCAAAATGTCAGATCTTTCCTGTGACAAGACCCTGCAATGGACTTTCTCTAGGCAGGAACTCAGCAGATTTTGGTTGTTTCTCTGGATGTGTAGCACCTAGGTTTAGTTGTGGAAGCTCTGAAAGCTCAGTTTCCATGCCATTTCCACCATCTTGTTTTTGCAAGTCAGGTTTATTTTCAATTGTGTCAATAAAAATGAAGTATCATTGCCTCCCTTGACTGATAATGATTGAAGTCAATGTATTCCCCTAGTTTAACCTTGTGTGGAGCATCTTCTTAGAACACGATAGGCTCATCCATCATACTGAACAGTGTTTTAAAATTTGTGTACTTTCTGTATAATTAAAGTTCACTTTTCACATTCTAAAATTATTTTTTTTCTGTGGTATGGGGATACATAGTTTTACCTTCTGATGGTAAGGCTTAGTTGTGCTGGTAAAAGGAATCACAGAATATTTCTTAGCCTGACAGGAGATCATCAAAGTTTGGGAAATCCCATTAAGGATGTTGTTAGAATATTCCATGTTTGTTGTGCTCTATTTTTGTGTGTGATCATTTTATACAAATTATGAGTTGTTTTTTAGTAGCAAAAATTGGCTTTAGAATACAAACAACCAAATGTTTTTACTTCCTTTTAAACCATGCCGGGTAACTTGCTAGTAAGCCAGTTATCCCATAATCAAGTTACATATATTGTTCCTATTTGGAAAGTATTGTGCTTGCATAGAAGAAGTCTTTTATCCTTCAAAAACTTCTACAGGAATAACTAATAATTAGATTAGTTTTTGTGCTCTATAATTCTAAATTACCATTTAAAACAGCACAGTTGCATGGTTTCTTAACAAAACTTGAAACTTTCTGAGGTTTTCAGAAGTTCAAAGCCTTTCTATGAATGTTGGCCTAGGATCAAAACTCATCTCACTAATAGGGAATAATTAATAAAAAATATTAATAGGGATTCACAATTTGCACAGTACATTCTTGGGGTACTGGACGGTGGGGAGTGTCTCTCAACTCTAAAAGGAGACAAAGAAGAGACAACAGCAGGCACAGAGGAACATTTTCTAATTCTACTGACAGGGGAATAGGTGGCTCAACTCCTCAAAAGGTATTTCTAATAGATAAGAATAGCTGAGGCCTGTGTTTAGGAAAAGGAGAGGACAGAGGTGAGAATCCGGGTGAGTTCCTGTTGTGTATTTTTTAAACAAACCATAGAAACTAGTCAGAGTTGCAGGAATGTACAAATCTTTGGTTTGAATTTTCTGTGAAAGTTATCTCATAGTAAGATTTATTAAACTCCTATGAGCTGATTCTAGGTGTATTATCACAGCCCAATTATGAATATTGAGGGAAAAGCACAAGAAAACTGTACCAACTTCACCCTATTCTATCAGGCTCTAGCTATTGTATCATATCAGCATCTTGTAGTCATATCATCAATTATATTATTATGAACTGTAACAGTATGCATTTAAATGTAACCCATATTTGATGGTATAAATGCACTTTGTGAATTCACTGGCATTAATTAAGCCTACAATTTGGAGAGCACTGGGCACTGAGAAGCAGGTCAGTAAAAATATACTTATACAAATATACAGATTTTTTTTACTATGGAATGTTAATTTCTTGAGTGATAAAAGAGATAAAGATTATGATACAAACCAACAGGCTAACGGTGCAGCCAATCTTTTTACCATCCACTTCTCCCATTTTCATGCAGTCCCTAAAAATAAAATGTAACAAAAGTTAGAACATTTGCACTGGGTGACAATACAGTTTTCCCCTCTGAATTAGGAACACATTTTATAAAACAGAATTGAGTATTAATTAAAACAATTTAGCCTCAGGCCATTCTGCACTGCCCAGAAAGCAGATAAAGATGTGTGTGAACTCATGTCTCCTACTGCCTGCTTGGAGAGGCTGAATAGCCAACTCTAGATCAAAAGTTAAGATAAAGCTACATAGGGGCACTAATGACAGCACATGAAAAAAAAACCAGTGTCAGTATGGCAGCCTTGCATTAAAATGATGGAAATTACCCATACTCAGTTGCTAAGAAAATAAAAGATTTATGTGACTTTTAAACATTCATGTGTATATCAGTTAATTGCTTAATAGTGAGAGATATTCTTTTTAGAGCTGTCAGTGAATGCAGTGTCTTGAAATGTGCTGGACTGACAACCCTGGAGATTGAAGTTCTATTTATCCAGAGAAGAGGTGTAGCACTGGCATTCCTTTAGAAGTTAAGAGTTCAGTCTCCATGCCAACTAAATCCTTCAGCTCTTCTCTGAAACTGCAAAGAAGATTACAGCCGTGATAGATTTTGATGCGTGCACCTGTCCTTAGGGTCTGGAAAGACAATTTCAACCCATAGGGTCTGGAGGTTAAGACACTGGAGACTCAAGAGATTTGGGTTCAATTACTGGTTCTGTCACAGACTTCCTGTGTGATCTTGGGCAAGTTATCCTTTGTGCCTCAGTTCCCTATCTATAAAAATGAGGGTGATGATACTTCCTTTCTCCCTACTTTGTCTGTGCTGTCTATTCAGATTATAAACTCATCAACTAAGAACTGTCTCTTGTTATATTTATCTATATTGTATACCACAATGGGCCTAATCTTGGATGATATCTCTAGCCATTACTGAAATAATATTAATAACAATTTCACATTGTCTGTGAAACAGCTGTTAGATGATGACTTTTGGTTGCTACCAAACCAGAGGCAGATTTGAACCAGTAACTTAATGGTGAAAGTCTCCATGTTCCGGTTACCAAAACCCTGCAAGATAATTTTGTTGCCAGAACTTTGAACGCTTCCATAATCTCAATATAACTCATGTGACAATTGCTCACCTGTAATCCAGTAACCTTTCCATTAGTCGAGTTACAGTGGCGATTAATGAAACACCACTTTCTCTCCACGTTTCTCGCTCAATTTTCTTCAGTAGGCTGGAAAGAACAAACCCAAAGCAATTTGAACATTTATTTTTATCCGTCACTATGACAACCACTTTACTTTCAACAGTATCTTAAATGCCTTGGCAATGTCTGTAAAATTCATAGATTTAATTTTGGACTCTTCTTACAAGCAGCACAATTTGCAAACATATCTTACCTAGGATAGGGACCAAAGAGTGGAATTCTAATCCAGGAAGCATTGATAAAGCAAATGGATTTTTAGGTTAGCCATGTCGGAGTCAAAATGCATACAAATATAATCAGATTAATAAAATGTATAAACATTTTAAAACATCCCCCAGATTTAGAACATATTTTTCTGTTTTTTTACATTTCATTAAATGCTAACACTTCAGACAATAGAAAGAAACTGAAGTCTAGACCTGAGTGAATACCTGGTTTTTCAGTTTGGTACCCAAAACAAAAAACATGCAAAAAAAAGTGTATTTGTTTCTAGCTAAAACTGAATGCTTTTTAGGTTTTCTTGATAAAATGAAAACACAAAACTATTTAGTTTGGGTCCATTCAAAATGACATTTTCTAAACGAAATGTTAATTAAATATGAAATATTAAAATAGTTCATTTAGAAAACGTCAAAACAAACAACTTTTTCCTCTTGCTTTTTATTCAGCTGAAACTATTCGCTGAATTCAACCTGAATTTGCAAATAGTTTCAGTCTCCCCAAAACAGCATTTTCTGGCAAGTTTCCTATTTGACCAAAAATATTTGCTCTGCTCCATTGAAGACTGCCACTTAGAAAAGAACATCTGGCATCTCAAAATTCCTTTTCAATGAGACCTCCAATTTGTTAATATAGATTGTTGCTCACTCACTCTACAATAGTTCTGCACCCACACAATTTAATTGTAGTGTAATTGCTACAGGAAAAGCCTTTTACTGAGTAGTGTTTTTCGTTTTAATTTTCCTTTAACTTAACATTTGCCCACTTAGTACATACCATTTATGCACTTACAGTTTCATTCCTTTAGTTATTAAATCACCAAAGGATTTTGAGTGGTAAATGTACTATACCTAATTCTCCTCTCCCTCATACTAGGGTAAATTAGGATCCTACACTGAAATGAACAGATTTCCTGCTGTAAAAGTAGTCTTATATGGGAACTGGAAGCAATGCATATAATGAAGATGTCCTAACACTTACCTTTATAAGCCTTTGTTTTCAGTTGCTTATAACTTTGCCAAATGTTAACCATTTGGGCTCAAATTTTCCACATTTTCTGTCTTCCTGAAGCTAAGCTTTTTGAAAGTTTCAGCAAAAATTGTTCTGCCATTTCAGAGACTGAGATTTGGATAAAATAGGATGGCAAGGCTCTCCCCTTTCAAAAGTGATGGGGTAATGGCCTGCTGGCCACCCCATTCCAGTGCCCTTGCACTACAGCTATGGTCAAAATTGCCTGGGCCACTCAGCTCCCCACAGGGATCCTCCCCCACCCAGCGGGCAAGAAGCCAGGCCCAGCTTTCTTACCCAAGTGGCAGCTTCTCCAGGCCGCGACAG
Source organism: Emydura macquarii macquarii (assembly GCF_026122565.2). Classification (NCBI taxonomy): domain Eukaryota; kingdom Metazoa; phylum Chordata; order Testudines; family Chelidae; genus Emydura; species Emydura macquarii. Next base: position 16,213,142 of record NW_027132773.1, read on the forward strand.
CAGCCAAGCCAGCCCTGCTCAGGGGCCAGGGTAAAGCCTGGAACCAAAAGTGCCTTTGGCTGGGGATAGGCTGAGCCCTCCTTGGCAGGAGCTGCTCTATCCTGGGCTCCAGCTGACACCAGTGGGCCTGATCTTGCAGGAAGCGGGGAAAGGGGAGAGAGAGCCTGACACCGCTGGGCCTGATCCTGCGCCATCTCATTTTTGCACCACCCTGTGGCTCTGCATCCAGGACAGTTGTCCCTCTCACCTTGCCCTAGTTACATCCCTAGAAAATTGCGGTACCCGGACTTTTGGTGTCCACTCAATATTTCTGATGAGAGAACCCTCAGGTCCCCTTAAAACCAGACTTTTTGCTTGAAAACTGGATACCTGGCAACCCTATGTCTCATTCATCTAGTCACACTGCTTTTCAGAATGAATGCACAGGCAACTTAATACTGGCATTTCCTAACTTTTGAATCTTTTAACACCAGTTTTTATATGTAATAAGCAAGAGGAGAATCAAGTCTACTGTCTTGCTAAAAGAAAATTACTGACCACATTTCTCTCTCTACATTGCTTTTCAACGTTACTTTAAATGAAAGTATTTCAAACTAAATTTAAAAACAATCCTGCTCGTAGTCAGACTTGTACACTACCACTTTGCCATGTTAAAGCCTTACTGATGAAAGAATTGATATTTCCTTAGATGAACTTGAGGATTAGTCACCCCATCTTCTATGCAGATTAACGAGCTCAGATGGGTTGTGGTAGGCCTCACTGATTGACTGGCCCACCTGACTGGCTGAGGGGAGCCAGCAGCAGACTTTTTAAGCTCAGCAGTAGCGGCAAGGTTGCTGGCTGCTCAACGTGTATGCCCACAGCCACAATCACTCCTGTGCCTGCCTTGATCCTAGCCTAGCTCCTGTCCTGAACATAAGAATCATAGAATCATAGAAGATTAGGGTTGGAAAGGACATCAGGAGGTCACCTAGTCCAACCCCCTGCTCAAAGCAGGGCCAACCCCAACTAAATCATACCAGCCAGGGCTTTGTCAAGCAGCACCTTAAAAACCTGTAAGAATGGAGATTCCACAACCTCCCTAGGTAACCCATTCCAGTGCTTTACCACCCTCCTAGTGAAAAAGATTTTCCTAATATCCAACCTAGACCTCCCCCTCTGCAACTTGAGACCATTGCTCCTAGTTCTGTCATCTATTACCACTGAGAACAGCCTAGCTCCATCCTCCCCGGAAGTGCCTTTCAAGTAGTTAAAGGCTGCTATCAAATCCCCCCCTTATTCTTCTCTTCTGCAGACTAAACAAACCTATTTCCCTCAGCCTCGCCTCATAAGTCATGTGCTCCAACCCCCTAATAATTTTTGTTGCCCTCCTCTGGACTCTCTTCAATTTGTCCAGATCCTTTCTGTAGTGAGGGGCTCAAAACTGGACACAGTACTCCGAACGTGGCCTCACCAATGCCAAATAGAGGGGAATAATCACTTTCCTCAATCTGTTGGCAATGCTCCTACTAATGCAGCCCAATATGCCATTAGCCTTCTTGGCAATAGGGGCACACTGTTGACTCATATCCAGCTTCTTGTCCACTGTAACCTCCAGGTCCTTTTCTGCAGAACTGCTGCCTAGCCAGTCAGTCCCCAGTCTGTAGCAGTGCATGGAATTCTTCCGTCCTAAGTACAGGACTCTGCACTTGTCCTTGCTGACATCAGATTTCTTTTGGCCCAATCCTCCAATTTGTCTAGGTCACTCTGTATCCAATCCTTATTCTCCAGTGTATCTACCACTCCCCTCAGCTTAGTGTCATCTGCGAACCTGGTGAGGGTGCAATCCACCCCATCCTCCAGATCATTAATGAAAATGTTGAACAAAACCAGCCCCAGCACCGACCCCTGGGGCACTCTGCTTGTTACCGGCTGCCCACTAGACATCGAGCCATTGATCACTACCCCTTGAGCCCTATGATCTAGCCAGCTTTCTAGTCCATTTTCTAGTCCTTTCTAGTCCATTCATCCAACCCACACTTCTTTAACTTGCTGATAAGAATATTGTGGGAGATTCCTTTTTTTGAAGATGGGCACTATATTTGACTTTTTTCAATCATCTGGGAGCTCCTGCAATCACCATGAGTTTTCAAAGATAATGGCCAATGCAGTCAACTCCCTCAGCACCCTTGGATGTACTGCATCTGGCCACATGGGCTTGTGCATGTCCAGCCTTTCTAAATAGTCCTGAACCTGTTCTTTCAGCACTGAGGGCTGCTCATCTCCTCCCCATTCTGTGCTTCTCTGTGCAGTAGTTTGGGAGCTGACCTTGTCTGTGAAGACAGAGGCAAAAAAGGCATTGAGTACTTCAGCTTTTTCCAAATCATCTGTCACTAGGTTGCTTCCCCCATTCTGAAAGACGCCCACACTTTCCCTGACCTTCTTCTTTTTGCTAACAAAGCTATGGAAACCGTTCTTGTGACCCTTCTCGTTCCTTGTTAGCTGCAACTCCACTTGTGCTTTGGCCTTCCTGATATCACTCCTGCATGCTTGAGGAGTAATTTTAAACTCCTCCTTGGTCATCTGACCAAGCTTCCACTTCTTGTAAGCTTCCTTTTTGTATTTAAGCTCACCAAAGACTTCTCTGTTAAGCCAAGCTGGTCACCTGCCATATTTGCTATTCTTTCTGCACATCGGGATGGTTTGTTCCTACACCCTCAATAAGGTTTCTTTAAAATACAGCCAGCTCTCCTGGACTCCTTTCCCCCTCATATTAGCCTTCCGGGGCATCCTACCCAACAACTTCCTGAGGGAGTCAAAGTCTGCTTTTCTGAAATCCACCATATGAAGAACACCCATACTGGGTCAGACCAATGGTCCACCTAGCCCTGTATCCTGTCCTCTGACAATGGCGAGTGCCAAATGCTTCAGAGGAAATGAACAGAACTGGACATTTATTGAGTGATCCATCCCCCTGTCATCCAGTCCCAGTTTCTTGCAGTCTGAGGCTGAGGGGTTGCATCTCTGCCCATCCTGGCTAATAGCCAGGGATGGACCTATCATACATGAACTTATCTAACTCTTTTTTTAACCTAGTTATACTTTTGGCCTTCACAACATCCTCTGGCAACGAGTTTCACAGGTTGACTGTGTGTTGTGTGAAGAAGTACTGATGTTTGTTTTATACCTGCTGCCTATCAATTTAATGGGGTGACCCATGGTTCTTGTGTTATGTGAAGGGGCATATAACATTTCCCTAGCCACTTTCTCCACATCATTCATGATTTTATATCTCCCCTTAGTCATCTCTTTTTCAAGCTGAACTGTCCCGGTCTTTTTAATCTCTCCTCATATGTAAGCCATTCCACACCCCTAATAATCTTTGTTGCCCTTCCCTGTACTTTTTTCAGTTCTAATATATCTGCTGCAATCCACTCCAGCCGCACTTTCCTGCTTGCTCCTGATTATAGTTCTGACCCACAGCTTGACTCCTGATTTCTGACTCTGGTTCTGACTCTAGCCACTAAGCCTGACAACCCATGCCCCAGTCAAGTCAATCCAGCTTCAAGTTTATGCTACTCAGCCTTCTCCCTTTACATTTATAGGCTGAGCATGTGAGGCCTTACGATTCAACAATTCTCTCTGTAACATAATAACTTTTGAATGCTGCAACCATTCAATTTCAGAATTTCAGAAATCAGTAGGCAAACCTTACTAATTTTGGTGAGATTCGGAAAACTGGAAGAGGGAACTGGGGACAGATGGCGCTCCTGACATATGCTTAGCAGACCCAGCAACTTCAACCACTCTGTGTATTGATACTCAAAGTATTGATGTATGGCAGACATTAACATCTTCCACTATAACAATACCCCCATCTCAGTTCTGCCGATCCTCCCAATATAGTTAAAAATGTTGACACCCTGAATGACTTTTCCCCAAGACAGAAAGAAAAGAAATAAGATTGGTGGGGTGTAGGAAAATGGGAGGCAGGGGGAAACAGAGCATATACAGAGAGCTTGTGACATGGGGAGAGAATTGGGGACTTGATACAGGGGGATAAATGGTAAAGAGAGGCACACAAAACCCCTGCCATGGGAGGGAGAAGGAATGGGGGGATACAGTGGGACAAGGGGGGAACGCAGAGTTCCTGGCATAGGGGGTGGGGACAAGGGGGCACACAAAACCTTTGGCACTGAAGGTGGGGGGAGAATAGAGAATCATGGTATGGGGAAGGAAGGAATGGGGCAGCAAACAGTGTCCTGGAACTGGGGAATGGGAGACACACAGAGCCCTGGCATGAAGGAGGGGATGGGAGAGCTGCAGGGAATCCTTGAAATAGAAGAGAATGGGAGGGTGCTACACAGGGAACTTGGGGGAAAATGGAGGAATGCAAGGAGTTCCTGGCGTATGCAACAAGATCACCCTACACAATTCACAAAGTGTGTGGCCCTCTAGTTTATTTAATATCACTGAAGCACATCAGTGGCGGTTTACAATGCATGCCATACAAAATTGAGTGGCTTGCCCAGTAAGTTCAGAAGGTTGCAGTCATTTTCTACATGTTAATTAGCATCAGAGGCTTTTGGAAATGAAGTGCTTGTGTAAAAAATAATACATTACTTCAAAACTAAAAGTAAGCTTCTGATGTGAGCATCTGTGAGCACAACACAAAGATTTTGTTCTAACTGTCAACCTCTTTGTAAAACCTGAATAAGCATTTCCACATTATTCAACTAGGACACTCAATTGTTTTTAATTTCAGATTAACAATTTAAAGGAAGACCAGGGGTTCTTTTTCTATCTGGATTACATTAGGCATAAAATACAGCAACTGTCCCTTGATCACAACAAAACATCCACTGCTCCCTCTTTAGTACCATCCACTAATGACACATTGGTGATTGTGAGACAGTTACCCTCTGGTCATTTCTGAATCTCCCTGGATGAAGCTTGTCAAAAGCAGCAATGTTTTCCCTTTGCATTTTATAGGATATTTCACTATAAATATCAACCCCCCAAGCATATAACATTTTAAAGATGTCCAATGACATCTGTAATTTGGCTATGAAAGCATGATGTGTCTTCAATGGAAAAGTGCTTATGGGCTTCTCCAAAAAATTAAGCTAACCTGGGAATGTGATGATATACAAGCTATTTTCTGATTCATATATATATGCGTGTGTGAGAGAGAGAGAAAACCAGGAAAAACACCCAAATATTATTTAAATTGTTATGCTGTGTCCAGACAATGCATGAGTATTATTTGTGTCCCCTTGACTCCATACAATAACTACTAAAAATTACCAGGAGCAATTTGAAGACTCATATTTGATTATGTAAAATGAGTGCAGTTCCATTTCCCAAAACAAAGCTATGACTGCTTGAAAACTGTGCTAGTGTTTTCCACTTCTTTGAACTAATGTGCCCATAATTTTATTATCACCTCAGTCTAATCATATGTGCATTATTTTTAAATCAAGCAGGCATGGTGTCAATAATAGTTGTTTAAATTAATGATGGAAGAAAATCACAGACTCCTCGACAATAAGAATCTGATCCCTTAAAATGATGACTACAAAGCTTTAACATTTTCAGGATTCCCTTTCTGCAAATCACCTGTTACAGTAGTGTTCTCCATTTTAGATCCATATGTGCATATGCCCCTCCAGTCATGACAAGTACTATGAGACTTCTTATCAATTAAATTACATATAATCATTCTTAAATAACTGGGTTTAGAAAAACCACTACCTTTTGAAATCTATCTCAAATCAACACTCAGCTTTTTCAAGAACTATATTTCAAATACCAATATATTTTCTGAGATCATTGTCTTTTCTATCAGTGAATAATAGGCTAATACAACTTGTACACTAAATACATACATACTACAATAAATGTAGGCTTTATAACTTTGTAAGAGATCTTCTGTTTTAATACTTTCAGAGGGGTAGCCGTGTTAGTCTGTATACAGCAAAAACAATGAGAGTTCTGTAGCACTTTAAAGAGTAACAAATTTGTTAGAACTCTCGTTATTTTTTGCTGTTTTAATACTGTTATCTTAAAATCACATTACTGTGGTACTAACATTTTTGAAAACTTTCTTCGCATTTATTATTTTTACTTGGTCTATCTTAATGTTTGAAGAATCATTACTACACAAATCATCTTTTACTATAGTCTTCAGCTATAATTTCACGTAATAAACTCCCCTTTCCTTCTCTATGCTATGAACAGAAGCATTTATTTTGGTATTATAAGTTTTTTTCCCTCAATGGGATTATAGAGTATTATCTTTTGGTATATGTACCAACACAAAGACATAAATGCAGCTGTTTTTAATTCTAGAGCAATAAAGCTAAAATATCACTTTTCCCTTCAACTTAAAAAAGGAAGAAACCTAAGAAAGAAAAATACTGTCTGTGTAATAGGACTAGGAAATACACATGTAAAATGGAAAGCAGTGGAGGAACAATATACCTTCTTCTAAAATGACTGACTACAAATAAGTCAGATAGGTCTCCCACATAGTTGGAGTTGAAATGGGAAAAAAATCAGTTAATGTTTTTATGTCTGTGATGGTTACCAATTTCAGCCAGTGGGGATAACACATGGACAGTCCTAGGAGTTCAATAATAAAGGAAGCATTTGTCCTCTTTCATCACTGGATTCTGACATTATGAATCAATTACATGCCAATTATTAAAACACATGCAATGTCTAAAAATCACTTGTAAATAGAATTATTTCATGAAAATAATCTGACCAGTCATTCTGTAATCAATCAAGAAATCAACAAGTGAACCATTATTTGGAGAACAGTAAATTTTGGTCAGTTATGACCAAAGTGATTTAATATACAGCTATTTATTAAGCCCACGCTTTATAAATGTTATGTGCAAAATTCATGTTCTGACTGCATCCCACCCACCTACTAAGCATCTTTGGCTTTTCTGATTTTACTATTAGTATGAGTGATAATAGAGAACAGTTTATGCTATAACATAGGCACACCTCATCATCAAACATATATTTCTTCATTTAGGCAATTATTTATTTCACAGGTTTCAAAAAAGACAAAGCATTCTGAGATCACAGCTCTTTCTGCAGTTTTCGTCCATAATGACATTAATCCATCAAACTGAACACAATGAGTGAATTAAAGACAAATTTATTACTCACATGCTGTTGAAGAGCTCTCGGTATGTTTCGTCACCTTTGCCCTCTGACATTAAGCTATCCAATTTGTCAATCAGTTTTGCCTCCACCTGGAATATATGCACATAAAAGGCTTCTTTGTGCTTAAATTAGGTTTAAGCAACTGAAAAAAATGGATTTTTCTGTAAGAGGTTTTGCTAAATAGATTCCCTAATATTATCATTAAATGTAAATTTCAAGATAGGTCACTTCATCTTCTCTCATCCCTGAGGAATTTTTTGGACTAATTTAAATGGAGCAATGTGACTTTAAAACTACAGGCTGAGTAGCATTTGCTGCTGCTAAGGCAGTTATCTATTTATAGAGTCAAACAAAAAAGCATGTAGCCCAACGAGACTGCCTGAATTCTAGCTGCAGGGCTGCATGAAAAAGTCATTATTTGGACCTTAATATAAAACCAACCCTCTCTGCTCCCCCATCCCACTCTTTAAATCCTGGGATTAAGGGTTTGGGGCTCACAGTTAGTCCTGCTGCTATTGAAAAGCTACTCTGACTCCAATGTAATATATAGAGCAGATACACTGAGTCATCTGTCAAGAAGAGTTGAAGCATAGAGGTTTTATAGCCGAAAATCATTGCATAAAATACGTGTAACTGTATTGATTATTGAGAAAATGTAAGCAAAGTTGATTTTTTTATTAATATATCAAAAGAGATTTGCCCCTCCAGCAACAGAGATACTTAGTGACTGAAAAACTAGAGGAGGAACTAGCCTATTATTGAAGTGCTCTATTAAAGCATGAATCATAATTACAGTGTACCTTTAAGCCAATCATTAATACAGAGAGAATCTGAAAGTCAGTGCTTTGCTTATGCAGAATCTGTTTTTCTATTAATCCTCGTCAAGATTTTTACAATTATTTTAACAATGTGTTTAAATATTGTGAGGGGGAAAAGCCCACTTACTTACATCATATGCTTCTCCATTCTCATAGTTTGTTTTGTGTTTCCAAGTATTCCAACTGCTCCTACTGCTCCCACTCCAATCCTTATCATTTCCTGTAACTAATTCAAATACTTCTGCATTGCTTCATTGGAAACAGCAAGAAGGAGAGCACAGTGAAGTGATTTGAGGCAGCCTGAAAGAACTGAGTGGGAGCCGAAAGAACAGATGGCATATTTAGCAGTTCCTTACTTGATGCCCAAGCTAGTTCTTGAGAGGCAAGAATAGTTGAATTCTTGCAGTACTTGGTTTCTCATAAAAATCAGTCTTTTGATGGCTGAGCAGACAGATATCAGACACTATGTCAATAAACCATCATGATATTATTCTTGAGTTTCTTCTTATTCCCCCCCCAGTTTAATCCTTATTCCTAAAGGAATAGAAAAATAAAACAACCTCACTGAAGTCAGCAGGAGTTTTGCCATTGACTTCAATGGGGTTAGAATACCCCATCTCAATCTTAAATTAGCAACACCAAAGTTTTGAACAAAGAAACACATGGAGAGCTTAGAGGGCCTAAAGGGGTTTCAAGAACCATTAGCCTAGAATTCTACCATCTTCCCTCCAAGGTCATCATTTTTCCATCCTGCTCCATCACAGATTCTGCTAACAAGTTAATAGTTTGGTGCCAAGGCTGCCTAAGAAAAATTTGAATTTCAATCTTCTCTGCTAAACAGCTTCACATACAGTACCTGTTTGAAGTTGCCACTGCGCCTTTGTTCCCAATCCATCATGTCATGGAAAATGGGAATCATTACATTCCGCAGGTCTGGCTGAGGTATCAATGTCACTTCTAGAAAGGGGCCAATAAGAGCTGGGATGAAGTGAAGTTTATGTTCCCCTAAAATTAAAAAGAAGCTAAATGTGAATTGGGTTCACTCTTGGGTGAGTTACCAAATGATCCAAATTACAGAATACTGTACGAAGAATTACAAAATGGAATTCTAAAGGTTTAATTTGGCTGGCTGATAGCACGCCTGGCTTGGGCTATTTCTCAAACAAACATCAGGAAAAGGAAGAGCAAAAGCCAGAAAAGAGCAGAATAGAGGGTCAGCCTAATGCATCACATTTTACAATGGAGTTCTGAGCTCATGAATGATGTTGGGTTGTTTACTCCCTGTGCTGCTTTTTTTTGGAAGAGGAAGAGGGAGAAGTAAAGGGTTCCATGGGCATTACTTTATTTAAGACCACTTTAAGAACCAAGACGTTTAGAGCATCGTTTGCAAAAAGCCTTTTCCCTTTTGCTGGTACAAATTGCTCATGCATTTTTGTGTCTCCAAGTATGGTTTACTACTTGACAGCATGTGCACATTAGGGGGAGGTACAAGTATTCAGATTTGCAGCGACCCTTCATTTTGTGGGCACACAAATGGGAGTTGTAATGTTGCCTGCAAAAAATGGATGATGGGACTCAGTTCTTCTCACAACGTTTCCCTTGAGAATAAAAGCGGACACCGCTTCCATTAACTAACCATGTTCTATGTGGATGTTGTAGAGGGTCTCCGATAATAGGTAAATTTATACAGCCCATGGTATATGTTGCACAAGGAAGTGAAGTTAAGTTAGGAGATTTACCCATAGCTCTGAATTATTTAGCTTCTGTCTCTTGAAGAAAGATCTTTTGGATTATTTTATTGTCTGTCTTGACAGTTCTGGTCTATCACAATTGCCAGCCGTACAAAGAGGTTGAGAAGGGAGAAGGAGCAAACAAGACTAGTGGGGAAGGAAAAGACAGCAAACTTTGTATAGGGTGTGATTTTCAAAAGTACTTATATAATTTAGGAGCACGAGCCCCAATGAAAGTTGAAATTGCTTGTTATATATATATATCTTCATTCATTTCAATGGGACTTGTGCTCCTAGGTCACTTAGCTACTTTTGAATATCTCACCCATAGTTAATTATCAAGCTGAAGAGCAAAACCCCTTTAGAATATGATGCTTTATCAAACGTCTATGGACAATTGAAGTAATCACTTTATATGCTGCAAGAACCTGGTTGACCATTGTGCTGCTCCAGTTTACACCAGTGTAACTTCATTGACTTTCGCTGGTTACCCAGACAGGAAATCAAGCCTCTAATGTTCAAAACCCTATAATAAACTTACAGAAATATTTATTAAATCGCTGTTTGGTTGCATCAGGTTTGTTAATTAATTGGATTAGAAAATTAACATTAATTACTCTTGCTTTTATATTAACTGTAAGGTTCATAAATATCTTGGCTGTAGGAACTTTGTAAACTTTTAAACAACTAAATCCATTTCTCCAGATCTTAGAAAACTCAAGCCCTGCATCCAGAATAAATCCACTTGTTCAAGCATAATCAAATCAAACAAGCATCTACAGTAGGTGTGTTCTTCAGCAGAGCAGTCCTCCAGTCTATGGTACAGCAGGGTTCCTCACACCCTCTTCCTCAATGGATACTGTTTGTGAGTTACCTTGTTGTTGGGCATTGTTTGGGCATTTCTTGTTCTCTTGAGACACAAAGAGATTCTCACAAAGAGAAAGATGCCCTTTACTACCAAGTTGTGTAGTTCCCTTATTGAGAGGGTGATCTGATGAAGAATGCACCAGTTCCAGAGACACACAGTTTCTATTCAGAAAACGAAAGATCTTGCTTCTCTCTGTTTGTTGATATAATAAACTAATATCGTGTTGTCTGACATGACCTGACTATGCAAGGTCTGAATAAATAGTAGGAATTGTTTGCAGGTTTTATGTACTGCACACAGTTCCAGAAAATTTGCAAGTGGATTCTTGGTGGGTCCAGGTACCCGGTCCTATGTGTTTGTCAAGGTGGGCTTCCCAATCTAGCAAGGAGGTATCTGTAATCAATCTTTTTGTGGGTGGGGGACAGACAAATAGTAGTTCCAGGATGGCCTTTTTATTTGGCAGAGCAATCTCTGGGTCCTGGAATTGCCTATAATCATCAGGTGGTGATGGTGAGGCAGGTGTGACCACTTTATCTGGTGAAGACAATAATAAACTTACAGGGGTTGGTAGCTCAGTCTGCTGAGATTGCTTCTCTTCCTTAGAGCATTCCTGAGTGAACTGAAGTTCTTCCCCATATGAGGATGCCTATCTTGACTCCATTCTGATCTGTAGTCAGAATGTCTTATATATGGATCCCAGGGACCCCAATATGAAGTATCACAGGTGAGTAGGGTGATCCTCTTGGAGAGGAGTACCATCAGTCCCTGGTTGGTCAGTCTCTTTGGAGGAGTGGGAAGGTGCCCATGATATTTTGAAGCCTCTGTCATGGCTTACTTCTTATCTTGACAAGGGCTGTAAAGTTCTCCAGCTGATCCCACATTCATCAGAGTAGAATGAACCTCTCTGGATAGGACTGGATCCGATGGCATCAGCAATTCTGGGTCTGCAGAGATGGTAAGGTCCTCCAGGATAATATATCTACCCCTGATGGAGGAGAATTAATTGTGTTTCTGTCCTTTGATGGTACCAGCTGTGCTGGCTTATGTATGTTGGCTTTCAATACCAACAACTCCTTTTCTCTGCGAGTTGGTACCATCGGTATAGGAGGTATTCACCCACTTCTTTCCCAAGCTGATGCTGGGGATTGTCCTGCTCCTTTAGCAGTTTCAGGGCACTTTTGGTTTTTGGTGTTGTGGAATGGGTATCGTCAGGAATCAGGGCCTGCAGTGGAGCCAGTCTGGAACCAGGGCATGCAGCAGTTCTCATCTCTAAGCAACCTAATGAGCACAGATGGCCTGTAGTAGGCTGCCTAATTGGCTACACTGCCTGATTGATTGGAAGAATCAGTAGACTGGCTCTTAAGCCCAGCAGCAGTTCAACAGCTGCTCAAAGCATTCACCAACTGCAGAGGTAGCCCCTCCACCTGGTTGTTCTCAGCGTGGTTCCTGTCTTGAGCCCAGCCCTGCCTTACTCCAAGTAACCTGGTTCTGGATCCTGGCCCCTGAGTTCAGCTTTGATCCCTGGGTCTGATTCCTGACTTCTGACTCTGACCCTTGACTCTGGCATCTAGCCTTTGACTCTGGTTCCAATTCCTGGCTACTGACGCCTGTGCTAACCACTCGGCTCGATCACCTACATCCTGGTCACTGACAGGTATGCTCCTGATGAGCACCTGATGCATCTGTACTGTGGCAAGGAATCTCACCCAATTTAAAGGGGGCCAGAAAAGAGGTCAGCTTGGATGAGGACTGAGAGGGAGATTTCTCACTTTCCACGTAAGAGAGTTTGCTCGGGTCTGCCCTGTTTTTTAGAGTCTGATCTGCTATCAGCAGTCCTGAAATCAGAAACCATTGTGCTCAAAGGGGCAAGTCTCAGTGCCTGTGCCCGTTGTATTTGGGGAAAGAAGGGGGTCTGACAGGCAGGGGTTGGACTGAGGTCTCTTTGAACAATCCATGATGAATCTTCTGAGCCTGAATTCATGGGATTGATGGGTTTGTTGAGGAAAGGACTGGCAGATGTTGCACTTTGAGGGGATATGAGCTTCCTTGAGGCAGAAGCAAGTGTTGTGATCATCGAGGAAGGCCCAGTGGCTATACAGATCTTGAATCTGAATTTTTTAAGTGTTTTTATTTCTAAATAAGAAAAATACAGTACAAATGACAAACAATAAATGCAGGTCATGGGAGCTCAATCCTCAAGTGAACCTTAGCTGAACTCAGTGCACCTCAAGGTAGGATGGGTATAGGTAGCATTATGCCACTTTTCCAACCTCTGCAATCCCATATAGACCCCAACTAATTTCCATGTGAGATAAGTCCACAGTCTGAGGATCAGATGCAGTACTGAACATAGTGACTTGACATCTTCCGAGACCTGCCATGCTCCTTAACCTTAACCTGGTGAAATAGAGATAGTTTTATACCTGCCCATCTGGAGAAATTCTAGTCTGAGCTGGTGTAAAATTCCCCCATTTGGAGAAAGCCTAGGTGGACTCTCTATGGAAATGTTAAGGTCACCTCATACTGCCACATTATCGCAAGGTGACCTTACAGGGGGCTAAGTCCCCTGCCCCATATTTAAACTCTTAAGAGAGCTAAGGTATACTGTATTCAACATAGCTAGTTAGAGACACAAGTCCATAGTATTTAATTGGTCACGTTATTATACAAAAGTAATTTTAAGTAAAGAGGATAAGGAGAATTGATATCTAAATCAAATGCTACTTGATAGTAAAAGTTGTAGATGTGTAAATGAAAAATATGACTACAAATGTTGACAACATATGAATAATTAAACATTTGTAAAAAAACTAACTATAAAATATAACTGAAATGTCCTAACTTATTTCTGTTTTTGAGTATTATTCTCTCTAGTGCTGCCTGATCAGAAATTCCAGTCTGCTGGGATTATATAAATTGGTGTGGAAGAAGGTTAAAAGAACTTAAATAACAGTATCTTAGCAACCACTGATACTATTTAAATAAGTGATTTAATGAAGAAAAGTTTCCCAAAATAAAGATTTTTGAGTCTGTGTATAATAAATTTAAGAATCAAGTTGACAGCCTCTGTGTCCAGTCCTTATAATCTGTTATGGTTGTGTCCAAACGTGATCTTAGTTTAAATTAAATCTCTTTATAGCTTGGAATATCATACAATTTTTTATAAAAATAAGCATTTAAATGCAGAAAATATATATTGGGGCCTAGATATTCGTAAAATATTTCTAGTCATCAAATTCTTGACCAAGCAGTGAAAATAATGTAGTTGCAATCGCATTTTCTCATGCTGGTTACTTGCAAGAAAGACAACCATAACCTTCATGGACTGAGGGAAACCACTTCCTGTTTTTCCACTCTCATCCATGAATGCTTGGTAGAGAGACTCTAAGGAGGAGAACAAGTCTGACAAATAGCATCATTTAACAGTGGCAAACTGACTCCAGATTTATCCAGAATTTTCAGCTTTAATCCATTTCTCCATTACTGCAATACGGAAGTTTTAATACTAATTTCTAGCTTTCTTAAAGAAGCCTTATCTTTTCGCTTCTAGGACACCATTTCATATGCAACTCAACTTGGTAAAGACCAAACTTGTAACTGGCTGACAGTCCAAGTCCAGTTCCTAGTAAATATATCTATCTCATAAAACCACCATATCTATCTAGATGAGGTATTTAGATGGCCCTCATTAGCACAATAATGGTAATAGTATCTGAGTGACTTACAGTTATTAACATATTTATCCTCAACACCCCTATAAGGTAATGAATTACAATTATCCCCATGTTACAGATGGGTACAGAGGTACAGAGAAACTAAGAAACTTCTCCAGAATCAACAGAAAAATCTGTATCAGAGCAGGTAATTGAACCCAGGTTGCCTGAATCACAGATTAGTTCCCTAATCACTGGACCATCCTTCACCTATAAATATTTGACACTAATTGGCACTTTGCAAAGATAATGTGAAAATAAAGACTGAACCTCTCTTTCTCCTAGAAGTGGGCTCAATTAGATCAAAATTAAGGGACATTGGAAAGATGGTAGGGGAAAACTTATGGTATTGCTTCCCATATTGTGCCTACTGTATGGATAGAGGCCTTCAATCTCCAGAGCTGTCAACCCAACAGCATTCACAAGTACTAAGCTTACAGTTTTTTAAATTAACTATTTCTATTCCTAATGGAATAACTAAGAAATTAGATGCATTTTTATTTTGCCATACTTGCTATGTGTCTAGCTGAAATGTCTAGCTTTCTACTCTTGAGCATCCAAGTTACACTTCAAAGAACTATCAGCACAGAAGTTGCTGCCTGAGACCTCAAAAATTATTGGCTCATTGAACAGATTCAGAATTGCCTTGTAACCTAGGAAATGGGATCCCCATCACCATTTTAGGCAATGTAGGATGCTGCAACCAACAGGATTGATGCAGAAGTGAAGCAGAAACAAAGGAATCTGTAAATGTACCATCAAGATTCATAAAACGTAAAAATGCTGTTGGGTGCAGTTTTTTTTTTTAGACTCCTAATACCTAGAGACCAAAAAAATTTAGATTATCAAATAATCCCCTCAGACTCCAATACTGCAAACACGTAGCCATACTCTGGACTTGAGTACGTTGAGCAATCCTATTGATTTAAAGGGGACAACTCACAGTACTTCAACATATGCATAAATGTTTGCAGGAACATTTGAATCCTAAAATAAGGCCATAGTCCTCCAATTAAGGACATTTTAGGTATTAAAATAATACTACACCAGATCTTAACCAATAGACAGAGATACTCTAGCTATCAATGGGTATCGTTGACTTATAAGTCATTGGAAGATGATGGTTTTGAGAAAGGAACAACATTAATTAATAAACAAGAGTACGCAAAGTACTGGAATGGCCAGATCAGGAATACACACTTACTTACAGGTAAGAATTTTTGTATGTACAAATTTAACTCTCTTGTCAAAAAACAACATCTATCGTTTTGATTTTTCTTATCTTGTAGTATCTTGGAAAACAACAGTTTCTCATAGAGGGAAGAGGACATCACAATGAAAAACCTTTATTATATTTTTTATTGAAACCAAATTAATATTTTGTCTTGATTTGAGCATTATATTCATTCTCAGTTTGCTCAACAAATAAACAATATTGGACCTAGTGGCCAACACCTTTATCAAAAGCATTAGGTGAGTTTCCACCAAGAGGACTGGTGTATGTAAACAAAAATCTATCTTCATCAAAGGATCTGAGAACACTTTGCAAATCGAAACAATTAATTCAACTTCTTAACATTTTTGAAATCCAGAAAAGAATTAGAACTGTTTTCCAGGAGGATAAACCAAGGAATAAGATCAACTGGTGGAAGATCAGTAATATAATGCAAGAGCCTTAATTAAAATGCATTAAAATTTTTGTTCAACTTTTTTATGCTACTTTGTTTCACTGTTAATCTTTATTGAAGGGATTTTTGTAAATTCCTTACCTAAATTTTGCCACATGCTGAAGATTTCACATCCCATTGTGACCCGCATGTCACCATATCTGTGATATATTAAAAAACATTTTTAAGCAGAACATTATTTAGAAAATAATTTTACAAGTTCACACTATAACTTATGCTCCTGTGTAGCAAGATGAACTCTGAGATTTCTAGCAATTTGTACAAACTCTTTCCCATGCATTAATGATTTTCCCCAAATTCTGGGAGGGTGTAATGCACAGAAAAGGGCAAAAGGAAGTTTGTTAATGTCCAAGACTTATCTAATCAAGTGGCTTGTTTAATAAAGACACATTAATTTACTACATATTGTTAGTATGAGCTCCCTAAACATTACAAATGGTAACAATGATACAACAAAGTAGTGATATCAATCTATTGCCTTAATATGCCTAAAAAGTTTTCCCCAGAAACAGTCCTTTCCCCAGATAACTGATCACAGGGATAAAACAAAGTTATGTTCTTTTCAGGATGCCCAAAACTATAAGCCACTGTGTTACCTCTCTGCCTCAGCAAGAATGAACTTTGCTGGAAATTAACTGACTGTCAGCTCCCTACCACAGTCTGTCTACTTCATTAGCAAACTCCTTGAGTGTCTGCCAGCCTAAAACTTGACTAATAACACTCAACTCAGTACCTGAGGGATTTCTCTCTAGTGTCCAGTCCCACTCACTGTGACATTCACAGATATTATCAAGTTCACTGCTTCCAAACAAACAGTGTACACACCAATCTGTTAGTGTTCAAGACTCACATTTTACTTTACTACATAGTACTGAGATAGTTTTATAATAAAACAAGAATAAGTTTATTAATAAAGAACAGAGATATAAGTGATACTAAGCAAGAGAAAAAGACAGGTATGGTTACAAACAAAAACAAAATAAAACATGCTTTCTACTGTCTAAGGTGTAACAGATGACAATCCTGGTCTCAGACGAATTTTTCATCTATAGTCAGTTTCCATAAACTTCAACCCACATGGTTGAAGGAACCACCTTCCACAGATTCCAAGAGCTCTGACCTCTTTTGTCCCTTATGTGATGGATAACTAAGCTCCTTTTATATTACCCCAAGTGCAATGTCTAGGCTTCCAGAGCCAGAAAGACTTCCCGGGATGCAGACTCCCTTTGCAGCTCATTAGCTTAATGGGTTTGTTTATCTTATATGTAATTGTACTTTCATTGTCCTCAGCTTGTATTCAAGCCAGTCAGACAGGGGAATCCACATCCCTTTGTCTAGGCAGGCTTGATTTATGCACTGCTTCCCAAACACATTTAAGACTATATTTCCAGCACACATATATAACTCTTTATACCACAACTCATATATACATCTCACAAATGATTGTCAGAATCTGTCTTCCACCAGCTTACATATGATACCTCAGAAGATACCTATCAAAACAGTGTGTTGGGGGTAGTGAGTGCATCAGGCCTGATATGAGCTACATTGTAATGGGCCTCTGCCAGTGTGCACTGAGGGGCTCTTTGGGCCAACAATTTTATTCTCGGGGGATTGTGAAGTAACATATGACCTGATCCAAAGCCCATTAAAGTGAGTGGAAAGACTCATCTTCTTCAGTGGGTTTTGGATCAGGTCTATATGCTGCATATAACCTGGTTTTAAAAAACATAAGTGTTTGATCTGCTGTAGTTTTATGGAACCTGACTGGTACTTACTTTTCCAAAACCTTTTTCTTCTTGGAAGGTGTGAACATCTCTAGTTGCAGACATAACTGGTTTATAAAAATGACAGCGAGGTAAAAGTAGGAATCCCAGATCTGCAATAAACACAAGGCATTTAGTTATTTTCCATTTCTCAGCACTAACATTTTATGTCCATTCCAGATGCAAATTGTGATTGTACCTCATCTTACTCCTCGTTAGTAGAGCTGGTTAGAATATTTTTGATGAAATGTTTTCACATCCAAATATGCTGTTTTGTTGATGCTGAAAAGCAGAGACATACTAATTTTGATGACATTTTTGGCGGGAAGGTTTCTGGGGTCCAGGGTGGACTCTCCAGTCGCAGAGACAAAGACAAGGAGAACTGAATTGAAAAACTGATCGTTTTGATCTGAAAACTGACACAATTCTGTTTGGTGAAAATTTTTGAAAGAATTTGTTTTGCCCTAGTGGAATGAAAACAAATTTAGAAAAAGTTGTTCTCTGAGCAGCTCTACTCATTACTTGTACATCTTGCAAGCATCGGTCACTACAGTGTCTCAGCAAGTCAGAGATGAAGCAAAGCAAGGTGATATAGCTCATGAGTATACTGCCCCATAAACTGACTTCTGTGCACATGCTCTGGGAGCATCAGCGGTTGAAACTTCTGTTAAGTAAAGATTTCTCAGTAAAATAACATTTTAAAATATCAACAACTCTAGCCAAATTATGGCTGTTCCAATATAGGTATGCAGGGGAGGAGAAAAGGTGCAGGGAGCCTTTTTCCCCTACAGCACTTCTACAGGAGACAGGAATATCTTTGCAAAGTAAGCTAAATAAGCCTGGGGAATAGTCAGTTAGCAGTTACTGCCACGGGCTTTAGCCCCTGCACATTGGCAGAGCTATACAAGGGAGCATTGGCCACATAATTTCATAACGTCTAGTGCTTCAGGCTAACATTCTCTTCAGTGACTCCTGAGGTATAGCATGGACCTGGTTTTTCAGAGATGCTGAGCATCCACAGCTGTACTTGAAATCAATGGCAGCGGTGAGTGCTCAGCACCCCTGAAAAATCAGACCCTGTGTCTTACAAATGTGGCACAGCTATAATAATGCCTCTGAACACCACTACTTGGACTGTTTGCTCACTTCCCATCTCCCCTGTGAGTTAGCCTTGTAGGAGTGATAACTGAGCCTTTTGTTTTTAATCTCCTAAATATCATTCTAGAACTGCAATATAACGTTCTGGCTATGGGTTATTACAGATATCACAGCTCACTACACACAGGCTAATATCTTTAACAATATCCAGCATGACATGTCATAGCATTGTAATTTGTAACAGTTATAAATTTTAATTTAGCATTATAATTTATAACAGTTATGAATTATAACAGTACATGGCATGTTAACTGGTCTTGAGAGAATTTAAAACACATCCAAAACCATATTTGTGGGAAATATGCCAGTGAATATATAATAGAGTTCATTTTACTTTCTGAAATAATCTCAAAATATGAGCGGAACGGAAAATATTTTCTGTAATCAAAAAACGATCCAAAAACATAACACAAGCACACACTAGAGACTTAAATCCCAAATATAAAACACAACACCTCATGAACTTTAAGCCAATCTTATTATTTTTGAACAGCTGAGATTGGTATCTAAGGGTATCTAACAGCTCAGAAATTAGAGCTACCTGTAATCCAAAGAGTCACAAACCAGAATCACAAGAGCCACAGACTGACAAACTACTGTACTACTTATGTCACCCAAGATGTATTTTGGGGGAGTGCATTCTTACAGTACCTTATAATCAAAGTTTTCATTTAGGAAGTTCTTACGAAGAGCATCTGAAAGATACAGGACTGTTGTAATAATAACACTGGTAACAGAAAAAGAAGAATTACCTTTCATTAGGTGGAAATATGTAACTTTGATTCTTTAAGCACTAATTCATTTTTCAGTAAAGTAAAGCAAGGTACCATGTATAAACTACAGCAAATACTATATTCTAAGCATATATTAATAATCAGTTACTTATACAATCTGTTGTCAAAAATACATATGGCAAGAGACAAACTGATGAAAATATGTATGGTGTAGCTGCATGGACAGTGTCCATGAAAACAAGTATGGCAAGACAACATTAACAAGAAAAATACATACCAAATTATTGTGCAACCCAGACCATATAGATATATTATAATCTACATTTGGTTCTATTAGTGCTGATACATGCAATAAGAACAACTTGTTTTAAACATTCTTTTTAGTGTGTGCACGAGAGAAAGAAAATGAATATTTAATGTTAGCAAAAGGTGCAATATTATTTATTGACAGAACGGACACAGCACAGGCAGTAGTAGTGTAAACCACTGCAATGCAAATCTGCATCAACAATACCTGAAGGAACTACATCTATGGTTCTCTGTTTGGACTGCCAACAAGAGTATAAACAGCACCTACTGTGATAATGATAT
Source organism: Emydura macquarii macquarii (assembly GCF_026122565.2). Taxonomy (NCBI): domain Eukaryota; kingdom Metazoa; phylum Chordata; order Testudines; family Chelidae; genus Emydura; species Emydura macquarii. The sequence goes on from NW_027132773.1 coordinate 16,233,369, forward strand.
TTTACCATATTGATACCTATCTTGAGGATATTAATCTATTCTAACTGGATTGAGATAGCCAAACTCCTTTCACATTATTTATCAGTAGTATTCAGATGGTGGTAATTTTTGGTCACTACAGTGCTAACCTGGGTTGGATGAACAGGCGACAGAGTGAAAAGTGCAGGTTTTGAACTCTATGAAGGTTGAACATATATTCATGGATCATCTGAATACACCCTTCCTGAATGAATCAAGATTTAGCTCACACATGCTGTGCCCTCTGTCACAATGGATCTCACTACGTTGGGCTTGCAGTGCTTACATTTGTTCTCATTTTTTAATCACACAACAGTATGTGAACTAACTACAAAAGGCATGAAAAATTGAAGTTGAAGTATAGCAAATACATAACATATGTAAAAGGCCCTTAAATGCGGATTTCTGAATAAACAGCATCAGTTCTAAAAAAATACTACTTAGTATTTAGGATACAGCATTTTTCATCTTCAGAGCATTTGAAAATATATAAGATAATTAATCTTCACAGAATCTATTGGAGGTAGAAAGTTCCAGAGGGGTAGCCGTGTTAGTCTGTATACAGCAAAAACAACGAGACTCCTGTAGCACCTTAAAGACTAATACATTTCTGCGGTCATAAGCTTTCGTGAGCTGCAACCCACTTCATCAGATGCAGAAATTTGTTAGTTTTTAAGGTGCTACAGAATTCTCATTTTTTATTGGAGGTAGGTAAATATTAGTGTCCATTTTTTACAGATGAGGAACCTGAAGCACAGAACTTTAGTCACTTGCCCAAGACCATAGGAGGAGTCAGTGTAAAAGCTGGGACTCCTGAATTCCTCAATACTAGTCCTGTGCTCTGACCATTAGACTATCCTTTATAGGAACCTAGAAGACAATGAGAATCAGCAGGCCCTTTCCTGCAATCTCCATATGAGTTATTGGCTGTTCTTGGCTGGCGGCCTAATATGCAGTACAATGTGGTAATGCAATGGGTTAGTTTGCAATGCTTTATCTGCCAACCAACCTCTTAATGTTAGAGTTTGACAAAGCAGAGTGCCACAGACTTAGATGCTCATGGATTTCCACCCAAAATATTTGCCCAGCCTCTATTATCAGTTTTTCTTCATGCCCTTAATGGGGCATTTAAGGTCTCAGAATAAGACATTTTTCTTTCTGTATAACACAGAACTTCACCGGTTACAGAATCTGGGCTTCAATTCCTAACTTGCAAACTTATCCTGAAATAATGCCAACCCCCACTTTTCAGTCTGTGAAGTGGCTGAACATCTAGAATGAATAAAATCATAGATCTCTTTTACAACACTATCTTTGGTTCTCAGACTTCACTAGTTTTAGTTTTATGGCAGAATTTCTAACCACCATATTTTCTCAATAAGTACTGCATCCTGGCTTCTTATCTGTCCAGATATTGTTCCATGTTTGTCATTCATCTGTGTAGATCATCCAAATCCCCTTCCAGTGGAGTGATCTCTGTTTTACTTTGGAAAAGGATGTTAAAGAGCCTGTTAATGGATAAAGAAAATGGTGCTTAACCATCAGAGCTCAGAGCAGAAGCATCAAGAGGAAAAAACCAAAACCTGCTATTTTTGTACTTGCACACAATTCAATTTTACAGATGTTTCACCAAGTAGGTAGGAAGCAGCTTTGAGAGAAAAAGGATATTTCTCTAGAAGAAATGATTAAAATAATAAGCATGGGTAACTATACCTATGTATTAATTACTATTATTATTATTTGTCTTACTATATTGTTTAGGAGCCCTCGTTATGGACCAGAACCCCATTGTGCTAGGTGCTGTAAAAACAAGGAGCAAAAAGACCAGCCCTTCCCCAAGGAGCTTACAATCTAAGTAAAATTTCAGCTTGTAGGAAATTCTTAATTACAAAATGATAAATCCCTGAAAAAGGAGATTTAAAGGAAACTGTAATTTAGTCACAGAACCACAAAGAGTAACTATATGGATATGTCTATACTACCTATACATATTTATTTCATAAAATTATTTCTCTCTACATTGCTTCCTTATTATCAGATTTTTAATATACTCTAGAGAAGAATTTTAAAATGCCATTTCAAAAACTTTTTGCTAAGAGTTCCTGAGGTAGCAGGATGGTAATAATACAACTATTTCTTGCAATAGGCAACCTATCTCAGTTGTTTACATGATAAACCAATGATGCATTCTGACTAGTTGACAAAAGGAAGGTCTGTGAACAGCCTGTGTGTGTTTATGTAATTAGATCAAAATAATTCAACTGAGTGGAGTACGTGAAGATGAAACCATATAATCATGGAAATATAGAACTGGAAGGGATCTTGAGAGGTCATCTAGTTCAGCCCCCGGAGCTGAGGCAGGACCATTTATTTCTTGACCATTCCTGACAGGTATTTGTCTAACCCAGTGTTCTTCATTGCAAGGCCCAGGAGCCAGTGGCAGCTCCCATCGACACTAAGTGTGGCTCCCTGACTAATTGTTTATATACCAATTTATTCTATTTTTAACATTAGAATATGTAGCAAGCCTATCAAAGTCTGCCATCTTTACACGTCACATTGACCACATGGCACGATGTACTCCAGTAAGTACATCTAAGTAGATCCACCGTATAATAACTGTATTACTATAGCAACCAATGTGTTAATGTAGTAGTTGATGTGGCTCTCACATGGAAGGTTTTTTGCCAAAGTGGCCCTCGCTTGAAAAATAGTAAAGATCACTCATCTAACCTGTTCATAAAAGCCTCCAATGATGGGGTTTCACAACCTCAAGTTTTCCCTCATATTTAACCTAAATCTCCATTGCTGCAGATTAAGCCCATTACTTCTTGTCCTACCTTCAGGGGACATGGACAACAACTGATCACCATCCTCTTTATAACCACCCTGAACAGATCTGAAGACTTATCAGGTCCCCCCTCAGTCTTCTTTTCTCAAGACTGAACATGCAGAGTTTTTTAAATCTTTCCTTACAGGTCATATTGTCTAAACTTTTTTAAATTTTTGTTGCTCTCCTCTGGACTCTCTCCAATCTGTCCACATCTTTCCTAAAGCGTGGCACCCGCTAAGTGGATTACCTTGCACTTGTCTTTATTGAATTACATCATGTTGATTTCAGCCCAATGCTCCAATTTGTCAAGGTTGTTTTGAATTCTAATCCTTCACTCCAAATGCTAGCAATCCCTCCCAACACATTTTATAAGCATACTCTCTACTCAATTATTCAAGCAATTAAGGAAAATATTGAACAGTATTGGACCCAGCACAGACCACTGTTGGACTCCTCTAGATATGTTCCTCCTAGTTTGACAGCAAATCATGGCATGGATAACTACTCTCTGAGTAAAATCTTGCAACCAGTTTTGTACCCACTTTCTAGTAATTTCATCTACACCACACTTCCCTAGTTTGCTTATAAGAATGTCAAGTGGAACTGTGTGAAAAGCCTTACTAAAATCAAGATATATTACATCTACAACTAGAGTAACCAGATAGTAAGTGTGAAAAATGTGTACACTTTTTTGGAGGTGGGTGGAGGGGAAGGAGTATAATTGCATATATAAGACTAAGCCCATATTATCAGGATGGTCCTGATAATATCAGGACGTCTGGTCACCCTATCTACAACTTCACCCCCATCCACTAGGCCAGTAACCTTGCCACAGAAGAAAATTACATTGGTTTGGCATGAATTGTTCTTGACAAATCCATGTTTGCTATTACTTATTAAGCTATTATCCTCTATGTGCTTACAAAGTGATTGTTTAATAATTAGTGCCAATATCTTTCCAGGTATCAAAGATAGACTGGCTGGTCTATAATCCCCCAGGTCCTCTTTGTTCCCCTTTTCCAAGATACCTTCACAAAGCTGTGAGGTATTGCAAATACAGAGAAGGATCAGGATATCACACAGGAAGATTTGGATGACCTTGTGAACTGGAGCAACAGAAATAGGATGAAATTTAGTAGTGGAAAAGTGCAAGGTCATGCATTTAGGGGCTAATAACAAGAATTTCTGCTATAAACTGAGGACGCCTCAGTTGGAAGTGACAGAGGAGAAGAAGGACCTGAGCGTATTGATTGATCACAGGATGACTATGAGCCGCCAATATGATGTGGCCATGAAAAAGCTAATGCGGTCCTTGGATGCATCAGACGAAGTACTTCCAGTAGAGATAGGGAGGTGTTAGTATTGTTATACAGGGCGCTGGTGAGACCTCATCTGGAATATTGTGTGCAGTTCTGGTCTTCCATGTTTAAGAAAGATGAACTCAAACTGAAACAGGTGCAGAGAAGGGCTACTAGGATGATCCGAGGAATGGAAAACCTGTCTTCTGAGAGGACACTCAAAGAGATTGTTTAGCCTAACTAAAAGAAGGTTAAGGGGAGATATGATTGCTCTCTATAAATACATCAGAGGGATAAATACCAGGGAGGGAAAGGAATTATTTAAGTTTAGCACCAATGTGGACACTAATGGATATAATGAACTAATGGATATAAACTGGCCACCCGGAAGTTTTGACTTGAAATTAGATGCAGGTTTCTAACCATCAGAGGAGTGAAATTCTGAAATAGCCTTCCAAGAGGTGCAGTGGTGGCAAAAAACCTAGCTGGCTTCAAAACTGAGCTTGATAATTTATGGAGGGGATGGTATGATGAGACAGCATAGTTTGGCAGTTGACTGATCTTTGACTACTGGTGGTAGATATCCCAATGGCCTGTGAAGGGATGTTAGATGGGGTGGCTTCTGAGTTATTACAGAGAATTCTGTCTTGGCTGTCTGGCAGGTGAATCTTGCCCACATGCTCAGGGTTTAGCTGATTGCCATATTTGGGGTCAGGAAGGAATTTTCCTCCAGGGCAGATTGGCAAAGGCTCTGGGTTTTTTTCGCCTTCATCTGTGGCCTGGGGCACGGCTCACTTGCTGGTGCTCTGTATCTTAAAGTCTTTAAACTGTGATTTGAGGACTTTAATAACTCAGTGTTAGGTTAGGGGTTTATTACAGGAGTGGGTGGGTGAGGTTCTGTGGCCTGCAGGAGGTCAGACTATCATATTGGTCCCTTCTGACCTTAGAGTCTATGAGTCTATAAGATATGTAATATGTCTGCCATTTTCCAATCCTCTGGGGCCTCACCCATCTTCCATACGTTCTTGAAGACAATTGCTAATGGTTCTGAGATTGCTTCAGCTCACTCCTGAAGTAACCTAGGTCTGAATTTCTTCAGGCCCTGCCTACTTGAATACATCTAACCTTCCTAATATTCTTTAGCCTGCTCTTCCCCTCTTTTGGCTTGCATTTCTTTCCTCTCATTGTAATATTAATTGTGGTAAGTACTTGGTCACAATGTACTTATTTAGCAAAGAATGAAGCAAAAGAGGCATTAAACACCTCCACTTTCTTGATGTCATCCATTATTAGTTCTTCTTCCCCTATAAGTAGAGGCCCTACACTTTTCTTTGTCTTTCTCTTGTTCCTAATGTATTTATAGAACCTCTTCCTAATGTCTTTCATGTTCCTAGCTAAGTGTCTGATATATGTATGAATATGGAAGAAGCTATAAACAGGACATTTCCAGGTTTATGGGGATTTTTCCCCAAAGCATAGATGATATGCATAGCCAAGAAGTAGCAAGGGAATCAGTATACTGATGACATATGGGTAACTAACTAGCGCAATACAACCTTCTCATAACCCAGCCGCTTCCCAGCCAGTGATCTTAAAATAAAACAATAAAATTTGAATAAATTCCTGTGGCCATCAAACTGCAAAATATTTATCTTAGAATCACCAGTCATTGATATGTTCAGAACTGCCAATCATTTTACAAGAAAAGATTCCAACTCTTATCCATTGATTTGTTCCAGACACATATTAAGAACTCTAACCTTCAATTTTACATTATTCTGATGACACTCAGAAGTACCCATCTGCATGTACTTTGTACTAGCATCCACTATAAAACAATGCTTTCAAGTACAGCTTCTGCTTCTCAGCTGGGTGCTCTGTTATTTCAAAATGAAACCCAAGCACAGAAATCCTCAACAGAGAAAAGTTTCCTTCACATGGGAAAAAATTATGTTCTCACGGACCCATATATATATATATCTTTATACACATACATGCTACAGAATTAGAACTGTGGAGAAGTATTTCATATATTTAATTGTGTAAGACGCACTCTTATATTACAAGGTGTATTTGTATGAAGAATTTATTGTACAGCTCTCAGACTACATCACCATAGCCTATGTGAGCTAGCAGTATGATCATAAGTGGCCATAATGAAGATACTAATACTAGTGTGACATGTTCCTTTCTTGCATATCATCATGGTATCCTGGAAGATGCAATCCAGTCCAATAAGGGGTTGTGTCAACACTTGCCATGCAGCCTTGCGTGCCTTACAATGCTTTTGCTGTTGTAGCTCACAGCTTGCCTTTTCTACTGTTTACTCATCTTTACCCTTCCTTTTCCTCTATTTTCCTTGTCCAAAATAATCAAACAGAAATAATAAAACTGTAACTTTTCTTTGACTGTTCCTAGCCTTTTCACTTTAGAATCACTTAAAATTATTCAAACCAGTGTTTGAAGTGTAAAGCTCTGTTAAAATAGCAAGCGGTGTGTAAATCCTGTCAACTACCTCACTATCACACCTCAAGTACACTCCAGCCCAGTGAGGGGTTGTGTCCCCTCTTACTCTTTAACCCTGAGTGCCTCACAATGATTTGCTATTGTTGCTCTCTGCCTGAGACACTCTCAGTCACCAACAAGCATGCAGGTTACACCCTGAGTGTCTGTGGGATACGTAACCAACCCTGGATTAGCAACTCTGACCCCAGAAGTTTGTCTACAGCCCCACATTCCTACTCTAGCTTCCACCAGCCTTGGTTAAAAACAGCAAGGTGACCCCAACACACTCCCAGTCCCAAATTTCCCCAAACTGTATTCCCTGAAGTATCCAGCCCCCTTTTAGATCATTCAGAGAAATAATAAGGGTTGTTTGCGCCTCTAAACACACAAAATGTACAGCTTACCACTTTAACTGGAATAAACTAACACTTTAATTCAAACACAGCACTGCTGTTTAAATTAAAAGTAAAAACAAGTTTATTAACAAAAGAAAATAGGATTTTAAGTGGGATCATATGAAAAATGCTTTCTAGTAACTAAAAACTTAACCCAGCAAGATAAAAATTTTGTTCAAGATGGCTTTTTTCACCCACAGTCTTCCCGTAACATGGCTCACCCCCACCCACTCAGTCAGAACCTCCTCCAGAAGCCAAAAGTGTAAATTCTGCCCCTTTCTTTTATAGTCCAGTGAACCTTTGAAATGGTTTCTTCTCAATGCTACTCCTCAAAGTAACATTTATTTAAGCTCTGAGGAAGGTAACATGGAGTCTGGTAGTGAAGGAAGCCCAATGCTGTTGTTTTCTCCCACTGGAGTTTGCAAAAATGCAAATTGTTCTGTTTCTTTCAGTCTCCTCCCCTGATGGTCCTGTTTACTGCTTATATATAAATTGAGGTAAACCCACATTCCTTTGTTTAGAACAGATGTATTTAACACCTTTACCTAGGCAAGTCCATCTGGTCTTGAACGTGTTCTAGTAACATCATGCAGGGTAACTCACAACTTTACATATAGTGTTGCTACATACATTTCACCATGGCACTGTTGACCTTTGAGTTAGTTTTTAAATGATATCTACAAGGCATATTCTGTACAAAGATTATCACAATTGTGTCTAGGGTGTAAATATCTGGGTGCTTTGGGTCACATGTATATTCTGCTTTAATTAATGAAAAAAGGGTTTTCTAAAAGACATTATAGCCCTTGTCATATTAAGTTCAGAGGAAACCAAGGGAGTCTTCTGAAAGTTAATGTGTCCAGTTGTCAAATGATATACCTGGGATTTTAATATATATAAAAAACAGAATATACCAAAGAGCATTCGACACAGCACCTATTTAAAATAAATATGAACTTCCATTGCCATATTTTTATAAGTGCTGAAGACATATCAAAAGAATAGCCCATTGGGTTTTAAGAGACAGATGCCCTAGCATTTCTAACATTCGGAAAACTGCTGAAAGAACTCACATTGGTTAATACCATACAGACAAATGAGATTCCTGCAAATTAACTGATCTTTTAAATGATACTAAGCAATTGAGAAGATTAACGCACAGTTATATCATACTGTACCTCAATATTATTTAAGTATCAAATCTCTGCTTAATGTGTAACAGAAACCTCACTTTATTGTCAAGAAATATTGTCCTTCATTGCTAATGAAACATGACAGCTCTGGAATTCAGGCAAATCTGTTAAATGCCCTGGAAAGATGCCAACCAGCTGAATCATCCAGACAAGGGAAATTATTCTAACCTAAGGATTATTTAATTAAATGAATTTATTGAATATACTGAAAATATTGTGTTATTTCCAGTTATTGACAGACACTACAAACTTGCCATCTATGAGCATCATTCATATAGTGTGGCATTCATGTCACAGAATTTTGGATTCCTCTGTGGGAGTAGATAACTGATTTAGGAGTCCTTCCACCATATGGTCTTCCATTGCAGTTTATGATTAGAAGCATTGCTACAGTGGCACTTAGTTTCAGTTAACTCCGGTAGTAAGCTGATGTTATAATGAAGGATAGAAAAATGAAGACAATATTTTCCTTGATGAAGAATAAAACACACCTTGTAATGGCAACATTCTTGCCAATAACACTTAGTAGCTGTAAGTAATTACCCTGTTTTGTTGCACACATAATTATGGTATCTTGATTTGTCCATTACAGATGAACGTCTAAGTAGTTATATAGATTATACAGAAAAAGACGGTATCAGAGGAGGGCTTTTATTTGTATTTCATTGCATGGTCATTACAAGTGACAGACATAAGAGACAAGATCTTTTCCACGTCCCTATTTCTGTCACATGACATTTGAAACATACCTATTTCTCCTATTTTTATATTATGTCTCTCTTTTCGTTTGCAACCTTCCCAGTTTCTTAAATTTTGGAAGATTTCATTCATACTTTGTGCCACCTATTCTCAAAGTTAAAATATGTCAGCAATTGTAGTTGTGCACATTTTGCAATTTTGCAAAGCTAATCAGTTATATTAGTCAGTGATGGCCATTCAGGGACTCAGAATTGTAGCAGCTGGCATACAAAGCACGCTTCATCATAAATCATCATCATCTTCGGCTCCTTAGCTACAGAACACTCCTCCCTAAGCCTTTTTCTTTCTGTTTTTGATTTATAGCAGAAAGCATCAACTAAGGATGACCTTATCTGAAAACACACATCAGATGCCACATAATTACTGAAAAGGTAGTGAAAAAAGAAAAATCTCACAGGAGCCAGGGCAGCAAAATAAAAATATATCCTGATATGGCACCTGATATGGCACCTGATATGGCACTTTCAGAAGACTTGAGAAACTTTTAATTAATTGAAGTTCTGCATGTGTAAAGAAGAAAAAAATATAAGTGCAAGACAGATATTTGTAATGTGCTATAGCTTCTCTATATGGAAAGTTTGTTACTTGATTATACCCTTGCTGGGGCTCATCTCTCTCCCTTCAGTCTCAGACAATTAGGTTGCCCATTTCTTCCTGAAAATACTAGATACAGTTCAGACTTCACTCTGGGGACAGGAAAAAGAGAAGATAAGACTCCTACCTGTCCCCAGTGCTTTCGGTGATCTGACTGTTCCTGGGAGAGCATCTCTAGTTCCTAAGGCTATGCTTGCCCTGAGAGCTGTTGCTTTGACCTCGCTCTTTACCCTTCCACCGCCTCGAACAAACGTACACAGCTAAGGAAGGGCCCACCTAACTCTGGTGCTGCAATTGCTCCAAATACTATTTCTGTCTGATTGAACTAGGAAGTGCTCCTTCCACAAGTGATCTTAAGTCCCGACTGCTCATCTCTATGAAGGCGATAGCCTTGATCTTTTCTGATCTTGATCACATTCCTTATGTATTGTGCTGCCCTGGGTGTATTCCTTAACCTGACAGACTGTTATCCATTGTCAGGATTTGGGGTCCAGTTGTGGCTGATTCTCCCATCATTTGGGCTGCTGATCACCATAAACTGAGGGACTGACTCATTCTGGAAGGTTCCTTCACTTTCCTTTGCTTCTCCTGTTGGAAATGGTTTCAGGCCCTTTAAGGGTATGTCTACACTGCAATAGCGAAGTGTGACTGCAGCACACACAGCCATACCTGACTGAGCTAGCTGCTAAAAATGGCTAGCTTATGCTATTGTGGCTATCTGAGTATAATCCCACCTGGGACCCTGAGTATATTCTCCGGCAGCTAGCCTGTGCTGCTGCCCATGTTATCATAGCTACACTGCTATTTTTAGCAAGCTGAATTGATCAAAGCTAGCTTGAGTATGCCTTCAAGTGTTGCAATCCCACCTACCAAATGCAGTGTAAATATACCCTAAGAGGAAATTCTGAAGTTCTCACCCCCATGGAGCAATAGCTATGAATGAGACCTGAAGATCTACAAGATAGAGGTGGATAAAATGATACACAGTGCCACGATAAGTATCTGGAGTGAGAAATGAGTGTTTGAATGTTGTTGAATCCATCCTGGAGAAGGAAGACAGAATCTTTGTATTCTAGAACCATGTAGAGTTTCAGGGCTTGCTGCGTAAGATCTCTCCCTCTGTTTCCAACTCTCCCTAAAGTCTCTCTGAAGGAGGAGGAATGAAAAAAGATGGCAAATTCTCTTAGTTTTGGACAGGAGAGATGTGTGCCTTTGGAGTTAGCCAGAGAAAGAGGATGAGCAGGTTGTCTCGTGAGAGTGGCCACCACCTTTTTCTCCATTGCTTCAAACATGTTTGGGGAAAGAACCTCTGTGATCCAGTCACCCGTGGGGGTCAAGTGGCAGAGGGCGTGCATAGTGTTTCACATGGATCCCTAAGTCAGACACATGAATGTAAGGTGGCATGTAAGGTTCCTAACAAGAACTAGTAGCCCACTAGTCATCATAACCATTGTGGAATGTATGTACGGATAATAATAAGTATAGAGTTATGTATCTATACTAAAATTATGTTTTTAAGGTCTTGGCATTAAGGCAGATCACTAGGAGGTGACATGCCTCAGACATGTTCTTTCCAGGCAGCAGGTAGCAGACACCTATCTCCCTGTCTGGCCAGTTGTGCACTGTGTGCCACATAATGTATCCCATTTGCACAAGCAGCCAGAGGCTAAATAACTTATTGCAAAATCTATGAGAAAATCTACAGAGAGAAACAAAACAACGAAGGGGTGTCCTGTATATGAATAAAGACAAAGGATGGGACTTGGGGCAAAAACACACTGAATCTTTCACCTGGGAGGCAAACTGACAGCATACATGTCCCATGAAAGGGGAATTACAGCCAACCTGGCTGTAAAGTGGTACAGGATTTTGGGTGAGCATTACTTTACATGACAGGAGAATATCTGGTTAACTAAGCATAGAATCCAGAATGAATGTTATGATTTTATTTCATATGTAACTATTTCATTACTGTACTTCTACTTGCTACTACTTTAGTCTCTATGCTTTGTAAAATAAATTTATATTTGATTTCACTATGAACAAAGCAAAGTGCTGCGTGTTGAGGGAAGTGGTGAGCTGTGGTGCAACTGGTAAGCTAGGGTGTACTGTTTCTTTGGAAACAGCAGATCATTGAGTTCTACAAATCTGTGAATTCTGGTCCAGTGGACCAGGGGCTGGATGCTCCAAGTTTACACTCAGAAACCTTGAGGGTAGAGGTGTGCCAATCGCTAAATTGTAGAGTGACAGTGAGGCCTGTGATGCCCAGAGTGGAGTGGTCGTGTTGCCCATAGCAATGGAGTTGGGGACTTGACCCATTGCAGGCATGGACAAGGCTTCCTCATGCTAATGGCAACTGGTACTGAGGAGCCTCACAACCCTGGGTACCTCTGGGAAGCATTACAACCTCGCTCCTGCTTCTCTAGCTTTGGGCTATCAGGACCCAAAGCCAAGAGTTTCCCTTTGTTAGGGAGGAACTCGTTTGTGGAAGAAAATGAGGCTATGGAGTGCTTTTGAACTTTATCCCAATGGGTTGGGTGAATGGTGGTTTGGTTTTTTGGCCTTTTAGTTTTCTTTTGCCTCTGAGGGGATGGTAGTCATTAATGCAGAACCAGCCTCTTTTATTGTTAGATGTTCCCTTTTGTATCCTAGGCTCTTGGCATCTCTCCCAATCCAATATATAAATGGTGAAGTACAAGGGAACACCCCACCGAGAGCCCAGATTTTTCTTCTAGTAAGGAGTCTGAAAGGATGCCAGTTTTCTCAGCAAGTGACTTAATTATGCTCTTAAAAACCTAGGCTAGCATCTTGTACTCTTCCCATTAGAGGTGAATTGAACTGATGAGTTCTATAAGTTTTGGACTTAATCTTGAAGAGTCCTTGATCAGCAAGAACAGCTAGGTTTGCTGAACCACAGGAGCTAAAGAGGATTGCCCCACAATTGCAGAAGCATCTCTGTAGGGATCTCAGGTGATGCGTGGAGATGGTAAGAGCCTTAGCATGTCACCCAGCCCCTCAAGTCCCTTCCCCTTACTCAGGAAGGTGCTCAAGTTGGAAGCAATTGTGGCTTAGCTACTCTTCTGTGGCTCCTTGCAGGAAGAGAGGCTCTTAGCTTTGGGCTCTCTCTGGAGACTTGCTCTGCTGTGAGTAAGAAATGAAGAGGATTTCAGAAGGTGGTTCCAACTTGGTTTAAAAGTCCCAAATATGTTGATTCTTTAAGGTAGAGCAGAAACTGGGGAAAAATATTTGGCTCACTGCTGCCCCCAAAAGCATGTATAAAAGATAGGATTACATTGGATAGGATTGGAATGCTGAATCCCCACTTTGATTGCCCTGCCAGATGCTCACCAGTGTAAAGGGCACGACCAAGCCTCCTCCTCTGCCCCCCAGTTTCACAGACAAGCCAGAGCTGCCTCTGATATTTACAGTAGGAGAGGTGCAGGCCAATATTATCAGAATGGTGGAGAGGCCATGATCCAGAAACCTTTTTCTGCAATGTTTTTCTCTTCACAAATTGCCATAAGATGTAGTATCAAAGTGAATGTTTAACTCCTTTATGGCATCAATTCCCAACATAAGCTATTATCATCATTCCAGTATCTATCTTATTTGGTGATGGAGCTGGGCACGTAGGCCCCACCTTGGCAATCATCAATGGCATGACATGAATTCAGTAAAAGTGATGCTTACTAAGATAATGGTAGGGCCAACAGCCTCCCTGCAGAGCTTGAAGACTTCACCTTTAGCTGATCTGAGCATCGCCAGCCTGGGGAATGAATGTCAAGGTCATTCCTAAATCTTGGTCTTGTAAATATCAGCTATTGCCAAGCCATCTGCCAACCCAGCTGTTTCTGAAACATGTAACACTTTCTTATAGTAGGTTCTTGTTCAGAAGACTCTTGTGTTTTTCTCTCTTTCACATTTCTGTTTATTTCCCCAGCATGATTATCCAGATGTATGTTCTCCCTCTCAGCCTCATCTTCCTTATACATAACAAAGAAATAAATTATCACTAACTCCCTTATGGCATCAATTCCCAATTGCCTTATGGCAATTTGTGAAGAGAAAAAATTATCCTTGATTATTAACATTTTTCAGTGGAATTTAAACTCAACAAGATGAGGGGAACTAAATGATGAGAGAAAAATAAGTGAGGGAAAATATTTGTCTCCTAAATCACAAGAAAGCTTGAACAAATGCTTGCACAGTCACAGACACACAGTCATGGCATACCAAGTCTTGCTGAATTGAGCCCTTTGTGATACACTGCACTCCCATGTACACCCTTATGGTGTAATTGTGTATCATTCATGTTCACCCTTATCGTGAAATTGTGTATTGTTTAACGCAAAGTATTTCATGTTGGATGTTTTTGGAATGCTCATGCCATACTGAACATTACTGTTATAGTAATGTTTGTTGCAAGGTCATGTGTATGGTTATGAGGCTTCGTTCTGTAATATTCCCAAATACGTGTCTCATGAGTTGAGACAGATCTAGACAAAACTCTACAAAGCTGAGAAGCAATTCACACTTCATTAGGACTTGTATAGAACAGCTCAGCTCAGCATTCCAGGAACAAAGGAATGGCCCAGACGTCAACAAATGAATCCACTAGGAACCACAGTGACTCAGGGCATGAAGGGAACCATACATGGACACTATTTGTTACCTGACCCTGAAGGGGTGGGCGAGGCCCAAGAGGGGAGAAGAAACATTTAAAAAAGGAGAGACATTTAGCAATCTCTCTCTTCCACTTCCATCTACAAACACCACTAAGAAACTGAAGTGCTGATCACAGGGGGAGGGCCTGGCTGGAGGCACACCAGCCAGCCTGTGGTGAGAATCATCTGACTTCATAAGGTTGCTGAAAGTGTTAAGCTTAGTTTAGAATACGATTTGCCTTTTGTTTTCTCTTGATCAAATCTGCTTGTTTTCCTCTCACTTATAATCACTTAAAATCCTTCTGTACTTAATAAATCTGTCAGTTTGTTTTATCTAAAGCAGTACATTTGGTTTAAGGTGTGTTTGAGACTCCCTTTGAAGTGACAAGGCTGGTGCATATCAATTGCTTTGATAAATTGACAAACATATGAACTTGCAGTGTTCAGTGGGCAACACTGAACATTGTAAGATGGAAGTTCCTAGGGTTGCATCTGGGAGTGGGGATATTGGCTGGGGTCAGACCATTGCATCATCTCATGAGTGGCTAGCTAGAGGCACTCATTGAGTTGGGAGCAGCTTGTTTGTTAGAGGCTGTGCATGATTGCCTAGGAGTGGAAGTTCACACAGCAAAGCAGAGTAAAACAGGCTCCAGGAGTGGGGGATTGGGGTGAGAGCGATTCACCAGCCCAGATTGCAGAGGGGAATGTCATACCCTTAAACACAGGGATTGTTACGAGTTTGTACAGTACCATTCTAATTGGAGTCTACAGGCACTGCCACAATAAAAATAAGTAACAATAACAATAATAATGATAATGGTTTAATTTTTGTCAGGTGTCGCCCTTGGGATTATAAACAAAATGGCTAGATGTTTAGTGGTCTAGGTGAAATTAGTTTGGTGGTTTTAGTCCAGCTGCCAGTGATCAGTATCTACATCAGAAAAACTGGCATGCTCTTGCCAGTCTCTGTAGGCACAAGAACTGAATAAGCAAAGAGGTGGCTTCATTATAGTCACTGAGGTGCATGGGTAGGGCATTGGATGGAAGCCTGCACTACTACTGCTGGACCCATACTTGTTTTGTGAATAGATTAGCTCAATTTGGGCACTTTTCACGAGCCTTAATTTTTTAAAATGTTTTTGCAACAGTTTGATTTTCTCTTGAGAACAAGCAGATCTGAATCATTACCCCCTTATTATTTTAATAAACCGTTATTTAGATGAAGTTCTATAATAATGTACCATTTGCAACTTGGAAAAGAGAAGAACAGCTGCCTTTCTATAAACATATTTAAGTAGGCTTCATTTTAAAAAGAGTTGATTAAATTTCATTATCAGCAGTATAAAGGATACCATTTAGGTCATGAATTTGTTATGTGACACAAGTTGAGAGATTTTTAATTAATTGAAAGTATTGGGAGAATTATAAAAATATGTTGTGCCCATCAAATATGGTAAATGGAAAGATTTAAAGGGTATTTTGCATATTTATTATACGCAGCAAACAAGTATATTCACTCCTCTCAGATATTAATTATACTGTATTTAAAAATTTCTTACTTGTTAGCAACCAAACGCATCACAGTCCAGTCTTTTGGAAACATCTCAGGTCGTATGAGTATTCGAAACACAGTAAAAATTTGCAGTAGGAAATCCTAAGGAAGGAAGAAAGGCAATCTTACTCTACCTTTTTGTTTAAAAAAAAAAAGAAAGAAAAAATGAATTCCAAAAATATTTTCATAACCATGATAAAATCAACTACAGAAAACAGCAGAACCACAAACATATTTTGACACTTATTCCCAGGAGTACTTTTTCCCCACACTTTTTTATTTGCTTCCCAAGGAAACTTCACTAGATCATAGGGAAGATCATAGGGAAAATGATTTAATGTTTTATTTGAGTGACAGTGACATACAGAAGGGAGAAATCTCAAGGATACTGCAAGTTCCCCATACATACATTTTCACAAATGTGTTCCCAAGAGCACTTTGCAAGCTAAAGAAACATTTCCCAAGTATTACAGAAATCTTAATGCCTCTGTGATCATGTCCAGTTTTCATTAAAATCAAGATCTCTCCTAAAATGTGTAAGCATATATCCACTGTATGCAACAGGAGGTCAGAAACACAGGAGGTACAGTTATAGAACTGGGAAATAGTGATGACGAGGCCCGAGACTTTTTACCTTTGCTATCTTAACCTCTGTGCCTCATTCTTCTCATTTGTAAAAAAAATAGCTAATGTTTGTAAACTGCTTCGAGTATACACAAAGCATCATTTAAGAGCTGAGTATTATCATCTCTGGAATTATTTAAATCAGTGAGATAAATGAAATGACAATATTAAACATATATTCCCACTGTAGAGAGGTCTTTCAAATCTTTATAAATAAAAAACTCTCAGACAGGGTATTATTTCTAATGGGCCATACCTACTTTGTTTACCATTGTCCGTATTTTTCTAGTAAGCATCACATCATGAAAAATGTGAGCAGAAGGATATTATTAGCTGAACAGAATCAATACAGTACGTAACCTTGAAACACTAGTATTTGAGTCTGCCTATTTCGACTGCATTGAATTAACCCCAAATATAGATTTGATGCAGATATAAACTGAGGATATCCAATAGTTCTGAATGCCCAGATGTATCCTTCAAACACATTATTTACCGAATTGTAGATGATGGACATTGCCTGATGCTAAGGTCATTCCTGAGAAAAACACTGAAAAGGGGAGTAGGGTAGCTAAGGATGACATTCAAGATGCCAGTGTCCAACAATCTGGAAGCAGATCACACTGACCAGACTTCGTATTTTCAGCAGGTGCTGAAAAAATCCGTGTTTATATGGTACGGAAGGTACCACTGGTCATAGATACCATCCTGAATGTCTCTCACAGGAGACAGGCCTTGGGCCTTTATCTTTCTGCAATTTACCCACTCTCAGACCAGCACCTGGGTTATAGTTCTTGATACCAATCATGTCTAATTCAGCAACTCCAACTCGGGATGGGCCCTGCCATGGTTTCTCTTTGGGAGCCTGTGATAGCATATGTTTGCAGTGAGACAGAAACTGTTTCTTCAGAACAAAACCTGATTTATTTTGCCCAAAAGATACACAACGCTTAGGGAAGTATATTTACAACAACACAGACCTGGATGCACATTCTCCTCCCTTAGCTTAGCCTCTCTGCATATATAGAGAAATCAGGTGGGCCTGGTTTATTCTCTTTCTGAGTTGAGAGAAACAGCCTGCAGTGCTTGCAGCCTTCACCCTCTGTCTGTGTGTCTCAGACTGGCAGCCTTTTCATGGATACATCCTGGCCAGTCTCTCAGATCACCCAAAAAATTACTTCCTTTTCTAGGGTCTTTTAGGAGTTAAGTCTCCTGATGCCACATGTAGACTTCGGAAGAGTAAAGATAGACAGAGGCAGCTTTTCCCAACAATTGATGGCCCAGCCATTGTTATCTTAATTCCTTTGAAGCTGTGTACATGAAGCTGATTTATCCCTTTCAGTGTTTACTTTCCTGCCAGCTTCTGTAGCAACCTCTTTACAACCTTCTTTGATTTAGCTCTATGCCTTCAATCTGGCAGCATACAAAACTGGAAAAGCAAGTCACACATAAAAGTCATAAAAAGATAATCTAGATATTTTCCCAATTTGTCACACCATCTCTGATAAAAATTTGTGCAGTGCAGTTCTCCCTCTAAATATGTTTAAGTTAATGGCAAAAAACAACAACAAAACAACAACAATAACCCACCATCCTCAAACAAACAAGCAAACAAACAAAAAAAGCCACTCAAGCCTTGGATTTCAAGAGGTCTTAAAATATATGTAAATCACAGCTGCAAATTTCCAAACAACCTTAATTCTGTGCATTTTAAATACATTTTTTGAATTTAATATATATATAAAGCCAGAATAATTCAAAGCTAAAAGTGGGAGAAAGGTGAAGCAAGGGAAGAGGTAGGAGGAGAGAAACATTTTCCTAAACAGCCTTTTGTAATATTTGCTGATAGGCTGTAATATCTTCAAGAGAGTAAATGAATCTATAGATAATTTTTATTTTATTTTATTTTATTTTATTTTATTTCTTAGTTTTCTTGGGTTTTTGTTTTTATTTTTTGGTAACACATTTACCTAAGGATCCATTACAGTATTCTGGGCAAATGGACATATACATGCATATATATTGTGTTATGGTACAAGTACTGGGGTTTTATTGTCTGGGGCATTAGTTTGCTAGAAAATCCATTCCTATGTCAGCACTACTTCTCCCCACGTACTTAGTGCCAAGCAGTTTAACTCCATAACCACTTTAAAATAAATTCTATAATACATTTTTCATCAGAATTATGCCTGCTGGAGACATAGGCTAGAACTGTATGATGGAATTGCTCATTTCTGTTTCATGGTCCCTCTATTCCAAAACCCTCATGAAGCATTACTAACAGGTACTACTCATTGCAAATCAATTTCAGAATCGTAGAATTCCAACTACATTTGCTTTTCCATAACCTATTGTTTCTCACAGCTGTATCACCCCAATGAACACATCATAATGATTCAGGCACAGATTTTAACATTTAAAAAGCATTTCAGCTGGCAGTATAACTGCAATAACGTTTGGTTGATTGGAGTATAGTTATAATCAATGTCTCATATACCTCAGATCTTAATTGGCAGCATGGGAGTAGTTTCTTCTTTTTCTGTGCTCCAGGCAACCAAACACTGTCTACTAATAATCCTAACTGTAATTTATATAAACTCTTCTATATTTTATTCCCAGATTCAAGCCACTTCACTATTTCACATTTTGTGCTATTTCTTCCAGCAGCAATATTCTTTTGTGCCAACAAATGGAGAATCTGTGTACTATTGTGATTCAATGCAAGGCACAGCCTTTCGAAATAGTGAAGGTTGTTTGTTAACTTCTTCCACAAGCGCCTTTGAGCTTTCATCCATACAAACTAGGGAGGTACAGCACAGAACTCACAGGCCACAGGCTAAGAGTGCAATGCCAGGGGTGCTGGAACAATTTGTATAGTGGGGGTGCTGAGAGCCATTGAACCAAACTGTAAACCCTGTATATGATGGAAACCACTTCAAGCCAGGGGATAAGGCAGCACCCCCAGCATAAGCACCTATGGGCTAAGCTGGCTTTAAACCACTTTTGCACTCTCCCAACCCTGGACTGCTCTAGGTGCTAGAGTGTGGCTGTTCTATGGGCTGCAGTGTTGCATCCTGCATCCCTACCCTTCACATGTCACTCCTTCTCTCAGTCCTGCTCTCTGTGCTGGGACTTGTGATGGGGTACTTGGAAGGCAAACTGAGGGCTCTCTTCCACAGTACTTAAGCTGGGGAAAATCCTCCCCAGACTGCAACTGGGACTTTTAAGACCCCTTTATGCCACTCCAGCCCTTTCACCCACTGTGTGAAGGGGCCAGAGCAGGGATGCTGTAAAATTACTATCCTGTCCTCCCTCAAATCTCTCCTATATAACTACTCTGCCACTTTGTCCATGGTAAACCGTGAAGTGACAAAGGTTAAGTAGATAGTCAGCAGGAACTTCTGATATTTATCTGTTACTTCTATATTTTAATTATAAAGAAAACCAACCAAAAGCCATTTAATTGTGCACATAACTGGCTTTTGTTAATGCTCGTATTGCTGTTTCGTATTCCTCCTCCTCCTCTTTCCCACTCCTCCCTAGTTTTTGTAATTCTCACTGTTCCATCTGGTCTTAAATTATATTTGAGCTCTTTGGGGTAGGAACTGTCCTTTCACAATAGTGCTCTGAATCTGACTGGTGCCCCTATGCATTATTATAAAATATATATTTTAGAAGTTACATAAAATTGCTTTTGTATGTACTGGTGTCCCTCCTCCCTGCCCCTGCAAGAGAGAAAGTAGTAGGTCTGCTACTATAAAATTATACTGAAAGGTAAACAAAAAGACATATATAATCTTACTTCTACATATTTGCTGCTAATTTAAATTGAGTCATTTTCAAAAACTTAGTTAAATGGAGTTTCAAGTTCTATATTCCTGTCTCTGAATCATTTATCGTCTTCTTTTTTTTTTTTTTTTTTTTGGTTGTCATTTTACAGCCTCATTTCCTTTTACAATACATTTTTTTCCCTGTTGCAGTATGAAAGAACCACATAAACAGCTTGGAGCACTGACTAAAATGAAACAGTAACTATATTCAAAGCACTGTCAAGTACAGAAACCAAACAAGAAATTTAGGAAATATTTTGCGTATATACATCTCTTTCAGTTACAGAAATCAGAGGTATTACTTGCAGCTGTATGAGATAAAAAAAAGATTAGATACAAATGTTACTTTTAAATTGATGGTTTCCTTTAAATTATCTTTAAGAGTTGGGTGAATATTGTAAACAAAACTATTACTATTTTTTTCCTTTTTTTTTTTTTTTTTAAATATTTTTACTATTAAAAATAAAATTGCAAGTTCACTTTGATAGTACTAGTATTCATACTGCAAGTGTTCATGTGGTCACCAATCATTCAGCAAAAACAGAATACTCAAAGCAATATTCAAATCGAATAGCATGAGAGCAATGCAAAGTCTGAAATATGTGTACATAATCCATTTATAACTCCCAAGCCCTCTAGGTTTTCAAATTACCTTAGGAGAGCAAACTGCTCAAATGCTTGGCCAAGGTGTCAATGAGTTGGTACCACATGCAATCACCTGATGTCAACTATTGATGTCTTGGCCAAGCCACCCGCTCCCCACAAAATAAATCAGAGTGACGGTATAAGTCTCCAGCAACACAGCAGAGAAATGTCATCAGGTGACAGCTGCTGTTACTTTTTAAAATCTGCATTCATGCTGATTTTGCCTCTTTTTAAAACACTATTAACAGCATATCATGAAAATTAAATGCTCAAAATAAAAGAGAAACATAAGAATACAGAGGTAAGTGGCATGGTATAGTTTAGATGCAAAGCAAACCTAAGTCAAACAAAACCATTAACATATCAAATGAGAAAGAGAGAAGATTATCACAAAACATTGACTCCTATTCTTTTTTTCTTTGAGTTATAAACTTCTTGTATTGCATTTGTCATATTCAAGTAAAACTATAAGTAACTTGGGTTATTTCAAATTCAGAAGTGCAGGTATGCTGCTCATGTGTACTGAACATATTCTCAGTGAAATCAGTAGCAAAGTTCACACTGACTTTGCTGAGAGCAGGATTTGTCTCTTGGGGAATAAAAGATGCTGGAGCGCAGTTCCTGGGACCTGCTTACTTTGAGAACTGACATAATTGACTATGGCTGCTTTCTAAATGTCTCTGTATAATAAGGAGGCAGAGGGGGAAGGGTGCTGGTGGGGTGGTTGGGAATACAAATGTGTTTCAAACCAAAAACTAAATACCAACCAAGCAATAATCCTAGAAATCTTCATCTTTATGTTCCAGAAGCATGAAGTATGAATAAACTCAAACAAAGTTTTGCCAATAAGTACTAATGAACTATACATTTCCATATTTCATGCAGACTTAAAACCTCTGGCAATAAACTCCGAAAACTAAATCTTCACTGGAATCAGCATGACAAAAAACAGTGTCTGAAAAATTAAGAAGTAAGAATATAAACCTTATCAAAATTCATACCAATTCTCCACAACGTGCATTAATTACCACTTTGGACTAACTGCAGCTACTCCAGTAGGTGAAAAGTTGTATTAAAACAAGAAATATAATACACGTTACTGGTCATTAAAAATATCTCAATATAAAAAAGCTACATTTTTCAGCACTAATTCATGCCAGAAATGATCTCTAAACATCATCTGATCTGTGCTAAAACATAACTTGGAACAGAGAAAACATCATCCAGACATCTCTGCCTGTAAACAAAATATACTTTGTACAGTCCAGACTGAGGTTAAAGTTTATCAAATGATATCAACGTTCTCTTAGAAGCAGCTCCAAAGCAGTCAGAGGGACATAAAATAGAGGACTTTACCACTCATGGCTGTTGAATCCATAATACTTTTCACAACAATGGGGTGCATTCCTCTAAAGATCCCTCCATTGTTTGGGACCTCCTGCATCGGGCCCTGATGGTTAAAGCAATCCATGGTCCTGCATTGCCACTGCAAAGTCCCTGGCAGCTGACACCCCTTACCGAAGGACTGGAGGTTCTCGATAGTTGATGTGGGATTCTGAGGCCCTTGGTCCCACCATGGGCATGTGACCTCCCTCTGCCCGGGGCATCCTAGGAGATGGAGTCTCCCAAGAGGAAACCAAGCAGTGTCAGAGTGGTGAGGAACTACTACTCACAGCATGCACCATACCACCACCACTCTCCTGCCATGCCTTCTCCTCTGCCCCTCCACCAATTGCACCTTGATGGTCTTTGCACAAAGTCCTATTCAAAAAGCATTGGCTCATCGGTGGACCCTGAGATGCATCATTGCAGAAGGGAACAAGAGACAATGACATCCCCCAGGGAACAGATATTGTGCAATATACACTGCATGTTATATCCCTCACCTCAGGAAAGACAGATGGAGTGATGTACTATGTAGGTTACACCCTTCGCACCCCCACAGGGCAGTAGATGATGCACAACAGACTGCGTGTTATATTCCTGCCATGCCCTGGGCACCAGAAATCGAGTCATTAGTGTGTGTGTACTCTGCAGGAATCCCCTTCCTACCCATGCCCTGGAAACAGACACCAAGCCATATATTGTGTGTATCATAACCAGGGGCCAAACATAATCTTTTCAGGCTCAGTACAAACTTTTAACACAGCCCCCTACCGTAATGGGGGTTGCAGCTTGGGCCGGGCCCCCCAAACCTCTGGGCCCCAGTAAAATGTACCCTTCCCCCCCATGTGGTAGCCCTGATCATAATCCTCAGAATATTTATTGCTTGTGAGCAGTAGAGCACATGGGCCTTTTATTTTATGGTAAATAGTGGCTTTCTACATAAAGAATATTGTTAGTGCACAGAATCATTGTTTTGTTTAATTGTGAGTTACTGGCTATTTACATGCTTGTACATTTTTTTTAGTAAAATAATAAAAAATTTGATGTCCCTCGTGTCTCTCATTTCATCCTGACTTATCCCTCGTTTTAAGGGTCACTGCCCCTCATTTCAGAGTCTGGGGTTTGAGTAGTATGATGGGATGTTAGCACTGACACTTAAGGGATCCCAACTATTTTAGCACTGTGTAGTAACTAATGCATACAGAAAGAGTATGACATTTCAAAATTTTCTAGATTTGGATTCTAAGATATTGTATATGAAATTACTGGTAAACAACGATTGAAAATTTACTGAACTCTCTGGCTGTAATTCACTATTACAGTAGATTCCCCATTTCAGTACGGTACTGAAGGCCTCCAAGCAGGAACATATGCTAACTCTGAGGAGCCCCACCAGTGAACGCCCCTCGGCTCTAGTGGTCGAAGAGTGGATGTGTAAGAGCACTCCACAGTCCTTGCATGTAGCAAATTTGGGCTCCACACCCCATTACACACGGCCCAGAATGGAGGTGTTTTTTGTGGTATGGTACATGAGTCCACAATAGCATGGATCTAATTCGTAGGGTTTGCAGTTCCGCTTCCATTCCATGGGCTGGACGGGATGCCACATATCCTGCCCAGAAATTCTGTCCTAACTCAGCCACACAGCTTACACAGACTTTATGCTACAAGGAGGTGAATACAAACCTCTACGCATAAACTAGTATCTCCTAAGAAACTTCCATTTTGTCTGAAGAGACTAGAAACTGCAATAATGATTGATCTTCCTTACCAAAATTAAAAACGGAAGTAATTCAGGCCTCCTACCAATAGTATAATATTAAAATAATGTAAACATAATGGACATGATAATCTCCCTGTCTACATGAGTGAAGTCAGCAGCAATGGTATTGGAAGATGTTAGCAGGGCCCCCACACGGGGAGGAAAAAGGGTACACTTTACCGGGGCTCGAAGGCCCTGGGGGGCCCGGCCCAGGCAGCAACTCCTATAGATGTGTGTGTGGGAGGGGGGCCGTGATTCAAGTTTGTACTGGGCCTGAAAAATTATGCTTGGGCCCTGGATGTTAGGATAATATCTACTCACTGCAGAGGGTCCTGGCATTTTAAAGCTTTTAGTGGACAGTGTCAGGGATCTACAGTTTTGTGAGCTGCATTTAAAGGTCTGTTCTTACTGAATCTAGTACTAGTGTGAGTGTTTTCTTTAAGCTGCCAGTCTGCCATTGCACCATGTCATATCAATTAAACTGTAGCTGATAGGAAAAATGCAAGAGAGTTTCATCTCCCTGCATGGAAGCTTTTCATATTTGTTACTTGCATTGTGATTAGATTATTCTGTGTGATAGGGTTAGAGAATGAGGAAAAGGCTATAAAGCAATTCTATAGTTTTCCTTCCCTATTCCTATCAGCTCTAAGTACAGAAACAACAAAATCCTACCCACGGCCACAAGAATTCCCCTGAGTAAACGTGAATGGAAAAGCATATGAAGCAATTAGTTGTCAGCGTGTGTTTGAGAAGTAGATTATATTTAAACACCAACACACCCCTTATCTGAGACAGAGGATTCCCTGAACAGAGTCAGAAGAAGAGGAGGAAAGAACATTTAAAGGCATAAAATTGAAGATCTGTTACTTACTCTCAGCTCATCCTTTGTGTTGAAGCTATCAAGAAGTTGCTGGTAATGTCTGTCTGTCATTTGTCGTAATAGTGACAAGAGACAGGAAACAAACTCCCCCTGATGCAAAGCAAGAGAGGAAATGTTATACATCAAACCCAAAATATAGAAAACATCAATGAAAATGATCACATTATGAAACTCTTTTACTAATCTAAAGAAAATGAGTGCTATGAAGTCTGAAAGAATTTTCAAAGACATTGCTGGATATTGTGTGTAGTATTTTCTTATTAATAGAAATAGGACTATAATCCTTTAAAATATCATAAATTTTAACCTATGGATTTGCTTTCCACTTACATACTTTCGTTTTCCAAATTCAATTTCCATGTTTTGTAATTTCCTTTACATAAATCAGCTCACAAGCAACTAAAACAATACATACATGATGTGAAAAAGTAATCAATATAAACTGATATGTTTACATAATCATTAATTGTTTCCCTTGCATCTGTGTTTATGCAGATAGTTTACATTGCAAAAATTCCAGCCTCTTCCTGCCAATTTGCTTTTGAAAGAAAATATAAATAAAATATATTGCAACAATTCTGGGAAGAAGCCTTGTTTACCTGTGGGGAGGAAAATGAGGAGGAAGATCGTAGGAAGGAGAAAAGGAAGGACAAAAACATTTTAAATGATTTTTAAACACTTTTCAGTAGTTTGCCAGTCCATATTTTGGGTAAACTTTTTCCCTCTCATTTAAAATTTGCATTTTTGAAATAAGGCTATGTCTTCCCTGAAAAAAAGTGTATTTTTACATCAAAATAGCTAACTTGAGATGTTGCCAATAGGATTAAACATTGAGAGTGCTAAGGAACTATAGTTTTTACCTGGATATAGTTAGTCGAGATAAACCCCATTGGGGAAGGCAGGGAAAGAGAAGAGGTTATTTGCTTTATCTTGACTAGCAACACCATGGTAAAAACTACCTGTGCATTGTCTCTACTAGGATTTTGCATGGAGATGGCTCTCTCGGGATAGTAAACACTTTTTTTTGCAATGAAGATGTAGCCTCAGATTATTATACTAATATCCTAGACTAGTATGTTTCTCAACCTTCAGCTTCCAAGCACAATTGCCCAGACTACCACTTGTACTTTGTAAACAGGAAGCACCTTTAAACGATCATATTATATCACGAAATTTATTCCTGACCCTTGCTGATGATCTTCCCTGACCATGAAGCTTTTATAATTAAAAAAAAATAATTTGTATTTCATTATATCCTCAGAGATTCAAGCTGAATTTATGTGTCACTGAATACAGTGTACAAAAGGAAAAAACGGTGGTCTGATTAGATTAGCTGTTTAAAAAAAAGTAAGTTTCTGAGACAGCTGTTCTCCTTCAGTTACAAACCGAGACCCCCCTTTGTGTCATTAGGCTACTTAACTTAAATAAACAATTAAGTAAGTAAAAATGGCCTTATTTTACTTTAATCCCAGCTACATCATCATATTTGAACGTGAACCTCACACACGTATTCTTTAAATAAAGTGAATTATGCAAACTTCTTTCTTTTTGTTTCTATGTGTAGACATACAACCCTTCAAACCATTTACACTGCATTACTTCTGTGATCCCATATTAACTTTATATTACAGTTAACATACCGAATTTAAAATAATACAGTACAACATCTATATTACATTATATAGTCCTACACTGTTACAATATGGTACACAACTGGATTTTCAAATGAGACAGAAGCTATAGCCAAGTTTTTTAAAATGGGTTTTTAAATCTGAATTCCTAATTCACATTTAGACACTTAAAAAAGTGGCCTAATTTTCAAAAGTGATAAGCACACTCAGTAGCTCCCATTGAAATGAACTTTGGCCCCTACTTTGTAAAATCTTGGCCCAGTTTCCTACCAATGCCATATTCAGAGAGCCAGGGAGTGTAAGCAACATCATTCATTTCTTTGTTTCTAAGTCATACTGAAAGCATAGTTTGCATGTCTCATCCTCGCATACAAAAGAGCATAAGGATAGGGTCTACCACCCCAAGTCACTTTACTCCCATAAGTAGTCTCACCAAGTCATTTTCCATTTTCTCCCATAAAGAACAAAATTATTAAACACATATTGTTGACTGTGTCACAATAGCACTTGGCTCTAACTCATTATGCTTTAGAAGGACTGTAATTCTAAGATTTCACATTCCTTTAATTTAAATTCTAAAAGTATTTTCTATGTGGGAAAAGCGCCACTTTAATGGGTTTCCTTTCAGAAATCTAATTGTGTGCAGATACATTTCTCCAATAGCAACCAAATGGGCTAATTCACTGATGTCACTGCATTACTCCAGTTCACACTGGTGCAACTTTACTGAGATCACTGGTCCCTGGAAATTATAAAGTTTTCTTTCGGGCACACAGCTTCAATCACCACATCCATCTCACAGACTGCACTAAACAATTCACAGCACAACCTAAGGCAAGATTAAGATAGGATATACATTTATGCAGAAACACTATACAGTATGCATCTATGTGTAAGGGGTCTATTAGCCCCCTACTGAAACTTAGTGGGTCTTATTGGTTGGCCATCTCTGGGGGAAGCAGGACCCTGAAACAGACAGCCCCAGGGCCAGTGGAGAGAGGCCAACTCAGGTCAGCCTGATTGACAGGGCAGACTGGCCATTGAAGGAGCCAGGAGGGTGGGGGGGAGCCCGGCCCTCCCTTTGAGTTGGAGCTGTATGACTGGGCAGAGCTGACCAGAGCCAAGGAAAAGGGAGCCAGCAGCTGGAAGGCTGGAAGAGGAACACAGAAAGCTGGGCTGAGCTGACCCGACCCACAGCAGCAGAACCAGAGGGGCATCCCAGGGAGCCAAGCTGAGCGCAGCTGCACTGAGCAGAGTGAAGCAGGAGCTGGGTTGGGGCTGGAGCCCTCTGAAGCTGGGTCTGAAGCTGGGTGCGGTGTGCAGCTGGGAAGAGCGAGGGGGACTCTGGGAGTGTGTGGCTACTGCCAGAGAAAATGTCTGACTCTGCATCCCTGCAACATAGCCAGGGCCTGGACAGTGGGCCTGCGACGTGTGACACAGACAGTGAACCTTCCCTACACCCCGGAAACACTGTTTGTGGTGCCCCATGCCAGGTGGCAGTGTTGGGTGTTTTCCTTTAACCTTTCTCCTCTTTTCTTATTTTTTTTATTTAATTTTTGATTGCTGTTTGTGTAATAAATTGTATTGTTTTGCATTGTATGCAATGATTAGTGGGTCAGGGAAGTGCCTAGTGCAGAGTTAGTACCCCTGCCCTCAGGGACCACGGCAAGATTGGGGGTTGAGCCCCAGGAATCCTGGGCCCAGCCTTGTCAGGGTTACAGGGACCCCACCACACAGGAGAGTGGGAGGGGAGCCCTCGAGGTCAGGTGGGCCTCTGGGTAAAGGGAGTGGAAGCAGGGACTCAGATCCTTTTGCTAGCCAACTCTACTGGGGTAGTGTATCAGCAAGGAAAGTTCCCCACAATAGCAGGCCCATTCCCCCGCTTACATATGGCAATATAGTGAGACATACCCTGAAGACTACTTGCAGACTGAGGTAGTACCCAGCGAGAGGAAGGGTGACAGAATTTAGTCTATTGTGTTGCCATAAAGCCTATATCCCACCATTAAAGAGCATTTAATGATACAGGACTGACTCACGACAACATGCTGGGCCAGATTCCATCATTTGTACTTGTGTTGGGTGTTCCAAGTAGTTCCAAGAACCAGGCTCAGTGTCTGCCATAAGCTGCATGACACTCTCACATAAATGTATATAATTGCCTTATGCTGTGCTGTGAGTCACTTCCACATTAAATATTCTGTGAGATGCATGTGGTGATGACGACATGCCTTTGTGATGCATATATAACTAATGAAAATTTTATAACTTGCATGGACTTTCAGAGGCTAATTTTTGATGGAGTGATGAATTAGCCCTTTACACTGCTTTAGAAAAAATGTATTCACAAACAATTGGATATTTTAATGGAAACCAATTAGAATGGAGTTTTGCCACACTTACAACTCAGTTCTACAACCCTTGTTTAGATAAAGCAGAACTCCCCATGCACGGACTCAGAGAACATTTTTGCAGTTTAAAATTAAAGAAATGTGAAATCTTAGAAGTACAATCCCTCTGAAGCATAATGAATTGGAGCACAGTGGAAAGTCACACAGGATAGTCAACTCATGGTTAACTCCACAAATGCTTCTAAAAATTTTGTTCCCCATTGGAGAAAGTGAAAAATATTTTCCACATGCATTAAATGCTTTTTACAATACTTGTTCCCAAAGGGAATTAAAGTTTGAAAGACTAGAATCCCTATCTCATTGGAAAAATAAAAAATAACAGTTTAAGGAGCTGGTCCAACGAGATGGCAAATCAAAAAGAAGGAACGTCCAGGTATATTAAGTTTTTCACAGAAAACTTTGCTGAATGATCAGTAAGTCACCTGCTCCTCTTACATAGGTAGGTCAGTTGCTCTTTTGTAAGGCCAATGCATTTCCCCTGCTGTTGTAAGATTTTATTTTCCCCAAATACAGCCTCCTTGAAAGCAGAGCAAAGTGTAACTTCATTTTATTTCACCAACACTAATTTTGCACTTAAACCTTTTCATGTGCATTAGTCATTATACTGTGTTGACCTAAATACCACTTATGTTCCCTGCATAACGTTGATCTCTTGACTTTAGTTCTTGTGTTAGAACTGAAGCTCAAGCCCAGATAAGTGTGTATATTTTTTTTGTTTTGAGACCTTTTTTCCCCATGTCAAACACTTGGATTTTTGGGAAGTAAAAATGTTAATGTTTTGCCATACCATTTCATTTTCATGAGTGCTGTGGACTAGTCATTTCAGGAAGCTGTTCAACTGTCAACCAAAGCAGCATAATGAAATTTCCGTTGCGTATACAAATTTCCATTGGGTATACAAATGACCCAATATAATCTCAAGTGGAAGAATTTCTCCCCTTAATTTTTTGGCTACTACAGTGTATAGATAAATAAAACCACAGAAGACTAATGATTCCACTGAAAGTGAGAAAAGCAAGTAAAATCTACTTCACTCCCCTCATCCCTCTTAGCCCATGTAATGCAATCTTTTCAGAACAGCAGGTAATCTGATTAACAATGAGAATTACAATATATAGACAAACCCCCTAAGCACAAAGGGATGAGTTAAGAGCACACTGACAGTCTTAAACTAGTCTGGGTCAGTTTTATGATGAAAAACTTACAGTCACGTCTTGAAACTGCAGGCGCATCGCAGACCCTGATGGCTGAGGTCTGCTTGTGATCTCTAATATGGTTCTCAGCAGTATATCTAGCAGGCTGCTCACAATCACATCTATTTCTTCCAAGACAGATTTTTCCTGAGATAAAGAAAAATATTTTTTCAGATTGCTATTACTGAAAAAAGAACAGGCATAGGCAGTATTTTCTGTAGGACAGTGTTAGCACCTGAATTAGTTTAGCTGAGATAAGAATTAGTTTTCATCATGGGTGCTGCACTTTATAAACCTCAGGAATATTTTCTACCCAGATACCAGAGTCATTCTATTAACATGAATCCACTGTTCTCAAAATTACTGATATATAGAAGATAGTTATAAGACCATGAGTCTAAGTTCTCATTATTAAACATAATCCTTTTTCAAGTTACAGTATAAAGGAAAGTAGTACATGATTTATGAAGGTTATTTGGCCAAGATTTTTACAGTTAACACTCATACGTGTTAGCCATAGAATCTGACAGAGAAGATTTAAAGTCTAAAGCAGAGAGAATTCTGTTTTGAATACTTTATGAGATCGTCAAAGAAACTACCACCACAAATCAACATATGGTACTAAATGTAGCATCTTTTTAAGGCCTAACTCATGGGTAACGTCCAACTACTTTTTGCCACTCTGGTGACAGAAAGCAAATATAAATCTGGCCAGTCATGCAAGTTTATAGCTGATTTGCATTATCAGAGTAATGAAAAGGAGCCAAAGTATACACCATTGAACCTGGCCATAAATGTTAACTAACAAGTAAGAGCAAAGTTAGTGCATTGTTAAAATTGCACAGTTATTAAAATAACCAGGAAACACATATGTTAATTTTGCTATGTTGCACATATATAGCATTCTCCTCCCCATTTTAGTTTTCAAATAATATTATTTCATTATTCATTTTATTTAATTAAAGGTACTTATTAATGTATTTTATATAATCATTGATTATATAATAATTGATTTCACCCAGTTGCCAAATGGTAGCAGATTTGGGGTCTTGCAGGTCTGTTTCCTACTGGATAAGAAATCCAATCGATATTTTCATAGTGTAACTTGTTTTAGTTATGTTTTATACACTAGTCCTTGAACCAAGGTGATCACATATGACATACAAGCAATCCTATGTTCCAGTAATCTCAGCCCAAACACTCTGGTCCAAGAATTCAACCTCTCGAGAGTTCAAAGAAGGAAACAAATTCTCTTGCTGTAAGGCAACAGCTCCCCAAAAGAATCTGCATCACAAAATAAACCCTGCATTTCTTCAAAGACTGTGTGCTACTCACACACTAAGAAAAATAACTTGTAGGACCATGTGGAACAGCACCATCTGGTGATCCCTATAAAACAATTAATGTTTATGGCCCCAGTCCTTGAAAGTAATTCATGGGTGTGCATACTTGCACCTGCATGAATCCCTTTATGGGAGCAAGGCCCGTCTTAAAATATGCACCATGTTCCTAGGAATTGCAATTTAGTTAATATTGCTGTAGCAACCTGAACTTTTTGCACTTCCTGACTTTATTTTATTTTTACTGAACATTCTTAATGTCACATTAATTTAAATTTCAGTTAGCTTGGGGGTTGATTTTCTTTTATTTATTTTTACAAAAAGCAACTTATTGTGCTAGTAAATATTAACATTTAAATGGTCCCAGTTATTCTTTGCTGACCTGTGCTACAACTACCATTTGCATTCCCTCAGACAAGGGTGCAAATACAAGTTCTGAGAAATCTTGGGGTGACTTCCTTCAGACCACTAACCTATCGTCTCTGTCTTGTCTTGATTAGATAGCTCATCCACATCCTAAATTAGTATAAACACTGGGTTGTTTGTTCCACTTCTCTAGCCTGGTCAAACTTAGAGACATAGCATAATAAATGCAATATTGTCTATTGTCTCACCACTTACCCTCGCAGTACCACAAGTTGAGCAGAAGGGATGATAATACAGACACCTCTGGTGCCCTGCAAGAAAGAACCCTCGGGGCAGAGAAACAATTGCCTACAACTATCCCTTGGGCAATATCTCCAGTGGCAAAAGAATGGAGCTGTTTAAGAGCAATTCATTCAACCATACTGGGATCCAC
The DNA here is from genome assembly GCF_026122565.2 of Emydura macquarii macquarii. Lineage (NCBI taxonomy): Eukaryota > Metazoa > Chordata > Testudines > Chelidae > Emydura > Emydura macquarii. Next base: position 16,265,681 of record NW_027132773.1, read on the forward strand.
AAGCAAGTCAACAAAATTTCACGGTCAATGGTATAAAAAGCTGCTTATAGATCTAAAAGAGTCTGCAGACACTATCTCCGTCCACTGCTATGGGAAGAAGATCAGTTAATACAGCTGCCTCACAAGAACCACCACCTTTTCAATTACCTTTGGAAAGATTGGATACTGGTTTATTACCAGAGTAAAGAACTGGCTTCTTGAACACGGGTCTCACCATGACTTCTAGTGCTGAACCCTCTATAGGGAAATGCTGACAACCTCAGCTAACTGTGGAACCAGTACTTCACCACTGCTCTTCACCACTCGGGAGGGACAAGATTGTAGCAGAAAGCTGCACACCTGCACCTCTCTGAGCTCAATGAGTTGAAATTGAAGCTTTTTTCCCCCTCAACATCCTATTCTGTTACCATGGCAATAGACAGTTCTGTCCCAATCTGAGCAATTTTATCTGCAAAATAATGTGACATTTCTTCATAGCAAGAAACACTTGACTCTGTAACCAAATAGAGACAGCCAGCATTCACTAAACAGTTGAATTAACTCTTTTGCGTGGGACTTTACAGATGCTATGGGTGGAAGAGAAGAAATGTGTCTTTGCCTCCTGCACAGCCAGAGCATATGGTCTCTAAAAAATTTAAAAAAAACAAGAACAAAAAAACGCCACAACTTCTATGTCACTGTTCTTTGGACTCAGTAGGAGTCTGGTGCCCTGGGCATTTCTCACTTCCTCTGTTGCAGACTGTCTGTAAAAACAGATCACCCAACTCAATCCCTTCATCCAATACACACACAAAAACTATCTTCAGAATATCAGCTTCCAACAAACCCACCAAAACAAGGTCAAGAAGAAGAGTCAGGCCATGCTACAGGTGGAAAAGCAGCCCAAGGTCCCTCAATTCTCGCTGGGCTGTAGTAAGTGCCCCTCTTAAAAGATCCCCCTGGTTTACTCTTCATGATGGGAAAGGGGGCTGCAGGTGGAGAAGCATTTCTGACTCCAGGCTTCTTCAAGTCCAAGTGGGCTGAAACAGGGAGGGGGCCTCTTTTAAAGCTCCCACAATCTTAAAACACAGGCTTGACAAGAAGATGCTATTTACAACGGAATGTAAATCTTAAACCAGACAATCTTTCTCTGTTTTTCTTTGAACATAGATCTGAATTACTGTATGTTAGAACACTGGAACAGAGTCAAAGCTCAGTAGAATACAGAGTGCTAGATGAAAAATATTCTTGCAGCAGCAAAAAAAAAAAAAAAAAAAAGGTGATGAAAAATCAAACTAACATAATCGTGAAGGTTCAGTGAATAGAGACTGCTCTAAATGTGACTTTTTGTTCAAGGGACAGTTTATTTTATTACCAGGAGCCAAATAATGAAGTTAAAAAATCTATTGTTCATAACTGGGATTTACTTACTGAGCTATTTTTCTTTATGAGACAAAATATGTTGCTAAGGATACGTGCACACATTGTAAGATCCTTCTGCTCTTGTAAATGCATGTGGAGGTGATGTAAAACTACTGGAAGAAGAATATATCTGGAATCTGTAAGGAGAGAGAAATGGTATGAGTGGACTCCTTTCATGACACTTTTTCATTTTATATATATTTTAATAAAATATAATCATATGTAAACTGTAAATGTGTCTTATATCCATAGAAATATTCCTGATCATCAGATGCTTTCAGCGGCTTCATACCATATCATAAGAAAAACAAATATTTCATGTACTACCTTCTGCTGGGTAAGACGAAATCACCTCTAGATATATACATTATTGTGTGTGATATTGAATATGTGAAATAAAACTACATATTCATACAACTTTCATGCAGAAAACGTTAGCATACGATCTACACAATGACATGGAAACTATTCTCTACTACCTCTGTGGTTTGTCAGGATGCTTTTGCTATCCAAAAATAATACTGGCCTTTTTTGCAACTATATTACTTTCCAAATTCAGATCTAATTTACTGTCCATTACTATCCTCAGTTCTTTTTCACTATTACTGCTTTTCAGGTTTCTCCCTCCTACTGAGTATGTGTAATACAGATTATTTGTCTCTACAGGAATTAATTTGCATTCTTCCTAGTTGAATCTCATTTTCTGCCCACAGTCCTTTTGTTATCATTTTTCTGTTCTGACTTCTCCCAATTTAGTATAATTTGTGACTTTCAATAATGTGCTATTTACTTCCTTTTCTGACCATTAATAAAGATGAGACCAATCCTAACACTGATCCCTGTGGTGCCATACTAGACACCACCACGTCCCTTCCTGATAGATGGATCCTTTGTTTTAAATCACTCTAGATCTTTGTTTTACACCTCAAAGGAAAGATGACACCACCAAAAGCTCAAAGCCTTCTAATGATATGCTGACTTGCAAATGTACTGACTCAGGGAGGGAGGGAATAGCGCCACCTACTGAATTACTTGCATCACTTCTAGCACCACCTAACAATCCTTGAAAGTGTCTAACCCAAAAACTGACCTGTCACAATCTGCTTAGGCTGTGAGATCTGATGGGATCACTGAAAAAAATTAGATAAATCTCCACCACTGAATCACGCACGAAAACCTATCTGTGAAAGTTAAGAGACAGCAATGTGTATCTCTTGCCTACAGGCTTTACTTTTTTCTCAACAACTGTCAGGTACGTCAACCACTGTAGATAGTAAAATTATTGAGTGCTGGTAACAGAACAATAATATCCTTATCCATCAGTCACTCTGTCCTAATTCCTCCCACCCCCTCTAGGAAGCCAAATTAGCTGGCTGTTTAAAATGCTAATACTTGCTTTAAAAAATATTATACAGAAATTGGAAAAATAAAATTTTCATAACATCAATCTTTCCAAATACATGGTTGGCATAATTTAAAAGACATTCAGGGCATCTTTGTGCCTTTTCTGTGTGGTACTCGTGGGGAATTCTGTGCCCCTGCACATGTACACAATTCATGTCCCCCGCAGATTTTTTTTCTCCACAGAAAATACATTCTGCTGGGGAAGTGCTACAATTACACCTCTTGTCCACCAGGGGCTGCTGTGGCACCAGAAGAGAAGGCAGCTGGCTCAGGGCAGAGAGGGAGGGGGCAGAGGCTGCCTTCTCACAGCGCCCTGCCTACAGGGCCAAGTGACCACAGGATATGGGAGGGATGGACCGAGTGGGGCAAACAGGGCTGCTGGGGGGTCACATAGATCGGGGTTCAGAATGGCTAGTGGGGGATGACAAACTGTGGTGGGGACACAGGAGCTAGTGGGGTGACAGCATTGAGCCAGGGGCTGAATAGGAGTAGGGGTGCAGGAACACATGGAGACGGGGGAGGAGGGGTGGTTAGGTGGGGCAGTAGAGAGACATGGGGATGGGGGAAGCGGGTGCAGGGACACATGGGGCCAGGGATGGAGGCTGCAGGAGGACACTGGGACAGGGGCAGATGTGACTAACTGAATGGGATAGGCTAGGGGTCAGCCAGGGTCTGCATGGGGGAGGCTCCCCAACTCCCTAACATCCCTTCACCCACCAAAAAACCCGTTCCTTAGTTTTCCCACCCACACCCAACAACCCTCCAGATTCACTCCCAGGCTTCTTCCCAGCAATTACTTTCCTCTCCTTCAGCTCCTCCATTACCCCGGACTCCCCCAAGTCTTTGCACCACTTCTGAGGGGTGCAGGAAATATGCTTTTGTATTGTAATTTAAATTAATTATTACTCAAAGTTCTGTATTAAAATGCCTAGAAAAGAATATATTTGTCAAAAAACGTTTCCTGAATCTTTTTTGCTGTCTGTATTGTTACAGACTTATTTTCTGACAGGTATTTTGAAATAAATTACCAAAATAACAGAAACTGGCATGATTATATTGTGTTATTTTGACAAATAAAATATGCAGAATTTTAAAATATTGTGCATAGAATATTTAATTTTTTGGTGCAGAATCCCCCTCCGCCCCCCGGCGTTGCATCGGTGGTCAATACTGAGGTTTGTAAAGCATTTGTTTAATATTAAAGGGATTTTCAACTTAATAATATAGTTTAAACATATAAATGTTATGTTACAACCTAGATCTTTTAGACTGAAAGAATTTTAAAAACTCAATTAACTTTTCAGTATGTATTTGTTTGTATTTTACTTTTCCTTCTTCTTGAGCATGAAAATCAAGGAAGACATTCACTTTTTTTTTTCTTTTCTTTTTTTTATATATAACAGTTTCATTTGCACATGCTCAATTTTCCATTTATTAGGTTGGAAACCCTACGGGGGACTGTTTAGCTGCATGAAAAAAACCCAATTCCTACTGGAATTCTGAAGAACAAACAAACATTTCTGGTCTGTCTAAACAGAGAATTTCAATTTCCAGAGCTCTCAATTTGGCACTTTTCATGAAGCGCTATTTTCACTTTAAAAGTAGTACTTGATATGGTGAAGAACAAGCAACACTGTTAGGGGGAAAAAGTGATTTTTTAAAATTGAAGGGCCATTAGTCAGATGGTTTTGCAAAAGTGTGTTTGCTACTCAGGGGGTTGTGTCTGTTCCTACAACTACTGGAGGCTGTCACAACTCAGACAGAGCCGAGGGATTAACCATGTCCTTGCCATTGCCTGCTAGCTGAGTACTTAAGAGAGACAAGGTGGGTGAGGTAATATTTTTTATTGGACCAACTTCTTTTGGTGAAAGAGTCAAGTTTTTGAGCTTATAGAGTGCTCTTTTTCAGGTACTTACAAAGATATAGCTATATTCAAATTTCAGCACAAACAATGATTGAAAGATATACCTCTGAATTTATATAGGTTTTCAACCTAATATAATGATGTACACAATTCATGCTCTTTTGATGGGCAGACAGTGTAACCCCATATAAACCTATCCACAGTGGGATGGATTGGGAGAAAAGAATCAGACCCAAAAAGGAAACAGTTGGGTAATATATTCTGGACCTTGTTCTTCTCTAATCTCTTATTGTAATGACATTATGAACATCAAGGAAAATTAGAATGAAGGGAAGTAAAAAAAAGGAATCTATTTAGGTACCACCCTGTGAAGATTCCTGTGTCTCTCAATACTGGTGAGGTGATGAGGACAAGATGAGGTGGAAAAGTCTAACTCCAGGGTGTATCCCAATTTCAGGATCTCTGGCACCCATCTGTTTGATGTATAGTGGAACCAAGTGTCTACAAAGTATGAGATTCCTCCTCCCAGGAGGATTTCTTGATGAATGCAGCTCCCACTTTGGTCATGCTGAAAGTTTCAGTTTGGAGGAGGAGAAGTTACTGCCTCTATGAAGCTTGCCTCTGAGATTGCAATTCCATGATTTGCCTCTGGAATGGTGGGGTCTCTACTCTAATCTTTGCTGAGATGGATGACGGGATTGCCTGGTTGTATGTGAGGACCTATACCACAGCTTGGTTTAGTCTGGGGTGTGTGGGGAATGCTTAGATTTCTCTGCTTTGTACAGCAAACCACTTACTGCAGTTTCTGCCCAGCAGTCCAGCAGTGAACTAGGAGACATAGATACTTTGTTTTGAACTGTTGTTTCCCTAGGAACGGAAGGGCTTTCCTACTCTGAGCCCCAGCTGGGGAGAAAACAAAGGGAAATGTCAGAGCAAGGGCCCAATTCCTTATTTTCTGAGGAGGATGTCAGACTCTTTTGCCTTGTGAGGAACTCACCTACATGAGAAAGTGGGATAGTACATCAGACATATTCCCTTTGGGGTAAGATGGTGGCTTGACTTTTGAGAGAGTTCTTTGACTTACTCCTGTTGGGTATCTCCACAAGCTCCTGCTTGCTGACAACTGACTTTTGGTCCAAATGGGTGTCAGTCCACTCTGAAGAGGAGACCCCAATATACCAGCTGTGCTCTTTGCCCCTCCTTATGGCTATGGGAAAGTCTGAAAGCTTGAAGCAGCTTCAGAGAACCCTGATACGGTCTTCTTGCTGACAGAGCATCTGATGACCTTGGGCTTTATCTTCTTCACTTACTCCACCTGCTGAGACTAAACACACACCTTAAGCTGGAGCAAGAGTGCTCACTTCTTTTCCAAAGTGAGCTTTAAAAGCTGTGTATATAAAAGAAATAAACAAGAGTGCGAGATCACTGCAGCAGCTGCACTGACAGAAGTGGAAGATCTCATGGGTGAGAGCATGGCACAGCTAAGCCCTAGAGTCTGTGTCATGAATCTATTCGCTTCATAAGCGCTGGAATGGATGTATCCTAATGGTAGCACCCAACAGAGTAGACTAGGGGAGAGGTTAGAAGCCAGAAATAAAAAAAACTGCCCATCTAATAGCAGGATAACACCATGGTGAGCTCCACTTTAGTCCCTCAGCATAGCATATCAAAATGATGCGGGGGAAGATTTGCAAAATCCCATAGCACAGTTAGACGCCTACTGCCCATTAACTTTCCATGGGAATTGGAAGCCGAACTGCTATTTTTACCTTTGGAAACCTCTGCAGTAGTTTCCTAATTTCTGTTAGCTATAGCATGGGATATAGACCGAAAGTGCCTAAATATCCCAAAATCATTTCTAAGTGTGATTTTTCTGTGTGCAGTAGCATAATAGCTTCTTCCACTGACTTCAACAAAATCACAGGGCAGGTGTGAAATGACATCTTTGCACTGTTATGGTCACAGAAATAATCAACTACTGAAACAGTGCTGCTAGTTGTCTATACCGTTGCAGCAAAAAAATGTCAAACTTCAGTGCTACAGAAATCTGGTTAGCAGCTAATCAAATGTTAGGGGAGAGAGAGGGAATCCTCATATAAAGTGTCCTTTGTTACAGAAACCTGAATAACAATGATTTTGTAGCTGTTTAACTAACATATGTATGGTGTAATGGTGTATGGTGTTATATCCACTTTTAATGCCATTGGAATAGCAGTTTAATGTGTTCATCCTCTGCCTCAGACACAGAGTTTAATTACACTTAAGATCTCAGTCTCACCTTTGCCCCAGGATGTAAATGGTTTACTATTTTCCAGATCAACATATCTTAAGTAATTTAGCACAATTTCTATTTTCCCCTCTGGAGACTCTCTAGAGCTCCCCTCTAGGTCTGGGCCGAAGGAAGGTCTAAGTGCATTTATTTTTAGGAATGGAACACCAAAGCAGATTGCAAAGAGTTACAAAGAAATCTCACAGAAGTGGGTGACTGGGCAAAAAAATGGCAAATGAAATTCAATGTTGATAAATGCAAAGTAATGCATATTGGAAAACATAATCCCAACTATATATACAAAATAATGGGGTCTAAATTAGCTGTTACCACTCAAGAAAGAGATTTTGGAGTCATTGTGGACAGTTCTCTGAAAACATCCACTCAGTGTGCAGCAGGAGTCAAAAAAGCTAACGGAATGCTAGGAATCATTAGGAAATGGATTGATAATAAGACAAATATCACAATGCCGCTATATAAAGTCATAGTATTCCCACAGCTTGAATACTGCATGCAGTTCTGGTCACCCCATCTCTAAAAAATATATATTAGCCTGGGTGCCAGAGTCATATAATTTTTAGTGGTGCCCTGGCCAGGGCACTGGGCCCACGTCATGCAGGAGAGGGGTGGGGGAAGAGGAGGGATCAGGAGGAGGGAGTGGCTCTGCGTGATGCTGGGAGTGGCTCCGGCCAGGGTGCTGGGTCCATGTGGGAGAGCAGCTTGGGGCCAGGGCAGGTGCGGGCACCGGCATGGCTCCTAACCTGGCCAGCCGCTGAGTATGTCGGGGGGCAGGGAGGCAGAATGGCCAGGCCGCTCTGGGCACTGGGGGCTGCTGCGCTCTGCACCTTCATGGCCAGCCCCCCAGCACCAGAGAAATATTGGTGGAGCTGGACCCCCCATCCTCAGTGTTGGTGGAGTCCAGGCACCACTGGCCCATATAACGTGCCGCCTATGTATATTAGAACTGAAAAAGATACAGAGAAGGGCAACAAAAAAGATTCAGGCTCCCATATGAAGAAAGACTGGGACTTTTCAGCTTGGAAAAGAGGTGACTAAAGAGGAATAAGATAGAGGTCTATAAAATCATGATTCATGTGGAGAAAGTGAATAGGGAAGTGTTATTTACTCCTTCTCATAACACAAGAACCAGAGGTCACCCAATGAAATTAATAGAGAGCAGATTTAAAACATAGATAAAGAAGTACTTCCTTCACACAACACACAGTCAACCTGTGGAACTAGTTGTCAGAGGATGTTGTGAAGGCCAAAACTATAACAGGGTTCAAAGAAGAACGAGGTAAGTTCCTGGAGGATAGGTTCACCAATGGCTATTAGCCAAAATGGTAAAGGATGCAACCCAGGTTCTGGGTGTCCCTAGCCTCTGACTGCCAGAAACTGTGAGTGGATGACAGGGGATTGATCACTCGATGATAACTTGTTCTATTCACTCTCTCTGAAGCACCTGGGATTTGCCACTATTGGAATACAGGATACTGGACTAGAAGGTCTGCTGCAGTATGGCTGGTCTTATGTTCTAATATGCCTTCCATTTCCCAGGCAGTTGTTAGAGTAGCCTTAAGATAGTTATGAAGTTATGTCTGGCTGCCCAAAGGCCCAAGGATCTGTTCTGGCAGCTACAGAGATAGTCCAGCCACACCCACCACCCCAATATCTCATAGTCTCTCTCTCCCCTTCCACTAAAGACAAGTAAGAGGGTGACATAAAAGCCACAATGGCAACCTGGGAAAATCCAGGGGGGGCAGACTGGCTGTTTTTCTGGCTGCTTTGCACCATCTGAGCAGTTCCAAGCTGGCGTACAGGTTAAGTCCTGTCCCAGAGTCTTTGATTATGTTTCTCAGACATTTGTTTGTTTTCCTAAGCATTTTTAAGCATGGTGCTGAAGGTGTTAAGCTTTTTAAAGAATAATGTCCTAAGAGCTTCTCCTATGTTTTGCAGCTACAAGCCTTGAAAACATATATTATGTTCTGGTGTTCTCTGTTTTTTGTCCTGGCTTCATTACTCAAAGGTCTCCACATTGAATGGCATATGGCACTAAATGCTAATGTTCCTACTCTACCCAGATCATTCTGAAATATATTGTCACTTCTGTTTGTATTGAGCCTCCTCTTCCAATTTTCTTTTATCAGTAAATTACCATAGGGGTGGGATTTTCAAAAGTGCCTATGCAACTTTCAATGGGGTTTGTGCTCCTTAAATCACTGAGGTCCTTTTGAAAATCCCACCCTAAAATTACAGTTACTTCCATTTCACATAATCATAGAAGATTAGGGTGGAATGGACCTCAGGAGGTCATCTAGTCCAACCCCCTGCTCAAAGCAGGGCCAACCCCAACTAAATCATCCGAACCAGGACTTTGTCAAACTGGGCCTTAAAAACCTCTAAGGATGGAGATTCCACCACCTCCCTAGGTAACCCATTCCAGTGCTTCACAACCCTCCTAGTGAAAAAGTATTTCCTAATTCCTACCTAGACCTTCCCCCCCTGCAACTTGAGAACATTGTTCCTAGTTCTATCATCTACTACCACTGAAAAGAGTTTGCTGTTTTAAAATTCAATATAATTGTCATCTCATTCTTGGCTTCACTTAGTACTGATAAACAGAGATAGACTAAGGTCACTCTGGCTAGGATGCTGCCTAAAATCCACATATTCAGTCCTTCTCATGTACAGAAAATAACAGGACAAATTCTCACTGCGCCAGAGCTCTGTTCAGAACAGCCAAAGGGAGAGGAGGGGTAGAGAGTGGACTCACAAAGACGTTTTTACACCCCTCTGCATGCAGGGCCACGTGGACTGATTAGTCCACTAGTGTAACTTAGAGCAGTCCAATCATGGTATCCAGAGATAGACAGACCACAGCAATATTCTGGCCCTACTCATGACGTACTTCTTACACCAAGAGAGTCTAGCTGAATCTGCTAGATTCCTACTTGGTTTACATTACTGAAGTGGTCTAAAGCAGCTGAGGAGCTGTGGGGCTGCCAGAGGATCCAACGCTAAGAGTTGGCCACTTTCATACTGCAATTTTTTCCTCTATGTTGTGAATGGTAAAGCAGTTCTGTACCATTCATAGAATCATAGAAGATTAGGGTTGGAAGGGACTTCAGGAGGTCATCTAGTCCAACCCCCTGCTCAAAGCAGGACCAATCCCCTCTAAATCATCCTAGCCAGGGTTTTGTCAAGCCACACCTTAAAAACCTCTAAGGATGGAGATTCCATCACCTCTCTAGGTAACCCATTCCAGTGCTTCACCACCCTCATAGTGAACATTTTTTCCTAATATTCAACCTAGACCTCTCCCACTACAACCTGAGACCATTGCTCCTAGTTCCACCATCTATCAATGAGAACAGCCTAGCTCAATCCTCCCTGGAACACCCTTTCAGGTAGTTAAAAGCTGCTATCAAATCCCCCCTCATTCTTCTCTTCTGAAGACTAAACAAGCCTGGTTCCCTCAGCCTCTCCTCATAAGTCAGGTGCTCCAGTCCCCTAATCATTTTTGTTGTCCTCTGCTGGACCTCTTTCCAATTTGTCCACATCCCTCCTGTAATAGGGGGATGGGGGACCCAAAACTGGACACAATACTCCAAATGAGACTTCACCACTGCCGAATAGAGGGGAATAATCACTTCCCTCGATCTGTTGGCAACGCTCCTACACTCCAATATGCCATTAGTTTTCTTGGCAATAAGGGCACACTGTTGACTCATATCCAGCTTCTTGTCCACTGTAACCGCCACGTCCTTTTCTGCCAAACTGCTGCCTAGCCAGTCGGTCCCCAGTCTGTAGCAGTGCATGAGATTCTTCCATCCAATGTGCAGGACTGTGCACTTGTCCTTGTTGAACCTCATCAGATTTCTTTTGGCCCAATTCTCCAATTTGTCTAGGTCACTCTGTATCCTATCCCTGCCATCCAGCGTATCTAACGCTTCCCCCAGTTTAACGTCATCTGCAAACTTGCTGAGGGTACAATCCACCCCATCCTCCAGATCATTAATGAAGATGTTGCACAAAACTGGCTCCAACATTGACCCCTGGGGGACTCCACTCGTTACTGACTGCAACTAGACATCAAGCCGTTGATCACAACCTACTGAGCCTGATGATCTAGCCAGCTTTCTATTAATCTTATAGTCCATTCCTCCAACCCATACTTCTTTAACTTGCTGATAAGAATATTGTGGGAGACTGTATCAAAAGCTTTGCTAAAGTCAAGGTATATCACATTCCCCACATCCACAGAGCCAGTCACCTCATCATAGAAGGCAATCAGGTTAGTCAGTACATCACAGAAGGCAATCTGGTTGGTCATTCACATAAAGTACTGCTTGCAGTGGTAAGTTTGCTCTTTCTATAAATCTTCTCTATTACTTAGCTATGTTGGCGCCACACATATAGGTAGTTACATTACAGTTTTATGCTGCCATGACTCCATTGATTTTGATGGAGACATAACAGCATAAAATTCATGCAGGGCAACGGAGGATCAAAGATCCTCAACTTGCAATACTTATAGAGACAAAACTTCTTTATGGGAGTTTAATTATTAGACTCCAAGACTTCCCCCCCCGCAAAAAAAAGAACTTGCAACTCTCACAAAAAGATACACTAGCAGAGTGGTACAGTTTTTGAGTAAAAAATGTAACAAAAACTCCACATGCCTACACCTACCTGGCACTAGCTCATGCTTGCAACAAAACCACAGCTTTAGCCATTACTAGTCTCATGTTTTACAACTGAAATCTTACCAATCATATTGTGTAAAATAGAAGACTTTTTAGTGTAACTATCTTTGCAGAACAATGCTTTGGGAATTGCAACTTTCAAGAAACATGACTATGAAACATGTTTCCTACCTCTGCATCTGTTGACTTGTGGATGAGAGACGACATGAAAGCTTTTCTACCTGCAGGCAGCTTAGGAGGTTATCACTTTACCTGGATTAGTGTACAGTTGACTTTCCACTGTTTTACTAATGCACTGCAGTTTAACAGCTTGAAGGGATTCATCCACATGCATGATGGTTGGCAAGCTGCCTAGAGTATCATGCACCAAGTTTGCCACCTCTCTCACATCAAAGAGCTTCAGCAGCTCTGAGTATATAGCTGGGAAGGAGCTGAGAAACACAGCCTAAAGAAGAAGGTTAAAAATACCAATTAAATACAGTGAAACACACTTGAAATGTTCAGCATTTATAAAATGACCAGGGACCAGAGCATCACACACTTTTAGCAATCAGGGAAACCCATTTTCATGTTTCAATTTCAAGTTATAAAATGTAATACAGATTTGAAACATTCAAATAATTTTCAGAAGATCCTCAAGTTACTCAGACTTAAAGCTACATATTTATTTTCTTTTAAAACATGATTTAGCCTATTATTAAAGGTGCTTTGTTTTTCTCTCTCAAGAGCATCCCTACTTTTATCAAATAAAACAACTGGACTTTGACTACAGATACTTCAGCACTTACAGGCTTCACACGAGCCACAGTTGAGGAGATTATTTGCTCACAAGCACAACAGAAACTGGCAAATGCCACAAATAGGTGATGCTGAGATTCCTCTAGGTAAGGAATATAACAGTCTCTCATTTTTTCAAGTATTTAAAGAGGTTATTTTTGATGGAAACAACACTGGAACTATCAGTTTTCTTTAGAAAACTAAAAATGGAGCTAGTAGTTCATTGGAGAAAGAAATGGATTTTGAAGATAAACAAGAAATACTGAATAAAAAGAAAGTGATGTTATGTAAAGGTAGTTAGAATCTGGAATGTCTTTCCTCCTACCTTTCTGACTTTAATCCATTGAAATAAAATCACTTATTCCAGCCAACCCTCATCCTCTTTTAGCATTGGCTCCAATGCGGATGATGTACACGGTGATAGGATTAAAGATACCGCTTGGAATGTGGGAGAATCCTAGAGCTGCTCATTTACATGATTCTGCCCAAAATACTTCAATTAAGCTGCTCATCTGAGATCTGATGGAAGAATTTGGCCTAATCATCTCTCTACTCTTTTCCTACTGATTTTGTTTTTTTCCCCTGAAACACAGTTTCCTGTACAGCTCAAAGGGGTGAACTATCATGGACAAGCAGATCTTTGGTTAGAGGAATCTGACATGGAGAAGGCTGGGGATCCACTCAAACATTTTCTGAAGACGCCTAGGTTCTAATGTTTCTTCCCAAAGTGAGAGCTCTGTTTATCCCATCAAATTTTGGATTTATAGAGTTGTTCCCTATGTGTTTTGGCCACTGTCTTTAGCGTTGGTCAATTTTAATAGGCCCAGTGCAACTGAAGAAACCGCACAATGTGCAGGTTAGCGAGATTCTCTATTATATTAAAACTTTAAAAGTGAGAAATCTGTTTTGGGGTTCAAGAGGTCAGGTTTCAAGGTGCTTAAGCAAACTGGGCAATGATGCAATACTGAATGCCCAAAATCATGTGGAGATACCATTCAATTTCTGTTTGGCAGTTATGATTTACTCTAACCACTGGAGCAACTATTAACACAATAAAATCTCTTTCCAATTTGAAACCAAAACAGTTTGGCTAAGGTAACACTAGTTCTGCTGTTCAGAAGTTGGAAGTTCGAAATATTTCCATTATTAGCCACAATCGGTGCAAGCATAAGCTGGAACTATCAATTTACTACAGACACAACATGAATTTGCCCTTCTGTGTAACAAATACACGTACACATACATTTTTCCATCGAATCTTGATAATGGTAATAGCCAAAGAGAGAAAACCATGATGCTTACTTGTGATTGAGATAATGCACTAGTGCCTTTACTCTCTTGGGAAAGGAAAAATCGTATTGACATAAGCAGCTCTTGAATACAGCAGCGGAATTCCTCCTCATTTTGTCCACCAGTGGCAAGAGAGAACAGCCTCCGAGACTGAACTATATATTTAAAGATATATTCTTGTGCCTACAAATGTCAAAACACAAAGATCCTGCATCATATTGAACTCATTCCTCTTTAAAATCAGTAAGTATAAAGCATAGCAATTATATAACTCTAATATATTTACAACATATGTCAGTATGGAGAACAGGCCATTTAATTTTGGAAAGTTTTTAATCTTCTTATTAGCAGTGATGTACAGCCAATATTTTAATAAGACTCTCAAAATTTTTTTACTCTTTTGCCTTTACTAATATTGCTACATCTGGGAGCACTTGCTTATCAAAAGATGGCATGCAGGACTGGGAAATCTAGTTATTTGTTTAAAACAAAAATGCTTTCCTCTTAACTATAATCCGAGAATGAGGCAACATCAGTGACAAAACAAAGTTAATCTTAAATTGCAAATTGCTGGAATATATACAAAGTAGATTGATAATATAACACAATGTTCAATTTCAATTAAGAGGTGAGGTGAGACCTGATACAAATAGCTGCAAGTGAGGAGGAAAATGGACAGGATGGGGGCAAGGGGACAACAGAGAAGTAGAGAAAGAGGAACAAAGAGATTGACTGATGGTACCTTGGTTTGACCGAAACCAAACCAAAACCCCAGTTTTAATAGAACAGTCTGGAACACAAGGACTGTGCCATTAAACTGGTAAATCTGGTCACTGTAGTCTTGCTATTATATCAGAGATATAATTACCACCAATATAATCTACATAAGGTTTCTGGAAACCAACCACTATATGCATTGCAATCAACAAGTAAATCTTCAGTTCCTGAGTTCTCCTGGAGTGAACACCATGAATCAACTCTTTCCACAATTAAGTGTTTCCAGACGGATGAATAAACTTACTGACTTTACCAAACAGGTGTGTGAGTGCACTGAACGGGTATTGTAATTCTACCCCTCATACATACAACACGTGAAATCAACTGGTTTAAATTAGCACTGCTATACAAATGCACTGATCAGATATGTTATTGTCTCTGATGACTACTATTACCTTTAACACTTCCTGGATATGCTCTTGTATCTCCATGTCTGTTACTCGATCAACATGCCACTTGAGTACTTTTATAAGATCTCTAGAACATTAAAAGGAAAATGATTATGGTGCAGAATCCTGGAAAGCATTATGTAATACATTTCTTAATACAGACTATAATAATTTAGCATTTGAAATGTGAACAAATGGCTTTCATAAAATAAACAGAAAAGTTTCTGTAACACACAGTGTCTTCTTCCAGCAATTACCAGTTTACTTAAGTGTAAGGGCAGGATATTGTGCATAATTCCAGGCCCAAACTTTCACTAAATTAGAGATCTGCTGCAAAGCCATCTAACTGATTGTTAATGAACAATTTGACCTTAGTATTAAGTATAACTACTTAAGGCTTTTGATAAAGATGCAAAAACTCATTTAATCCATAAGAACAAATCAATAAGTCTGTGGCTCTCCTGGCAGTCATGTGATTTTGGATTGTGATCTCATTAGATCACTAACACTAAGCAGCCTTGGGCCTGAGCAGTACTTAGATGATAAATCAACAATGACTAAACAGAGAACAGTGATATTCATGATTCGGTATGCAGTACTGTAAATTCGGAGGCAGTAGAACACCATGATGGTAGGGGCACAGCATTGCTGGAAGAATTCTTTCTTGAATTAGATGTAAAGGAAATGTCCTCCTAATCACTTGCAGTATTAAAAATCCCATGGTATTTTTCAAAGTAATAGGGCTATGAGCCCTAGTGTCTTGGCCAAATTCCAGTTTGATCACTTGCATTCTGAATACCTCAGAATCTTCTTGTTTCAGTTGGATATAGTACAAAGCCCTGATCCTGCAAATACTTACCCTCATGCATTTAAATGTAAGTACTGTGGAGAGTTCCACTGAAGTTAGTGGGACTATACAGGACATAAAGTTAAACATATGTGTAAATCTTTGCAGGATCAGGATCAAGATCATCACTTCCTGTCCTCAACAGTTACGTAGCGTTATGTAGCCATATAATATTCTCCAGGTGGCATTGATTTCTCATGAGCTGAATAATAGGAATATTAGAATTTACAGTCCAAAACACACAGACTTCTAAACCCATACTTCAGGTATGTCTGGAGAGAGATCAGCAATGGAAAAGTTTGGAGAAGAGTGGACTTTAAGTTGAGCTGGTTAGAGGGGAGAAAAGGTGTGGGAGACAGACAGAATATTTTGCAAAGTTGTCCCCAAGATTTTTTAAATTTAAAATTTAAAAATTTCAACTGGCTCTAGCTTTAAGATCAAGCTTGGCATAATGAGGTGGGAGGTTTACATAAAGAGGAATGCACTTTATTTATTTATTTTTACTTTTTGTGCACATCCAAGACCAATATCTGGTTTTCACCCCTTATGCTCAAGTTAAAAATCGAAACAATTCAAAATCCATTTCTTAATCCAATATTGGAACTGAAGAAAGTTGTTTCTCTGATAATTTAAAATTATTTCAGCTATTATTGGACTTCATATTGGAGATTAAAATATAGTATGAGAAGAAATTAAGTTCAATATATGTATTAATTTAACTTTATAGCTGGTTCTCCTTAGTACCTATAATTGTCAAAATTCAAAACAATTACAAAATCATGGACCTTACCTATATGCAAGAGCACCTGCAAAATGACTTTCAATGTAAGTGTCCATTACTGGCTTAAAATGATGAAACTTGCTGTCCTGCAGCAAATTTATTATGTGAACCTAAAGAAAAAAGGAAAAGTAAAAAAATTAATGTCTTCCTCTTATTTCTTAAAGCGTTGCAGTCTTATTTCAAACTTATCAAGTATCTTTCTTGTAAACATAGTTATGCAAAACCATGAAGTACTACTTACCAAAGAATCGAATACTTTTGACCCATATTTTTGGGAATTCTCATCTAAAATCCCAAATAAAGTGTCCAATGTGTCTTGAAGAAACTATAAGAGGAGGAATAATAAAAAGAAAGTTTATCCACTGTACTTCTTTGTAAGATGTAAAGAAATTATTTTTCTTACTTTAGTTAATTCCAAAGGAAACAAGGAAAGAACAATATATACCTTTACTATTTCTGAGCCATCAATTTCTTTTAATTTTGTGAGGCAGCCTGCTATTTTGTCTGGATGGGCTCTCCATTTGAGAAGGTCAAGCATATCCCCTGCCAAAAACACACTGAAGATTAAAGCTGAAAGAACGCCAGCACTTTAGATTTAAAAATTATTCAGTTGCAACCCACGTATAAAAACTGAGCTTACATCATCCCATAAGGAAACTGCCTACAGTCTGCAGTAACATGGTCTAGCCAGCTTGTTCAGCCACAGCTTGAAATTTCTGTCCAACACCCTAATTGCTCCCTTAATAATTCTGAACACTTGTCAAAGAGACCATGCTTGATTAAGGCCAGCCTCAGGGCCCCATTCCACAAAGGGATCCATGCAGGTGGACTCTTAAGCCCACATGGAGAGTTCAGTGGAACTCTGCATGGGAATAAGGATCAATGCCAGACTGCAGCTCTCTCCTTACTCCTTTCTTCTTCAAACAACTATGCACCATATCTTCAATGATATGCTAGTTTTGGATGGCGCAACTAACAATGTAACTTGATTCTTGGATCATCGTTGACTCATCAAGTATTGAGACTGGCTAAAGAAAAGGTAGGAAAAATGTTTATTTTCACTTTTGCTGAAGGAATTGGATGGGTGGAGGGTTCTCATTATGAAGGATTTGTTGGGAATTTAAAAAAATGCAACTCTAAATCATTCACTTCAAGGCAATTATTTCAGGGGAAAAACAACTGAGATAATGCTAGGAAATAGTTCAAATATAAATGAAATGAATACAAGAACAACATGAGGCATGAGAATCCCAGGTGATAGGGAAAAGAAACAACCACTTTGACAAGTCAAGAGAAACCAGAATCTGAGAAGGTTTTTCACCTGGTGCAGTAACTGAGGTTCTTCAAGATGGTTGTCCCTGTGGGTGCTCCACGTTAGGTGTCTGTGCGTTCTTCACCTGTAATCGGAGATTTATCACAGCAGTGCCTTGTTGGGTCGCACATGTGTTCTTGCTGTCTTGTGCCTCCTCAGACTGTTACATAGCACTGCGCGAACAACAGTCCCTTGTTTCCTTTTCTACTGTGGAGCATGAGTGGCATAAAACTCCGAAGTAGAGGGGAGGAGGGAGGGTAGTGGAGCACCTATAGGGACAACCATCACGAAGAATCTCAGTTACTGCGCAAGGTGAGTAACCTTCTCTTCTTATTCAAGGAGTGCCCCTATGAGTGCTCCACTTTAGGTTATTGTTGAGCAGTACCGTTCAGTGTAAGGAAGGGGCTTCGGAGCTGTGCTCGTGATGGTTGATAAAACTGTTAGTCCAAATAGGGCATCTGAAGATTACTGTTGCTCTATACCATAGTGCTTTGTGAAAGTGTGGGCAGACGCCCAAGTGGCTGCTTTGCAAATGTCCATAATGGGGACATTGTTGAGAAAGTCTATGGAGGTTTAGAGTGCTCAAGTAGAGTGTGTGTGGGTCCCCAATGGCGCTTGTAACTGATGTTTTTGATAACAGAAGTGGATGCATCCTGACATCCATTTGGATATTCTCTGTTTTGAAATGTCTTTCCTTTTTGATTGTTCTGTTATAGAGACAAACAGTTTCAGAGATTTTCTAAAGGTTTCTGTTTTTTCCATGTAGAAAGCTAATACACTTCAGACATCCAAGATTTGAAGTGCTGTCTCTCTTTTTTCTGTGATGTTTTGGAAAAATGCAGCTAAGTGGATGGGTTTGTTTAAATGAAATGGGGAGGTGACCTTGGGTAGGAATGTAAGGTGTGGTCGTAAGGTGATCTTGTCTTTAAAGAAAGTTATGCATAAAGGTTGTGCCATTAGGGCACCTAATTCTCCCATGCATCTAGCAGACGTGATGGCAATGAGGAAGGCCACTTTCATAGAAAGATGAAATAAGGAGCAAGTGGTAAGTGGCTCAAACGGAGTTTCCATGAGTCCATGTGAGACCAGGTTGAGGTCCACATTGGAGACGGGGTCCTTATCTCAGGATAGATATTTTTTATGCCCTTGAGGAATCGCTAGGTTGTTGGATAGGCAAATATGGTGACCCTATCCACCTCATCTTGGAAATCTGTGATAGCTGCCAGGTGCACCTTGATAGAGCTTGTAGAGAGCCCCTAGTTTTTTAGTTCCAATATGTAATCAAATACCCTTGGTAAAAGAGAGGAAGTTGGTATAATTAGTTTGTTCTAGTACCATGTGCAGAATCTTTTCCATTTATGAGTATACGTCTTCCTTGTATTTGGTCTACGGTTGTTTAATAAGATGTCTTTTACGTCCTCCAAGCAGGTTATTTCGCTCTCTTTGAGCAATGGAGTAACCAAGGCTTGAGGTGCAGTGTCATCAAGTTGGGATGGTGGACGTACCCTGCATCTTGGGAGAGGAGAAGAGGTATTAGAGGAAGATTTTGAGGTCGCCACACTGACATCTGTGAGAAGTGGAAACCAAGTTTATCTGGGCCATGTAGGTGCTATTAAGATGACTGGATTTTTCCCTCCTGATCTTGTGTATAAGTCAGGCTAGGAGCGGTATCAGAGGAAAAATGTACATTAAGGGTGCATCACATTTGATGAAGACAATGTTGCCTAAGGAGTGGAGTCCCAGTCCTGCTCTGGATCAAAATTGTGGGAACTTAGTGTTCTGTGCTGTTGCAAAGAGGTCTATGCTAGGGAACCCCCGCTGTTTGAATATCGACTGTAGAACTCTGGAGTCCATTTCCCATTTGTGGTTTTGTGAGAAGTCTCTGCTTAGGCCAACTGCTGTTGTGTTCTGACATCCCAGAAGATATGATGCTGATATGTCAAGGTTGTGAGACTGATGCACCAATTCCAGAGCTATATTGCTTCCATTCATAGAGAGTGTGATCATGCTCCCTATTGGTGGTTTATATAGAACATGCACGCCACATTGCCTGTTATGATCCTGATTGATTTATCCTTGATCATTGGTAGGAAGTGACTGCATGCATTGCAGACTGCTCTTAGCTCTAGCAGAATTATATGCTTTCGACTGTGTTGTTGAGTAAATGCGCTCCCCAGCCTAGTAGGGAAGCATCCATGGTGATTGTCGTTGTTGGAGTCCTTTGTAGAAAAGGAACTCCTGGACAGACATTCTATGGTTGTGTCCACTATTTTAGAGAATCCTTTACATTGTTTGGCATTGTGAGTCATCTGTTGAGACTCTGCCTGTGTGATATGTAGACTGTTTGAAGCCACGCCTGCATGTAGTGTGGCATGCTTGACTACAAATGTTGTTGCTGATATGTGTCCTGGTAGTTGTAGGTACGTTTTGGCAGATGTTTATGGGCTGTCTGTAACTGTCAATATTAAGTTGGCGAGTGTGATGAAGTGTTGAGGTAAGGAGGCTGTAGCTGACAAGCCCCAATTAATTCTAGTTTCTGGACTGGAATCAGTGTTGACTTTTGTTTGTTTATTTGTAACCCTAGGTTTGTGAAAAAGGTTATTGTGCTTTGAGTGGCCACTATCGCTTGTGTTGTGTTGGTGCCCTTATCGGACAGTCGTCCAGATATAGGAATATCATGATTCTATGTCTGCATAGATGTGCTGCCACCACTGCTAAGACTTTTGAGAAAAACCTTGGGGCAGTCAACAATCTGAAGGGAAGTACTTTGTATTGGAAGTGTTGTTCTCCTAAGGTGAACCATAGGAATCTTCTGTGTGATGGATGGGTTGTTATATGGAAATGTGTGTCCTGGAGATCGATAGCAGAGAGCCAATCTCCCCTTTCTTGGGATGAAATTATAGTTGCTAATGTCACCATTTTGAAACTTTGGGTTTTGACAAATTTGTTGAGTTTTCTTAGATATAAGATGGGCCTCCACTTTTTCTGTGTTAAAAAGTAATTTGAATAAAACCCTTTCCTTCTGTACTGTGTTCGTACTGGTTCTACTGTATGTATAAGATATAAAGTGGTTTACTTCCTGTTGCAGCACTCGTGAGAGGGTCCTGAAGAGGGATGAGGATGGAAGGTGGGAAGGAGATAAAAGGGATGGAGTAACCAGACTTGATAATTTCCAAAAGCCATTTGTCTCCTGTGATGGTCTGCCAGACTTGGTAAAAAGGTGACAATCAATCTCCGAATGGTCAGGAGATGATCTGTGTTTCCAGTGTCAGAATTTTTGGGTGTCTCATGCTCTCAACCACACCTTCAAAATTACTGTCTCAAGGTAGATTGTTGAGACATCGAAGGTTGGTTTGGTGTTTGTCATCATCTGGTTTACCTCAGTTTACAACGTCGGTCGTATTGCCTGTATGGCTGTGCATAAGGTGGGTGGAATCTGTGTGTGTAATACCAGCCCTGTTTCTTTTTATTTGCAGAAATATAGATGCTCAGTGACTTCAAAGTTGCCCTGGAATCCTCCGGAGTATGAAGGGACTCGTCAGTTTTAGCCGTGAATAATTTTGGGCCTTCAAAAGGCAGATCCTCAACTATCGACTGCACCTTTCTAGGGAACCCTGAAAGATGGAGCCATGATGCACATCATGACTACTGATGTAGCCTTAGAGCGTGCTGCTGTGTCTGCAGAGCCAACTGAGGCCTGCAGTGCTGTCCTGGCAATGAGGTGACCTTCAGTGATTGGCCTTGAATTGTTCTTTTTTATCATCTGGCAAGCGATCAATAAAATCTGCCATTTTAGAGAAAATTGTATGTGTATATTTTGATAAGAGGGCTTTGTAATTTGCTACCCAAAATTGTAATGTTGCACATGAATACACCTTTTGACCTAAGGGCCCAGCTTCTTCAAGTGTATGTCATATGGTGTTGTCCTGCTTTGGTGTTGCTTTCCCCTCTCATTTACTGCATCCACCTCTAAAGAGTTGTGGGGTGCATGAACAAGGATTCTATTTCTTTGGAGGTGACGTAGTATTTTTTGTGTGACCTCTTGCACGATGGCTGTGCTGTTGCTGGCGTCTGCCAGATGGTTTTGGCAGATTCCATGACAGCATCGTTAATTGGCAGTGCTATCTTTGCTGAGATAGATATTTGAAGTATGTCCTGCAATTTATACTCAGACTCAGGTACTTCCTTCCAAGAATATGTGCAAGGACTCTGCAACCCTTTTGAAGAGTTCATGAAATTGCTTGAAATAATCCCCCATGGTGAGTGGTCGAAGCATTATTTTTTCATCCGGAGAAGATGATAGGTTTGGCAGTGGTAAGGCTTCCTGATCAGAAGAATTGGGGTTCTGAGGGTCCTCGAATGGGTAATAGTGGAGATCGTGGTGCCCTCAATCTTGATGGGCTGGGGGGCTTACAATGTCATGCCCTGTACACAGCCCACAGGTCGTAATAGGACCATTGTGGTGAAAACGGTGCCCGTACCAGCTGGATGATTCTGAGCTTGAGTGATAGCCTGACTGGTGGGATGGTTCAGGTCTGGGTGAATGAGAAGGTGAACAATGACGGGGTGAATATATTTGCCCTTTCTCTTCTTCCTCATCTTCACGGGAGAGTGGAGAGGCAGACCTGGGTGGAATGGTCCAGCGACTCACTACCAACCATGTTGGATTAACGTTGGTACCAAGGAGTGAGGACTCTGGAGTGCATGAGACCAGAAGGTCTCTCTGTCTCATGAATTGCTGTGGTACCGGAAGTTACAGTATCAATGTCAGTGTAACTGGTGGTGCCGATGTATGAGTTGTCAGCACTGGTGCCAAGGGTCTTGTGCGATGCACTGTAGATATCACAGATGGCACCACTGACTTCCATGAGGTTGAGCTGCTCGGTGCCAAGTTTTTGGGTTTTTTTGGCTTTGTGGGTACCAGGGCTGAGGGCTTTGCCCTTTGAGTAGAGCCCTGCGTGGATACACAAATGTGGATCCTCATCCACTGCAATCATCTTACTGAGGATTGCCATCTGCAGTGATCTGCACGTGCAGCTCTGGGGCCTCCAAACCCTTCCAGGCAGCTGCCCAACAGCTGATCAGTGTGCAGGGGAGCCCCATGGAACAGCTGATTGATTGGCAGCTCTCCCCCCCCCCCCCAAGAGCTATTCTGCGGTCGTTCTGCGGGGGGTCCCCTGCCGGCCACCTTCAGCTGTTCTGCGAGGGCTCCCTTGCTGCGCTGTGGCTTTCGGTGGGTCAGTAAGGGAGCCCTGCTTAACAGCTCGTGAGGGGCTCCCCTGCCGGCTGCTGATCAGCTGTTCCGTGGGGCTCCCCTGATGAGCAGCCGCTAGGGGAGCCCCATAGAACAGCTTGAGGCCAGTCCCCACCGCCTGATCTCAAAGGTGGGGAAGCAGCCTCAAAGCTTTATGCGGAGAAGGAAAACTATACTAACAGGGAAATGAAAAACTGAAATATATTTTCTAATGAGACAGTAATTAAAAAAAATTGGGGAAGAAAATTTAAAATGAACAAGAAGGGCAGGAATAACTATATAACTGCTAATTAACTACTAACTATTAGGTATCTTATATTAAATGGAAAAAAGCGCTGCTGAGGGCTCCGACTCAAGCCAAAGGCGGTAGAGAAGGAACTGTGCTACAGTTTGTCGCACAGCATTATGTAACCGCTGAAGGCAGTGCGAGACAGTGACAACACATGTGCGAACCAACCAGGCACTGCTACCATAAATCTCCAATTACAGGAGCAGGACACACGGACACCTAAAGTGGAGAACCCACAGGGACACGCCTCAAAGAAGAAATAGTTCTCAACAGAGAAATAAGAATATAACAAATCCAACAGAAAAATGGAGGTTTGAAAGGGGAAAAAAGTCAATGGTGGTAATAAAAATTTCACTTAAGAGCAGAGAAAAAACTCACATTTCACAGACCCACTCTCTAAACATGAGCTGATTTGTTAGTTTAAAAAATAAACCCTTTGACACCACGACAATGGTTTTCATCTAACTTCTTGAGTTTAAAAAAAGCCCAAAAGATGTACAGTCATCTTTATAAGGAAAGTATTTAAGTCATATGGTCTATTATTCTCCAAAATAGAATATGAAATTCCCATATACAGTATGTATAATGTTCTAAAAGGTTCAGTTCTGGGATTTCCAGCATCCCTCTCATAAATCACCTCTTATACTGTTTTCTTATTAATTATCATCACGTATTGAATGGTGTTTGTTGGAAAGTGGATAGATTGATTTTAAGTACAGATCCATTCCTTGAAATACATATGCTATATCGCATGTCCTTTCACTGTGGAACAGCTGTTTCTTTATGCTAATTTCAATGGGTAGTGATCATCAGTACTCAATGCAGCCCAACTGGCTAAAATGTCCTCATCTCCTTTTTACTGATAGGATAGACACCCTTTGTCTGTAGGCATATCTGGCTCTCTCATAATTTTGATAAATAAACAAACAAACCTACTTAGTAAAATTTGTACTAGTTAATCTGATGCAATTGTTTGCTGTATAAAAATAAATCAATGTATAATTTAAACTTTGTGAACCATTTTTAATAAATATGTGGAATCCCAAACAAGTTAATGCTCACATTACCAAATGGTCATATCCTTTGTATTCATTTCCTAAGCAAGCAATGTTCTGGCAATATTTTGTTTACTCAGAATGAGGGGCTAGAAACTCACCAACACAAACCTCCCCAAAGATCATCCTTGGTGAGAGAAGCTTTAAAATGGAATAGGAGCCTGACTATTGAGTATAAATCTCCTCCATCCCCTGAAAAGTTGCTGAAATAATTGTAAACTCATTTAGAGCTGAAAAAGATCAGCATTTATTCTGATTTCTTTTACGTTGGACCTCTCATGTAGCATATGGTAAAATGTCAGTGTTGGTAACAACCTTTCAGGAGATCCAATACCCTACATGACCAATGACAAAAGCTCCTAGGTTATGAAACAACACAAGTCAGCAGGCCTGACGCTGCTCTAATCAAAGTCAACTGCAAAATGTCTATTGACTTCTGAATCAGGAATGTACTTCAGCATGTACTTAAGCACCATTAGCTTCATGTGCTTTTTTTTAAATAAGGATGCTTCTCTGAGTCAGGGCCTTTAATTGGTTCGGAATAAGGTCCAGTGTCTCCTTCCAAACAGCATCTCAAGGAAAATATTTTATTGAGTAATTTTTATTATTTTGAGATTAACATTGTAAAAATACAGAATGAACATATACATTGAAAATAGACTATAACTATTTTCCTTAATTTTTTGTATGAAGTCCTATTTGGAAAAGACACTGATCATAACATAATGAAAATGAAAAATAATGTCCTCATTAAAAGCTACAGTGGTTGTCATTAAAAATCTTTGCAGTATTCCATATATAAAATATAGAGACTATCACAAGTACTATAGTAATGCCAAGGTTGACGAGGCTATGTCTACCATCACATTTCAAAATGAAGAAGGTACCGTCCGGCTGTGGCTGTCGGACATGTGAAAATGACTGAGGATGAGCTAGTCTACAACATTCACTTGACCATCAACTTCCTGGTGTTCCTGCTGAAGAATTGCTGGTAGAACATGCACCATGGGGAAACCATAGAACCTCTACTAAACTGGCAGTAATAAATGGTTTCAGAGCAATCAAAACAAAACAAAACAGAAAAATCAAACCAAACCAAAACAAAAAACAGAAGAGATATTAAAGAACAGTCTCACGTGTACATAAAGAATATTCCTGAGAAAAAAAGATCTTATTGTTTGTGAGTAGCTTTCTTGCTGTAATGAATCCTATGAGATTAGTCTGGCATACAGAAACCAAGCCAAGAATCGTAGGTGGTATACTGGAAAAACTCAAACACAAATCCATTTGTATCCTTCATCATAGATTACATATTCACAACACTATCAGGAATATAAAGCTGTTTCAATTAATCTTATTAATCAATTCAATTAATTCAATTAATCAATTAAGACCATTGACTTAAAAGGGGGGGGGAAAGAATGCCATATTAGAGAAGCAATATTCATCAATTAAATGAGAACTGCTTTACCTCAAAGCCTACAATAAGCATTTTTAAAAAAATCTATAAAACAAACAGATTGAGATTTTTCAAAGCTGCTGGGTTTTAATGGGTGATTCTAAAAATAATGCATGTGATTCCAATATTATGTTAATTTAAAAGCATCCTTTAACTGCATAAAATCATTGGTTCATCATGTACAATTTGTTTCCATCTGGTCATCAAAATTGAGGAAAAAATACTGTTTTTGAAACCCCAAAACTGAGCATCAGTTGTCTTTTAGGTCACAACATGAGTGCTTTAGTGCCCGTTTGGTGTTGAAAAGACCACTCATCAAATTCACTTGAGTTCATCATGTTTAAATAATCATCCTACCATTTTGCGTGAGTTTAGTGGAGCAGAGGAAAGACGTAATCCAGAAAGACTCTTTAGTGGTTTTTATTGCTTGGTTGTTATTCCCTAGGAGAATTCCCTTTGAAAAGGGGAGTTTGAGGTAGCGACTAGAATCCTGAAGATTTGTGTTTTCTTCACACTGTGAAAATAATCATGTTAAAATCATTGGACTGTATAAAAACAAAGGACTAGATCCTCATCTTGTACAAACTGTAATAGCTCTGCTGAAGTCAATGGAACTATGACAATTTTCACCAGCTGATGATCTCACCCAACTGCACTGCAACAAGCCATGTGTGTTAGAAATAGTATATTTTTGTTTTAAAAACCTTACCCATAAAATGTTGCACTGTCTTTGCTGCTGATAGCTTTATTTTACATAAAGACACCCTACAATCTTTAATCAAGCACCTTTTAAAACGCACAACTCAAAATAATGCACATACAAATTATTGAATAAATTATAAAGCAGGCAGACCGGTCTTTTAAAGATGTTTAAAGATTTTTAAGAACAGCACAAATGTCCAAAGGTTAGATCTGCATTACAAACTCATAGAGAAACAGCAGAAAAACTGAGCAAATGATGTTTTAAACCACCCTATTTCAAAAACATAATTAAACATCTAGTATGTTATCAGTACTAGAGTCTAACACAACAAAAAGTTTTTACAAATCTTATTAATTCTATGTGTTCTCTCCAGCAGAGTCTGTCTCTGGCCTTCTCAGCTACTGACTGGTCCAGAACAGGCTCAACTATTGACAAGATGAGTCTGCCTGTTGCATAATTAAAAATGACTATAGTTTTCACATGGCAAAGTTACAAATAATTTTAAGCTTGCATATCAGCAGTTTGGCTTATGGGAAGGAGGGTTACATAATGCTTTGTGAAGGGTATATGAGCAAATATCACTTAGATTAGAATTTATCCCTCTACTACATTCAAGCCAGCAGGAGCAGTTTCTTACCAGCTAAAGAAATGAATGTGGTCTCTGTTCTCCTACTCCCAAGACAGCTACTAATGGGGAAACCCAGAGTCATTTGAGCAATCCAGGGTTTGCTGGTACAATAGACTTTGGTTCATTCTCCACACAGGAGGCTTATGTATGTTAATTCTCTAGTACTAATATAATAATAATAGATTTTTATTTAAATCATCAAATAAAAACAACTTACAAGTAATCAAGTTGATTATTTTGTTCATATCTTCAGATATTTTAGAGTTAGATTGTGATTACCTTAATCACCCTGAATAGTACCTTACTCCATAAGGAGTCCTTTTGACTTTATCAGGACTATTCATACTGCATCATGCTATTTGGTTATGTGTGTAAGGTTATCACAGTCAGGACCTTAAAAATTATCCTTTGTGAATTTCTCTTAAAAGCATCCAAGTCAGTAACTATAGATGTGAAAATGCTCATTGGACCTGTGGGTTTTAGATGGTACCCACATATCTGGTGTAGAACACTAACCATTATGCACAGTTTTTAAAATAGAACAGCACCTGCATATTGCAAGTTGTTTTATTTATTAGGAGTATATCAAATTCCATCTCAACACAGATAAAGCTTCTGGAATGCAGCTTTGAATGAAAAAAATTAAATAGATTTCACATGGCAGATCTGCTGCAGAATAGGTGGCCCTGGGTGGGCTGACCTGGTAAAATATACCCAACAGCTCTCAAGAGAGTGGCTATCATTTCTATGTTCTGACAATTTTTAGCTTTATAGAATTCTTTATACAACTGGGCTTTTCTTTAAATCTACATTCTGAAATGTTGTGCCATGCTGCTTTGAAAATATAACTAGGTTCAACTGCAGTTATAGACAAAGAACATAAACTCAACAGAATGTTGAGAGCATACTTTAACAATAAGACTATCATTCATTTGCATATCTCAATCTTCCCTTTTTTAATGCCTCCAGGCATTTGGAGTACTTTTCAGAAAAATAATCACAGATAATGATTTCTGACTGAAATTACCTTGTGCACAATGAGTTCATGAGTGCCATCTGGCAATGTCCTCCCATTTTCCTGCATCAGGGGCACGAAAGAAAAGCCAAACAACTTCTTCTCGCCCTTTTCTTTTGCTGAAACATGCATGTAAATAAAAACACTCGTATTCTGGGCTTAGGTTTATACTATATATCATAGCGTTTGTCTTTACTGCATTGTTAGCTTGAGGTACAACCCGAGTTTTGCCCCAACCCAACTCCTGTCCACAAAAAAACCTCAAGCTTGAGTTAAATCCAGCTAGCTGTCCTATAGGGGTGGTAAGGGGGAGAGGAGGGAGAAGAAGGGGGGGGTTGAAGTCTGAGTGTTGCTGATACTCTGATAATAGCGCTATAGGGATGCAGCAGATCCAGTTACAACAACTCATCGGATGCTAATCCAATCACTCTGTGTAGCTCCTGTGTTGTTTCATAGTGTAGTTGTTCTCATTTGAGCTTGCCAAGTTCAAGCGGAGCAACTTGAGTGTATTTACTCATGCTAACTATTGTAGGGAAGAAAAGCCCTTAGACAAGCAACTGAAAATAATCTAACATGTTATTGTGAATATCTGGCATCCATTTACATCTAATCTACACCAGCACACCTTATAGCTCTTTTCACATTTCTTTATGAAGTATATCCCCTTCCTAAGGAATGGGTTATTTTTCTGTGAATTGATGCCGAATTCCAAAAATTTACTAACCTAAAGTTACTAAAGTAGGTCAAAGGGGATTCCCTCGCAATATCCATTTGGGATCTCCTTAGAAGATATTGGATGAACTTGTAATTTCCTCGACACAATGTATTTACCACCCACATCAAAGCCTTGGACCCAACATCCCAAAACTCTCGGGAAGTTGAGATCCACATTTGAGCTTTGTAACTCAAAATGTTTACCACTGTGTGTATGCCTTGTGTTTTAGCCCGTCTGAGTTTTTTTTTACTACTAATGTTATTTACTTGTATGTTTTAGTCATTGTCACAACTTAGAAACTGTAATACAATATAAGATGTTATCATTTTAAATCATTAACAATTATGAGCCAGTCCAAGTGTCAAAGGTGTAAATGACATTTTTGCAGGATATTTAGAGTTCCCCTCCTCCTCAGAAATTTATAGTCTCAGGCCCTGGCCCTGCAAACTGCTCTGTATGGGCAACCCCTGTGCCTGACTGGAGCCACACTGACTGCACAGCATTTCCATGCATGTTTAGGGGGTCTGCTTACACAGATGTCATTTTGTTCCTGGCACCACTTGGCAGTTTAGTGCTTTTGTTTTAATCATAAAGGTCTGTAACTGGGTGTTCTGTACCTTTCACATACAAATCCTGTAGTCAGTAACAAGGGGTCTGATCACCTCCACATGTGGGAAGGTGCTCATGGATAGGAAGTCTCTGAAAGA
Organism: Emydura macquarii macquarii; assembly: GCF_026122565.2. Classification (NCBI taxonomy): domain Eukaryota; kingdom Metazoa; phylum Chordata; order Testudines; family Chelidae; genus Emydura; species Emydura macquarii. The sequence continues at coordinate 16,295,323 of NW_027132773.1, forward strand.
ATTTCCCTGTGGAAATGTTCACGAATAGTGAGGAAGAGAGTTATTTCCTAATGACCCCTCCGTGGCACAAACCCAGGAGATCCCATGGGATCCATGCAGAAGAGCAGAGCCAACCATCTCTCTATACCCTCAGCGGTCTCCCATTTCTTCCTGGTGCCACGATGCCAATACAGCTGAATTTTTAAGGATTTCCCAGTCACTATCCCAGGGAACCCCCTTAAAGAAGCATCCCCTGCTATGAGAGGACTGCAAAAAAAAAAAAAAAATCAATACAACTAGAGTCTGTATTACCTTTCTTGGGAATAGTTTACACTAATTACATTAGTAAATAAAAGCAAAGGATTTAATCTTTCAAAATATTTCCCAATAAAATAATAAAATCAACAGTGGATGTCAAATTCTTTTTCAGTGACAAGACATTAATGGATAGGCAACATTTTCTCTGTCGGAAATATGCCCACCAACCCCTGACATCTGGGAAGTGGCTAGCAGGGCAACTCTGAATGCAGAGGAGAAGGAAAGAGGAAACACATCCTTTGAAAAACAACTGACTGAATGCTGAAATGGCACTTTATTATGTCTTGGTAGAGTGCTGGGCCAAGAAGCTGCTTCAAAGACTGAAATTTTTCTGCCCACAAAAAAGATAGTACTCTCTGTGTTAGCACTTGCCCCATTGTTATGTTTCTCACCCTTGGATGTATATATAGATACCTCGTATCTGTGGTTTCCACTTCATGCATCTGACAAAGTGGGTTGCAGAATTCAAACTTTTTTCATGGCTCATGAGATTGTATGTATGGGATGTGGGATTGTGGTATGTGTGTGGGAGGGGGTCCGTGTTACTGGTTTGTACTGGGCCCGAAAAAATGATGCTTGGGCCCTGCTAATAACAACATTATCTTGGCTACACTACAGATATATGCAATACCTTCTGTTACTGGTTAGACTGCTACATGGGTAAGTGAACAAATATCATTGTACAATTAGCCAAGTTAATTCTGAGACTGGATTTGCATTTCCTGAATTTGTGTTCAAATTTGCACCCTTCATGTTGCATTTTTCCATTTAATAAAATTAGGTCAGTTTCTCATGGTATTTAGACTGTACCAAAGCAATTTAAAATAGGATTTTTTTCCTATTTTACTAAAGCAGACTGCAAAGCCTGAAAAGCTCCTTCATGAGCCTTTATAGGTAAAGAAAATTTACCCCATGTCTCTCTGCTGTTTAGGTATTATGAAATTCAATACACTTAATGCAATGGTAACAGAAAGCACTACAATAAATCATGGACAATGCTTACTAGAACAATGCCGGAATTCAAAGCGGATGTGTGCTCCCCTGAATTTATCCACAGGAATAGGAAGTTTCAGCAGCTCAGCCCATCTGGGACTGTTGTTGTGATAAAGCACAAAGGAATGGAACTTGCTAGCTGGCGGCTCTCCAGAGCCAAAGGAGATAAAATCCTAATGAAGAAAACAACTGAGTTAAAAGTTTAAAGATGGATTAACTTTAAAGTGATGTGAGAACAGCCCTGAAATTGGTATTCTCCAAGCTCCAAGATCTTCGGGGTAATCTAAAATAAACTTGTTCTCTCTTGTAATACTGGGTCCCTGCATGCATGTGGAATGCAATTGTGTATCTCTTGAAGGTGGTTAGCATTCAGTTTGGATTGCCTCATGGTCTCTGTAGGATAGGAAGAGGGCAGGCTGATTTGTATTGTTCCAGTCTCTGGGCTGGCTGCCCACTTTCTATGGATAATAGAAATGACCATCAATAAGCTGGAACACACTCTTCTCCCTTTGTGCCCATGATCCTCGCCCTTTTTTATACATAATATAGAACATTTGTTTTGGAAATTTCTTCACCTTGAATTTTCAGGTTATCTATCATTATATATAGGATGTAAGCTGTGATTGCTAGCATGCTAAGGGCAAGGGCTGACCATCAAATCTGGAGAAGGAAAGGAATATTTGCCCCATTCTTGTGTGACAAGATGGTAGTGATTTCTGCTTTCCTCTAGAGCAGCTAGCAGGTACCATAGTTGTGGGCTCTACAACTGTCTGAGCTTAACCCAATGTTATTACATAAGAATGAGGTTTAGCCTTTTTTGTTTTGTCCCAACTTTGCAACTGGCAAGAATCCATTCTGGTTTGGTGCATTAGCAGGGTCAATCTCACCACTGATGTGTTATGACAGTATAAATGGGAACTAGATTTAATAATGTACATTCCATGTGCAGCCTCCTATTCTCCCCTCCGGTGAAAGGCCAGCTGGGGGATTATGATCTGTTTGGTCAAACATTAAAGTGACTCCACACATGTAGAACTGATAGGTCGTTCCTTAAATGGAACAGGAGAAGATGCCTAACGATTTGGAGGCTTGATTGATTACGTAAGTGCTCAGTAAAAGCTGCATGCTCAGCCATAGCCATCTCTATCTTGAGTCTTAATCCAAGTCTTACTGGGAGCAATAAAGACACCATCAAACTGTATTTTGTATTCATCACAAAAAGGTAAATGTTCAAAGAAACGTATCTGAATTGCAAGTACAAAAATTGGGAAGTAAAGGACACTTGTGTGTGTATGAATGTTTTTGACAAGTGATGCTTAAGGTTCAAATTGAATAAAGAATTTAGGAAAATGCTCAACTTTAAGCATATAAACAATTCCACTTAAATCAATTGGAATATTCACATGCTTAAAAAATTGGCACAAGGTGCCCTGTTGGATCTGTGCCTATGCTACAAATTCAGGAAATTATTTAAGCACATGCTTCATTATAAGCATATGCATAAGTCCTATTGACTTAAATGGGAATTAAACATGCTCTTTAAAACACATGCTTAAATACTTTCTGGTATCTGGATTTTATAGTGTAAAATCTATTATGTGCCTTAAAAAGAGTGCAGAAGTAAGTGAGTGGGTCTGTGAATGGCCCATTTATTTAAATAGGCAAGTATATTTTCAATATAATTAATTGCACTAATTATGCTCTAATCATGCACTAATTAATGGGTTAATTTCCACATTGTAATAATTATGAATTAATTAAAATAATTTTATTTCCTATTCTTTGTTGCCTTTTTTCTAAATGTCTAATAAACGAGGGATACATTTGAATGTGAATATATTTATCAGAGGTTTTCTTTTTTATTTTTAAAAAGTTTCCTCAATATTAAAGCATTGCAACAGTAAAAGTTAACCCCCATAAAAAAAATCCATAAAACCTATGACCAAATAAACCACAAAAATATTTTTAAAATGGAAGACAGTGTGTTTTGCAAAAACGTATTAGCTATCGCTGATTGACTAAACTAGTCGTTGGGGTAGAAAGTATCTTATTCTAAGGAGAGAGAATTCTGAATTTAATTTACATCTCACAGTCCAAGTGTAAGTGAAAGTATTTGCTCAAAATGCCAGTTATCACATATCTTTTGATAATATGCAGTTTAGCTATATGTCCTGTTAATAGGACATCCAGGTAAAGATTAATATGACAAATCATAATATCTGTCAGGAAATAAAAAGAATTTTGAGAAAAAACATAGTTAATAGTTTAAATTAACAATATTTTCTCAGCATCAGCACTAGACACAAGCCTTCAATTTCTATTAATATTCTTTACAGTTAGTGTCAAAGTAGTACCTTTAAAATTTGGCCACCATTGTCCACAATGTGCATCATCACTTCCACATTTCTGGCCACACTTTTTCCTCCTTTTTCAAATTCTCCTCTTTCTATAGTGATGTATAAATCGTTCCTCATTTCACCTATAGAAAGAAAACATAAAACCCAAACGTATAAGAGGCAATGCAAACAATATCAATACAGCCTGAATTTTGTGGGAAGGAAGTGGAGATGCAAATTCTTTTAAGCGTACGTTTCAAAGTAAAAGCCAGTCTGGCTTTGGCTGTCTCTAGGGATGAGATTTTTAGAGCTGTTTAGGAGCAAATGGACATAACTCTAAGTGAAACTGTGTCAACAAGGGGTCACAACAATGAGTAATAGACTTTAGGAACTTCCTCTTCAAGTCTCACCTCTAGGTTTAGTAGAAGACAAATTGAGGTTACACCCCTATATCAAATGGAAGCCAAACTGCAAAATAAAGTTAGATATGTTCCATAATTTGAATATCACCTCCCTCCCCTTGAGTATTACATTAGATGTTGATTAAACCCTGATTGACAATTAGGCACAATACTTCAGAGGGTCAGTTTATTTAAAGTTTACTTTAATCTGGCCAATTCACCATGCCTGGTAGATTAATCAAACAAAGGTTGCTCTATAAGAAAAATAAGAGCTCTCACTGTGGCAATATGAACATCTGGATCTTAATGGACAGAGGTAATACATCAAGACCTGAAAGATTCACAGCACTGATTGCAAGGGAACTTGATAGATACAGCATTAATATACTTCTTTCAGGAAAACCAAATTTGCAGATGAAGACTCCATAAAGGAATTAGAAGATAGCTACAGTGTCTTTTAGAAAGAAAAACCAGCAGAGGAAGACAGAAATTATGGCACTGGTTTTGCCATTAAAAACAGCTTCCTGAAATAACTGAAAGACTTACCTGTGGGCAAAAAGAAACACCTAGGGCTCTATGAATTCCCTTGGAATTTCCTGCTTATGCTCCAACCAAGAAAGGTTCAGAAGGACTAAAAGAACAGTTCTATTCTGATTTGGATGTCACAATCAAGTCTACACCCAGTGAACGCAAACTCATACTTTTGGGAGACTTTATTGCCGGAACTGGAAAAGACAGTGTAGAATTCAACCGGTCTAATAAAGAACAATGGGATCAGAAAATGATCAGCAATGGTCTCCTCCTACTCAGGAAGTGTAGTGAGCATGAGCTCATTATTACCAACACAATCTTTAGGCAACCTGACAAATATAAAACTTCATGGATGCATCTGAGATCAAAGCACTAGCACTTGATTAACTATGACATTATATAGCAAAGAGACATCAGGGACATGAAGATGATTAGAGCAATGTGAGGAGCAAACTGTTGGACTGATCACAGGATGATCAGAGCCATTTAATTTACATGTGGTTTCCACTCAGCGAAACAACATCAAACAGATCAAACCAAAATTAAACATAGCAAAGTTGAGACAGTCATTTCATCAAGAAGAACTAACGGAAAACTGAAAGGAAAAAATGTGATAGCATTACATCATCACCCAAAAACACACTCAAAAAGTGGAATATACTGAAATCAGCCATCCTCCAAGCAACAGAAGAAATTTTAGACAAATATCAAAGATGGCTCCAGGATTGTTTTGATGCAAATGATCATGAAATGAAAAATATTCTCAAGAAAAAGAATCTTCAAGGAAAATGAATTTATGTCTTGGCAAAATGACAAGGAATCAACATCAAAACAAAGATAAATTCAAGCACCTGCAAGTCATGGCTCAAAACCAGGTTTGTGTTCTACAGGATAATGGGTGGGAAAAGAAAGCAGGAGAAATACAACATTATGCCAGTACTAACAACAGAAAGTTGTTTTATAATTCCCTGAAGGCCATTTATAGGTCATCAAAATCAGGACCAGCTCCACTGAAGTGTTCAGATGGATCTACCTTAATAAGGACAAGACAAGCAACTTTGAATGAAACTTTGAATGATGAGTGCCACTTTACTGAGCTACTCAACCTTCCCTCTACTGTCAAATCTACAGGTGCTAAGGTAACTAACCCAGCACTTCATGCCAGAAGAAAGCGCAAAGTTACCTGCTGCTGAACAAGTGCAAAAAGCTGTGAACAAATGAAGACAGGTAAAATCAGCAGGTAAAGAGAGCACACCAGGTGAAATCTTTAAACTTGCAGGCCTCCAAACTGTCAACTACCTATAAGAAATTATTAAGGCTATCTGGGAAACTGAAAAAATTCCTCAGGATATTTAAAGATGCATTCATAATTGCACTATACAAAAATAAAGGCAACAAATCTGACTCTAACAATTATCTGGCTATCTTCCCTGCTATCAGTAGGTGGTAAAATCCAGTAGGTGGCAAAAGCCTGAATTGGCTTGTTGAAACAGTAGAAGAGAGTTCGTCTAGAGACCCAATGTGGATTAGGACCAGGTTGGAGCACCACAGATATGGTTTTTGTTGTGAGATTGATTCAGGAAAAATGAATTGAACAAAATATAGAACTATATTCTGTCTTCATTGATTTAAAAAAAGAAATCAACACTTTTTGCAGAAATTGCCTCTGAAAAATTCTAGAGAAGTTTGTCTGTCCCACCAAATTTGTTAAAATCATACGCCAATTCCACAAAGACCCAACTGGTCAAGTACCTTCAGATGGTGGTCTTGCTAAACCATTCTTCATAACTAATGGAGTGAAACAAGGATTTGGGCTGGCACCAGTCCTCTTTGGTCTCTTCTTTGAAGCCATTCTGAATTACACAACTGACAGTCTTCAAAAGGATATCTACGTAAGGTACAGAGCTGATGAAAAACTCTTCTATCTCCAAAGGCATACTGCACAGACAAAAGTCCTAAAGGAACTCATATGTTAAGCCCTTTTTGCAGATGACTGTGCTCTACTTAGTCATAGTGAAGGTGACCTACAGCTTATCCTTGACAGGTTCTCAGATGCAACTAAACAGTTTTTCTCACCATCAGCATGGAAGAAATTGAACTCTTCTAGCCAGCCCCATCAACCACTACCATTGAGCCAAATATCACCACTGATGGTGTAAAACTAAAGAATGTCAATCACTTTACATTGCTTGGCAGTATCATCTAAAGTGATGGTTCCCTGGATCAAGAAGTATCAAACAGAATACAGAAAACCAGGCTTTCAGAAGACTTTGGCATAGAATAGTCAACCAGAATACCATCAAACTGTCAACAAGACTGATGCTATATAATGTAACAGTGATAATATTATTTTTATATGGGTATGAAACTTGGACAGTTTATCACAGAAACATCAAGCAACTCAAAAAAATTCACATGCATTGTCCTCACTCTATTCTGAAGGTTTGCTGGCAAGATAAAATGTCAAACATTCACATCCTTAGAAGCGCTAAACAACAAGCATTGAAGCTCAGTTTAGATTGGCAGGTCATGTTATCAGAATGGGTGATGACAGACTCCCCAAAAAAGTGCTCTTGGCAAGCTGAAACTCAGAAACTTTATTGCGTCTACTTTTAAATTTTTCTAGAAATGATAACACAGGATATCAACTGACAGAAATGTGTGACATGTAGGGTCCCTGTGTGGCACATGTTTTTTTTACACCCAGGATCAGTTCTAGTCTCTCACTCTGAAGAGCTTTAATTCAGAGAAAATATAAATACATAAATATTTAAATATTAAATTAATATGTAATAAGTATAAATAAATAAATAAATATTAATAAATGCTTTTCTGTAATGAAAAAAGATTATTTGCAAGAGAAGACTTTTGGCATGGAAGTGGGAGCTATGGATACATCTCCTTCAAAGACCAACTTGATTCTAGATGCATCTGTTGTAAATTCAGCAGTTCCTCTTCATAAACAGTTGTGCACATTTTTTATGTGGTCTCCATAAAAACACAGACCACCAAGTTGCAGAAAGTTTAGGTTGAAACCACAGACTTCCTCCTGGTTCTATGTTGTAAACTGTGCAGAAGTTTGATGCAAAACAAGAAAGCAGTTCTGCAATGCTCAAAAGCTTTACAAACTTTCGTGAAGTTTTCAACACCATGGTCCAAGCTTCAGGTTTTAACAAAATTCCAAACCAAGACATTTTTGTTGCCTACAAAGCTCTAATTGCAGTGAAGAAGTGACAAAGAAGGAGGATGTGCCCTTCATAATATTAACTTGCTACCAGCTGAATGAGCCACAGCAGACTTTAATGGGGCACAGAGTTGGATAATTTAGACAATACACTTCCTGACTTCAATTCAGCCAGGAAACTTTACCCTGTTTTTTGAAGTCTCAGATAAACCAAGTCATCTGGGTCACCTTACTGGAGAAAACATGGAATTTTTAACAGTATTATCCAACTGTAATTAAAACATTGAAAAACGTATGACTCTCACGCTATAGGAGGAATAATGTGGCTTTATAAGGAAAACAATAGGTAGAAAAAGCAGGGTAGAAATGAGTCTCACAGGAGGATAAATCTATAGAATGGAAGCTATGCTTAAATACTATATAAAACAAATATACACTTAATGTCAGGCAGATAAAACAGCAAGCTGCTATTTACAAAGCCAGTATCAAATCTGATACTGCACTATAATGCAACACTTTTGATGCTTTTATTACATCATAGCCTATTTTATTTATATTAAATACCTTTAGATGATACAGTTAGTTCAAGAAAACACATATATACCTAGTAGATATAACGGTACTAGGATGCTACAATACACAAAGCCAAGCTCTCAAGAAATCTTTAGCACCTTCTATATAAGAGGATATATTATACACAAAAAATTAGGTTAAAGGAATGCTAAAGTTGTAAAGTCAAGCACTCCCAAATTAGTAAATGTTAGAATTAAGATTATGTGTTCAACCTTAATTTGTCTCTCTTGAGTGTATGCGTTACTATACAGTTTTAATTACATGATCACATACTATTTTTTCCATAGGACCACTGCCTCATTCAGTGCAGAGGTCAGATGGTCGTCTGGGGACAAATCAGGGCTGAGTAATAAGGAAGGAAGTTGAAACCAGGAGCAGCAACAGCAGAGATGAAGCATGATCAGTACAAATGGAATTTTCAGAGAATTTAGCTGCCAAACCAATAAGTATCTGAGCGTGTGTAAGGGAAGATTTCTCAAAGGCTCATTACTTGGCTAAATCTGATCAGATTTTCACAGCAACAGAAAAAAGGATGTCCTCGGAACCAGAGGCAATTCTTCCTGCCAAATTTCAAGTCCCATACTTCAAAGCTTAGATACACTAGAGCTTCTCGATGAAACATTGCAAAAGGTGGGTTTTTTCTGTTTGTTTTTAACATGGGCAAAACAATGTATTTCTCCTTAATCTCATTCTTGGAAATGGCTGAAGCCCTTTGGTGAAGCTTTAAAAAAAAAAAAAAAAAAGTCAGCCTGAGGCAGACACCCAGCATGGTGAATTTTAGCCCAATCAGTTAAAATTTAGCAAATTTATAAGCAATTAAAATCAGGATCTTCTAATGGGTAGTGTCAGGCAACTTTAAGTATAGGTGGCATGACCAGCTCTGCCTATTATATACATATTTGGTATAAAAAAATACAAACACATATGTGCCTTGCTCATCTCATCAAAAAATTGTGTCTGTTTAGATAACATTTGCCAGTTATCATAAACTCCAGTGCAACACAGCTGGATTGCAATGGCCCACCATTAAGGGTTTTGATGTAGGAGAGACTCTGTGGAAAGGGTGGGTATAAGCAAGTATATATCAACAGGGTCACTAACAGAATCTTGTGAAGCCAAAGACCCAGGGTCTCCTCACCAGCCACACAGCTACAGCAGGGCTAAGAGCTGCTTCTGTGTGTGGGTGTGGAACAATGAGATGAGAGTCAATGGCAGTTATGGAAGACAGTTTTGGCTTGTGATGTCGTGCCAGTCATTGTAAAAAGACAGAGGCAACACGGTTGTTTCCTGGGGCAGGACATAGGTGAAAAGCCTGAGGTTTGTGCCAAAGGGAGTTTGCTGTTTGCTACCACTCCTGTTTCAGAAAATAAACAGATTCTACAAAGAAAGTACTGTGACTCTGTGTCACCAAATAGGCAACTGGCCTGCAAAGCCCTGAAAATCTGAAACCACTTGGCCAAAAGGCAACAGTATATTATTTTTCCCTTTCTTCTGTTAAATATATTTTTAAAACTAAAACAAAACCTAAACACTAAAACTTACAGATCTGAACCTCCTCACATGGACTTCTACTGGGAGTTGTGGAGTTAAATCTCCATGCAAATTTTGAAACTACTGAAGTTATGAGATGCCAGCTTAAATTAACAAAAGGCAGGAAAACAGCAATAATATGGTCTATGATTCAGCCTACTTTCCCATGGATTCTGAGTATTTGCTGCACATACTGTAGAGCCATTTGCTCTTTTAAGTGAATTTTATTGTATGTGAAAGGTGCTGAATTGAAAGGACTGGAGAATTAAGTCAGAACTTGTACAATACAGCACAGCATAGGCTGTGGCAGTGTCTGCTGCTCCACATGGTCCTGCAAATGTATGTCAACCTTGATGTGGAGAAAACATCTCCAGAGTTTGGTTGACAGGCTGAGAAAAATCTTATTGCCCAGAAGCCTGGGGCAAGTACAAGTGGTATCTGGCCAAGCAAAAGTGTTGGGTTTCCTGCCTGCCTAACAAGAGGATACAGGAGCCTGGAGGCCATCTTAATGACATCAAATAAGATAGCATTGACCAGCTAGTCAAAGGAAAAAGTGTCCAAAGGGGCTGAGTGGGAGTGGAGCAAATAGTACAGGTTGCAGCAGTCCACAAAAAACATGACAACGGCTAGGCTGCTGGTATACTGAGACAACTGCCTAACACGTTGACCAATATTGTCTCAGTGTTTTTCTGTACTCCTCTGTCAACCTGTTTATATCCATCCCTTGTCTCTTGTCTTAGAGTGTAAGCTGTCTGGGGCAAGGACCATCTTTCTACTCTGTGTTTGTACAATGCCTAGCACACTGAGGTCCTGGTCCATAACTAAGGCACCTAGGTGCTACAAAATGAATATAATAGTAAGTCATAGTGGGAAGAGAAACAGCTGACTAGGGAAGCAGAATTCACCATCAGTCAGAAGAGAAGGGGATATGCCCAGCTGATCTCAGCCACACATGCAATGGCTTGGGAGGAAGGGTTGGGACCAAGGTTGAAGTGCACAGCTGAGGTCAATTTGAATGTGGTAACTGTTGGTGCTCTAATCAAATATTGGTCATGCTCTGTATTAAGGGTTCATTTATAAAGGGTTAATCAATGTTTGCTAGATGTTATAGGTATGTTACAGACACCAGCAATATGCGTTATTGAGAGTTATAAGCACAGCAGAAAAAGGTGTTACAGATTATTATACGTCATAGTTGTAAACAGCCTATATTGACTTTTTGGCCTCTATAGCAATCTGTGGCATTCAATTAACCTTTTATTAAAACATCTATTAATCATTTATTAACAGTTTATAAATAGAACTTTAATATAAAGTCTGACCCAAATGTCTGTTATAATTGGGTAGAGGGAGGGATTGGTTGGGGGGTTTTCTGCTACAGGGAGGTAGTGCAAAGACAGGTATTTTTGACAGTACAGCAAGCAATCATTTTAACTTTCCAGCCAAGCCAGAACAGCCTGCACAGTGACTTTTACAGTCTTGCAAACTTACTGTAACAGGACGGTATTTGACTTTATTTGAAGATGGGGAGCTATAAACTATAAGCTGCAATCAAAGTCCAAACATAGGGTTTTTTTTGCTAGAAAGGGAAAAGACAGTTTAAGTTCTAACCATATTGGAGAAAGCTTTCTAGTGAAATAAACTACAATTTGATTACTCGCTATTGGTGCCAAACACAAGCTGATTGTATTTTATGCGGGAGATGGCCTCTTCCTGACACTTTGTTATGGCTTTGCAATTATGAATGCAGCTGCAGCTGCCAAGGCCAGTTTAGTTTTCAAATAAATCCTTGACCTATCCAGTATTTTAAACACATTTGTATAAAAACGACTCTCACAGAGACTGGATTGATTTTTAATAGTAAACTCCTCCAAACCTACACATTTTTCTATGACGAATTTGCTAAAATAAACCAACTACTAGTAAGCCTGAACCAGTAGAAGGTAATTCTGGGTCAAGTTTGCATAAATCACATGGCACAGAATACAATTATAAGAAATATGAGACACTTAGATGCTCTTTTTAAGAATTTAGGGAAAGCTAAATATCTATAGTTTTAATACCAGAAATATGCAATGTTTTGTGCAATCTCCAGAATGCATGAAGAGCTTTTTGATAAAGGGGGCCCTTTTGGAAGTTAGCTTTGGAATTCTAAGACCTTTCAAACTGATTCCCTATATGTACATGATCACTCTGCGGCAGTGCAAGTACATAAGCAGAAAGAGTATAATTTTATCCACAAGAAGCTTCTACTAGTAATATTGGATCACTCTATAAAATACAACATAAGGAAATGACAAAGGTTTTTTATACTGTTTTTTGAACACCACTTAAACAGCTGTTAAACAATAGGATTTCAGTTTGAGAGGCTTTGAAACACTTTGCAACTTGAAGGCCAAAAATGGCCTTAATTTTAGACCAAATTATACAAACCACTAAAGGAGCAAAAGACTGTACAGAATCATCCTCAAAACCGCTTAGAGAAATGTCTCAGAAATGCATACAGAAAAGCTAGGTTTACTTCTGTTCTTATTGATGGATCTAGTGACAGATTCTAGATGAGAAAGAATTGGTGCACATAAGATTAGTAAAGCAAAGGAAACCTTGTATTGTCTTTACTGACACAGTAGACTTGCCATCTGGGACAGCTGATGGTCTCTCATAAGGAACAGAGACATCTTAAAGAATTACAGGGAACAAGACATAACAGCTCAAATTAAAACTGTTTGGGCCTACATTTAGATGGTGCAGCAATGAATACAGGCTGTTTAAATGATGTGTAAGTTACGTTTAGGCAAGCTAATCCTCATTGTGTCAGGAACAGCATTAGCCACAACCTTGAGCTTTGTATTTTAAATATCAGAAAAATATTCTTATCTTAAAATTGGTGAATTTATTTTGAAAGATATTGTCAAACTAAACCAATTAAGTCCCAAAAGACTATGGTAATGTTGAGCTCTTGCTGTTGCATGTGAGGCAGAGTTTATTTGTTTTTTCAGGTTTAAAGCTAGGGTTGCCAATCCAGCCAGAGCACTGAAGACAATAATACAAAAATATAGATCAAATGAGTCATTTGAAGTGGATGAAGAATTTCTAGAACAAACAGAAATATCCAAAACAAGACCTGATATTAATGGGGGACTTTAACTTCCCAGACATCTATTGAAAAAGCAATATGGCAAAACACAAAATTTCCAATAAATTCTTGGAATGTATCAGAGACAATTTTTTGTTTCAGAAAATGGAGGAAGTAACCAGGAGGACAGCCATTTTAGACTTGATTCTGACCAAAAGGGAGGAATTGCTTGCAAATCTGAAGGCAGAAGGCAATTTGAGTGAAAGTGATCAGGAAATGAAAGATTTAATGATTCTAAGAAAAGAAAGGAGAGCAGCAGAATAAGGTCAATGGATTTCTAAAAAGCAGACTTTACCGAACTCAGATAACAAGTAGGTAAGGTCCTATGGGAAGACAATCTAACAAAAAAAGGGAATTCAAGAGAGCTGGCAATTTCTCAAGAAGACAATATTAAAGGCGCAGCTACAAATAACCCCAATGCGAAGGAAAGACAGAAAGAAGAGTAAGAATCTAACATGGCTGCATCAGGAGCTCTTTAATGACTTGAAAAATCAAAAAAGAATCCAATAAAATATGGAAACATGGATGAATTGCTAAGGAATACACAAAAATAACAGGGAGAAAATCAGAAAGGCTAAGACACAGAACAAGTTACACTTAGCATAGGACATAAAAGGCAATATGAAGAGGTTCTTTAAATACATTAGGAGCAAGAGAAAGATGAAGGAAAGTGTAGGTCCTCTACTTAGCAGAGAAGGAGAGCTAATAACTGAAAACATCAAAACGGCTGAGGTGTTTAATGCCTATTTTGCTACAGCCTTCACTAAAAAAGATTAATTGTGACTAGATACAACACAATTAATACTAATAACAATAGGAAAGGATCGTAAGACAAAATAGGGAAAGAACAAAATAAAGAATATTTAAATCAATTAGATGTATTCAAGTTGGCAGGGCCAAATGAAATTCAACATAGGCTGCTTAAGGAACTAGCTGAACTATTAGCATTATCTGTTTGCAATTAATATTAATTAATTTAATTATTAATTAATATTAAATTAATTAATTTAGCAAAAATAACTGTTCACTGTTATTAAATTACAGTTATAAATTAAAAATAACTAATTTAATTATTTATATTCATTAATGTGAATATTAATTCATTTGCAAGAAATAACTTAGCAATTATCTTCGAGAATTCATGGAGGATGGGTGAAGTCCCAGAGGAATGGAAAAGGGCAAACATAGTATCCATTTTTTAAAAGGGGTTCAAAGAGGACCTGAGAAATTATAGACCAGTCAGCCTAACTTTGATACCCGGAAAGATACTAGAACAAATTATTAAACAATCTATTTGTAAGCACCTAAAGAATAATAAGATTATAAGGAATAGCCAGCATGGATTTCTCAAGAACATATCATGCCAATTTAATTTCCTTCTTTGACAGGGTTACTGGGCTAATGGATAAAAGGTAAGTTGTAGATGTGGTACTTTTTTATTTTAGTAAGTCTTTTACCCCATGACATTTTCATAAGCAAACTAGGAAAATGTGATCTAGATGAAATTACTATAAATGGGTGCACAACTGGTTGAAAGATCGTACTCAAAGAGTAGTTTGTTGTTAAACTGGCAGGGCATAGTTAGTGGGGTCAGTTCTGTGTTTGGTACTATGCAACATTTTCATTAATGACACGGATAATGGAGTGGAGACTACTTAAAAAATGTATGGATGGCACCAACTTGGGAGAGGTTGCAAGCACTTTGGAGGACAGATTTAGAATTCAAAATTATCTTTACAGATTGGAGAATCGGTCTGAATTCAACAGGATGAAATTCAGTAAAGAAAAGTGCAAAGTACTCCACTTAGGAAGGAAAAATCAAAGGCACAACTACAAAATAGGGAATTTAATGGAGAATTCAAAATAGGTAATTCATGGCTAGGTGGCAGAACCTCTGAAAAGCATCTGGGTATTATAGTAGATCACAAATTGAATATAAGTCAACAGCATGATGCAGTTGTGAAAAAGACTAATATCATTCTGGGGTGTATTAACAGAAGTGTTGTATGTGAGACATGGGAGGTAATTGTTCCACTCTATTCAGCACTGGTGAGGCCTCAGTTAGAGTACTGTGTCCAGCTCTGGGAAGCACACTTTAGGAAATATCTGGACAAACTGGAGAGCAAAAAAAAAAAAGCGATAAAAGGTTTAGAAAACTGACGTATGAGGAAAGGTTAAAAAACTAGGCATGTTTGGCTTTGAAAAAAGAAGATTGAGGGGAAATTGGATAGTCTTCAAATATGTAAAGGGCAATTATAAAGAGGATAGTGAACAACTGTTCTCCATGTCCACTGAAGATAGGGCAAGGGATTCAATCTGCAGCATAAGAGATTAGGTTAGATGTTGTGAAAAACTTTCTAACTATAAGGATTGTTAAGATCTTCAATTGACATCCAAGAGAAGTTGTGGAATCCCCAAAACTACAGGTTGTTAAAACCAAATTGGACAAGTACCTGTCAAAGATGGTCCAGGTTAACTTAATCCTGGCCTTAGTGCAAGGGGCTCAATTTGATGACTTCAAGGTCCTTTATACCCCTACATTTCTATGATTTGGCTGCCAATCACACGGATCGTATTGCAGAGCTGGAGCTAATGTAGTCTGATAGATGGACAACTCCAAGGAGCCCAAGACAGGCAAACATGGGTGCACACTGCATTTCAGGAATAATGTAATTACTATTGTGAGTGAAGTCTCGCTTTTCAAGGAGAGGATTTCTTGCTGCTTTTGGCTTTGCAAAAGACAGGAAGTGTTGGAACACAGAAGTGAAATTATTCTTGTCCCTTATGTCTGAAAATGTATTGTTAAGACTAGGAGATTTGAATGTGTAAACATTTTGGGAGCTTTAGAAGCAAGGCTGAAGAAAAATCATATCTATCTGCATGAAGCTGCCAGCAAATGTATAGATGCAGATTTGCAAGGCTATGACAACCACCACTCACATGTTTTCAGTGCTTTCACGTCACATAGTGACCAAGCAAAAAAGTTATTTCATTATGGCAGTGTAAAAACTGATGATCTGCTAAAACTCTTTACACAGCTACTGATCAATTATTTATTATTATTAGGCGCTAGATGTCCTGAGGTGCTACAAGTCCTAAGACTGGAACCGCACTGTGTTAGGTGGTGAATATACAAATAGTAAGAAATGGTCCCTGCCTTGAACAGCTTACTAGGTAAAACAGACAAAGGGATAAAACAAAACAGAGTGATAACTGGCAAAACTCAGGTCAGATCAACTTGGTTTTTTTCTGTTTTTGTTTAGGAGTTTTTAAATGTATTAAGGAGGCAGGGCTGGGAGGAAAAGTGGTAGAGATGAATCAGTTATAATTAAATTAAACTTTACACTAATTACTAACACCTTAATTTCTATATAGCATTATTGTTAATATTTCAATTCACAAAAGAAAGGATTAAAACAATAATGTGCATGTTAAAACTCCTGAAATGTCACTGACCTTTGGTAACTGCACTGATTTGTTATTAGCTAGGATTTAGTGTGTTCTGCTCTTTCAACCAAAGACAAGAACATGGATAACTAGACTCCTTTTTTAGGTACCTAATTATCCATTTTCGTTTGAATAAAGTAACCTGCAATTTCAGTCTTGCAGAAGCTATCAGTCATCTCTGAAAAACAGCTCCTCAGATCAAATTTGCCTAAGCTAAACCCATGGCATATAAGAGATGTGCTCACACCTTAAAACATTTTGACATATGTTACCCTCTACATTCCATTTTGAAAGAACTCCTGACTCAATAGTTGTGTAATTTTGTGTCATTCATCATTTTAACTAACAGACTTAAAACAAAAGTCAAGCAAAGTGGGGTAAAAGATTTACAAAGAAATAATAATAAAAATAAAAAATCCATGAGCCACAATTAATTAAATAATAAACTAATTACAATTATACAATTAACAATTATAATTAAATTATACATATATTTTCCAGGACAGGTCAAAATTGGTATAGCGCTTTTCACCAGATTTCACAAAAGTTTTCATAAATTGATTCTGAAATAGCTTTCAAGTCCTTGAAATTTCATTTGCAACAGGATTTTGAGAGAGAAAGTTTTTTTGCATGATGATTTACAACATTCTGTTCTAGCTTTAAATTCTGTTATTTTGTCTATGCTATCTTGTGCTGTCTTTAGGAGAAAGAAGATTGCCAGACTGCTTCTACCTCCAGTCCTCTGGGACTCTTAGAGAAACACACCTGGCAATGCCTTCCTGTAATCCTGGATGCAACTGAGTTTAGGACATCTGGCTAAATGAATTTGCCTCCCACACACAGGCTACTCCTCCACTCCAACTGCAGAAGCAGTGAAGTGAAACCAACCAGCTCTCAGAAACATTGTTTAATTTCACTTTGCAGCCCTTCTCTACTCCACTCTCCAGACTCACAATCTGTAATGGAAGCCAAGCTGCAATTAACAAATTCTCTGAGCACTCCACTTTTCTAACCCCTTTCTCAGCCCACTGCTCTCACTACCCTGTCTCCTAATGCACCAAGCAAATTAACACAGCAGGGGCCGAAGAAAGTGAGCGTGAGCAAGAGCGAGAGCTAGAGCGGGTGTGTGTGTGTGTGTTTGTGAGAGAGAAACAATTTTATGCATCCAAACTGAGACCATCTTATGTATCTCTCCTCCAGTCCTTCCCCCCCAACACACACACTAAGATTTGCACAAATGGTAGCTCTTCTGGCAGAACTGAAGATTTTAAAAAGGAATTAGAGCAGGATTTTGAATGCAGAAGATATTCTCCTGAGATTATAATAGTTTTACGGATGTTGGAATTTCAGGCTGGTTTTACTTGACAATATTCTTTTAAACTCATTTCTGGGTACCTAATGCAATCAGACAACGTTACTAGCAAAGGTAAAAAAAATTAACTTACTTTTGTAGTCTTGGCAACTAGAAAAAGAAACAAAAATATATAGAAAAAGTAGGGAGGTCCGAGTCCTCTAATGTGGAAGGTGAAAGAGGTTGGAAAAATTCAGAGCATTTCTTCATGGAAGAATACACAAGAGTATTTTGTTTCTCACTGCATGCATATTTATTTAATAAAAGTAATAAAAATAAACATTTTATTAAGTAAATAATATACAAGCAGGTACAAAGAGGTAAATACTCAACATGAAGAGCAGGGAATTAACTCCTCAGCTCTCAGTAGAATTACTTTTAAAATCACCGGAGCTCTTGTATTCTAAGCATCATCTAAGAGTGCATTTTTCCCCCTCAAAGGCATAAATTATTGAAAATAACAATTTATGAAGAAAGTGCTTCCTGCTTCATCTATCACAGGCTCTGAGGTTATTTTCATAACAACTACATAACCAACGAACCTCTACATACAGCATTTTTTAAAATTCTATAGAAAGGGGGAGCAATGTTGAGTGGAGGAAGGGATTTATTGGAAGATGAGTTGCTACACATTAACAGAGCAAGGAATAGATGTAGAAGCACCCAGAAAAAAAGCCAAAGTGGAGTTGGTAGTTATGGAGTCAATAGCTTCTTGAAAAAGTGAACTGTGAGGAAGCTGAGAGAGACATAACACAGATAGTTGAAAGGGTAATACTATGCCAAATGAAGTTCAATGTTCGTAATGTGAAGTTATGCACACTGCGGGGGGAGGCGGGGTAATTTACACATATCCCTTATACGGTTCTAAATTAACTTTAAGAAAGGGAGTGGTGTGTCAGTGTACACAACTCAATGAAGACTTCAGCAAAGTGTGCAGCTGTGGTCAAAAAAGCAAACAAGATTTTAAGATGCATAAGGAATGAGATGGAGAATATGGGAGAAAATATAATGGTATTATATAAATCAACGGTGCATCTCCAATGCTGTGTGTAGTACTGGTCACCCCAACTCAGAAAAAATATCACAGAATTAGAGAGGGTTTAGAAAAAGGCAGTGAGAATATTAGGGGCAAGGAAAACCTCTTGGATGAATAAAGATTGAAAAGATTAGGACTGTTTTCCTTAGAAAGGAGATGAATAAGAGGGGACATAAGAAAAGTATATAAAATAAGGAATGGTATAGAGAAAGTAGACCGAGAGGTTCTGTTCTTGCTGTCTTATGAACATAGAAAAAAAGGCACACAGTGAAATATTAAGAGGTGACAAATTCAGGACTGATAAAAAGGAAATACTTGTTCATACATGATTAGAAAGTAGAATTCCTTCTCACAGGAAGTCATTGAGGTCAAAAATTTAGCAACAGATAAAAAAATAAAAAAAGGAGTGGACAAGAATATTCAGAATTATAGTTAATGCTAACAAAAAGGGGATGTTAAATTTTATGTTTCAGGGTTTAAGTCTCTCTCTCACTATTAGAGATCAGGATGAGACCTAACATGGGGACAAATTATCCCACATCTGTCTATTATGTGTTTCTTAAACCTTCCTCTGAACATCTGTTACAGGGCACTGTCAGAGACAAGATACTGGACTAGATGGACTCTGGGTCTGATCCAGTCTGGCAATTCCTATGAAGCCAACACAGAAAGCCAATGTTAAGGAGTGCTGCATTTTTTATACGTCCTCATTCCAAGAACCGAGCCAAGCGCAGCACATGAAGGGAAGTTCACTGTGAGCTTAGCTGAAAGAGGTGATAATATAAGCAGAATGTGGATGCTCTCTTGCACTGATCTCAAATCTTGATTTCAGTCCTCGATGCCTGGGTGGATATGATCCTGGGAACCCCTCAATGCCAACCAGCAGAGGGCTCCCACATAGTGTGACTCACATCAGGCTTGACACCCTCATTACCCCAATACAGTGTTATCATAATATATATCCTTACAGTGTCATTTAAGGTATCACATGTAAACTGGTGACATGCTGGTCCCAAAAATCACTGTGTGATGCATATACAGATCTGTACAAAGAGTTATAGATGTGTGCTGGAAATATGTTCTTAAAATGTGTTTCGGAGGCAGAGCATTAACCCCGCCTTCCCTAGACAAAGGAATGTGTACTTACATGTCTGATTGGTTTGGCTACAGGCAGAGGACAACAGACTTACATTCACATACAAGGTAAACAAATCCATCAAGCTAAATGAGCAGCAAATAAGACCATTTATAACAATCATACCGGGAGACAGAATCTGTGCCCCAGGAAGCATTTCCTGGCTCTTGAGACAGAGACAATGGACTCTGAGTAATATAAGGGGAGTAAAAAAGATCTTTTAGTTATCCTTCACTTTGGGCATGATAGCACTCTCTAAGCCTAAGAAAGCTGGATCCTCTTGGCCTGGAATGCAAGAGCGGCTGAAGACAATGGAAGTGAAGAACTTGCTTGGACAAAGCTTGTAACTTGCTGAAATTAAGTTTTAGTCACTAGAAAGCATGTTTTGTTTTGTTTGTAACCTCACCTGTCTTCTGTTCATACTTAGTATCACTTAAATCTCTGTTCTTTATTAATAAACTCATTCTTGGTTTATTACAAAACCCTCTCAGTGCTGTTTATTAAACTGGAAGGTGAGTCAGCTAGCCAAACAGGCTGGTTGTGCTCTGTCTCTTCAGAGGCAGTGAACTTAATAACTTCTGTGAGTATCCAGTGAGAGAGATTGGGTATCACAGACACTTCCCAGGTAAACATGGGCTCACTGATCATTACCTGCAAGGCAAGGATTAGACTGGCAGGATCCTGGAGTTTGCTGGCAAGGCAGACAAATTGGTGTGCCAGGGAGCTGATACATAGCTTAACAGCAGCAAAACTCTCAATTGTTGAGGCTAAGAAGGGTAACACAAAGGCTCACAATTCTGGGTACCCCCAGCAGTACATCACAGTGGGCCATTGCTTTTTTTATTGCTTCCCTGATGGTGGCATTTGAAATTTCCATTAGTAGGGGGTATAACTGTTATTTGATGATTTTCACCAGCAAGGAAGGGCATGCATCTGCTTCACGGGAGGCAACTCTAATATTTTTCAGTGCTTCTTGAGTTTTGACAAGTGTAATGCAGACAAAGTGTAAGGGATGGGTCTAGTCAGGTCTGATCAGGAATACGCCTTTCTTTCTTGGTTAGTTCTCATTGTATCCAGCAGATTTCTTCAGCAAAGTCGGAGGAAAGAGTTTCACAGCAGGTGATGCTTGGTGCCAATATCTCGACCATGCTATCTGGATTGATCAACTGTGCAGAACAGCTACCAGTCAAGATGGTGCTGTATTGATGGTAGCTCCTATAGCTGACTGTCTTTGTTTTTCCTCCTTTGCTGATGCGGCACAGACTATTAAGTTTTAGTACTGTCAGTGAGCGATTCAGATTCATTTTGTGGTACTGACAGTCTATCTTTCTGTCTGTGCATTTTATCGGCTGAGGCTGTCTGTGAGCAATAATGATCTTCTTGGCTAAGGGTGGAAAGGGGAAGAACGGATAGTTTGTGGCCAAGGTATTGATGGTAGTGAACATTAGTTGATTCTATTGTTGTAGCAACTTGCCAGTGTTTTGGCCTTATAGTTGGAAGGTCTGTCTCCTTAGATGAGTTGAAAACCTAGAGGGTTCAAGAGTTTTCATGGGTGAAACAGCTTTGGCTATTCACTTCCCTTATGGTTCCAATCTTCACTTGGAAGAGGGAGTAGTCAGATCTTGAGAGTGGAACTTCAGTGATATCCCCTATGTTCACACCGACGCTGAAGATAGTATCCAGGCCTGAATGTGTGGGTCTAGAGATGGCCTATGAAATTCCTACTGTTGTCATGTGAGCCAAGAGATCAACTACTAAAATAATGCATGGTCCACTGCAGTGTGTTTTATGGACTTAGTGGAGGTGCTAGAAGGAGAGCTTTTGTCACCCGTAGAAGTTACATATCTATGGAAGTCAGATTTAGTTATTAGATAGTTACTTTAAACTGTGACTCTGTCTGAATTCATGGGGGAAAAAAAGGATGAGCTCAAGGAGGTGAGAGCTTGAAAATCCCTTCTTTGAATGAATTGAGTTTATGGGGAAAGAAAGTATAAATAAATAAATAAATTGCTTTATGTACAGATGCCTCAGACCTGTAACATTATAACCACACAAACCGAGTAACAAGCCAACCATTAACAACAGAGAGAGGTTGAACGCTGCTTACAAGAAGGATCCACAAATCAGATTTTTCTTGCTCTTGTCCCCGCGGTGGGATTTGGATATAGACCGAGACACACTACTGTGGTCATTCCAGCAGTGAAGAGTTCAGGTGACACACTGAAGATTAGAACACTCTATTCTTAGAACCATCTCTGAAGATAGTGGGGAAAGAATGTGTATGTATGTGTGTGGTAGAATAAATGAGTGTAACACATTACACAAAACCTGTACATTGTGATTCAGATGCTGCAAATCAGACTTGTATTCCAGTAATGTGCACTGTACAAAGAGCAAAAAGTTTATAAAAGCTTGTATAGAAGAATACACTGGTGCTTTTACAGCCCAATTTGTTTCACTGAAACAAACAGATATTCAAAAGTCACTTCAAGTACTGTTCAAAATGCCTGGTTTGTTTGTTAATATTAATGTAAATATTTATATATTAAGTAACTGTGGTACTCTGTCTTTGCAGGTGACTTGGAGCTGCTAAGGCCTAAATTCAGGGTTTAAACACAACTACACAGAGTTTAACTCTGCATAATGCTTTCTGAGCAGTCCTGGAAAGAGAACTATGGCGTGTACTTCAGCAAACAGAGACGCAGGAAAGGGCGTGTAGCTGTAGTTATATAGAATCTGTATAACCGGGTTACACATAGTAAATTTTGGAGGAGATTGTCCACAGCATTTCCTTCTCCTGGCCAGCTATAATCTAGTGAGTCACACATGACTTGAATAAGGCTAAAAAATAAATGGCTTTTCCTATCCTTCAGAATCTATCTCCCCATTTCATAAAAAATGTGGGGTTTAAATGTGTTACATATGCACTGGAAAGAGCATACTGTATCCTCCATCTTGTCAGACTTCAGTGTTATAAAAGGCACTGTTTAATAAAAACATGCATAATTGCTTTTAATAGCAAAACCCCCAAAGAGAAAAGGAACAATAAAAAGAGAAAATGAAGGGCAATTATAGTTCAAAAGGCACCAGTAAAGGAAAGGGTTTTCAGATTTGGCATTTTCAATGCAGACACTGCAATCTGTGCTACACAGAGTCTGAGCTACACTGTATACCAAGCCTATTATTTAATGATTCAACTATGATTTGATTATGAGCACTGACTTGAGTTAATTGAGCTTAACAAAATACTAAATTGCCACAAAAAGAAAGGAAACAATAAAATTAATGGATGTTTCCAATATGAAATGACTGTATTCGTTCCCTAATTTATTTCAATTGATCACAGCCTCAGCATTTTTGAAGAAAAGAAGCTGAAAGAGAAAACAAAATTAAAGAAGAGCTTTAAATTTTAAAAAGTCCACAGCATTTGCAGTGACCAATCTTCTGCATACATTTCACTACCTACACTGTACTGATCTGGCTAGCAATGTGGAGCTTGCCATTACTAGAGTACGGTGATTATCGTAGTAAAAGTCTTTATTTATCTTAGTAAAAATCTCATTTATGCCAGTAAAGACAGACAAAAGCTGTGTGATTCCAAAACAGAAGTATGCAGGCAATTATTGAGCTGATGAAACAGCACACTGATATCTATTTATCTATCTATGTATACATAGACAACTTTCAAATGAATCTGCACAATACTTAGCTGTGAAACTGAGCTGTGAAATTTTTCCAGCTACAATACTGCTGCATTATCACATGTTTTTCATAATATGTTAGTACATCACTTTGTCTCTCACCAGGAAGATAAGGAGAAAATCTAAAGAGGAAAGAGTTATTTACAACAATCATAGGCAATGTGACAATGCACAGCAGCAGCTCATTAATCATACATGAACAATGAGCTGTAGATACTTCCCTTACTGGGAATTACTTGTTCTCAGTAAAACTGCATCCACTATGGTCAGTTATATAATTTTAAAAATAATTTATTTATTTTAAATTATAGAACACCCCTCCACACAGACACATCAAATAAATAAAATTAGATAGCAATCCATAATATTTAAATCTGACCCTTCAATTAACACACATGTAAAACTGATATTTAGATTATGGTGTCTGACTCAATTGGTATGTTTTGCTAAATATTGCAATGAAGCTTTCCAAATATTTGCACAACAATCACAAGATTATTTTATTAACTTACAGGTTCTGTACATCCAATTGCTGGATGTTAGGTGATCTGAAATACTGGTCAAGGATGCTGAATGCCAGATGTTTTAACAGGCAGTAAAAGCATAAGAATGGTTACAAACTGCCAGATGTTAGACACCAATTCAGGAAGAATGTGCTTAAATCCCATTGATTTCAAAGGAATTTAAATAGGAGTTTAAGTGCTTTCCTGTTTCAGAATGGATTGAAGCATGTTCTTTCTTGAATTGGGACTTTAATTTGCCTCTAGTTTAACTGTCTAAAAGTGCAATGATACATATTTATGGTAGGCAAAGTAGTCCCTATTAAAAACCCGCAGTGAGTCATGAGGACAATTTATACCACTGTCACATTTCAAGGTTTTTGTCAGCAACAATATCCAAGTAATAATGGTCCAGATCATTATGGTTTTAAGTATGGTTTTCTTTTAAAGAAATACTGGCTATATAACTTCTATTAAACTTTTGAAAAAAATTGATATTTATTTTATACAAACAGCTGATTTTTAGGCTAAGCCAGAGAAAATTGTGGTCAGCATCACTACCAATTATTTTGCTATGTTCTCACCTGCACATTCATATTAATCCTTTACCCAACCTCTCTTAACTCCTGTTTAATTACATGCCTCTTTTGTTAAAATACCATTTAAGTTTAGTAAAAACTTCTGTGCTCCTTTCATCATCAGCATTTGGGCAGCTACTTCTTTGCCCCTTCTTTTTCACCCGATATACATACAAGAGACTGGTAAAACAATCTACCATATGGAAAGTGTCAAACAAGTTACATGAGCCTTTATTTAGAATGACAGCTTTTAACAGCCCCTAAAAATTCCACTGATTATACCTTACTTTATTTAGAGCCTGATTCTCCACTGCATTTCACCTTATTTTGCACCTGCGCAAAGTTGATATTAAACTTGACCAAATCAGATTTTACCAGGCATAGATAGAAGTGACTATTCAAGGTTCAAGGCATGGAAGAGCAGACCATTTTTTAACTTATATTTCATTAATGCAAATACGTCTGTTTTTAAAGACCCAGTGGGTTGACGTTTGAGAATCGTTGAAGTATAACATTTCTTTGGAAAGGAATCCAAAATTAAATGATTTTCAATGTGTCTGTTTGTTATTTCTTTCTTATTTTTCTTTTTAACCTACCAGGCATGATAATATTGGAAAAACCCAACTTCCTTGTTATTGATACCCCATGAGTAAACATGGATGTGTACTCTCTCCTAATTTGTTCAATGTCTCCATGAAACAGTTGAAGAGAAACTGCCAGACCTGAAAAGGAAGAGAAGAAACAAGAGACATAAGAATGGTGTAATGCAACACTATGACTAAAATCCATTCAAACATTTTGTTTCAAACTGAAATGTGATATTAGGTTTTCATAATTCATTATGATCTTTCTAATTCAAAGGTCAATAACTCTAAACCATCTCAGAAGTCGTATGCATTTGGGAAAGGTTAACATAGTACAAGAATCCTCCATGTAGAGAGACAGATAAGCATTAGATAGCAATCAAGCCATACACAAGTAGTAACCAGGTGGCTACCATTGGTCTGTAACTGAGGCAACCACAGTAGCTCAACCCTTAGCCAAACAGACTTAATTAGACCTTAACAAGAATGCACTTATGGGAAATGTCAATTATTAGTAATACTTTTCTGTCACTTAATCTTTTGCTTTATTCCTCAAGCCAATCACCATGTAGTCTTAGAAAAAAATAGATTTCAGTATGCGTCTTAAAGCAGTAAGACAAACGCATGAGTCTACCCTTTGCCAATGGATAGCCACATGTTGGAGAGCCCAAGAAAAGATATGCATATGGGAAAAAAAATTACGGTGCAGAATCACAAAAATACAATCTTGATGCAGGTTCTATATTTCTATAGTACTTCTATAATTAAACCAATTTTTTAAATCACTACATGTCACAAAGGTATTTGAATATTAATCAAAATGAAAAATGTTCTAATCTCAATTTTTTTAAAAAAAGTGACAACATTATTCTTGAAATGCATTAATTGTTTAAGAAAGTACTACACAAAGGTGTAGGAGGGAGAAGAACTACATTATTGCTTGCAATGTCCTGCAAATGTAATAGGAAAGCAGATTCAAACAAAATCCTGTCTTGTTGTCTGATGTAGAGCAAAAGGTATGCTGTTTTGAAGATGGCTTCGTAATGGAAGAATGTGGGAGGCTCAGTGAACACCTGTTATTATATACAGCTACATCACCAGTACACTTCTAATCACAGCAAACCTTGTGAAACTCTTGCTATTAAAACCAAAAACTCAAGGTAAATTAGAAGAATAATGTAAGATAACCAAATCCTACTACTTTTCTCCTTCAACACAATATTGTGCGTTGAACATATTTCAGCTCTCATAAGGGCTAAAGTTACAAACAAGTTTTTTTTTCAGCATGTTTGATTCATTCTAACAAAAGCTCTGTTCTGTGGCTGCTGAAAGACATGGTGCTCAAGAGTTAATGAATGCAAAGTATTACTCCCCTTCCAATGAAATAATGGTTCTCAAAGAGAAGAGTGCTCTCACCTTTGATAATTTCAGCATACAATGTAACTGGAAGCACCAGGCTGAAATGAACAAAAAGGACATGCTTGCCTTTTGGTCATTTCAATGTAATTATTGTGAAAAGTGTCAGGATGATAGAGCTTGTGAGGATTAATCCTCCCTGATCTCAGCAATACTTCAACATATATGTGCCAACCAACACATACAGTTGCAGATAGGGGCAAATGTCCAATCTACATTAGTAAGTGGAAACAAACGGATTAACCTAAAAAGTCATGAAGAACCTTAGAGGATAAAGGAAGCCACAGTAAATAAATATACATAAACATGGCATCAGGGCCATCTTTTTGGGGGAGTAGGAAGAAATTTCCCCCATGATTAGCTTATTTTGTAACTGATCATTTTGTGGTTGTTGCACCATTGCCTACAAAATGTGGTATCAGCTACTATCAGTCAGAATACTGAATTAGATAGGCCACTGGTCTAATCCAGTATGGCAATTTTTACCTTCTTTCTTCTGAAATTTGTTATTTACAACAAAAATGTATTATTTTGATGAAGTGTCAGCTACAGGATGTATAATGCCTTTGGCTAGACAACTTCCATTAATATTTATGCAGTGTTGTTGTAGTCCTGTCAGTCCCAGAGAGACAAGGTGAGTGAGGTAATATATTTTATTGGACCAACTTCTGTTCGTGAGAGAGAAACTTTCAGGCTTACACAAAGCTCTTCTTCAGGTCCGCTCTGTGTAGGCTCGAAAGCTTGTCTCACTCACCAACAGAAACTGGTCCAATAA
The DNA here is from genome assembly GCF_026122565.2 of Emydura macquarii macquarii. Lineage (NCBI taxonomy): Eukaryota > Metazoa > Chordata > Testudines > Chelidae > Emydura > Emydura macquarii. Next base: position 16,322,827 of record NW_027132773.1, read on the forward strand.
AAGATATTATCTCACCCACCTTGTCTCATTAATATTTATGGCAGTTCACTTTGGTATCAATGAGTGACTAACCCCCTTGAGGTAAAAGTGCACTTGCACCTTAGGTTGTTACATTGCGCTAAATAGAAAAAGGTTCATATGAATATGCTCAGCTCACCAATGGGCCTTGTCACTGATTTTGATTTCATTTGTAAACCACCACAACAGACTGAGGACATCCACTCCATGTCTCCCATAGACAACAAAGCTACAGGAATTCGTTGTCTCTGTCAGAGACATTTGTTCTGAACTGTTCTGACATGACCACCTATTTCATATAAGCAACTGAACAATTGTTAAGGGGTGACGGCTTTCAGTTACCATCAATCTAGACCACATGACAAACCATGACCTAGAGATATAAATTTTTAGCTAATTACCAAAACTTCATTCTTTTTATATATTACGAAATATTTCACTATTTTATCAAATTTTTTTTTTAATTACACTGTTTTCTCCCAGGAAACCTAAAAGATATTCACCATAGACCCAGATCACAGAAAGTAGAACAGTACTAAAAATATTCAGCTATTGTACACTGTCTGGTGTCATGTAATGTTGTTATCCTTCCTAAACACTTGAATTTAAAGTTCAAGACCTTGCAACCAATCAGCATTTAAAGATTTCTAGTCTTTCTTTTTCATTTATCTCACAGATTTCCTTGGATAATTCTATTTTGCTCATAAAAATGAGATGTGAAAAACTATCAATGGCAAAAGCTATTTTAACTGGGGGATTGAACTGGTTGTTAAAGGATTGTATATACTGACTTCTGCAAGACAAGACACGTATTAGAGCTCTGTGTTTCACAGCATTCACTGTTTAAATCTGAAAGGATCATCTTCTGATCTACAAAAGCTTAAAGAAACAAACTTTCTAAGGCATCTATCATTTAGACATATACAAAAATATATAATTCAATATTTTTATTTTGCATAGCATCTTTCATATAACCTGTACCCCAAAATACATTAGAATTAAATAATGCAATGGACAGTATATAGACATATAAATCATGTACTGTATAAGGCAAGAGATTTTAAAAACAGTAAAGACATTGTATGGAAAATACATTCAAACATGCAGTCAATGCCAAGAAGAGAAAGAAAAAAATAAGAGGTATAGACAGAAAGGGGAAGAAAAATACGTTTTAAGATAAAATCTGAAAAAGAGAAGAAGAGATGAGTCAGAGAGATACAGGTAGGTCAAATGGAAGAACCTCTCAAGGACAACTCTCAGTAGCAAGCTTATACTAGGGTACTCAGCTGATAGATGAAAAGAGGAAGGAGAAAAAAGAGGAAATATTAGCAAGGTAAGCTATAACACATCCATAGAAGGCAATTTTGAACTAGTTCACTGCAATTAATGCATATGAAGACAGAAGTGACACGAATATGGTGTAAAGGTGGACTGAAGCATTATGCATAGGCTAGAGAGCTGAGACATTTCGGGTACATCTAAACTGCAGCTGGGAGTATGCCTCCCAGTTTGGGAAGGCATGCATCGCTAGCAGGCCCACCAACAGCAATTCTGAGCCCAAGGGCAGAACAGTCCCGTCCCACCTCTTCCAACCCAAACCCTGTCCACAGTCCACCCCTGGTCTGTCCCAATCCTCACCCCCTCCCCTGCTCGCCACTCTGTTCCTCCCCCACTTCAGTCCTCCTCCTCTCTTCTACCCTCCCCCTAGGCGGTGAGCTACAGCCAGGAGAGGCTGAGTGGAGGCAGAAAGGGGGATGAGGGAGGGACGTGACGAGCAGTGGAGGGAGGATGAACAGGGAAGGAGAGGAGGGACACATTCGGCAAGCGACAGCAGGGAAGCTGATCAGGGGAGGAGCGGTGGGGTCATGCGGGGCCTGGGCTGGAGTATGGACAGGGCGGGAGGCGGAAGAGGCCTGGGCCCTTTTAAATTGCTAGGCCTCATGACAATTGCCCTCTTCTCCCGCTCCCCCCATCAACAGAAATGATTGCTAGCTCTTTTCAGGCTACAGCCCTAAAAATAACAGTGGGGATGTTGTGGCATGGACAGCAGCACAGACTAGCTATCCAAGCATAAGCCTCCCCAACCTGGGTCCATACTCCAGTAGCTAGCTTGTGCATGCTCCCAGCCGCAGTGTAGACATACCCTTAGAGGTTAGAGACAACAAATTGCAATAGTCAAGGCAAGAGGACAATAAGGCATGGATGAGGATTTCAGAGGTGAAGTCAAGGCAGTAAGACATATGGGCAACATAGCTGAAAATTGTAATAAGTTAATTTACAAGCACAGGAGAGAAGAGGAGACGTCTCTAAATATTTAACTGAAAAAGTTGAGGACAAAGTCACAGCTTTTAAGACATTCAGAGAAAGGTGAATGAAGGTGTTAGAAGATTATGTAGTATCTGAACTATATATTCCATAACACTAAGGAGAAGAGAAGCAAGATAGAAAAAGCATAGTGGCTGTGATTGAAACTTTGTGATTTCCACAGAGGAGGCATCTTGATACAAAAGTGGAACAAATACCAGGGAGGAGGCATTTTGATTAATATGATGGAAACCGTGACAGGAGGGAAACAAATATTAGCATATACCTCTGGGGGTAATTTAGGAAGATGACTGCTGCACAGTATCCAAAGGACTAGAATTTATGTTTCTGTTATAACTTGATTGTCAGTGAACTCACGCTACCACCTTTTAAAATCTGGGCACCTCGCAGATGTTTGTTTTAGGACATTCACATTTTAAAAGGTTATAACTCTAGTTAATTAAAACAGATCTCAAGTGCTATTCTAGGCATAGTGCAAGAGAACGAGAATCCATCAGTATCTGGAAGAAACAAGATTCTTAACTACAATATGTGCTATAGAGTAGTTTGTTTTCATGATATGGCCAGAGAGAAACTCAAGTTGCAATTGATCAAGATTGCTTTTATGTGGAAGGATTAGAAAGATGAGAAAATATGCTTCTTTGAGAAAGGAAGGTTTAGAGACAGGACAGTAATGTGTCAGACTTCAGGTGAGGTAGGTTACTTAAGAGGAGTGTCGTCAACAGCAGATTTGAAAGAGGTGAGGAAGATACCAGAAGAAAAGGAATGCAGTCATGTTAAGAACATGTGGCATAATAATATGGTAATTCGCCTCTGAAAACTTGACTTTGTTTCTGCCTAAGATCATAAATGCCACGTATCTGCTGGCTTCACATCACTGCCCACTGATCTATGTCCCTATCACCACACACCCCCACCACACAATTATCAGTCAAGTCCAGAGATTCAGTGTTAGTAAAAACTGGAATGAGCCTGTTAGAATTGGAGTGTATTGACAACATGGGTGTTGCAAATTTTACAAAAATCCCTACATTGTGTCTGGGTCTAGCTAGTGTTATCAGTATCTTAGTTAGCAGCCCCCCAAAAAGCACAATATATTTGGCATTCTTTGAAAAATGGTAGCTAAAATGTGCAAAGAAATCAATTAATCTGTCTCCAAACAATTAGTACGATTTTTTAACAATCAAACATTTTTTCCTTAAACAGAATTCTCTTAGGTTTCTATCCTCCTAATATTTAACACACTAGATCTAAATTAAAATCACTCTTACAGTAATCCAGTTGCAAGAGTAACACCAAAAAATAACATTGTATGGAATTGCAAACAGACTGTTTTTTACACCTTTCATTTGCAGTTTCAAGAGATTTCTCCCAATTTACTTGCATTACAATTTACCAAAGATTATTATTTCCATTCAGAACAGAGATGATGTATAAAATTGACAAGCTGCTGAATGAGCATTCTACATTTTTGTTAGGTCTGTCATTTTACATTAGGCTGGCTCTGATACTGCAGTATTGATTCCTGTGTGTAGCTGTGAAGTGGAGAGAAAGGAAAACTGTATTCATTATGCTCAGAGCCTTTCACTTATGTTTGAGCTTTTCTGAATAAAAAGTGTTTACGTTCAAATTCTAGCCACAAGCAACAGAAACTCCTAGATCATATTAAGAAGAGAATACCCAGCAGCTGCTCAGGAAGGTGACATGAAAATCTTGGACAGGTGGCTAACCAGCTCCGTTTGTTTTTTAGAAAGATAATAAAATAAGGCAACTGTCGAAACAAAGCTATCAAAGGATTTTAAAGTAACTCTGAAAGCACACCGGTGTTTGCATTTCTAGCAATGTTTAAAGTGTCCACATTGCAATGGCACAGAAAACAATGAGTGCACTTGGTATCTAGCCTGCCACTAAAATATAAAATCAACTATGCATCAATTCACTGCAGTTTAAAACAATGGAAAACAGAGGGTGTACGAACCCTGTGGGGTTTGGTTCACAAAGGGGTTCATGAATTAAAGTGCTGTTCATGTTTGGGGTGAAGGGGGGAAAGCCAGCCAACATCTGCAAGTTCACTTGAAGGCATGAGTCTGATTAATCTGAATTGCCAAGGAAAAATCCAACAGCTTTCCTTCTCTCCCCAGTCTTAGAAGTCTCAGTGAGGATTCTTCAAATCCCTGGTACAGGAAAGGAGTTCATTGGCTTCCCAATTACACTTTTGACCACTTGGCCTAGAGCTCATAAATGAGCTGAATACTTGTACCTAAGGCTCAGTTTCAGCTGGTTTGAGTTTGGATGAGAATACAGTCAAGCCCTCTTAAAGTGAAGTAATTTTTTTCTTCAGATGAAAACAAAGACTTCCATGTAAGTGGCGTTTCACTGTGACAAGAGAGTATGTGCCTGGCATTTCTTCACTCTGGAAATGGTGGAGCTTTATTTCACGACCTAGTAACTGCAAGAGGCACTGGCAGATTAGGATCTGGAAGATCATATTAATACATTTTAAGGCCAGAAGGGACTATTATGATGAGCCAGTGTGACCTCCTACATATAGTGTGAAGAACCTCTCCCCTTCAAGCATTTCCGAGCAAAGCCCATTGTGACCTGATATGCCTAGCTTAGCCCCCCTGAAAATGCCAAGGTCAGGGCAGGCTGCAAAAAGGAGAACAGATTCTCCCAAAACTGATGGCTAACAATAAAGTTAGATTCACCAACCAGTCACAAACAGTGCTCTTGATTCCCCAGCCTGGTTATCAAGCAGCATCGCCCGCCCTCAAAAAATAAATAAATAAATAAATAAATGCACAGCCCTCTTACTGCATTTCAGTCTCTGGCTCCCAAAGGGTCAGCCACATTACCAGATCATTATTAGTTTGGATCTTACCCAAAATATCACACTGCCAGCCAATCCTTTAGTATCTAAAACTGAAGGTTTATTATAAAAGGAAATAAACAAACAAGATGAAAGATGTTAAATGATCAAAGCAATTGGATACATACATATGACTTCAAAGTCCATGTATGTCAGATTCTAAGCAGTATTGGTGATTTTGTTGGCTTCTACAATTCCTCTGGAGCACATCCAGTACCTGGATGGGTCTGTCAGTCCTTTGTTCAAAGCTTCAATTGTGGAGAAGATGATCCAGAGGTAAGAAGCAGATGTGAAGACAAAATGGAGATGGTGTGGTTGCCTTTTATATTACTTGTCACGTGGCTTAAACACAAGCTCACAGCACATGAGCATGGAAAACACTTTGAGTCTGTCCCTTGTCCACAGGCATGTCTCTACATGTCCTGCTGACTCATAGATGTAGCTTCTGGCTTCTCTACCTGGGCCATTGTACAGCTGATTGCCCTTGATGGGCCATCAAGCAGGCTGGATAGTGCTGATGCTAATCTGTCTGGAGGTGTAACCCAGTAACACAGCACAAGTTTTAGATACAGATATATCACACATATTCATAACTTACAATTCAAAGATGATACATACATCTAGATAATCTTATCATATTTAGCAAATCATAGCTTTTCCAATGATCTTACATGGCATAGCTTGTAAAATCCATTGCAATTTTGTAATATTGATATCAATAATATCGTAAATGGTCATCCATACTTCAAACAGCATCACACCCATAGCTTCCCGTTGAGCAAGAATATGATTTTTAGAAAAAAAAATCCAGAGTTGATTTAAAAGACTTCAAATAATGGAGACTCCACCATGTTCCTAGGTAAATTGTTCCATTAATTAATTACCCTCACTGTTAAAAAAATGTGCCTTATTTCTTCTAGTCTGAATTTGTCTAGCTTCAGTTTCCAACCATGGGATCTCAGTATGCCTTTCTGCACTAGATTCAAGAGCCATCTTTAATCAGAAATCTCTTCCCCACATAGGTAGACTATGTTCAAGTCACCTCTTACCCTTCTATTAGATAAACCAATTAGTTATGTTAGTCTCTCACTCTAAGGCAGGTTTTCCAGACCTCAAATAATTTTTGTAGCTTTTTTCTGAATCCTCTTCAATTTTTCAACATCCTGTTTGAAGTGTGGACATCAGAACAGGACACAGTATTCCAGTAATGATCTCAGTAATGCAGTGTATAGAGGTAAGACCACATTCCTATTTCTACATGATATTCCTCTGCTTATACATCCAAGAATCATTTTTGCCTATTAATTACACCATTTGTTTTCTACCATGACCCTCCTTTTCAGTGCCACTACATTCCATGACACAGTACCCCATTTGTAAGTGCAACATATATTCTTAGTTCCTAGACATATGACCTTGCATCTGGCTGTATTAACATGCCCATGTTACCAAATGATCCAGATGACTCTATATAACTATCTCCACATCCTGCTGAGAACAGCTGCACATGATTGGGTGACAGGAACTCCTCCTTATACCTCCAACGGATCAGTGGCATCTTTTCTTCAGCCAAAGTGGTATTTGGTAGGTGAGATCACTGCATTCAAACCTCCCTAGAGTTGACAAGCTAGCAAATTTTTAAACATCACTATCTTTGTCTACCCTACATGATAAATGGTGTTTTCAAAAAGTGTTAAGCGTGTGTAAGCAGACATGTTTTAAAACACCAGTCATTTCCCCCTAACCTGGGAACCAGAGTGGGTTATTTTTCCATGCTAATTTCAAGAGTAGTATTCTGCTTTCCCCATTGTCTACCTTGCTCTACTGATTAAAGACATTCCTTTTCTTTTAATGAGATATATAGTATGTAAAGTCTGATACTCACATTCTATTGTTTGAGATACAAAGTCAAGACATTTAAACTGAACTTTAAAATGAATTTTTATGCATTTTATTTTTAACTAATATATATAACTAATCTACAAAATACCCAATCTCACATTTATAAATACTTTAGTATCTTAATTACAATAGAAAGATACAGAAAGACCCTGAGGGGAATAGCTGCTATTTTCTTCTTCATTAATTGAAGCTCTGCCAGCTTTCACATCATTGTACCAGAAATATTATACTCAGCTATTTAATCTTCAGTTATTACTTTAATATCTTGTTTCACATAAAGATCCAATCAAGATTTAACTGAGACCTAAGAAAAGAGTTAGAAACATATCCCCACAGCCAAACAAGCCCAGATACTTTGGTAATAATTCTGTAGGTATAACCCCTGGAGGAGCTAAAACCTTTTTACAAGCATGTTCATTAAACTGATCATTTAAAGCTTCCTGAGGGCTAGCTATTCCTTCAATAGATAAAGTTAAGCAAGTCTGCAGCACTATGGAATAGTAACCAGCAGAATGAATTTTGGAAAATGAAAAGGCTAAAAAACTTTACCAGTAAGACATTGCCAATTATTGAAAAAGTTGTAGAACTGCAAGGATGAAAACGGGAATGAGCTTTTCTCATTCTGTAATCTTACACAAAAATTCAGGCTTTAAATTGGGTGCCAGGGCTGGGTAAATCACAGGCACAATGCAATGCTGAGGAGAACAGCAAGCCATCCAGTGTTGCTATTATGCAGGTGCCCCTTAAAATCTCACACAAAGGCACACAGGAAGAAAAAGTGTACTCACACATACTTAAGAATGCAGTTCAAGATAAAACCACCTATTACTGAAGCCCATCTTCCCCCTCTCCCCCTCAAGCAGCCTATTAATGGAGTCATACTACACAGCAAGGATACATTAAAAGTATCTTCTGAAAAATCACTTTTAGTATACAAGCAGCCTTAACCTTTTTGGGCACAACATGTTGGTATTACCAGAATAATGCAAGGAAAATTATACTTGACTGGCTCTTTCAGCCTGCCTTGAAGAATCAGTATCATCTTTGTCTCATAATATGTTCCCTCAGTAGATTAGTTATGGTTTTTCAATATTTATTTTGACTATTCCTGCACTCGGATACTCTTTATTTGTTGTTAATTGTAAAGCTATATCCATTACTTGGAAAAAATACTTGGAAAATGAAAGGAGACAAAGTACTCTAAAAATCCTGTCTAAAAATAGTCAACTGTAAAGTGACTTTTTTCTACTGCAAAGTTATAATTCAAGCTAATTTAGCAATAATTTCCAGACAAAGTTCTCTAACATATTCAATCTTGTAGCCTTCACATTTACTGAGAACAAAGAAAGATGTTTTTACACCTTGTGTACTTATATCAAAGCAAAATATCTCAGCACTGCTCCTACTTTAAATATTTTTCAAATAGCAGTCTTCAGCGCTAACTAATTCAAACACAGCAAAACATAATATACATAATCCCCTTGTCACAAAATATAACAAAGGATTAAACAAGCAGATTAATAAACTGCCACAGAAGTGTCAAGTAATTAAATAAAAGCACTCAACTGTATAAACATTAGTGATGCTTTGATATAAAATAAGCTTCAGGAGTGCTGTTGACACATCCGTGAACCCTGGTAAGAATGGTCAGAGTCACTACAGTAGTTCTGTTGTTTTAGCTGAGAGAGGACACACAGGGAAGATTTGGGTGATTACTCATATGCCCAAAAGGCTATCTTGTATGGTGCACTAAGCTCTATTCTGTCACTCTTTCTGTTCAGTAAGCATGGGAGGACATCAGCGGAGAGCGTATGGACTGCCTATGGGATCTCTAGCCAATAGGAGAATGACCCTGAGCTATAAGGGCCTTATTCTTTATTGTATTCTATCCCCTGCATGCCGCTTTGTAATTGTAGAAAGGCGCTGTGGCCTTCCTCGGAGCCTGGGCCCGAGGAAGGGTTGCGATGCCCAAACTGCCCTGCAACAAAGGGGCGGAGTCAAAGCAGGAAGGGGAAGTACAAAAGGCCGGCCTGGCAGCTCAGTAGGGAGGAAGCTGCTGCTGGAGGCAGATGTGTCTTCCTGGAGACTGCGGCCTAGGCCTGACCCCGACTGAGCAGCTGTTTGGCGCAATCGTCCCACCTAGCGGAACATCCAAAACCTGCCTGGATTGCCAGGCCCTAGTGACTGGATAGGGCCACCAGACCCTAGTGATTGGACCAGGCCACCGAGCCCTGGTAGCTGGAAAGAGCCACCTGAGACTCATGGGTGGGAAATACCCCGAGGCTGGCCCTGACCTGCAGGAGCTGCCTGATGCCAGGGGACCCTGGGAGCTGAGTGAACCCTGTGGATCAGAGGAACCCCTGGGACCTGGTGACCTGGAGGAGCTGCCCTCCACTGAGGAATTCCCGGACCTGCCGCTGGTCACCAAGGAGGGACTTGCGGGCCTGCCACTCACAATATACCCCAGTGACCCAGGGAAAAAATGATGCACACAGGTACCCGGGGACCAGGGGAAGGAAGTGGCCCAGGGACAGCCGGCTCACAAGCGACTGAGTCAGGGCTAAACCCCATCAGCGTATTGCGGCTGGAGCCCTGCTGATTCAGTGGCAAAGCAGTTTGCCACTGCTAGGGCCCTGGGCTGGGACGCAGTCGAGATGGGTGGGCCTGCATCCCATTCCCCCCTTCCCTAACCACCCTGGGAGGGAGTGCTATCCTCTGTGGGCGCAGACAGAGGTTCCCGAGCTCTACTGGCCTCGCCTGCCTGCCAGGCTGGGGGCCCCAGGCTGTTGTACGAGCCCTGCCTATGGGAAGGTTGTGGCTGCTGACTACCCAACCAGCCCTACCCAGCTTGCAGGCTAGGGACTGCCAACTGCTTGCCTGCCGCGCCCTGCCCAAGGGCCAGGGGTACCAGACCGCTTGTCAGCCTGCCCCACTGGGGGGCCAGGGCTAAAGACTTGTGAACGGGCATTGATTATTCCCGCTAAAGGGAGATGCTGTGGCCTTCCTCGGAGCCTGGGCCCAAGGAAGGGTTGCGACGTCCCGGCTGGACAGTGCCACCAGCTTACAGTAATGTTAAACAGGAGGTGGAAATCTGCTGCTCCTGAGTGAAGGGGCCTCATCAGCTGGCCTAACATCTCTTTACTGATCTCCCCCTCCTAGCCCTGCTGTGAGCATCAGGTGTGGGCGAGGAATTTGTTTTGCTGGAAAAGAGGGGGAACAGCTGGAGCATGCTGCTCTCCAGCTGTTCTCTGCTTCCTATTGCCTATATGCAACGCCAAGAAACAGAGGGTAAGTTGGAGTTTCCATGCGACAACTCTTACACTGGATGGGTTTGGGCTGGGCATGCTGGCTGTCTCAGACTATGGGACCACTAAAATGTCTCAGAGCCACCTTTGCTACCCAAACCCTTTGTTACAGCACTGAGTACATGAGCAGAACAATGCACAGTTGGGACGTAAGCCTCTATGGGTATGTCTACACTGCAATAAAAATCCCCTGGCACCAAGGCTGAGAGCCCAAGTTAGCTGACCTGGGCTCACAGGACATGGGCTGCAGAGTTAAAAATAGCAGTGCACACGTTCAAACTCAGGCTGGAGCCCGGGTTCCCAGACCCACTCCCCTTGAAGGGGAATCAGAGCCTTGGCTCCAGGTCAAGCCCAAACATCTACCTTGCAATTTTATAGCCCTGAAGCCCAAGCCCCGGAAGCCCAAGTCAGCTGACCCAGGCCAGCCGCGGCCATGCCATGGGTCTTTTATTGCCGTGTAAACATACCTTATTGTGTTGACCTGGTTGATGTAGCTGACTGCCTTGTCTGGTGCTTTTCCCGGATTAGGGTTTAGAGGAGAGTGAGCTAGCTGGGATTTAAAACAGATAAGACCAAGATAATGTAGATACATTAAGACAAAAATGTCCTGACCCACAAGTACTTCAGATTTGGAGCCAATCTATACCTTCAAGTCCGTGGCACAGCTACGGGCACCCTATGGCCCCACAGTATGCCAACATTTTTATGGCTGACCTAGAATATCACTTCCTCGAAACTCGTCCCCAAGCACCTCTCCTTTACCTACGCTACATTGATGACATTTTCATCATCTGGACCCATGGGAAAGAGTCCCTTGAAGAATTCCACCGGGATTTTAATAATTTCCACCCTACCATCAACCTCAGCCTGGACAAGTCCACACAAGAAATCCACTTCCTGGACACTACAATACAAATAAAGAATGATCACATTAATACCACCCTATACCGAAAACCAACTGACCGCAATACATATCTTCATGCCTCCAGCTTCCACCCTGGACACATTACACAATCCATTGTCTATAGCCAAGCCCTAAGATTTGCTCCGATCCCTCAGAGAGAGACAAACACCTACAGAATCTCCATAAAACATTCTTAAAACTACAATACCCACCTGGGGAGGTGAAGAAACAAAGTGACAGAGCCAGACAGGTACCCAGAAGTCACCTACTACAGGACAGACCCAGCAAAGAAAACAACAGAATACCATTGGCCATCACCTACAGCCCCCAGCTAAAATCTCTCCAACACATCATTAAGGATCTACAACCTATTCTAGCAGATGATCCCTCACTCACTCAAGCCGTGGGAGGCAGACCTATCATTGCTTACAGACAGTCCCCCAATCTGAAGCAAATACTCACCAGCAACCATACACCAAACAACAAGAACACTAACCCAGGAACCTATCCCTGCAACAAACTCCATTGCCAGCTCTACCCGCACATTGACTCTAGTGACACCATCATAGGTCCTAACCACATCAGCCACACCATAAGGAGCTCATTCACCTGCACATCTACTAATGTAATATATGTCATCATGTGCCAGCAATGCCCCTCTGCCATGTACATTGGCCAAATGGATTGTCACTATCCAAAAGAATAAATGGACACAAATCAGACATAAAAAAGGTAACATCCATAAACCAGTCAGAGAGCACTTCAATCTCCCAGGACACTCCATAGCTGACTTGAAAGTTGCCATACTTCAACAAACAAACTTCAAAACAGACTTCAGCGAGAAACTGCAGAGCTGGAACTTATATGCAAACTTGACACAATCAAACTGGGTCTGAATAGGGACTTGGAATTGTCATCTCATTACAAGAAGTAATTGTCACTGTTCACACATTCTCACCTTCTAATCAATCGTTATTAATAGGCCTTATCTACTCTAACTGAATGGACTTTGCTAACACCTACCCTTCCTGTTGTTGCTCCTTACTCTTGGATGTATATATATACACCCCCTATCTGATTTCTATTTCTTGCATCTGATGAAGTGGGTTGCACTTATGCCTGCAGAAATTAAATTTTAAAGGGCTACAGGACTCTCATTGTTTTTGCTGCATAGAGACTAACATAGCTACCCCTCTGGTGCTCTTATTTAGTTTCTCAGGTCTACAGCTGCTGATCCTGTTGGATCCTTAGCTGCTTCTGGATGCCAAGACAGTATCCGAGCCCAAGAATGTACTTATTTATTTTATTTTTACCAGAATGCTGTGACCTTTTTCTTGGTATACTTTTCCTTTCCATAGCCTATTATGACCTAAGCATTTACCATCCCAAAATCGGATACCTGAGAAACACCCAACAGAGAGCTACTCAAACTTCAGACAGTGCAGCATGAAGTTGCCCACTTGTTATGCATTCGTGCGATCACTAGGATCACGTTATGCCTGTATTACATGACCAGCACTCGCTTCAGATTTGGTTTTAGATGCAGTTTAAGTTGTTAGTTTTCACGGTCTATTTGCGTGTTATTTAACAGTCTGATGTGTAGGAGGTCAGACTAGATAATCTATGCCCCCTTCAGGTTTTAAATGCTATGAAACCTATATATCCTTAAATCTGGACTCGTCCAAGGATTCCACCATCTTTTCTTCATATGATACCACAGAAAGTGAATTTAATGGAGGCACTCAAATTAACAGTCCCTCAGTTTAAATAGCAGGGACTGGAGACAGGATATTTCCAGAGGAGGGTCCCAAGTTAGACTTTCAAGTTTTCCTCATTATTTTGGAAAAGCAAGAAATTGTTATTCTTTAGATTACATTGCAATGCTTCTCTGTTTTAACAAGGATTTTCTAGGAAAGAGATGGCAGAGATTAAGTGGATGGTAGAGAGTGGGTAGCAAAATCTTTGTTTTGGAGGATAATCTGGGTGGGGTCTTCAGTGTGGACACTGATTCAGTTTGCTGTATAGTGTTTGCTGATGTACTTGGCACAGAGTTCCGGATTTTCAGTTGTATCAATTATACAATTTCTTCGGACTGCTGCAAAACCTAATAAAATTCCTCCAAGTAAATAAGGGGCTACTTAATGGATAGGATAACATTCAGTTAGCATGTCTTGTGTGACTTAGTTGCAAATGGTATTCATAAACACAGGTCACTATTGGACCCATCATGAAAGGTACCCAAAATAACCATATCTCACCCACTTCAGTGGGAAGTGAGGCCACGTCTCACCTTATTGGTTAAGGCCTCATGCATGAAAAGAGAAACAATAAATATATTGCACAAACTAAAGAGTGGTAGACGATAAAGTAAATAGGTTAAAACCGATATAATACCATAATGTTCAGAATCTACCTACACAAACACATGTGTATGTGTGTGTGTAAAAAATGGTCTTGAAAGTTAGATGCACAGGAGGAAAATGCCCAGAAGCCAGTGTAATAGATGCATCCACCTTTGTCTGATCTTGACAGCATTATGGAAACAATGCTTTCCACAAGAATGAATGATACTTGAACAATTTCTTTAAGATATTCTCTTGCTCATAAGCTTCTTTATTCATCTTGTCTTGTTGTTGAACAGAGACAATTGAGGACTAAACAGGAAAGTATCACCCAATTTATGCTCTAATTTCCCCTACAGTGGAAAGACCAAGTTACTGCACTGTTATCAGGGGACGGGGATAAAATTTACTAGGGATGGTGAACTAGGCATCTTAAACAGCCCGAATCTCATTCCTCTCTGTCAAAACAAACTTTTAAAGTTTGGGGTTGGTGCATCTCTTTCACAACGCAACCATACCAGGCCTTGACTTTCTCCCTCAACACAAGCCACGTCCTCTTTTAGGTCTCACACCCTGTCTCTTTCCTCTCTTCCCTCCATATTTAAAAATGATTTTCAGGGTCCTGCTTAATTCTGGCTCCTGCACATTCATTTATCATGTTGGTCTTGGACTATGTACACCCCAGACTCATGCAAGAGGGTGAAAGATTTGTTTGGAGGTTCCAAGAAAAGCCTCATCTGCACAATGCAGCTTTGAAGATAGATGGTGCCAGAGGCCTGAAAAAAAAAAAATGTTGGAGTCTTACTCAAGCTGAGAGGGGAAGGAAAATCCCACAATTTTGGATTTTTATCTTATTTAAACCTTGAGGTCTGCCCATCAATTCAAGTTAATGTACAGTTAACACTGTTTCCAACAGAGTTACTATGTAGTTATTGCATTACCGCCACAAAATAACATGCTGCTTCTCAGTAAACATGCAATTAAGTTGTGTTACCATTTTAAATCTCATTAAGAGCATTCCAAAATCCTGGGATAGGAAAAGATCTTTCCTTCCATACATACTATTTCTTTGGAACTCCTTTGACAGAGTCCAAAATTATAAAGTAGCTAGCTAAATTTATAATTTTCTACTCCAGTAATTTAATCTCTGAGATTTAAATGGATTTTCTTCCTCTTGGCATTAACAAGTGAAAAATCGATTGTGTATGTGTGCCCCCTCATCTTATCTCTCAAGAGCAAAAATATTGCATCAACAGCATAAGAGTTTTAAGGGGCTTTTATTAGAGCATCAAAGGTGGCATCTGCACAACTGTTGAACCTTTCCTGTCTGATCCTATGCAATCCATTTTTGTCTTCTACATGCAGATGGATTTAGTCTGTATAAAGAAGAGATGAAAGTAACAGTCTACCACAGAACTTGCTGAGTTATTTCACGTTGATAAATGACAGCATTAAGCAGATTTAAACTGTATGCTGAAAAATGTCAAATCAAATCTATTCTATTTCTATTTCTCTTTATCTAGCTATCTTAGTTACTTATATGGCCTCCATCACTGTAGTGTCTAAACGCCTCACAATTTTCAGAATACTTAACCTCACAAAATCCCTGTGAGTTAGGAAAGTGCTATAATCCCCATTTTACAGATGGGGAACTGAGGCACAGACGTACTAAGTGCCTTGTCCGAGGTCATACAGGAAGATTGTGGCAGAGCAGGAATTGAATCTGGGTTTCCCACAGCCCAGGCCAGTGCTTTGATGACTAGGACCATCTTTCCTTTTATCATGCCCCATCTCAATTTTGAAAAAGCTGATCACATGTAACTGTTTATTAATGGATAGAAAACTAGGATTCAGAAAACATCAAATGTTTTTAGGCAGGAAAAAAGTACTATATAGTATATTCTCACAGTAAAAATCAGAAATCCATATTACTATGAAACATTGTTTTTGAAGGTGTTACAGTAAGAGGAAAAAATCAATATTTAAAAATTGGAATTACAAATTGTGGTGATGTTCTTCTATATTAAAATCACTTTCAATTATGACCAGAATTTGGCTTTGTTTTACACACACATTTAATATAAAAAGATCTTAAGCCATTTTACAATTCAGCAAGTTCACTGGTTGTACAGTGATTCTGTAGCAAAATGAGGCGGCTATTACATGATCAGTAGCAGTCTGCTTGGGCCCTGGGGTATCTGTGCCTGTTTTATTAAGAAAGAGAAAAGTTAATGAATGCATTAGAGTTTATCCCTTGTTCTTTAAGGCAGAACTCTCAATTTTTCCAGACTACTGTACCCCTTTTAAGAATCTGATTTATCTTACATATCCCAAGTTCCACCTCACTTAAAAACTTGCTTACAAAATTAGACATAAAAATACGAAAGTACACTGTTACTGAAAAATTGCTTACTTTCTCATTTTTACCATATAATTATAAAATAAATCAATTGGCATATAAATATTGTACTTACATTTCAGGGTATAGTATATAGAGCAGTATAAACAAGTCTATATGAAATTTTAGTTTGTGCTGACATTGCTAGAGCTTTTTATGTAACCTGTTAGGCAAATATCTAGATGAGTTGATGTACCCCCTGGAAGACTTCTGTGTACCCCCAAGGGTTCGTGTACCCTTTGTTGAGAACCACTGCTTTAAGGGCTCTAAGAAAGACCCTGGTTTCAAGTCTCATACAGAAAGTAATATCTGCAACAGCAGTGAAAAGAGGGTTTCTACCAATTGTTGAAACTAAACCTTGGCGTGAGAGTTGAAGTTCACAATCTTCTTGATAAAAGGCTAGTGTTCTACCATCTGAAACATGCTATTGTCCAATTCTTTGATAGCATTGGCAATAACTATATGTATTACTTTAAAATTATTATACATTTGTATTCCTTTTTATGACTTGTATACTAATATTTAAAACTAAGGTAAAGTCTGGTCTCCTTTTACTAGAGCCTTCACATTTGTAACTTCAAGCAAACTCCTAAGAAATCACATCAATATTCTGTAAAGTACATTAACAGTGGCCTTACCCAAACATCTATGTAAATTAAAACTGAAGAAATGGTGATGAGCCGATGAAGAGAAGATAAAAAACACAACAGAAAAGTCAGAAGACTGATACCTGTGTTGCTTTAGCACTATGAAAGGTATTACTAGCAGATTGCACTCCAATATGCAATGATGTTTGTCCATGAAGCTCTACTTTCACTTTCCTCCCACTGCCAATCCTAGCCCCACAGACAGGAGCATGATTACGACTCCATCCTGGCCTGTAACATGGGGGAGCAAGGAGAGACAATCCCCTTCCCTTTGGTCCTTCCTTTTAAAAGAAGCTAGGATGAAAATTTATGAGGAACACCAATCTTCAGGCTTCTGGAAATAAACCAACCCAGTATTGGCAGTATCCATTCTAAGGCCTAAATACAAAACCAGTAGCGAAATTTTATATTTAGTTTGTAAGGCATCTGTGACATGATGGATTATGTCCGGAGGCCCCCTGCTGGAAGCTTCATGGCCCTGCCTTACGTTGCTCCAGGATAGAGAAGAACAGAAGTCCTCCAGGCAGCCTAGAGTGAGTGTAGGGGAGCAGCCAATCAGAGGGGTTGCTGGAGCAGCCAATCAGAGGCCACGAGGGCCATATAAAAGCAAGAAGCAACATCAAAGCATTCAGTTGCTGCCTGGAGCTCTAAGAGGGAGGACTGGGTGCATGGTTGGCTAGAAGAACGGCAGGACAATAGACAGGTCAGCACAGGCAGGCTGAGCCAGGGACTGAGCCCAGAACTGAGCCAGACCAGGCGAGGGTACTGTAATGGGCCCTGCTGGTCTGGTTCAGACTGAGCCCAGGGAGGGCTGCTGAAAGAACACCAATGGAGGGTACCAAGATGGGCCCCCTGTTGGGTTGTTGAAGAATGCAGTGCCTCCAAGTAGGAAGCCTTAGTGCTAGGGCCCCATATCAGGTGTGAAAAGAATAGAGACTATCTGGGAATCAAGATATCAAGGTATCTTGGAAGCGGGGACAGTGTGTGGCTCGGCCAAAGGGCTGTGTCACTGAAGACCAGCTGAGAACTATTGGACGGGAGTGGAGGGATTCCTATGACAGTTAACTGTGCTCCGCTCAAAAAAGCTGAGTAATTGCAGGCACGTATTGGCCAGAAGGGGGTGTACTTATGAGAGGTGGGTGCAGGCTCTGTTACAGAGTCAGATTCTAGTTTTGATCTGGATTTCTCTCTTTTCAGATGAGAATAGAATTTTTGAACTAGAAAAACTGCCAGTTCACTCTGAAAATTAATCTCCATGAAGGTGGCAAGGCAAAGTGTTATGTAGAGAGTAAAGAGGCTAAAATGGGTTTTTGGATCAAGGGAAATCTCCACCAGGCTGCTTATGCTGGCTTTCTGTCTACATTTGCACTGACAGCAATGCTGAGGGCCTGACACTGTATATGTTCTCTTATACAGTTAGAGTGGAAATCCAGTTACATATATGTATTCAGTAATTCAGAAACAGAATTTTCAAGTATTTTTTCTTTTCATCTGACAACTATCACTAATCAAAATGCATCCCTGTGATTCTGACTCCTCCTCCTCTTGTTTACAAAATAACAGTGAGTTGGCCATTAGGGTACAGTTCAGACTTCAGCTGGAGATGCAATAATAAGTATAAGACATCAAACTCAGGTTGTGGGAGTAGTGGGGAAGATTCAGATGTTGTCACTCAAGCTTTCGGAAGGAAAAGACTGAAGTTATAGAATGTGTATAATACTCCACATACAGTAGTGCAACAATAATATTTCCATGAAGTGTCAGCAAAACTGTCTGAACATATTGGCAATCTCTTCAAAAAAGCTTTTTCCTGGCTGCTAAGCACCACAGAGGAATTAATTTCATTAGTTAATATGAAAGAAATTAAATTTCATAATATTCTATTGCTGTAGTTCCTGAATACTCTACTTAGAATGACATCATGCTTGCTTAAATTATACGTCCAACTCTCTTTCATCCTTATCCCCCACACATCATGGATTTCTCAACACAGCTGATCATCAATCATGCAGGCTTCAGTTACCAAACCTTCCTGTTATCTGAAGGAAGTTCATGCCCACCAATGTCTTGTACACTGAAAATTCACATAATTACATTATCCAAACGTGCTAAAGATCTTTTGGGACACATGGATAATTACATCTGAGCCACATTACTTCATGAGACTGGAATATAATATACAATATATCTGAGTAAACAAATAGGATAAGTTGTATTGTGATGCAAAACCATGACTCTACCATTTTGCAAGTTGACAATTTTCTGATTGTCCTATTACAGCCAACATGATGAGTCTTATTCCTCCTCTAAGTGCACTTTGGATCATGACTTTAAACAGCAAATCTGTTTTTCTTCAAAGATGTACAGAGATGTAATAAGACACATGATTAGGGCCATATAAATGCTTCTTTGCAGGGCTAAACTATGATCAAGGATACAAATATCCCAGGGCATTTTGGGGATAAGGATCCTGAGTGTGAGTTAGGATGTCTGGAAAAACTGCAGTTCCTTGACATTCACAATAACCCTAAACACTGTAGGTGCTGTAGTTACATAAAAGACCTGCTCTATCAATCCTCATTCGTGCAAGTAGTGCCACTTAAATCAAGGAGACTACTCATGTGAATAAGGATTACAGGAAAAGGCCCAATAATATGACTAGATTTTTTCAGATTAGAGCAAGAGCATTAATGCTTTGCATATTGAATAGGAGTATGCCTCTATTGAATTTTTCACTAGTGTAATTATTAGCAGAACTGATCTGAAACAAAATAGGAAAACACCTCTTTTGTCAACTTGTTTAATTATGAAATGTATCTGCAATTATTTCAACTGGCTGGTATGCATAACTTGTAATAAGATGTCACACAACATAATGCAGTAGACAATGTATTCACAACTGTACTTTTGGCATTATTGTGGCTACTAGAAAAAATAGCTTGCATTCCTCGTTCTGGCTCCTCAAAAGCAGTACTCATAGACCCACAGACTTTAAGGCCAGAAGAGACCATCATACTCCCTTCCCTCTGTTCCTTGCTGTTCTATGCTTCATCCTGCGCCTGTCCAACCCAGCCTAGGATTGTCATTTCTGTTATAATCAATCCCATTGAGATTTTAAGATCCTTGAGGCAAAATCACTGGGCCGAATTAATCCCATGTGTAACTTCACTAGCAAAGATGATACATTAGTGATGAATCTGGCCACTGTTTTATGTGCCTGTAAATCACCAGGCATGCCAATGCCACAATTATATAACAGACTAAATAAAATGCATTAAAGGAACGTTATGGGTACAGAGGCAAGGACTCAAAGTTAGGAAATGCCAGAATTTAGGTTGCCTTATCCTTGTGTGCATGCATTATAATAATAATCTTGCTTGGCATCACAAAGCAAGTATGTGGCAGAGCCAGAGATACAACCAATCTCTCCTGGTTCCCAGTGCCGTGACTTAAACACAAGAGAATATCCCTTCTCTTCTTGCAAACATCTGCCTCAGTTCACTGTCTTTCCAGTGCACTGAATGAAGCAGGGATCTTTTAAAACAACAAATATTTGACCATGACATTAACTGAAGAACATGAGAGAGATTTTCAAAGGCACAAAGATGCATTTACAGACCCTCATTTCCCATTAAAAGTCAATGGGAGTTGGGGACCTAAAGCCCATTCGCTCATTTGCATCATAATACACACAAAGAAAGGTAACTTTCATTCTGGCGTTATCTAATGTTTGATGATTGGCTGGGCATCCTTAATGTTGTTTTAAACAGGTCTTTGTGTGTAATTCCTTTGGCTTTTTAAATAGGAAACTGACAAACAAATTACATCTCATGGAACCATACTGACCCACAATGCAAATCATCAGCAGACTGAAACCCAGGACATTGCACACTTCTGCCACTTGAGCTAAAGGAGTAACTGGCAGCAGTAACAGACTTGTTCACTAAGCAGCTCACCTACTAATATAGCACACAACACACCCTGATCATAAAGTACTTAACTATTTTGCTATACAGCAAAGGAATGTGGAAATCAGGAAGACTGTGGAAATGATCATGGTGGTAACAGAAAGCACAGCCAAGCACACAGATTTGTCACAAACATTCCGAAAGGCAATGGGGCTAATTTGATGAGATTTCCCATATTAGAGACTCCGGGTAAATGTTTGAAAGATATCTAGTTGCTTCCTATAGAAGGGGTATGAGATCTTGTTCAATAATAAGGGCTGTGAAGTGCACAGAATAAACACCAGTCAGAGGCAGAGCTGAGACTGGAACTCATGGTGATCTCTCAACCCAGCGCACCTTCCCCTAGGCCAAAGTGGGCAATGTCTGCTGCTACTTCAGCATGTCCCCATCCAGAACTCTAGCTCTACCTACTGTGTAGGAGACTGCGTAGGAGCAGAGAACATACTCAGTGGATTGGACATTCGTGGAACTCTTGGGGTCTGGGGCACGTTCAGTACAAATGGAATCTTTGGAGATTTTAGCAACATCCCTTTCATAAGCTATATGAGTATGTGCAGAGGGTGATTTTCAGCGCCCTATAACTTGCCCAATTCTACACAGATTTTCATAGGGAAAGCAAAAGGCACTTCTCTGATCACAAGACTATCTCCCTCCCCAATTTCAAATTCTTGTCTAGAGCTCTACCAAAAAAAATTGGATTTTTTTTAACACTGCCAAAATTATCCATTTTCCACTAGCTTTGAACCATTTTCACTTTTCTGAGTCAGAAGCAGAGAGATCAGGCATGGAAAGTTTCAATATGAACGGACGAAGTATGGCAAAGTTATAAGCAACTGAAAACAGAGGTTTAAAACGAAGTGTGAGGCAATCTTAACTATAGACGTAGTTACTGGCTCAACCTATAATATTGTAAATATAATCTAAAATGAGTAAATTACGTAACATTTTATTAAATGGGGACTGGTAAAGACAACTTGGGTTTTCTCCCACCAAAATGTTGTATTTTTATGATTATGATCATTCAAAGCTTTAGAAGACACTTAGAATACATAAGCCATTATTTTAACCAAAATCTAATGAGCAAAGAGATAATGCAGTACCTTTCCCAGACCTGAAGAAGAGCTCTGTGTGGCTTGAAAGCTTCTCTCCCTCATGAACAGAAGTTGGCCCAATAAAAATATCACCTCACACACTTTGTCTCTCTAATATCCTGGGACCAACATGGCTACAACTACACGGCATACAATTTTCCGAGTGTCATTCTTTTCCAGTGGCTTATGTATCATGATATTATGGTTACTATTTTTAACAGTCGAAATATGTCACATATTTGAAAACATTTTTAAATGAAATAATTCAAACAAAGAGCAAGACTTAGTTCTTCCAAACTAATTGTATATTCAAAACTCAGCATAACTTCAACTTCAGTTTAACAGTTTCTTCCAATAGGTGGTGCTAGTAATTTCTACATTAATTGTAATAGATATTCCTTTTCTGCTTTGTTAGCAGACTCTGATGTGAAATGTAAAGTGCTGCTCTCTCACAAATGAGACTGAGAAAAAGTATATTACTTTTACTTTTATTGGCAGCTGAACAAACTCTGATATTTAAAGTGGACCTTGTCCAGAAACATACAGGGAAAGTACATATCATAATATCAAACATATGAACAATCAGAAGGGTTTAACCACAGAAATATACCCAGGCAATTTTTTTGGAGAATAAAATCTTCCTGGGAGTTTGACTACCAAGTGGCAGGCATTCACATATGTACGAATAGTAAATATTCCTTTCTCGTTTTCAGAATGCTTTTTTACTATACAACTCAAATTCTAGCTCTCCATGCTACATACAAATTTCCAGTATTACTGCAAACACTTAATACTTCGTTGCTATCATTTTTTCCTTCCACCTCTAGAGATGGGTAATGCTCAGTGTTTAAGGAACCCAGAAAGTAGGTTTCTTATTATATATACTGAATTCATAAACAAATATTTTCTTTGAATCATAATATCTTTGCATAACTTTTTAAATGAAAAGCAATGGCTTTGGCAGCTAGGCTTCATATTAAATTATAGAACCTTAATGAGTGTCCTGTTAATTCAATTCATTTGAATCTTTAAAAATGAAATGGAGCAGTAATTTTTTTTCCTCACACCTTGCCGAAGACCATGTTTCATGTACCTTTTCAAGACAAGTTTCACGTTCACAAATCAAGTTAACTGAACTGTACAGGCCCATCTAATCTACTCAATTTATGGACTTACAACTTCAAGTGATAAAAAAGCTGCAGTGAAATAGAACATTAAATTGAAAATTAGCTCATCTGAGTTTATTCTGCAGTTAAATTTCAAAGAATGCATTTTCAGGACCATCATGAAAGAAACAGCATTTGACAAGAAAAATGAAAGGCCTTACAAGGTCTGTACAATGGGGCAGTGTGCTTTATAGGGGTGTGATTCTTAAAGTGCACTAAAGAGCTGTGCATTAATTGGTCCATCTATACCCTGCTGGTATGCACTAAAGGTTCCTACGACACTTTAAAGTAGCGCTGTACTTCGTTAAAGTGCACTAGTGAGCAGGGACTACACAGTTCAATTAAGGTGCAACACATTAGTGCACTTTAGAAATCACACTCCTGTAGAGCGCATTACCCCACTATGTAGACAAACTCTACATCGTGGTAAACCTCTATAGGTATATCTACATTGCAATTAGACACCTGCAGCTGTCCCGTGCCAGCTGACTCGGGCTTGTGGGGGCTTGGGCTGTGGGGCTGTTCAACTGTGGTGTAGATGTTCAGGCTCAGGCTGGAGCCTGGGCGCTAGGATCCTGTGAGATGGGAAGGTCCCAGAGCTCGGGCTCCAGCCCAAGCCTGGAAGTCTACACAGCAATGAAACAGCCCCGCGGCCTGAGCCCCAGAAGCCTGAGTCACCTGCATGGGTCAGCTGTGGGTTTTTAATTGCAGTGTAGACTTACCTTATCTTTCCAGATAGAAGAGGTTTGATTGCTTTCCTGGAGTATAGTGGTTAGAAAAACTGCCAATTCCAGGAAGCATGTAAATCCAAGACTCCTGTATGGCGACACAGAGCACTACTACAAGACCACTAGGCCAGCTGTCTCTGTGCCTTAACATTGGTTTTTGTTCTCCTCCACTTTATCTATTCTGATGACAACTACAGATGCTGGCTATGGAGGCTCAGCAAAAGCTTTAAATGCCAACAAAATGTCTGAATCTGATCTGATCAGCAAGAGGTTCTGTGAACAGTGTTGTGGCCCCCCACTTCCCCGCCCCTAAAAGGTTTGACACATAATGTCAAGAACATGATCAGTTTTTTATTTATAATTCAACATCAGCAGTATTCTTGACCAGGCAGTACTTCCAGTTAGATATCAAACACCAGTTCACACCAGCTGATGATCTAGCCTTATATGTGACTACTATACTAGCTAGAGACTTGACTGTAATCCAGGTTCCACAGCAACTTGGCACCCCTTCAAAATAAAAGTTACTAATCAGTTGCTTCTGTAAGAGAATGCAGTGATGTGCTTTCAGGTTTTTAAGTTGCAGATGAAAGGCAGGATATGAAACTACCGTGGCACCCCTCAAGTTTTTAACCAATATAACAATAGTAACAATAGTACTCCTTTTTTGTGTGGAAAATAATAGTTATAAACCCTCCAAAAAGAAAATGGTTTTATTTGTAAAACTTGAAAAAAACAATACCTAAAATAATGCAATAGAATATTTTGCAACATACACTCACCAGCATTGGAGCCTGTCAGGTTGTAACGAACATTTAGCTTTTTGATAATGTTTTCATGGATCTGATACCAGTCATTCTCTGTGTTGCACCTACGAAAATGGTAACACTCTTAAATCTGAAAGAGAGCTCACAGTTGTCAGACCCCCTGTAACAAACTAGAACACTAGAACAGGAATCCCTTAAGTGTCTGATTAGAGTATCTGAGTTTATATGTTTAGAATAGATCATTCCACAAAATATTTCTTACCTTCTTGAGCTCAGGGTCAGCAGGGAATTCTACATTCTGTGTCGCTGCATGCAGAAAATTGAACTTTCTTCCTATCTACTATCCTCCAAAATCTCATCTGCCACTTAACTGGTCTCCCAAGCAAATCCTTTTCTGCTCACCAAACTAGCAGCCTGAGATTCATCTAAATCAACAGGTCATATTATTGGCACAATGTGGGTTTTGGCATTATGCCCAGTGAAACAGCTTACCACAACAGGGAGCAGCATCATGGCAGTGCTCACATCCACTGGTTGAGGATGTCACCAAAGGAATGCTTGCTTTGCACGGGAAAATGTGGGGGGAAATGCATACTTGATGGTACTCAGTAGTTCAGCTACAGCTGAGCTACTCATGTGCATTAATCTCTTCCTCAGCTCTAAATTACAGTGAAACCTGCCTAACACGACCACTCAAGAGTTCAGCAGAAACAAGACACCTAGTAGAGCTGGTGATTAACTAAAGGGCAAAGGAAATTTTGTTCTTAGTCTCATAGGGATACTTTAAAGTGGTTATTTAGGAGGCTGCCTACAGGAGAAAGCCATTAGAATAGATTAAACCATACTGGAGGTGCAAAAGTATCTTGCCACAACTTTAAAATATACTATTTCAGTTGCTTTAATTAAAAATGTTTGAATTCCATGATCTGACCATGATTTCAAAAATATTCAACACAATTTTTTTTTGTCATTTGTACTAAATTTCATCTCAGTATCAAATTTGTCCTGTTTTATCTGAACTGAATTACTACCGCCACTTTTTTTTTTTTTTAAACCAACCACAGACTTGGAAAGTGGAATTCAACTGTCCAACAAATACCTTTAACAGTGTGGTACCCAACAGAGAGCACTTTAATCTAGATGACAGAATACTAAATTGCTGGCAGAAGCACTGCTTCTAGCAGTTCTAATTCAGCACAGTAGGGAATAAGAGACAGGTGAAGGGCTGCTTTTTAGAGAATGAAGTGCCTTCAAGACTCAACTACTAACCCGCACTAGAACAGGAGTCCCTTAAGTGTCTGACTAGAGTATCTGAGTTTATACCTTTAGAATAGATCATTCCACAAAATATTTCTTACCTTCTTGAGCTCAGGGTCAGCAGGGAATTCTATATTCTGTGTCGCTGCATGCAGAAAATTGAACTTTCTTCCTATCTACTATCCTCCAAAATCTCATCTGCCACTTAATAAATCCTTGCATTTAAAATAATTAAATTTTGAGCGAGATGTTTTGTTTTTCCAGTCTCCTGCATTTACTGCCTTGTTAATATTTTACACGTTTTGCTGTTGCAGTTTTGTAATTATTTTGCATCATTATATATAAATGATGGCCCTGCCTGCTTCTTTCTGGAGTGATAAAAGACTCTTGGCAGATGTTTAGGTAGTACAAGGCACTTTAAAAAAGTCCCCCAAAACATTTCACATTGCCATATAAAGGTAGGCAGAGAAATTGCTATAATTAATGGTGTTTAAGCATTTCCATTCTAATCCTCTATTTTCAGTGGCTTTTAAAACTTTCTGAAACTTAACTTTCTGAAACTCTCAAGCTCAAATCTTCAAAGTTTATTCTTTGCCCGAAGGAAAATCATTTTCAATTCAGCTATTTTGGAGTATGAGGAGAGTGGAGGACAAAATACACTTTCATGATTATCAAAAAAAAAACAAAAAAAACCCTCTGGCACTGAAAATCTATGGGTAGAAAGTGGAAATTTGACAGCGAAAGGAAACGTGTAGAATACCAACGATGAACAGATGAAAATCATACTCTAGGAAATCAAAGTACATTTTTCACTGACTTCTGTTTAAATTGTGCAATTTTTTTAACATAATATTTTCATTTTTGAAAAAACACACATGAAGAGCTGATAGAAATTTTTTAAACTGCAACCAAAAACAGTGAAAAATTCTGAATTTTGTATGAAGCCTTTCTCTATTTTTGACCAGTTCTAAAATATAGTATAATGGGCTAAAACCCTCTACTTACACTAAGTTAAAGTCACTGCTTCTTGGTACAGACTGATATAAATGGACTCCAAACCTCTTAAAAAATTAAAAGGAAACAATCTCTTACATGTATACTTTTAAGATAAGGTCATCCTTTGAGTCTCCTGCCAGTAGATCTGCAATGCTGAGGACTGCACAGCCAAAGGGCCGTCGGTACTGTACGTTGCAAGCATTTTTCTTTTCTCCTGCTCCCATTCGGCCTGTCAAATATAACACAAATATGATGCATAATCCACTAAAATGCCGCTGTCTAAAGCCACAGAAAAGGAGAGAGAGACAGCTCAGCTGATACCTATAGATAATCTAATGGTTTTTATGTGATTATGGCAAGTGTAGTGGTTACAAATCTCCATCTTTCCATATTTTCCACTTAGATTAGAACCGTGGAAAATATGGAAAGTGCATCACACACATAATGTAAGGTCCAAAACTGAGGCGACAATGGTTACCTTCTCCTGACCTCCCATACACCTATTGTTTCATACCCAGTAACTATATTCCATTTGGCAATGCTGCACCAAATTTAGTGTTCTGGTATCATGTACTACTGGACATTAGTCTTATGACATTCATAAATATTATTTCACTGCAGTTGTTGCTAATAGTCCTCTTCCCTGTGATTAATGCGAAGTGTTGTCTCTGGTCATGATAATTAAGCAGACAGGTGCTTCCTCCACAAGAGGCAACTCAGTAACATGGGGATAAGTGGACTCATGCAACAGCAACTATTAAAGATGAAAGGCAAGAGGAGAGAACAAAAAGAAGAGGAAAGATGCTGGGGCACAAGAAAGCAAATAAAGAGAAAGAAATAAACAAAGAAACAAAAGGAAGTAGAGATAGAAACAAGTCATTTTTCTAACATTTTTTCTCCTTTGATCCAAAAGCAGTAGCTCAACCTTCGAGCTGCATGTCCAACATGAAAATAGAGGGACTTGCCCTTCCTTCACTTATTCTGCTCAATGATAGCTAAGCACCTTTTCTACCTGGGTGCATGTGCATATAATGTCAATTTCTGAAATGAAAAGCACCTGAAAAGCACCTCCCTTAACATTTCCCAGCATCACTGCAACTAAGAGAGTAATCTTTCATTTTCACCAAGTACATTGTCCAAATCTTATTTTAATCTCAATTATTTCAGCAAGTGTCCTTGGTCTTTCAGCAGCTCTCTCTCATAATCCCACATCAATATTATGTATTTGCAGTGACAAATGGCAAGTTATTTAGGATGATGCAGTGTTTCTTGTTCCTTCTCCTCCTCTTTTTTGGAATAAAAAGATATTGGGTTCCCCAGTCAGGGCCCTTAAAAACTGCATTGGCCTTTCAGAGGGTCTGACTGTGGAGCTATGAAACCTATGTATCCTAGGGGGTCCTGTGTCCTGTGTCCTTAAAGGATTATAAACTCAATTTGTTAAACTGTTTAAAATATTAGAACAGAGCAATGCTGGAAAATTCTAGGCACACTTTATTTACTATTGTGCACCACAATGTAAGCACATTCTTTTCAAAATTTACTCAGACATATACCCAGCTAATGTGACAGATTCATAAGCAAAACCCAAACATGTTGGCTTTCTTTTGGTTACCACCCAATGCCTTCTAAAAGTACAGTATATGCTGGCAGGTTGTCATACATACCTATACGGATAATGTGCACAGTGATGTAGATGTCCTTCCTGAGTTCACTGCTACTCAAATCCTGCAGAGAATCAGAATCTCATTATTTTTTGACCCACAATTAAAATATGACATTTAAAGATATTAGCATATTACTATATGTGCCAGTAAAAGTGATAAATGAACATGGAGCGTACTTTTAACAGAGGATTTGTTACAATACAGTATTGAAAAATTACATCCCGAACACTTTACATTTGTGGCCATGCAGGAACGTGGGCAACTTCTGGCCTAAAATGCTATGGAACAGATTGAGCCCTGCTGCCTCAAGGCTGCAGAGGGGCAGGACAGAAGGAGCTTCACTGCGTGCTCCTGTACAGAAGTGATGCATGACTGCAGTCCCACACTTTTTAAAGCACAAAGATTGCTGTCTCCAAGCGACCCCTGGATGCAAGAGGGACAAGGAGGAGGAGGGGGTGGCCTACTGTGCTATACCTGTGCACTGGGAAAGCTCCAGAAAGTAGGCAGAATTCCTTCTAGTATTCCCCTACATGTGGTGCATCTCTGCAAGACCTTTAGCATTGGTCTGTGCTTCAACTGAACTGTCCATTATGATTCAAATCTATAGCCAATAAAACAGCTCAGAGCACTAAAATATTTAATTACACAATAGTTAATTTACTCTATCTTTCATTTAAAATATGCAGCACAATTGCATGACATGAGCATAAATAATGAGTAGAGCTCACCACAAAGAGAGAACAATGTCTTTCTGGCTTCTCTGGACATTTTGGCAAACCATTCCTATTCAGTCTTAAGAAAAACCTCTCGCTGCAAGAAAATAAATAGGATATGCTGAGTAGTGTGAAGGCAAACGAGACCTCATTCTGAACTTGTTTCAAGGTGAAATCTTCTTCAAAATATAGAAGAATGAAACAGAACATTTGTCCTAAGAACTTGACCCAACAAAAAAACGAATACAGAAGGTTGTTGAATCGCTTGAACACATGATGTAATTACAGCAAATCTGAAATGAAATAAAATTATTGTTGGGCTGTTATTTTGTAGAATTGTATTTCCTTTCCAGAAATGATGTAGGTACATAGAAACATGATAACCATAAAATCTGTGTACACTGGACATTGTTACAGCAGGCGTGTGATATATTGGTAAGCATTCTAACTGTGCAGGTATTGGCATAATCTCACAACTTGCATTTAGTCAATTTCTTTCTCACAGATGAATAAAATTGTCAGAAGAAAAGATAATAAGTAAAAGGATGTTGAGGATATTTGTCCCTACTATTAAACTTTAACTTCCACCCTCCCATATGTAGGTAGACTGGATGGATTTTAGTAGACTGTGGCATAAGAGCCTGTACAGGTGCAATCAAGAAAGCATTATTTCCAGAATTCTGCCTTAAAAATCTGCTAGAGTGTTTGCTAAATGCAGCTGTGTAAACAAATACAAAAACACAAAGAATTAGGTACATTTAATCCTGCCTCTGCTCATGCAGAGAGAAAGAGAAGATTATTTTAGAGCCAATGAGGGGGCAGGACCTGTGAAAAGAGGAGAAAGGATATTTGTTATATTGAGGACAGACTCCCACTGAATTGTAATGAGAGTTGGATCAGGCCCATAGGAAGACTCACTGTATGAAATGGGCAATTCATGGATGGGAGAAGTTTACAAGAGAGTCAGAAGCCTCCATGCTTTGGACCAATGCTGATGGGATGGGCCAGAACCCTGTTTCTAAATGGTGGGAGCAACAAGGTCACAACTGGTACGATGTGCAGAAAATCTATCCAATGCACTATTCTTTTCTTCCCTGATCCTCCCTCCCCCAGCCAAACAGCTGTCTGGATACCCCAAAGTTATAAAATACATTACAAAGAGATCACCCAGCCCGTGCATTTTTAACTATAGCTTTCTCAGCTGCTTCCATCTCTTCTGCCTATGGCTGAGGCCAAATAAGTTTTACCAACGTTTTATATTGGTATATACATTTTTAAAATAGCAGCAGGAATAGCTACAGAAATACGTTGGATGAGGTATAAAACCCTGAAGACTAGTTAAATCTTTATTGTGCCGACATTCCCCATTTTACTCAAAATCATATTTAATCTGAGCTACATTTGGGGGTTGGTTTAATCTGTGCACATCAGCCAACCTAGGCAGTCTGAATCCCCAGGTATACTTTTTATTGGAGTAGTTCACTTTATTTTCCCCATTTATAGCTACCCAGTTTCTCATCTGATGGCAGAAAAACTTGAAGCTAAGAGTAGGATAGTCTAAATTGTTGTACATTTCATATGCAGACAGCTTGGAAATGCCATTTTCTCAAGTGCATACACATATTTTAGTATGTAGCCATATCCTGCAGCTTAAGTCTCCATGGTAACTTTAAAAGAGGGTTTAAAAATAAATTCACTCAACATTCTTTGCAAACCCAACTGTTTTCTGCTGCTCATGAATTTAAAATAAAGTGTTTTTCAAAATTTTTTTAAAAATTAGCTCATTTTAATACAAATAACATACACTAAAAGTCTGCTATTATATCAGATACTGCATATCTCCAGGCTTCAAATAAACTTTAAGTCAGTGTTCATCATAGGAAGAATATTACTGTTTGTATTATATAGCACCTAGGAGCCCCAGTCATGGACCAGGACCTCATTTTGGTAGGTGCCTTACAAGCACAGAACATGCCCCAGTACTGGCCACACAGCCTGTCTCTATGATTGGCAACCAACAATGAATCTGAACTGTGTCAATATAATTTTAGCCCAGGCAACTGACAAGGCTGTTCTACATCTCACCATTTTTTCTCCAGTCTGTAGATCTGTCCATCAGTCATGATCATCAACAGCAGTGGATATTTCACTGCATTACTTGTGCTTAAACAGGCATATGGAAATGCTTGTCCCAAAGAAGAACAGTAGCTACCAGGACACTGGATCATTGGCATACTTGTGGTGTTTACAGTTTTCATAGGCTGGCAAATGTTGAAAAAATATGCATGCCCTCCAAAAACCCAGAGCCTGTTGTAACAGCTTACTGTACATCCACACGTCACCACATCTTTCAGATGATCCATTCATTCCTGCTCTAAACCTTCTCATATAGCTAAACAGCTTATCGCTTGCTCACATGCTTGAAAAATTTACTCGGCACCTCGTAGCTTGAGAAATAAATCAACTAGTCAGGGTTAGAATACATGGGCTGCCTGCCTGCAGATTTCAGAAGACACTTAGCTCACATTTGGAAGGTTGCTTGCATAAACATAGGAGCTAGAAATTTATTTTTAGAAAAAAAATTAAGCTTAGATTCTGCAGATGTTAAAGACACTTCCCTATAACGCTTCCTACTTGCCACAGGTGTGTGGATTTTTCAAGCCCTGATTACACACATTCTCTGCAAGGCTAAGCAAGTGTAATTCAGGATACAATTATTAAAAGCCAGCAAGAGAGCACTATCAAGCCACACAGAAATATACCGATTGCGACAGACAGTAATTGGTGATGCAGAGCTAAATTTCTCATATGCATTTTAAATGTAGTATGATTGAAGGGGGGAAAAGAACTAGATGCAGCTTCCACAGTAAAAATCTTAATTCGTCTTGATATGATTTAAGCAAAAATGAAGCAAAAGCTATAATTTAGACTAAAACAATGTTAGAAAACGTGAGCAGAGAGCAAATGTGAGTAGTCAGCCTTTTAAAATGTTAAGAAATGTTGATATTCAGTTACATTTAAGTACAGAGGGCATGTGCATTCATAAAATCTCGTGTGGGTTTCTTCAGAGAAACCAGGTTAGACAATGAATGAGAAGTGAACTGCTTTACTGGAAGAAAGAGAAAATACAGAATTTGAGCGATCCAACAACTTGGCTTCAATCAGCCAAAACTCCACAGGGTTAAACTGGGGCCAGTGTTTTACTTCTCAGCAGTCAGTCACACATACATATACATGGCAAATATGCACAGCAATAACCCAAAGCAGAAGCACCTTTTCTTTGTATTAAGGGCATCTGATTTTAGTTTAGACTTCTAAGCATGTTAGGAGTGCTAACTTCACCACTAAAATATGCTGTGCACATTCTAGCCCTGCTATCTTCTGACAAGAAACACAGAAATAACTAACACCGAAGAGATTAATTTAAGCAGGTCAACAAGGGATTTTTGTACTGAAACTTCCTCTGTAATACTGAAACAACGTGCTCCAAATCTGCAGTTTACCAATTGCCTTTAAAAGGAACACTGCCACAAACTGTTCTATTTTCATAATTGATTCTTATTTCCTTATATTACCTACTTTTGTGTTACCATCTAGACAGATTGCCTATTGTATGATTTTTAAACACAAATCCAGCTGTCTTTTTAATATTATGCCACATGACATGTTGTTGTAGAAAGGATTATCTCAAACTGGTCAAATTCCTCAGCATAACTTGGTTTAGGTATATTTAGGTAGAGACTATATAAGATTAGGCTCTAATAAGGAAAAAATGAACACAATAGTACTGACAGAAAAGTGTCAGATGGTTTTCTAAAATATTTTTAAAACAAAATGCTGGTTTCAAGAGTAACGATAGTTATATTTTATTACACTGACAATGTACATACACCACAGACCCAATCCTGTACCCATTGAATCAATTGCAAAGGTCCATTGACTTCAGTAACAATAAAATCAAATCCAAACTATTACCATTATTTTAAATGATACTACACATGCAAGATGTTCTTCAGCAGGTCTCAGATACCTGGTATATATAGATAGTAAGATTTCCAAAGTGGAGGTCACAGGAATGTAATTAATGGTTTTCAAAAGTGCATAAATGATGCAGGAGCACAAGTCCAACTGACTTTCAAATGAGACTTGCACTTCTAAGTCAATTAAGCACTTATCAGAATGGTGCCTGCCCAGAATTTATTTTGATGCAACGCTAACAATGTAACTAAGAATGAGTAAATGGTGTGTGAGAGAAAAGAACTACTTCTGAATATTCTGAATTAAGATTACACACCAACTACTGGTATAAACTGAAGCCTGGCTACTAATCCAGAGAGGGAAATAAAAAACATATAGTGATATTCAAAGTGACCTTCATGGATCTGCTGACTTTTTTAGTCATGGAGATTACATGTGTGTGTGTGCTGGCATGTGAGCAGCAATATTTTGATGGCTTGCGCTGGTATTTTGATTTCTTGAAATGAATTTTAGAGTAACAACTAAAATGGTTTTAGCATAAATAATTTGCACTAATTATTTTTCACTAATGTTTCATGTAGAAACCATGAGTCAGATAGATACAATAGCTTCAGAAGACAAAGTATGTTTAAGCAGATAACAGGGAATTTATGATGAAACCCCAGATTCTACAGTCTCAATTATTTTCCCAGTGCCTGACTGAGAAGTGTCTGCATAGAAGCAGACCACCTCTTGCAGACTTGCTGACTCAATCCTAGTAAGATGGAAATGAAACTCGAAGACAGTGGGAAGAGTTTAGAAGAATGGCTGGCAGCTGTTATCTGTACCCCAATCCAAGGATATATGCTTATCTTTTACCAACCCATTGGATCCATCAGTGATCCTGGATTTACAAACAGTAGGGGTGGTCCATAGCAGCAGGAGACTGACTGTTTTTCTCAGGCAGACTTTGCTACAGTCAGCAATCAGCTGGATGACTGCAATGCATCCTGGTTAGGAATATCTTGAAACCCACCCAGAAGCTCCATCTGGTGCAGAATGCAGTTCATCACCTGAACAGGGCATGTTGCCATGAGCACATAACACTTCTTGCATGTATCTCTCTGCACTGACTCCTGTTCACTTCCAGATGTAATTAAAAATGTTTTAATCTTTCAAGCACTGAATGGTCATGTACTAGCTATGGAAGAAGAGAGGCTGCCTCTCACACGGCACACCATCACGGCAGCTAAGAGTAGCTGAAAACTATTTGTTGTTGGTTCCCAGTTTTAAAAACACTCCATAATCACTGGCCTTGTCCCTCAGATGAACGCCCCTGCCTCTGATATTTGCTCTCTTGTAAAGACTACTATCGTCCAAAACCAGCTTCTGAGTGCGGAGTCCTTTTTGGTTTGTGTTATATAATTTAGTTCATATTCCTTCTGCAAAATATATCAATAAATATAAAATAAATAAGTCAGATCCTTGGTTGTGCAGAAGTGGCTTTCTGTTCACCTTCCATCTCATCCTCCAGGGAGCCAGGGAGCAAACCAGCCTTAACACTGTGATGCTCTAGTTTTCAGCAGGTTGACAGCCCCAAAGGGACTCACCAGCCCAAATGTGGTTGAGCCCAGGACTGCCATGCCCACTGGATGCCCACTATGCTGGTGGATCCCCAGTTCTCTGTCCCCTTTATGCCACTTCAGCTGCACAAAGAACACAGAGTGCGATCTGATCCAACGTTTTTACTGCCACCTGTAGTGAGTGGGTTTAAGTAATTTATTTTTTCAGATTTGTAATTAAGCACCTACAGTAGCTTTTACATATAAATAATTAAGTTCCTGTCAATCAGATATCTAAAATGAACAAATCCATTACATTTTCTTATCTATCTGCTGCAGAACAAATCAATTCTTGGTGTACACATCTAAGCAGATAGGTTTCTATTTTCTGAATTAATGGTATCAGCAGCAATCTTCTTCCTAATCAAGATCAGCGAGATGTCCTGATCTGAATCTGCTCTATAGAATTGATGATCTTCCAACCCAGATGGGGCAGCCTTAGCACTGTAGCATTTATACCATGAAGACAAAAAAAAAAACTTTTCTCAGGCATCCAGCTGGAATCCTTCTTTTTGCCCCACCATGCTCAAAATGACACACACTGCTATCCTGAATCAGTCAAAGGAGCAGAAATATAGTCCATTATATTATATAATCAAAAGAGGCAGGTACATGTTTTGTGTCATAAGAACATGAGACCAGCCATACTGGGTCAGACAATGGTCCATCTAGCCCAATATCCTGCTTTCTGACAGTGGCCAATGCCTGGTGCATTAGAGGGAATGAACGGAACAGGGAATCATCAAGTGATCCATCTCCTATCGCCGATTCCCAGCTTCTGGCAAACACGGGCTAGGGACACTTCAGAACATGGTTTTGCATCTCTGCCCATCCTGGCTAATATCCATTGATGCACCTATCCTCCGTGAGCTTATCTAGCTCTTTTTTTAACCCTGGTATAGTCTTGGCCTTCACAACATCCTCTAGCAAAAAGTTCCACAGGTTGATTATGTTGTGTGAGGAAATACTTCCTTTTGTTCATTTTAAACCTATTGCCTATGAATTTCATTTGGTGGCCCCTACTTTGTGTGTTATGAGAAGGAGTAAATAACGCTTCATTATTTACTTTCTCCACACCAGTCATGATTTTATAGACCTCTATCATGTCCCCCCTTCATTGTCTCTTTTCCAAGCTGAAAAGTCCCAGTCTTATTAATCTCTCCTCATATGGAAGCTGTTCCATTCCCCTTAAACATTTTTGTTACTCTTTTCTGTACCTTTTCCAATTCCAATATATCCTTTTTGAGATAAGGCGACTGGATCTGCAGTATTCAAGGTGTGGGCATACTCTGGATTTATGAAGGGGCAATATGATATTTTCTGTCTTATTATCTATTTGTAACACGGGGACTGTTTGGGCCCCGTCGTTCCTCAGGCCCAGGCTCGGAGCCTGCTTTTTATAATCTCAGCCCCGGCTGAGGCTCCGCCCTTCTGTTGCCGGACTGGCCAGCCAGCGAGACCTATCACTGGCCAGCTCCCCGGTTGCCGGACAGACTGGAATGCCAGCCATTTTTCTGCCTGCTCTGGGAGTTGTGGCCCTTCCTCAGGCCCAGGCTCGAGGAAGGCCACTGCACCTTCCTACACTATTCCTTTCCTAATGATTCCCAACATTCTATTAGTTTTTTTGCCTGCCGCTGCATATGAATGGATGTTTTCAGAGAACTATCCACAATGATTTTCTAGAGTGGTAACAGTTAATTTAGACACCACCATTTTATATGTATAGTTGGGATTATGTTTTCCAATGTGCATTACTTTGAATTTCATCTGCCTTTTGTTGCCCAGTCACTCAGCTTTGTGAGATCCCTTTGTAACTTTTCACAGTTTGCTCTGGACTTAACTGTCTCGAGCAGTTTTGAATCATCTGCAAATTTGGCTTTTTCCAGATCATTTATGAATATGTTGAACAGTATTAGTCCCCCTACTGATCCCTGATCCATTCTGAAAATTGACCATCTATTCCTACTCTTTGTTTCCTATTGTTTAACCAGTTACTGGTCCAGGAGAGGACCTTCCTTCTTATTCCATGACTGCTTACTTTGCTTAAGAGCCTTTGGTGAGGAACCTTGTCAAAGGCTTTCTGAAAATCTAAGTACACTATATCCACTGGATTACCTTTGTCACATGCTTGTTGATCTCCTCAAAGAATTCTAGTGGATTGGTGAGGCATGATTTTCCTTTACAAAAAACAAGTTGACTTTTCAGCAACAGTTGTGTTAATCTATGTGTCTAATAATTCTGTTCTTTACTATAGTTTCAACCAATTTTCCTGGTACTGAAGTTACTGAAGCCTTAATTGCTGAGATCACCTCTCGAGTCTTTTTTAAAAATTGGCATCATATTAGCTATCCTCCAGTCATCTGGAACAGAAGCTGATTTAAATGATAGGTTACATTTCACAGTTAGGAGTTCTGCAATTTCATATCCGAGTTCTTTCAGAACTCTTGGGTGAATATCATCTGGTCCTGGTGACTTATTATTCAGTGGTGAAATATCAAGCAAACCTTTTCCCAAGTTTATCACCCAAGACATTCGTATGTAAACCAGAATGTGTGTTATTTAGAGTTTCATCTTCTCCTATTGTTCTCCTACTGAATTTTACAGCAAGCAAATTAATCTGATGTTATAAATGACTAGACTCCTGCCTTTTATTCCCCAACTGAAGTCAAAGATTTGATGTTGATTACACCACATTATCAGCAGTGAACATATTCATGTCTGTTTTATTTTGTTAACAAAGATGCCGGTGACTGTGCTGACCAACACTGAGAAGAGACCATGACAGTAACAGCGATACTTGATTCAATTTCAGATGGTTGTCAGGATGTACAAAGCTCTTCACTTTGAGAAAATATCCACTAATATGATATTTTTTATTGAAAAGTTCTTTGAATCTTATTTTAGTGATAAAAGCATCAGTATTCAATTTATACCTTATGATGAGAAAACACTTTTGAATGGCTTGATATTGTAAATGGGGTTTGGACATACTGTTGATTTTAGTAAAACATTAGATTTCTCTATTTGCTTTCCTAATTATTATGAAAATTAACTCAAATGAGCTGTTGAGGTATTTCAACTATTTTATTAGTTAATAAAAGTTTTAGTTGATACTAAAGGACCAGATTCTGCAACCCTTATTCATGATGAGTAGTATCTTTCTTGAGACTAGATTCATTTAAATCGATTTGACTACATAATATGGTACTACTCAGTAGTAATGAGGTTGGCAGAGTTTGGCTCTAAGTTAGTAAGCATCAATTTAAAGGAAAAAGTTCAGAAAATGCCAGTGCAATTCCACTGCAGCAGATGAGTACCTGCATTAATTATTGCGAGGATGTCACTTTGTGAATTACAGAACATAATTTAAAAATTTAAATCACATGCCCATGCAGTACACAGATTTCTTTTAAAAGGTCTTTTAATGGCACCTTACTGTTTAGCTTACATTCTTGTTTTTCTTTAAAAAAGTTTCACTTTGCCTATCATGAATTTCTTCAGCTTTGCCTAGAATGAAATACTACCAATCAGTCAGTGTACACTGACTGAGAGCTTCAAGCAATTTGTATACCCACTATATAACTATTAGTACTGTTAACATGGTTCAGATCTGATGAGAAACCAAACTGTTCATTGAATTCTCACACAAAAGCAACTGTACATTCAACCACAATACCCTCATTTTACACTCTATCAAAACAAAACATTGAAAGGACAATTCCTTGAAATGCTACAAAAAGAATTCTCTCTCATGCAGTTATTTCAAACTGCACTGACAACTGTAGGGTGTTCATTAGTTCCTAAAGTACATGCAAAATATGTTCTTCAGAATTTAATGTAATATGCAATAATGCTTATAGTTTTATCATAAGTAACATATGCACCAGCTTCAATGCAGCTATTAAAGAATCTGACAGACTCTAGGCAAGAAAGCAGGTGTAGATGGGGTTGTTGGAATCCAAAACAGGCAGAAAATATTTGAGACACTCCCCTGAGTTGAAATACTTTCCCCCTGTAACTCAGTAAGGGTTAGCATTTCATAGCCATTTCTTAGAGACACCTCAACATGCCACAGAAAATTATACAACATCATATGCAAAATCAGATCCCAAATGAGTGTTTTGCAAAAATATGTTACCAGCATGTACAAAAATGTTGAAAGCCAAGACCCACCTGCTCAATCCATAAGCTATATCGCACACATTTACTACAAAAATAGCATATGGTCAATAGCTTTGGAGGAGGCAGCTAGTCAAACATTCCTTTCACATACACATATGTACTTTTTCATGCTAAATAAATTATTTCTGCTTATACTATAGCTGCTGACAAGTACAAAGTTGAACTGCCAAAAATAGTTACCTATAATAGCTAAATAAATGCACAATTTTTTATTAAAGATGCCTGTGCACACACATACATATGTATGACTTTCAGAATAATTATCACTAAAGTGACACTCTTATTTGGGTTAGAAGATACATTAATACAATGTTGATCTATTCTACATGTAAGTGCTCAGAGAACAATTAGCAGCAATTGGAAAGGACTCTCAAGTCACCTAATAATGACATTGCAGCTTATGTTCTGACGGAGGAGGGGCAAGAAAGGAGAAGTCTATATGAAAATTCTCACTGATTTTACCCAATAATACTTAAGATAGAAAGAAATGGGGGGAAGGGAGAAGAAACACACACTACTCTCTTTGGGCTGGATTCTCCAGTCCACCAAGTTCCTCAGGCAGTTGTAACTGGAGGATTCTCCCACTGTAGGGAGATTCTCCACTGGCGTAACACTCTCCTGCAGTCTCCATGGCAGAAACCATCCTCCAATACCCAGCATAAGGAGCTAGGGTTCATGGAAGGGAGTGGATATGGTGGACCAAGTTTCCTCTTTGCCCACTTCTCCACTGGTGTAAGGTGAATGAGGGAACTTGCATCAGTGATGAAAGTTAAAACTGCCCCCTTGTAACTTCAACTTGAGCCAAGGATGGATGGCTGAGAATCAATGAGCTGTAACCACCTCAGTCTCCACTGCACCTGAGCAGAGCTGGGCCCACTGAAGACCTAAACTCTGTGCATTTGACAGCACTTTGATCATGATTCAGAAAAGTTTTAGCATGTGTGTAAGTGCTTTCCTGAATATGGATGCTTTCTGAATTGGGACATTTATGTTCAACCAGTTTCAGCAGAAATCCCATATGTCATGCTTCTTGTCAACCCTCACACTTGGCAGGTCTGTCAAACATTTCCACACAAGTGCTAATATCATATTTTTGATGAGAGCAAGACAATCTCTTTTTACACAATATCCTATAGCCTATGAGAAAGTGCATTGATCTACAAGCCAAGAGACTAGGCATTCTAACCCCAGCTCTTCTACTGACTGTGCTTAATATTTTTATTCTCTTCACAGCCATCATTAACCAAAGCCTTTTGCTCACTCATTGTCCTGAATATACAGGACGAAAGTCAAAATGCAAGGGATGTGATTTAATTAATCTGCAACTTTATTTACTTAACTCATGTAGGAACTATCCAACAATAACTCGTACAGTACAGGTTACCCATTTTTCCTTAATCATTTCCACTTTATGGAAGGCTGCTGTCAGCCTCCCACAGCTGGGCATTTGCCTGCTGCTTAGATCCCACAAGCCTTTCCTCATATGATGGCTGAGGAGCTAAGGAAAGGGGGTTTTCTCTCCAGTGTACCAGACATCAGGAACCCTACCCCCATTCTCCACCTTTTTTAGGGGCTGCCTTCCAATTCTTATTTATCAGGCAGCAGGACACCCGATGGAACGAATACCTGCACTGGATGCCTGCCACCTACTCAACTGTGACATGTGAACTATACCTCCTGACCTACTGCACTGGGTCCCTGCACTACTGTGCAGAAAGCAAAAAGCCCCACCCCACCCCACCCCACCCAACCAACCTGAGAGTGATGGAAAAATTCCTTCCCGGTCCCCACCCAAAAACCCAGCTAGCGTGATGTCCACAGAAAACCAAAAACCAGGCCCAATGCTAATGGAGGGGGGGGAAGTGAGAGCTGCTAATCTGGGCATGAGGGGACTCACGCTAGAGGGACAGAGCTAGAAGGAGAATTGAGTTGGGTTACTTGAGCCCCACCAGATCATCCACTCACTCAGGTGATACCTACCCTTTTCCACCCACGGCTAAAATAACTGAGAGATTGGACAAGGTCACTGCAGGCAGAGCTGGGAATAGAATGGAGGTCTCTAAAACAGCGGGTCCAAGTCCCTTTGTAACACTGCCTTTCAAAACAAATACCCAAATTACGTGCTTGTCTAAACCATTTTAACTCAATGCTCCTTTGTGTCCATCTGTACTGGACAAACCAGATACAATGGTTAATGAGTCTGCTACTGCCTTTATGCTAATGCACCTGGTCCTTGAGCTCAAGAAGTTAAGGCTCATGTTTTTATATCCCAAAATATTAGGTTCACAGCCTGTAGATAATCCAAACAGCAGGACTGTTACATTTAGGTATATTGTCTCTACACATGTCTATTATCTGACAGCTGCTGTATTTTCAACAGTTTTGATCTGTTCTTGCTTAAACTGCGGAAGTGGAAACACCTCTTTGTCCACCTTTACCTGGAGAAAGAAACTTTTAACTTTAGATAGCCCAGTGTATTGTGACAATAATGCAAATCTTTAGATCCAAGTAAAAAAACCTCAGCAGATTAAATAATTTTTCTGGTAACTGGCATATCCATAAAAAAAAACTGGCCAGGCTGGTCAAATACTGGCCAGGTGGTAACCCTACTGCAGCCCTAACCCAGCAGATTTCATGAGGGAGACCAGATTTCACGGTCTGTGGTGTGTTTTTCACGGCTGTGAATTTGGTAGGACCCTAATCATAGGGGACAGAAGCCCAGGATCTGGTCTGAGAGGATCCTGTGATTGCACCCCGAGAGAAGAACAATGGCATAATGCTGAGACCTTACCAGGGGTGCACTCAAGGAAACCACGAGGGGTGTGAGGTGCAAGATGCCTGGGAACAGAGTAAAAAATGATCATGTTATGCACAGCCCTGCTTTTCTTGGCTAACATTCATTATACAATGAGCCATGTGTCTGAGTCCACCGAAAACCCTTCTAGAAAATCCTAAAAACGAATTACATTTCTAAGCTTCCAAATGTCATCTGTGCCCTTCACAAACAAACCTCTATAGATGTTTTATTTTTTTCTTCACTTTCTGTAAAGGATTAAGCTTATCTGATTCCATAATTAGTGCAGCTATGATAATGCAGTGAAAACATAATCCATGATTAATTAGTTTAACTCTCAGAAAAACACAAAAACAAAAATTCCTCTCTTCTTTATTTGTGCAAAGTATATTTCCTGACTTTGTGGAGTCTCAGTGTAATACACGCTAAATAAAATGTGAAACGAAAACTCCTTCCACAGTGCACAGAGAAAATTACAGACCATACGGAGCTGTCTGCTATCACAACACTACTGCGTGCTACAGCACAGACATAGCTAAATAATATCCAGCTCCACAGCTGCAGAAAAATCCCAAGGTACGTTTTGTCTCAGACAGGTGCCCACAAGGAGTTACTGCAGACTGGGGAGTGGGGGAGGGGAGGAGAAGGGGCAGAGAAAAGAAGAAAGGAAAGGGAGCCTTTTAATCCTTTACATGGAAAAAAGAATGTTTAAGTGACAAGAAATATGGACCAAGTGATGGGTAATAAAAAGCATCTAAATTCCTTAATTTTTGCTTGTAGAATACAGCAGGCAATCGTATTCACACATGCACTCTGAGACAAAACTGACACCTAAACATATGCAATCTTACGATGGTGAGAAATATCAGCTTCAAAAATTCAGATTAAACTGTGTCTATTTAATCAGAGTTCACCCCACTTCAGTCATCTTTTTCCACTAGGATCAGATAATTAAAGATGATAAACAGAAAGCCTCCGTTTAGACAACTGAAAGTTTACAACTTCTCTGGTGTTATCTCGAGGGAATGGCATTAGTTCTTGTAACTGGTGGTGGTTGCAAATCCTTCCCTTCAGTAACTATCTTAATTGCTGTTTATTAAAACATTCTTCCAAATTTTCACAACCTTCAATAACACTAGATTTAACAAAATGCCTAGCACTTAGATGCTGGTTTACATGTTCAAAGCATGTACAAACATTAGCTACTGTTAAAAAATATTTCAGCTTTTGATTTATTTTCTGCTCCTTGTCCAATTTAGGTACTCAATCCATGTAAATTGCTTTCCAAATCTGGATTTTAGACCCATGAAAAAATCTCAAATGCACTTGACTTCTTTCCTCTCCTTTGTTCTATTACTTTGTTGTCTTATTTGCAGTTCGGGAGAAGAACCACTGTATCAAAAGACAGGAAAAGTCAGTAACCACATTTCCCCCACACATCATAATGGACCAAAATAAAATTCCTGGTTGATCACTGGGTTTGGTCATTATCAACGAACCATGATAATTGAACTAAATTCAAATTGCTGAGTTTCTGTACCATAAATCTCTCTTAAGTGACACCAAAGGCATTGTTGCAACTACTGGACAGCTGTACCTTGAGATTCTTTACCGCCAAATCTTGACATTCTTCCTTAGGAGGCCATCTTTGTAAGAGCCACCATGCTACTAACCACCCTTTCTAATTGCCCTCTGGTAACCCAAGCAACCTCCAATTGGAGAAAGAAATAAAAAAGTTATACTGGTCATTAAAGCATAAGTTGATTGCAACTATCTGAATCTCCTTCTTTTCAAAAAAATGGAAATGATGTCAGAGCATCAGGCTAATGTTCCCCTCAACCTGAACCAACATGGCACTGGTAGCAAATTCTCCAGT
This sequence comes from Emydura macquarii macquarii, assembly GCF_026122565.2. Taxonomy (NCBI): domain Eukaryota; kingdom Metazoa; phylum Chordata; order Testudines; family Chelidae; genus Emydura; species Emydura macquarii. Next base: position 16,366,318 of record NW_027132773.1, read on the forward strand.
AGCTATCACCACATACAAGCCCTTTGAAGAAGAGAGTTTTGCTGGAGTTGCTTCAGCCCTCTACAGAATAGCTCCAGCAGTCTTGCACTGACCACCCATAACCCTTCTGAGGATAGTCTATCACAGCCCATCTTCTCTGTTATCTTTCCAGAAGTGTTGTGTACTGCTATGTAGGAAAGCCAAGTATGAATTATTCTGTTCTCCTGAATTAGCAGTAGCTAGGAGTACAGGCCCCAATTCTGCAAGATATTTAAACATGTGTAACTGTAAGGATAGGAATAGTCCCATTGACTCACAAGCTTAAAGGGATACACATGCTCAGACTTCTTGCTCAGTTGAGGCCATGGGAGGCAGTATTCTCAGCCTAGAAGGATGAAAAACCTATGGCTTGCTCATGTAAATAGTGTAACTAATTAAGTCCAAGCTTCCCTCACTCAGAAAAAATGTGTAAATCTGATTTAGCGGGATTCTTAGGGCTTTGATAGAAAGGTGAGAGACCTCATGGTTTAAGGCTGAACTAGGTTTTGTAGAAACAATATACAACACGCTTTCCTCCTATTCCAAAATCCATGCAGCTCTTTATACAGTATTCTACATGCTTCCCTACCTAAAAACAGATGCTGTAATGTTCTTTTATTCCTGAAATAAAAATCAATGGCAGCAATCCAGCCCTCAAGTAATCCTACACAATAAGTCAACATGCATGCAAACAAGGAAACATTTTGATAAATGGACAGATTGAAGTTCATAGGTTGCAATGGAGTTTCGAAAGTACTGTTTAAAAGCAATTGTAAAATTGAATAAGGAAAAATGTGAAAAGGTTAATTATTTATATTAATGCCATTTAAAAAGGTGAAGTTGAGAGTGCTACATGGGACAATGAAATGGTAATTCCGGTTTATTCTTTTACTTGACTGAGAAAGAGAGTGTATTGTAACCTTTAAGTATATAACTAAGTGCACAAAAGGGAAAATGAATAATACATCTTGCTCTTATTAGCCTTGGATAAATAATCTACCCCTATTTGTCTATACAGTTTATGAATCTGTGCTCATCTGCGGACAATGTGATATTTATAACACAAGGGAGTTCAAGGTGATGGGAAAAGGGGGATTTATCTTTGTTCCTCATATATAAGGGTCCACAGGCATCAGTCATTTGTGGCAAGATTTTCATATCATATTGACACAGACACAAACTATACACATCTCCACCTTTCTGAAGTGCCACCTTAGAATTGTTGTATTAATAGATGTCCTTATCTGGAACAATGATAACACCATTAACCAAATGGTTTAGAAACAGCATGATTAGACGGAAGCTTTGTGCACTGTTAGCAAATTTAAGTTTTACTAAATAACAAGAGAAAAATCATTTCCATGTTCTGCTGCAATGTATCAGATGGAATATAACATACAAAGACACTGATACTTTACAGATTTAAAGGTCAGCAAAGCAACTGGGATTTTAGAAAGGTACTTGTGCACTGTTCTCTTGCATACTAATCTATGCTAAGAACTGAATACGTGTGATCTGAACAAACATAGCAAAGGTTCATGCTCTCTATTTCCTTTTTCATTTCAGGCTTATGAGATGATGGCAGCCTGTGTTTTAAATTAAAAAAAAGCAGCAGAGATCTCTGGTTAGCAATGTGTTATGAATTTAAATTTGTGTTAGCAGTTTCCACATTCTACAGGTAAAAGACTCTGAGGAAACTGGAATAAAGCAGTTATCTGGAGAATAGATATAATTGTGTCAATCTGCATAGGGTCTTACCATCTAATTTAGATTTTCTTACCACTATAGCATGTAAGCACTTATGGTCTTCAATTTCAAGACTAAGAAACCTAAAAACAATATTACCCTGCTCCCACACACAACTCAGCCTTTGCTACTGTTTGTCTCAGAAAAATGTTAATAACTATTTGGAAGATCCTGTTTAACACTACCTTGAATCCACTCTGTATGCATTAAATGAATCACATTAAATGGCATGTGTTATTGTACATTACAGTATAGCCTTCAGGTGACACTGAGGTGTAACACTAGATGTATGTAGTTGTGCTGAGAAGAAAAATGTGTATACTTCATTCATTCTGATACACATATAATAACTGATATAGTGTTCTACTGGACAATCTGTTATTCTTAAGAGCTGTACATAATTAATAATACTTAGCACTGATATAGCTATTTACATCAGAGGATCTCAAAGCATTTCATAAAGAAGGTGTTTTAATCCCCACTCTACATATGGGGAAACTGGGGCACAGAAAAGCTAAAAAAGTCCTTGACCCAAGACATGCAATGAGTCAGAGGCAAACCAGAAACCCAGATCTCCTGTTTTCCTGTCCAATGTCCTATCCATTGACCACAGTGTCTCTCAATGACCAATATACAAAATAACTTACATACACAAATGTATGTGTCTCATTCTTGGCAATAACGGAATGTTTTGATGATCAGACATAAAGTTAACCTAGTGAAAGCAGACAACTTATAATGATCAGAGGGTCACCCAACTTATTACTGTATCCCTTGTTGCTTGTAAAACCAATTCAAATTAAAACAGATAAGCTGCATTTTTCCAAGATCTGATAAAAAAATCAATGTATTTTTGATTAAAGAATCAGTCTTATCAGCTCCAATGTAATTGGGCCCTCTGGCTATACTGAAGCCACACTGTTTCATAAACTACCACAGCTGGCAAGTGGCGAAAGGGAAGGAAAGCACTCTGTGATCAGATGTCAGATTTATTCAGAGAGAAATAAAGGGACAATAACCACAAAATTATCATGGATTCCTAAATGTATGTAACCTGTTAAACACTTACTAGTTCTGTCATTCTGACCTAATTACAATAGAGGTTAATTTAAATGATCTGTTTGTGTTGATAATGAGGGCAAAAGCATCCCAAAACAAACCACCACAGTGCATTTAGCACCATAGGTCTGCATATGGACCCTCCTCCATTAACAGTACACATTCAAAATGGTGCATGTTTCCCTTTGATGTTAATGTCACAAGACTGAAGGACTATTTAACTTTCTGAATATTTGCCCATTAATAAAGCAGTCCACCATTTTACATCAACCCAGAAGATGTACTGCTGCATTCTTTCATCCTCAGTGAGTTATGCTAACAAGTCCAAAGCTAGGTCTACACCCTACCCCACCGTTCAGACTATGGGGGGGTGAATAGCCATGTGCGCCAAAGTGCTGCTCTTGTAACTCCCCCTTGTGAACACTGTGGGCGTGAACTAAAAGATCCCTAATTTGTATTAACATAAATCATCTTTAAACAGGGCTGCATTAATTATCTGGTCTGAATCAGGCAGAACAGGAACTTGAACCTGGGACTATCACATCCCACGTGAGTGCCCTAACCATTCCTTTTCTGAGCTCTCTCGAGCTCTCTCTCTCGTTTTTCACAAAAAACTTTTAAAAGTCTTAGTTTAATTCCATCACAGAATGAGAAAATATTTGAAATCGCAAAGGATTTTTCATGGTGGGAAAACCATTTTCCAATCAACTGTAGTGATGAGGTTATTTCAAAGGACTAGAAACTAGGATTATCCTGAATTCTACTTCTAGTTCTGACACTGACTCCTGCTGTAATCCTGGGCAACTCACTTGCATGTTCTTACCTCAGGTCCTCCCATCTGTAAAAAGGGAAGAATTTTAGTTATCTACCTTGCAGGGCATTTTGGGAAAATTAATATGCTAATATTTGTTAAGTCTTTGAAGATAAAAAGTGCTATATAAATGCTACGTATTGTTATCATTCAGGCCCGCCAATAGGGGGAGGGGGAGTAAAGGGGGCAATTGCCCATGTGCTTGGCGATTTTAAAAGGGCCCGGGCCATGGATGAAGCTTCCCCTCATGGAGGCTAGCTTCCTGTCCCACCTCTTCCACCCGTGCCTTACCAACTGTCCATTTCCGCTCCACCCCAGACCTTGGCCCCACCCCCTACCCCAACACGTCCCTCCCCCACTTCCTGCTCAGCCCCCCTGCTATCACTCACCACCTGAGGGAAAGGAGGTGTGGAAAAGAGGAGGGAGACCGAATGGGAGGAAAGGAACGGAACGTGGTGGCAAGTGGTGGAGGGGGGAGGGGCCTGCAGTGGAGTGGAGGGGAGTGTGTGCAGGCCTGATGGAGGAAGAGGTGGGACAGAGCTAGCCTCTCTGAGGGGAAGCTTCACCCACCACCCATGGTCATAAAACTCAGCCATCCCTTTCTAGGGGAGCCATTGACTGTTCTGCCCTGGGGCCCAGAATTGCTGTCAGCGGGCCTGTGATGAATGATTTATTTTACATTATTTCCTTTTAAAAACAACATAACATAAAAAGGAATGGCTGATTAAAAATTCTGATTTATTACAAGATGAGTAAAACAAAGAAATTATGGAGAATCAATATAATTTCATTCTCCTGCTGGGTCCAGGAGGTGTGTGCACATGTACTGTTTTAGGTACAATGCACCAGGCTAGGACCTGAGAAGCCACCCATATCTGAGGACTCATTTAGCTATTAAAATGTGACTCCCTTAAATGTATATGTTTACAACCATGGTATTGGAATGAGACAACTCTCAGACAACCACCTAATCATAAAAAAATAATTAGCAAAATTTCAACAAATATTGATACAATAAAAATAATTTCCACAGTATATACAGTATGTAGTCAGTATTACATTCTTCATCCATGTACTATTTAAGTGCTTTGTAAACATTCTATATCTAAATCCAGAGAGAGACTACATATACACTGTAGAAGTGCATCATTTTCATGAGGTGATTTCCTGTTTACTCATGTGGGTCTTGATTCTGTTTCCACTGAAGTCAATGGCAAAAGCTCTTACCCCATTATTCTCTCTGCCCACTGTTTGGTTTGGCTGGCTTGCAATGGTACACTTATGTCAGTGAGAATCTCTCAAGCTAGCCATAGAAACAATCCCTCATTCCCTTTCATAGTGGCAAAGGCTAGATTGTAAATCTGGTCTGCTTCTGACAATACTGTGAGGAAAATTAAACTTCACTATGGCCAGAGGACAAACTTCTTCTTGCAACTTAATATGAAACTCAGTTTATTAAACCATCATTTTTCCAATATTACTAACGGGGTTTTTTTTATTTTCAAAGCACGGAAATGTTACACAGACACCATGAATTACTTCAATATCCCCAAAGCAAGCATCAAACCTTTCCAGCACTGTTCTGAAACCTAAAGGTCCTACCTACTGTGAATTAAAAAATCAGTGGTTGTGAATTTTGCAGAAATGACATGGTCACAACAAGATCAAATCATCAACATGTATCTAGGTCTAAGAATATACACTCTGTCCGTTTATGTCAAAATGCTTTAAAAGTGTGCAAATAACTAATACTTTAGCTCATGAAAACATAATTCACTTTGTGGAAAAAATAAGGCAATGTCAACTTGAGTCACTTTCTACTGGGACAATATATTTCCCCCCTTAGTAAAATGCAACAAAAACTTCAGTTTCATTATGCATCAATAAAATGTTACAGATAATGAAACATCTGCTCCCTTCATGACTCTCAGATGACACAAAGGGAGTGAAAACCAACTGCATTCCTCCAACTGGGGATTTCCAGTGTGGATAGAACTGACATAGCCAGCTCTTCCACAACCAGGTTGCTAATAACAAGAAAATGATGCAGTACAGCCTTTTTTTTTTTTTTTTTTTTTTTTTGGACAGAGAAGGCGTCAGTGCCGCGCATCTGTAGTTTTCATTCTACTTTACAGATCATGTGGCTCTAATGCTTTTTAGAGGGTAGTAGTGTATAAGACACTATCCTTACCCATCTAATATAATAATGATGGGGATTCTTCCTTCATGCAGTCCCACTGAATTATTTATTTACAGCAGAAAGCATCTTCCCTTCCTTCCAAATTCACACACGCATCTATTATGAACACATGGAGAGCTCATTTATCAAGAGTAGTGGTTATAATATAGTTTAATTCTACTAATGCCTTTAATGGCTTTTAACTCAATAAGCAGCAAAGCCCTGCAAGTTCTGCCATCTCCACAGCTATGAAAGGAATTTCTCTAAAACCCCATATAGTTTGGTGTTTTGTCTTATGGTTAATTTATAAGGAATATTTACAAAACTGTTTTCAGCTTTGACAAAAAGCACATCTCTACAGCTGTTACTAACTACAGTTTCACAGGGCTTTTGCTATTTCCATATAGCTGTCAATTAATTATTTTAATTTGTGCTACTCATCAAAATAGCAAATCCTGAGAGGTTCCAATTCCCTTGATTTTGATTTTTAACATTATTTAAAAACAAACCAAAACCAAAAATAACCCCACAGCCCTATCAAAACAAATACTAATATATAATGAATGTGTTGCAAATGGATCTTCATGACAGACATTTGTACATGGAGTGCGATAGACCTCAATTGGCAGGTGGGTCTCTCAGTTTTTAGGTACAAATTTATTTATCTGACTATTATATGGAAGATTTTTGGAAAGTTCATGTTGTATTACTTTCACTGTAAAGTCCTGAGAGTCTTTATTGGCTCACTGAAACCCTCAAGTAGGTCCTGACCATTTTAAGTTTGTCAGGTTTCATTCTACAGAAACTACACTAACAGGCACAAACACAAAAATGTGCAGCGCACCACAGGTGTGAAAATAAACCTGCTGTAGTCTATTCTTCACAAAAAAATTGTGGTGATAAAGGGAGAGGCCTGTATCATTTCAGAAAGACTTTGCAACTTCTTTTTAGAATGATTGTTTGTTTTCTATTAGTATTTTATTTTGAGAGGTCTGCACTTTTCTCTCAGTACATTTTCTGAAAGATTACAGCATAATTTGATGTAATGGAAAAATTCACTGTTGGAATTCAGAGAGTAGCTATAAACACAAGTGAGACTAATGCAGTACCCAGCAAATTATTGAAGAAATCCATTTTGAATTAGAGTTCTGGATCATGCATGTTCTCATCCCGCCATTCCTAATCTAAGATCTATTCTTTCTTTTTTTAAGGAATTAAAATTATAAATCTAGTTCTTTTTAGTTCTTCTAGTTCCTCTTAGCAGTATCAAGAGGAGGTTGATCAAAATTGATTCCATCTGTTTTTCTCTAACACACCATGACTTGCATAGAAGCCTACATGAGACAGACACCTTAGCTGAAACATTCTGAAATATCTTGCAGACATGGTTCATGTCAACAAGCACATAATATCATTCTTCTATGCACATAAAGAACGTGTGGGACTTATCTTCATTTACCAGTCTGGCAACGTCTACAAAGAGTTCATGCTCTATTGGTTTCTATATTTTCAGCATTCACTAACAGTGCATCCCAAAAAATGTTTCAACTGATAGGAAACTGCTTTCACAGAGTTTAGCCTGCTTTCCCACCATGCTCCAGGAAGCTGTTTTGGAATCCCGGCAACATGCGTCAAGATTTGCCAGTGATGTGGTGAGGAAGCACACTAAAGCTGCTCTAAATAGCTATGGACCAACTCAGTAACAACCTGGTTCAGACCATGGCAGGCACACGGCATGCAGACAGCTCTAGAAGTTGTGCATGCTCATATGAAAGCACTTCAGCTTCTTGCCTTTCATACTACTACTACATACTACTACTACTTGTCTTCAGCAGTCCTAAAAGTCCAATTTATGTTCCTTCAAATTCTGAAGCCCTCTCTCAATGAACCCTTCATCTGTTCTGCCAATTCTCTGGAATGAATCCCAGAAAGTATTATTTGATTCCTCCTGCTCACAGATAACCACAATTCTCAATATGACAGTGAACTGTTTTAGGAGACTCATGTCAGATCTACAGTCTAGGATTACATACTAGTACCTACCAGTTTTAATCTTAGTATCAGAGTTTGTGTGATTTCACTAGCAACAAGAACCAATTTATTCTGGATGGTTTTCCTCCAAAACTGCGGGCAGACATCTCCTTGCTCTTTTTGTACCAAAAATGGTCAGATGTCATTTTGCCAAATTCTGCTATGATTTCCACTTGACCCACAACATTCCTATTGCCAGGAATGAAGAGCTTCTCACAGGAATCACATAACACCATTTGCTTTCACACATTTTCCACACTAATAACAACTATTATCCTATTAATGATCCCATAACAGTGACTTATTTAACTCTTTGTGAGGCTTTGTTCCATCTTACCCAAGATTTGTCTACACTGCAGTGTGGTCTCAAATTCCTTCACTGGCTGCCCCTTCTGCAGAAAGACATTCCCTACTTCCACCCTACACTCCATCTGTACCCAGGAGAGGTGGAAGCATGTAATGATTCACATTCCCAAACACTAACTCCTTGACATACTTCCCACCAGATCGGACCCTTCCACACTGGGCTCTCCTCCCTATGCTCACATATATTGGGTGTGGATAAAATGCAACATGATCCCATCCCCCAACTATCTTCTCTCCTGTCCAGAAGATGAGGGTGAGCACTTCGCAACACTCACATGGCTCGCCCCTCATCCCTTACTCCTCCCCACTTTGCCCACATGACAGTGTTGTCCCACCACATCCCTTTCTCTTATGTCCTTCAGAGAAGCATACAGCACAAGCTTTCAGTCTTCTGGGGCCCAACACCACCAGGATTGGTGGTGCTAATGATCCAGAATCAAAAGGTGACTAAAACAACAAATCATAGGAAATTTAAAAATATGAGCCCCACAGAACTACAGAAGCCAGTTTTGCAAGTGGATGGAGGAAGATGGTATTGTCACAGTGATGAGCAAGGAGAATGTTTTAGCAGCTGTATTTTGTATGAATTGGAAAGGGATGGCATGGCTATTAAGGAGTCCGCAGAAGGTTACTCTAATCAAAACAGGAGATAAGGGCCTGGACAGAATTTTGGCTGTCTGAACATGAAGAAAATGGATCTTAGAAACATTATGGAGGAAACAGCAGCAAAATACAGATGAAACCTGAACGTTGGAAGAGAAGGAGTATATAAAAATGACCCTCAGATTACAAAGTCAGTACACACCATATGTGTGAATGTGCAAGTTGGTGCACACACCTCCAACCTCTAACACAAAAACAAAATATTTGCAAATTGATGAAAGCAAAGAATTTGGTGGAGGCAAGAAATGTTAATTTGAAACCAATTATCGAGTACAAAAGGAGATTATTAATGCCCTCTAATAATCGAGGCCATGCCACAAATGTTTCTGGAAGTATAACAAAGAGCCTGTCTGCACTGTGAGGTACTGCACACGACAGAGGTGTGATTTCTAAACTGCATTAACATACTGTGCATTAGTTAATCTGGAACCTGCAGTGCACATCAGCAGGGTCTACGTCGACCAATTAATGTGCAACACAGTGTACTTTAGAAATCACACCCCATAGTCAGCATTGCCACACAGTGTAGACAAGCCCATATTGTATCACAGCTACCCCCATCATGTAAGATTCATGGAACACACTAATCCAAGTCCTTCTGAACTATGGTTTTGAAATATTTACATGAAAATTGATGTTATTACCTGATTGGTCTATTCTCTTTACTATCAAACAGTGAGAAGATGACCTCCAGTTCCTCTCCCAGATTGGAGCACATCAGACTCTTCATCTGCACAAAAAGATGGTGGCTGCTTGCTGGGACAGGTGTGTCTTTCTTTCGATGACGATGTTCCATCTACATATTAGCATCAACAAGAAGTAATATCGGCAGGTTCAAATCATAAATAGCCTAACATATTGAACATAATTCTAGTTAAAAATTCTAAATGTGGGGGTAATTTCTTAATCCCAAACCCCACCAGTTTTGCAATAAGCCATCTGATTTTCATATATTTTCCAGATAAGAAGAATAAAGTGCTGATATGACTTAATTAGGCTTACCCACTGGCTCAGTTAGGATTGTAAGAATCTATTAACCCTTAACCTTCCAGCTCTTCCTTCTTACCACCAGTGCCCCAAACCACCTTAAGCAGCTACGTAACAATGCCATATTTAAAATCGGGTTTTAAACAACTGCCCCTGAAAAAGCTTTAAAATAAGCTATATAATTGCATTGTAGTTATTATTCTAAAACTGAACGGTTCACTTCCACACTGTATAATCTGTGCCAGACTGCTCTGTAGGTCAGTTGCTCTTTCCCTTAATAACCTCATTTATCAGTTTATAACTTGACCATTTTAAATGAACCTGGGGTTTAAAAAAATACAGTAGTATTATTTTTGTCTCTTACATTGTGATTAAAAAAAAAACTTCATTTTAAATGCTGACATTTCCAAATCACTTTATCCTCAACTAACTAACATTTTTTGCTTTTTATTTTTTAAATTTACATTACTTAGCTGATCACTAATTTTAGTGAGACTGGCCACATTAGCACTAGCTAATTTTATTTCTTTGAGTCTTATTTAATTTAGTAAATCTTATTAAGTAGTTGGAGTTCTTTCACTTAATTGTATTTTTCATTTTTCTTCACTTGGTTACAGTTTCTTTTCCACATAATTAGAAAAGTATTTCATATTAAACATCCAAATATAATTCTGTAATATTACATATAGTTTTGAACTTTGAGAAAGACTAGCCCAGTATTTTCAACACGTAACCCAAATGCTTAACACAATGAATCAGGTGACCTGTAATGTCAAGTCAAATGGCAATCAGAATAGATAGTAAAAAAGAATATTAGCATATGTAAATATGCCAGCTCACATTTATATGGGTCCAATCCTATCATTTGTTCTTTATTCTATAGCCCATGTTAATTATTGAAACAAACTTGAGTTAACAGGAATAAAACTTATTTTAAAGACGGTTTTAGACTTAAGCAGATAAGACTCTGTTCTGTTACCATAGGTCTTATCCAATTTAACATTACCATAGGTCTTATCCAAAAAATTTAACATTACCATAGGTCTTATCCAAACCGCACTGAAGTTAACTGCTGTCTTTCCATTCACTTCAATGGACTTTGTGTGGACCAGGCCCCTTGAAAGATATTTCCCATAAAAATTAATGATAATAATAATTATGGGAAATTAACAGATAATTTCCCATAAAATCAAAATGGATCATTCTGTGTTCAGAGAGGCCCAAAGTGGAGTTGTCTCATACAGCTTCATTGACATCCATATTATTATATTAGTAGAAGAGACCCCACAACACAATATGATTAAGAGTGATGGTACTCATACAATGGATGTATTATTAAAGTTCCATTAATCTTGCCATAGCCTAATGCAACTAAGGAGCCAGTTACAGTATTAAAGGAAGTGTCTCAAATGCTTTTTACTCATGATTAAGCTTTTATGGAATCATTCCAGAACTGTAATGGTTTCACTGATGATATATCAGGTCCACATAACATGTGGAGCACACATGCACAGTGTCACTGGAAAGTTTAACTCAAATGAGAGCCTCTCTCATAACTACAGACACCTCAAAATAGCCCAAAAGAAATTTTCTGTTATCAAGGCAAATCCCATTATGTTATCAATAGAAATATACTGACCCAGACATTAGACTCTTTTTTTTTTTTTATTTAACATTAACTAAGAGTGAAAATTGCCATGGAAATGTCAGTCTAATTAGATAGTAAACTCAAGGAGATAATTAGATGCTGTGACCTGAGACCCCTTGATGCCAGCTGTCATAGGACACAGGGGGAGCACAGGGTTTTCCAGGGATACTCTGGGACTGATATCTACATAATAGTTCACCAAAAGGTGGCATGTGAGGCCTCTACTGAGAGCCAATAGCGTAAGGGTCATAATAATCACTGTGTAATGTACATATGGATAATATTGAAAGAATTATGTATCTATACATTATCTATACATCTATATTATGTTCTTAAGGTCCTGGAGCTAAGACAGTCACCGGAAAGTGACACACCACAGAAATGTTCCTTTAAGGCATGAGAGAGCGGACATCTATCTCCTTGTCTGGCCATTTGTGTATTATATGCTTCACAATGTAGGCCTATTTGCATATTGAGTCAGGGTGGGATGAGAAGAAATTTATAGGAATAAACAAACAGTGAGGCAGAGGGATGTCCAGTTTATGAATAAAAACAGATTGTGGTTTTTATTGGAGTGCAAGGGGACACACAAAGTCCTTGGAGGAGACAAACTGACAGCGTGTTTGTCTCATGAAAGTAGGGTCACAGCCAGCCAGTATTTTGGGTGAGCATTGCTCTACACGATATGAGAGTATCTCATTAATTATGTTTAGGTCTAGAATGCATGTTATGATTTTATTTTATATGTAACCATTTGTTTCTAATATTTCTACTTGCTACTACTTGAATCTTTGTTAAATATTGTTAAATAAACTCAAATTTGATTTCATTATAAATATATCGAAGTGCTGTTGTGATCAAGTGGGACAGTGATCTGAAGTGGAACTGCTTCTTTGGAAGCAGTGAATCTGTGAATACTCAAGTGTTCAGTGGATCAGGAGCTGGATGCTCTAAGGGAGATACATGAAGGACTTGAGTGCAGGGGTGTGCTGCTTGCTACCCTGTAGAGTGACAACGGAGCCTGCATAGTCCTGGAGGGGAGGGCTTGTGTTGCTTATGTCCAGTGGATTTGGAGAGCTGACCCCAACGGGCACAGACAAGAATTCCTCATGCTAATGGTAAGTGGTAACAAGGGGTCTCACAATGTTGGGTACCCCTGGAAATCATCACAGTTGCCATCTACTTACCAGCCTATAGAGTTCTGTAATACTGATCTCGTCAGGATCCACCATACCATATTCTTTTCTTGGAACCAAGTCTAGTCCCAATTGCCTATAAAAGGAGAATGTGGAAATAATGGTGAGGCATTCCAGGGCACACAAAATAATTATATTTAAGGACTCTCTTGCTTTCCTTATTTATTTGTGCATATTTTAACTCGTTGTTTCCCCTTGTATTAGAATTTTGATGGAAACATCTTATCTAATAATATGCACATTAATTGGTGTAATACCTGGATTCCAACTTGCCACTGCTATTTTTTAAAAAACATTTTGTTTGGATACTTAATTAGTTGTAAGTTCATTGATGACCTCTCACTCCCATTTGCTCTGTAACATTTACATTGGGATATGTTCCATCACAGTTTTTACTGTTGCATAACGTAGTTCTGATTATATTTCATGCTTCCAGCCTGACTCTTGTGCAGATAGTGAGGTGACTTGTAATGTCAAGTCAGATGGCAACCCAAATAGATAGTAAAAAATATCCAATGATGTGAAAGCATCAGCTCCATTTTAGATGGATCCACCTGTATCAAGTACACTTAAATCTCTGGCCTTTATTAAATAACAAAGCACACTTGAGTTAACAGAAGTAAAATGTAGTGAAAACTGAAGTAAGCAGTTAAGACACTGAATACACACACGGTGCAAATGTGCTGAATTAAGGTAATGACATTTTAAACAGTTAGAAGAGCTGCACTTTAAGATTAGAAAACACTTAAAAAAGAGAATCTCTTGTGTAAGCAGGGACCAGTAAGCATCCAAAGGAAGCCAGGTTTGCTTCCCTCTGTTTAAAATAAAATTCTTACAACATAGTTCTTTAACAATTTTCTGTGATACGGTTCCTCTAAGATTCTGATAGTTGAAGATGCACTTACAAATTCAGTAATTTACAGCACAGTTGTTGGAAACGTCTGTTTAATCAGGACATGCAGGTGAATGAAATACAAACACGGGGCAGTTGGTTACAACTTTATTAGCTCAGCAATAAGAGGGCAGAGGAGGTGCAATATGTCCACATTCTCTCACATACCAGGCATCTAAGTGGTTCCAGTGTCAAATGGCCTCATACCATATAACCAATAATGTGACTTTCTAACCTAACCCCTAGGATTTAGCCCACTTCTGAACTCTCTTCCCTCCCTCAGCACAAGGGGATATAGAGGCTACCTCAGTCTGCAAACACTTCAGGTCTCCCCTTTTCCTTACAGGCAAAAGATCCTCCAGCCATATACTGGGCCTCATTTACCTCTGGGAGCTGGCAGTTTTAGGATGGACACCAGCTGCAATTTGCGACTGGTGAAATATTCTTATATTGCCTCTTAATGCTGCAATTCCTATTCTTACTTCTTGTATCTAAACCAGGGGTGGCCAACCAGTCAGAGATGAAGAGCCGCAAAGAACCACATTTACCTTTTCAGTTTCCCCTCCAGGGAAAATTCCTGCTGATCTGTCAATTTCAGCAGCTGCTTGTCAATTTCACTTGTCAGTTTCCCCTCCTCCCATACCCTCCTCTGAAAATTTAGATTGATCCCTCAATTTCACTTGTCAGTTTCCCCTTGTCTCTTAGGCCAGGAGAAGTTTGTCAATTTCAAAGAGCAAAGAGGGGCAAAGAGCGGCATGCAAAGAGCAGAGCTCCGCATTTGTATGACCAAAGAGCCACATGCACCTCGCGAGCCGCAGGTTGGCCACCCCTCATCTAAACTGTGTCTCTACAACACTACAATAAGGGTGAAACATCCCCCTTCTCAATTTATCTCAATGGGACAAATTCCTCCCTTATCTCCAAAACAGGCAATTGGTCAGACCCATCTTGATAATACCTTAACTAAAGAGGGGGGAGAGGGAGGAAAATGGGTGAGATGGCCCCAGATGTCCGGGAAGACTTTACAGTGGGGAGGAATGTGTGTTTGTGTGTAGGGGGGTGGGGGGCTGTTAGGGACAATTTGTTCTTCAATCCCCCATTGGTTCTCCAGTGGGAGGAAGTGAAGCCCCTCTCTAAGGCACAGTCCTACGTGGGCTTTGAGGCACTACAAGGGGGTACGCTCCAACAGGTCTAGGCACAAGCTCTCTCTCCTCCTTCTCCCAGTCTGACCAAACTTCCTTCTCACTGAAATGGAAAAAGGCAGTGTAACTTCGCAAAATACCTGACATGAAGTTTTATTAGCAGTGTCTAATGGCAGGTCCATTGTGAAATTTGGGGCTTGATGCAAACATTTTTAAAATGATGATTAAAAATGAATTTGTCACACTCAGCTTGTGGAAATGGACACAAGGGAGTGGAAGTAGAGAGAGAGGGGGGATGATGAGAACAAAAATAAAAGGTGAAAGATAATGGGGTAAGGAAGGGAAGAATGTCAAGGTTACTCTGTTTTACAGGTTTTTCACATTTCAAATACTCCTTGACACAAACCGCTACACACACCACTCAGGTTTTTTAGTTTCTGTTCTGCTGTCACCCATATGGTGCTTACTGTCTCCTTTTAGTCTGAAACCCGTCCATCCCAATCTTTTTGTGTATTATGGTCATTCTAGAAGGGCTCAGTCTACAATTACAAGTTGTCACTTTCTGTCAGGAGTGAGGCCCTCCAGCTGTGCCTGCTCAGTACTTCTGAAACCCTAATGAGCCAGCTAGGCTACCTGATGGACTGCCCTGCCTGAGTGACTGAGGAAGCTCGCAGGCCAATTCTTAAGCCCAGCAGCAACAGCAGCAGCTTGCTGGCTGCTCAACGCACAGACCCACGGATTCCTTGTCTCTCTGTGCACATCTCTCTCCAAACCCTGCTCCTGTGCTGCTCCTCCATGGATCCAGTCCAGATCCTGCCTTGCACCCCGCCTTGTTCTCATCCTGTCCCAGCCTTGCTCCTGTCTCAGAATCAGCCCTCCTCCTGCCTTCAGTGACTCCTGGTAACCCAGTTCTGAACCCTTGGGTCTGATTCCTGGCTTCAACTCTGTCTTGACCCTTGGCTCTGGCATTTGGACTCTGACTTTGGTTCTGATGTTCGGCCCTGGTTCCTGGTTTTGATCCTATATTGCTGACCACTAGGTCTGAATCCCACTCTGACCACTAGGCCTGACCGTCTACTACTCAGTCCCCTGACATTTTCTTTCATAGCAAAGTATCCAGCGCTGGCTCTGTTGTGGATAGCAACAATTCTTATATGCATTGGGGAAAATTGAAAATAAAAGAATTTATATAATAAACATTGTTATTCATGTCTATCTTTTTATTAAGTTAACGAAAGAAAACATACACCTCTTCACCCTCCAACTTAAGTGGTTTTCCTAAGAATAATAGCCACTGGAAGATGTTTTGCAGTACACATTATGATAGACAAAGTAGAAAGTACTAAAATCTGCTGCAAAGTTCTGTTACCCTTGCAGAGGAAAATTAGCAATAAAGGCACACGAAGCGTACCACCAAGGTTACACTTTTTTTGCCTAACTAATGGGAGTTCACATTCTGCTACATTTTAAAATTCATACGAATGTGGCAAGAAAAAAAAAATCACTGTTTAACCAGAACATTGGTATCAGCAAAAGATGTAATATCAAAAGGATATTCAATCTATCTAAAGCAAGATATAATCACATACTGTGGCTGTACTTAAAAAAGGTTATTCCAGTTTGTAAATTATTCTCTATACTTAATATAAGAAATGTTGTTACTATCTCTCAAACCACAGAAATCTTTTAATTGTGACCACTGTATGAAGTTTTTCATTTTAATCATGTGCTAACTATTAAGTAGATCCAATGTTGCTATGCAAAATGTTACCCTGGTTACCTTTTCTGTGTACTTACTATTCTGTATGAACTGTTTTTTAAAAACATAAAAAAATAAATACGGTCTTTTACATAAAACTTTTGTATCATTCTCACTATTTTTTATACTTTCTATCTAAGGCCTTAAAATACACATTTATCTGGCATTCAGAGAAACCTAAAAAGCATTATTCAACGTATCCTTACACTCAATGGGAATTTAACTTCTCACATATTGCAATATTAAGTAATCAATAAACATTAAGGCACAAGCGAGATCTTATCAAGACTGAAATGGCTGCAAAGTTCAATTATGAAAGCTGAAGGCGCCTTTATGGAAGGAAGCCAAGATTCACTTACATTTAAAAGGCTTGGGAGATTATCAACGACAAATGAAGTATTGTCAAGTAAAATGGAATTCAGAGTTCTTTTCTCCATCACTCATTACAATAAAGATGTTTGTAAGAAGAGAAGTGTGGGGAACAGATACAGTGACTTGCGTCCACTGTGCCCCACATAAAGGGTTTCTATTAGTAATGGGAACTATATATGCACATCACAGAAATACAAAACCAGGGGTTCAGTTACGCATATTATTATGAAGGCCACAGTGGATACATCTACCCAGGGAAAAAAAAATCCACAGCTGGCCTGAGTCAGCTGGGCACTGGGGCTGAAAAATTGCTGTGTAAACATTGGGCTCGAGCTGCAGCCCAAGCCCTGGGATCCTGCCAGGGTGGAGCTCGAATGTCTACACAGTAATTTTTAGCCCCACAGTCCCAGCCTCGTGAGCCTGAGTCAGCTAACCCGGGCCAGCCATGGCCATGCCGTGGGTCTTTTATTCTTCTGTAGATGTAGCCAGTATGTTGGACAGCACGATTTGGAACACATGTTCAGTAGATATAGCAGGCCTACTGATATGAAGTGAAGGGGAGGTGAAGCGATGCTACAGCCCCACTCTCATCTTGCCTCATCTGATGCTGACGGTTGTTATAGCTGCTCCCTGACTTGTTCTTCCCAAATCTGCCTCCAAATTATAAATTTGCCTCAATGCATGTTCTGGGTGCTTCCCTCACATTAAACCCTCTATTGGTCAAGTCTTAATTTTCCCTGTGTATCCAAACGAACAAATCAGTCTTTTTAGTTTTCAAATAGAGATAATGATTTTATTGAGAATTCTCTCTCCTAAAGAGGCTAAATAAGAAAAGAAAGACTGTAGAAAGTAAATGCGTGGTTACGCAGGTGTTGTCAGAAAAAGAGCTTTGGATTGTTCGATCATGGGATGTTGTTCCAGGAAAGATTACTAGGAAGAGATGGGATTCACCTAATGAAGAGAGGGAAGAGTATTGTCACAGACAGGTTGGCTAGTGAGGAGGGCTTTAAACTAGGTTCGATGGGGGACGGGGACCTAAGTCGGAGGTAAGTGGGGAATTGGGACACCAAGATGAAGCAGAAGGAAGAGAGTGCAACAGGGGAGGCCTCCTGAATTGCACTGAGAAAGTAGGGCAATCAGCCAGTTATCTCAAGTGCCTATACACAAATGCAAGAAGCTTGGGAAACAAGCAGGAGGAACTGGAAGTCCTGGAACAGTCAAGAAACTATGATATGATTGGAATAACTGAGACTTGGTGGGGTAACTCACACAACTGGAGCCCGGTCATGGATGGGTATAAACTGTTCAGGGGTGAAAGGGGGGAGGAGTTGCACTGTATGTAAGAGAGCACTATGATTGCTCTGAGTTCCAGTATGAAACTGGAGATAAGCCAGTTGAGAGTCTCTGGGTTAAGCTTAGAAGCGAGAACAATAAGGGTGATGTCATGGTGGGTGTCTGTTATAGACCACCAGACCAGGAGGATGAGGTAGATGAGGCTTTCTTCAGTCAACTAGGGAAAGTTCACAGGACCTGGTTCTCATGGGGGACTTCACTCACCCTGACATCTGCTGGAAGAGCAATACAGCAGAGCACAGACAATCCAGGAAGTTTTTGGAGAGTGTTGCAGACAACTTCCTGGTGCAAGTGCTGGAGCAACCAACTAGAGGTCGTGCTCCTCTTGACCTGCTGCTCACAAACAGGGAAGATTTGGTAGGGGAAGTAGAAGTGGGTGACAACCTAGGCAGCAGTGACCATGAGATGGTAGAGTTCAGGATCCTGACAAAAGGAAGAAAGGAGAACAGCAGGATATGGACCATGGATTTCAGAAAAGCAGACTTTGACTCCCTCAGGGAGCTGATGGGCAGGATCCCGTGTGGGAGGCTAATATGTGGGGGAAAGGAATCCAAGAGAGCTGGCTGTATTTTAAAGAAACCTCATTGAGGGTGCAGGAACAAGCCATCCTGATATGCAGAAAGAATAGCAAATATGGTAGGTGACCAGCTTGGCTTAACAAAGAAGTCTTTCGTGAGCTTAAACACAAAAAAGAAGCTTACAAGAAGTGGAAGCTTGGTCAGATGACTAGGGAGCATTACAAAAATACTGCTTGAGCATGCAGGAATGAAATCAGGAAGGCCAAAGCACAAATGGAGTTGCAGCTAGCAAGGGACATGAAAGGGAACAAGAAGGGTTTCTACAGGTATGTTATCAACAACAGGAAGATTAGGAAAAGCATCAGCCCCTTACAGAATGGGGGAGGCAACCTAGTGACAGAGGATGTGGAGAAAGCTGAGGTACTCAATGCCTTTTTTGCCTCTGTCTTCACAGACAAGGTCAGCTCTCAGACTACTGCACTGGGCGGCACAGAATGGGGAGGAGGTGAACATCCCTCAGTGCTGAAGGAACAGGTTCAGGGCTATTTAGAAAGATTGGACATACACCAGTACATGGGGCCAGATGCAATGCATCCGAGGATGCTGTGGGAGTTGTCTGATGAATTTCAGAGCCATTGACTATTATCTTTTGAAAGCTCATGGCAATTGGGGGAGGTCCCTGATTGGAAAAAGGCAAATATAGTGCCCATCTTCAAAAAAGGGAGGAAAGAGGATACAGGAAACTACACACTGGTCAGCCTCACCTCAATTCCTGGAAAAATCATGGAGCAGGTCCTCAAGAAATCTATTTTAAGGCACATGGAAGAGAGGAAGGTGATCAGGAACAGTCAACATGGATTCACCAAGGGAAACCTTCTATGAAGAGGTGACTGGCTCTGTGGATGTGGGGAAAGCAGTGAACGTGATATACCTTGACTTTAGCAAAGCTTTTGATACAGTCTCCCATAGTATTCTTATCAGCAAGTTAAAAAAGTATAGGTTGGATGAATGGACTATAAAATGGATAGAGAGCTGGCTAGATCATCGGGCTCAACGAGTAGTGATCAATGGCTCCATGTCTAGCTGGCAGCTGGTCACAAGTGGAGTGCACCAGGTATCAATACTGGGGCCGGTTTTGTTCAACATCTTCATTAATGATCTCACGGATGGGGTAGATTACACTGTCAGCACGTTTGCAGGTGACACTAAGCTAGAGGGAGTGGTAGATACCCTGGAAGGTACGGATAGGATACAGAGTGACCTAGATAAATTGGAGGATCGGGCCAAAAGAAATCTGATGAGGTTCAACAAGGACAAGTGCAGAGTCCTCCACTTAGGATAGAAGAATCCCATGCACAGCTACAGATTGGGGACCAACGAGCTAGGCAGCAGTTCTGCAGGAAAGGACCTGGGGGTTACAGTGGATAAGAAGCTGGATATGAGTCAGCAGTGTGCTTTGGTTACCAAGAAGGCTAATAGCATATTGGGCTGCACTAGTAGGAGCATTGCCAGCAGATCGAGGGAAGTGATTATTCCCTTTTATTCAGCATTAGTGAGGCCGCATTTGGAGTATTGTGTCCAGTTCTGGGCCCCCCACTACAAAAAGGATGTGGACAAGTTGGAGAGAGTCCAGCAGAGGGCAACCAAAATGATTAGGGGGCTGGAGCACAAGACTTATGAAGAGAGGCTGAGGGAACTAGGCTTGTTTAGTCTGCAGAAGAGAAGAATGAGGGGGGATTTGATAGCAGCTTTTAACTATCTGAAAGGGTGTTCCAGGGAGGATGGAGCTAGGCTGTTCTCAATGGTAATAGATGACAGAACAAGGAGCAATCGTCTCAAGTTGCAGTGGGAGAGGTCTAGGTTGGATATTAGGAAAAAGTTTTAGACTAGGAGGGTGGTGAAGCACTGGAATGGGTTACCTAGGGAGGTGGTGGAATCTCCATCCTTAAAGGTTTTTAAGCTGCGGCTTGACAAAGCCCTGGCTGGGATGATTTAGCTGATGTTAGTCCTGCTTTGAGCAGGGGGTTGGACTAGATGACTTCCTTAGGTCCCTTCCAACTCTAATCTTCTATGATTTTATGATTCTAGGTGTAATCAGAAGGCTTAGATTCTGATAATGCAATATGGAGCTTTTGACTTTTAAGTCACTGGTTCAAATCCAGTCCAGATTGGGTAGTTTGTCCAGTTTTCAGTGCAGACGTTCCTATCACAACTGGCACCCGTGTTGACATTCTCAGCATCAAGAAGTGCATAAACATGGAGACTGACCACTGCCCTCTTTTTTCCTTTCCACCTCTATATGTGGCTTGTCTGGGGCAGAATTAAGACACAATGATTGGGCAGTGAGAGATGAGGTGTTTCTATCTAAACAGCGGTCAATCTGACATCCTTGAAAAGCACTAAACTCACCATACAACTTAAAAAGATTATGGGGGTTTAACAAAATTAGTGTGACAGACATTCAGAAAACGGGCAGAGGAAAGAACATAACCCTGGTAGGGTATACTAGAATGGTAAATAAAAGAATCTACTGCTATAGAATGTACTATACATACTGTAGCTGTAATCTTTAAAGGATTGGATCATTTTAATGCCTACTAAAAACATTTGCCCTCTGCAAGTTAGAATGACTTTACTATTCAAATCACATATACCATAGTGAAAGCTTATCTCTTATAAAGGTCAAGAAGAACTTCCCAACTACACATATACAGCACTGTATGACTATCTAGATACATAATTGAGAAGGCTGCCTAGGCAAAGATTGTAACAGCTAAAGTTAAGTTTTGGTCACTAGAAAGCATGTTATTTTTGTTTTGCTTATAACCACACCTGTCTCTATTTTTCTTGCTTAGTATCACTTACATCTATGTTCTTTATTAATAAACTTAAGCTTAGTTTTACCATAAACCATCTCAATGCTGTGTATTAAAGCAAATGTGGGTCTTTGGCTAGAGTTACAGGCTGGTGTGTGCACTCCCTTTTTTGGAGGCAGCAAACGTGGTCATTTTTATGAGTGTCCAGTGATGGGCTGGATGTTGCAGACACGTTTCTGGGAAACTTGGGAATGTTATTTGCACAGCAAGGTGAAGACTGGCAGAGCCTGGAGGAGTTTGCTGGTGAGGCAGATAGTCTGGTGTGGAAGGAGCTGACACACACCATTAGCTTGAAAGACAGAAGTGGATAAGGTGGAAAATAGACAGGTAAAGAGGAGCAACAGGAAATTATGTCAATGGAAAAAAGAAATCTAGTAATAAAAACAAATAATTTATTTGGGACTGATCTGGCCAGATACTGAGTACCCTCAACTTGAGCTGGCTTCAACGATTGTTGAGGGCACTCAGCACCTCTCTGTGCCTGGCAGCACTGAGCTTCTTATGAACAAGAATGCTTCTTCTCTTCCCTTTTTACTTCTTTTCTCCCATCTCTCTAATTCACCCAAAAACTAATGAACTGAACAACCCAAATAAAAATAATCTCTCTTCATATACACTAGCTGGTGATGATTTCCTCCCTCTTCAGATGGTATCTGTTTCTATAATTCATCTGTGTAATTTATCAAAACCAGCAGTAATACTTAAGTATTCTGACAAACTGTAAAGTGTACAATATTCTCCTTTGATTTTGTAATATACTAAATACCAGTCTTAGGTATTTCTAAGATGCCTATCACCTTGGTTTCTAAGCAATGGGTGGGCAAACTATTTACCGGTGTAAAAGGAAGGCAGAAAATTACATGTCCATACAAAAGAAGATTCCACCTTCAAATCAGGATTCATTTTTTCCTTCTTTACTCCTTCTCCCCAATAGTGTAAATTATTTTATCTGCTTTGCCCCCTTTTACTGTACTTTTAATTCATCTTTCAAACATCCCTTATGCTGAGAGATATCACCTGTGTACTTTATCTTCTTTCAAATTATCCAAACTATGGGCTGGATCCACTGTAGTCATTGGAAAAAACTCCCATTGACTTCAAAGGATTTTGGATCAGACCTTATGTTCTTGCATAAAATTTACAAGGCAGACCATACTCATTCCTCTTGGTTCATAAGAAAGAGTGCAAGAAGAACGAACATAATGGCAGAAAAGCTGTTCAATGGCCAGCTAAGTTTATAGTGGAAATTGACACACCACTTTAGAGACTAGTGGGTTGATCTTCAGAGGTGCTGAGAAGTCACAGCTCCCATTGACTTTAACAGGGGGTACATATGGCTCAGCATTTCCAAAAAATCAGGCTAGAAAGTCCCTCTAATTAAGATAGTAGCAAAAGACATATAATGTATGACAGGTCAGCTGCAGGCTAATCTCGGTGCAATCCGCCCTTTCCCCTCTCTCTCCTCCACAATCTCAACTTTTCAAACTAATGCTGAAAAGCTAGTGACAAAAGCTAGATACATATACAGATGTCATCCCTATAGGAGTACACTTCATTTCCTGGCATCTGTGCTATTCAGCTCCCATACAGGGCGACAACGGTTGGCACCTCTGTAGGAAAGAGTCACAAGAGCCTTATGCCCCATTGCCAACTACAAGAACAGAGCATCAAGTAAGCCTTGATTTTGAATGCAAGTGCCAATGTGCTTTTAATCTGTGCTGCTGTTTTCAAAAGTAATATTGAGTCGAGAGTAGCCTATTGTGTTTACTTTTCCTACGTGCAGCGTGTCTGGAATAGAGATGAGTTTGCTGGCCTTTCAAACAGTGCAAGATAGTGTCAAGATCAGCATAAGCTATATCTGGCAAAGTTAAAATCACATTCAACATCAAAACTTTAAGCTATTAATTTTTTATTTCTAGAATTCATGATGTTATGCAGTTAGTAACAGGGAAGTGAAAGCCTTTGATATGGTATGAGTTTAGTTAAATACAAAGACAGAAAAATACTTGTTTGCTATCAAAACAGTGACAGAGTATATCAGTTGACTTAGCTCTCCTAAACAAATATTCAGGTAAAAGCAAAATGCAGGAGTCTGATGGGTGTTCTTCAATAATTTTTATTTGTTTCTTAATATATCTTGCTGTCCAGATATCCAATATAAGCTGTCCAGGTAAAAACTGATCCATGACAGACTCAAACTAAAAATCTTGAACCAAAACCTCAGCTGGCATAAATCAGCACATGCATATTTGTATCAGCTGAGGGCCAAGCCTTGTGTGTATTCATGAGTTGTTAAAAAGAATGTCACCTCTCATCTCAAGGTCCCTTCTAGCCCTACATTTCTAGGATTTCCAGGTAAATGCCAGGGTGACGCAAATGTTTGTTGGATTTTTTGTTTTGTATTTTTTTAAACAAAGTGAAGTTCCAAGTCATTTATTTTCAAAATGAAAAACATACTGGTCCAAATCTGCCCCTCTCACAGAAAAGAATTGGTGAGAGGGGAAGAGTCATGAGAAAATGCTGATATCAGACTCAGCATTTCTGCTGCAGACCAATTCCTTATTATAACACGTTACCACGAGCATAAAATTGGGGAACTGTACTTCATTTATTATGATTGGGTTACTGTAATTGCTTCAGTTATTAACTCTTACTCACTCATTGCCCCAATCCAGGCGAGCAGTGATGTGGCGTTTCACATCCTTCATCCGGTCATGGGTAAGATGGCCAACAAGCACCTGCCTTCGCAGGTCCAGGATTTCATTCATTATGTGCCACAGTCGGTGAAAGAGATCTCCTTCATTTCTCTGTCAGATACACAAACAAACAGTTATGTACACACCTACTGAGGAAGTCAACAATGCTAATGGGCATATTGGGGTGGAAAATGAAAGCTCTTCTAAGAACGTCCCTTATCTTCTCCATCATGTGTTTCATTCCTTCTTTGCCCCCCAACATACTGTGATCCTCCCTCCAAGAACGGGTAAGGAGGGGTAGAAACAAATCCATTCAGAGACTCGGCATCACTTAAAACACAATCTAGTTTTGATCGCTGAAGGCTACTCAGGGTGATCCCTCTCTTGAAGCTCTGCCTCTGTAGCCTTCTCTACCTCTTGCCAGCCTCAGGAGCAAGGAATCAGTTTCTGTCCTTATTTAGACATGACATATTACTGATAGTATATATCATTGTTCAACTGCAAATAGCTACAAGCATATATTTTTAAATCTTTCTTGACAAGAACCTTCTGCTTAACTTGACTCTCACACAGACGGAATTATTTGACCTGCCTTATGACTTCTTCACCCCAAAATTTCCCATCTTAATAATACTGTGGTTAAGGGTATATATCATTTCCCATAAAAACCAAGGACAGCAATAGTCCCCTTCCCTCATCAATTCCAACTCTCATTAATTAATGTTGTCATATATTGTTTGGACAAGCTTATTTTGAGGAAGTGCTTTGAATCTTTAAGATCTGATGGTGCAGTATACAAAGTTTGGAAAGCACTCTATTCGGAGCTAGTTCTTATCTTGGCAGAATATCTCCTCTTCCCTTTTTCCTTATTACTATGAACAACTGCATAAAAACAGAAACATCAGCTGCCTCTGCTACACAATTCCTACAAGAAGTAAAAATCCTCTGTCACATCATTATCTTGCATCTGTAACTTCTGAATCCTAGAACCTCTCCCAGAGGCTTTGTTTTGTCCTCCCTTTTTATTTCACTTTCATTTACAGCATAAATTCTTTGAAGCAGGCACCTAGACCACTTTTGGTGCCAAATAATCATAATTAGTTGCTATGAAGAAGATTAAGTCATCTTATAAAAGGAAGAAATAAGCAGCAGGAGCAAATTAACCTCTTAGCAACAGAGATCTTGGTCCACATGCACAGGTCCCTTGAAATAGAAACAAATGGGAAGAGTTCAACCAGAATATCTTCTTCAAAAAAGGGAATGAGGAGGATCTGGGGAACTACAGACCAGTCAGCCTCACCTCAGTCCCCAGAAAAATTGTAGACCAGGTCCTCAAGGAATCCATTTTGAGGCACTTGGAAGAGAGGAAGGTGATCAGGAACAGTCAGCATGGATTCACCAAGGGCAAGTCATGCCTGACCAACCTGATTGCCTTCTATGATGAGATGGCTGGCTCTGTGCAACTGGAGAAAGCGGTGAACGTGATATACCTTGACTTTAGCAACGCTTATGATACAGTCTCCCACAGTATTCTTGCCAGCAAGTTACAGAAGTATGGGTTGGATGAATGGACTATAAGGTGGATAGGAAGCTGGCTAGATCATTGGGCTCAACAGGTAGCACTCAACAGCTCAATGTCTAGTTGGAAGCCGGTATCAAGCAGAATGACCCAGGGATTGGTCCTGGGGCCAGTTTTGTTCAACATCTTCATTAATGATCTGAAAGATGGAATGGATTGAACCCTCAGCAAGTTTGCAGATGACACTAAGTTGGGGGGAGTGGTAGATAGGATACAGAATGACCTAGACAAACTGGAGGATTAGACCAAAAGAAATCTGATGAAGTTCAACAACGACAAGTACAGAGTCCTGCATTTAGGACGGAAGAATCCCATGCACTGCTACCGACTGGGGGCTGACTGTTTAGGCGACAGTTCTGCAGGAAAGGACCTGAAAGTTACAGTGGACAAGAAGCTGGATATGAGTCAACAGTGTGCCCTTATTGCCAAGAAGGCTAACGGCATATTGGGCTGCATTAGTAGGAGCATTGCCAGCAGATTGAGAGAAGTGATTATTCCCCTCTAACGCCCCTCTATTCAGCACTGGTGAGGCCACATTTGGAGTACCGTGTCCAGTTTTGGGACCTCTCACCACAGAAAGGATGAGGACAAATTGGAGAGAGTCCAGCGGAAGGCAACAAAAATGATTAGGGGGCTGGAGCACATGACTTTTGAGGAGACCCTGAGGGAACTAGGCTTGTTTAGTCTGCAGGAGAGAAGAACGAAGGGGGATTTGATAGTGGCCTTCAACTACCTGAAGGGGGGTTCCAAAGAGGATGGAGCTAGGCTGTTCTCAGTGGTGGCAGATGATGAAACAAGAAGCAATGGTCTCAAGTTGCAGTGGGGGAGGTCTAGGTTGGATATTAAGAAAAACTTTTACATTAGGCAGGCAATGAAGTACTGGAATGGGTCACCTAGGGAGGTGGTGGAATCTCCATCCTTAGAGGTTTTTAAAGCCCAGCTCGACAAAGCCCTGGCTAGGATGATTTAGTTGGGGATGGTCCTTCTTTGAGCAAGGGGTTGGACTGGATGACCTCCTGAGGTCCCTTCCAACCCTAATCTTTTATGATTCTATCTTTATGATTCTATCATTCAATGACTATTTAGAAGAGACAGAACTGCTTCCAGATGGAATGTTTTTCAGTTTTCTCCATGAGGCACAAGTGGTCAATATTCCTTCTATTAAGTGTTTGCGGGAGCAGACCCTAACTTTGCTGAAGAAATATACTCATTTTCAAAGCAGCTCAACTCCAAATGAAATATATACTATGCCACTGAAAATGGACACCGCCACTGGACACAAAATGTGACCTTCCTCATGATTGTTTTAGTCATATTTTCAATGTCTTCCATACTTATAAATATTTTGGGTATTTTATAATTATATGTATTGCAGTTATGCCTTGGGGACCTGATCGTGAATCAGGACTCATTGTACAGAGACAGAACAAAAGTATGATCCCTGACCAAAAGAACTTCTTGTTTTTCCAACTGCTACTATTGCTGAAAATTAAAATATCCACTAAGATTAACTAACTTTATTCTTCACAGCTAGGCCCACTGACAGCAATTCCGGGCCCCAGGGCAAAACAGTCAAAGGCCCTCCTAGAAAGGGATGGCTGAGGTCCAAGTGGGCTTCTGCCAGAAGTTTTTACTTATTTATTATGTGCCATGAAGGTTCCCGGGCGGCTGAGGAGGCGTTATCTGCTACTTGGCTTCCTGGGTCCCTTGGACTCCCCAGGGAGATTACTGATGAACCTGGGAAGCTGAGTAGCAGATACCACCTTCTCAGTCGCCCGGGAGCCTGCCTGGTGCTTAATAAATAAGCTCGGCTCAGGGAAGGGGTGGAGAGCGCAAGCGGTGGGGGCCTCGGGAGAAGGAGGGTGTGGAGGAGGAGGATATCTATCCTCCCATCTGCCAAGGCCCTTTTAAATCACCGGGTCCCTGGGCAATTGTCCCCCTGGCTCCTCCCCCCATTCACAGCTGTGTTTTAGTCCAACAGCTATTCTGGGTATTATTGAATAGGCTTATGTACTATAATGGTTTTGCTTACAAAATTAGAAACCTAAGAAGGGACTTTTTTGTTGTGTTTTTTGGGGGAGGTAAGGGAGTATTAACAACACCCCTAAAGATGTATTAATTTCACTTTTATTGGAAATGTGTGGAAAAATCCATGTTGGAAAAATAAAAATTAGCAGAGAAAGATTCTGATGAGTTGAAAATAAAGAAGAATGGTTCTAAACTTCTTGATAAGCAGGTACATTTAAAATAATTGTTTTTACAGATGATTCACTGATACATTAATTCAATTAATCATATATGTTATGAAATTAGAGCCCACACATCTTACTACAAAAGGAGTAGATTCCACATCCCTGTCATATTAAATATGTACAGGAGCCTTATTTAAGATTTCTTTGCTTGACTCACATTAAATAATGAAGCCTGTCTCAAATTAAAAAGTAGTTCATACAATTTCATTACAGCTTCATTGTCAAATTTAATTGCTATTGTGTTACTTGAAAAGCAAGAGGATCCCAAGGGGAGTCCGGCCTGCTTTTATAGGGTCCTGTACAAAATTAAAACACACCAGACAGATTAGCAATCACACCCAATCAGAGGCTGAAAAAACATGAGCTCTGTTCACGCTTTCCATGCCTGCTGTTTTATGGTCCATAAAGAACTATCCTGCACTACTGACAGCAAAATGGAAAATGACTAATTCTGAGTTTGTAATTCTGACTTTACTCTTCTGACAAACAAATCCTTGCAGCCACTTTTGGATCTTTAAAAAAGGTTTCATTTCTACTTAAAGACAAAACAAAAAAAAGCAACATTAATCTCTTTTAGTGCTCAAATATTCTTAAATCAAGGAAGAAATGAAGGTTACTTAATTGTAACCAGAGTTCTTTGAGATGAGCCTCTGCATATTCACACTTGTGGGATCAGAAAGCCTGTGCTGAAAGCTTCCAGAACCTTCTGGAAAGCAGCATCCATTGAGGCCATTCACCCCTTTCTCTCCATTCCGAGGGTATAAAAGGGGGACTGGTCTGGGCCACCCCTCAGTTTCTCCCACTAATTCAGGAATTCCTAACCTGAGACTCTGAAGAAATGGGGAAGGAGGGAAGTGTGACTATTCAGAGGCTCACCTGGAAAAAACACTAGGTACAGGTAAATAATCTTCATTTCTTCTGCATATTTCCACTTGTGGGAGTTTAGCAAGCAGTACATCCTCCAGGAAGGTAGGTTGAGGAGTTCTAAATAAACAAGCATCAGCCTTGGATGAGAGATCAAGAATGAATGGAAGACACTGATCTTGCTCTCCCAAAACAAAGTTAATGAAGAAACGCTTGGTAAAAACACATATAGCTGCAGTATCAGTCAGGCAACATAATGCAATGAAGATAATGTCAGGCCATACCATGGATGCTACATTTGTTCTGCATGAGGACAGACAATTCTAGTAGGCTGAAGCCCTTTCAGGTCACAACTGTGAAACACAGCACATTACATGGACAACCTTTGGACTATGATGGACTAGCTCCTCATGTGAGTTCCATTTCTCTAACGGATTATAGAACTAGTAAATAAGCTTTGGCCTGTGTAAATAATCACAAAGTTCTCTGAGTACGCAAAATATGGTGCCCCTCCTCCCTGAATGTAGGGGATGGCCAGGGATATACAGACATTCTAGTGGCCTGAATGAGATGCAAATCTCAGACATCTTAGACTGCTGGGAGGGAGATATGGGCAAGACCACCCATTCTGTAAAAATGCAACTTAAAGGAGATAATAATTAGGCTTGTATCTCTCTAACTATCTGAGCTATCAAGAAAGCAACTTCTTTTAAATAGTCTACAATAACAGTTCAGGAGTTAATCAGGTCTACTCACTTAGAAGGTGCCAAGATGTGAGATTCTTTTTTAAGCAACAGAGAAGATTTGACTGATCAAAAATTCCTGCTTTTTCTTAAAATCTTCTAGACCTCAGAATAAGACTCATAATCAAGAGACGAAGCAATCTGGACTCAAGATGTCCATCAAGTTCAAACCACAGTGGAGACTTGTGCCTCATCCTGCAGGAAGGAGACCCAGTAGTTTGGAAAGAAGGACTTTACGGATATTAATATCATACCCATGAGACCAATGATAGAAACTGCCAATCTCTAACCATAGCTAATGACAGCAATTTGGTATCAATTGGACCAACAGTCAAAAACTCTCTGTTCATTCAACTGCATCATGGGCAACATACAGACGTTCATATTCTTGGTACTGATGTTAGGATTTACTTGTCTTTGAATCAGAACCATACTGAAGCATGGTATGCCTGCTGGGAAAGAACTTAGCTGGTACTTCATAGAATCATAGAAATGATAGGGCTGGAAGGCACTTTAATAAGCCATCTAGTCCAGCATCCTATGTTGTGGCAAGACCAAGTATACCGAGACCATGTAGGACCCGTAGGATTTTTACTCCAGATGACAGGAAAGTGATAAGGGAATTCTCTGGAGGGCTTGTTATTCCCCATTTTATGAAATAAGGCACCTGGAAAGTACTAAGACATTTTGGTTCAGGTGTTCCTAGTCTCAAGAAAAGATGGTAGAGTCACAAAGATCCAGGACTAATTAAACTAGCTTTTTCAACTTCTAATAGTAAGAGCCTACGAATGGATCAGTCTCTCTCTTCTCACCTATTGGGCAAGAGTCTGACAGATCGAACACTGGAGGAGGAAAACTTTCTCCCAGACTAACTGGGCATTGAGTGTGTGCATCTGAAAATGGCCAGACAGGATGCACAATGTGTAAACACTATCCTGTAACTGAGGATCCACCATTCCAGATCTGATCAGAAGCTTGTATTGCATTTCATTTTTTCAGTGTTGCAAGACCTCCACACTGAACTGCTTCTTTATACCGTGTTGGGCACAGAACCAGTGAAGCAAGCAGTTCTGCAAAGATCATGGTGTTGGAAATGTAGCACCAGACTCCATCAGCCTGGGTGGATGTTGGGCCCCAGTGGTAAAGGGCCTGTAGATAAGTGACTATCAACAGTAAAAGAGGTCAGATCCTCATGCTGGCTCGATCACTGGCAACAGGTCCCTTCTTGTCAACTGTGCTTGGCAGTCCTTTGCGTTTAACTGTTGAATCTGGTTTCAGGCTCTGATCATGGATCCAAAGCCATATTTATCAGACATGGATTCGTATACAGCTTTTTTCTTCTGGTACTCCGGATCTGTGTTCTGTTGTGGATTCAAGTTTTACAGCTCCAGATCCACACTAGGCTGCTGGATCCAGATGTGAGTTTTGTAACCCCATATCTGTACTGGGTGGCAGAATCTGAAAACTGGAAATTGGATCCAACAGCAAGAGAGCCACTTTAGGCACATAGCTAGGTCCCCTAGGTCAACCTGAACAGACCCAGGGACCTTGACTGTTACCAGCCTGAGATGCCTCTCCTGTGCAGGGGCTTTAAAAGGCAGCCAAACCTGCTTTTGAGGGACAATCTTAGAAGATGACTGTCACAGGGCCGATATGCCCCATTGCAGGCATTGGTTCATGTATGCAGGGAAGGTGGGGGAAAAGCTGTGGGTTTACACCTACTCCATTAGGTTCTCTTTCAGGATGGCAGCAGGGCGGTCCAAGTTGCTGGGGGCCATCCTTTCTTCCGGGTAGTGTGGCTTAATGGCCCAAGTTAGCCAGGCAGCCCTGTAACCAGGGCCGCGGGGCCTACTAGCCAGAGTCAGTAAAGCAGCCTCCTCGTCGGGGCAGTGTGACCTAATAGCCAGAGTCAGTAGCGCGGCCTCCTCATCGGGGCAGCATGACCTAATGGCCAGAGTCAGTGAATTATCAGGGCAGCCTGGTCTAATGGCCAGAGTCAGTGAAGCAGCCCCCTTCATTGGGGCAGCATGGCCTAACAGGCAGAGTAAGTGAAGCAGCCCTCTTCATCAGGGCAGCAGGGTCTAACGGCCAGAGTCAGTGAAGCAGCCCCCTTCACCGGGGCAACGTGGCCTAACGTCCTGCTGGGAGTAGTGAGGTGCTTCCTGCGGTGGTGCAGGGTAGGGGGTGCAGGCCCGCCCAGCTCCTCTGGGCCCCAACCCAGGGCCCTGTCATTGTCGGGGTTGTTAGCCACAGAATCAGTGGGGCTCCACCTCCTTTCCACAACTACAATCCTTTCCTTAATTAGATCTTAAATCAGCAGTCCATCCTTATTCAGCAAAACCCTTAAGCACATGCTTAGCTTCAGGCATGTGTTCAAGCACCATTGACTTTAATAGGACTTAAGCACATGCTTAAGTGCCATGATGAATAGGGATGACCTTAAATCAATGTTTTGCTGACCTGGGGCTCTACTCGGGAGGTGGTGAGATAAGTGAGAATGGATGCCTAGCCTTAGAAGCTGGACTTAATCTATAATCAGACCTCCAAGTTAATTTACAGGGGTTGGTTTCCTTCCAACCCTTGCAAACAGGACGTTAGGGCTCTCAGATCACAGACTGCCCCATGCTGAGTTTGCAGAATTTTAAATATAAACAAAACAAAATGACACAAGCAATAACAAATTTGTCCTAATATACAAAACAAGGGAAAAGGTGCAACAAGCCAAAATAAAAGTTGCTCTCTCCAATCCTGCCAATATTTTAAAAACTAATATATATGCCATACTTATGTAATTGACAACCTTCAGTACTTACATTTTTAATTATCTCTCTTTCTGTCTGGCAACATGTCATTGTTTCAGCTCCGCAATTAAGCGTTTACTTTGTGCAAAACATTTATCTTGTTCTTTTTTACCTAATGATCAAGCTGCTTTCCTTTCACTGGCTGTTCAGCATTTCTTTCAAAAGAAGTTCAAGATCAGGCTTGTGGCTACTTGACTTTTGTCTACCAAAACAATTTTCTTTTAAAAAAATCTGTCCAAAATTTAACCTCCCATTGTAAACTCAAAGTCATATCAAAGTCACAGCTACTTTAAAGGTATCCGATATTCGAAGAGTGTTTTTCCTTCTTTTTCCCCCACTTTTCTTCCTCCCTACTATAGCTGCAACTAACTGTGGCATTTTACTTTCTTGTTTGATTAATATTATGGACGGAAACTGCAGTTCTTTCATGTTGCCTTCTTGTTTATTATTTTCTAGGTGATTTCCTTTACTCTACTGCTTGTGGCTTCTGGTTGTTCATATTTGAAAAACAACCATTTGATCTTCTTGTTCTTGCTCTCTTTTTGGTCTTTGTCTTTATCTTTTAATAGCTATGCTAATATTATCATTCAGATGTTTGCAGTCACAGCTCCTAAATCTTACCATTTTAAAATCTAGACTTAGATAACAAGCTAAGCCATTCCCATTTATTCTTCTGTGTTACTATCAATTACATAGTGAACAGATGTCCAAGTTAGTCTCTGGCTGAAAACTATAACTATTGGATTAAAAAAAACTAGGAAAAAAGAGGGTTAAATAAATCCTACACGGGAAAAATAACCTAAACAACTATGATCTTTGGAAGAATACTTTTTCTTTGTTTTTTCATAAATACAAACCACTTTATTTTATTATTTGTAAGGTGACAGAATCTACTTTAAACTTCATTCAAGCAAGGCAATATCATATAGTATTTACCACATAAAGTTGTTTCCACATTGTCCCCCAGTCTCTTAAAGTTGATGTCATCTCTGTGATAACGGAGTCTTCTGTTGGAATAACCATTTCAAACTGCCTGTGGCATCCAGAAGAATATATGGCATTACACAAACAATATAAACCACATTACTGTTGCTAATATAAAACCTCTCTTTACAAATGTTGATATTTATTAACCTCCACAGGACTTCTTTTTTTTACTTGGAAATGTCATAGGGTGAAGTTCTGGTCTATGGGAGTTTTGCTATTGTCTTCAAAGGGGGCAGGATTTTACCCATAGTTTTTTATGTCAACACAATTCCTTGTACATATCTCCTGAGTTAAAAGGAAAAATTGCAAGTGCTACTACAATTTAGTGACTATAGAAGTGCATGTGCTCCCCTTTATATCTCTGTTTTCATAAATGATTCCAGAAATGCAATTTCTATAAAAAAAGGGGATGGAATAGAAGCAAGGACTCAAGAAAGAAAACCAGCAAGGTTGTTTAGTGTGGAAACAGGGGTTGTGACACTTTTGCCTTGGCTAGGAAAATGTATTAAGTTGACTTATACTTGTCCAAGAACAAACAATCATAAATATGGTTGTCAATCCGCCTGTGGACAAAATCCTCTACTGTGTTGCACTAGTTTTACACTAGTGTAGCTCCATTTGTTCAGAGTTACACTGATGTAAAAACAGCACACACGGTGGAGGATCAGGTCCAATTTGAGGGGGGGAGGGCTGTTTGCAACAAATAGTTAACCATGTGCATTTTTTGGAAAATGTCTCCCACCACTCATGAAAAACTCCAATACAAATAAAAAAAGACCAGAAAATTCCAAAAGGAAACCAAAATTCTTCAGCTGTACATTACAATTCGGAAATGCTGTCATGGTGACTCATGCCTCCATTCTCTACTGTGGCCTAGCTCCTTGGCTGAACCACATCTCCCATGATACACCACAGTCTCCCCACTTGTTGAATTGCTGTGGTGCATCATGTGATTCCCTGGCCAAAGAGCATCATGGGAGAGGTAATCTGGCTACAGAACACAGAGCAGTGATTCTCAACCTATTTACCACTGTGGGCCACATATGCATGTATGTATGTATGTATTATATGGGCCGCATCCACACAATTTATATATATATACTACCTCTATGACCCTGAGGATGTCACATGGGTCGCAGCTATGTGCTGATTGGGCTGCAAGTGGCCCACAGGCCGCAGATTGAGAACCACTGCCATAGAGGAAAATGGGGACATGACGCAGCTGAAATTTTCCGTACAAAGCCATTTTTGTGCACTTCAACAAAGAGTTTTATTTTGTCAAACACCCAATTTTCTGTCCACAAACCATTTCAATGGAAAATTTTCAACCAACTCTACTGAATGGCATAACTGGCTGGGCAGAGACAGCATAAGGATTTAGAAACATAGCAGGCAGTGGCTTGCTCAGCAGACAATAAGGAATTCAATTTCAGTTGTCCAGACTAGGTTTCCAGTTGTTAAAGGATGCCAAACAAGAAGATTTTCTTTGCCAGTCATGGAGCTTTAACCTTCTTATTCACTTCCCTATTCTCCGCTCCCATAAGGGAATAAGGAAGATGTAGTTTTAAACCTTTAAGTGTTTGTGTAATACATGCTATCCAGGTCCTTTCAGTTCAAAAGAGCCCTGGAAACAAACTCTTCCATGATGAGTAATTCCAAATTATTTTGTGCTAATTTCAATCAATAATTCCTCAATTCAATCAATACATGTAACAAACAAGGGTCAATTCTAGGAAATAAATGTTCAGGAATTGTGTAGACACCTAAGAAAAAGACTGTGTGGACCCATAATCACTGATAAGCAGGATATTTTAAATGGGATGTTGTCAAGCTAAAAGTTGCTACTTAAAAGCAAATGTCACTCACTCTTTTACTAACGTTAGTTTTTCAAAAATTGAAAATTTCTAACCTCTTGTTTTTTACTAACTCTGCTTTGGATAATGAATGCAGTCTAGCAGACAACCAAAACTAAAACCAAAAATTGTTTCACTATAATTTAAAAACAAAAACATGAAAAAAATTCTATTAATTTTAGATTCATAGAAATTTTTAGAACCCATACATTGACTTGAAAATGTCCTTTTAAAAGTTCTGTGTGAATGCCAGGAGATTATTTCAAATAATGGCAACCTAGAAATGAGCAATGATCACCAATGGCTAATAGACTATTCTATGCAGAACCCTGTAAGGAGCTACTACTGTGTTTAAATAAGGGAGCCATCCAATAAAACTCAGTCTGATTAATATCAGAGTTAAAACAAGTAATTGTTCTCTGCATATACTAGACAACACAGAAATTATTTCTCAATTTCTGCCCTATGTATTTTTATAACAAGTGACTTCTACCTTACGCCTAACTGAAAGTGCCAGACTGGTTAAGGATATTAATTTTAATCCTTCAAGGCAGAGAGCTGAGGTTTTACAGTGTTAGACACCAGTGAAAATTATATCTTTATCCTGCCTGAAAAGCAGCCTTGTTATAACAATCTGCACAACTACAGATCCTTCACCTCAACCTCCTTAAATAGCTGAACACAAAATCACCACCTACCCTTTATTCTTAACACATGCATTTTTCAAGTGAATATAGTTGGATGGAAATATCCCCTGAAAAAGAAAATAGTTTAATAAATGCACAAAGTTTTAACAAGCTGCCTACTGTTAAGAGAGAACCTTGGCTTAGGCTAACCATTTCAGAGAAAACCCTGCACACTGTATAAAAAGAATCCTCTATCAGTGACACTGTTTGCAACAACAACAAAAAACCCCACTGCGACTGTTTACTATATATAATATAGATTTAAACGATTGAAACTTCAAATAGGATTACAAATCAAATACAAAATCAAAAGTTTTAATTACTAACTCCATATTTAGAAATTAGAAATTAAAAATGTGTGTAGAATGCATAAAATATTGCAGCATAGCTCTTTGATATTTGATATTTTTTACTAAGTCCCATATTTTAAGAGGACACTGTCAAATAATCTGAGGCCAATGTTTATCTATAGTTATAGTACCTTAAAATTGACATTTGGAATGGGTTTTCAAAACACAGTGTTTTAAAAGATTCTACTGTTTATTTGGGATATATTCAAGACTACAGTATTCTTTTATATTCACTGGTAGCAATGCAGAAGCAATTAACTACCATCAACCTCTCCTTTCAGAGCATTGTAATTCACAAGTTGGGTGGTAAACAAAAGCAGCCATGATGAATTTTCCAAAAAGGAAAACGCTGCTAGGTTTTTTGTTTTTTGTTTTAAATGATTCAGATGAGAAATATGGTGCCCCATTTTGCCATAAACCAGATAGTAGCCAGGGGAAGAATCCTGGCAGAGCAATGCTAGCAAACCACGCTGTCTTCAGGAAGAATAGTTTTCGAGGTTGAGTTCAGAAATCATCTTCATCCACAAAAGGTGACAACACTGCACAAATGGCTTGCTCATTTCCTCACAGAGCTTGAGTCGTCTTTCAGACGGTCCATTCATAACTTTTTTTGATACATTTTGCAGGATAGAAACTAACAGATAGTAAGCATGTTATGATCAAATGCAATCAATATTCATTCTACAGCAAATCCAAACTGTGCAAGGGTAATTACTAATGTCTTACAAAACAGATTAAGATACAAAAATGAGAACACAACAGCACCTAAGTCTAATTCTGAACCTATTATCATGCAAAAAAGTGTAAAAGCCAGGAAGAATAAGATGTCTCACTCGACCAGTCATGGCTTTCACTAGCATCAAAGAGTGTCATATGCATATAATGTACGTTTGCAAGAGGTTCAATAGATACCTAGTTAAGGGTTCTCAAACTGGAGGTCATGACCCCTCAGGGAGTTGTGAGGTTATTATGGGGGCATGTGAGCTGTCGGCTAACGGTCATGTCGGTAAGGGTTGCATGGCATGGGGGGGAGGAATCATCAGTTTTTTACAGGGGGTCATCACAGCCTGAAATATTTTCAAAGGGGGTCACAGCAAAAATAATTTAAGAAGCCCTGAATTAGGCTCTTAGGCTACACTAAGTCTACATGTTAAAGTCAAAGCATCTCATCAACACTATTTTCACCATGCATTCCTGGTAGCTAGCTCTCTATACTTTAATTTAGCTCTTCCTTAAGCTCCCAAGCTTAACTTATGTTGCCTAAACAAAAGTCAGTTTTGCCAAGAGGTCTTGACTTCCAAGGTGCTTACAATATTAACATGAGAGCATTTAAAAAAATGTAACGCATGGTCAAAGATACTTCTGTCAATGTTGGTTAAAATACGTAACACTAAATGTCATAATATCTTATCAAACTGTGGCATTCAGATATGAACATGTTTGACTAAATTCATATTTTTGTCAAAGAATTCAAACTATAGTTAGAAACATCTGGGTTTTTACCTTGATATTTGGGTTTTTTAAGGCAAATCCTCTGTACCAGCCTGTGGAGAAATAATATTTTTGTGTTTTTTTAAATATGTAAACCATTGCCCATTTTCAAAATTTTGTTTAAGCTTTTTCTTTTGGACTGATGTGATTCTATTACATACCACAGTGTAACGGACTACAGTCATTCTGAGTACATTCTGTGCATTGAAAAGTAATTTTTTAACTCACTAAAATATCAACTGAAATTACTTCATGGTTATTTTCTGCTATGTTCTCCAAATATGCCCTCAACCATCTACCTTGATTATATTTTTGTATCAGGCAACATGCCAAATATTAAAGATAGACAGTACCATGAACTGTTTTTATGAACTACTCTTATACTACACAGGCTAGGGCTATTGGCTACATTATTATACTAAAAATCCTAATGCACAAAACTCAAAACAACTGAAGTAGATTTAATACATTTTGTGACAAAGATCAATCATTCATGACTAACTAGATCAGCAGTTTAACACTCCCACATCTATGATAACAAATATATGTTATATTAAACAACAAAAATATAGTTTTGTAAAACTGACTTTAGGTAGGATCTTAATGAAATACTATGGAAGAAATGCAGTTTTATTTCCTTTATTCTAGTTCTGTACATACATTAAAATCAAGCCTGAAATATATTTTTATCCCAGTAACCTCTATATCAAAACAGAAGTAGGTCAGGGATCTATAATACTGCTATAGGAGTTAAACTTGTGATTTGGCATGAAGTTTGAAAGTCTCCTGCTGAAAGTCAAGCTTCTCTGGGGAAAAACAAGAGAGCAAAAAAGAAAGTCACAATGAGACCTCCTTTCTGTGTAACAATTATTTTTCTCCCTGGATATTAATTAAACATGGAGAAGAAACAAAAAAGAATACAGTTACAAAGAAAAAACCTAGGAATTAGAATTTCTTTGACATATAGAAACATGTAGGCTTGGCAGAATTTAATTTTTGTTTATTGTAATTTTGATGGATAACATCAATATTTGTTTAA
The DNA here is from genome assembly GCF_026122565.2 of Emydura macquarii macquarii. Taxonomy (NCBI): domain Eukaryota; kingdom Metazoa; phylum Chordata; order Testudines; family Chelidae; genus Emydura; species Emydura macquarii. Next base: position 16,405,275 of record NW_027132773.1, read on the forward strand.
GCATTTTTAGATAGTTATTTAAATTTTCACAGTTGCACAAAATTATATTTTTAAGCATTTTTAAAAAAAAAATTATTTAAATTTTCACAGTTGTGGGAACTTATGGGAATCAGACAATTATTTAATGATGACACTGAAATTCAAAGAGTTAAAGCTTTATCACTGCTAAAACACAAATTGTCAACATTATGTGTCAACATATGCAAAGTAAATATCCTTCAAATCAAATTCTAGTAAGTTCTCAAGTAGCATTTTTCATACTTTGTCTACCTGTAAATTTCATAAGAACATAGGAACAGCCATACTGAGTCAGACCAATGTTTATCTGGCCCAGTGTCCTGTCTTCTGACAGTGGCCAATGCATGGTGCTTCAGAGGGAATAAACAGAACAGGCAATCATCAAGTGATCCATCCTGTTATCTACTCCCAGCTTCTGGCAATCAGAGGCTAGGGACACTCAGAACATGGGATTCCATCTCTGACCATCTTGGCTAATAGCCATTGGTAAACCTATCCTCCATGAACTTACCTAATTCTTTTCTGAACCTTGTTATAATTTTGGCCTTCACAACGTTCCCTGGCAACAGGTTCCACAGGTTGACTGCAAATTGTTTGAAGAAGTACTTCCTTTTGTTTGTTTTAAACCTGCTGCCTATTAATTTCATGGGTGACCCCTGTTCTTGAGTTGTGTGAAGGACAGCATTCTCTATTTATTCTTTCTCCACACCAATCATGATTTTATAGACCTCTATCATATCCCCTCATAGTCGTCTCTTTTCCAAGGTGAGAAGTCCCAGTCGTTTTATCTTTCCTTATGCAGAAGCTGTTCTATACCTTAATCATTTTTGTTGCCCTTCTCTGTACTGTTTCCAATTCTAATATATTTTTTGAGAGGGGATGACCAGAACTGCAGTATTCAAGGTGTGGGTGTACCAGGGATTTATACAATGGTACATTGTAGCATAATACGTAATAATATTATGATGTTATTTCTTCTCTTGTTATCGATTCATTTCTTAATGGTTCCCAACATTCTGTTAGCTTTTTTCATTGCCACTGCACATTGAGCGGACATTTTCAGAGAACTATCTACGACTCCCAGATCTCATTCTTGAGTGGTAATAGCTAATTTAGACCCCATCATTTTGCATGTATAGTTGGGATTATGTTATCAATTCTTATCAATGGAAGTACATTTTCATTGTTTTTTGTGTGCACAGTTAAATTAATATTTTTTTACATTTACCAGTAAAATTCTAATCCTTCCAAGATTAAACATATGCAATCATAGATTTACATTTTTGCTTCACTTACATTTTAAAATTAAACAAAGAGTGATGGGACTCAAATTCACATCAGCACAGCAACTATTCATTCAAATGAGAGTTTTAACCTGTGTACTTACCATCACATTTTTCTAGTATTTGAACTGTGTCTCCAATCTCCAATGATAAGCCATGTGGGACTGTTCCTCGAAAACTAGCTATCACTGAAAGAGATATTAAACTGCAGTTAATCAGTGCTCCTTGTTATTAAACTTTAATGCAGTAGGGAAAGGGAATGTGTTGAGCAAGCAGGTTTAATGAAAATTACAGAGTTATGGGCTGACTCATATACACCAAAGACCAAATCATGTTAATTTTTGTTAATGGAATACCAAATACAGAACTTGGAAAATCCACTTGTTCACTCATTAAGGGCAAATGGAAAGGTGGTCCTGGAGACAGGGTTGCCTAATTCATCGATTTCAGGATAATTTAATTTTTTTTAAATTAAAGTTTCTAGCCTTTACAGATGTGATAACATCCTTCCAAATTGGGACTGATGCATTTCAGACTTCCTGAGTCTGCAAGACAGACAGCACTAGTGCTTATGTTGCTGCTTGTACCTTTGCCAAATATCAGGATGAAATTAAAACATCTCTAGTCAATGTACTTGAAGCTATTCATCACCCTGTGGACAGGAAATGCTTGGGAAAGCAACGAAAGCAGGCACTTAAGTTATTCACCAGGGATGAGATCCAAAAATGGAGAATGGGAGAGACAGAGAGTAGCAGAGATCTTTTTCCTATTCTCAGATCCCTCTCCACCGCAGCCAGCCAAGAATAAAGACTAACTTCACAGTAGCATTGCAACTCTGGTAAACAGGGAGAGAAGAAAAGAAAGACATCTCTCCCTTGCTGTAGCTAGAAGGGGTGAGATTCCAATTTACAGGGCAACTACAACCCAGAAATATGTGACATGGAGCCCCAAACAGAGTCCAAAGACAGCACAGTTAGAAACCTATGTATCCTCCCTCTTCCTAGCACCTGCTGTTATCGGGAGAGTGCAGCTTCTCACCAGTGTGTTGTCCTTGGACCTACCTAAAAGCCTGCTCTCCCTCATTGTCTTATACATCTACCTCTGGCTATCGGGTCTAGTCCTCCAGCTCATACTGTGTTTGTTAAATTTTCAAGCCCTACCAAGTGGATATGTCAGACACATTTTAAAGCAAGTAACATTCTGTGAAGCACACTACCAAAAAAGATTGTATTCTCTATTATGTTTTTTTTTTTAAATATATAACCTTAAAGTATACTCACAGATGCAACAACATGACAGTGCCCATGTCTTACTTGGCTATGGTGGGGAGTTATGACACCTCACTCCTTTGTGGCGCTGAATCATGGGTCCAGGTCTCTGTATATTCTTTGATATGAGCAAGTAACTAGGGAAGGGATAGAGAGTGGGGTAGGCCCCTCCTTCACTTCCTACACACACACACACACACACACCCTAGAATATCTGGCCAGGTATAAGGGGGTTGGCATGGGAAGGGATACAGTGAAGTAATTCTCTTCATAAGACATGGGAGAAACTGTGCCTCAGAATCTCAATGCCTCTGAGGGGTGGTGCTTTTCACATGAATGTGCTGGGGCACAATCTAGCCCTTAGTGTCATACTTACAGTTTAAAAAAAGCTGATAAAGTCTGACAAAAACAAAATGAGATCAAAATCCAAAAGGCAAATCAAAACCCAAATACTGAGAAAACCCAACTATCCAGAAGTAATAAGCTAGATGTTCATCCACATAGCAGGCATCATTTGGGCTCCAGAGCAATCCTATGCCCACAGGATTCTAAGTCATGAATTAACATGCCAAGATAGATAAAACAGGTTGTGATACCAGTTTATTAACCCAGAAGACAGTGGTTTGATTCCCTGAACTGCTAATAATCTTTTGGGGCTCAATTTTGAAGCCTATTAAGTAATGGGAAAACCACAAGACACATATTAGGATACAGCTAAGCCAGCCGATGCTGCTGGATCAATTGACTGAATTGGTGGGGCACTTCAGAAGGCTATTTACAAGAATAGTAGTCATAAGACACAAGTATTAATACATGCAGAAGGGAATCAGAAGTCAGAAAGGGAGATGAAACAAAGATATATACACTAAAGGAAAAAGGAATCCACATGTAGGTAAATGAGATACTACCCAGCCAAAGAACTGCAGTAATATCTAAATCCCAACTGCAAATTAAGTGTCCATTTTACAGCCTCTTGACTACACTTATTTGTCTGCTTCCCTCTACGCAATGAATACATCCAATTAGGACATAATGTACTGTCCAGCCTTGTGATCTTGTTGCACTTATCTTCAGAAGCGAATAGCTATAAACAACCACTAGAATTTAAAATTTGAGTCTTCACCAAAAAGTTTCAGATTTTCATTCTAAAGCAGAATAACAAACCCTATGTTCTAGAACAAATATATCATGTAGTAGTATTTTAGTGAAACATTTTATTTTGATCTCATGGCCATTTTAAAATGTCATACAAGAACTGACCCTGGCACTAAACAATCAGTTAACAAGATTTATCCAACTCTGGCAGCAGAGTTTTAAAGTATTTGTAAAAACAAACTACTATGTTTAATTTCAGTTTAGTTACTTCCTGTATTGTACCTTTTTTCCCCAAGATCCATAATCTATCCCACTGTAAACAGCCTCTGAGCCTACGTGCTCAACAAGGCAAGTCCAGAAGGTTACCATATACCACACAATCTGAGCTTGCAGCACTGCAAATACTAGTTAAATGTATATACTGTTATGTATCGTTTATTATTAGAAATGTAATAATTATATTGAAGTTTACTTTAGTGTTTTTATATCTCCTGTCTTTCTCCGGAGTGCCTATATGAAATTCAGAATATCCTAATTTATGTCTAATACAAGAAAAAGAACTATAAAAGTCAAACAACTGTCATTTTTGCAAGAGGGAGAAAGCAAATATAAATATTTGACTAAAAGAATAATTTCCAAACAATAGTTTACTCATCTGTAAGAAAATGAGTTGAGTATTTATTTTCAACTAACTCTTTTGTAAAGATGTGGGGCTAACAAAAGCATTAAGTGGGGAAGAGATTTCCAAAAGCATCTAAGGGATTTAGAAGCCTGGGTTCCATTAAGAGTCAACAGGACTTGTGCTCCTAAATCTCTTTGGTGGTTTTGAAAACCGCCTCTAGAATGACAAAGGCCATTCTGTCAATGGCACTTGTTTAATAGAAGTGTCCGTAGGTTATGAAGGCTACCAAAAGGGACTCTATATCTACAATGCAGTCGAAATAAAAATCAGAGAATGATCGGAATTAATACAAAGACAATAACTACAGCAATATACGGATCTTTTCACTTTTAGTGTAACAGTGACAAATAGTACTTACTGACTGTAATTTGCTCTTCAAAAAACAATATATCCTGTCACATTTTTGTTTTGTTCTATTGTTATGACTGGCTTTGTTTAGCACTAAATTTTCTGGGTGTCATATATTCCTGGGGGAGGGGAGAAACATGTAATTTTTTAAAATAGATCTCTTTTTCCCAAAGGTAAGTTTTAACATCAGAAACTTTTCAGGAAAAGTAAGAACTAACAAGCAGCAGAGAAAAAACTAGAAATCTTCTTGGAACACAGATGGAACAAAATTGTACCTTGATACATCTGGCAAAGGGAGAAGAAAGAAAGAAATGAGGCCATCACCTGCCCTACTGAGCCAGCGCATTCACCGGATCTGTTCCCAGAATTCTAGCAGCATTCTAACAGAGGTCTTGCATCAAGGTCAGATTCAATTCAACTGGTCTGTGTTCCTAGCAGCAACACTCAAAGAAAACTAAAAGTGCATTGCAGAGAGGCAGAGAATTTAAAGAAAAGCACAAAAATCCCAAACTATTATACACAGAAAAGTTAATCTGCTTTTAAAAAGTTTAGCTTTGTTTGCTACATTTATAGTCATTTAGAATTGATTACCACTTAATATCCTATGTTTGTGGTGCATATATAAAAGCAAGCTACAGTGAGGGCATTTGTGGAAAGAGCCCTCAGGTTCAGCCCTAAACAGGAGACCCACACGATGATTATGCCAAGGTGGTGTTCAATGATTTGAGGCAGGGACAAAAGAGCCTTGACCAATCCATGGCACAGCTTTAATGCACCAACTCTTTCTTTCCATCCCTTCCTTCCCTTGCCACATATAAGCTCTTTGGGGCAAGAATTTGCCTTCTGATTTTGTAAAGTAATCTATAATGTGTTGTCATAAAGAAAATTAGTGTTTTTTACATTGCAGTTAGCACATTGAAACTTAAGTGAGACATTTGACAGAGAACAATCAGTATTGTAAGGAAATAATATGCAAGAAAAAAAAAAAGTTACCTGGCATTTTGAAGAAGCCTAAAAAAGAATCTCTTGCAAAACAAGTGACATTTCATTTTTGGGTTTCTGATGAGAACACCATACACAAAGTGTCAGCCTCCCATGCACTGTAACATGTTTGCTGGAGATGGTCCTTGTCTCACACACTGGGGAACACAGAGGAAGGACGTTTACCATATCTCTTAATTCTAAACATGGAAGCCTTGATTCCTAACTGACAAGTAAAGCCTAGGGGAGTTAGCTGATGTTGCAACTTTCACTTGATAAATTGTGTGAGGAGAAACAATAGGTTTCCTAAAATTGATTCTAAGTTTTTTGAGAGGGAGAAGCATCTAATTTCCAGTGGTGTGTGTATTTTGAGTTTGTGTTGTTTGAGAAAATCATGAGTCTGCACTGACAAAAATAACGCAACTGGAATACAAACACCGAAATCACAAAGCTTCTTTACGTTTTAGTTAATGTCATCGCTTAAGAAAAACAGAGAACTCCTTTGCTGTGTCTTCATGCTTTTAAAAGGGTCTCCCTCTTCTAAAGGTGCACCTGAAGCCCCCAAAAAAGAAATCCCCTGAACACCACTTTACCTGCACTTACTTATCTCCTGTGACTGTATTTACATAAGGCCTCCTGCCTCCCTCAAATAAGGCCTGAATTTGCCCTACTTTTAAATGCTGCAGCTCAGGGGAGTGCAAATATGGCTCAATGAGCTCTCATGGCCTTTGGTTGTTTGGCACAGCAGAAGGCCATTCATAATATTGAGTGTCTGTTGCCTGCCCATGCACCACTACTTCCCTCCACTGGAAGCTGAAGCTGCTTCCTCTCCCTGTGAACTTTCTTCTACCTCCTCTCCCCAGCTCCTTTTTTAGGGAGTTGAGTGAGGAAGGATCATATGTACCTGGAGCAACACGGATGCATGAGTCTGCAACTTGGCTTTGTGAGCATGCGTACACGCAGCTATAGATGACAAAAGATGTAATGGTGGCAGAGGTGGTAGCAGCCTGGCAGAGATTATTTGTATTATAGTAGCACAGACCAGAGGCCTCACTGTACAGAGTAAGAGACAGTCCCTGAACCAAACATAAACAGAAAAGGACAAAGGGTGGGAGGGAAAAGAGACAGAGAGGGGTGAAGTGACTTGCCCAAGATCACACAGCAGGCTGTGGCAGAGATGGGAACAGAAACCAGTTCAGTGCCCTATCCAGAAAACACTGCCTCCCCTAGAAGAGGACCAAAGGGAGCAGCTGAAAGATATTTGAGACTGATGAGATGGCAGGGATGTTAAATAACTGATGTGGTGAAAGGTTGTGTTAGGGCAAAGTGACTAATTCCTTGTGTGCATTAGAGTGACTGCTTTTGACTGGAGTAAGGGGTGCTGTTGTGTTGGAGTAGAGATTGATGGGTTTGAAGCAGGACTGGGTAGCACACTCCAAAGTTTTGCTATGTTATGCCCCTGCTGTAGCTGGAGTAACACATACTGTAGCTATTGGACTGATTGTTCTATTGCTAGGGTTTAATTTCATTTAACATATTTCATCAGCCTTTTGGTTTCTCAAATAACTCAGAAATCCCATGTGAATTTGCCCACCACACTCCACATATTTAAGTCACATGAAAAGTTTCTGTTCTTTCTTTTCCATTATACTTCTTCATTTGTCTCCTGTTCTATTTTTAAGATACTGATCCTCCCACGTGATCCACATGGGTAGATCACCAGACAGGCAGGAGTCCACCCACCCAGGTCCATTTGCAGGATCAGGACCCAACTATTAACATTGTATTCAGCTCTATAAGGCACTCAGACAATGTGTATGGAAGACTCTTCACAAAATAAGGCCCAATCTTGCAAACATTTACCTACTCACAGAATTATTACATTCAGAAGTTTCTACAGAATCAGACCCTAAACTGTGTTATTTTAATAAATAATAAATACATACTGAGCTATTTTCTTTGAATGATGAGAATCTGCTCACACAAATACTTCAAACCACTTAAAATACTATCAAAAAGAAGGTTGTATCAGCTGTCGGGACTTGAAAATAATATGTAGGCAAGGTCATTAGCTTTGTCCAAAATCTGTCATCTGCTTGTCTGAAAGAGCTGAATGGTATCTTCCCCACTTCCTAGTCCCTCATGCTAGTACGGCACTGGCTACCCATAGAGATGAGTTTAGTACTAAATCTGGCACACACACACAAATACAATGCTCAGACAAGAGTATTCCCTCCTCCTTTCCCTTTCATATTTTAATTCAGCAAGGTTGATCTCTTCTGTCAGATTCTTGGCTAAAATTCTGACAGGCATAAACCCAAAGGATGTTTCTATCTGGAATCAACTAAAAGCAAAGATAAAAAGCAGTTATAGAGACCATCCCAGCCAGGTTGCAAAATTAAGAGTATTGCAATCAAATACACAACAGTCAATCAGTCACTTTTTGTCTCACTTCTGAGCTAAACAGGAGAATTTTTCACATGTGCTGGTGGAATGAGAGAGAGAAGGAAAGGCTGTTCTCTAACCCATTCAGTAAGTGCTGACCTCTACATTTGTAAGTGGTTAGCACCTAATGTTCATTAAAAGTCAATAGACCAAAAGAGGACAGGGCTCATCTAGTAGAGATCAAGGCCACCTGGCCTGGAAATGCAATAGTTAGCACTTTTTTGATCAAATTTCACCAACAGAGTTCCTGTTAAGTCCTAACCTGACTCTAAAGTGCCTCTCCAACAGGTGAATCTCCCTCACCCTCCCTCTGGCACATCTAACTCCATAAGGATAGGGCTGTCTACAAATTTTACTCACCACATACCTGTTGGGTGGAACTGGCCAGTGAAAGTTGCATGAGTAAATACTTGCACCCATTTTGTGAAATGGAAAAGGTTTGAGACACAGGATATCAATTCCTTATTTTTCAAACTATTAGAATTTTTCGTTCACTCTTATACACACCAATTTTTCATTTCAGTCAATGCATTTTCAGGATCTTCCAGCACAAGAGAAAACCCCTTGCACCAATGTTTGGTCAAGTCCCTCAAGATTTTTCGCCAGAATTTATCGCCAGAATTTTTACCTCCCTTTCCCTCTATTTTCCCCAACTAATGAATCCCCCTCTATCTCTAGCACAATATCAAGTGTAGGATTTCAGCTTCAATTGCTAACCCAAAAGGAATAAATGCCAGGCTACATCGTCACATACATCAACAGTGTTCCCAATAGTGAAATTCTACCCACATGACTCTCATGCTGGAAAGTATACTAGTTTGTTCACTTAGACTTCTAATATTAGTGATGAAGTCAGTATTTTGATCCTGCTGAGTTTGTGAAAGACAAATGTCTTGGTTTATATTTGTTCCCGAAAATAGAGATAAAACAACATTCCTTGCAGGGCTGAACACTCAAACAGCCTCTGGAGTCTGTAAGCATGTCGATGAAGCTCATCAGCAGGAAAGTCTGCCTATGATCAACCTCCTTCATAACAGCAGGCATCACTGTAGCCTATGCAAAATTCTCAAGCGAGATTTCTGATGTGAGCTAGATGCAATTGAGTGCAGAGACCTCATGCAACCTGAAGGCAGCAAAGGGGGGTAAGCAAACTCATGGTGACCAGCTGGCTCAGTTACATATACCTTTACATTTAGAGTGCCAGAGCCTAAAGAGACGGTAGAAGGATAAGGGAAGGCAAGTTCTTCATGAGAACCCTGAAGAAATGGCTCAGATAGAAATCAAAGGGCCCTGCAAATGACTGGTTGAGAAATAGTTAGTAATCAGGACAGGTTATATCAGTGTTTCTTAACCTGGAGTTTTAGAGGGGTCGCAAGTGCAGAGCTGGTATTGGGGGTGGCAAGAAAGGTAATTGCCTGGAGCCACAGGGGCGCCATGAAACTAAGTTACATGCCTCAGCCCCGTGGGGGTGGGACTCAGGCTTCAGGGGTACAGTAGTTTGGAAAGTTAAGAACCACTGGGTTATATTATATATACACACCCCAGATGGTTTTTCCTGGGATTGGCTGGAGCAAGCCACTCCTTATCTTTTTGTTTTGGACAAGGCTGCAGAAAGCGCTAAGAAACTTTGGTCTGCTTGGGACCCACGAAATTGAAGGAGACATGATGAATCATGTCACAGGGTGGCTGGCCCTTTAAGTGGTGTTGGGCTCAGCCACACCTGGGACTGACCTGCTACCCGGCCTCCCAGATCAGACTGATCAAGTGATTAAAAATGCCAGGAAGTGGTTTAGTTAAAAGAGAAAGGAGGGAAGTTGGCTTATGTGGCAGGCCCTGGAACAGGAGAATGCAGTTCTGAAGTGAAAGATCTCTGGTTCACTGCAGCTTGTGATGGTTGGGGAATAACTTTGTTTTATGTTAGTTTGTGAGATTTTTATTTGAATTAATAAACTGTACACTGAGAGAAGAGCCTGAAAGAGACTAAGTGTTGGTCCTTTATTGTCTGGGGAAGATAGGCCAGCAAACCACTTGAATCACAGAGTAAAGATGTGTTTTTCTAAAAGATCTGCTCTAGTTCCAACAGAAATTATTTCAGGGAAAACCTATGCCGTTAGACAGGTCAGATCATGATCACAATGGTCCCATATGGCTTTAGAATCTATGAATCCCTATAGCTTCCTGTAAAATAAATGGTTGGTAGCATTTTTTTTTTAAAGAATCAGAAGTTTCTTAAGAAGATATTTGACAAGAGGAGTCTTTCACACAAGGTGGCATTGAAACATTAAGAGAAAAAAGAATAAATAATCAGTTTGGGAACCTTTTCCTTGGTTGTCTAGCTTAAGAAGCATCAGAACTAACAGTTTCACATGATGAAAAATAAAGACCCTAACTATACATAATTGTTAACATGCAGATTCTATCATGATAGGAGCCCTTATATACAGTATAAATTGCTATTCTTAATGGGCTGCCCAAATTCTAGCTTGCATTCTTCCTTTCTTATTTTTCACATCCTCAAAAAAATCTATTGCTGCAACATTGTGGCTCCTATGTTCCAAAAGAGAGTAATTCCATTTCAGTGGTGGCTAGTAATCCATATACATAGCTTCAAAAGCAATGTGAGCTATTTCCTCCAGGAAGTTTAGCAGATATGATACCTTACATTTAGCAGCACGTTTCAGGCTTCTTTCAGTGTGCTCAGGTACACAGCCTTGTCCATTACCAACCCAAAAAGTAAGGGACTGGTGGAGATTTCGTGACCACATTTGTTACCAACAGTCTAAATATTTTCCATGGCAAAATGATTCATTTCATGTTTTCTGTGAAATCAATAATGACCATGAAGATTACAGTGTAAGCTAAGCCTGTCCCCTCAGCTCTCTATTGAGACAGGACCTTTGGTTCTTAACCTTTGATGAAAAGGGCACCAACATTCATCAGCACGGAGAAAAAAATCATTGCTGATGGTGAACTGCAACGGCAAAGTACAAAGTCCACACCAAATGAGGAGGACTAGATAGTATGCTGCATACATCCTAGCCCTCCGCAAGTTGAGTCACATCATTTGATGAGTCTTCTAATAAAAGTTGGGAAAGGCAGGAGACAGCTGCTGCATACTACTGTGGTGTGATGTAGCAGGCAAAACAGGGCTGACACATGAATAGCTTCCCCCAACCTGAGGAAGAAACACCACTCCCATTCAGACATATGAAGGATTGTGGGGTGTGTGGCTGGTATGTGAACAATATGTCCTGGACTGGAGTGCTGCGGGCCTATGACAGTTATCAAGATGGTGAAAGATGTGGGTACAGTGGGATTTCCATCCTGTACTGCAACTGTGGATAAGGCAGACTGTGCTCACAAAAAATGGAAATGGCTGCAGTGCAAACACCTATATAGGAGAAAGTAGTAAAATGGGGCAGAGTTAAGGTTATCAGAAAATTACAAATTTCTTTTGTTAAAAAATCCTAAATGCTATAAATTATGACCTTTTATTATTGTTGCTTTGAAAGAAGTCAGTATTCTCAATGTACCCCATACTTCAAAGCTTTTTCTCTTGTAATTTTCTTAGTTTGCAGTAGAGTGGTTTAAAAAAAAAAAAAAAAAAGGGGGGGGGGGGGCGGGTATAGTTTCACCACTGTAGTGCTTCAGTGTAGACACTACCTATGTTGACAGGAGGGGTTTTCCCATCAGTTTAGGTAAGCCACCTCGCTTAGAGACGGTAACTAATTCTTCAACTGAAGAATTCTTCCTTCAACCTAGCGCTGACTGCACTGGGGTTTGGTTGGCTTAACTATGCTGCTCAAGGTGGATTTTTCACACACCTGGGCGACATACATAAGCCAACTTAATTTTCTAGTGTAGACCAGGCCTAAATCCGGAAGCACTATAGAAAGAAAGGAAAGTGAGATTGTCATGGGAGTTACAGTGCAATATTATTCTTTACTCTACCACTTAGAGTCGTTCAAGGGGAACACGTAATTGAACAGCAGCAGAATAGTAGCTGTGAAATTCCATGTGGTTGGTGTTGAGCTGATACTGAGAAATTTGGCTCCTGACTCTGTTTTTCCCCTTAAAATTCCATGTTTACTCTCATTCAAGTAGTAAAGATCATCCAAGAAGGTCAGGAATAACAAATGAATAAATACTGTATTCTTGCTAATAGTAAGGAAACACCGCACCTGGAGTAAAATCTTTATAACACGAAAGTCCATCAAATGACTTCATATCATTTGGATCAAAAAAAGTTTCAAGCTCTATTTTTCTCTTCCAAAGAGCAGGTTTTAACTCTGTACTTGGGACAGTATCACTAGAATACTAATTGGGGGAAAAAAATCAGCACTTTATACACTTCTGAATGACATTATTTTCCAGCCTTGCCTGGTATCATTTTTCTTAGCATGAACTTCAGCCCTCACATTCGGCTGTCTTTATCTCTTTCACATTGAACTTTATTGCATTATAAAGTCCAAACAATGTCACTTTACAGAAAAGAGCTTTTTTTTCTTTTTTTTGGACTGAGGCACACTTTAATTCTCATAGTCTTGTCAGCAGCATTGTTTATCTGTGATTTTGTCGTCATTTTGATTTCTACACATCTGCAGTCCTTTCCATTGCATTTATAATGTGAGAAGCTATTCAGCTTGCATTACTCCTTCTTTTTCCATGCTATAGGTAGCTGTGTGCTGTAATGAGATTGTTATACACTAACCATATAATTTTTGCTTTATGCCAAAAATAATTCCACTACAGCTCTATTATGAAATCATTTATTTGCTAATGAAAACTAAACCTCACATCTCCTAGTGTTTTAGTAACATTTTAAAAATTAAATATGACTTAACTTTGGGTCTCCATAACTAGTGACATAATTAAGTCAACTGTACCAATTATCTCTAGCTGAGATCTTAGCTACAATACAAACACATTGAAAAACTCAACAGCACAGCAAGGAGCAAATATATTCTATTATAATAATCAACAGTATTTTTTAAAAATTATTCTCAAGTTTAATGATGATAAAAGCAAAGTGTTTTCAGTGTGATGGAAAATTTCTTAAGAGAAAGTACCTTCGGATAGGTTTTACCTCAAATAAAAGAGACAGCTCTCCCTTAATTTGCTATCCGTAACAGGGAGTAAAACTACACTGGAAATATCACACATGATTAGCATAGTGATATTCTCAGATACAAAACTCTTAGCACTGGAATATATATATCCTACTGTTTTTTTTGTTTTTTTTTAAACTTGGGTTACTAAAAGTTTTTGTTTAATAGATTTAGAGACTAGAAGGGAGTACTGGGTATCTAGTCTTATCTCTTATATAACACAGGCCATAGTATTTCACCCAGTTACGCATATATTGAACCCACTAACTTGTGTTTGACAAAAGCACATCTTCCAGAAAGTTAGGGCTCCAGTTTTTCTTCTAAAAGTATGCTACATGGCTAATGTTCTCATATGTATACATCTAGCCTTCTTTTAAAAAGGTTTTAAAACAAAGCTAGATGTATACGTGTTACACTATTAGCCTTGTAAGTTTTTAGAAAAACAACTGTATAATCACCTTTAAAAATCTTGACCCTTAATTTCTAATAACCCCGGTTTGGAGGAGATGTAGTTTAAGTGTTAATGAAAAATTCCTACTGCTTAATCGAAAATTACCAGGGAAGAGTGTTTAAATCCAAATGGATGTTTCTGAGAGTGTGCAAGACTGACAGACAGAGCTTTATAACATACACAGAAAGATACCAGGGAAGCTTATTGACCAAGGGCCAAATAGTGCTTTTTGATATAAAGAGTAGAAGTAAACGATCAAATTTGGCCAGAATTCTGTCAAAAGAAGGGTTTCAGTGCACACCACATCTACCCACTTTTACAGTGCCACCCATCATTGTAATATATCAGAACGAATGTATTTTTAAAGAGTGAAGGATGAGGACCATCCTTTTTGTGTTTGCACAAGTGCTTAGCATGTTGGAGGAACCCCCAGAAATGATTATAACAGTTCTCTCCCAAACACCTCTCCATAGGACTGCACAGAAGCCTATTTGTATGAGTGGGATTCTTTGGGTCCAGATGGGTGTGGCTGAGAAGGGAAGAAACAAAATGAACAACAGAGACAGCTGTCCAATGTAAAGTGATACTGACCCAGTTGTCATTCTGTTACATAGACTAGCATTCTGTAGTGTGAGATGACTCTTGAGTTGGATTTAGTCCAGATCTAGGTGAGTTAGGGTGACCAGATGTTCCGATATTATTGGGACCATCCCAATATTAGGGTCTACCCAAACCCATAGCACCTGCCTGGTACACAATGAAAGAGGAACAAAGTTTTAAGACTTACAGGCCTGTAACAGACCAGATGTTGCCAAACTTAATTTAACAATAAAAGGGGAAAACAAACATGCTAGTAGCAAGGGAAATAGCAGAACCTTTTTGGAAATCAGGTAAAGACAATCTAATGCCATCCAATAGACATATGTCATTGAAGGAAACCTAAGAAACACAAAAAATGAGTATCAAATAATGGCCAGAAGCCAGTGATCATGTAGGACGACCATGTAGAGTCTGGAGAACTGGGCGAGTTTGGTACCACTGATACTGTGTGGTAAAATAAAATATTTGGTCCAGCACGGGAGTGTGGATTGATCTTCCCTGTAACACAGACACCTAAACGAAAGGAAAGTTATGCCATCTGCCTTCAGAAGGTGACATTTGGACAGGCCTGTCTGTCCTTTTGGTAGATTGCCCTGGAAGTGAGCGGTATGTTGATTAAAACTAACTAGAAAAATCACCAAGCACCTGAAATTGTTAAATTTTTTTTTTTTTAAATAAATCAAACTTGTAATTGTATATGCCACCACACCACAAAATGGTCTTTGTGCCAGTAACTAAGACACACAAAATTGCATAGTCAGCATACAGTATACGAGAGACACCAGTACCAAGTTTACACAGAGACAGTTCTCTGTATTGTGTTCTGCTCTCAATAGTTATCACTGACAGCCTAGAGAGCATACATAGCTAGCCGTTCAACAATAGTGTGAGAAATCCAGATCAAATAAAAATCCTCAAGTATTTCTCCATTTTTGAAACTGGACCTTTCAAATAAGTTTGGCAAATGTAACTGCAAATAAATGTGTTCTTTAGGGCACATGCCCCTGAGCTTGCACAAAAAATGTGTAGAAATTAACACAAAGTTTTGCCAGGCCTACTGGGTACCTTCTGCTGCTAACGTTAAATTAGGCAGTGAGGGACAGTGGTAGAAATGCATGAGTCTGATGGTGAAAAGAATGGTTGGTGGACTGCAAGATGGGGTTCTAAAGTTAAGCAAGACATGCATTTAAAATTAGCAAGGCAAATAACACACTGTGCTTGTGCTGTATACAATTTTTAATATCTTATTTCTTTACAGAAGATTTTCAGATTTACTGAGCAGTAGCCGCTTTCCTAAGAGCAACCCATATGTCAAACTTGAAATTATTTGAGCACAAATAAAGTCTATATATTAATCACAAAAGTGGCTCTGAACAGATTTAATCAAACTCCTTTCCTCCACAATCCCTGTTCCTCTCCCTCTCCCCCCTATATATATATATATATATATATATATATATATATATATATATATCCAACCCCCATGGGCTAATTTAGCCAAGATTTTAGCCCAAATGCAAAATCTGTGAATATATTTCACATGGATAAAGAGGGGTTTAGGAATAGACTGAAGAGCTTCTTCTTAATCAGTGTCACTATCATGACATGATAAAGAAATTAGGTTAGAAAGACATTCATAGGCTCACTAAGCAACTGTTAAGCTATTACAGATATAACAATTCAGTTGCCTTTGTAAATTGTCAGTGTCCCCACTCCATTCTTTTGTATAAGTAGTAATGGAAGAATACAGTCAAAGACACTGACATTTTCATGTGCTGTTAAGATATTCACCAACCAATAAACACAGATAAACCAAGGAGAAAGCAAGAGGAAAACCAATGCTTATAATAAAGCACCTAATTTGCCTTTGCAAAATACATTTAATATATTTAACTTGATTATCAAATGTATGCAGTTTATTAACCCTCAAAATTACCATTCAATTAAAAAGAATCACTTTTCCATTTCAGTAGGGTTATCTAAAAGGTCAGCCAACAATCACCCTTGCACTTGCACAGAAATTCATTAGTTCCAACAAACAACAATGTTAATGAATATAATAATTACACTCACTGGGTGGTTTGGTTGCTTGGGGTGATAGAAAGAGATACCATTATGTGACCAACCTAACTCTATCTAATCCTTGGAAGGCACATGTGTAAACCACTGATGTGTCACATAAAGGAAATTACATGTGAGCAAAATCAGTGAGGTAAAGGGTAATGATTTTTCATACTTCTGTTTTTTCCAAAACATATGGAAATTAGAAGATTTTAAGCCTGCAATCTGGAAAAGAAATGAAGGTCTCAAGAATGCCAGAATAGGATGTTCTTATTGAAATATGTCTTGCAGAATTTGCAGGCTTTATGTTTCAAATGGATTAGACAAAGGAAAGACAAGCTATAAATTTTACTAGGAAATACCACTGCTGACACTTCACCTTTTCTTGTGTCATAGAAAAGAGATCCTTTTATTTTTGCACCAGTTAGGCAGACATGTTTATTTCCATTCAAGTTACTATTGTTGTTTTACATTTTACAGATTAAAATTTTGGTCTTTGTTACACTGATGTAATTCTGCTGACTTAAATGGAATTACTGTACAGTAGTGCAAGGGTGGTATAAATACCAGTAGAATCAAGACAACAACAACAGCCTACGGTCTTGACCCTTGCAACTGATGAGTTAAAAATTACTTTGACAAGTTAGATGTCTTCAAGTCACCAGGGCCTGATGAAATACATACTAGAATATTCAAGTAGCTGACTGAGGAGATATCTGAGCCATTAGTGATTATCTTCAAATAGTCACGGAAGATGGGAGAGATTCCAGAGGACTGGAAAAAGGCAAATATAGTGCCAATCTATAAAAAGGAGAATAAGAACAACCCAAGGAATTACAGACCAGTCAGTTTAACTTCAGTATCTGGAAAGATAATGGACCAAATATTTAAGCAATCAATTTGCTAACTCCTTAAAGATGATAAGGTGACAAGTAACAATCAACATGCATTTGTCAAGAACAAATTGTGTCAAATCATAGCTTCTTTTGACAGGATAACAAGCCTTGTGGATGGGGGGGAAGAGGTAGATGTGGTATATCTTGACTTTAGTAAGGCTTTTGATACTGTCTCACATGACCTTCTCATAAACAAACCAGGGAAATACAACCTAGATGGAACTACTATAAGGTGGGTGCATAACTGGTTGGAAAACCATTCCTAGCGAGTATTTATCAGTGGTTCATGGTCAAGTTAGAAGGGCATATGAGGGGGGGTCCTGCAGGGATCAGTTCTGTTCAATATCTTCACCAGTGATTTAGATAATGGCATAGATTTATAAATTTTATAAATTACAAATTTTGTGGACGATACCAAACTGAGAGGGGTTGCAAGTGCTTTGGAGTATAGGATTAAAATTCAGAATGATATAGATAAACTGGAGAAATGGTCTGAAGTAAATAGGATGAAATTCAATAAGGACAAATGCAATGTACTCCACTTAGGAAGGAACAATCAATTGCACACATACAAAATGCACACATGAAAAATGACTGCCTACAAAAGAGTACTCCAGAAAGGAATATGGGGGTCATAGTGGGTCACAAACTAAATATGAGTCAACAGTGTAACACTGTTGCAAAAAAAAAAAGCAAATATCATTCTGGGATGTATTAGCAGCAGTGTTGTAAGCAAGACACAAGAAGTAATTCTTCCACTGATTAGGCCTCAACTGAAATATTGGGTCCAGTTCTGCATGCCACATTTCAGGAAAGTTGTAGACAAATTGAAGAATGTCCAGAGAAGAGTAACAGAGAAGAGTAAGGGATGGTCTTGATAATACTTAGTCCTGCCATAAGTGCAGAGGACTAGACTAGATGATCTCTCAAGACCCCTTTCAGTCCTACGATTCTATGACTGTGTGGGTGGGCCTCTGAGCCCATGCACATGCTGTTTTGGGACTCTGGCCTCACATTTTTAATATCCAGGCTTTGGCCTGTTTCTATCACCATTAATATTCATGTTTTATTTTGGGCGGATTTTTTCCCTGCCTCTTTCCCTTTTAAATAATTAAGATGCATATTTCCCGGTCAATTTGAGATTAGTAAAACCTGAGTGGTCCTTTGTTTTTGCAAAATCTTTTACCAAACCAAAGCCAGAGGAGGTTTGGGTTTGGCTCTTACATTATCCAATTCCCACATAATTTTGAAGTAATGTGTTGATAAATCAAGAACATAAAGCATGGCCATATTGGGTCAGACCAATGATCCATCTAGCCCAGTATCCTGTCTTCTGGCAGTGGCCAGTGCCGTATGCTTCAGAGGGAAGGAAAGAACAGGGTACTTATTGAATGGTCTATATCCCCTGTCATCCAGTCCCAGCTTCAGGCAGTCAGAGGTTCACGTACATCCAAAGCATGGGGTTGCGTACCTGACCATCTCACTAATAGCCAGGGATGGACCTATCCTTTATGACTTTATCTAATTATACTTTCGACCTTCAGAACAAATGAAGGCCATAGATTGCCTATGTTTTGTGTGAAGAAGTACTCCCTTATGTTAATTTTAAACCTGCTGTCTATTAATTTCATTGAGTGACCCCCCCTGGTTATGTCAAAGGGTGAATACCACTTCCCTATTCACTTTCGCCAAATCATTCATGATTTTATTCTCTCATTTTGACTCATTTAGTGTTCATAGAAATTTTCTAGTTGTGGATGAATTTTTTTGTGCTCTAAAAGCTCCATGCTGTATTCCATTTTTTTAAATGGGAAATTGAACCAATTGCTTATAATACTTCAGGATAAACAATATGTCAAAGTGTGAAAATAGACTAATGCACATGTGCTTACTACTTTTAATCTGATTTTTACTATTATTTCTTTTAATTCTTAACATATTGTCTCGATATTTTATTTTAATTTGATTGTGGGGGAGGATGGGAGAAGGAATGAGTATTTATGCACCAGCAGAGACTATTTGCCTCATTTCAGCCCAGAGCAAGTATTTACAGTTGAGTTAACCCCTGAAAATAGGTGTTAGTAATGGAAATGCTGACAGCCAGAATTATAGTGGAGATGTATCTGCTTCTGAAATGCTTTGTGTCAAACATGCTAAATTAGAAACCATGGTCTTTTTAGATGTCAAAAGAAAGGGAACTGACACAAACCCAAAAGTTAGATATTGGCTGATGTTGACACACTTATCCATTATCACCATATAAACAAAAAGTTGAAACTATAAAATATGAATGCTAAAAAGTACTGCAGTCTGAAGCACAGAATAAAATGGAAATTTTAATCTTGCCATAAGACCCTTAAGTAGGTCATGGCAAGCTTAAAGAATTTTGACAGCAAGTAAAGAATGATGGGTAAAGTTATGCAAATCACTTTGCTAGCAAAGTTGGTACATATTTTCATGATTTTGACAAACCTCACTGAAAGGCTTCAGACTCTCTGGAAACAGAAGAATATTAATATGCAGCAATTACGACATGTATGTGATGGATGGTGGCAAACTGTGAGGGTTTTTAGACCACCCTTAAATCGATCTAAAATTATTGCAGTACTTATCTTGCCTTGTGTAGTGACTTACTGCTGGTCAGTATTAATATAAATGCACTGATTAGAAGGTGTTAAGAGAACAAATGAAATACATTTAAATCCTGATCTAAATATATTGATCAGTATAAACTCTTGAAATATAATAATTTACTTTCATAACTCAGATTAAATTCTCCATTAAACTTTTCCAACTTTTAATGCAGTATCTTAAATCAATTAAAAACATTTCATAAATAAAGGAAACATTTCTGCAGAGTGAGGAAGGAGAGAAAACAGTTACCTACCTTTTTGTAACTGCTGTTCTTTGAGATGTGTTGCTCATGTCCATTCCAAGTAGGTGTATGCACACTGCGTGCACAGTCGTTGGAAGGCTTTTCCCCCCAGTGGTACGTGTTGGGTTGGCTCAAACTCCCCCCTGGAGTCGCACCTTACAGGACTGCATACAGGGCCCCGCCAACCTGTTTCCTGTTCGATTCCTTCTTGCTGACTGGCTCCAACAGAGGGGAATGGACTTGAACAACAGATCTCGAAGAACAACAGTCATGAAAAGGTAGGTAACTGGTTTTTCTTGTTCGAGTGCTTGCTCATGTTGATTCCAAGTAGATGACTCCAAAACTCAGCATAGGAGGAGGGGTTGGAGCTTACAGAATCGCTGATTGAAGCACTGCTCTGCCAAATGCTGTGTTACCCCTGGCCTACTGGGTGATGGCATTATGTGAGGTGAACACATGGATTGATGACCATGTTTCGCCCTGCAGATCTCCTGGGTAGGGACATACACCAGGAATGCTGCCGAGGTGACCTGTGCCCTTGTGGAGTGAGCTGTCAGTGCTGGGCCTGGCACCTTTGCCAGGTTATAATGCAGGACGTGATCCAAAATGAAACCCTCTGAGATGACACTGGGAGATCCTTCATCCTGTCCTCTACAGTGACAAAGAGTTGGTTCAATCTACGAAATGGTCTTGTCCTCTCAATGTAGAATGCCAGTACCCGCCTGATATCTAGGGACTAGAGGCTTCGTTCCCTGCCATTGACATGTGGTTTAGGGAAGAATACTAGGAGTAAGATATTCTGGCTTGTATGAAACAGATTCCCACCTTAGGGATGAAGGCCAGATGGGGAAGTAACTGGACATTGTCCTTATGAAACAGCATGTATGAGGGTCTGGATGTCAGGGCCTTGAGTTCAGACACCCTCCGGGCTGAGGTTATCACGACCAGGAATGCCACCTTCCACGAGAGAAAGAGAATCGAGCATGTTGCTAAGGGCTCAAAGGAGACCCCCCCATCAGTCTGGAGAGCACCAGATTAAGGTCGTATGCTGGTACAGGACAGTGACCCTTGAAAAAACACATCACCATTGAATTAGCAAAGACTGATTGGCCATCCATTCCTAGATGGAAAGCAGAGACCACCACAAGGTGAACTTTTAGGGATGACACCACCAGACCTAGCAGCTTCAAGTGCAGCAGATAATCCAAGATGGAGGGTATTGATTCTTGCATCGGAAAGGTGCTCTTCTGCATTGTCCTGGCATTTGTCCCTAGGGAGGTAGACATGTTGCCCCTATCTCATAAGGAATGCCCACTCATTACCTGTTTTTGGATCTGGAGCCTAAATCAGCAAGTTCCTGCACTGGGCACCTAACAAAAGTTGCAACAACTAAACAATTCTCACATAAGTCCAAAAGATGCTCTCCAGAGACAGAGAATCCTAGCCCTCTGGTTGCCCAACTCCTAAATTTCACTGTGAGGAAGGTGAAAAACACCTGACTAACCTTGGCTAGTTGAGTGGTACAGAGAAAAATTCCTTCCCAGCCCCAAAGTGGCAACTAGCATAGCCCACAGTAAACTAGATAAGGGAGAGAGAATGGGTTAACTACTGGATAAACCAACAAACAGGAAGTGGCTCTGAGCACAGAGCTCCTTTTATGGCTCCAAATTTCATGCAAATCCTGGAAGATCTTCAGCTTACCCCAGAAGTCCTGTAGGGGCTGGAAATATTGCAGGGACTCAACCCGTTGTCCTTTTATGCCCTTTCTCATCATAAGAGCCACCAAACTCATCCCTCACTAGGCTCAAACCCACTTTGCGATGCATTTTTTGGAAGGTTCCTTACTTTCCCAACACTTTAGATTTCACTCTCTGTATTACACGGCATCCCATTCATGACACCATAATTAAAAGGTGAGGTCCCATTTTAACCACAAATCATCACTATGAGTTGTTTAAACATTCTGCTGTTTTAATCTGGTTCTAGTTTTTAAAAAGTAGAAGAAACTTAGCAAGTGTTGGGTAATTTATTTCCTTTTAAATAGATGTCATAATACATGTGACTGTTTGGTTGCATAAAAGCATCGTCTTTAATGTTTTTGCCCCATTTTGTAAAATAAGTTTTTTCAGTTTTAGGCACTGTTTTCTCTCAGGAAAATAGATCCAACTTTTAAGGAATCAATTTTCCTTAATGTGGACTGGTGTCTTTTGATATAAAGGGGGGAAAATTAAAATGGCCAAACAGTTTGGGGATGAAATGTGCACAGGTTACTGAAAAGATGCCTTAGCCACTTCTCCTAAACTTATAGTAAGTGTTCTCTGTGTGTTATGCAGAAAACAGCATTATAGTCCTCTGCACTTAGTCCTCATGACAGGTTCGTGCTTTCAGGTACCTCCTTTGCGATCAAGGCTACAGTGCTTCAATGAGCGCTCAACACATCTCAAAACATTCTCAAAACACCGCAGCAAAGATTTAAACTAAGGTCTCAAAACAAAACACCATAAAACTGTTTAATAATTTTTGTATTTTAAACACTGTTTGATTAGGTTTTTTAAGATCCAAAACTACTGTGTGAATTTTAAGGCCAGCCTGACAGCCCTGGAGGCTGCAGTTTGCTATTTCTCCACTGGACAGGTAAACTATTGGCAGTGGTGATGCAAGCTGCCTTACCATTGTATCTCAAACCTTACCTGAAGGACTATCTCCAAATCCATTCCATCCTTGGCTTGTCTGCTGAAACTACCAGCAAAGAATGCTAACTAATGCTAGTGGGTTTTGTGATGATCTGGACACTGGTCCTGAGAAAACTGGACGGAGACCAAACGCATTTCACATAAGCCACTCAACAGCCAACAGATTGAATTTCAACCAGTAACTTAGAGGTAAATGTCTCTCATTACCAATGCCCTAGCCCATCATCTGAGATACCTGTATTAATATTTAGAAATTTAGACACAAGGCAACAAAACGAGATTAACAGTTAAGAATGAAACGCTAAGGTGACTTCATAGTATATAGTAAACAAAGGCCTCAAAGTGTTGTGATTTGTCATTCCTGAAGTGCTGCAATATAAACAGACCAATTTAATGATGGAGCACCATCTTCAACCTTAAAATTAGCTTAACATACTATTTTATATTTACAGTCACACAAAGCAAAAATTTAATGAGGAACAATATGGTAGTCTAAGGCAACTATATTTGCACAAATCAGATTGATGAGGCAGACAGACAAACCAACTAAAAAAAATGGGAGAAAAAAGGGAAAAGAAAAAAGGTGTGAGCTAATGTTTGTGGAGAGTTAATTAGCAGCAAGTTCTCATATCAAAACACACCAGGCAATCAGTTTATAATCCTGAGGGGATGCACAACAAACCAGAAAGGGGAAAATTAGACGAACCCTGTGCAGATCTAGGGCAGTATTCTAGGTCAATGTACCAAGAGAAGCAGAGCACTTCTGAAGGCTGGTACTGTAACATCACTGCTACCAACAGATGTTGCTATGGACATGGACTCTATTAAAGGATAAGAAACTCGCCCTTTCGACAAGTTGACATCACAGTGATAGAACAACATATCCTGTCCACTGGGATTCATTTGCACTGACCATGAGGACATTAATTTATTTTTCAGCTATGGTTGTAATTTAGTTTCTACTTTTGAAAGAAAAAGTAAAGAAGTTTTCATATAACACTCAGAGGTCTAGCACTTTTCATATCCCCATAACAGAGATAAGCCCACATTTCCTCTTCTAAGCCATTTTCTCTAAAGATAAAAGCCTGACTATAGTTTGTATTCATATTAGTGATTTGTTCTACATGTTTCAGGAATATATTTGTTATCTTCTGTGAAACACTATTTTTAATGCATACATGTCAGTAGGTACGAACAATGCTGTCTACTGGAGACTTCCAAGTGACATCCCATTTTCATCTCCCTTCGCATCATCCATTTGAGCACATCACAAAGAGCTCTAATTACATTTCACCTGTGATTTTCAAACAGCAGTTGTTGCTGTCCTCTTCTCTTTCCTCCTCTCAGCCAAACCCGGCTGTTAATGTGCACTACACTTCACTGTAATGGACTGCAAAAAAAGAGAGGATCAAGCATTCTGGAAAGACAGCTAAGGTAAACGTAATACAACTGGCTTTTAAGCAGTTTTCTGGGACAGAAAGAAAAATATAATTCACATTGTGTGTTAAGACTCCTGGTGTGGGAAGGTGTATGTCTTGTCTATTTAAATTATCAACTCTTTGAGGCAGGAACCTTTGTGTTTGTGCACAATGGGATCCCATTCTTGATTGGCCCTTAGGTATTTATTTATTTAGGCCCTTAGGTTTATTACTTCTGTAATAAACATGATTAACAAACAAAACAACAACATTTGTCTAATATCTTCCATCCCAAAGAATGCCAGATTGCTTCACAAATGACACACCCCTCTACGGCCTTTTCTTCATTGTTAACACATATTAAAATATAGCTTTTTCTTAGTGTAGACTATGTCTAGTCTAGAGTTTTTAGCTGAAGTTAAATGAAGGCCTAGTAACACAGGGTAGTTATCACATTTGAAAAGGCTAGTTTGGATAGCCCCAAACCTTCATTCCAGGCTACAAATATTTGGGGTTTACTCTGTAGCCTGGAATACATGTTTGGGGAATGTCCAGACTAGCCTTTCCAAAGAGGTTGACAACCTCATTTTAAGTGACAATTAACTGGTAGTTACTAAGGTAAGTTAATGACTAACGTAAAAAACTGTAGTGAAGATAAGCCCTAGGAAATGCCTGTAGGATGGCAGCAAAATGGCACAAAGTCTGTTACACAGGAAAGGAAGTTTCTGGTGGAGAAGTCAGAGCAATGCCATGCTCTTTTGGAAGATCTTTAAAAGGACAGAGAGGAACCTGGGTCAATGTTTTCAAGAGTAGCCTCTGATCTTGGGTGCTCATTTTCAGACAGATTGGTCCTGATGATTTTCAGAAGTGCCCACAATTCTAACTGAAGTCAATGGGAGCTTAGCATTTCCATAAATCAGACCCAAGGTATTTCAAACTGAGCAGCCCAAACCTAAGTCCCCTAAATCGGTAGCTACTTGATAATATGGCTCTTGGTTTTTACAGTTTTATCTGAAAGAGAGTAAGCCACACAGTACTCAGTCCATATACCCTTCAAGAAAAAGGCTGGTTCAATACTTGTGGAATTTGAACCTACCAGGGGAATGCACAAGAAGGGACAAGTAGGGGCACAGGTCCCCCAATAATCATTTCCCCAGTTGATGGGGAAGGGAGGGGTAAGAAGAGCGAGCTCCTCCCGGGGCTGTGGGGGGGCACAGAAGTTCCCCTCTAAAAGGGATCAAAGTTAAATTTCTGGGCACTCCTGTGGAACCTATGGTTTAAAGAAGTCTAAGTATGACAAAGTTGAAGCTTAGAAAGCTAAGCTTCCAAAAAAAGGTAAAAGGAGCAAACAAAAAAGAAAGAATGGAAGGAGAGTGAAGTTAAGGGAAGAATTTGAAGTGGAAATTCTTCACAATAAACCCCTTTGGGCAATCCCTTTTGTGATAACAGCCAAGAGACTCACTTCCACTTCAGTTTCAACTCTTTATCTTTGAATTGGCTTCAGAAATTTGGACATAATCGTTTTCCAAGAAATTTTAGGAAAATCTGAGCTCAGGTAATAAATAGGAGAAAATGGTCAGGAGTTCTTACACCGATCTTGCTTCTGGTAAGAGATGGCTGGCTGTACTGTATTCTCTAGGAAAATTTCTCTTCCCATCCCACTTAAGCTAACGATCTATGATACTATGCTCCCCCATCATCCTTTTGCATATTCCAGCTGCGAACAGAACCCAGGCTGCTAGAGTCCCAGTCCAGTGCTCTATCCACTAGAGAATGCTAAGTGATTAGAACTCAGTTTATCCTCCCCTTCTTTTGCCTTCACCCCAACCTAATTTTCCCCTCTACCAGCCAGAAAATTCTCTTTCTTCTCCAATCTGTTGGTTCTTATTCCCTTCTGTCCCTCCCATGCTCAGCAATGGCAGATGTTCCTGGGTTTTAAGCCTTGCAGGGTAGCAAGCAACAGGATCTCTCTGTTGCAAGGTCCAGAGCCA
This sequence comes from Emydura macquarii macquarii, assembly GCF_026122565.2. Classification (NCBI taxonomy): domain Eukaryota; kingdom Metazoa; phylum Chordata; order Testudines; family Chelidae; genus Emydura; species Emydura macquarii. The sequence goes on from NW_027132773.1 coordinate 16,431,488, forward strand.
AATCTTTCTGCCTTCTCAGCCATTACAGCACAGCTCCCTTTAGCACTGCTGCTCTCTGTCTGTTAAGAGAGAAACTGGTGGCAACTGCACTACTAGGAGATGGAGGGAGCCATGCACAGAGCTAAAAGGAAGGCAAAGGGCTTAGGTCTTCAAGGTCTAAGATCATAGGTGGCGTCAAGGGTGGGTTTTGAGGGGGGACGGGGAGGGGAGAAATTAGAGAGAAAATGTTGCTTTCTATGTAGTGAGCAGGGGTGGGGCAAAAGATGACTACTGCCCCATACCACTCTGCAGAGCTGCACAAGTGGCTCAGGTGACCTCAGGAGTCCAGAACTCCCATGGCCCTGTTTGACTGGTGGGAGATCTGAACAGCCATGCTGTAAGAGATCCCTGGCTCAGGGCACAGAAATGTAGCCACACACTCATCCAGGCAGCATTATCTCAGGCAGTAGGAGGGGGAAAGAAATACAAGTACAGAAGTGGTCTTAAGAGTATGCAGTCCCTGTGATCATACAGTAAAGATAAAGTCCCAGTGAGTTTCACGTACACTAGGTAGATATAAAACACTGTTAACTGATAGAAGCCCCATACCCCTTATCTCAGAAGTATTAACTTTCAAGGGGGAGAGAGAAGAGGATCTAATTGGAAGTGAGACCTTAGAAAGCAGTTGCCACAAATTTTACATTTTAAAAATTACTTTCAATCAATGGGCAAGTAAAAGAAAAAAAGTACTTTTCACACCATGCCTTACGAGTGAATATTTTTCCATTAAGGTTCCTTCAAGAGATTTTCATGAAAATGCTTCAGGAGATGACTCAGAGGTATAATAGATGCTTGGAGAATGATGGGGAGAGAGATTGACTGTCTACAGGTAATTAACAAGGGGTGGGAAAGGCCAGGGTCAAGCAAAGCTCAGATTTGTAAAGCACAGCTATTTTTATTCATAACAAACAGCACGAAAATAAAGTTCTCTGCTATTTAATTCTGACTACCTTCTGGATTCCATTGCAGAGCCTTAGAATTTGAAGATGTCATCTACCTAAAACCCAGAGGGTTCTGCATCAGGAAAAGTGTGCCTCTATATCTCTCCTGGTAGATCAGTTGGACAGATCTAATCTCCTTGTACAGAATCTGACAAGTTCCATTAGGCCTGATAAACAGCAAAACACTCATCTTCAACAAAAATCCAGCCAGGTTTAAAAAACAAAAACAGAGCACATGGATTTTGTCCTTTTAAAAATATAATGCTGAGAATATTTTGTATCTCTAAGGTTTTCTGTCTGAGGATTTCAAAGCACTTTATAAACATTAAGGAACTAAACCTAACAGCCCTCCTGTATGAGGCAAGTACCCTCCCCCTTTTAAAGTTGAGGAAATGGAACAGCTCTAAGACACTGTGGCATAGCTACTGCACCATGGACAAGTTGCAAATATTAGTGTGATGTCTATTGCACGACCCCCATTGTCACATGGCATGCAATATGAATAGCTTTATACTGGGAGCTATGTCGTGATGATTTGGAATTAGGATGTCTCCCACTTTATTGCAGTCTTGGCTGGAGCACAATGCAAAGTTCTTCCTTATGAGGAATTCTTCGAGCTCCTTATATAGACACAGCATCTGGGGACACCACTTACTTTTCCTGCTCTTTTCCCCTACCCAGAGAATTTGGTCTTATAATTCTCAGTTTCCTAACTTGTGTAACTAAAATCTCAACCTCAGAACTGACCAGGTTTTTGTACATGATAATTTACATATTCCAGATGAAGACAAGACTTGTATGACAGGTCTGGTTTTATTCAAGCTACAGATACATTAAAGGAAAGAAAGAGTGTTCATCTGTAGTGAATGTTTCTATCCCAAACAAGGCCTGGAGCTCTAGTCTAGTATTCTGTTGGTCATAATCACATCCCACCAACAAAAGCACAACTCATTCCTGAAAATGACCTTTGGTCAGTACAAAGAAGGCATGAGAATAGCTGATCTACATGCAGGTAGATTTGAAGGTTAGAGACAGGAGGAGGAAGAAAGCTTATATGAATGTAACAATTATGCTAATTACTTATTACATTGTAACAAGTACTGCCGATTAAGTTACCTTGACCAAATTTGCTTTTACTAAAGCTAGCCATTAGGATCTCCCCGCTCCAGTCTCCTGGCTCCTTGGATAGTCTTTTCTGCTTCCACAATGTTTCATACATTTCATGGGCATATGGGTGGCTCGACTTTTAAATAAATATAAAGCAGTTGCATTTCAGCTACATATTCTATGCTTAGACTAAGCCTGTCTGGTTCCTATATACCAATTTGCCATCTGTTGGTTTTTTGTCTGTTTTTAATATCCTGCTGCAACATCCTGAACAAAAGGCAGGAAGTGTTAGAGCAACCTCCTTTTACAGCACAGAGATAGTTGTCACTACTTTCAAAAACATCAGTTGAATCAATCTGACCCCTACCTCTCCTTCCCAATTATTTCATTAGTACATTAACTGAAATAGATTAAAGGAATTCATGCACTGCACAACTAATGTAAATATTCACATGTAACGAGTCGGAGCTATTTTAATCAGACATAAAATCCCCCTAACAAAGAGAATCTATTTTCCTATTAGCAATGAAACAGAAAATTTAAGCATGGTCAGAGTTTTAAACTGTTATAGAACAATACAGAACTAAAACTTGAGTATTTTAATAGCTCTTCTTTGGATCCAATTCAAAAGTTTTAAGAGCAGAAATAAAACAGGACATGGTGCAGCAGAAAGTCTCATTGCCTCTGGGTCAAACAGCCAAAGGCAATGACTTAAATCAACTAAGCATGTTCTGTTTTTATCACAAAATGGGTATTAAATATTTATATAACAAAACAAGCTTTTGCAGAGGAAAATAAACTCATTGCATTGTCTATTGGTTTTCAAGATTCCAAGCCAGGGCAATGACACTGAATGATCCAAACTGGTATTCTACTTTTAGCAAAAATCATTGTATAACGATCAGAAATGGGACCATAGTATTTATTTAACCTATATAGGTAATCAATATGTACCATAAAGCAGGAAACTTGACTTCTCTTGCATCTGATTTAAATGTAGCTTTTGTTGCTACAAATGTTATTAATATTCATAAAACTATTAAAATCTTTTAAAAATCATGTCAAACTATTTGTTTCAATAACTTCTTCTAGTAGCTCTCTGTAGATTAACGATATACTGAAAAAGATACCATTTTCCATGACTCTACTTTTTCAGATTCTTAGAAGGTCCCCTGGTTCTCGTTCATCTTCTTCTACAGGGACCAGCTAAAATAGGAAAAGTGTCATTCGGTCCCCAAATATTTTTTGGCTTCTCTATTAAAATTATCAAAAAGGGTGTCAATTTCTGTCAAATGAGGTAGTGGGGTTAGGATACACGTAGACACATGCACACTAGGAACTGGACTGAAATCATCAACTCATCTCATACAATTCCACCAAAAAGAATCAGTAGGTATCCAATTTCTATAACTTTACTTTTGAGGAGAGATGGATTTGAATATAACCTATACTGTGTATCCTTTTTGAGTTGAGGATTCAAAATTAAACATTATTGCAGGTGAAGGTGAATCACCACTTCATGGCAACGTTTTCTGATTTTTCTAGCCATTTTTTAAGTGAATCCAAGCATCCCATATACTCTTAAACTGATGTTGCAAATGGGATAGTCGTTCAAGTGATTCAAGAGGCTTCAAACCATTTTCTCCTCCCTGAGAGAATCCATTTAGTTCAGCAGACATTGTGCATGAGTTTAAATTAATTTGTATTAAAGATGTGCATTAATTTACAAGTGTCTATTTAATTTCTTCTTCTATCTTAGCTACCCTGTCTGCTATGTTGATTTGAAACTTTGGTAATGCCTACTGTAGTTTTTACTGACCTTAATAGTATTGTGAAATCAACAAATTTCATCAAGTTGCTCTCAGTGTCTTCCACCAAATCTTTATTGAAAACATGTAACAACACTGGCCCCAACACTGATCCTTGGAGACACCATACTATTGACTTCTCTTTACTCTGAGATGAGTTCTGTTCCTACACCGTACAATCAGTTTTTAATTCACGCAAGGCTTTCTCTTTTAATCCAGGGTAGTTTATTTTCTTCAACAGTCTTTTGTGAATGGAGCTGTCAAAAGCTTTTGTAATATTCAAATAGGCAATCCACAGGATTCATTTACGCACAATTATGAAGCCTCCATCATGCTTTGGAAGTTTGGGTGAAACTAGTTTCCCTGGTTTTATGAATACCACTCAGTAATCTCTGTGATTTTCCCTTTACCAAATATCCTCCAATGTGGAACTGAGGAACTACCATGAGATATTATGTGAAGTAAATGGAATATTTTACATCTCATCATAACCCACAATTAAACTGTGTGTATACTGTTGCTTTTCACCTACTAAAGTAAGTCAGTTGGAGAGCTCATTTTTATTTTTTTTAAATATCTGACAGCAAAAAATGGTAGACAATTATATTCTGGCAGTTGGAAATAGGATCTTTCAAGTACACATGCTCAGCATGGATATTATATCATTCCTAAACAGAAACCAAAAAATCAAACTATAAATACTGCAGGATATTTCCATACCTGCCATCTGTATTTAAGCTTCCTATTTCTACACTGTAATGTTTTAAAATATAGTGTTATTTTTATTGCTGCCACTAAACCAATCTTTCCCTGCATTCCCTTTTTCTTTGCTGATTTTATCCACATTTTCACCAGATCATTAACAAAAGGTGCTTGGGAGACTCAGAGAAGGAGGTAGCAGGTTACTGATATCAGTAGAGGAAGCGGGATGGTTAAAGTGGAAGTAGACGGATAGACTAAAGAAAAGAAGAGCAAAATAGGCAAGGTGGGGAAAAAAGGGAATGGGAATTATACAAGAAGGGAGGTGGAAAGAGTACTTTCTCTTTTTTTAACTCCTGTGGGATTACCTGGGTACCAGCTCTCTTGCCTCCAATAGAATCGCTCCAACCCTTTTTGTATCCTCATCGGAGTTTTCAAGATGCTTCTGTCACTATCATTTGGAGGTAGTGAACCTTACGTGAAGTGGAGGGTTAAAGACCTGACAGGATGACTCAGAATAACCCTCCTTCCATATCCAGGCCCCCATTACACATGCATCTTAGGGACCAGCTGTTTAACCCTAAGGTTACAAGAGACAGGTAAGACAAATGTGGAGAATGATAATTTCTGGTCTTTTTAAATCGCCTCGTTCTCTTCCCTCTGAAGAAAAGATGAACTTTCACATTTTGTGTTAAACCCTGATAAAAAAGAATGATAAACAATGTGATCATTAGAGAGAAGAGGGAGACATATCCAAGTTGAGCTTGAAGCTCTCTTTCCCTGCTTTCAGTTCACAACATGATTTACAACCCTGTGACCCTCCAAAAAAGGTCTGACTAGCCACCAGTGAGAAACAGGGTGTTAACAATTCTGTAATCACTCCAGACTAGCTGTGAAATCAAAGATATGCCCACTACATTAATCTACTGCAAATCCTTCCTGGATAAAATTGGTGAAGAGGAATATAGAGGTTATTTCATGGAAAAATAAAGTTTAGAATAAAACACAAGTTGAACGTATTAATAGACTAGTGTTATTATCTAGTCTATCCACATAAACAGTCATTTGTGAGCACATCAAATGCAGAGAGTACAAAACAAAAGAAGAAGCTAAAATGAAGGGGGAAAGAGAGAGGATAGTTGTCGTCTAAGTTAGCATGCGCAGGACTGCAAATGAAAGGATACCAATGATTGGTTTCAGAATAATTTCAAAATTGAGATTGAAAATGAAAATAAAGACAGGTAAAGGAGTTTAAAAGGCATGGATTTTACACTGTAGACATATAACACAAGAGTGTCATCAATACCATGGCAAACATCAGCTCTTAAAAAAAAAAAAAAGTAATGACCATGATCTTACAAGAAGCCTGTGAGGTAGGAAAATCATGCTTGATTTAAAATGAGGAAGCTAAGTTATTTGTCCAAAGTTAGACAAGAAGTCTATGACAAAGCCAAGAATAGATCTTGGGCCCCAGACTCTTAACTCTGTGCCTTAACCACAAGAACATTCTTTCTTCCTCTCATTGCTTTGTGATACACATTTAACTGCCTCTCCTATAATGGCAAGAAATTAAATTGAAAGCAGTGACAAGAGCTTGCACCTATTATTTGCTGGGACATGTCACTTAAAAACATGAACAATTACAAAATACACTATATCTGCTGCAGAGCACTTTCAGATTTCCTTCATTTGTATTTTTATCAACCACTTACATCAGCCTAGAAAGGGAGAGGTGGAAAATTAAGGATACAGTAGTTCAATTCACTACTCAACCAGAAGAACAAAACAGAGAAATAACCTAAAAGAATTGCTTTACATTCATCACTTGCCTATCTAGAATCTTTGTTCCCATCCTACATTCCCCCCCCCTCCCCATTCCTCTCTCTGTAGCTAATAAAGAACATGCATAAAATTATGGAGACACTGGCTAATGAGGTATTTGCTACAAACTTGCAATACTGATGATCTGAGGCCCTTTGATTAGCCTAAAAATAACTGTATATTTAAATGTACAGAGCTACCTTTTTATCAGACTTAACAGCCACCCAGTCCAACAGTTATAATCAAGTCTGACGAAATGGCTTGCTGTCTCTGCTACCAAATTACCCCTCCGTGAAAAATTTGCACTTTCTAGGTCTACCTCTGATGTGAATGATAGTAATTACAGAAGAAAGAGACTCACTGGGTCATCTAAACTATCATTCTGCCAATGCAGTTATTTCCTACTGTACACTTTTATAGTACTTTTTCCAGTCTTGTTTTAAATGCCAACCATAGTCACTTTCCTGAGATGATTAATCACACAGACTAACAGAACTCACCATGAGGAAGGAACTCTATCCTCAGGTTCAGCCTACATTTTCTGTTTTTAATTTCAACCCGTCATTCCTGCTTTTATCCCTCACAACATCCTAGACATTTTCTCTCCCTCCTTGCTGCTAGCAGCCTTGTATTGGTTATCAATGAACCCCTCAAGTGCAATTTGGTTAACCCCGTCTCTTTCCTATAAGATAATGTGGTCATGGAACAGTCTGCCAAGTGTCACATATCTCATGTGGTCTTCACACACTTGGCCGCTCTGTCGGACATTCCCACAGCCCTGGCGGATCCTCACACATCATCCTAGGCTATGGACTGGCTGGCGGTTAGTGGCTACTGTTGTGTGGTACTCCTGAATCCTGGAGAGAAGGTGGCAGCCATGGCTATTCTGACAAAGTGGGGACAGAAAGAAGAGCTGAGAACACTGTCCTGAGGAAGAGGAGGGCTGAGAATGGGGGGGAGTCAGAAGAGAGTAAGGCAGAGTCTCACAATGGACAGTATGCAGAATATGAGGGCTGAAAACGGACAGAGTAGAATGATGGAGGCTGCCCTAAGTCCTCCACACTTTCAACAACCTAACAGTTCTCACTATCTGTGCACCACAACCCTCACGGCTGTGCCAGGCTCTCTCTGTACCATTTATTTCTTCACTTCAAGTGGAGCACTTCTGTGCTCTGGCTGTTAAGCTCCAGGTTTCAAATCCTGCTAATCACCCATTTGAGGATGAAGGGGGGTGGGGGGGAAGCACAAGATCATGTCTTTGAAGGTTGTATCATAATTCATATGTAGAAGGGGACAGAATCAGGGGTGCACCGCCAACCTACGATTGGCATTTTCTAACTTTCTAGCACTTGACTTTGCAAACTTCATGTTATGTTACAATAGTTTTTGTGTGTGAGATTATAATATAAATAAAACTTCTTACAGTTAGCACATGCTGGGGGACACCAAGCAGTAGGGCAACAGTTCCCAATCTGGGGTGCGGGAACCCCTTGAGGGGGGCACCAAAGATTACAGAGGATCCATGAGGCTTTGGTAATATTGAGGCCATTTAGCCGCCCCCCCCCCCCGAGCTCCGCACCTGGTGCAGCCCCTCCCCCTCCAACTCCATGTTAGCCGGAGTGAAGGAGCAGCCTCAAGCTACGTGCCGGCCGGAGCAGAGGAACAGCCCCTCCAGCCCTGCACTGGCAGGGTGCTGAGCCAGAGAGTAGCAGCCCCATGCCAGTGAGAGCCTGGAGCAACCCTGGCCAACCTGCCAGGGCCCTCCACCATTACCCTCAGTCCAGGAAGGGACGAGAAGAGACGGGGCCACCCAGGGCCTATGGTGGCAGCTGTGCCAGGAAAGGCTTAGCTTCTTAGTCAAGTAAGAGTAATTTGTTATTTATGTGATTTAGTGTTGTTATCATCATGATGATGTGTTTATGGCTGGTGAGGAGGGGAGTGGGGGGCACGTGTTTTACCTAGTGTTAAGTAGAGGGGCTTTAACTCAAAAAGGTTGGGAACCACTGCACTAAGGCATTGCTAAAGGGTTACAAAGCTCTATGCTTCTATGTCTCCAATTTGATGTCTGGTGGCCCTGCCTTATCGGACAGGGTCTCAGGTCCAGCTGCCACAGCACAAACTCACCACTGTGCTTTGCACTAATTGATAAGATTCAGCAGAGAGGTTAACAATTCAATGGGACATGGAGAGTGAACAACCCATTATCCCAAGCGGAAGCCCGTCCCTCCCATCCCCGCCAGGGATGAGTCATGCTGGCAGGAAAGTGGGCATGTTTTGGAAACTTGCCCTGTCCCTGCCTTGCAAAATAAATAGAAGGTTTCATTCACGAGGGCCACACTTCACCAATTACAAAACACTTGGTGCCTATGTGGGAATTCTCACATACATGCTGATCCTTTCTGCTAGGCGGAGGAAAGGCACCCTCCAGTCTACTAAATAGCACAGCATCTTCAAGGCCCACCTCTTAAGAGCACACCCCCTTTAGCTTCCATAGCTAAAGAAAATATCCTTACAACAAATCATCATTATTCGATTTATATATTACAAGAATGCCCAAATGCCTCAGGCAGGATCAAGGCCCAATAGCGGAGTCTGATATTCCCAAACAATATCTTGAAGTAACAAGAAAATAAATATTATTTTATGCTGACACTCTGTACAGCACTTAGCACAATAGGACTCCCAACCAGGGTTTCTAGGTGCTATGATAATACAAATAGTAACAAGTCATAAAAGCAGCTCTGGCGCTCTTGGTCTCTGCCAAAACTTGTTCTTTTAAACAAAAATAACCTCCCCAAAAAAGCTTGCTTCAGGTGCTCTGGAAGTTTATTTTTGTTGAATTGCCTTCTCTACCAGCTCTATACTAAAATGCTCCCCATATCACCAGCTTTGCTTTCCATACAAAAGGTGAACAGCATTGATGAATAGAGATTTCCCAAACTGAGTCAGACAGAATGCAAAGTCTATACAAAAAATCCTATGGTTCTTTATGAGTCAATACTGCCCACAACAGTCATTCCCTCCTCAATCCTAAGCACCCAGAGTTTCAGTAATAAATTCCCTCAATGTTAAGGAAGAGATGAAGCAGGGAAAGTCTGTAAGACAGCAAAAAAAATATGGATTTTTCAGCCAACACAGAAGCTCGGACTGAGACAGCTCTTTGCATCCTTGGGCAGATCTTCAGTGTCATATGTATCACCCAATACGACCAATGTGGGTTTAGGTTTTATAGAAAATATCATTACCCAGCCACTGAGATAGAGCTAGTTCCATAGGAATAGTCATATATATTATGAATATAATAAATATTCAGAAGAAAAAAAAAAAAAAAAAAGGAGACAGCCAATACTGTTGCAATTCCATTCTTAGTCTTGAAACACAGGCAGACAAACCTACCTCCAACAGGAGCAATATTTAAGCCTCATCTACATTAAGGTTTTAGTCACTGGTGTAGCTGCATTGGTGCAAACCTTTAGTGCACACCTTCTGCTTTGTTGAAAACTAATTTGCTCCAGCACAGCACATCTACACTAGCAGTTTTGCATTGGTGCAGCAACATGGGTGTAGCTACACCAGTAACGAATGTCCCCAGTGTAGACCAACTTCTAAGTCTTTGCATGACTAAACTGTATTGGGTATCTTACAAGCAAGTGAAAGTTTCACGTTTTAGTGTATTTTTTCCATTTTTAATCACTTTTTGGTCCACAAATTTCCTCTCGAGACTCTCTTAACCTGCTCTGTGAAGTTATCGACTTCTGTCTTGTAGAAGGTTACTAACATGCCTGCAACATTCAGACCCATATTATAGATGTAGTGTCTTATACTAAATCCTAGCTAGTAACTGGAGTTGTCTTCCACTCAAACCTTCTGCAAGAGGAAGTGGATAAAGACTTACAAAATATCCAAGATCAGAGAGAGGCACAATGGAAACAAAACAAGCTCTGACTATTTAAATTTCAGGTCAATTTTTTTGGCTTATACCAGTGCTTAACACACACGATTTCACATACATGTCTATCCCTCTAAAAGCCAACACTAGAATTTCTTGAAGCCCTAACACTTTTTCTTTAGTGATATCGCCAATACTTGTGCAAAACTGTTGTTAAAACACAACAGAGACTGCTGTAGACAGAGGTACAAAGCTATGGCTTCCCTTCATGAGGGAATGTTTTCACATCCTGTTGCGCACTTATTTTTATGTAAGACTGGATTTGATTTTTAAACAGGAAAAATAATAGACATCTACAGTCTCCCCTTCTTCTCTGCAGCCACTTTTCTCCTTAGGTCTAAGGGAGGCTGCAAGTTTGCTTTCATCATAACATAATTCAGCAAGCCATGTAGCTTTCAATAAATTAGAGCCAGCATCCAACAGTTAATAATTACTTAGTCTGGCATTAGGTATGGCAGCACCACACAAATCATTGGATTAAATTTAAGAATGTAGTTCCTTTAGTAGTTCCTGAAAGCTGAACTTCATGTATGCTCTAGCACAGGATAAATAATGACAGAAGCCAAACATACCATTCCACACTAAATCATGGCCTACTATTCAACTGGTATAATGAGCAGGTCTCTGAACTTCAGCACTACAGAGTTCTAATTATAAATCATAGCATAAAGAACACCTTTCCACCATTAGGCATGTTGCTCTAAAATTACCTTTCGCAATAGAGATAAGCAGGCAGATTTATTTAAACATTATTTATTATGTACCACAACAAGGGAAGTCCGTACTAGTTCTGCACACATTTTCATGCATACTTTGCAGAGCTAAGACATATGGCTTCCTTGATTATTTATAGTACTCTACTTCAAGACCCACTGGATGAGATTCTTGCACATGTTTTGCAACACCTAAATATGCCACGCTGGTCTTGTTTCTGTACATACTTGAAAAAAAATCATCTCAATTTTGATTTTTCTGTCTTCATTATTATTAATTAATCTGAGTCTTAAGAAAGAAACATACAATTTTTTGTTACTAAAATAAGATTAAAAGAATATCAAAACCCATTTTCCATCCAAATAGTGGCTGCTAATAGTCATTCACTTAAAAGGAGATTTGAAATTGTACTCTGAAATTTGTTAACAGCCGTACATAGGCTGTGCTCCTCCTTTTAAACAGTCTTTTCATTAGTCTCAATATATTGATCTTCCATAAAGAAAATGCAGAATATTTCAATAAAAGCATGACTGAATACGCTGCAGCTGCTTTATTTCCAAAAGTACTCGACAATGAGACCTAGAACATCTTTTTTCTCATTTGACAGACATGACTGACACCGCCGCATATGCAGTAGATGGACATGTTTGATTTTACTAAATGTAAAGCTAGTCATGAAGGGGGACAGGAAAAAAAAATCAACAGGGCAGTGCAAAGAGTGAGCTGAACAACTGAACTCTGTCCCATTAGTTAGTAATAGGTTCTAGGTTAGTAAAGTTGTCACAGCCAAAAACAATCAATCAAGTCCTTCAATAACGTTTTTCAGCATTTAAAGTCTGCTTGACTTTTTTACCTGCCTTGCTCACGCCCCCAAATTGCAACCAAATGATTAATTTTACCAATTAAAAAACCCTAGGTAGCTACATTACGTATACAGTAATTACACATGAACAGAAAGAAGGTGAGTGAAACTAGTGATTAATATGTTAAGAGAATATTTACAAGGAATTGAAATCTATAATCTAGATATGGAATATTTCATAAAAAATATAATGAGTGACACTGATTTGTTTTTTTCTGCGGTATTTGAAGAACCCTCAAAAAAGGTGTTTGAATAGATCAATTTCAGGCACATACAAAAAAGTATGTACCGTATTTCCCCATGTATAAGACGCACCTTTTTTCTAAAAATTTGGGGTCTAAAAACTGGGTGCGTCTTATACAGTGGTTTTAGATTTGTTTACCGTAATACATTTTTTTTCAAATTTCGGGCCCCAAAATTAAGGTGCGTCTTATACATGGGAGCGTCTTATACATGGGGAAATACGGTATGTGTTTTCATATCTTGCTTTTGCTCACTAGTATTATTTTAAAAGAAAGAACTCTTGCAGTAACAAAAAATAGTAGTACACAGTCTATTCAACACAATATATGCTTATGAAGCATCCATCATACATTACACAGGCAGTGCCAGTAGGGTGACCAGATGTCCTGATTTTATAGGGACAGTCCTGATATTTGGGGCTTTTTCTTTTAAAGGCACCTATTGCCCCCCAACCCCCGTCCCGATTTGTCATATTTGGTACCTGGTCACCCTAAGTACCAGTCACGTACAGCATTATGCACTAGTCATGTCAACAGTAAGGCTTTGCCTTCACCAACTGCCTTAAATCTCACAACTGAAACACAATTTACGATTTGCTCATAATCACACCAAACTCTGTATACGCTCCAGTTGATCTATAAAGGTAGGAATGACAGCTGAAGTACTTTGCCTTGTACAATGATTGAGGTTTCATAATACATGGACTACAGTTGAACCACAGAGTTACGAACACCTTGGGAATGGAGGCTGTTCATAACTCTGAAATGTTCGTAACTCTGAAGAAAATGTCCTGGTTGTTCTTTCAAAAGTTTACAGCTGAACATGGACTTAATACATCTTTGAAACTTTACTATGCAGAAGAAAAATGCTGCTTTTAATCATCTTAATTTAAATAAAACAAGCACAGAAAGTTTCCTTACCTTGTCTAACCATTTTTTTAAATTTTCTCTTTATCCTTTAGTTTTTTTAGTTTACATTTAACACAGTACTGTATTGTATTTGCTTCTTTTTTGGGGCGGGGGGCTCTGCTGCTGCTTGATTGCATACTCCAGGTTCCAAATGAGGTGTGTGGTTGACTGGTCATTTCATAACTCTGAGGTTCTACTGTAGTTTACTGACCTGGGGAAATCAAAGCAGCTCCCCTCTAGCCAGTGTCTCCACTATTTCTGTTGCAAAGCAAGGAGCTAGGGAAGTACACTTTAGCTGATGCAGTGCCATCCCAGACCTTGAGTAACTGCTGCAATCATCATCTTGTTTCAGTGTAATTCCTCCGTGCACAACCACCTCTTCATGCAAAACCCACAGCAACACAATTACTGAATACAATATTAAACTGAGAAGCTTAACAAAAGGTTTATTACTGCTATGGTAAGTTTGTGAAGGTTATAGTCATTAGTTTCTGTACTTATTAACATGTATAATGAAATCTATAGTCTCCCACTGACGCACTGGTAGAGCCATTGTTACAGCTGAGGGCCCAATTCTGTGAGGTGCTGAGCAACCACAATGCCTACTGACTTTAAAGGGAGTTGAGGGTACTTGGCATGTTGTAGGATTGGGTCCAAAAAGGGCAATCTCCCCCTGAAGGATTATAAACAGCAGAATAATTTAAACAGAGAGTTACCTGGATTTAGGAGACCTTAAATTCACATAACTTTTTCCTCCAGTTTGCATAAATTAATTTAATGATTATAAATGCATTGGTTTAACAGGTGTTCAGTTCAAAAACAAAAAAAGCTGTCTAGTGGAACTGTATGAGCCTGAGTAACATGACTTAGAGTTTTTCACCTCCAGGTCATCAATCTGAAAACTGCAAGATTAACTGTGATTAACTTTCCCCTCATGACGGCTCTTCGATAGCCAGTGTAAAATGAATTGATGATCTTGAATCAGTTACTAACAAACAGATGCTCATGTCCCAAAAACAGCTACTGGCCCCCTCAGTGGCAGTCTCAAAAAGGCATGGAGAGTGAAGTATCTTCTTGTCCTTTAAGAAGATCCACCAAGGTCAGGGTTTGGGCACATTGGCAAGGAAGTGAGAAAGCTTGGACTGCTGCAGCCTATGCTTTATCTGGCCTGGAGAAAAAGGAAGACTTCAGTTTCCCAGTTATCAATCGACATCCTTCACAACCAACTAATTCACTAAAACAAAAACAGAACACCCAAGAAAGCATGGTAGTTCAAAACAAACAATAAAATGCTTGTGCTACATGGCTTACAATGGAGCTATTGCCCTAGCTACAACAAAAAAGTATTTTCTAGTCCAGGGAAAGTTTAGATTGCTAAAATATCTGAAACTTTCTGGACACTTGAGTGTGAAGGCTTTAATTAAGCAGAAACAAAGTGGAGAATAATACTGGTTAATATCCTGTATACATCCAGGTGAAATGAGGGAGAATTAATTCTCTGACATGGAGAGAGTACACAAAGGAAAGATTAAGCGTAACTATGATTTTTTAATCTCAGTTACGCTAATCAGGATTTTATTCAGACATCCTTAATTGATGTAAAGCATCGGCTAACCTAAGGGCTTTAGTGCCTATGGACCATTGTCCTGTTTTCACCTTCCTTCCCACAAAGCTTACACATGTACACTATTTTATTAAAAAAAATAGTTAAGTAGCTAACATAGGAAATAAACTAAGTGGACCCCAAAACACTTAAACTGCTCACCAGGATTTATTCCAAGACAGAAGAAGGAAATAAAATAATGCATGATCACGGAGGGTGATCATCACAAATTGGTGTGTGCAAGATTTAGAGACAGCATAAAGGATGGGTGGCAGGGGAAGGTGTCTCTGCCCCTTTTTGACTTCTTTACAATGTATAGAATCATAGATTAGGCTTGGAAAAGACCTCAGAGGTCATCTAGTCCAATCCCCTGCTCAAAGCAGGACCAACCCCAACTAAATCATCCCAGCCAGGGCTTTGTCAGGCCAGACCTTAAAAACCTCTAAGCATAGAGATTCTACCACCTTCCTAGGTAACCCATTCCAGTGTTTCATCATTCCCCTAGTGAATAAGTTTTTCCTAATTACCAACCTAGACCTCCCCCCCACTGCAATTTGAGACTATTGCTCCTTGTTCACTGAGCCATCACTGAGAACAGCTTAGATCCATCCTCTTTGGTATTGCCCCTTCAGGTAGTTGAAGGCTGCTATCAAATCCCCCCTCACTCTTCTCTTCTGCAGAGTAAATAAGCTCAGTTCTCTCAGCCGCTCTTCATAATTCATGTGCCCCAGCCTCCTAATCATTTTCATTGCCCTCCACTGAACTCTCTCCAATTTATCCACATCGTTTCTCCAGTGAGGGATCCAAAACTGGACACAATACTCCAGATGTGGTCTCACCAGTGCCAAATAGAGGTGACTAATCACTCCCCTCCATCTGCTGGCAATGCTCCTACTAATGCAGCCCAAAATGCCGTTAGCCTTGTTGGCAATAAGGGCACACTGTTGACTCAGATCCATCTTCTTCTCCACTGTAATCCCCAGGTCCTTTTCTGCAGAACTGCGGCTTAGCTAGTTGGTCCCCAGTCTGTAGCAGTGCATGGGATTCTTCTGTCCTAAGTGCAGGACTCTGCACTTGTCCTTGCTGAACCTCATCGGATTTCTTTTGGCCCAATCCTCCAATTTGTCTAGATCACTCTGTATCCAATCCCTATTCTCCAGTGTATCTACTACTCCCCTCAGTTTAGTGTCATCTGCAAACTTGCTGAGGGAGCAATCTACCCCATCCTCCAGATCATTAATGAAGATGTTGAACAAAACCAGTCCTAGCACAGACCCCTGGGGCACATAGCCTGATACTGGCTACCAACGCAACATTCAGCTGTTGATCACTACCTGTTGAGCCCAATGATTTAGCCAGCTTTCTATCCACCTTACAGTCCATTCATCCAACCCATACATCTGTAAACTGCTGGCAAGAAAACGGTAGGAGACTGTATCAAAAGCTTTGCTAAAGGCAAGGGATATTATGTTCACCACTTTTCCCACATCCACAGAGGCAGTCATCTCATCATAGAAGGCAATCAGGTTGGTCAGGCATGAATCCATGCTGACTATTCCTGATCACCTTCCTCTCCTCCAAGTGCCTTAAAATGGATTCCTTGGGGACTTGCTCCATGCTTTTTCTGGGGACTGAGGTGAAGGTGACTCGTCTGTAGTTCCTCTCCTTCCCTTTTTGAAAGATGCGCACTATGTTTGCCTTTTTCCAATCGTCTGGGACCTCCCCTGATCGCCACAAGTTTTCAAAGATAATGGCCAATGGCTCTGCAATCACATCAGCCAACTTCCTCAGCACTCTCGGATGCATTGCATCTGGCCCCATGGATTTGTGCATAGCCAGCTTTTCTAAATAGTCCTGAACCTGCTCTTTCATCACTGAAGGCTGCTCACGGCCTCCCCATACTGTGCTGCCCAGTGCAGTAGGCTGGGAGCTGACCCCGTCTGTGAAGGCAGAGGCAAAAAAGCACTGAGTACCTCAGTTTTTTCAACATCATCTGTCACTAGGTTGCCTCCCCCATTCAATAAGGGCTCACACTTTCCCTACTATATTGAGACTGACCCTCCCAAACAAACAAGAATGGTAGGGGAAGGAAACTGTCAACGCACACACTTTTAAAAACACAAACAGAAAAAATTCAGTTCTTGCCTACTCTGTTTTCCTGGAAGTGTCTAGAGATGGCAGGAAAACTGGTAGATATCAATCAAGTTTGAAGCCTGATAGAGAGAGTAAGTGATCTGTTTGATGGGAGGTTCAACATCCTCTCTCTCTTCAATCATAGACTGAAAAGCTCCCATTACTCAGAGTCCCCTAAGAAAATATCCAGCAAAGCCACAGAAGACCAGGTTTGACATTCCTGATTAGTTTAAGATAAACCGCAAAAAGTAAAGCCAAATTTTTCAAGCCTTCTTTATTCCTCATACAGCAGGAATTTATGTGTGGGGAAAAGGGGGTGGGGAGCTAACAATCCCTATTTCTATTTCCTCTGTAGGCCACTGTTATGAGGTAAAATCCTATTTTCTACATTTTCTGATTCACCAGTACAGGGCACTACTGAGATCTGTATAGCGATCTCAGTTAGCTGAAATGAATAGGGAAGGGAAAATTACTATTACCACCACACTGAGAATTCATTAGTTTCTGAAGAGGGAAGTTGGGACCAATAGGTTTTCCTCCTTACATATTCTCTGCATTAGTAGTGCAACAGAGCAAATGATCAAATCGGTTTTACATAACCGCCAATTCCGTGGTTTTTACCCCTCCCTCTGAAGTATCTGGCACTGGCCACCCTTGCAGACAGGATATTGGTCTAAATGGACCATTGATATCATCTAATATGGCAATTCCTCTATTCCTAGAGGTAGAACATATGTGAGGGGCTCAAAAGCCTTCCTTCGCCTATAGCTATAAACAACAGGAACATTTCATCTCTTGAACTGTCGTCTCAGAAAATTCTCTTGCCTTCTGCAGAGCTTTCCACAATCGTGCCTCTTGACCCAAAAAATCATGAGAAAGCACTAGTGCCAGTGCCAGAGAGGAACCAAGAGTAACATGCAAGTCTGGATGAACTCCCCACTTCATGGAAATATTGGCTAACTAATAAAATTGGCCTTACAGAGTGAACGGGGTTTTGGGAAGCTTAAGAAGCTGAACCTGTGCCTATTCACAGTATCTGCATGCAGGACACATGCAAGACCTTCCCCTCCTCCTCCTTTTGGTCCTCTCTCTCCATCTCCCAGTTATGAGTGTTTTACAAGGGGAGTGGTGAGGGAACTATATAGTCTCAGCCAAAAACTTACAGGACAAATCCACTTAAGGCAGTCAGAGTATCCTGAAGTGAATGATTACAGCAGGATTTCAGTATCTTTTGCTTTTTCCCTGAAATAATGACAGAATTTACTTTCCACAGAGCTGGAGTCAAAACTAATAACATGCTTATTGGGTGAGTAGAGTAACAAAAGTCTTCCCCTCTGGTTTCAGATTACAGTGGGAGGGTATTTCATTCATTTTGCTGCTATAGGACTGTCCAAGTATTATTTAGATTGTAAATTCTTTGGGGGCAAGGACCATCTTTTTGTTCTGTGTTTATACAGCACCTAGCACAATGGGGTTTTAGTCCATGCCTGGGGATCCCAGATGGTACCATAATATAATAACATAACAATGATTAATTTGATTGTAATTTTATTTTGTTTTACTGAACATTTCAGTAACAGTCTCAGAGACAACTGGGGACAAGGGATGAAAAAACTGAAAAACAAACAAACAAACAAAAAACGTACCTTACACCCTAAAAAAATAAAACAAGTGTGATGGCATGAAGCTAGAGACACCCCAGATGTGCAAAAATGATTTGGCCTGTAAATTACTGTAAAAATCCTGTCTACTAGGAAAATACGGTGGGTACCCGTCCTGGATTACAAGACAAACTGTAGAAACACTTTATCTCCCTAGCAAGATAGAGGGCCAAACCTTCCCAGCAACACCCAGGAAAAGGGAAATGGGTCAGTTCAAGAGCAATGTATATCTTTTGAGCAGCACTTCCCTGTGTTTTCCAGAACTATAGGCATAAGCAGAGAAGGCCCAAATAAAAGCATCACCAACATTATCTTTTTTGCCCTTGCACTTGCATTTTCACTGCAGTTTCTTTTAATAATGCATTCACTTAACATAGGAATTCTAGTGTTCTCCAGTCCAATGGCCAATACTGTCACTAGTGCTTTGACTCATTTAGTTAAATGTACAAACTGTGCCTGGTACAGTCTTTGAAAACGAAATGCATAAGTGAAAAGGCTCCCTGAGCTGGTCCGTGGGGCCACTATTCTCCTCTCATTCAAATCCCTCTTTGAGAAAGGATTTGATGCAATGCCTACCACAAATAAGCCAATTAACAATGGCTAAATAGAGGGACATGTGGGGATAGTTTATATGATTATTGTGTGTAAGAGCCATGGAACTGACAAGGCATGTGTCAGCATATCCCCTTTACATCTTTTTAGATTATATGCCAACATTTTCAAGAGTGACTAGAGTTTGGAGTGCCCAACCTGACATATCTTTAAGAGGTCTGATTTTTCAGAAATGTAAAGCACTTTCCCTTGGGGTGAGGGAGCGAAACAGGGCTTCTAAAGATGCCTCAAGTAGGGTACCCAAAAGGCATTAGTCACTTGAAAACCTTGGCCAAAAATTCTTAGGGATATTCCTATATGTCCATTTAACGCCTATCGCTATTTGGTGCTACTGTAATATAATTCAGCGCAGCTATCTGCTCTTTGAAGCCTTCAATCACGAATGACACGTTATCAATATCTGTTTGAATATTTCCTCACCACCAGCAAAAAACCAAACCAAACAATACACATGTATTCCACCCACATACAACTATCTAGCTAAGGCATTCTTCACATGACACTGATTGCTGTAGTTTGTAGCTGGAAAATACAATTAAGATAGGCATATAACTACTAATTAATGTCTTTGTTCTTGCCATCCTGGAACTCAGCCCGATTAACTAAACTTCAGTGGCACTATATTGCAATTTTTTTGAAGTACTGCAGAACCCTCCTCTGTGTCTTTCACAGTCCAGTTGTTAAATTACATCACACGGACGTCTTGTATTATAGTATTTGATCAAACCAACACTAACCATTAATGTTGTGAACAATGCAGATATCATAGCAATCATAAATGAAAACAGTAAAAAGGCACCATAAGTGTCCATTGAAGCAGATTAAATGCATACCTACGTGCAGTTTCAGAAAGGAAAAATCAAAACCAAAAAAACAGTGATGTGGTCAGTTATCTTAAATCTAAATAGAAAACAGCCTATGCTTTACAGAAAGAACAACTTGCCACAGCAAGTGAGATGGACTTCTGATGTCACTAAGATGTGTTTGAGAGACAGCCTGGTAAGAATGAAAGTCTATAAAAATTGTTGTTTGAACAAGAAATGTGTAGATCTTTATCATGAATTGCTTAAGTGGTAATGGAAAACATCACATATGAGTAAAGGAAATAAGAAACAACTATACTAATGGTAAAGTAGTTTTTGAGCCATATTATTAGGGATAGCTACTTAGTTTTATCCAACAATGTGTACCTATTGCCTAAACAGGAATTAATGCTTGAGTGTCTCAGAAGCACAAAGAGATATTATTGTAGAAATCTTCTCTCTTCTGAGGGAAGCATCTTCACAGAACTCTACTAGGTAATTTCACATTGTTATTACACACACAACCAAGACTTACTTCTACTCTGTTTGTTATTTATCTAGTCGCTATCTTCCAACTCAAAGAATCATTAGTGTAACAAAGTGCTGTCACACTGTATTGATCACTGTCCAAAAATCTAGGTTTGTTAAGCAATCATACATCAGCTGGTCCTGAGGTCAAAAGCCACCAGGTTTGTTTGTTTGTTTGAACCCAATCCCTATTCTGTCATGTAGCATTAAAGAAAGCTGCTACATTACCCAAAGATTTGTTCTAGGCATGAGACATCGAAGTTAAACTGAGGTGCCTACAGTCCATTCCTGAAGACAGTCTGGGTAAAAGTCATAGAGCTGTGTGATTTCCATGCAGATGATCTCTTTTTCCCAGAACCTAAACAGATAATCCATCAAAAACAGCCAGGAAGACAGATAAATACAGCGTAATCATTGATTTTTGTATGTGTGTCCTCTCTTTGTGTGTATCCTCTCTTACCACTCAACTCCTCATTTCACTATTTGATTTTTTTTATTTGCTCAGTTTTGTTGCTCCCTCCCTTTGACTGTTTTAATTTGTTATTCCTGAAAAGGAATTTGTTTAAATTCAGTGGAATCTGTCTAACATGGCTATGGTATGTCACTGATGGCTATGTACAGGATATTAAGTGTTTGCTGTGCATACTGCACAGAGGCTGTCTATATGAAACCACATTCTGTTCTTTTCTACTACGTTAAAAGGCAGAAAGGTAAGAGAGAACAGGCAAGAGGTTAAATAAGCAGCTGGGAGATGTGAGCTCAGTATATTTTTACTTAATTTAACTTGATTTGTTAACGTATCCATTGATGCAGTTTAAAGAACATGTACACTTGAAATGGTCCTAGTAGCATTAGTCTCATCTGTCTAATAATATGAGTGGTCTTGATGCAATTCACAAAGGAAACAACATGTTAGAGATGTACACTGCAGAGTAGACAACTTAAGTTAGATTTGCAGAATTTTTAAGAAGATCTTTCTGACTGTACAAAAGGCTTTGACCAGGTTTGCTTAAAAATATTTTTCATTGTTTTCTTATCAAAATGATAAAAATGTTCTAACCTAATGCAGTCAGATTTGCTACTCAAAGGAATTCTGAGGGGACGGACACACACACACACACACCCACCCACCCACCCACCCACCAGATGCCAAAGGATTACAAACTATTTCCATTGTGACAGTACTAGTATATGAGACTATAATGTACTCCTTTGATGTCATTTCAAAATAATAACAAATACCAAACAGCAATTAGGGTCTGAACAACCATTTTTCAAGCCTGTTACAGGCTTTTGTGTATTACAAAGCAGTAAGTTCAGTCCTAGCCTAAATAATGGACACCATTTTTTCTGCTTTAAATAACCTTATTTTTTAGTTTGTTTGAACTTCTTCAGTGTTTGAGTCAACTGTAAAAAAACTCTCCAAGTACCCCCAAAATGAGTGTTGTTTTGTAGCCTTAGTTCAAACCGTGCGGCAAGCCCTTCTCCCCACTGCCCCTTTCCCTCTTTCTAACCTCCTTTGGAGAGCTAGTTGTGTATTAATGGACTTTAAGAAACAGAATCATGCTGTTCTTTACATCTGATGAGTCCAAGTTTTGCCGATGAGATTTTCTCCTTTTTAACTGCTCTAATCTTATGTTTCTTTATCCACTTTGAATAGCATCTGCCGCTCTAACCTGTTACCTCCAGCAAACACACAGCTTCCCCCAGAGCTGCCATAAACTTTACCTTTCAGATCAGCTAGGAGAGGATGATGTGGAACAGGCCCTCTCTGATCTCTAAGCACAGGAAACATCCCATACATCACCCCCAACTATCTGAAATCCAAGTTAGAAACACGACCAGTAGCACCATGCTGCAGAGCCTATACATCAGAAAATGTAAAGTAATAAAACAAGAAACAGCACTTTGAAGGTCATTCCAAAGGAAAACTACTTTTAGACAAAGGTTGAAAGAAAACTGGATTACATTAAATGCCATTCAAAAAACCTGGCTGACAAAAAACACATCAGAAAGCAGTTACCGCTATTTTACTCTTGAAAGTTACTACTTTCTACTGGCATAAGGAAACAAGACTATCCACTAACATGCTCAGGGTAGATTATTACCTGTGTGCCTAAAAAATGCAGAAGTATTATTTGTATTCTCACTGCTATAGGTTGTTAGGGGAGTACAGAGAGACAAAGAGAAATCTAAGGTTTCTACAGATCTTAAACTAAATGTGTCAATAGGATGCACAAACTCTTGAGCCACAATTCAGTAAATAGATTGGTCACCTCAGTTCTCACAAAATGGGATTTACAATCTAGCACTTCCAGCCATGTAGAGATAACCATACTAGATTGGAAAGAGGGGGAGGAAGGGAACACTTAGCAAAGATAGTGCATGGCACTCCATTTTTAGACAGCCAGCAGACTGCTCAGGCCAGCTTTAGTAGAAATGTGTGTATGCAATGTGCAGAATGACCACCACTTTACAAAATACCTCCTTGAGACTGGGAGGAAGTGTAAGAAGTCACACATTTTAAATTTCTGCTCTGCAGTTAATTCTTTCAGGACCATTGATTTCCCTTCTATTCAACAGAATACTTAAGCTAGTGCAAACAACCCATTCACTTACTATTCATTCAAAATAATGTACTCCATAGTTCAGTACCATTGATCTGTTGTAGATTAAATTAACAAACAATGATCATGCCATTAAATTGAAAACGGAGGTATTAACACTACGGTAGATTCCAGTGATGACTACCAAGTGAACTTTTGATATATTCTTACAATTCTAGGGAGCAGAGCAATTTATTGTGGGATTAATGTGTCTTCTGTGGAACTGGGACCTGGCAATGCAGTTTTATACAAGAAATGCTTTGTAAGCAAGAAGTTAGCAAGGTGAAAAGTCTCTTGTTGCAGTAATATTTGCCTTCAGTGATATTAAACTTACACAGGTATCTGACAAAGTGGGTTGCAGCCCACAAAAGCTTATGCCTGCAGAAATTTGTTAGTCTTTAAAGTGCTACAGGACTCTCATTACGTAAACTTACACAGTGTTTTCTAGCTATGTTTACAAAAAAATTAAGATTTTGATCTTGCCATTCTAAACATTAAGCCAGCAACAGCAAATAATTCCCGCATATATCAAAGAAATTTTAAAAATATATCTGTGCTTTGCAGAGAATGTCCTGCCTCACCTTCCTCTTAACATGTTTGGACCAACTGGATATTTATTTATCTGCATTATGCATTTATCTGCATTTCTGTGAGTGCCAATCAGCAACAGCAGAGGTTTATGCACAATCCTAGGCTATCTCTACATAGCTATGAAAGTATAGCCCCCTAGCATAGAGGCAGCCTACACTGACAGAGTTTTTCTATTGGTGCAGGAACACAACCTCCCTGAATGACATTGACAAAAGCACTTTTCCTCACTGGGTGTTTTAGCGACATAGCTATGTCAGACAGAGGTGTGTTTTTTCTCCCTCACCCCGACCAACAGAGATTTGCTGATATTTTTAAATGTGACCAAGCTTTGACAGGAGGAAAGTTTGTGTCTACCTTTTGTGTCTACCCTGGCATTGATACATTTAACCATGCATGTGAAGTGCTATGTCTTGCTTATGTTTGCTTTGCTTATGTCTGATATGTTTAGGTGTCAGATGAAGCCGGACAATGTTTTACTCAATGATTTTGACTGAAATGTTTTTGACAATTGCGTGCAGTTGCAATTTGAGAGTGGTGTAAATGCCTACAACTATAATTGGTTAATGTGTCATTCTAAGATTAAGCAACTATAGAAGTAACATCAACAAGTTGCCACTTTTGAAACTCTTTTTAATCCAAGGATCTCAAATTACAAATATCAATTAATTAAGCCTTGACATCTCAGATGAAGTAAAGGATATGTAGATCATTTTACTATGAGTAATGCTAAAAATAAGATGACAACACATTGGAGAGGATGAATATTATGCTCAATTACAATCAATGCATGATTTCCACAAACTACATTTATGATGAACATCTGCAATGCCGTAATTATATAGGTAACACGGAGATTTTACCTCAGTGCCTTTAAAGCAATGAATGGTTTTAGTTTTTTAATTAACTAAAGAAGAATTAAATATTATTATCCAATCTGCACTTAAATCAATTGCTGCAAGCTTGCTACGTTTTACAGGAAGTGTGTTTCAGAAGTCACCACAGTGACTATTCTAGTCACGAAGCAGGTATGCAAGAGAGAAAATTAGCATGTCTTCAGGTCTGAGTGGAGGGGATGAGATACTGGTCAAACATATGCAGCCAACTGAACTCTTGAGATTTGTGTTCAACTAGACAAAATATGAATAAACACAAGTGAATCAACCTTTGCTGGTTGCCTGGAGAACTCCCAAGTTCTCAATGACCAATTGGGTTTTTTAAGCACTCAGAAACCATGGTAAGGAGTGGAATATAAATAAATCTACCCATCCATTTATCATTTTTCTGAGGTGATTTATCAGTTTTTGGGGGCTCTGTCTCGCAAGGTAACTAGAGAATCCACCAATGTTCCCCAGTAAACCCATTCTAACTCAGAAGCCCCATAATCTTTAGGGTTTTTAGAAACAATACTAAGATTTGTGGTGCATCATTGCCCTCTTTTCTTAGTGTAGTATGCACTGTATTTGAAGCTTTCTTCCCTCATTTCTGCTACCTTTAAATTGCCTATGCCACACCCATTTGTTTAAAGTATCTTAAAATCTTTTACTACTTGTGCTTATCTTCCAAAGCAAGCACATGGGGCTGTGCTAGATCTCCTGTTAACTTTTTGTTTTCACCACAAAATCCAGGTAAATAAAACATTTGATAAAAAAAATCTCTTCTGATTCAAGAAGTTACTCAGATACATAACTCAGAGTAGGCCAAGAAAAACAAACATTATTTCATCCATTAAACAAGATATTCAGCAATGTTGGAATCTTAATGAACCAGAAATCTAGGTGCTAATAGAGACCCCAAAGGGCCTCATCATGAGGCCATTTAACCAAATGAGATATCACATCACATGAAAGGTGCATCCAACTCTGGAACATTTTGCTACAGAAATTGGAATAATATTTCAGAAGCTATTATTTTGATACACTCTAGATCGAGGGTGAAAATGACTTTCAAGAATCTTATTCTACCTCTCTAGGTTCATGACCAATAGGGGAAAAAAATGACAAACATGTCTTGTTAACAGACTCTTTTTTAATTAGCCTGGGATGCACAAAAGAAATGTGAGCAGAAGAATAACATCCAATTCTAAACTAATCAAGACACTAGAGAGCATTTCAAACAAAGAGTATTATCACAACGAAGCACCATTCGCTGTTGTAGCATCACAGTAAATATTAAAGCAGCCAGTTTGAACATTCTGACAACACAGTTCTCTTACCACTATCGGAAAATGAAACTGGTTTCTAACAGGCCAAATTTCCTACTATAATAAAGTACTTAAAAAATGAAACAGATTAATTTTCAAATATATGTTTTCACCTGCAAAATTAACAAAGCAAAACTAATATTTAATTAAACATATAGTGGAGGTTATGTCAAATAAAAAACCTAAAGCAGAATCTAATTTTTTTCAAAATCAAGTGTTCATCCATAACAAAGTGTTAATGATAGATATTCTTTCATGAGAG
Organism: Emydura macquarii macquarii; assembly: GCF_026122565.2. Taxonomy (NCBI): domain Eukaryota; kingdom Metazoa; phylum Chordata; order Testudines; family Chelidae; genus Emydura; species Emydura macquarii. The sequence continues at coordinate 16,457,578 of NW_027132773.1, forward strand.
AGACAAGGCAGGTGAGGTAACATCTTTTATTGGATCAACTTCTGTTAGTGAAAGGTGCAAGCCTTCAGGCTACACAGAGCACCTCATCAGGTCTAGGGAAGGAAATCAGAAGTTGTTCCAATAAAAGATATTACCTCACCTACCTTGTTTCTCTCATATCCTGGGGTCAACATGGCTACAACACTGCAAACATTCTTTCATGAGCCAGTCAAATAAAATTTTTTTTTTTTAAAACTTCAAATTAAAAATGTGGGTTACTATAACATTATCAGAAATACCAATGACACTCAGATTTTACAGGTCTGTGATGCATTTCCACATAATTGCTCAAGAGTCACAGAGAGAAATATTATCCCACACAATAGCCTAAGGAGACGGTGCATTCAGTTACAAGCCAAGAGCCCATGAGTTCTAATCTCAGCTCTTCTGTTTGTGCTTCATATTTCTGAGCACTTCACAATCCTTGTTAACCAAGGCTTCATATGCCAATCTTAGGGAAGGCATCTATTATTGACCAATTTTGCAGCTAAAATACCTGAGAAGGTGGACACAGTGACAGCAGGCAGATGTAGGAGCAGAATCCATGTTTAATATGGCATATACCAATCTCATCCACTTTGCTACACTGCCTTTCAAAAGAAAGGGTCCAAATTATGTGCTTGTCACTCTAAAGTACATTAACCCAAGTGTGGATCTTTGTTCCTCTCTAGTTGCTAGACCAAACAAGAGATTTACAAGTCTGCCAGTGGGCCCCCAGGCTGATCTGTATCATCCATTAGCTTGTGTGGTAGGAACTTATCCTTTTAGTTATAGAGATCTCACCTTCAGTTCCTGCAGATGACCCAAACCAGGGTGGTGTTACATACCAGCAGATCCAGGAACAGAACCCAATATTCTACTGCTAATTAACAAATAATGATGTAACCTAGAGATAATGTGGATGTTGTCTCATCTCCTATGTGTTGTCACTATGGGTATGTCTACAATGACGGCAGCAAAGTCGCCGCTGTCAGATCGACTTATCTGGATCAATTGAGCAGTCAGTGTAGACCCACTCAATCGATCAGGAAGTCGACGTACTAAAACCACCTCCTCAAGTGGCGCAATGCAGTGAAGACATCACGCAGAACAGAAGTACAGCAGTCAACGGGAGTTACGCAAGCTATTCTGCGTAGCTTGCGTAACTCTTGTCGACTGCCACTGAATCACCGGGTAAGTGTAGACCAACCTAACAGAGGATACTAACATGCCTCTGCTTTAGCTGAAATAGTAGAAACCTATGCCCCAAGCCTGAAAATTGTGGGTTCAAACCTGACTGATCATCTCCAGAAGCAAATTTATATTTACATGGTTTTATATTGCAAAATATTTTTAGATTTCAATTTGGTTATTGTGATAATTTGTTCTATCTTTGATTTTTGGTGTTTATATTTTGGTTAATGGAAGCTATCCCTTTAAGAACTGGGGTGACCATATCAGAAGTTTTGTTTGAAGACAGAACAACATGTGCAGAGAATAGCAGACGTTGTCAGTGCAAGCTTCAGAGAGGTCAAATCTTGATGTAATACATGTATCCTTCCAAAAAACAAGCTGTACTCTTAAGAGATGTGAAATGAGCACTAATTAGGAGACTAGAAGCCTCAGAATATTGCTAATGACCTTCACCACCTTCTTCCTACCAGTATGAATCCCACCCAACGCAGCAAGGATATATAAAGTTGTTCCCATCTAATGGATATTTGAGAGAAGTTTGTTAGGTTTCATTTCTACTTCTCACATTATAAACACGCCACCATGCTGTCCACTAATCAGCAGACACAGCAGACATGCCAAGAAATTCATGGACCATGAAGATTGAACTATCTATGTTAATGCTGATGGTGGGTGGGAGAGGGGAGGAGTTGAGTTATGGTGGCAGGGCAGTATGTATGGGAGGCTTGGCTTGCTGCCACCCTGTAGGTAAACAAAATAATTCAATCATCAATGCTGTCCGAATACAAAATCTACACAAATCTTTTTTTAAAGCTGGATGTGATGGTTATATGCAAAACACATGCAAATATGCTCATTAAAATTTGCATTAAATGCCACAGTATACTGCACAAAACTTGGCAGCAGTGTATTCTGTCCAATGTTTTAAACACACTGAAACCTGAAAATACAACTAAAAACCTTTCCAAAGCAACAGTAACTACTATGGCTTAGTTCTTGCAAGCTTGCAACATAGACTCAAATCCTGCAAGCCATCCAGCTGTGGAATTGTCAAAGGAGTCAAAACAAAGTCTTCACATGGAAGGCTCACAGGATTGATCCCTGAAAAAGGGTATTTCTTTAGATGGCCTTATAATACCAGGCTCTGAAACATACTCTTCTTGAAGTATTTTTAAAATATAGGGAAACTCCTATTTGTAGAGATATAGAGATGGGACATACCCTGCATGATATACTATTGACATAATGTATTGTTTGTTATGAAGCAACACTGAATAAATGAAAGTATGAACATATTTTCTTGAAAACTGTCCAAAAATATTTAAAGAGAGTTATCATTGGCTACTATATTTCATAGGATGTATGCAGTGTTGTTGTAGCCATGTCAGTCCCAGGATATTAGAGAGACAACGTGAGAAATGTCATATCTTTTATTGCATCAACTTCTGTTGGAGAGAAAGACAAGCTTTCAAATTACATGGAGCTCTTCCCCAAGTCTGGGGAAGGTACTCAGAGTGTCACAGCTCAATTGAAGGTCAAACAAATAGTTTAGCATAAGTAGTTAGCACATATTCTAAGGGACCATTCAAGATAAAGTGGCCTATTAGAATGGTCCCTTAGAATACAATAGAACTTTAGAGTTATGAACACCTCAGGAATGGATGTTGTTCATAACTCTGAAATGTTCCTAACTCTGAACAAAACATTATGGTTGTTCTTTCAAAAATTTACAACTGAACATTGACTTAATACAGCTTTGAAACTTTTATGCAGAAGAAAAATGCTGCTTTTAACCGACTTAATTTAAATGAAACAAGTAAAGAAAGTTTCCTTACTTTGTCAAAAAACATTTTTAAAATTTTCTCCTTTCTTTTTAGCAGTTTACGTTTAACACAGTACTATATATTTCAATTTGAAGTAATTTCTCATTTCTTTTTTAGTGTTCATTATCCATGAAAAGAAAAAGGCAACACAAAAGCCCACTGATTTAAATGTCCATTCAAATACCACTAAAAAATGCTGCAGCAAAATGTACCAGCATTAATCTTTATAATGACAATTTAAAAAAAACAAGACTATCCAAACTTAACTTTCCTGCTTAAGTACTACAGGATAAACTATGCAGACCTGAAGAAAATCTTTAATGGTACTCTGCTTGAGGTTGCTAAAACGCTCTCTTGCTGCCACGGTGTGTAGCTCTTGAAGCATCATTAGGTTCACGGTGTGGCTTCAGATCGTTTTTCAAGCTATTGAAGACAGATAGTGAAGGACTCTTCTGCTTCCATGGGTGGGGTCTTCTTGGAGTTCTCCCCTGGCTCACTGGCTTTCTCCCCCTACCTGGAGTGGTATCTGGGCTGCCTGTGCTGAGGGGGTGAAGTTTAATGGGGAAGCCCCACCTGCTGCCGAGGGTACGCTGCTGAGGGTACACTGCATGCTGGGCTCCCGCTTCCCCACCCCCCCCCCCCACCCCCAAACACACACACACTCCTCTATCCCTTTCTCTTCCCCATCCCATCTCCCCTCCCCATTGCCCCCTGCCTCATCCCCTCCCCCTACCCCTTACTCTCCCCTCTTCCTCATTCCTTTATTCCCCTCCCCTTGCTCTATCTCATCCCTTTTCCTTCCCCACTGCCTCTTCCCCCCACCCTACCACTCCACACACTTTCCTTATTTCTCCTGCCTCACTCTACCCCTCTTACTCTGCCCCATAGCAGGCACTCACTATTGTACAGGAAACAGTATAGTGGCCATGCAGGGTGCACACATAGAAGGGGAAAATGACCAGCATGGGGACCCAGGAGACAATGTCCAGATGCAGAAGCAGCAAGCCAGAGCAGTCACCCTCCCTCACCCGGCAGGAAAAGCAGCTCTGTCCCACACCCCTCCCGGGCCCAGATTGCAAGGAGAGGGACTGAGTGAGCCAGAAATTGCCAGGGGAGGGAAGGTGGCACAGTGTGGGAATAACACACACACTCCTTTTGGCAGGCCTAGCAGAGCAAGCCCTGGACAGCTTGGTTCTCACAGAAATCGAGGGAGGGCAGCAGTGGCACATGACCCCATGTGGCCATGGCACATGACCCCGCATACCCTCCCAGGCCTCACCTCTGTTTCGGGAGCAATGCCCTCCCCAAACTATGCCCATTGACTGGTTGACTGGTCAGTTTTTTAACTCTGGGGTTCGTATCACTGAGATTCTCTGTATGTGCTAACTACTTATGCAAACCTATCTCTTTGACCTTGTATTTAGATGTGACACTCTGAGTACCTTTCCCAGACCTGAAGAAGAGCTCTGTGTAGCTTGAAAGCTTGTCTTTCTCACCAACAGAAGTTGGCCCAATAAAAGATTTCCTCTCCCACCTTGTCTCTCCAAAATTTCGTAAGATATATTTGTAACAGTTCTCAATATACAGATAAATATAACTAAGTGTGCAAAGTTGATGTTTCTTAATGACAAAACTGAAGTTTTAATCAAGACAGATAGTGACTACTAGATCACATTTATCCTGTTTAATAATGTGATGTAAGTCATTTATAGCGTTATATCTAACTGACAGCTCAGCAAATCCAACCCAAGACCGGCAAGTTAAATTGTCGACCTTCTGGCTTGCATCTCAGCACCAGCATGGAAGATTCAGTAGGTCCAATTCTGTCCTCAATTATACCTATCTTCAAACAATTGAGGATAGAATTCAATCCTGCAATTGAACCTTAACAATTCTGGTCATGATCTTCCAGCATAAATAGAACTCAGTTCCCTCTCCCATAATTTGTTGCCATTTTATGAGTAAGAAGCGGTTAAAAAACTTGTCAATAATGTAATCAGATGTCTTTGACTAAACATAAGTTTTGTCCTGATTAGGTTTAAAAAGGTGTGTTAGATTGCATTAGCTACTTCATTCTAATACTTTATAAAATTCTAGTCAAGATCAGTCAAGTCTACCATGCTAAACTAGGAGTGTTAAAACCTAAACTCCCCCTCTAATTTGTGATTTGAGAAGGTTAGCATGTGGGAAAGTATAATATGCCTTGCCCTTACTAGCATGCTAGAACGTATTGGGTAGATCAAACTGTGGGGACATGGAAAATAAAATTGCAACAGGAGGAAAACTGGGAGGGGGGGAATCTGCTGAAAATCTTAGATGTTTATACATAGATGCAAGGAGTATAGCGAATAAATGGGAATAACTGAAAGTTTTAATACATAAACTAAATTACAACTGGTGTCACAGAGACTTGATAGGGTGTCTCATGACTGGAATATTGGTACAGAGGAATATAGCTAGTGCAGGCAGGATAAAAAGGGGTGAAGAGCTACATTATACATCAAGATTATTTACATTTGTTCTGCAATGCAAAAGAAGGTCAGAGGCAGATCAGTTGATAATCTCTGGGCAAAAATAAAAGGGTAAAAAAATAGGGGTGATGTCCTGGTAGGTATCTACTATAGACCACCAAATCAAGAAGAGGAGGCGGAGGAGGCATTTCTAGAACAAACAGGAGAAACATCCAAAACACAAGACCTGGTAGTAATGGGGGACTTTAGTACCCAGACATCTGTTGGAAAAGCCATACAGTAAAACACAAAATTTCCAGTAAATTCCTGGAATGTGTTGAGGATAATTCTGTTTCAGAAAGTGGAAGTATTAATCAGGAGGACAGATATTTTAGGCTTGATTCTGACCAACAGAGAGGAATTGGTAGCAAAACTAAAGGTGGAAGGCAACCTCGGTGAAAGTGATCATGAAACAATAGATTTCATGATTCTATGGAAAGAAAGGAGTGAGAGCAGCAGAATAAGTTAAAAAATCCAGACTAACTCAGACAGCCAGTAGATAATGTCCCATGGGAAGAAAATTTAAGGGAAAAGTGAGTTTAGGAGGAGAGCTGTCATTTCTCAAGGAGACAATATTAAAGGCCCAACTGCAAACTATCCCAATGCAAAGGAAAGATAGGGAGAATCCAGTATGGAGGCCAGTATGGCTCATCAAGAGCTCTTTAATGACCTGAAAATCAAAAAAAGAATCCAACAAAAAGTGGAAACAGAGAGAAATTGCTAAAGGAATACAAAAGAACATCACACAAGTATGCAGGGACAAAATTGGAAAGACACAAAATGAGTTATACCTGGTAAGGGACATAAAAGGCAATAAGAAGAGGTTCTTTAAATATATTAGGAGCAAGAGAAAGATGAAGGAAAGTGTATGTCCTTTACTTCGTGGGGAAGGAGAGCTAATAATGGATGATACCCAGAAAGCTGAGGTGTTTAGTGCTTCTTTTGCTTCAATCTTCTCTAAAAGTTGGTGGTTAATTGGTGACTAGATACTCAACACAATTAACATTAACAACATGGAGGAAGGAACACAAGCCAAAATAGGAAAAGAACAGGTTAAAGAATATTCAGATAAGTTAAATGTATCAAGTCATCAAGGCATGATAAAGTTCTTCCTAGGGTACTTAAGGAACCAGCTGAAACAATCTTGAAACCGTTAGTAATTATCTTTGAGAACTCACAGAGGATGGGGGAGGTCTCAGAGGACTAGAGAAAAGCAAATATAGTACCAATCTTTAAGAAGGGAACAAAGAGAACCCAGAGAGTTATAGACTAGTTGGTGTAATTCTGATACCTGGAAAGATATTGGAACAAATTATTAAACAACAAATTTGTGAGCACCTAGAGGAAAATAGGGTTATAAAGGAATAGCCAGCATGGATTTGTCAAGAACAACTCATGCCAAACCAACCTAATTTCCTTCTTTCACAGAGCAACTTGACTACTGGATAATGGAGAAGCAGTAATCAAGATATATCTTTATTTTAATAAGGCTTCCAACCCAGTCCCACATGACATTCTCATAAGCAAATTAGGGAAATGACTATAAGGTGGGCGCACAACTGGCTGAAAGACCATATTCAAAATGTAGTTATCAGTGTTCACTGTCAAAAGTAGGAGGGCACATCTAGTGGGGTCCCAGAGGAGTCAGTCATCAATCCAGTACTCAATATTTTCAATAAATGACTTGGATAATGGAGTAGGGAGTATGCTTATAAAATTTGCAGATGACTGCAAGCTGGGAGAGGTTGCAGCACTTTGGAGGACAGGTTTAGAATTCAAAATGATCTTGACAAATTGGAGAATTGGTCTCAATTCAACAAGATGACATTCAATAAAGACAAGTGCAAAGGAAAATCAAATACACAACTACAAAATGGGGAATAACTGGCTAGGCAGTAGTACTGCCAAAAAAGATCTGGGGGTTATAGTGGATCAGAAATTGAATATGAGTCAAAAACACGATGCAGTTGCAAAATAGGCTAATATCATTCTTGGGTGTATTAACAGGAGTGTCATATGTAAGACATGGGAGGTGACTGTCCTGCTCTGCTCAACACTGGTGAAGCCTCAGCTGGAGTACGGTGTCCTGTTCTGGGAGTCACGCTTTAGCAATGATGTGGACAAATTGGAGTGAGTCCAGAGGAGAGCAACTAAAATGATAAAATATTTAGAAAAGCTGATCTATGAGGAAAAGTTAAGAAGACTGGGCATGTTTAGTCTTGGGAAAAGACAACTGAGAGGGACCTGTTAACAGACCTCAAATATGTTAGAGGCTTCAATAAAGAGGACTGTGATCAGTTGTTCTCCATGTGCACTGGAGGTAGGACAAGAAGCAATGGGCTTAATCTGCAGCAAAATGTAACCTAAATCTCACTTTGGAAAAGCTTGCTAACTGTAAGGGTATTTAAGCTCTGGAATAGGCTTTCACCGGGGTTGTGGAATCCCCATCACTGGAGGTTTTTAAGAACAGGCCGGACAAACATCTGTCAGAGATGGTCTAGAACAGTGGTTCTTAACCTTTCCAAACTACTGTACCCCTGAAGCCTGAGTCCCACCCCCACGGGGCTGAGGCATGTAACTTAGTTTCATGGCACCCCTGTGGCTCCAGGCAATTACCTTTCTTGCCACCCCCAATACCAGCTCTGCACTTGCGACCCCTCTAAAACTCCAGGTTAAGAAACACTGGTCTAGAATATACTTGGTCCTGTCTCAGCACAGGGAGCTGGACTTGATGACTTCCAGCCCTACACTGCTATAATACTATGCTCCAACAATACTAGACAAACCCAACAAAGCAGAAGTCAGCTTCTCCCTCCCGCCTCCACTAATGAAAAAAACCTACTTTCTAACATATAACACTTCTGACAGGAAAGTTAGGGATAAATCACCAAAAGCCAAATTTTAAAATATTACATATTGTACTTCAGCTTAAAATAGTCTTCTCACTTGTGAAAAGAGATCCCCAGGGGAAGCAAGGAGCAGAATGTATATAGTCAGAGAGATATCGGAACACATTAGGCGGTCTCTGTAGGAGTTGGAGAGAAAAATAATCAACTGGGGACCCCAGAAGAAAGGGTTGAAAAGCCAGAGCAGATCCAGAGTTGAAGGAAAAGGTGTGTCTGTGGCTGGAGCTCTAAGCAATTTATTGTAGCTTTTTCTCTGGCAGAGAGCTATGATTTGATAAATATGCTGCAGAGTACCAGCTCGAAAATTATTTAATGAGCATAGCTCATTTCTGCTAGCAGAGTGTTGTAACTGAAGCTTAAAGAACTAGAAAGAAAACATTGGTCTCAACTCTCATTAACACTTACAGGCATTGTGCAACTAAAGAGCCGTGCAGAGAGTAAAGAATAATGCCCTATGTTTCCAACATATAATTGAAAAGAACCAATTCAACAAAAAATGGCAGAGCCCCCTGCCTCAGTCCACAGGAAAATGTTACGGCATTAAAATGAAAAAACAGACTGAACTCCTCAAGCATCTTTATTCTAATAAAATAAAAAGATCCAAGATGAGCTTAGCATTTTGAAATTTATGGTCACTGTTTTAAATTGTTTTAGAAGCCATATTTACATATAAATATCAACATTTTTCAAATTTGGGTCCCAATCCTGCAAAGGTTTTTTCATGTGCTTATCATTACTCATGCAAATAATCCCATTTAACACTTGCTTACATGTCCTGTAGTTAACCAGGGTATGGCTTTAGGACCTAATCATGCAATCCTTATTCATGAATCCTCACACCCAAGTAAGGGTTTGTAGGATCAGTCCATCATCTTAGATGTATTTAGCAGAAGACAGTTAATCACATATTAATACCTTTGGCAGCTTCACAAATATTATATAGAGTACACATAACGCATCCAGATTATTTTAACAAAGGGAACAGTGGCATAAAGATCATTTCAAATGCTACCTTAAAATGTCTCCCTCTCCCTATTACTGATGTAGTGCTTATATGCTGATCCAAGCTACTATTATATTGTTAATGAAAGTATGAATATTATTTTAGCTATATTTTAAGGCTGGTTTCTAGGATGAGATTAGCCTCTCTCAAAAATCAGACCTTTGAATTGACACATCCTGGATTCAGCCTTCACAAATTATCTTTCACCACCCCACACTATGACAAAAATTCAACCACATTTTTTCTTTAATTGTTTATGCCCAAATCTTGCAAATCAGTTCTGTGCAGTCAGTCTTCAATGGACTCCCCCCAGGCACAAGGATATGCCATCTGAGTGCAGGACCAGACTGTTAGTGACATTTCTTGTACAGAATCACCTCTCGCCATTTAGCATCAGCTTGCTAATCCTGAAGCAGTTTCAAGCTACGACAACTGCAATTTCATTATAAAAAGTCAAAGTTTCAAAGGGTTTAGTCAACACTGCTTGTCCCCATCTCATTTACAGCAATGTTAAAAAATGAAAATTCTGCTAATATTTGATGTGAAATAAAGTTTCCAAAATGTGTTTTCAATGAAGAATAGTTAGATAGTGCAGAAATTCAAATACTAAGATGTTTTTCCTCGACACACAAATGCAACAGATTCTCAGATTCCCTGCTACATTGAGATGAAAAGCAACAGGACTTCCAGTGCTAGTAGGGCCTGAGAGATAGCAAACTAGCAACACAAGGGATCGGTATGTTTTTAATGTTCTTACTATACAATATTCTTTCCCCCCATTCTGTCTCCCATTTATCCTCATTGTACTGGCCACAGACATGAGCAATGATTCCACAAGTGGATAGGATCCATATGGTTCTGCCTTGAGTGCAGGGGACTGGACTAGAAGACCTCTCAAGGTTCCTTCCAGTCCTACAATTCTATGGTGTTCTCAAAATTTTGCAAAATATTTCATGGTTGTTTATAATAAGCAGCATCATTCACATTTATCTGAATCAGCACCCACTGAAAGCTGTGATCATGGTAAAGAGTAGTAATTTCCAAAAATTAACATTTGCACTAAACCTTTGTGCTTAGCATTCCATGTAGCATTTATAATCACCATATAATACACAACCAAAGCCATTATATTGCTAATGTGACAAAAATAGCATAAGCACTATAAAAATATTGTCAAGACAGCTTTAATTTAATTAGTATGGCTAACAGAACTGACCAATCCCAGAGGTCCTCCAGCCCTCCCCTATCTGGAAAAGGAACAGAACAAACAAACCAACATATATTTATGTGCTTGGGTTTTTTTTTTTTGTCTTTGACAATATTGCAAAACCTGTTCCCTTAGGCATACAAGACAGTAGCTGAGTACTACATGCCTAATAGGTTTTTTTAAATGAAAGCATCAGACTGTACTCACTTATGGAAGCATCCTACATACCAAGAGACAATGAATGTTTGAAGTATAAAGAAGGGTAACCAAATAAAAGATGCACAGAATATCTGTCAACAGACGGGAGCTACAGATGTGTATTGGAGGTATGTGCCTTCAGAACAAGGAGAAGCACTTAAAAAGTGAAAAGTTAGATTCTGTTACAACTCAAACCATCTGCATATGCATCTATGCAATGGATTTTTTCCTCACAGAAGGCGTATTGCATGAAAAAGTTCGACCCCAGAATGGTAGTTTTTCCTCCCATACACAGGCACAGATATTACTGTTTATGCCTCAGCGAGATATAAGTGTCCCCACAGGGATGTTTTATCCACAGTGGGAGCCCTTTTGGGGGGCTTGTCTATTAAAAAAAAGCATGTGCAAATCATTGGTGATGTGCTTTCAACAAATCACATGGCATGAGTTTTAGGCTCCTGAATATTTATTATATATGGAAAGATTTTTTTTAAATGAATAAGTGATAAAATACCAAGGGGAAAACTTCTTGTAAATATATAAATAAATATACTGTCTGTCTCTTATTGAGACTTCTATTTTGTCATATACATGTTCCTGTTTTGCTTTGGGTTTTTTAGGAAGTTAGATCATGATCTATTTCTGGGCTGTCATTTGGATAGTTTCGTTTAAGCATTTACCAAAAGGAAAGAAAAATCTGTTACAATTTTAAACTTTTCATTGTTATGAAATAATTTCCTTAGTTTACTTATGATTCAGTAGCTGCAGTTTATACAAAAGATGATTTCCTTCACTTTAATAATCACTCAAGTAAGGTTTCATTTATTTGCATTCCTTTTGGAATTGCCTAGCTCAGCAATTTTAACATAGAATTCTTGGTAGTACCAGGATAAAAAAGCCATAATTTCACAATTTCAGTCAGTTTCCTTTCTTTAAGTGTCAGTTACTAGGCAAAGTATGAATACAAATACTCTGTTATAAATGTGCACCTCTCTTCTTCCCTCTCCGAACAACCCACTGAACATACACTTCTGGATTTTAGCCAAAATTACACAATACAGTTTCTTTATACATCACCCTTTGTTGCATTTAGAAAATCTTCAGTGTGAAGTCTTCAAAGTTCATGTGTAAACTGAATTAATTAAATCACATCAGATTTCAGATGGGTAAGTCTACTACAAAACACTGTTACAAGTAATTACTAATTCACACTTTTGAGCCACTTTGTTAGAATTCATGTTTAAAAGCACAATTCATTTTGCAGTTATGAACCATGTGCTAGGTTTCATGTTGCAGCTTAGAACAAACAGAGGGTCTTCAGTGGAAGCCACTGGCAGGCCAATTTATTCTCCCCACCAGAAATGAAGATAATTCAAGGAAGGCCAATACAGGATCCCTGATTGACTCCTGATTCCTTCTGCTGAAGGAAAAAATCATTTCACCATCATATAGACTGAGACTTAGAAATTGATAAATTATTACAAATGAGAGCCAATTAATGGATTTGCATCACACTTTCCTGGACTATCAAGTTACATGAGAATTAGAGGAGACTACATGCCCACCCAGGTTCAAAACTTCTTGCAATACCAACATAGAATCACAGAACAATCATAAAAGATTAGGGTTGGCAGGGACCTCGGGAGGTCATCTAGTCCAACCCCCTGCTCAAAGCAGGACCAACCCCAACTAAATCATTCCAGCCAGGGCTTTGTCAAGCCGGGCCTTAAAAACCTCTAAGGATGAAGATTTCACTACCTCCTAGGTAACCCATTCCAGTGCTTCACCACCCTCCTCACGAAAATGTTTTTCCTAACATCCAATCTAGACCTCCCCCACTGCAACTTGAGACCATTGTTCCTAGTTCTGTCGTCTACCACCACTGAGAACAGCCTAGCTCCATCTTCCCTGTAGGGTAGTGGACCCTCTCCCACAAATAGTCTTGGTTTTGACAAATCAGCATTATCCAACAAAAAAAAATCTCAACCAGCTCGAGTGAAGGCTCCCTCAGCTCTTATTCAGGCTGACAAGGAAGTGAAAATCCACATTTAAACACACCAAGGAAACTCTGCTGCAAATAGAATGAAAAACCATGGCACCAATTTTGATCACCAACTTAAAAGCTCACCAACATGAAGGCCAACAAGAACATATAATTTAAATACTGAACCAATATTTTTGAAGGATTTACTATATATTGAAAATTCAGGTCAGAGGTATAAAAATGAAAATGAAATACAGTAAATGTTACCAGATTTTTTAAATTTAGGGACAGAGCATGCACATAGTTATGTAGAAGACTGTATTTTACTTTTCAGTGTTGTTGTAGCTGTGTTGGTCCCAGGATATCAGAGAAATAAGGTGGGAGAGGTAATATCTTTTATTGGATCAACTTCTGTTGATGAAAGAGAAAAAGCTTTTGAGCTACTCAGAGCTCTTCTGTCAATTTTGAGACAGCCTGCAAACATTATTCAGCATTTAAGTGCTTTGCTGAATTGAAACCTTAATTCACTGCTGCTGGTTGATTCGAGTGTGTAAATGAAGTATGTGATTGACTTTATGTACATGACCAGTCCCAGGGGATTACACATATGCGTCACCTTAAGCATGTGGTTAAGTGCTTTGCTGGATTTGGGCCAGCAAGGTCAAGCCCTCATGGCCAGATCCAAAGCTCACTGAAGTCAATGGGAGTCTTCTTATTGACATCAATGGGCTTTGGATCACACCGTTGGTGCTTGCTGAGTCAGTATCTAAAGTCCCATCTACACCTCCATATCTATCACTGAAGACTGCTCCACCCAAATGATTCTCCTTCTCCTGACAAAATGCTCCCCCCTTTCTGACAATGACCCTTCTGACTATAGTTTTTTTTCTTGCACATTGTGCAGCAAGAATACATGACAATCCTAACTGGTAAATTTTTATAAGCTTCTTGAGATTGTGGCAAGAATGCACACACATCACCTCTCCGATCCCAACTGGTTTGTATTTTCTGAAACCTGATTTTATATAATTCAATGTTTTGGTTTTTTTAATCTTTCAGACAATTAAATCAGTAATCTTTGGCCCCCACAATATGAGGCACACACCCTCTATTAAAATACATCATATCTACTGTAAGTTTAATTGGCTACACAGCAGAGTAGCAACAAACAAGGAAGTACACAGAAGCCATATTTTGAGTTAGTTTAGATTCTTCACTAGCAAAGCCACCTGAGGCTGAAATTCACTGAGAGTGGAAGTGGGTGTCCAGGCTTGGAGGTTAATGGATGAACACATCTTGGAAAGAGGGGTAGATGTGGTTGTCTTAACCTGGTCAAAGAAAAAACTATGGTCTCAATCCAGCAACATAATAGGAGTGGATGGGTCCCTGTGCATGTGTAAGGCTTCAACGAGGCTCTGTATGGCAGAGGAATCTGCCCAAACTCATTACAGCCTTTGATTGTATCTGCGCTGGTAGACTACAGGGAAAATTGAGGGACAATGCTATGATAAGAATTGCTCTTAGCATGATGTAGCTCATGAAATAAATATATGTTTATTGTTCACAAGTTTGTGGTTTAACTTTTCCAGTATGTAGTTATTTTTAAACTACTGTTTATTTTGTGTTATAGTAATTATTTGTTGTTACTTTATATCTAAATAGTTACCCCACAGTTTTGTAGTTTGTAAATAAATGTATCTGTTTTTTCCCCTCTTTCCTTGTGGTTGCTGTTTTAGGCTCAAATTCAACAAAGCACTTACACATATGAGAAGTCCTATTAAGTATGCACCAAAGTGTTTTGTTGAATAATGTCTTAAATCTCCAGAACTGCAACTAAGAAAGCAAGCCAGGGGTTGAATCCAAGTTTAACACAACCACCCTCAACACATACTAATAGACATCGTCAGATGGTGACATCCAATGGATAAATGGCGTAGAGGCTAGTGGATCTCAAATTCTCTTCTATGGACATTCCTTCATGGAGACATTCCCAGTAGTCTGCAGAATGAATTATTTTGAGAACCACGCCATGGGAACACTGGGGTGCTGGAAGATTGAGGTGGGTCTGCAGGAGAATCTTCCAAACAAAGTGAGAATGCAAACACTAGAGAACTGCTGCACAAAATAGGAAGGGGCCTCTTAGTGGGAATGATTTATTATTTATACAGCACTTTTGTGTTAGGTGCCTGTGCTGGGCTCACAGAGTTCGCCATATTTCCTTATTACACTTAGTCAACAGGTCTGTATTAGAAGTAATGACTATACATAATAATTTGCATTATGTATTTTTCTATAGTTCTTCTATTGCATCTAAAGGATTGTCTTCACTTATTTATATTACTGTAGGACCCTGAAGCCTCAAACAAGATAAGGCTAACATCATGCTAGGCACTGTACAAACAGAGAGAGACACCCTGCCCCCAAGAGCTTACAATCTAAATAGGCAAGACAAACAAGGATGGTGGGGGTGGGGGAAGAGGCCCAGAGAGGACGTGACTTGCCCATGGTCACACAGCTGGTCAGTGGTAGAGCCAGAAATGGAGTGCTCGTAACCAGAGGCCTGACCCTGTGTCCTGTCCACCAGACCACACAGTCTCCCCTTCAGTAACATCAGCACTTTCATTATCATTTATAATGCAGAACACAACTGTATATTACAATATGATTTTACCAAAAAATGGCAACTAAATGTCAGGGTATTTCTCAGGTCTCACAAACTTTGCACTGTGCAGGTGACAGAAATGAAGTGAAATTGAGCAACAATAACTGTTTTCAGCTTGATAGTTAAACACAATATTATTATGTTAAAAATGTTCCTCATCATCCAAAATATCTACTTAAACACATCAAAATCTGAAGGACACTAGAAGTAACCTTTACTCTGCAACCCAGATGTACCTGGACACCAATCTGTTTTGGCAGTAGGTGCACGATTGGGAAGTGGTGTGATATTCTTATCATCCTACTACTAAATTGCATTTACCTTGATGTAAATTTACTTGCAACCAGTACTTTAATTTTATCAGGTAGTTTTCAATATGCAAATATTTATATTAGGTAAACTCCAGCATGGTACTGTGTGAAATATTGCATTTTTAAAAAGCTCACTTGAATGTAACCATTACAACAGAAGACACTACAAATAAAATAGCCAGGAAAAGGCCGAAACCATTCTGCAAGATAATAAGACTTCTACAGTAGAACAGCAGAATAAAATAAAGATGCAGCGTAAATAAAAGCTTAATACACCATAAACATGAGAATTTAATAATGGTGGGAAAGCTCACCAAATGTTTCCCTCTATCAAATCCAACATAGCATTCTATTGATTTTTTTTTTTTTTTGGGGGGGGGGGGAGGGTTGGGGGATGGGGAAAAAAATCAAAGTCTATATGTAACTATCAGTTCCTTGAAGTAAGAGACTTCTAATGATTTCACATTATAAACCAAGCATGCACAAGACCATAATTAAACCAGTTCCTCTTTCTGGAAGGGGACTGGTATGTCACACATACTGGACAAAAACAGGAAGGCTGAATATTTTAGCATGCACCATGCAGAACTGAAGTTACCGACCAATATTAAAATTGTGCTAAGTAGTCTCTGTGAGCAGGTGCCTGGGATGGACCACACTGGGAATACCACACTCAGGGCAGCCTGCAAGAAATAGGGCAGACAATCCTCCAAAACAGGTGGTTTACTCTATAATTAGATTAACCAAACCAGTAACAAAGAACTTCTGTATTACAATACTGGTTAACAGGAAGTCAAACAATAAAGAACTTCTGTATCACCACAATGGTTAACAAGAAGTCTAAAGGGGACTGTGTTTGCATTCCATCCCTAGACTCACATCCAGACAAACAGGTCTAATATAGTAACAGGTTACCGAAAACCCAATTAACCCTATGTGAGGTTCTACTAATCCCAAAAGATCAGACACTTACCCAGATCAATATGTATCTCAGATCTTACCCATATCATGCTGTCAGCCAATCCTTAGTAAACTAATTAAAGATTTATTAATAAAAGAAAAGAAGAGAGTTATTAAATGGTATCATATACATACAAGTGATGTTCAGTGTTCACAGATCAGGATCATAGCAGTGATGATATATCTGCTGGCTTGCAAAAGTCTCTTGGGATCATTTCAAGAGGTTAGAATCCAAATGCATCTTAGATGTAGAGTCCGTTGGAGTCTTTCCTTGCATTTTCCAAGATATTCCAAGTAACTACTTGGAAGATCTCAGTCCCTCATCTTAAACTTTCCCTGTTCAAAGTTCAGCAGACTAGAGATAGTAGGATCATGCCCAAAGACCAGTATGTATAGCTCTCTGGCAGGCTGACAAGCCTCCTCACAGAAGTTGTTACAGTTGGGCTTTCCTCTGAGGAAGAATATGCAGTACAGATAGTTTGTTCCTTTACTTTGAACTTAATCTTCTATTTCCTAAGCATACACAGGTAAACTAGTTACACTCATTTACATAAGGCAATTAGCCGGCCCTTCATTATAAAAGGGATAGATAAGCAGAAGACAATATAAGTATTACTATTAATTTCCTGCAGTGTCTCACATCTTTCATCTTAAGTTAACTGTACACAGTTACATACATAATGTAAGGCAATTAGGACATGAAAAGGATCTAGCATCTAAAAGCTAATTTGGTTACATTGGTAAACTTCTAACACGACACAGGTACATAGACAAATACACTTAGCAACTCTTCTTTGATTCTTATCCATACAAAGTGAATGAGTTGGGGATGGCTAGCTAATTAACGTTTCTTTGATACCCATACATAAGTGGATTGTCTTGTTTACAATTGCAATGCCTCTTGTTAAATTGTTATGGGTTGTTCACCAGTTAGCTAGTTTGCCAGTGCCACAGTTTCTAGAATAGTTTTCTTTTTCTTTTTTAAGTTTGCTTTTATGTCAGTGGAAGGGAGTCTAATGAACAGGCTATACGTTCTGTGCTAAGATAATGGAGCTCAGATTCAAAAGACTGAAGTAAAGATAGTGAGACCCTGCCAGATTCCACAGTTGTTGGATAATTAATATCCTTACCAAGTCATTCTGCAGAAGGAAAAGCAAATTAGCCCTTGGTGGTTATTGCCTGTCCATCTAAATTGGACCCAAATTCTGATTACCACATGACAATCTATATGAGGTTCTCTGCCCATTTTTGCCTTCCATCCTTCAATAAATAAAAGAGTATGAGAAGGAGATGGAACTAGTTAAAATGAAAATACTCATGTTAGAAACTTTACTCATTCATACAAGTGTATTACGAATGGGAAAAAAATATGGTTTCAAATTTGGGATACAGGAAAATCGTTCTGTATACACCGTCTTTCAGCTAAGACCATCCATTATTTACACAGTACAATGCCATAAAGGTTTATGTCAGTTTATAGCCTAATGAAAGGCACGGTCCATGCCACCAAAACATCTGACAATTACTCAGACCCTATGCCACCAGCACTCCTAGCTATCTTTGTGATACTACTGACTTCCTGAGAAAACTACAATCCATCAGTGATCTTCCCAGAAAACACCATCCTAGCCACTATGGATGTAGAAGCTCTCTACACCAACATTCCACACAAAGCTGGACTACAAGCCATCAGGAACATTTTCCCTGATGATGATATGTCACACCTGGTAGCTGAACTTTGTGACTTTGTCCTGACCCAAAACTACTTCAGATTTGGAGCCAATCTATACCTTCAAGTCAGTGGCACAGCTACGGGCACCCGCATGGCCCCACAGTATGCCAACATTTTTATGGCTGACCTAGAACATCACTTCCTCGAAACTCGTCCCCAAGCACTTCTCCTTTACCTACGCTATATTGATGACATTTTCATCATCTGGACCCACGGGGAAGAGTCCCTTGAAGAATTCCACCGGGATTTCTATAATTTCAACTCCACCATCAACCTCAGCCTAGACCAGTCCACACAAGAAATCCACTTCCCGGACACTACAATACAAATAAAGGATGGTCACATTAATACCACCCTATACCGAAAACCAACTGACCGCCTTCATGCCTCCAGCTTCCACCCCGGACACATTACACAATCCATTGTCTACAGCCAAGCCCTAAGATACAACTGGATTTGCTCTGATCCCTCAGACAGAGACAAACACCTACAGGATCTTCATAAAACATTCTTAAAACTACTATACCCACCTGGAGAAATGAAAAAAAAAATTGACAGAGCCAGACGGGTATCCAGAAGTCATCTACTACAGGACAGACTAACAAAGTAAACAACAGAACACCACTGGCCATCATCTACAGCCCCCAGCTAAAATCTCTCCAACACATCATTAAGGATCTACAACCTATCCTAGCAGATGATCCCTCACTCACTCAAGCCATGGGAGGGAGGCCTATCCTAGCTTACAGACAGCCCCCCAATCTGAAGCAAATACTCACCAGCAACCGTACACTATACAACAAGAACACTAACCCAGGAACCTATCCCTGCAACAAACCTCGTTGCCAGCTCTGCCGGCACATCGACTCTAGTGACACCATCACAGGTCCTAACCACATCAGCCACACCATAAGGAGCTCATTCACCTGCACATCTACTAATGTAATATATGCCATCATGTGCCAGCAATGCCCCTCTGCCATGTATATTGGCCAAACCAGACTGTCACTACGCAAAAGAATAAATGGACACAAATCAGACATAAAAAATAGTAACATCCATAAACCAGTAGGAGAGCACTTCAATCTCCCAGGACACTCTGTAGCTGACATGAAAGTTGCCATACTTCAACAAAAAAACTTCAAAAACAGACTTCAGGGAGAAACTGCAGAGCTGGAACTCATATGCAAACTTGACACGATCAGACTGGGTCTGAATAGGGACTTGGAATGATTATCTCATTACAAGAAGTAATTGTTACTGTTCACACATATTCACCTTCTAATCAACGGTTGTGAATAGGCCTCATCTACTCTAACTGAATTGACAACTGACGAAGTGGGTTACAGCCCATGAAAGCTTATGCCTGCAGAAATTAAATTTGTTAGTCTTTAAAGTGCTACAGGACTCTCCTTGTTTTTGCTGAATTGACTTTGTTAGCACTTGCCTTCCCCATTGTTGTTTCTTACCCTTGGATGTATATATATACCCCCTATCTGTGATTGCCTTTTCATGCATCTGACGAAGTGGGTTGCAGCCCACGCAAGTTTATGCCCATAGAAATTTGTTAGTCTTTAAGGTGCTACAGGACTCTCGGTTTTTTTTTACTGCATGGTGATACAATATCCCGATGTGCTAACCCTATGCATAAGTAGTGCAGCATTTAGACTACAATTCTCTCCATTTCTGGATGAAGATTGTTCTCCAAGTATTTCTGAATAATCTCTAATTAAAACTAAAACTCTTCATTCAGTTTCATCATATCTTTCATTCAAGAGAACAACCTTTACTTGCCTAAATTTGTGGGAGAAACTTGAGCATGCTGAAGTATAAAACTATCTCCTTTGCATTTTCAATTTATTCCCAGAAGTTTTAGTGTCATTCATATATAGACCATTTCATCATATAAGCCCTGTATTTTACTATTTTCCATCCAAGGATGATCCTCCAGTTAAACACTACATACAGTAGTGGGGACAGAGACACCCCGTCTTAGTCACCCCACTAAACAATACTTGTTTGAGGGTGTATGATTTGCATATGCCTCAGCCAATGGTGATTTTGCACATCAAAATGAGTAAGTCCTCTATTTCATAATACTTCATAACTGTACAGAAATCACAATTGTGTTTTTGAGACAGCTACCCACTTGTCCTAGATTGTGCTTGTTATTCTTTGTAACATTTTCTTTAGATCATCCACAAGGCATGACCCTTTGAGAAAACCCACTTGATATAAGTGAATTAGCTTGTCTATGGAGCAGTCAAAATGTTGATAACAGTTCAATAGTTGCACTTAAAAAAGAGAAATGTGCATAGTTTCTGAATTCTAACAGACATCTAAATTTTTAAAATAATATATCATGATATAGCAGCATTATTTGTGGTTTCAGGTAGCATTCCTACTGTACATATATGATTCAAAGCACTCCCAATAAATGGAGTAACTTGATGATTAATCTTTTTTACAGAACATATAGGTATGCCCATTACACCCTGTGGACTCTACTTACCTTAAATTTAGCAGACTTATCTTGACTTTCCTCTCCCCCATTAGAAGCCTTATCTTGTATAATTAGTTTAGACAAAATAGCCATGCTAAAATATTCTTCTAATTCTTCTTACCCACTACAGATACATATTTTTATGGCAAGCCCTAAATCCCATTTTGTTTTGTTTTTTTCTCAAGTCATGTGAGAGGTCCCTTCTTGTCTCAACACTTATTTTTTTCTATCTTTCAGTAATTCTTGTGCCAAACACTTTCTGGCGTTCACCCTGCAACAGCTTGGCAGTTTGCCTCAAATATCCATCCTATTAGCAAGAGTTAAG
This sequence comes from Emydura macquarii macquarii, assembly GCF_026122565.2. Taxonomy (NCBI): domain Eukaryota; kingdom Metazoa; phylum Chordata; order Testudines; family Chelidae; genus Emydura; species Emydura macquarii. The sequence goes on from NW_027132773.1 coordinate 16,478,914, forward strand.
TGGGTATTGCTGACTTGCTGATGCAGGTGGCTCAATCCCTATTCAGATATAAAGGAGGTGGGAATGGCATTTGAGACACAGAGAGGATCTAGGAAATGTGCTGAGCAGTCAAGCAAGTGAAAAAAGCTTGAGCTATAATTTGTTATTGTAAATAAAGCCAGTCCTCAAAAGAGGATGAGTTTTTGACTCTCCACGGTGTGTGGATTTTAGTGTAGGACAGGATGGAAAACGCATGTATTCTTTCCTCAAATACCCTTTCCCCTTGCATTAATGTTTCTGCTTTGCAGTATTCCCTCCAACTCATTCCTAATACCTTGTACCTTAATCCAATTAGTCAATGGTGGGCTGCTTTTTTTGAGATTTTTTTTTTTTCTTTAAATTTTAAGTGCCTCTATTAGATCCTTAATCTCATTTCCCAGCACTGTTTTTCTGGCATCATAGCAGCTAATTATTTTTACTTAGCATATTGCCTTTGTTGTACCTCAATTCCAAAGGACATTTGGATTTGCTGATCCCACAAACCACTGTATGCAAAATAGTCTCTCTCCCCTTTATTTAGTCAGTAGAACCTGTGCAAAACTCATTCACCTCAGTATAGTTAAAGCATTGAACTGGAAATCAGGCAAACTGCATTGTGATCTAGGCTCTACCACATGTTCTGAGTCATGGGTAAATCACAATCTCACTGTGTCTCAGATACCCCTTCTGTACCCAAAATAAAATAAAACCAAGAAGGAAGAGGGGGGAGAGAAATACCTACTCTCACCTTACAGGAGTGCTCTGAGGTTTCATTCATAATTGTCTGTAAAAGCAATTCAAGACCCTTTTATCCAAATGCAAGGTAGTAGTACTGTTATTCAAATATTTTTGATAAAGACAAATTAAAGAGAAAAGCAACAAAATCACCAAGGGGACTGAAGGAATTTCCTTATAAAGACAGACTAAAAAAACTGTGCTAATTACCTGGCTGAGCCAAGACAGGGGTAGGAGCAGTCAGAAAGTGTCTATAGACATGTAGAAAGTGTCTATAGACACGTGAAAAGTGTAAATTCAATTGAAGGAGAGGAATTTTAGGGTGGTACAAGGGGATATAACTACGAGTAATGAAAAGAAACTAAGGAAGGGAAAAGCATAGGTATATTATCAGGGAAATTTTCCCAATTGTGAGATCTAAGATTGCAAAACAGCCTCCCAAGATAATGGATGGAAGCCTCATAATGCAGGTCATTTAAAACATTTATAAATTGTGCACTGTATGTAACAGCCCTGTATTAATGGAGGAGCAGGGGGCAGGGAGATGGACTAAATCTTTCTCGATCTTTTCCATCTCTAATTTCCAATTCGATGTGTCTGTGTCAAACAGGCTTTTAAAGGTGTATAGGTTTCATAATGCTGATATGGTTACTCATAAAAAAGGAAGGAAGTGAAGACTAACCTCATAAAACAAGCTTGTAAACTGATCTAGTTCAAATTTTACTTTATATCTCAATTTGAGAGTGAGTTTTTTTTACAAACAGCAGTTTGGATTGATTCAAACAAGTCCGAGTATGGTACAGTATGAGTTAGACAAAAGGATAAGAGCACTTTCTTGTCCAGATGACATGTTCAAACACTGAGAAATATATTAATCACTCAGTTTTTAAAATTACACACACACACACACACACACACACACACACACACACTTCTATAAGAAGATACTGTAAACCATGAGAGTGAGCAGAAAGAAGCAAGAAAGATCACTATGGGAATGTGCAATTTACTTCTACCAAGCCAACAGGGGAAAAAAGGATCCTTTTCAAGACATACATGAGACTCCTATAGTAGGAATACAATCCAGAATGGCTGTACTGTTTGAGACTGAGGTTTTTCAGGGGGGGGGGAGGAGGTGTAGGGGAAAGGGGGGTACAGCTTGGGCTCCTTCTGAGATCAAATTCACTGCAGAGAGTTCTTTCATTTGAACATATTCTAACTTTCCCCTAGCAACAGATGGCACTCATAAAATCATAGAGGATTAGGGTTGGAAGGGAGTTCAGGAGGTCATCTACACTAACCACCTGCTCAAAGCAGGACCAACTCCAATTAACACATCCCAGCCAGGGCTTTCTTAAGCCAGGCCTTAAAAACCTCTAAGGATGGAGATTCCATCACCTCCCTAGGTAACCCATCCCAGTGCTTCACCACCCTTATAATGAAAAAGCTTTTCCTAATATCCAACCAAGACCTCCCCCCACTGCAACATGAGACCATTGCTCTTTGTTTTGTCATCTGCCACCACTGAGAACAGCCTAGCTCCACCCTCTTTGAAACCCCCTTCAGATAGTTGAAGGCAGAAATCAAATCCCTCCTCACTCTTCTCTTCTGCAGACTAAATAAGCTCAGTTCTCTCAGCCTCTCTCAAAAGTCATGTGCCCAAACCCCCTTATCATTTTCATTGCCCTCCGCTGGACTCTCTCCAATTTATCCACATCCTTTCTGTAGTGGGAGGCCAAAAACTGGACACAATACTCCAGATGTGGCCTCCGCAGTGCCGAACAGAGGGGAATAATCACTTCTCTCGATCTGCTGGCAATGCTCCTACTTATGCAGCCCAAGATACCATTAGCTGTCTTGGCAACAAGGGCACACTGTTGACTCATATCCCGCTTCCTGTTCACTGTAACCCCCAGGTATTTTCTGCAGAACTGCTGCTTAGCCAGTCATCCCCAGTCTGTAGCTGTGCATGGGATTCTTCTGTCCTAAGTGCAGGACTCTGCACTTGTCCTTGTTGAACCACATCAGATTTCTTTTGGCCCAATCCTCCGATTTGTCTAGGTCATTCTGTATCCTATCCCAACACCCTAAAGTATCTACCACTCCCCCGAACTTAGTGTCATCTGCAAACTTGCTGAGGGTGCAATCCACCCCAACATCCAGATCATTAATGAAGAGGTTGAACAAAACCGGCCCTGGGACTGACCCCTAGGGCACTTCTCTTGTTACTGGCTGCCAACTAGACATTGATCACTCCCTGTTGAGCCTGATGATTTGGCCAGCTTTCGATTCACCTTATAGTCCATTCATCCAACCTATACTTCTTTAACTTGCTGGCAACAATACTATGGGAGACTATATCAAAAGCTTTGCTAAAGTCAAGGTATACCACAGCCACTGCTTTCTCCACATCTACAGAGCCAGTCATATCATCATAGAAGGCGATTAAATTGGTCAGACATGACTTGCCCTTCCTTGGTGAATCCATGCTGACTGTTCCTGATCACCTTCCTCTCCTCAAAGTGCTTCAAACTGGATTCCTTGAGGACCTGCTCCATGACTTTTCTAGGGACTGAGGTGAGGTTGACTGGTCTGTAGTTCCCCGGATTCTCCTCCTTCCTTTTTTGAAAGATGGGCACTATGTTTGCCTTTTTTCAATTGTAAGGGACCTCCCCCAATCGATACAAGTTTTCTAAGATAATGGCCAATGTTTCTGCAATCACATGAGCCAACTCCCTCAGCATTCTCGGACGCATTGCATCCGGCCCCATGGACTTGTGCATGTCCAGCCTTTCTAAATACTCATGTACCTGTTCTTTCGCCACTGAGGGCTGCTCACCTTCTCCCCATTCTGTGCTGCCCATTGCAGTACTCTGGGAGCTGACCTTGTCTGCACTTCGGGATGGCTTATTCCTGTGCCTTCAATAAGGTTTCTTTAAAACACAGCCAGCTCTTCTGGGCTCCTTTCCCCCTTATATTAGCCTCCCAGGGGATCCTGCCCACCAGTTTCTTGAGGGAGTCAAAGTCTGCTTTTCTGATGTCCAGGGTCCATATACTGCTGCTCTCCTTTCTTCCTTTTGTCAGGATTCTGAACTTGACTATCTCATGGTCACTGCTGCCCAAGTTGCCGTCACTTCTACTTCCCCTACCAATTCTTCCCTATTTGTGAGCAACCCCTAGTTGGTTCCTCCAACATTTGCACCAGGAAGTTGTCCCCAACACTCTCCAAAACTTCCTAGATTTTCTGTGCACTGCTTTATTGCTCTCCCAGCAGATGCTGGGGTGATTGAAAGAACCAGGGCCTGTGATCTGGAAACTTCCATTAGTTGTCTGAAGAAAGCCTCATCTACCTCATCCTCCTGGTCTGGTGGTCTGTAGCAGACACCCGCCTCAACATCTCGCTTCGGTCTCGCCTCTAAACTTAACCTAGAGATTCTCAACAGGCTTTTCTCCATTTTCATACTGGAGCTCTGAACACAGACAGCTCTCTTACATACAGTGCAATTCCTCCACCTTTTCACCCCTGCCTGTTGCTCCTGAACAGTTTATACCCATCCATGACAGTGCTTCAGTTATGTGAGTTACCACACCAAGTTTCTGTTATGCCAATCACATCATAGTTCCTGGACTGTGCCAGGACTTCCAATTCTTCCTGCTTGTTTCCCAGGCTTCTTGCATTCATGTACAGGCACCTAAGATAATTAGCTGATTGTCCTACTTTCTCAGTGCGCATCAGGAGGTTTCCTCTGTTTCACCCTCCTCCTTGTGCTTTGTCCCAGTATCCCACTTCCCCACTTACCTCCACGCTTAGGTCTCCATCTCCCGACAAACCTAATTTAAAACTCTCCTCACTAGGTTAGCGAGCCTGTCTGCAAAGATGCTCTTCCCTCTCTTTGTTAGATGGATCCAGTATCTTCCTAGCAATCCTTCTTGGAACAACATCCAATGATCGAAGAATCTAAAGCTCTCTCTCCAACACCACCTGCATCACCAACCATTTACTTCCACAATTTGATGGTTCCAACCTGGACCTTTTCCTTCAAAAGGGAGGATGGGTGAGAATACCACTTGCACCTCAAACTCCTTTATCGTTCTTCCCAGAGCCACATAGTCTGCAGTGATCCGCTCAAAGGTCATTCTTGGCAGTATCATTGGTGCCCACATGGAGAAGTAGGAAGGGTTAGCGGTTCGAGGACTTGAGTTTCAGCAGACTCTCCATCACATCCTGAATTCTAGTTCCGGGCAAGCAGCACACTTCTCAAGTTTCCCAGTCTGGACGGCAAATGGATGATTCTGTGCCCCTTAGGAGGGAGTCCCCGACCATCACCACCCGTCTCCTCCTCTTTGGAGTGGTGGTCATGGAACCTGAATCCCTAGAACAATGCATCCCATGTCTTCTGATTGATGGGATCTCCTTCTTATCCGTTCCCTCAGATGACTCTTCCAAACCATTCTCTGCAGTAGTACCTGTGCAGAAAGCCTGAAAATGGTTGCTTATCTCTGTCTGCTTTGGGGATATATGGGTTCTCCACTTTCTTCTTCTGGAGGTCACATGCTGACAATTATCTTCCCCATTCTTCAGTCCCTCATGCACTGCCCTCTCTGATTCTTCATCATGCTGTGCCTGCAATACCAAATCCTGACTTCTATTCAGGAAGTCTTCATTTTCTTGGATGCAATGTAGGGTTGATTCTTGGGCCTCTAGTCCTTTAATTTTCTCTTCCAATATGAAGACCAGCTTACACTTTGTACAGCTCATGTCCTAGGGTTTCCTTTTCATATGGATTTTCTATATCAAGGAAATTTCTATCAACTCTATGGTGTATCTACTCTATTTCTAGAACTGATGTCATGACTACTGTCATTCTTTTGGGAATAGGTACAACACTTTCACCAGTCTGAGAAAGCAATGCACCAATGTTTTTATGTTTATGCATTAATGGTTTTAAGTAATTGGAGACGTGAGTACACCAGGTAACAGTATCTTATGAAATCTCTCCCTCCCTCAAAACACCTGTTCCACTGTCTTCTTGAATGGAATCAGGCGTCCTTTCTTTGACCCCTTGATTGGCTAAAAGGATGAGAGGAACATCTAGCCTTGTAAAAATATCTCCTTCCACATCACCACCACTGGAAATAAGCAGGAAAAAGGCACACATTCCTGTCCCCTTTGAATAACTCTTGTCCTGCAGGAACCTTTGTCCATGATTTTAAATGCAGGAACTGTGTGTGAATTCAATGGACGTCATCCTGCAGGGCAGGCATTCCCCTTCAGGGAAGAAGGAATCTGCAGGTACAGGGCTGCAGAACATGGCTGGAAAAACCTGGTTTGTAAGACACTGCTAGAAAAACCTAGATGCATCTGATGAAATATCTTATGGTAGCCTCCTCTTCTTCTTAGAAAAGAGTTTCCACAACTCTTGCATCAAGCTTCAATAGTTCCAAACAAGTGTTTAGAAACTGAAAAATCCTAGAATTCTTGAAAAAACTCCTTAGTTCTCTCTCAAGGTCAGCTTTTTACTATCTGTATGATAACCTACAGCTCTCATTTGTCCTGAGGGTAATTACCTTGGGGATTTGAACTTAACAATTCACATACTTAGAAACTTTCAGAAATCTAAATTTTCAGTTGAAGCACCTCCATCTAGATGGTTCTGCTATTTTAATGGAATTCTCTACTGCTATGTTGATGCCGATTTGCTGGTTCTTCTTACCAGATTTGGTACTAGAGCTGGATGAATTTTCACCAAAATATTAAATTCTCCAAAAAATACATTTTCAAGGGCATTGAAACGATTTGCCAATTCAGGTAGAAATATGTGGCTTCACTTTGACATATGAAATGTTACATTCAACCTGTCTGAAAGTTTTTTCAGTTTTATTTGTTTGTTTCAGCAGGAAAAACTGAAAAATTCAGTCAGTTTGAAACTTTGTTTGTTTGTTGAAACTTGTTTGTTTGGACACCAATCCGAAAAATCAGTTATTCATTCAAATCTATTTGGTACTTCTTTTTGCTAACCAGGGGAATGCACTATATCTATATACATATATTTAAGGAATTATATAGCTTAACATACATTTATTCTGAATCTTAATTTTTATATTTAATTATATTAGAAAATGATGAATGATGCATTTCTTATTTATTAGATGAATATTAATGTTTACTTGTGATTTGTGTCAAGCTACATTTGGAAGGAAATTGGAATTCAATTACAATGTACAAAAAAGTAGCATTTTTAAATTGGGGCCTTTTTACTAGTTAAATAAAACTACCTTAGAAGTACTGTATACATTAGAAAAACAGTAAGCTTCACAAAACATGTTTTGTATTTACAATTAACTGATTTATTAAACAAAGGGAGTATTATCTGTAGTTAGTGAATTGAACTGACTGCTTCTGGTCACCATGTCCTTCAAGATTTTAGAACTAGTAGATATCCCCTCATACCTGTTTTTATTCATAGATTGGAAGAGGAAAACAAGAATTCCTGTTTTTTCAACTCCCAATGACTTTCTCAACTTTGAATGAATTGAATAAACTGAACAAACTGAACTGAAGAAAATATTCTCTGTGCAGAAGAGGCCACTGTTGTCAAAACTGGGTTAACACTTCAAAAAAATCTGGTTCCAGGGGCTTACACAGCAACTTCCATCAGTTCAGTGATTTGACTTTCTTTAAAATGTTGGCAGCAAACACACTTGATTTTTTTAAAAAAATTAATGATTTTAGTACGTTATAATAAATTTAAGCCTCAATATAGATTGCAATTATTTCAAATTGAATTTTCAATACGTATATTTTGAAAAAGAAAAACGCATTTCTTAAATTAAAAAAAATCCATTTTTTAACCTTTTTTTAAAAAGATCATTTATTTTTATCCACCCTGTCCACTATATCCGTCATTGTTTAATTTCCTTCCTGTTCTCTCCACTCCCCACCTCCTTTGATTCAACTCCATGCAGTCAGCCAGAATAATATTGAGCAAGTAAACTGAGATACATGGAATATTCATATAAAATACTACCAATATAACCCTCATTCTCAACACCAGTATTTTGTCAAGAAAGAATGTCCACTTCTCTCCTACTCTAATGATGATCCTTGTGGAAACTGCCTGGTTTCTGATGCTATGTCCCCCTGTTTGTGAACCCTTAATCGCTTTGGAAAAAGTATGGATCTTCAAAAACTGATTAGATGGCCTTGAAATCACCTGGCTTGTAGGGAAAGTAAACACAACTTCCTCAGGATTTATTCTTTTCATAGATGGTATTACCTTTCTTTCTTTGCCATTTCCAGAACAATATCTTTACTGTGGTGCAGTGTCCAGTACTGTCAACAATATTCCAGATGGGGGTCTAACCTGCGATTTATATAGTATCATTACCTTTTATTTTGTGTTTTCTCCATCAGTACAACCTAGTATCTTGTTGCCTTTTATTTTTATTACAGCTTCTGCTGTTCACTGGGCTGATTGCTTCAGTGAATAAACGTGTGACATTCCAATGTTGTACAAATGCAAAAATAAAATCCTTTGTCTTAATATTGGATACATTTTAAATTACATTAAACTACATTGAGCTATGTCTGATTACAATGATTTTCTTTATTTTAGTAGTCAGTCTTTTAATTTAACTTCCAAATATTGTCATATAGGCCATTTTCTTCTACAATCCACCTATATAAACCACCGTAATCCAGTTAAATATAATTCCCTTTGGTATCATTGATAAAATGGCCAATGATATATCCACTTAATCTGATCCTCAGTCAGGTAAGGTAACTTGAAGAAATCCATTCTAAGAGCTAGCAGTTCTACATGGAATTCAGGGAAAAACTGTTGAACCTTTGTACAAAATGGTAACTGATAAATACAGTATCAAGAGGTCCATTCTTAACCTTCACCAAGTTGCCTTATAATCATGTAATTGAGAACCTGAACTACGAAGATATGGGGTGAAAAATGTAAAGAGCATCTTAATAATGTAGATGCCTAACTCTCACAAGATTTAGTCACTTACATGCTTTTGAAAATGTTACCTATGACAAGTGTCAGGTTGCAGCCAAAGACTGCAGCAAGAGAATATAAAGTGAAACATAGTATATTCTTTAGAATTCATTCTTGGCACTATCTCCATCTCTGGGTCTGTTTCAGTATATGGCACCATTTGCTACAGGTGCATGAAGTACGTTCTTTCAGTTTCCTTAATTATTGCTTCATATTTATTAGACTGCTAATTGAAACTAATCTCCCATGGGCAAAATAATGTTCACCAATAAAGACTAATTATCAGCTTTGTTAAATGATTTACTTTAAAACTGAAGAAATGAAATAGGTACCTCTCAAATGGATTTTTTCCCTCCTAATAAAATACCGTTATGAAAGACAAGATTAGCTGGAATTCAGATTTCTTTTAGTATCAATCTAGCATAAAAACTATTAATCTGGACCCAAGTCAAAGTCATAACAATGAATATTGCTCTGATGCAGCAGAATTAAGACCATTCCTTTTTCTTTTTTCATTAAGCTGAAAAGCTGCTCCTGATAAATATGCTAAATTAACCAAAGTATCCTACCCTCCCCCATCCTAAAATGAGAATTTCCAGAAAGAAAATAAAACTAGAACAATTATCATTTAAAACTGAAGTAGCAACACAACCACGGCTTTTGATTTTGTTTGACAGATGTTACCTCTTTTATTTTACTTCAAGTCAGGACAAAATCACTGGTAAAGGCCCTGATCCTACAAAGATTAAATAAATGTCTAACTTTATGCACTGAGAATAGCCCCACTGTTTACCACATAAACCATAAACCACTATTACCACCACATAAAGACATATCTAAGTATCTGCAGGATTGGACCTAATTAAACACATAAAGAAGAATAGGTGAGCGCAAGGAAGGTTTAATCCACAGCAGTGGATTTATACAATGAAAATCAATTAAAAAGAAAAGGTAATTTTGCCTCTTTCCTGCAACAGCATATTACTCTGGACAGATGCGAATAGCATATGCTAAGCAAACAGTAACTCTGCACCAACCACAGAGGAAGGGTAACAGAGTGCAATAACAGCCAGTACAAATCAAAGAAACCCATGACAATGGATCAAACAGAAATTACCACCAAATAACCCTCTCATACTAGAATGAGCCTGGGATTGAATTAGAATTAGATTCTCAACTTGCTGATTTATCTACATGGAAAATGGATCTAGCACAGCAGAGTTTGGGATATTATTTAGTTTTTTCCTGAGACTGCCAAGACTTCAAGAAAGGCCTAAGCTTCCTCAGCAGAGTCAAATAATTTAGATTGGAAGAGATCCTATCAAACAGATCAAAGAATGAAAAAAAGCATTTCTACATGGTGAAAATACCAATGGACAAAAAAAAAAAAAAAGAAAAGAAAAGAAATGTAGATTACTGCTTTCGGTGAAACACAGTGTTCTAAATTAGCCACAGTTTAGGACTGATCTAGAGAGCACCCTTTATTTTGAGAGCTGAAAAAAAAGACTCCAAAAGAAATAAGAGAACAGCTATTTACTCAGCCTTTCGGCCCAAGTGATGTCATGATAAGAGAAGTCTATAGAGACAAAAATTAGGAAGATACCACAGCGGTCTCTTTGAAAACAGCTTCCATGAGGTCTTGAAGAATCACATTAGAACACCCTTTCCCCATATTGTCTTGTAACTAGGTGACTGAGAGCCCAAGAGTGAGAAACATAGGGACATAACAAAAACAGCTGCAAGTGATAGAATGCATGGCACAATCTGATATTTGAATTCAAGAAAGCTCCTTCTCAGCCCTTTCTGGAAAAAAAACCCGAAAACTTCTCTTGGTGGTAAAGCATTGGGTGAAATCTCTTAAATCTCTAAGAGAAACCATCCAAATTTTCCAAGCCATGCACTACATTTCAAAATGCAAACATATGGAGAGGATAGGGGAAGTGAAATTAGTTTCCCAGGGGAAAATAGTCCCTTGCAAAAGCTCTCACATAGATCAAAAGAGGAAACACATTCTGCATGGAGGCAGACACAGTCTGCAGGGCATATGGTTATTTCAGCTAAATATGCCAGCACAGCAAAAATTTCAATGTCAACCCCAAAAAATGAAAGGGTGAGGTGGAAGACTGCCTTCATTCCACTGGATTACATGGATATTCTGAGAGTTATGATGCCTGTTCACCTGGTTCATCCAAACACAGGAGAGAGTTTTTGTTGTTTTTTCTACAAGTGGTCAGTCACCAGTACCACAGCAGTCTCTATCTTTTCATTAGGTTTACTCCCTCGTGGGAAAAATGATGTGAAGTACTGAGGGACAGGTGCAATTAAATTGACACCAGCACAGATTTACAGTTTAATTCTCGACTAAGATGCCAAAATAAATCTTTTCCACTGAAACGAAATTCTTATTGGCTGTTTGACATATTCCTTCCCTTTAAGCCAAGGGAAGCTATTGATCTGAGAGTTCCATTCTCTCTCATGTCCCATGGTGGCAACCTGTCTTGTTTGCAGATAAAGTAGACGGCTGTTTGCAGCAACACCTTGCAAGAGCAACTATTGCCTATGAGCAACATGTCCCCTGGGAACACTTTCCCTACTGTGAATTGTCGACACTCCCCATAACAGCAACGGCTGCTTAGGAGCAACATTGCAAAGGGCACCAACATGTTGCTACTAATGAGCGCCTACCATAACTGGTACTGTTTTGCAAAGCACAGCAACAAGTTGGATACATGTCAAGTAAACCCTGTACTAGTTTTTAAACTCAGTTTTGGTAAATTTGGAAATTTAGTGTTTGAAAACAAATGATAATGAACAAGGAATACCTTTAACTATTCAGACACTTTCCTGGGACTCTAAATTAACAATATTCCCCATGAAAGAGATGTACACGTTATTAGCAGCTCAATGAAGTCATCTACTAAACATATAGCATCAGTCAAAAGAGCAAACAACACTAAGATGCATAAAGAATGAGTTACAGAATAACACTGAAAATATTATAATAATTGGTAATATACCCTCACCTGGAACACTGTTTTGAGTCCTGGACACTGTCGGAAAAGTGATATATAGAAAGAGAAGGTGATTTGGAATGGGTGACAAGAATTGTGAGAGGCATGAAAAAACCTCCCTATGAAAGACAGCTTAAAAAGATCTCTTCTTTCTCTAAAGAAGAGTCCTAATAAGAAGGGACATGCAAAAGGTATTCAAAATAAAGAATAGTACAGAGGAAAAAAGGTCAGGTACTTCATTTACAAAGAGCAGTCAACAAAACAGAAAGGAAGCAAATTTAAAACTGACAAAAGGAAGTGCCTGTCCATACCACAAACAATTAGTGTAGAACTAATTCCTACAAGGTATCACAGGATATCTTGGCAGAATATAAAAAGGGATTAGAGATTTATGAGAATAATGAAAGCATCCAGAATTACTCTAGTAAAAATTAAAAATTAAATGTTTGGAAGGTTATATAATGCCTTATGCTTCAGGGCATAAGCCATCTAGCCATCTCTAATTGCTGGGAGTTAGGAAGAACCTTTTGCTAAAGGCAGCTTATTCTATAACTGCCTATAATAGGGCTTTTTGAACCTTCCTCTGAAAGTAGTTGTTCCTGAACTCTCTGTTAGAGATGAACCTATGGTCTGATTCAAGACATCAGTTCCTATGTTTTCATAGAAGGATCATGGCATTTTCTAGCAAGAGCTAATATTCCATTTTACAAGTTAACTATGCACACTAATGAAAACAAGGGGAAAAACTGTAGTTCATGCTTTTTAAAGAGCATCTGAAGTAAGAGCAGCTTTACTTCAACATTAATCTAGTAACAGCCATGAACAATTTCACCACCAGTTTAGCTATTTCTCACATTCTTGTTCACTTCAACCTCTCAAATCCCTTTTCTTCTCAGCCCTACGTAGGAAGAGAGTTCTGTTTCTCATTTTGAGCTAGTGGCTCTTTTATGGCAACCACAACCAAGACATATTTCCAATTATAAAGGAGAAAGTCAGGCCTGGTTTATTCTTGTATTATTAATTTTTTTGAGTATTAGCAGTAAAAAATAGCGGTTAGTCACAGCTATGTGACTAAAACCTAATATAACGAATAGTCCTCTGAACTTTCAGAACTGCTAATAAATTCAGAATAAGCAGGGTTATATAAACACAGACCTTATAAGTTTTTGTTTTACCATTTCAGCCTTTCGCTTGCTGTCTAGAGGAAACTGAAACTATGCTTAGTATTTTCTACACCTTTACATTAAAAGGGAAGCGGACGGTGTGTAAAAGGCTGAGGAATGATTAATTTTGTAAATGTCTGTTAAATCCTACTTGATCTTTCTAGATTTTGGTTGATTTAAAGGAATTTATTGCTATCCAAATACATGAACTTCTATCCCTGAAACAAGACAAAGGAATTATCCCCACAATTTTTAAATGGCTTGATCAGAAAAAAAAAATAGTGTTAGTTAACCTGGCAATTCATTTATAGTTATCCATTTAACTTACAGTAATTGTGTTTTTTGTATCAAAAACCCAACAAACTGTGTGGCAATTCAGTACCGCCTGGGGTTAAATAGCAGGAATCTAGCCAATCAAAGATGAGGTTCTTTGGCAGAGCTGTTTGTGGAAATTCATTTATTACACACACAGTTATGTTTTAGACACTTCTATCAGTATCACGCTCACAAGCGTTACAATTTACCAGCTTTAACAAAACATACATGTAAATGCATTATAGCCTTGTAGTGAGGATTTTTTTCTTCAGCTTGCATGCAAGTAGACCATTTATGAGGCATATGCTGTTTGTGAATAAGACCCTAGGACTCAAGAAATATTAAGTGTCTGATAACGCAGTTCCTCCCACTTTTGACTCTTATCTTCAGCTAATGGGCTGCATTAAAATTTTAGTTAGGAATTAATAAATAGGCTGCTATTCCATCTTCTTTATTGACTACACAAGAATCATAATACAGAATGTATTTCTCCTGTAATTAATTCCATATGCCATACAATATGCTATCTATGCATTATCAAAATTGATATCTTACATTTTACTGCATCATTCATCTTATGTCACCTTGCAAAGTGACACATAAAATTAGTTATTTAACACCCACATGCTCAGAGTCGTAAGAAAATCTCCATCCTGAAGAATTTACAATCTAAGGGTATGTCTACAATTCGGAGTGAAGTCGATTTATTTTAAATCGACTTTCACCCACTGAATTTTAAAAGTCGGAGGAGTGGGGTCACACCACGCTCATTGAATTGGGAAATTGTGTCCCCACTAGCCATGCTATGATCGACAATCAAAGCAGTGCACATGGGTAGCTATCCCACAGTGCAACTAGCCACAGAGGCTTTTGGGAAGGTTGAGGTCCTCCTATGATGCAATGTAATCCCCGCCTCCCTTCTTGCCCCAGTCCAAAACAAACAAACAGATGATCTCCTTTTCGTGCCATTTTTTCAAACCCTTCAGTCTCTGTCCCACACATGCCATTGCCTGAGAGGAATGGAGCCCGCTCAGCTCTGCACTACTATTGTGAGCATCACAAACACCTCACGACTTATTCTGCAGTATTTTCAGGGGTGAGACAGGAGCCATAGCCCTAAAAATTGCAATGTAACAGAGGTCACCTTGCTACAAGTCATAGAATGAAAATTCCTGTTTGCTGCAGGCTGTCATGCACCATCTGCAGTCAGTGGAGCAACACTTCTGGTCCCAGGAAATAAACAGTGGCTGGTGGGATCATGTCATTTGAGGATGCCCAAAGGCCATAGCAACAACATCCTGCTTAAGGACTTGCAGTATGCTGAAACAAGGAACCATCCCTGGCTGTGCAATAACACACACTTTAAAAAACTTTCTTGGTCACCTTATGTAAATGTGCGCCATCTTCCCTAGGTAACCATGAGTGATATCACCCTGCTGAGGATCACAGAGGTGGAAAGGGAGGATTTGCTGCAAGCATCTGGCTACAGGCCTGGCCCTTATGCTGCTATGCTGTGTTCTGCAATGATGTCTGCACAATTAATAACAGAGTGGTGGGGGAAGTGTCCTATCACAGTGGAAGAAATAAGACTTCCCTCCCAAGAAACCTTCTCCAAAGGATTGCAGAGTACCTGCATGAAAGCTTCCTGGAGATATGCATGGAGGATTTTCTGAGCATCCCCATGCACATAAATAAAATTTTCTGGAGTGAGCCCAGGGCTTAAGCACACCAAGTACAAGTAAGCACAGCCCCATCGCCACACACACCATTTTTTCCCCGCTGGTACAAAATTCTGGACAGGGGATATAACCAAAGACATGCAATTTGCAGAACATACTCATCAGATGTGCCTTCCCTGGCATCCTGGTCAGTCATGGTTTCCTGCATCTGGGTGGGCTGCTCCTGTGTTGCAAACAGCTCCTGGCTTTTCAGGGAGAAGGGATACCATACTCACCTGCCCCCTGTTCTCCTCATCATCCTCGTCCACAGACTCGTCCTCATTCATCCTGGACTCGGATTCCCCAGAAGTATCAATGCTGCGTGGTGATGTAATGGTGGAGTCTCCGCCAAGAATTGCATGCAGCTACTCATAAAAGCAGCATGTTTTGGGCAAGGAGCCAGAATGGCTGTTAGCTTCCCTAGTTTTCTGATAAGCCTGTCTTAGCTCTTTGATCTTAACACAGCTGCATGTCCCTGTTGTGCCCCTTTTCCAGCATGCCGTGAGATATCTTCTCGTAGATATCCAGTTTCTTTTGCTGACTTGGAGCTGAACCAGAACAGACTCTTCGCCCCACAGACCGATGAAATCCAAGACCTCAGGTTGACTCCAGGCTGAAGCACGTTTCGGGCATGCAGTTGCCATGATCAGCTGTGCTGGCAAGCTCTCTCCATGCTGGCCAAACAGGAAATGGGAATTCAAAATTTCCTAGGGCTTGCAGGGAGGAGCTATTTCCTGTTTACGTGGCCACAATGCAGTAGACTGCGAATGTGCAGAGTGGTCAGAACAAAACATTAGGGGATACCTCCCAGAGGCTAATGATGTCGATTTACGTTGTGCTCTGTCTACACTGACACTCATTCGACCCACAGCATTCAACTTCAGCACTACGCTACTTGTGAGGTGGTTTTATTAAGTCGAATTTTACCATGATTTAGGTCGACAGAACTGACGTGCCAGTGGAGATGCATGCGTTAGGGGGTTGACGTAAGCGGCGTTACGTCGACCTCCATTGTCACTGTAGATGAGGCCTAAGAGATGCACACACAAGAAAGACAAAATGTATTGGGACACCATGAGGAATCTCTGCTTCTCACTCTGAAAAGTTTCACCCTGGTGGTCAACTATCCCAGAGTTCCAGAGGAACCTGACTAATGAGCAACAGTGTCTTTTGGTCAGGTTGAACCAATGCCTTGGAGGGTGGCTTTGAAGATGAGACTACTGACTGAAAATTCAACTCAGTATCCTGCGGGAATGAATAAAGAACTGGAGTGACATGATCTCAGTGACTTATACCGTATTGCTAAGGAACTGACCACTACCATTTTGAGCCAGTTTAAATTCTCTTGGTTTTTGTTGTTTTAGAAAAGACAGAGAAAAAGGAAAAAAGAAAATAAATTGTTTTTTTAATTGCTCTGTGTACTGCTTGTGTGGTCAAATTCACTACTTTCCTTGGGTTTGGCTTTATTAACAAAGAAGTATATAACACAGGCCTGCCTAAACCTTTTCCTCAGACTGGACCATTGCCAGAGTTCTGTAGGACTTGTGTCCCAAACTCTAGATCCCTTTGCCAGGAGTATCATTCCTTCCACTCCTCCATCCAGGGTGGAATTAATAAGATGTCCCTGCCACAGTAATGCAACATGAATAAATTAACTCCCAAGAGTATCCCAACACCTGTTAACACATTGGATCCTCGCCCACCCTGTTACTTACCCTCTCCCCTGCACTGTGGTGCACAGGCTGCCAGTAACAATTACAAGGGCTAAGGGGAGAAGAGGGAGGCCAGGAAAGATGCCTATAAGTACATATGGTTTCTTAGTAAATATGAGACTCCGCTGGAGGTGCCTGCCCCCTTTCCCACTTAACGCCACAGAATGAGAGGTTCTTCAGCACCAGATTCTGCTTTTGGCTGATTACCACAATGGGTTTCTCTGGAGGAATATAACCTATTCAGGGTTCTCTATCAACTGACACATAAGGAGAAATTTACTCCCTCCAGCCTCATCCCACAGAGTCAGGGAAACAGCATGAATGTTCAGTGCCACTTCCATGTTAATCATGAGTGCCTGAATGCAGCCTTTGAGCAGAGGACAAAAATCAAGTGGCCACGGAACTGCTACACAGCAGGCCCTGGGTATGGTGGTCTGCCCTCAAGATTGCCTTAGATCTCCACAGTTGCAGAGTCACGCTAAGCCATACAGTTTCAGATGGCTCCACTGGAGATACAGAGCCCAGGATTTAGGCAATCGCAACACACCACTGTTTAGAATTTTAGTAAATTGGTCTACAGTTGTAAAATGCATTCATTTTCACACAACTGGTTTAGAATAATGTGAATATTTAACAAATATATGTAGTCTTCCAGCAGTGCTTTACAATAGATGTTCCACTAAGTGACAGTTACGGAATTCGTAACCAGGTCAACACGTAGTACAACATGTATCTCAAGATACCTGTATTGTAAGACTAGAAATCACAGATATAGAACGTTTAGTTTGCAAAAGATTCTCTTCTTACAACAACGGAGACAAAAAAAAGTGACTTGAAACCATGACTACAGTAAAATATAACAAACAATCCAACCCTGACATGCAGAAGGGCCAGATGACCTCCCAAGTCTCACTCATGTCTAATTTCCATAATTTTATGAAAATCATAAGGAAAGTCACCACAATATTTTTAAATCAAAATACTCATTAGATTTTCCATGACATCCTGGCCTGGTTTCTGAAGAACAAATCTGATTTTCAAAGGCAAATTTCAGTTCTTTAGGAAATGCAAAGGAGAAATAAATGCAAAAAACAGTTAAGAAACTCTTCAAACACATGAAGTCAGAGATATTATGGATGTATAAAGATTTGGAAGGAAAGTGTCTCGTCCAACAAGAAATTTTAAAGGTTAAGTTTCTGAAGTTAAATCATTTCTAATGCTCACATGTAACATGTCCAGTTTAGTAATAATATGAGATACAAATGCTGGTTTCCATGGCAACTTTGAAGAGCGTGATTTTTATTAACAGATGAGGAAATATTATAACACTTTCTTTACACTTAATTCTTCCTTCGGAGCCACTTGTATTCATCTTTGTCAGAAAAGGAATCATATCCATCTAAGTACTACCTTCACAGTTCTGTCAGCAGTGTTCTTTCAAGTGGAAACAGTTTAAGATGATGAGATCAGATAGGGGACTAATATTTTAGTTACTGCAAATCACTCATTTTGGCAATTTAAGTAACACATGTTCTTAAGAAAACTCAACATTTGAAAAATTTTTTATGGATCCATGTAGCTTGAAAATATAGTTGAATTCTATTAGAAAACATTTTAATCATGTATCATTAACAAAATAAGTTTATGTCCCATGAGTGTAGCCCTCAAAGCACCAAATAGTGTTTGAGATACTCCCAGGGGTACACAGGGCTCTGAGGCACCTCACCGCCACCCGTCCTTAGCGTGAGCAAGTCTTGTCTGTGCCTGCTGCGGATCAGCTCCCTGAATGCACCAGCCTCTGACAACACAAGAACTGCCTTCAAGGCCTCCGCAAGCCTTGCTCTCTCTGTACAGGTAACAATTGGCGCACACCAACCCCCAACATTCTCAGAGCGTTTCCTATAGTGTCCAGCCCTTTTGCCACTGAACACTCACAGAATTTCAGGTCTGCCATTCCCAAAGGAACAACATATATCTTGTAAGATTCAACTCAACATCACCACTTTCCTTACCACCACAGAACTTAGATAGACTTATAGTGAAAACAAGTATACATTTATTACCAAAGAATAGAGAGCCAAGTGACAGTGTGTAAGCATGCTGGAAACAAATGGTTAAATATAATATAATTGTAACACACTTTTTAGAGACTTAAACAACTAACTGATTAGCCTCCTGTCTAAAGAAGTTTGTTTCAACCAAAGTTCTCTCCAGCATTTTCAACCAAGCTTGGGTAAGATTCCACTTTCATTAAGTAAATGTGTTGTCCATTTACTTCCTAGGTGAGGGATGGCAGGGTGTCTCTCTTTGTCCCCCAAACAGAGTGGAGCCAACATTTAGTATGTACCTCAAGTTGACGTTCTTCCTCCTTCCCCTCTTCTCCCCCACTGCGCTGTTTTTCTCTTCTTGTTAGTTTCTTTCTTTGAAGTTCTTGCAGTACATGGTTTAGATTCGGTTCAGACTGGTGATAGGAGTACCATTGTGAAACATACAATACTTAATTTGACAGCAAACCTGTTTTTCACCCTGGCTAATGACCAGTACCTAGATGCAGATTTTAAGAACATAACTTTCAGTGTATATACACCTAACTCCTTACACCACATCCATACATGCGTTTTACAATGATATTGATAACCAGTGTGACACTGGCTTTTATCTGAGACCTCTCATAACACTCTTTCTGTAGCAGACCATCTTTGATGTAGTGGACAGACTGAGCCTAGTCTTCAATTTAGAATGAATGTATCCAAAGTTTGAAAAGGTTTGTTCTATGCATGCTCAACTTGCTGGATACTGATGCAGTTGCACCATCAAGTTCTATGAAGTCAGATGGAATTTCAGCATTCTTCAGATTTTCCACCATGTTATAGGGTAAACACTTTCCTTTATTGCAGATGAAAACGTTGATTTTGGATAAGGCGCTTCTTCTACTTCAGATGCAAGTAAATATAGCAGAAAGTTGGGATTTTTGCTGAGCAACCACTGCCTTGTTATTTCTTCTTGTTCAGCTGATACATTTCTTTCCTGCAGGTTTTGGATGAAGAAGGTTGACCAACATATATACGGAAGTAATTGTTTCATGAAATCTCTTCTGTACTTTTTCTTTGTGAGGTGCAAAATCTTTATTTTTCAGTAGATCCAACCATACTTTGCATGCAACAGCAATTGTTGATGTCTCCCTTTGGTGTGCATCAAGTGGCACAGCAACTGATTTCAACTGACTGATCAAGTTATTTGCTTACCTGTAAATCCCTTGATTATTAATTATCCTGACCGCTCTATCTTCAAATTCTGCCTTATGATCACACACAATCTTGAGATAATGCAGCTAATTTTTAAACATATATGTTTCCAGGCATATTATTTGACTGTTCTATTGTGTATCACCAGGGATATGAGGTTTTACAGAACTTGGCAATCTTTTAACCAGGCTCCAGGCTGATGGCAATTACGAAAGTACTTTAATAAATCTACAACATTTTTCATCAAAGCACTTGCTGTAAGGTCTTGTCCAAGTAGATTTAGCCAATGTTATACACATCCATATGTAACTAAAGTGTCATTGTCTTGTTCCAAATCACTTATCATACTTTCCATCTTTTTTTGATTGTCTGTCAGGTAGCTCTTAACACAACTACACAACTTGTTTTCTAATGACTTTGCTTCTTTTGCCAGTGCAACACAGTACTTTCCAGTCTTCTTATTGCTTTCAATATTAACCACTGATTTATAAACCAGTTAGCTATTATTGGGTCATTGTGCACACTACTCCAGCCATCTTGTGCTAATGTAACTGCTTTTCAATGTAATTTGTTGTGTACTTCCACCTTTAAGCCATCAGCAACTGTGTCTAACAGTTCACCAGCTACCTGCTTTCAACTGGGTGCTTTGTAGCCTGGCCTCAGGCAGCTGATCATTGCTTGAAAAACTGGATGCTCAGTAACAGAAAAAGGAAATATTACAGTCATAAAAAAAAAAAGTGCAATTTGAAAGTCTACTTTTTTTTGTTTTTACAAACATATCCATTGGTGGTTGAAAAGCAACAATACTTCCTCTTTGTTGCCTTTGGTGGACCTGGATATGGCTTTCTTTGGATATAATTGGCAATAGCAATGCAGTATTATCACTACCTTCAGCCTCACAGTCTGATTCTAATACTCATGTATATTTAGCCAAATTCAGTGGTTCTGATGTCTCTCTGCTCTTGCAAAATGTTTCATCATACAGTCTGCCTTTCCATTTATTTTTCTTTGCAATATCTGCATCTAAGACTTTCTTTGCCATCTTCATGAACTTGATCAAAATTGCCAGGAATTGGGACAAGTGGTTTTCCACTTTTGATCATGTTAAAATATTTTTTACCTGAGTTATAATACTCACTCATTTCAGTTGCACTCCAGCTAGTCAGATCAAGAGACAGAGGCTGGACTGGACAGTTAGTTTAGCAGATTACCTCACACAGACACTGGAACTTCTGAATCTGAGGGCATGTCTACACTGCCATGGCAGCCGGCATCTGCTGCTGCAGCTGCATCGATTGAGCGGGTCTGTATAGTGTTAATCCACCTCCCCGAAAGGCGGAAGGCAGGGTCGACAAGAGACGCTCTCCCATCGAGGTAGCATCATGAAGACACCATGCTGCATAGACGTAAGTACATCAATGTGAGATTATGTAACTAGCATATATCACGTCAACCCAAGCGGCAGTGTAGACAAGGCCTAAGAATTCCCCCCCCCCCCTTTTTTTTTTTTTACACTAAATAAACATGTAAATTTTCATTGCTAAACAAAGAAGGGAAATTTCCAGATTCAGAAGTGCCAGTTTCTGTGTGAGGTAACTGAGGCAACAGCACACAGCTTCATTTTTTGTTTTATTTTATTTTATTTTATTTCCTTTAACTAAAATTTAACAGAACATCTTACTGCATAACTATTATCAAATTACTAAATATTTGTCTGTAATTTACATTAGTTTATTTTAATAATAATTTTATTTTTTCCACTTTCCAGTTTAAACCAGTATTTACCAATAGCCTTGTCCTAAGCTAGTTTTTCCATGGAAATTGCCAACCCTGTTTAAAAGGAATGGCATCTGTGGTAGAAAAGTGGTCTAAGAGGGAGAGAAAAATGATTGCATTACAAAAGAATACCAGAAGAGAGAGACATTTTTGAGAGTGCCGACTACATTACTACAATAAGTGGTTTCTCTAAACAAACTACTTTATCTGTACAGCATTTCTGAAACGTATGTGAATGCTGTACACAACTTTCACATTCCTTCAAGTCGTTGCCGTTAAAAGTTTAAGACAACTTCCCTGTTTCATGAATAAGTTATCATTCAATGCATGAAGTACCGTCTACCATGCCAAGACTGCTGTCCTCCTTAAAAAATTTGCGAAGATGGAGAATGGTACTTATTCCTCCACAAGAAAAAGGCTCTCTCACATCTCCCAGGAATATTGGCACAGATTCAACATGCCCACAAATGGAAGACGTTAATGCAACTGATCTGTATCAGAGTTCCTGTTCCTAAGAACAAAGAATATACTTCATCTTGTCAATCTCTTAAATCTCTATAGGCGACATAAGACTACATTGGTTCTTTAAGCACGGCCATTGAGAAAAAAACCCACTGGAAAAAAAGATACTCTTCAAAATTATGTTTGAAAGGCAGCATATAGCAGCTTTTGTGTGCAGAAATGCAGGTATATTTTAATTTAAAAAATAATTTCAAAGCTCTCATTTTGCAAGTGCCTCAATATTGTGCAGTCATTTAAATTAGCTGAGAATTCAAGGTATCTTCTGAGTTCCCATAGCTCTTATTATCTTTGCTTTTGTTAGTCTGCCTTTTTGTTGTCTAAAGTACTTTGTGATCAATGTCATATTCAGTAATGCCACAATGCCACTTACAAAAAGGTAAAAAAAACACCTGTCTGCTAATCAACAGACAAGCTGACAATTACAAATTATAAGATTTTATGAAGATAGCCTGTTAAAACAGTACATTATCTGTGTTAAATATAAGTAGGTAAAACCAATAAATTGCTCTTGAATTTAATATTCAACAGCTCATTTGTCATCTTCCATGAATTACTAACATTGACTAGTATCACATTTGTACTTAAAAGTATTAAAATACACATTCGTACATGTTTTAAAAGCATTTTTACATCAATGGGCCAAATTCTGCTCTCTATTACTCTGGATTTATATAACTGTAAATATCTCCAAGCTGCTTGAGATTTACAACAAGACTAATGGAGAACATAATTTGCCCCAACGTGTACATGGCTAAAGAGTTTTATTCAAGCTAATTAAAAAATTTCTGATCTGAATACTGTGAAATTCAGACTCATGTGCAAAGTAGCAGGTCCTCTTAATAATGTAAGTGTTTAAATTTCTCATGTTTTAGGGGGTGCCAATAGGACTTACCAAAATAGCCTCCCTCCTGCAAAATAGCAAGCTTCAGTTATTTATAGTACACAAGTAAGACCTTTAAGAATTTCTACATATACAAAATAGTTTAATACATGTACAGTATGTTAATAATCAGTGTTACTTTAGGACTTTTTATAGTTTATATTCATATAGAAGAACTTTGTTAAATTTGAGTTAACGTGGTTAGTTTGCATAGCCCACAACACTGCAAAGAGCAAGGACAGATGCATATGAATCATTCATTACCTCATCTATGCTTCCTTCATCATTAGTTCCCCTTCTCAAACTTGAAGATCTTCATTACACCACCCATAGCCCACATCTCTCTAACCTTGTCCTGAGTCCCCAATGTGCAGCCTTAGCTCAGACTATACATTCATATGTTCTGGTGATTCATATAGTTTGTATGTGGCTCTCCTAAGTTACATTGTATGCAGCTAAATACATTAGAGCAGTGGTCTCCAAACTCTGGAGTGCACCCCGCTGGGGGGATGCAGAGAAACCTCCAGAGGGAGTGTCAGGGTCCCAGCCAGCCCCCATGACGGGGTGGGGAAGGAGCGCCACCCAACCCTGCTCTGCCTCTAGCTCCACTCCAGCTCCAGCCCCGCCCCCAGCCGCAGTTGCAGCCCTGGCTCTGCCCCGGGCTCCAGCTGTGGCTCAGCACCCAGCCCCAGCTATCAGCCTTCACGCCCAGCCTCATACGCAGCCCCCACTCTCAGCTGCAACTCCACTCCTGGCCCAGGGGGGGATGTGAATTCATTCTATTACTGGCAAGAGGGGGCATGAGAGAAAAAGTTTGGGGACCACTGCATTACAGGTCCGGTCAGTCCTAATTTTAAGGCCTGAACCAAATCCAAGAGAGTCGGATTGTTTTCCAAACTGATCCTGCAATAGAACGTTAAACTGTAGTATACTGTTTGTCCAATAGGTGATGCCACGTGTAACATATCTTATGTGAGCATACAACAGATATTTACCTGGCAGTGTATAAAAGGATCTTATAATTAATAAATCTGATGCAACTCTTTGGGAAGAAAGCCCTGTTGTCAGTCCATATCTGGTACAGAAGCCTGACCTGTTAGTAGCAGTCCTGCAACCTACTACGTACACAGTGTACATTACATGATGTCAGAAGTAAACTACTGCCAGAGAATAGAAACAGATGGAAAACAACAAAATAGCTTGCAAACAGAAGGAACAAAGCAACAAAGGTTGCAGGATAGATCTCATCAAGATGCCACTCTTCAATGCCCCAAAGAACTTCAACTTTGATAGACCTTCCAAACGGACAGACTAGAAGCAATGTTTTGCCAGTCTTTGCATTTGGTGGGTCCAGCACTGCACAGGCTCCCAGGGTGGGTGGCAGCCCAGTATTTTTGCATCAAAGCAGAGGCACTTGAAGGCAGTGTGGTCTTGTGGAGCTAGTATGAACCTGGGAAACTGAAGTCGGAGGTTCTGTTCCCAGCTCTACCACTGACTAGTTGAGGGAAGTGAGGCAAGTCATAGCCCTTCCCTGTGCCTCAGTTACTCTATTTGTAAAACAGGGATAATGATCCTGACCTTCATTTGAGATCTCCTGAAGAAAAGCACTGTATAAGAGGGGAAAGAGGAGAGATTTTTTTAGAATATATTGTTAGGGCTCTGTTGCCTGACACAGCAGTCTCTGCTCTCTAACAGCAGCACTACGGGAAGCACTTAAAGCTCTAGCGACTCAACGCGGTCACTTGTCTTCCCATAATGCTCTGCCTCTATGTGCTGAGAAGCTGCGAAAACAGTACCAGGGGAATCCTTTAAGTGCCAATGCCTCGCAACAAAGGCACTGGACTTTCCTATCCCCATGTCAGCTCCCTGGAGCTGGGGGCTCCCACGCCACATCTACTCAACACTCCTTCCTCCCCACCTGTATCTCCTGAACATCCCACTTGTCTCTTAACGATTCCCCACCTCCCAAATTTTTGCTCTCGGCCTGCTCCTCCCTCCAAATCCTCACTTAGCCATGCATTGCTCCCTGGCATGCAGAGCATAGCTAGTGAGCCAGGAATAAAACTGGCTGTGAAACTTCAAACCCATCCTTTCCCCTCTCCCACCCCCCAAAAAGAGTCAAACAAACAGAAATACAGGAGTTTTGTCAAGTTTTGCTTCCAGTCACAGGGCTCCTAGGGCTATGGTAATACAAATCATACAGTAATCACGGAGCCAGATTGACAGCATCAGAAAATAGAACTAGCTGTCAAATGTCTGCAGTCCTGTTGGTTACTCATTAAGTTAGATAAATAAGAGGAATACCTCTATGCATTTAATTTTAAAAGTGACCAATGTCTGAGATGTTAAGAGATTGTGTGTTGAGATTCTGGGGACTGTGGTTGTTTAGCCAGAGGAACACCAAAAAACAAAAAAGGAGTGAGCATAAGAGGGCAACACTTCAAAAAGTGAGGCAAAAGCTCTACTAAAGTTGCTATTTTTCAAAAAGAAAACTCCCAGAAAATGGAACTGTTCTCTTAAGAACTGTGCCAAATTTGGCAAGGCCAGGTCTATGCTTAAAATTTATGTCAACTAAGCTATGGCACTCAGGGGTGTGAAAAATCCACACCCTCTGAATATTGTAGCCATGCCAATCTAACCCCTGCTGTGGACTCAGCTAGGTCAATGGAAGAATGTTTCTGTCAACCTAGCTACTGTCATTTGGGGAGGTGGTATTCCTAGAATGACGGAAAAATCCCTTCCATTTCTGTAGGCTGTGTCTACACTAGGTTGATATGTCCCAGCACCAGAGTTTTGCCATGATAGTGCCTGTGATGTAAACATGGCTTAAAGTCAAGCATTGAAGTCTGAAAAGAGAGATTTTAGTCCTGCTTTAAATGCAACTTGCAGTGAAACTTTAACTATAAAGATACTACCAATAGCCATAATGACGAAAGTAAACATTCATTACACAGAAATAGCTTATGCTAGCTGTGCATTGTTGAGAAGTAGACTTAGTATTGAGAAAATGTATTCTTTTGGATTTATCACTGAACTCAGAAGTTGTATATAATGCAAGCAGTTTTTCTACCTCTGGCAGTCTCTTTAAATAAGAAAAAAGCTTCCACCTCCCCAAGCTGTAACGCTAGTCACAATATGCTGCGACCTGGTTATAAACACTGTCTTTCAACCAGTGACAGAAGGCAAGGTAAATATATTGTTTTCATTTGGCATAGAAGAATTAACTGAAAAAACTGCAATTTTATCATGGAACTCAGCAAGGAACATTTCTCCCCAACAGCTGACAAGCAATGAGTTTGATTGCGTAATCACAGGGTTTGGTTTTGTTTAGGTACTGGGATCCGTCTGTTTGCCATGAAGTCTGCTTTTTAAAATGAAGTATTTCTAGTTGCAAACTTTAAAGAAGCTTTAAATGCTAGAAATAACTGAAGTAATAAAATCGCTTCCTCCATTTTTACTGCAGCAGGTTTGTTTGGGGTCTATTCTCTCACACACACACACACACACACACACACACACACACACACACACACACACACACACACACACACACACACACACACACACACACACACACACACACACACACACACACACACACACACACACGAATAGAACAATGATTTATTCATGCAGTGAAGGAAGGTTAGACTCCCAAGGGCATAACAGCTTGAGAACTAAGACCACTCTCTCTGGACTACTTAAATAATATCAATAGTTCACTTATGACATTTATACATCCCGGTTAATGTGGCATAACAAAATAAACTGTTGAACCTTTAAGCCAAAGTAATTCTTTACCCAGTAACAATAACTAAGGTATGGCATAAAGAGCATTGATCCTGTTTCTCTCTGACAAGATAGGGGCAAACTATTTAATGCTGCTGTTCTCACACTCTCAACGTATTATTTGACATTAGAAAAGAAAATGGAAGCTTTTATTACTAACACATACAAAAATAAATCCTAACCTCATAACGCTTCTAATTATTGAATATAGTACCAATGCTAAAGGAAAAATAGGGTCTCTTATGATACTATACAGTGTTACTAGTCCAAACATCAGGGTGGCAAGACCTGAATAGTAGCACTGGGTTCTCATTCTTTTCTGTTTCAAATTTATTTTGAGGCCTAGAAGTCACTGAATTTTATCTACAAATAATGCACTTGGGTTCTATTTTTACTGTTTGCAGAAAATCAAATCCCTCATCAGCTTTCCACCTCTTCCTAAGCAGACATATGTCTCAGATTCCAAGTAGACTAATTCCCATGACTTCTTTGAGCATAATGAGTAAGATCTCTGGAGATGTTAGATACTCTAACAGTTATCTAGTCAGGGTAAATCAAGACAAGCAGTTTACTTGTAATCTTAGAGCCAAATACTACTCCAAGCTTGCAAAGGTAAATGACTAGTATATATCCATCTACTACTCAGTCACTTGCCCAACACAATGTGAATCGTGCAGAAAGAAAGCTATTAAAAAAAGTAGTTGACAGTGCACAAGGAGGGTTGCCACCTGTCCAGATTTCCAGATTGTCCCTTTTTCGAGGTAGCTGTCCTGGGAAATCTGTAATGGTGCTCAGTACAAACTGCCAGCTGTCCTGTTTTATGAGCTCAGGATCATCCCGGATGTTCCAGTATTTGTACCTCAGAGGTGGCAACCCTATGTGCAACTTGCATGAGCTGCTAATAGTCAATGGTTCAGACTCTGCAATTTAGGAAAGAATGCTCTTCTTAATTGGAATAGCTGCAGTATACCTTAGATTAATAACTCACTACATTTTGTCACTCAGGAAGCAGCCCACAATAACAGAAGTCTTCTCTGTAGTAGATGACACTGTTCAAGAATAAAAATTGCAAGCTTGGGATTAAGTTTATCTGTTCTCTCTGCTTCATTTTGCAGCTGTACCTACCATGCACTCAAAGCAGTCTCACAACCCCTAATTTCTCTGGGTCAGATTCATTAACAACTTATTGTTTTATTGTTGTGGTTTCATTATGTGGTAGATTCCTTTACAAAGAAAAAAGGGGGAGGAGGAAATTGGAAGTTAGGTCCTTGGCTCCAAGCACACCAAAAACGTAAATAATCCAGATTTGTAAAGCACACAAATTTCTACTGAAGAAGCTCAAAGGAAGCCACTCATATACATTGTATCTTTATTAAATAAAGTCATTATCAAAACTCTTGAATATTCATCGCTGGACTCAAGTTGTGTGCCCAGCTAATCAATTCAGCAGGATGAGATGTAAAACCTAGTCCATTGTAATTTTGTATACGTTTACCCAAGGTCCTTCCTTACCTGTCAAAGCTTTGAAAATTGTCCATTTCCTGCCCCACTGTATTCAAGGACATGCACAATCAATCATGGATATATTTCTGGAAGATGGAGGCGAGACTGAATGCTCCTCAGGAATCGCCAATATCAGTCTTCAAAGAGTGGGAAGGCTGACTGTTCACAACCACAGAACCTTTTCTTTCGCTCTTGCTCCAATTCTTCAACATCTGGTCACACTACTTCCAGAAATATCCCAACCAGGCCAGCTTGGGAAGCATGCGGGCCATGGGTTACAGCAATAATTGTTTGCACTCGAAGTGCTTTACACAAGCGGGAAAGAGGCTCACTAAGGTTAAGTGACTTGGACATGGTCACACAGCAAATCAATGGCATAGAAGAGAACAGAACATGAGTCTCTAGACTCCCTACTCTGTTCTCTGGCGACTAGACATGTTGGGTTCCCAAGTGAAGAGACTTGCATGTGACAGTGCGGTGTAAAACCCCAATACCTGTTATGATGTAGATTTTGTTTTGCCTTTTAATTTTTCATGTTGAAGACATGAGAACAGTCACAATCGCGAAACTGCATGTTTTGAAAGTTTAAAGAACATAATTGCACTAAAGTAATGGATGGCCACTGTTATCATATTGCCCCATTGTGCTTACCATCAAGATCTCATGCAGTAAAATGCATAATAGGAAGTTCAAATGGCTGTTTTACACAGACTGCAGACAGCTGAAGTGGCCTAAGAGTGCAGATTCTGCTTGAGAGATTTAATTTCTTTTTACAAAAAAAAAATCAAAGCTGAGATGCCAGAAGAACTAATATCCTACATTTGCAAACGGAACAGAAAAACAGAAGCAGGTGGTCAAGTAGCTAAGCTGGTGGAGCATTTGGACAGTAGCCAAATGGCCTGAATTCAATCCTTACCGAGGTCACTACTGTCTCCCTCAATGCACACAGCTGTATTATGGTTACTTAAAACTTTTAAAACATGTCTGTGACAAGACCCAACTCAAAGCAGATTCAACTGAGTATTTAAATTCACAAAAGTTAACTCCAGAATAGACAGCAAAAATTACAATACAAGCAATTAAAAGTTCTCCACAGTCATCCATCAGTGAAAAAGCTTCTCTGCTAATGTTATGGGCATTTGTTACACTGTTTCCACACCTGATTCATGATAATGCAAGTTCTCACCTCACATTCTCTGCAGAGGCACTTTATTATAGTATTTGAATACCAAGGGTGTATGTACATATATGCACACACACCCCCGTCTCAGTTTTCTAAATAAAACAGCTTGCTAGTTTTCTAATCTTTTAGAACACACTCCCTAAACAGCAGCCTAATGAATGTGTGACCTCACAAACCCTACAAACTGAGTATAAATCAACCCTTGTTCTAGTTACCCATTCATTATATTTTATACCTTAAGCACCCCTTATTTTATAATTCATACTTTTGGCATACAAGATGTGTCAGTCCCCTATATTTCACGGGTTTGAAATTAGACTAAAGTAATATTGTATGGATCGTCAGAGAGTTCCAATTTTTTGCACATGAACGGAAGGTTTTTCTTGTAACAAACTCAACACATTTCATGAGGATCATCTGCACCACTTTAAAGCTGACCTGCAAATGACTTCATTAGCATTAGGGTGCTAAATGACCCCGCCACTCAGGTTAAGAGGCAGTTAGCATAGTAAGAGAAAATTCACTTTCCCTTCCGCTTTTTAGCTCCTTTGACATCAAACACCAACGTTGTATCCTCATCATGTATATGTTAGGTGAATTCTATGGAGCCTGCAGTTTCAGTCAAATATTGTCTATTCCTTATACATGCAAATCATAGCCACATTTCCAGGTTGTATACTCAATTGTTTCTTCATAGGATGTATGCCTTTCTTCATTTTGCCAATCTTAGAGGACAATAGAGTAGTCTTTACTCAGGCAAAACTTCCCAAGTGACTTTTGAGAAATGAGAATTTTGCAGTTAAGCGTGGCAGAACCAGAAAAAGAATGCAAACCTCTTATACTATGAACTACACTATACACTATAGGACAAGGATCATGTCTTTCTCTGCTTTGATCAACACCACGCACACCAGCAGCACACAAAGAAACAAAAAGGAACTCTTGTAGCTATTGCATAGCAGACTGAAAACTGCTTAGACCCACAATTTAACCATACTTTCAGTATAAATAAATACATGAACTGGTTAAACCTGACCAGTCAGGCAAAATGTACAAATCTGGGAACCTCTTCCACAGCCAAGCACAATGCCATGAAAATCAGGGCTGAATCAGGTATTCCAAAACAAAAACAAACCACAAAGTCAAGGATTGAATGTGTGTTTCAATTATGCCCATCTAGCTACTAAAATATTATTATATTTTCTTTTCAAAAAAGAAATCCCCCGATAGTAGATTGTTTGGAAATTAACACTTCAGATCAAGTTCCATCAATGCCACATAATCCTTCCCATTTGTCACCCTGTCTGAATTACAACACCCAGGCAGGATGGGTATTAAAGGAAGATTGGCAGAAGAGCGGAAGGCAGACGAGATACAATGCAGAGCTGGAAAGCAACAGGCAACATGAACTGAGGTGCAGAAGCAGTCCTCAAGAAGGAAGATACCCTGAGAAAGACCCATCTAATGGGAAACGCGGTACCTTGGCCTGAGGGGCCCCAAGGAAAACTTGGGTTGGGGAAGGAGCAGGTGCAAAGAAAAAGTCTTCAGGGGAGAGGACCCTAGAAAAGCTCCCGATCTGGGTAGGAATAGGAATCAGAAGGTGGGAGCAAGCAGGGAACTAAGAAAGGAAGAAGACTTTGACACACTCACACAAGCCTCAGATCTGGTAAGCTTCAAATGCTTGGCCGGGCCTGCAAGGCTTTGACTTTTCATGCAGAGAATGATGCGAGGATCAATACTAATATGATGTGTGGAAGAGAAGTGAGAACTTGAACAAGCACTGGCCAAACTTCTGTGGATGCCCTTCCAATCCTAGAACACCCAGCCCAACCCCCAAGACAAAGGGGTACAGCGTCAGAATCCATTCTAGCCACCCACACACACCACAGCTTACACCACTCTCACTCCATGCCTCCCAGTGCCCAGCACCCACATCCTGTAACCTTCCCTCAGTCCCCATATTCCTTGTTCCAGACCCTCCCTGCCTCCTCTCTCTCCCCACCACTGTCCCCCGATGAGCTCCGCCTAAGCATTCCCATTCAACATCCAAATATAACTGCACGCCACTTATGTGACCCTTTCATTGTCTAGCCCTACATATATCATTCTTTAGACCCTAATTCCTGCCCCAATCATTCCCCCACCAATTCCACTGCCCATGGTCTGGACCCCTCACATGTCTCTTACCCCCCATTCATGCCCCTCCACTGCCTCTGGCTCAGCCCTGTAGCTGCTGCAGCGAGCCTGAAACCAACACAAGGTTGATTTATATTATAGGTGTTGATATGTACATGAACTGGTAATATTACTAGTTTACTTTTTACATTTGCAGCTTACATCTCTTACTAATCCATCTAAAACTATTCATAGCCAATTCCCTTTAGCAACACCAAGGAAACAAATGTGGAGTTTCTAGGTGAAGTCATTCTGTATATATCATTAAAAAAAAAAAGAAAAGAAAAGAAACGAAAAGAAAAGAAACAGCACACAGCCATAAAACTCATGGGCACATTTTCAAACCACCATAAATGTCAAAGTTCCTTTTCCAAATGTTACCAATCTTGCCCAGAGATAAAATGCTGTGTGCAAAGTTCCAGGAAGATACGTTTATTTTTTGAAGAAGTTGGTGTGGGGGCTAATTTTTTTTTTTTTTTTTTTTTTTTTTTAAAAAAGAGAGAGAGAGAGAGAAAAAAAATGGGAAGCTAGCGTCAATCTTACCAATGAAGCGCTAACTCTGCTCCATAGTAAATTCTGCTGTAAATTCATGGTAAATTCATGACGTACCACAGACTGCATGAACCCTCCTTCACACTGGGTAAGTCAACTTTCACTCAGGATCATGATACTCTAAAATAGTAAAAATTTAAGATCCTCATCAATCCCATGGTGGAAAAATAATTATTATTTTTATAATTAATTATCCGTTCTTGGGTATCTTGAAATGATGTCCTCTGCAGAGGGTCACAAACCCATCATGTGGTGGAGTACCACATCTACACTTTGGAACCAAAAGAAGTGTAAAGATCCATGTAGGCAGGCAGCTTTTTATTAGGCTCAAGCAATTCTTTCTAAAACTGTTGTAACACTATGCTTGCTAAATTATCTTCCTCTCTTCATTTTCAGAGTAGTAGCTTAGCTGTGAAAAGAAAATACTCATTTTTGCAGGTTCATCATTCAAAGCGATGCAAATGTGCTGAGCTGAATTTTTTTAAGCACTATAGAGGAAATCAAAAACAACACTAGTGAATAGCAGCTACTGTCAGCCCCTTAACTGTACAACGTTCAAATGTTTCAGAGACCCAAAGTGCAAAAAGTTATGTATACTTTCAAATTCAGCTACACAAGCCATCATAATCAAATAACAGAATCCAGGATTTTTGCCTTCTTCCATGATTTCTGCATTTTGGTCAATTTTATCATGATTTCCTCCCTTTTCCACATCCGCTGATCACTTTTTGACGGGGCTCAACAGCAGTGAGGATCATCAAGTTGAAATCTCAGTGTGATAATGAGTTGGAAGCAGGTTCAGTAGCTGGAACTGGTAGAGCAAAAGAGTTGGGATAATACCTAGCAGGGTTGTAGTATCAGTTTCCATCATCATTACAGTTCTCTCAAACTTTCACACCCTGCCAACCAAAACAAAAACATACTCACAAATGTTTGCCTTCTAAAGAAATTTTAAATGGACAGCAAAGAGATATTTCTGAATATATGTGAAAGTCAGTTTATTAGGATTCTAATTAAATGTCTTTTACTAAGATAAAAAATATGCGCAGTTATGAACTTGTGTAATCTTAATTCTAAAATGATATTTTATACGGATATTGAAGACAGCTAGTGCTTCAGTAGCTCAAAGGCAAATCAAATATTGTGTAGGGTCCAATGTAATTTTTCTTGCTCTAAAATTTGTTTCGTTTACATACAAGTTAAAAAGTTTTATGTTCTCCTTAAAAATCTAATCCACAGAACAGCACAATTTCTCTGATGTCAAGTCTGAGAAAATGGAGCCAAGTACAATTATCTATCCCAGAGAAAAAGTTAGTTTTCCATGCAGTTGTAGTAACTCAATACAACATACAAATATCATTTCTGGACAATAACTCTTGCTCTTCTGAATTGTATTCCATTATAATTTACCAAGAATTTAGTGGTGGGGAAACTCTTGTAATTCAAGTGGCTACTGTTTTGTTGTCCCTACAGAATCATTTCTTATAAAACACAAAAATCTTTGAATATTCTGCTCATTTAAAAACCAGGACATTCACAAAAATTTCAATAGGAGAGGTTTTGGATTTTTTAAAAAGCTTTAAAATCTGTTATACACGTAAGCTTCACATATTCTACAGGGAAACCACAGAGCCTCTAAAATTAGCCATTAACAGGAGAAAAAAGGATTCTTTATCTCTACAATAAAAAGTGACAGTATTGCAATCTCTTGGTTAACTATTTCAAAAGATATTTGAGTGGGTTTCTTTTGTCATTGGTTTGCTTGTTCAACAAAATTTAAAAAAAAAAAAAAAAGAAAATTACAGAGAGGTTGTCTTTTTAACCAGCTGGCTTGGAATCCACATTCTGGGATCCAGTGAGCATTTCACTTGGTTTGTTTGTTTTGGGTTTGTTTTTTTTTTAAACTTGGATTAATTTTTCCCTGTTAATGTTGATTCCTGTTTCAAAGTGGAGAAGAGCAAAACACAGTATGGAACTTTTAGAGTGCCACAGCAGGGTCGATATAGACACTTAGTGAATGGCAGACTGGTATAGATAGATTTATGTCCCATCTTGTTGCAAACTAGGTGTTTACGTAACTGAGAAAACGCTGCACGCAGAAGTGGTTGCTTACTAATTTAGCTGAGGTTTTCTATTATTTTGATAGGTGAAAGAGCTATTTTATTACCTCCATCCTCATGAAACCTAATTTACAGGCTCTCAAGACTCTTTTTACTCTAACCATATTCCCAAAGAGAACCGTCCTCTCTCCCCTACAGAAATGATTGACTGCACTGTTAATGTACTCACTTCCAGCGAAATGATTGAAAATGCTTTCCTTGGTAGAAAAACATTAGGAAAAAACAGTTTTCACAATAACTCCCTATTCACCTTCAATAAACTTAAGAGTGATTTGTAATGTTGCCAATTGCTGTTCTTTCATTATACTAAGACCATAACTAGTCGGGGAAGGGAGACAGAGCACTGCAGTCAGAATTCAAGAATCACACTCAACTCAATTAGTGCTGTCCAGAGGGCATATGGTACCACTCACTTTCTAAAAAAATTAAGACAAGCAAGTTTTTTCCTGTAGTAAATTTAATTTCAGTGAAAGGCACTGAACTGATGGCCAAAGAAACTTCTCCCTTTGTGTTTTCCATAGACCAGCTCCAGCAGCAGCAGCACAAGCTCCCCCTTCTCCCATTGCCTTGAGACCGACTCACAGCTTTGGTGAGACTTGAGGGTTTAGAAAGGTTGTTCCGTTTCCATGTAGTTATGTAATCTTTGATCTTTACTGAGACGGTTGACAGAGGTGATGCTTTAATACTAATGACAATAGTGGTTTTCATTATGTGGGCACTTTTTGACCCAAGGACCTCTTGGTGCAAACTGGCAGAAGGCACAGGCAGTGAATAGAGCTTTACAGGGATACCACAGGTCAGATACATGTAGAATAACTCACTAAAAGGTGGCATCTGAGGTCTCTACCAAGAGCCAGTAGCTCAATGGTCATCATAATCATTACAAAATGTATGTACAGATAACATTTAAGGAGTTGTGTGTCTACACTGAAAATCATGTTCTTAAGGCAGGTAATCAGGAGCCAATATGTCTCAGGCAGGTTCTTTTCAGGCAGGGGTAATAGAC
The DNA here is from genome assembly GCF_026122565.2 of Emydura macquarii macquarii. NCBI lineage: Eukaryota > Metazoa > Chordata > Testudines > Chelidae > Emydura > Emydura macquarii. The sequence continues at coordinate 16,514,346 of NW_027132773.1, forward strand.
ATTTATCTCCCTGTCTGGTCATTGTGTGTCTCACAATGTAGGCTCCTGAACCAGATCCTGATTACAAGACTGCGAAATATACATGAAAGGAGTGTGCAGAAACAAACAACCACCAGGAAGGCATCCTCTCTATGAATAAAGACAATCGATTGTTCTGATATATCTGAGGATGCAAAGAGACACCCTGCATCTTTCACAAAGGTGGCAAGCTTACAGTAGAACTTATCTCATGAATAGAAGTTCATAGGCCAAACCTGGCTGTAAAAAGCTGGAAAGACATTGGGTGATACCTGCTCTATAAGGATAAAAGTATATAGTTAAGTAAGTCCAGGTTCTAGAATGCATCTTATGATTTTATTTTATATGTAACCCTTTGTTTCCAATGTGTCTATTTGCTATCACCTGAGCCTCTATGCTTGGTTAAATAAATATATAATTGATTTCATTATAAACATATCTAAGTGCTATGTGTCAAGCAGGGCAGTGATCTGAGGTGAAACTGGTAAACTGGGATGTTCTGCTTCTCTGGAACCAGCGAATCTGTGAATAATGCAAGTATCCAATGGACCAAGGGGCTGGACACTCCAGGGAGACGTTCAGCAGGCTTGAGTGTTCGAGCATGTCTGTTGCTAACAAGTAGAGAGAGAGCAAGGCCTAGAGGGCAATGCTTTTGTTCCCTGTGTCTGATGGAATCGATCCACAGCAGGCTCAGACATGGCTTCTACATGCTAAAGGCAGGTGGTAGCAAGGTGCCTAACAACCCTGGGTACACCCAAAGAAGCATTCCACCCATGCACAATAGAAGCTGGACAGATATCACACACTAACTCAGCAACAGCCCTCAGACATTAAGATTTTAGGCTGCTACTGGCCTAGGCTGGATTTGAACCAAAGATCAAGCAGTGAATAGCTCTCTCTCCTTATTACTTTCCCCCAAGCCATACTCCCCCCAGGCACACCCTTACAGAGGCAAAGACTGTACTGTTAAACTGGAAAGTGAACCAAAAACCAAAAAGTCGTCATCTGCATACGTCATGCAATGAAGACAATGTTAATTTGTAGCGTTATTGCTTTAGCAGGCAGGCAATTAATCAAAATCTGATATCTGACTTGTGTACTGTGAATGGTCACATTATTTATCAGATACAATTTCTCCAAAGTGTGTTAGATAAACAGCAGCAAGTCAGTTTGAGGCCTTTTAACATCCCTCAACATGTGGCCCTCAGATACTAATCATCCCCTCCACAGGCAGAGGGAATGAAAAGCCACGAAATCCAAGAGGAAGTGAGGGGCATGACGGTGGGAGTGCCATCTCTACAGCACTATAAGCCTTTTCTCCCAAGCACAGGGATTGGCTTCTCCATGCAGGAGGGAATGACCAGATGTGGGAAGATAATCAACTACTCTAAAATATCTACTCTCTCCCAAACCTACATGGCTTTAGTAAGAAAGTTAGCACTGACCCGATCGGCATTATCTTACCCGCTTCTCCCTGTCTCTACTATGGGAATTCCCCAAGGAAGAGCTGAGGGGACAGCAGGCAACAGAAAGGCCAAGCCTTTGTGAACTGGTCTGGCTTCCATGGTCTACAGGCAAGCAAAATCTGTCCCTCAAAAAAAGGATGTGAACAAAAAGCAAACTGAGGGTATTGTCCCCTATACAGAAATAACCTGTGGGCAACAAGGCCCTGAGAGGGGAGGAGGTTGGGAATTATAGTTCCAGACAGGACTGCCAGTAGAATGCACAAAGGACATGGGAAACACAGTCAAATTCATATGGGTTTAAGAGTTCAGATCAGGTGCTGGTCATCATTCTTTTTTTAATGCATCTGGAATAGTCTCTCTACTGGACTAGCATGAGTGTAGTTTTCCTTAGTTCACATTTTTTTATATACTGAATAGGTTAATCCCTGTTCGGATTTTTGTAAACTTCTCAAAAAGATGTTGAATAAGAAGTCTAAAAAAGAAGTTGTGTCATTAAAGCAGAAACTGTTCCCTACAGAAACAGCTAGACATGTCTTACTTGCCCTATGATTGCAGTGTAAAATTTGTTTTCTATGTGGCAAGAGAAACAAAAGGATACTATATACTTTGCCATCATGAGTCATGGCATTTATTTTTAACCAACAAATCAACAAAGAAATCTTGACTTCCCCTTGCTTATAGAGAAAGACTAAAGATGAACCCATGCATCTGTTGGGTTTTTTTATTTGTTTTAAGAGAAAGGACAAGTTACAAGCACTAAGCACATTGATATTTCACAATAAATACCATACATTTCCACTTTTCCACAAGGGTTTTGGGCCAGCTTCCATTGTAAATCACGGAACAACCATGAGACTTAAGGATGGTCTAGACGAACGCTGTGGTCTAGCTACAGCACAATATACTGCAGAAAAATAGGGGTTATTCTAAGCTCAGTTCCTAGATCTTTGGCCAAGAAGGTCTGGAAATGCTGTTGAAGGAATGTATTTAGACAAGGAGACCAAGGGAGTTAGAGAAGGGAGTGTCTCATTGCAATCTAGCAATTTTTTGCCAGATAATAAGTCTACTGACAGGCTCCAGGAGGGCTGCCACAAGTCATCCATAACAGATAGGGCATGGGGTAATTACAAGGTTAGTAGAGGAAGAGTTAAAAGTAGGTAGACAGATCAATCATCCCTGCTCAGAAGAGCCCCTTCCCAGAGCTATGGAGTTATTAGGGGCAATAATAATGCCAAGCAAGTTTCATCTTGTGAGAAGACTAACTTCTGAGTATTGAAGGTCTTCTCATATCTAATGCATACTCAGCAAAAATCAGATTTAATTAGAAAGCAACGGGAAAAAAAACTATGGACTCCATCTGCCATGTTCAAAAGACCAGGACAGCTCATTTAAAAGTGCTCAAACTCAGGATATGCCAATGAAATGTGGACAGCTGAAAGGTGTTGGGAGTAGAAAACCTATGCTGGCTTTACTTTGACTTGACTCTGTCCAATTTATCTGCATTGTTCCTTTGAACTCTTACTATTGCTGACAGGCTATCAGACCACATAACTTTCTTATTCTGCATTAAAAGTAAATATAAAACATTTCCACATCATTAAAATTAAAATTAATTAAAATTAAATTAGTTGAATTAATTTAATAAATAATTATAATGTGATTATAATTAATATATACTTATTGTATAATAATTTATAAAAAGTATATAATTATTATACAGGTTTATCATTAATATTAATTAAATTTAATTTTAATTAGATTCACAAGTTTTAATTTTCAAGTTACTTGTCAGCTTCCTATGTTCTAAGCCACAGTCCCATTACAGTAAAACCTGTTTTAGAAACTGACAAAAATCAGTTGCTAAGTTAGTGTTCAAAAGGAGAGCTAGGACACGGTTGTGCTCAGCACATGTGGAGACACTTTCTTAAGATAGAAAGACTGCCTACTAACCCTCATCTGTAGTGTAAGTTTCATTCCATTTATAGGAGACAGCAGCTTACTGCTTGTACATGCTCAAAAAGTGATCTTCTCAAATGTCCTTAACTGAACTGCTTAAGGCAGAGACAGTACCTGAATAGTGTATTCACCAAGAAATAACCCAGAGTGCTGCAAAAAGATGCACTCAGTAGGCAGCACTCATTCCAATGAGTCACTGCTGCCACAGAATGCATGGGGCACTGTTTTTCCTTTTAGATAAGATGTAAAATTAAGACCCTGGGCACTTTTGGTCACTAAAGATTCTCTAGAATGTCTTTTTGTTTCCACCCCACAAGAGTAGGCATGTTAGCGTTGGTGTACCAACTAAACTCTTGCTGCATAAATACATTCTGCCTACTTACTTTTCCCTATAGTCAGACTAATAAGCTATTCTGAATTTCCTGAACCATCCTACCATATGGTGCAGAAGCAAGCTGTGCAAAAGCTTCTATATTCCACCCAAGAGTTGGTTGTATGTCAATAATGGGTGGTAGATACCCACTATTGTACTTTGTACAGTGTTTTGGGATGTTTGCATGAAAAACAACATACATTAAATTATTTAAAACCTTTTATGCATAATCAAATTCCTGATATTTTGTAGGAGAACAGAAAACATGCATATGAACATCCCAGTGGCTCTCTGTAATTAAAAGCCTATTTAGTACATTTAACATTAGTGAGAATTTTTGGTGAAAGTGTTAGTTGGCCAGCAATGGGTTCAATGAATTTGCTTTGCTCCTTCACCACTGCAAGACTCAAACCACACGATCTTGCCTTATCAACCTCATTCTACCCATTCACTACTTTTATTGATGAATCCGGACCTTTCAGCATCCTGGATATTGGATCTTTACAAGCTGGTCTTTACAAGCTGCTAAGCTACTACTAGATCCCAATCATTATGCAGAGCTATGAGATTACTCAAGAGAGGACAAGTAGCAATACATACTCATTCAAACTGAAATTCTTGTAAGGAAAATCCCATAGGTTTGCTAGTGTTCTGAAGTTTAGCTCTATTTTTATTAAGCAAAAGAACAGGAAAAAAAACTAATCTTTGTTTAGGAGGGCGAAAAAACATACAAATAAAGATGTAGGCCCAAATTTAACCTCTCTGTGACCCTTTGACAATTCTGATAAAAATGAATTAAACATTGCAGTTATAGATTTTAGTCCAGGGCTTGAAGATTCCACTCATCTACTCACCAGCGGCAAGTAGGAACCTTTCCCTGATGAGTCAGGGGGCCTGCACCATCAGTTTCTGAAGAATGTAAGCTTTCTTTATAAAAAAAAAAAGTTTCTAGCCCTCAGGTGTTAAAGAAAGCTCTGAACATGACTTAATTCAAACAAACAGTTTTCTTGAGTCTGCAGACAGACCAAACTAGGGGCTGTCTGTTGCTCATGGTTAGCCTAAGTAGCAGCAGCAGCAAAACTGAAACCAGTCGCATCACTTTTTCTGCTGAGAGGTATGCACAACAGCAGAGGTCAACACTCTTCACTGAGATTAAGCATCCTAATAAACAAAGGTTGGCAGGGACAGTGGAGAAGCAGAGCTTCTTGCTATATCTCATAGCAGGCTTCAGTCTCTGGAGTTTCAAAGAGAGAACTGTTTCTCCTTTTCCACAGCCAGAAGAGGGGATTGCAAATTTAACAAATAATTTGTAGCTAGATTGTGAAACAAAAAAAATTAACCCTTCAAGCACAGTTCATGGAGAACATCTTAGGGGAAAAAAATCACAGTAAATGGTTGCGGGGCTGCACTTCTCATCATTACCCTGCCTCTGGACTTAACTGATGAATTCCCTTCACTTATATCAGCCTCAGACTAATAGGTTTAATCATTTATGCTGTTAAGTGTCTAGCACTTTTGTCATGATCTGATTTAGCCTCTGTACAAAACTAAAGTATACTCATTGGATTCTGAACAATAATGAGAATTTTTAATAGATCATGAAACTGCTAGGCCTTCAAAGATCTATTTATTTCTACTTTGAAATCGGCACTTATGCTTTATTGAAGATTTACAAGGGATAGATAACAGAAAATAACTCAAATTTTTCATTTTTCCACATCTTAAACATTGCTTGTCCAATGAATTGAAATAAATTTTAAAATGATTATTTTCATAACAAGTGCATAGGCAGTCTTAATTACACACCTGATTAGAATTGGGTAATTTGTCTAACTTTTTCTTTTATATATTTTTTTAAATATAAAACAAATCTATAAAGAAGTTCATGCCACAAGGTTATGAAATTCAATAAAGTGTGCTATATCTCCAGTTACTTCAGTAATTAGAAATGACTAGTCTCCTGAGACACTAACAATTATGCTAAAAATATCTTACTATGTATTCATTTGAGAAAAACTACAGGAAGTCTGTCTGGTCAGCTACCATACCTTCCCTTATTTAGGTGGGGAGGGGTAGGGCAGTCCATTTGTTCAACACAGCTGAATATCTAGAACTATATCTGGCCCAGTAAGAGAGGAATTTTGTTAGCTTTAGAAGTCTTCTGTTGTTCCAGGAGGAAGAAAGGATACTACAGAGTGATGACATTTTGGCTCTTGTTACAATGATTAATTATTTTCATTTTTTTCTGATTGGGGAAATAAGTGCAGCTAGTAAATGGACTCTGATCAGTCTTGCACAGTCCAGTGACACACGTCATAAGTAGGAGATCAACAGTTCTTCTGTTAATTGTTTTATGATTTTTACTCTATTTTTGCCCAGGAAGTTTTACAAATTTGAAAATAAAGAAAAGAAAAGACATTGTATGAAATAACTGAAGAATGTTTAAAGTTTCTAACATCACTAATAGTGAATATTGTGTTTTCCCTCATTTATTAATCTTATAAATAGAAGTTCAGTGAATTAAATGCAATGCATAACATGTCCATGAATTTCAGGTTTCTGCTACACTATCAAACTCAGTACTTACTGTTTCATTTTCTGCTATAAATACAAAGATAAATCCACTGTAATTTACACAAATAAAATAAATGGAACAATTTTAATTTCCAGTTAGCAAAGAGGATTGCAAGTCAAACTTTTAACCTCTCAGTGATAGCAGAAGTACCCTTTGTTGACACCCATTTTTAGCAATGGATGCAGTTGGCCCTGGCTGGCTACAAAAGTAGGCAAGAACGAGGCATGAGCAGCACCATTTCAGAAATCATGGGTAAACCTGGTTGAGGTGCATCATGGTTACCAGAAAACAGGTACATTCCTCTTTCAAGGTAGGGTCCTTGAAAGAAAAATGCTGATTGTTAATCAGCATTATTTCTTATAACAGTCACCCTTATCACCTGCAAAAATGAATATTTACAATTTACATACCATCTGTGGACAATTTAGTTTAATGGGATGAATTGGAGAGCAGGTTATTGCTCATAAAAATCAAAGTTAACTTTAGGAACTCTACAGATTGACAGTATAAAAGGGAAGTTACAAAAATGCAAAAATAGGAAGTTGTTAGAATGAGGAATTCATATCATAGTCTTTATAGAGTATCCAACTCACATTTAAAAAAAGCTCTGATTCTTCTTTTTATTAAACTGGTATGTGTAGTTAGCCATTAAAACAAACAATAGTTTAATACAATAAAACAACTATTCAACAAACGGCATAGTCTATATCACATGTTACAAGAGAGACCAGTTGTTTTTCATTACTGCTTGTATAATACAATGCAGTTTCTGTTGTGTTCTGAAGGGAGTCTTGGTTGAGATAGTTGTCTTTCATATAACTCATGTAAAGATATTGATTAGTTTATACTGAGTACTATGGCCTCTTCTTTGATAAAGACTTGTTTTCCCTGGAGAAACAGTGTCTCGTATATTCTCAGCTCATTATTCCACTGAGGTGGTAGGGGTTAACATAAGGCTTTACAGAATTCCTTTTTTCTGTGTGTGCAAGGCTAACCTATGTTTGAGTAAAAGAAGTTTGATAAATTTTATCCCTACCAACAGCTACACCAAACCTACCGTAGTGACTTGTGTTACTATGGCTAGAATTTTTACAGAGTTCCAATTACTTAAATTTTTGGACAGCCCTGTAGGAGCTGTTTCTGGGTTTATACCTTCAGAAGATGGGGCTCAGCTCCAGTTGATAGTTTACATGAGGTTGTGTGAGTTCAATGGACACTATTAAAAAAAAATGCATCTTTCCTATTTTCTGTTTCCCAGTACATACACCAACCCCATATTTAAAGGGAAAGCTGCTCACGCTGAATACTTGCTTCTTTCTCTCTATTGTTTTCAGCGTTTAATGGAACACTACAATTACTAGCTCAAAAAGATAAAAAACATCAAACACAGGCAACCCACAACAGCATCATCAAAATAATGCACCTGAAATGGCACTCGAGTCCATTTCTCATAAACCCTTTTCTCCTCTGCTGGGGAAAAGGATGGGAACAGGCAAGCTTATCACTTACGCATTAACTTTCATGAGGTCAACCACTTAAACCCCCGAACACTGAAAGGACACAGACACTCAATCTAGGGATTTTTTTTAAAGGGAATTAGAAATAAGTTCAAGTATCACACCTTCCTCCATGTCCTCCTGCCCATTCTTATGATTTTAAAATCACATTCCCCTACCTACTGTTTGGTTTTTTCACATAGAAACAATAAGAGAAACATAACAACTCAATGTATACATGAGAGCACAAAGTAAACAGATATTCCCCTTCTACTCACTTAACAAGTAACAATCTTAGCTGTTAAACAAAAAGCAGGAAACAATTTTCAGACAGAAGTCTGATCATTAAAGTTGACTGTGCTCCTCAATAACTGGAACAAAAAGAGCAACATCCATTCAGCCTCAGCAGCTATTTTTCCTGACCCTGTCCAGGTGGTTTGTACTAGAGTTCAAATGCATAGTTCTGCCTCTATTTTCATAGCCGCAGTGATCACTTCCACTGCATGAATTTCATTTTATGTGGCCCCGTTTTCCCATCAAGAAAAAAGTTACAAATTACAGGATCTTTGAGTACCTTTCCTTGTCCCTCATACTAGCCACTTAAGAGAGTGTAATATTTGCAGCTCCCATATCCTTGGACAGTATCCTCTGGAACACCTGGAAGTAGGATCAACATGGTCTTCAAATGAAGAGTTACAGGTGGCCAAGACCCTAGAAAAATCAGGTCCCCATCTTCTCCTTCATTTGGAGAACCGTGAACATATATTATTACGGAGAAATCCTATTTTCATGGCACTACAACTAGTTTATCACCTTCAATCTTTTTCACTTAGAGATCTGAAACAGTATCCAGCCTGACATCCAAAAATCCAACACTGTGTCACCCGTGTGTCTCCCGTTGAAGCTTTCATTCCCCATACACCAGCCAGCTGTCTTTCCATTGTTGATTGTGCTTAGTTCCTGCCAGCATCTATGTTTCCCAATGTTTCACTAGGAAAGAGACTATAGGCAAAGATGCTTCCAAGCTGCTTATGTGATCCAGGGGATAGAACAGCTTTCAAAGCAAGGGATCTCGTGTGATAAAACTAGGGACTGAGTTGTATGGCTTTTATGTGGTTAATACTGATGTTGTCACCAACACGGGAAACCAAAAGACAAGTCTAGAAGGAGAATAATTTCCCCAGAACGTGAAGATTTTTTATAACTGAGGCAGAAATCACCTCAAGGTGCTTGTCCATAGTTCTCAAGAAGGCCAGCCCCACCAAAGTGAGGAACAGCATACAGATAGAATGCTTTATTTCAAAAAATAAATAAATACATTTCCAGTGATGCAGTCATGTGCAAAAATAACTCATGTTAGCAGTCACAAGAAAACACAAGAGGAACCCCCAGACCAACAGAAAGTGAAACAAGACCCCTCCCAATTCAACCCTTCTCCACAGAAGAAGCCTGAGTAAACAGATAGGCCTGTAATGAACCCAAATGAACAAAAGGGAGACCAAGAGGAAGGAAGGGAAGCAAATTCCAGAGTTGAGATCTCTCCATTGAAAATACCTTGTCCTCCACTGCATAAATCTAAGGACTGTCGTCTCAAGTGTTCCAGCTGATCTTAACTATCAGACTACCTCTTTCCAGAGTTTTCCAAACCATGAAGGGCTTTATAAACCAAAACAAACATTGAATTATAGTAGGAAATAAGTTGGAAGTCAATGCAGTAGCTGGAGAATGGGAGATACACCTTCTATGCATTAAATACCAAACAGACAGAGATACGGTGAGATCCACATCCAACAAGAGAGGTCACAACCTACTAGTCACAAAAGAAGAAATAATTGTAGCCACACCTGCTATTTGATCATCCAGAATTCAATGGGACCTAGTAACTAAAAGGTAGACACAACTTCAAGAAGGGAGTTATCATTTCTGCCATGTCCTTGGGTATTTAACCTAGCATTACCCTCACCCATATTTAGATTAAGCTTTAACCAACTAGTTTCCATCCAAACCCAGGCACTGGAAAGCTCAGCGGTGGCATCAACAAGATGCCATGAAACAGACAGAGCTTAGTGTCATCAATGTACTTTTGGCACTGCAGCCAAAACATTCTCATGATCTCCCCTAGTAGCTTCACAAGTAGAGTCAACAGAAAAGAAAACAGAAGTGAACTCTGAAACACCTCACACGAGAGGCTTCAAGGCTGATGACCTATCATCCAATGCTATTCTATGGGTTGTTTTAAGGAAAAAAGGATGGAGGCTTGCTATAAACAGGGTGGGACGAGTGGGGCAGCTGCCCAGAGCGCAAAGCTGTGGGGTCGGAAAAATGACAGAAAAACGGTAGGGGAAGCAAATGTGCTTGTTCACCCCAGGCACTAAAATGCCTAGCTACAGCTCTGGATGGAGGCAATCAAGTACAACTTCCTCTATTTATGACAGGGCATTAGACATGTCACAGACTCTTTACAGTCAACAGCAGGGCTGGATTAAGGCAGAGGCAACCTAGACACATGCAAAGGGCCCAACTTGTATCAGGGGCCCAACTTGACCTCCAGCTGGTCTGATTCAAGTACTGCTGCAGGAGCTGGCCCAACAGCAGTGGCAATGAGTAGCAGCGCTGGCTGCCTCACTGTACATGCAGGTTTGGCCCACCAGCCATGTCATGACCAGGAGTGGCAGGTCCAGAATGGAATGAATGGCTTTGTGACCCCCGTGCACCAGGTTGTAGTGCCACTCATTCAATTTTGGCCCCATTGCCCCTGTCATGATAGAAGGTGGGTAGGGCCAAACCTGCGCAGGCAGTGGGGTTGGGCGGGGGAGGGCAGTGCTTTTCCTCCTCGTCTCTGCTGTGAGGCCAGCTCCTGCACTACTATCTCAGCCAGAGCTTTGCTGCCATCATCCAGACATTGAACAGGGAGCTGCAATGAGTGCCAGCTTGAGGGAGCTGGTCGGGAGAGGGGAGCCAAGGTTTACCTAATGCCCAGTGATCTGTTAATCTGTCTCCAATCAACAGTACCAAAGCTAAGCCATTTCAGAATCAGCACATGTACGTGCGGTGAGATTTTCCAAAAGGTGACTATGATATTTAGCAACACAACTTCTACCATTTCAATGGGAATTGCGCAGCTAAAACTCCTAGCCAGCTTTGAAAATCTCAACCCTGAACTTTGTCCTTCAGCAAAAGAATATTGTGGGTTAAATATGTGTAGAGCTGAAAAGTTCATTTAAGCTTGGATCGTTTAAAAAAAAAAAAAAAAATCCTGATGGGGCCAACAAATGAAGTGACATTAGTGAGATGAAAATATTTTTTAAATATAAACTATTCAGTTATGAACATAGCTGAAATCTGAGGTACTACCTGGATATAAGAATGAGGAATTCTGGTCCTGGGTTTTATTCAGACACTGCCTTTGCTGTGTTAATTCTTTCGTGCTCTACTGAATGGTAATTCAGTTCTCAGCTTTGCCATGGACATGCTATGTGACTTTCAACAAGTCACTTAACCCCTTCAGTTTCTCTCTCTATAAAATGGAGACATTTACCCTTTGCTCACTTTGTGAAGCACTGGAATTTATGGCTCAACAGCACAATATAAATGCCAAGTACTATTCTGGACTGATGTTATCTGTATGAGTTAAACAAGTGCATCTTGCTATGCTGAATGACTGAAATGTCTGGATGAGAATGCTATTTGTAAATTGTACACGGTGTTCAACTTCTTAATTTTTCTCCAACTCTCTCTCCCCCTCACTCACACACACACACACACACACACGCACGCCCCATAACTGCCCAGGCTAACATAAGTATTCAGTAACTAAATCAATATAAAATGACCACATGCTAGAAAACGTAAGTGTTTTCTCAGATACAGGATGTATCAAACTAAAATATTGACAGATCTAGTATTGTGCAGTATGTGGAATTATTTTTTGGAGGCAGAGAGAGTAAATCTATTATTTTAGTTGTACTACTCATTTAACAATCAGCTGAACTCTCTTTTCCCTCATTAAGCAGTACATACAGAATAAGTAGTGCAATTTCTTTATTACAATTACATAGCTCAGGTTTGCATCAACTAGTAAGAATTGACTTTGAAAGAGATGCCTACTCACTGATCTATTGTGTGAGAAGTATCTACAGCTATATAGTCTTGATTAAACCATTTCTAGAGCAGATTATACAATGCAGCTCCTAAAAGTCCTACTGGATCCAACTTCATTTGTGATCTGTGTAAGATGTTTACCAGCTGCATCTACCACTTTCAGATATACTCACAAAAATTCTAAAGTTGCACCTCTCCTACCCTCACTTCAGACTCCCCTATGCTAGGCTTTAAATGTTATTTGTAACTGGACAACATTCTTTTATTTAGTATCATTATCAGTTCAGTTATTTTATTTAGTATTGTTATAAGTCTGACACAGCAGCATGAGAAAACAGAAAAGCATTTCCTTCCCTAAACATTTGGTTACAAAGAAAGAAAGAAAACTGCTTCTGGAATGAAAAATATCTTGCCGTATATCTTCATCAATAACATCCTTGAGGATAACTTATTGCAGATTTGATATGAAGGCAAACTGGGAATAACCCTTAAGAAAATGTCCAACTCAGGGCAGCAGATTGAGATTTTCTGCAAGTTTATAGTTAGTAAACCTTGGTGCAAAGGTTCTGTCATTCATAACTGACCTTCTCCTCACCAAGTCAGTATGCAATCTCCATTATTAGTTGAACAGAGTAAAGCAATCTGGTCAATCAAAAAGATTCTCTGCAGCTAGCTGACAGTAGTTTCACAAACACATAGAAGAGGGGGAAGACTGTTACTCATGTATGAAATACTCCTCATAGTGAGAGTCAGTCAGCTATCTGAGCAGCAGCCACCTGGTTACCAGCAGTCCCTCAATGCAAGGAGGTGGCTGTTGCTTGGTTATTCATCCATTTTGGCATGCCACAGTAGAAGCATGGATCACACAGCATGTGCTGCAAAATTCAGATTGAAAATGCAGATGAGGTTTGACGTTGATGTGCGCCCTGCGCACTCATACAAAGGATACATATGCTTGGTACAACTAATCAGGATTCCCTGTGGGATTTTATAATGTATCCATATTACCAGGGCAGTTTAACACACCAGAGACACGTAGAATAACTGTTCAGAAACATACCATTGACTGTGATCGGAAGAGGAATAGTTTAAACAAGTCTTTGAGGTAGCATATTAGTTTTTGAATATATAAAATCATCTTTCTAAGAAGTTTCAGGAAATACACATAGGAGGATATGATACTATTTTATCACATCATCACTTTGTGTTGCAACTGCAGTTTAAGTACAAAAATTTGTCTCAAAGTGCTATGCTTGAAAGGATAATGGTTATATAACATATATTATCAAATACTGTTCCCAAAGTAAGTGAAATGGTTTTTGGGTTAATATTTCAGCAGTTTGTAATGATGTTACACAAAGAGTGATGCTGCCACTGGATGACGGGTATTTTGGATGGTCTTTTTGGAGGCAAGTGCAAAAAAACCCACATAGAACTGGTTATTATATATAAGCAACAAAGGAAGCTTGAAGGTCTTTATATTTGTCCCTGAGTAATCCAAAGGGTGGGGGGAGAACTCTTAAATTAAAAAGGTTCCTGCAAACACTGGCATTCACAACTAGATGCTTTTGATGACAGAGAACAATTCATGGCTAAATAATCAAGCAAGATTTACCAGCACAGAAAAATTTAACCAAAGGATACTATTCAATTGTTCAGCAAGCACAGGCTAATTATCCAAATAATGGGGGGATTGATTTTGTTTTGTGTTTTATTGGTGGGGGGAGCAGGCAAAAAACAGATTACTAATTGTCATTTTTTCAGGTTGCAAATAACAAAAAAGGAAGCTATGTTTCAGCTGTGCAATATTCTCCTTCATTCAACAACCAAAATAAAAAAAAATGAGAGGAGTGCTGCAGCTTGAAATACTTGACTGGTAATATCCTGCATGCCATTCCAGGAAATCCCAGAGTGAATTTTAAGCCTCTGCCCATCCTCATAAAGAAAGCGGACGGGAGGACTAATCGATATCTAGCAACCCAGCTGTGACCTGGCACATAAAGAAGTCAAAAAAATAAATCCCATTGATGATCTCTATAATTTAACATTTGGAAGACAGCAACATCTGGGATCAACTCCAAATGGGACATAGTCACACTGAATGAGTCTTGGCTCCTGTACTAATTGTTAAACAGAGCGAGATTACACAGACACAGACACACACACAAAGACAGTCTTTACATTCCTCATGGATTTTCCATAACATACTCTAGTCAATGTACAAATATATCCTGAATATATAGACAGCTTCTTGCAGTGCCAATGATCTGCAAAGCAATTCAGCTACATGTGTGTCAAATGGCAGCTATTGTCCGGGACGACTCACCAAAGCCGATCAAGTATTAGTGGTTTTAATAGATGGTGTCAAAAATGACAATGAGTCTCTTTAATCACTTCATAAGTCAGTTTAATGGGCTCTAGAGTCCTGCCCTCAGGCGGAGCTGAACAAATAATAACCAAGTGAAAATGATTTCCACAAATGTCACTTTGTTTTGTTTTTACACACACAAAAAACCACACACACACACACACAAAAACCCCAGACCTCACACACCATATGAAATTAAGATAGATTTTTTTCTACATTTATACACTAAGAATTGTTTATGTAAAAAGTGTTATAGATACAAGAATAGGTTATTTCCTTATCAAATTGCTAGGGTTTTTTAATTGTTGTATTATTCTCAGGGCTGTTTATATGCCTGGCAAGAAATCTTAGCCCTTCTAAAAAGTATCAGAGGGATCAGGCAGAATTCAATAGGGTGAAAAGGAAAATATGAGTTTTAAATATGCAAGTAAGAGTAGTGGGCAGAGAGAAAACAGGGAAGGGTCCCATATTGTTACTGAGGCCGGGGAAGAGAAGAGATGTGAAAACCCAGATCCATCAGTCAACATCTAACGTCCTTTGTTGTTCACCTTTTGAATAGGAAGATGCTACGCTGTCTCTCCTCTTCACGCACAGGACCTTTAAACTTCCAATGCTGAAATACACATTTCCCTGCCTCTGTGTCACCCAAAGCTTTACAAACTCCATTTCACAGCCAAACAAAACCTTAGCATAGAAAGTAGGTTACTGTTCTGATTACACACCACACACATACACATACACACACAAACAGAAAGACATACAACTGCGAACTGGTGCCTGACTCGAAAGATGGCAGTAGCTTAAACCGACCGTGCATGTTAAGCGGAATACCCATTTTACACAATTGTGGGGCTTCTCTCCCGCTCCCCGCCCTCCGGTGCTGAGGCTAGTGGAAAGCGGGAGTCTCCCGGAGGGGCTCTTTACTCCGATACGATGTAATCGGTCCGGACTCTGCAAAGGTGATCAGGCTACAGGGAGACGAGACCGATGCTTTCCAACTGCCTTTTTTTTTTTGTTCACACGCCCCCCCTCTCCCCATTGTACATCCCTGCTGCTATTCATCGCACTAGGGGAAAGGAAAGGGGTGTGACAACAGGGATCCATTCCCCGCCACCTGACACATGAACCGACGCCCGCTCGCAAACTCCTCGGTCAGATCCCCCCACCCCGGCCCAGGGAGGTTGGGCAGGGGGGTTACATTCTCATCGCCACCCGGACCAGCCCCTCGCGGGGCACCCGTGCCAGCGGCCACCACTCACCCACGCCGTATTTCTCGTGCTCTGTAGGGATCCACATGCTCACAGCGGGGTTTTGTCCCTCGCCAAACAATGAGAGCAGCAGCGGCCAGCGAGCCCCTCTGCCCAGCACCGCTGCTGAGGCTCAGCGGGGCTGCTCAGCTCTGCTCAGCCGCGCTCCTCCGGCTCCAGCAGAGAAGTCATTGTTGTGATTGACTGAGCCCCGCTCCCCCGCTGGCCACTCACAGCGGCCGCCCCGCCTCCCCTTACCCACTGCATGCCGGGAAGCGTAGTTTTTCCGCGGAGTACAGCTGCAGAGGGCGGGGCGAGACCCAGGCCCCCCCTTCTCCTGGCGTTCGCTGCTGCCTTAGAGCGGGCGGGACTGCAGGTCCCGATGTGCTCCGCGTTTTGAAGGTGGGGCCAGCGCCCTCACGGCGCTCTCCTATTGGTTCAGGAGTCGTTCCAATGCATACGTCACTCCTGCTCCAAGCACGGCATGGCAGCTTTCTCAGGCGCTGGAAGTCCCGCCGCCGCCGCCGCGGCCGAGAGAGGGGGTGAGTACTGAGTGCGAGCTCGAGCACAGCTGGAGAGGGCGGTGCGCTTCTGAATGTCGGGACGGGACCCGACCCCCTCTCCTGGCTGTAGCGACAGCTGCTGAGTGGGACGGTGGCTTTCTTAGTGCAGAGCTACAGATCTAGCGTCCTGTCTCTTAAAGTGAGTCTAGGACGGGTGCTTCCATGGAAAGCGTGGGTGGGGGGCCCCCGTGCCAAGTTAGACCTGAGGTCTGTCCCAGTTCTTTAATAATAAACAGTGATTATACTTCATCACAATACCTTACAAGGGGCTGGGGGGAGCAAAGAATATGCGAACAGTTGCAGTCTGGCAAACCTGACCATGCTCTGTTCAGAAAACATGCCAGAGAATGGATGGTTAACTGAAAGGTACAGAAAACAAAATAGATCACGTTTCCGCTGCTACAATAGATAGCGTGCATACAAACCCTGCCAATGTTGACCTCACTAATTTTATACTGTATATTTAAGAAAACACACTGTGAAAGATAGATCCCAATAGAGTGAGAAGTCAGTAATGCCTGAGCAGGCAGCTTTTTAGCCTATGCAGTAGAACACCCTATCTTTGTCTGTCTGGCTTTTGAACTTACAGGTACCATTGACAAAATCATCCTCCACCTATTATTTTTCCACAGCATATGTGTAGCTTGCCTACATGCAAAAGCTGCATCAGGGTATATAGACTTGTAGTTAAAGCGATACACTCATCTTGTCCCCCATACACAAACCCAACTGTGGATGCAGTTATATCGGTTAAAAGGTGCATTATAGCAATATAATTATTTGTGCACAGGAAGAGGAATGAGCTATACTTCTGTAAGACCCCTTTATACTGGTATAACAACATCCACACTAGGAGTTATATCAATATAACCATAATATAAACCACACCCCTAATCAAAATAGTTATATTGGTACAAAAACAGCATGTAGACCAGGCCTAAGAAAGAGACAGACCTCTGGTAAAAGGGGAGTTAGCCTGCAGTCTCTGGTATGGAAGAGGTCTAAAGCCACTTACCACCCTGCAGAGTAAGTTTGTTCCCACAGAGACCTGACCTAGAATTTTTTTCTGTTACTGTAGGTTCTTTTTTCATTGTCAAGTCAAAATACCCAGTTTGTTCCAATGAGTTGTTTTTGTTCGGTTTGTTTTGTTTTGTTTTGAACAATGCTTTGTATTCAAGACTTTCTTTTTTCACATCTTCTTAGCAGCAAGTACACTGGAGTTTGTCTCTCTCAAATACTCATAGGTATCAGTGAAAATGGCTTCTTCTGCCCAGTATCCAAAGCCTGAGAACTGTGACAGGACCCAGCTGGACCTCTGATCTCTTTGAGTATATCACTCCCTCCCCCAGGGTCTCAGGCCTTCAGCCATCACCTTTCTTGGGGTGGAATCACACAGCTCTCAGATTGGGCTTTGGACAACAGTCACCTGCTGCTCACTGTGGTTTCCTCAGCAAATCTGATTTAGGCTCAGATCTTGCCATTCAGTTCCCTTGATGCCAGCTGCTTTTTCACCACTTTTGACACACTCCTCAAACCCTCCCCACATCCTGCCACCACTTCTCTCTCAGCACAGAATTTTGCTGATTTCTTTCAAGAGAAAATTGACAAGATGTGACATGACCTTTCCCCTCCCCTCAAATCTTCTTCCTTCATACTTTTTCTCCCTTCCCCCCATTCCCCAACTCATCTCCTCCTCCGCCACCCTGGTCACATATGCAGAAGTTTCCCAACAGTTCTCATCTTCTAACCCCTCTATTTTCCCTGTAACCCCATCTCATCTCCTGATCTCCCTTGCACCTATTCTCATCCCCTCCCTTACTCTTCATTAGCCTTTCACTCTCCTCTGACTCTTCCTCTCACAATACAAACATCCGTTAGTATCACCCATCTTAAAAGAGCCCACCCTTGACCCTACTTGCCTCTCCAGCTACCATTCCATCGTCCTTTCATCTCTAAACGTCTTGAACATTCTGTTTATAATTATTGTGTGGAGCTCCTCTTCTCCACTTTCATCCTAGAATCTCTACAATCTGGCTTCTATCCCTTGCACTCAGCTAAGACACTCGCATCAAAGTCTTTAATGACCTCTTCTTAGCCAGATCTCAGAATTAGTACTCTATCCTCTGCCTCCTTAATCTTTCAGGTGCCTTTGATACAGTCAACCACATTCCTCCTCTTGAAATCCTGTCTTCTCTTGGCTTCTGTGACTCTGTCCTTTTTAGGTTCTCCTCCTACCACTGATATTGCTCATTCAGCATGTCCTTTGGATGATCCTCAAATTCCCTCTAGCCTTCTGTGCGGGTTCCATAGAGTTCTGTTTTTGGTTCCCTTCTTCCCTGCCCCTGATCCAATCCACCCACTTATTACATTTTCAAATAAGCACCTTTATTCTATTATCCATGCTGCCCTTCACACTTGGGAGGATCTCCCCATAAACATCTGGAAAGCCACTTCATTTTTCTTTTTCAGATCTCTCCTTAAAACTCTCCTTTTCAGTGTGTGACCATGAACCTGTTGGTGTAGAGTGACCAAATGACTTGAATTTATAGGGACAGTCCCAATATTTGGGGCTGTGTCTTATATCAGTGCTTATTATGTCCTACTCCTGTCCCAATTTTTCACACTTTCCATATGGTCATCCTATCTCGGTGACAACTGGCAAAGGGCACATGGGTGCATAAGGATTACAGGGATCCCCCGTGTCCAGTATCTATGTATTAGTTTTCCAGTGTGTGTCATGTAAGGGCTTTATTGAAAGCCTGTATCACACTGTTTCTCATAATTATTGTGAAATGTATGCATGGATAATATATAAGGAGTTATATGTATATATACTGAAAATTATGTTCTTGAGGTCTCTGACTTGGGGCTGGTCAACAGGAAGTCAGAAGTCTCCTGCCTGAAATAAACTTGTTTATCTATGTATCTGGCTACATGCAGATTGAGTGTTGTATACTTCACAATTAATGCCTATTTACAGTCTGAGCAAAATGCTAATGAAGTGATTGCAAAGTCTCCAGCAGAGATTCTAGATATGAAAAAGCAAGCAACAGGGGTTACACTTTAAACAAGTGAAGACAGTAGATTTTTGGAACTACATCTGCAAGTGCAAATGTACACCCTGTTACCCTTCACCAAGGGGGCAAGCTGTCAGCTGACTTGTTTTATGAAGGGAGGATCACAGCTGTTCTGACTATTTAATGCTGGGAGAGAAACTTTGGATGGGTTAATCTTTGAAACAGGGCAATCTCTTGTTAGTTAAATGTAGGTTCTAGAAGGTGTGTTAAAGTTTTATATGTAACCATTTGTTTACAATAAGTCTACTTGCTTCTGAAATATCTGTTCTTCGTTAGATAAACTTGTTTTTACTATAAGCATGTCTAAGTGCTGTGTGTTAAGCAGAGCTGTGGTCTAAGGCATAATTGGTAAACTCTAGTGTACTGTTCCTTTGGGAACAGTACACTAGAGTTTACCAATTATGCCTTAGACCTTTTGGGAACCGTGGATCAAGGGCTGGGAATTCAGAAGGAAGCTTTGAGGACTTAGGGGTTGGAGTTTACCAATTGTTAGCCTGTAAAGAGAGAACGAGGCCTGTGAAAGCCTGGAAACCAGTGCTTGTGTTGCCAGAGGCTGGTGGAGTTCAGGAATTGATCCACATCAGGCACAGACAAGGCTTCCTCATGCTAAGGGCAGGTGAGGTGGCTCATAACTCTAGGTATTCTCAAGAAGCATTGCACTGTAATGCCTACAAAAAACTTAATGCTGATACCACTGCTTATCATGTTGACCAATATTGTCTGTCTGTTTCCTTGTATTCCTCTGTCAGCCTATCTATATCTATCTGTTGTCTCCAGTCTTGTACTTAGACTGTAAACTCCTCAGGGCAGAGGCTCTTTTTTTTTTTTTCTTTTTCCCAATGTTTGTGATTATGCTAATCATTGCTCTAATACAATGGGGTCCTGGGCCAGGATTAGGGTTCGTGGGCTATGATAACACAAATAATAGTACACTAAAGTTTGGTAACAGATAACTAGGCAAAATATTTAGGTAGAACCAAAGCACTTGAGAAAACATCTTACAAACAATAAATTAATCTGTCCACATGCTTGCCTTTCCTAAGTCTTACCAATCTCTGGATCTGAGGAAAGATCAAACTCATTCAGATTCCTTAAAAGAGAAGGGAGGGGTCAACTGTCAAGGGGACAGGTTGATGCTCTGCAGAGAAGGGCTTTTTGTCTGTTTAATGTTCTTTTTGATCTCTTCATTTCCAGCATTGGCAGAACAGCTTTTCTGGAGCCAGGATATAGGATGCTAATAGCTTCCCACACTTTCTGTCAAGTGTGTGCCTGAATGCTCTTATCTGGGACCACTGTGTTACTTTCCCGCTTCTTCCAACAGACCTCTCTTTCTTTATTCTCTTCCCACAAAGCCTTTCACTGTACTCCTTACCCCAATCTCTTCCCTTACTCCAAACACTTCATTCTTTCCTTTCTCTCATCACCCAATACTTTCCTTTTAAAAACTGCTATACTCTCCCCTTTCACTTGTCCCACTGGACATCTCTTTCCTCGACACGCACTTTCTGCAACTCCATGTTCCCACTTTGCTTTTTATCCCTCACCTCCTGCCTCCATCTTCTGACACCTCCAGTTCCTCTGTATCTCTACACACACACACACACACACACACACACACACACACACACACACACACACACACACACACACACACACACACACACACACACACACACACACACCCTCTCTGCCACTTCCCAGGCCTTGTACCCAGGGCTGAATGGGTTTGTGCCTACTATTTGCTTCTATCCTCTCAGCTTCCCTGATCCCATAGTCCCTGTACTCCCTCCCTTCCCCAGGTAAGAGGAGACACTGAATCCCTGCAGTCCTGATGGATATCCCAACAAGGCTGGCATATGTTTGACATGACTGTCACACAAGGCACCTGGCAGGCCTGCAATCTCTCCTCCTGCTCCCGGGTACTGGGAGCCAGCCCAGAGACTGTGAGACGAATCTGATTCAGCTTTTAGCCTGCCAAGCACAGTAAGAGAGAGGCCTCTAGAGACACAAGGCTTCTCTGCAGCTACTTCTTGCCTGCTGAGCTCAGTGGCTAAAGAGATGCTCATCAGTTGGTGAGGGTGGGAGAGGCAGGAGACCCCTGAGCGGGGGGGGGGGGGACATGCTGAGGGGCAGAGCCACTCAGGCTCAACTCGGGGTGGGCGCAGGCTCGGGGCAGCGGCCTGCCCATCGCCACCCTGGCCCTTGCCATCACCCAGCCCCTGCCACCCAGCCTCTGGCTTCCCCTCTGCCGGCCCCCAGTCCCTGCTGCCACCCCTGCTGTCCCTCCCCCTGGGTGCCAGTGCCACTCCTGGCCCCAGCCCCTCCGCTAGCCCTGGTCACTGCCCCCGGTCCTGAGTGCCTCTCCCCAGGGCTGGGCCTCATTGCCGGCCCCCCGAGGTTGGGGGGGAGAGGCTTGCAGGGGCCGGGGGGGGGGGTGGCTGGGGTTTGGTGGCCGGGGTGTTCCATTTTCCCTTTGGGAAAATATGGTCACCTTACCAATGAATAACAGTTGATGGGAGGTGGAACATCCAGGTGACCCAAGCCCTGTACAGTTGAATGCTGATGGATTTTAAGTTGCTATATGTAAAGTAGTGGTTCCCAACCTGTGGACTGGGGGCCAAAAGTGGGGCTTTCAAAGTGGCCCATGGCTCTCCTTCCACTAGCTGCAGAAGGAAGCTGCTGCCTAAGGGCCCAGGCAGAGCGAATTGCCGTGGGGCTAAAAGACTGGTGCAGGCTCCTTGCTGCAGTCAAGGGGATGGGAGATCAGTGCTCCCCTCCCCCTGGCTGTAGCAGGGAGCACAGCAAAGCTCTCTGCCTGGGTCTCTAGGTGCTGGGGTGCCTGCTTTGAGCCAGAGGGAGGGGAGATCAGCGTTCCCCTCCTCCAGCTGAGAGCAAGCGCTCTGCCAGGGTCCCTGGGTGCTAGGGTCCCTGCTGGAGCCAGAGGGAGGGGAGCACTGATCTTCTGTCTCCCTGGCTGCAGAAAGGAGCCACTGCCTAAGGACCCAGGTGGCGCGCACAGGGCTACTGGATACATGCAGTTTCCCTGCTGCAGCTAAGGAGAACCTCCTTGCTGAATTCCTTCCGTCTGGCTGCAGTGGAGGGGGGGAGGGGGCTGCTGGCAGAGACTGGTGGCCCTTCAGAGTTGTAAAAATGATATCTGTGGCCCTCGAGCCAAAAAGGTTGGTAACCACTGCCCTAAACCAACCCAAATGCCCTATTAGGTCCTGAGACAGCATAATTTACCCAGACTCCCGGAGGACTCTTCAAATGCTCTGAGTTCTTTAAACCTCTTTGCTGCTGCCATATGGGATCCTAAGCATCCCAAAATACTGTTGATTCTCTGGGAACTGTTCGTCTTTCCATGCCTACGTATAATTCAGTTTGAAGAGTTTCCAAGCTTGTACCTTTCTCAGCCTCCACTTGTTCCTACATTCAACCTCTGTCAAAACTTTTAGAGACACTGGTATGGTACAGGTTTAACAATTATAAGCAGCAACATTTAGTGATTGACTGCTGCTGAAATAGGTTTACTAATTAACTTGAATACAGTAGTTCCACTTAAAGTAATATTACACAAATGGATCTTTTAAAAATATTGCACTTTCTTTATATTAAACTAACTCATATTAAAAAAAATTTAAAATTTATTTATAGAAATCCAATAAAGTTCTCTTAAATTATTACCTGTTGAGCACATTGACCTTTATAGAGGACTGAAAGCAGGTTTAATACAATGGAAACTGTTTGGTTTAACAAATACCTTTTCTATGTGGACTTGTGTCAAAATACCAGCAGCATCCTTTTAAATAACTGTATATTACAGTAACAGAATTTTAGTGCAGCAACTAGTTTACATTCTTCTACAACGTGTTTTCTGTATAACTGAATGAGTGGTAGCAGGAGAAAATGAGACTAAATATTTCAATAGAATACATAATGGATTATTTTACTTTGTGAAATAAGTCTGTATTGTGTATGATCCCACCCTAATTCTACAGATAATTTTATAGCATGAATGTGTATGCTGTGTCTGCTCTGATGACAGGCTTTTTATAAAACAATGGGGAGGGTTTCCTCGTACCTTAGCGTGTATGCATGACTTCCATTAACATTAGGCATAGACTGTTATATTCTGTGAAAATGCCAATTGAGGCCAAACAGTTTGAAAGCTGTGGGAATTCAAAGTATAACCATAGCTTAAAAAAATAAACTGTAAATCAACTATCCTTCCAAACATAATATCTTAAATATCTATTAATGGAAATGCAATTACACTTAATTTCAGCAGTCTGGAGAATTTTATTTATGTATTAGTGATTAAGTTACTTCTGGTTTGCACTAGCAGCTCTTCTGTTACCTGCCATACAATAGTTTCTGAGCAACGAGTGAGACTCTGTCTTGGATATTTTTCAAATTATAGGCTGTTGATGTTGATGTGTAGTCTAAGTGCACTAAACTGAATTAATAATGGCTAACAATAGTATAATTCTCTCTCATTATTTGCACAAATGGAAAGTTTTGAATTATCCAAACATAACTGCCTTTTTAAAAAATAATTTATTTTGAAAAGCTGGAAAATATCGGTTTTTTGGGGGTCAGCTTTTTTAATGGTTTTTTGTTTTTGTTCGTTTCACATGTAATATAGAGGCTTTTGTATGTTAGTGGACTCCACAAAACACACTGTTAACCTTACTCCTTACTTAATGAATTTTTTGTTTGGGAATTTCCCAGTTTTTCTGCGTGAACACCAAAAATGTGAATTTGGTTGGGATCTAAGAGATCCATATAACAAATAGATAGATCTCATAAGATATGGCAGCTATCTATCAGTAAGTTTTTCCTCTTTTGGATTTAAGAGAGGGAGTTTTATATGTGGGCTGTGAGAATAGTATGGGGGTGGGGGAGACTTTTTATCCACATGGAAGACATTGAATGCTTAAAAGCTTAGATCTCAGAAAGTTTAAAATATTGCTTTCTACTACTTTAAGGCAGGTACGCCTCTGTTGAGAGCTGGTCCTGTGTGCCGGCACAGTATCCCATTGAAGTCAGTGGGGCTCCTATGTGAGTTAGGGTCCATGTTTGTGGGGTATGTTTTGTCTTTTGCTTTGGGGGGACAAGGATTGGCACCTCAAGCAATAACATATTCATTCATTCATTTATAACCATGCTGAGTAACAATGATTACAGTTATAATAGTTTGACTAGTGATAATGTGCTACATAATTTATAATGACAAACGTTCTGGTTATTCTGCATTGTAAGGCAAAGCATCGGTTTTTGAAAGGTACCAAACTTCTAAAAGACTTTGTCTGCAATAATTGTAGGAACATAGTCCTATACAAGTGCTACATTGGAATGCAAAGAATTGCACTTGGGCAGTTATGCAGTACTGTATCATGCAGGGAAACTTTCTTGACCCAGCTTGTGATCACTTTATGTCGTGACGTATAAAGAATAACACTTGTACTATAGAATTACAACAAGCCTCTCCCCCGTTAATTCATACATGAAATAAAAGCAATCTCTCCCCACATTTTACCAAAGATTTAATGTCAGAAGGGTATAATGAGGCCTCATGTTAATACTTTATTACTCTTACAAAATATGCTAGAGTATACTTTAGTATGTTATGAAAGCTAAAGTATACTTGTGAAGTAAATGAGTGAATGATGCTCTGCATTATGCTTGGGTATTTTTAATTGGCTTTATTCACTGGAATGGGTTTTAGGTCATTAGTGTCAACAGTGATGCTCCTCTTTAAACGTTGGAGCTAGAGGAAGAACAGTAGTTGGAGATAGTGTCTGAGCACTAAGGATATGATTCTGTCACAGAGGTCACGGATTCCATGGCTTTCCGGGACAACTTCTGGGGCAAGGCTGGAGCATCTGGCAGCCCAAGGGCAGCAGCTGTTGGGATATTTGACTGGCAGCCAACCTGGGGCTGCCAAACAGCTGACCAGCAGCTAGCCCCACCCTGCCAGAACAGCGGTAGTCAGCCCCATCAGCTCTCTGTTCGTTCCCCCTCCCACATGGTATTTTTAGTAAAAAGTCAGGGACAGATCATGGGCTTCTGTGAATTCTTTATTGCCCATGGCCTGTGCCCGGACTTTTACTAAAAACACTCATGGCAAAATCTTAACCTTACTGATCACTGATACTGAGATATTGTTTCCTAATCTGTAATTCCCATGATCACCCTTAGCTTCATACTTGCCACCCTTTTATCTCTCGATATAGTATCTCCTGTTAGTAAAATATTAACGGTATATGTTTTTGTTAGTGGCTCAATGACCCAGAAATCTCAGATGGTTTTTAAGTGGTCTACTGCAACTGAATTTCTTGAGTTGTTTTGTTACCTCAGTTTTATTTTCTTTTTGATAACGCTGTGTGGTGTTTAATCATCATTAAGTAAACCATCATTTCCACAGCAACATTTTTCCCCATATTTCTTTTAATATTTCCAAGATTTCTTTGCTTTTGCAAATTACAATTGGTGATAAGTGGCTTTGTTTCCAAAAAACGAATTTTAAAAGTACACTGTGCAGAACAAACCTGTGTAGTCTCCTTGCCCCAGTGGCTCAGTCCTAGTTTGAAGAAAGCACATATTCTGTTTAATTCAAAGAAGCTTTGAATACAGGTAAGATTTATAGTGGTGTGTTATGTTTTCTTCTTACTAATCTTGCCTTTGTTTAAAAGTGGCAATTCTGGAGATACAGCCCATTATTTCCAAAAAGATGCAATAGTAGTTTCCATTTAATTAAAAAACAAGATTGGTAGCGATTTAAAGTGTTCAGTTTAATTCTGAAATTAGCTCCCTACAGTAAAATTTAGGAAGTAAAAGAAGGTTTATCAGAATCGTTGACACTATACTGATTAAGCCTATATATTGTGCTATGTTCAGATTAAATATAAATACTAATTAGACTCCATAAATTTCCCCTCTACCATGGTGAAGCTTTCAAACCTAGGATCTCAAAGAAATATAGGGCTGGAAGGGACCTTGACAGGTCATCTAGTTCAGCACTCATTCTACTGAGGCAGGACTAAGTTATACCTAGACCATCCCTGAGAGGTAGTTTTCCAACCTGTTCTTAAGAACCTCCAATGATAGGGATTCCACAACTCCTGTAGAAATCTATTCCAATGCTTAACTACCCTTACAGTTAGAAAGTTTTTCCTGATATCTAGTCCAAATCTCCTTTGCTGCAGATTAAGCTCATTCTTGGCCTATCTTCAGTGGATATGGAGAACAATCCATCACCATCCTCTTTAACATATGTGAAGACTGTTATCAGGTCCCCCCCCCTCAGTATTTTTTTTTCTCAAGACTAAACACCCAGGGTTTTTTTAAGTTTTCCTCATAGATCAGGTTTTCTAAACTTTTTATCACTTTCGTTGCATTCCTCTGGACTCTCTTCAGTTTGTCCACATCTTTTCCTAAAGTGTGGTACTCAGAACTGGACACAGTACTCTAGCTAAAGACTCACTAAAGCCTCGTAGAGCAGGACAATTACCTCCTGTATTTTACATACGACACTTCTGTTAACACACCCAGGAAATACTAGTTTTTTTCACAACTGTATCCCATTGTTGACTCTTTCAATTTATGATCCACTATAATCCCCAGATCCTTTTCTTCAGTACTACTGCCTAGCCAGTTATTCCCATTTTGTAGTTGTGTATTTGATATTTTTTCAAGAATTTGCACTTGTCTTTGTTAAATATATTGATTTCAGACAAATTCTCCAATTTGTCAAGGTTGTTCTGAATTCTCATCCTGTCCCCCCAAAGTGCTTGCAACCCCTCCCCAATCTTGGAGTCATCTGCAAATTTTATAAGCATACCTGCCACTCCATTATCCAAGTCATTAATGAGAATATTGAATACTATTGAATCAAGGACTGATCCCTGTGAGAGCCCACTAGATACGGCACCCTAATTTGACAGCAGACATTGATAACTTTTCTGAGTACAGTCTTTCAAATACTTATGCACCCACTTTATAGTAGTTTCATCTAGACCACACTTCCCTAGTTTGCTTATGAGAATGTCATGTGGGACTGCATGAAAATCAAAATGTCACATGTGCAGCTTCCCTCTCCTCCCCCCATCCACGTGACCAGTAACCCTGTGAAAGTAGTAATTAGGTTGGTTTGGCATGATTTCTTCTTGACAAATCTATCAAGCTGTTATTTATTATCTTATTATCTTGTGTGTGCTTACAGATTGATTATTTAATAATTTGTTCCACTATTTTTCTAGATATTAAAGTTAGGCTGAGTGGTCAAAAATTCCCCAGGTCATCTTTATTCCCCTGTTTAAGATAGGTACTATGTCTGGCCTTCTCCAGTCCTCTGGGACCTCCCATGTCCTTCATGAGTTCTCACAGATAATTGCTAATGGTTTGTAGATAGCTTCTGCTGGTTCATTAAGTATCCTAGAGTTCATTTCCTCAGGCCCTGGAGACATGAATACATGTAACATGAATACATGTAACTTATCTGTTCTTTCTTTACTTTGGCTCGTGTTCCTTTTCCTTGTTGTTAATATTAATTTTGTCCAGCATCTGGTCACCATTAACATTTTAGTGAAGACTGAAGCAAAATAGACATTAAACACTTCAGCCTTCTTGAGATCATCTGTTATTAGCCCTTCTTCCCTGCTAAGTAGTAGACCTACATTTTCCCTCATCTGTCTCCTTTTCCTAATGTATTTATAGAACCTCTTCTTATTGCCTGTTATGTCTGTTGCTAGGTGTAACTCATTTGGTGCCTTAGTCTTTCTGATTTGGTCCCTGAATGCTTGCATTTTATTCTTTTGTACTCGTCCTCAGCCATTTGTCCATGTTTCTACTTTCCTTTTTGATTTTCAGATCATTAAAGAGCTCCTGATGAGCCACATTGGCCTCTTATTAAACTTCCTATCTTTCCTTCACATCAGAATAGTTTGCTGTTGTGCCTTTAATAGTATCTGTTTGTTAAACTGCCAGCTCCCTTGAACTCCTTTTTTTCCTTAAAATTCTTCCCATTGGATATTACCTACCAGTTTCCTGAGTTTTAGTCTGCTCTTTTGAAGCCTATTGTCCTTATTTCACTGCTCTCACACCTTCCTTTCCTTATAATCATGAAATCATCATTTCATGCTGTGTCTCACTCAAATTGCTTTCAACCTTTAGATTGGCAACCAATTCCTCCCTGCGAGTCAAAATCCAGTCTAAAATGGCTGTGCCTCTGGTTGCTTCCTCCACCTTCTGAAACAAGAAGTTGTGCCCAACACATTCCAAGAACTTATTGGACATTCTATGTTTTGCTGTATTACTTTTTCCAACAGATGTCTGGGTAGGTAAATTCCCCCTTCACTACCAGGTCCTTTTGGTTTATTTCAGTTACTTGTTCTTGAAAATGCCTCATTCACTTCCTCCTCCTGATGTGGTGGTCTATAGTAGACTCCTATCAGACACCACCCCTGTTTCTCCCCTTCCTCCCCACCCATCTTCACCCAGAGACTTTCAACTGTTGTGCCTCTTACCTGCTTCTGGACCTTGGAATATATATTCTTGATGTGTAATGTAACACCTCCTCCCTGACTCCAACATCTCCACTGAATCCATTAAAAAAAAATTCACACCACAATAATCCCACTTTCCAGTCACATATAAGGATCCTTTCTCATCAGTGCATTGTTTGGCTCTTTATATTAGTTCTATATGAATATACTTTTACCCCCACTCTTCCTTGAGAGAGCTTCAGATTGCTTCAGTGTTTAGGTTTCTGCCCCCTTCAAGTCACTGCAAGCAGAATGGGGTCTCTTTTCTTAAAGCAAAATACAAGCTCTCCCTTCTAGGCTTCTTTTCAAACCATTGAGAATTTTTACTTTTGTTCTGGGAAGCAATCGTTTTAAGAAGGCTCTTTCTTTTTCTTTCTTAAATATTACTAAATTGTCAATTAAATAAATTGACAAAATATTGTTCGAAAAATCTCAACAATTTAGATCCCAAGATCTGAACACAATATACTGCTGTTTGCTGAAGAAGTCAAGCTAAACTGTTTTAGCATTCCAGTCCATGAGTTATACCAACTGTAATATTTGTAAATGTCCTCCATACTTCAGACAGAGGCAAGATTTGCATTTCATCTATCTAGTGAATTTATAAAGTGCGAGAGCAATAAAGAACTATTGTACAATTTATAAAAGTATGTTTTCAATACTCCCTCACACGGTTGAAAGTCATTGATGACACTGCCTGCAGAGAATTATCGCCCAAATTTGCAAAACACTGTTAACATTTGATGCTTTGAAAATGGCGTCTCTTTCTTGAAAATTATTTACTAGGTATATTTGTGAAGTGTGCAAATACGGTAATGTCTGAAATTTATTCAAACCTTTGGTTCCCTAAACTACAGTAGCAATTCTCCTGTACCATCATGCTCCACCTCGCTGCTTGTTATAACGAACTGCCATTTCCAGTCACTGTTTTATCCCATTTGAATAATGAGCGTGGACAATTTGATTGATTGAAACGGTACAGCTAACAGAGGTTTGAACATCCCCTCTCTCTTCCCCTCCCCCTGGAAAAGCTCCCATCCCTTGGCTCAGAATGCAGGAGCAGCTGACTTAGAGATCTCTAAGAGCCTACCCCCCTCAGTGTCTGTTCTCAGTCCTGGTTCTTCACTGAATGCAAAGTTTGTTTCAAGGCTTCAGTCTTTGGAGGGCTTTTGAATACTATCTGACTGTCTCAGATACCTGAAAGACCATCTCTTGCTCCGTGAGTGTGACTGACATACACACCCAACTGTATTTAGTGAGGAACAATCAAACTGTCAACCACAAGGGCAGTATGGGAGACAGGGACTTCTCAGCAGCTAGTCCAAAATTGGAAGGCACTTCTGCAAGAGATTAGATCAACTAAACGAAGCATCTAAAATGCCAAACTCACTTCTTCAACTTAGCTTTCCCACAGCAATAGTAATTAATAGAGAAAAAAGAAATCCTGCTTGCTGGGTTGGGGAGACTGAGACATCTTGTTAACGTGTCTGGATAGCTTCGTGGTAAGTGTGGCATAAATATCTATATTAATCTTTATGTGGTGTTTGTGTTGAAAATACAAAGAATAGGCTTTAGAGTTAGCAATAGCGAACACACAACACTTTTGGAGAAATACGACACAGTGGTTCCTGAACCAACTGTAAAGAACTCTGTAACCAAGATGGAAGGTATTTGTGGTTTCTGATTGATTTCAGTGTGCCCGGGGGGATGAACACTGTGTTGGAGGATTATGGTAAAGAGGATGGGAAGGAAATATGAGGATATTTTTCCTGACTATAAAGGATGGAAATCTTCCAAAAACAAAATGAGGGATAGAGGGGGAACTTTGTTAATAACAGCATCTCTCATCCAAGGTTGGCTAAATATTTTGCACTTATTAATTGCTGCAGTTAATCTTCACAGCTAACCTGCTCTATAGAAATAAGCAAGTATTATTATCCCTATTTGGTACAGGGTCGAGACCCCTGATTTTCAGATGTACTAAGCAGCCAATTCACTAGTTACAGTAAATGGAAACTGCAGATTCTTAGCACCTCTGAAAATCAGGCCCTAAGGAAGATAAAAATTTACAGTAACCAAATTGGGCAGGGTGGGGGAGTCCACATTCTTTTGTGTGCAGGATTTTCCTGTCGGAAAACTGGAAACTTGTTTGCTTGTAATTCTTCCTTTTAGAGTGTGGGGGCAATGTTTGCCCACCCATAGTCCCTCTCCCACTTCAGGTGGATACCCTAGATCTAAACTGCCCTTCCTTTTCACACATCCACACAGTATTCTCAAGTAACATAGGCCAGTGGTTCTCAAGCAGGGGTATGCATACTCCTGGGGGTACGCAGAGGTTTTCAGGGAGTACATCGACTCATTTAGATCAGCGTTTTTCAACCTGGCGGTTGCGGGGTGAGATTAGTGGGGTTGTAAGTGCAGGGCTGGCAAGCAGGGCAGTTTCCCGGGAGCCCACACCACAGGAATCCCTGCAAATATAGGTTAATGCTTCAGCCCTGGACGGCAGGGCTCGGTCTTCGGGGGTACTGTAGTCAGAAAAGGTTGAGAACCACTGACTTAGGCTGAACATTTGACTGACATAAAATGTTTATCCTCTTTGGCAAAGTCATTTAAATAGTTATTGGCTCTTGAAGTCAATGGAACTATGCTGATATTCACCAGCTGATGATCTGTCCTTAAATATCTATTTAAAAAAACAAACAAAAATTAATGTGAAGAGGAGGGGGGATCACGAAACAATCCATAGCTGTTTTGGGGAAGAGAAGGAAAAGGGGGAACGATAAGTATTGCACAACTCCTGCACTACTGATAGGAAACAGTACAGGGGAAGACCAATGACTCCCCTGTATATCTCCATAGTTCTTTCATTATTTGATCACATTTGTAGGGTTCTGCCAACTTACATGATTCTTTACAAAGATCTTGTCATGACTGGGATAAGGGCAGTCTGGCTTAGCAGGGAGGACTAAGAGTCAGGCCTAGTGGTCAGAGCCGAAGCCAAGAAACAGAAGTTAAGCCAGGGGTTGGAGTCGGGAGTCATGAGTGAGCTGAGATGCAGGTCTCCTCCCTATGGTTGACAGGTCGATCTCATTGTACAAACACCTCCTGGAACTCCTCCTGGTCTTAAATAGGGTTTGTGGACCAATGAGTGGCCAGAGGGAATGTCAGTCCAGACTTCTGAGGGGGTACTACAGTAGAACCTCAGAGTTTCGAACACCTCAGAAATGGAGGTTGTGCATAGCTCTGAAATGTTCATAACTCTGAATAATACGTCATGGTTGTTCTTTCAAAAGTTTACAAATTAACCTTGACTTATTACAGCTTTGAAACTTTACTGTGCTGAAGAAAAATGCTGCTTTCCCTTTTTTATTAGTTTATGTTTAAAACAACAGTACTGTATTTGCTTTTTATTTTTTGGTCTCTGCTGCTGCCTGATTGCAGATTCCCGATTCCAAATGAGATGTCATTGACTGGTCAGTTCGTAACTCTGGTGTTTTGTCACTCTGAGGTTCTACTGTACTTCCTATGTTGTTTGTTTCCACAGGGTCTATGTGATAATGCATTTGGCCCTACCAAGGTTGCCAGGTAATGGTACAGAGGCATCAGCTGTCACCCAGATCCAGGTTCCAATCCAATCCCTGCAGAACCTTGTAGATAAATTATAACAATCCTATCCTGTGACTTTATAATCTAAAGTCCCAAACTTGCAAAACTCTTATGGGCATGAATAACTTTACCTACATGAGTAGTCCCATTGAATTTAATGGGATTGAAATACTCGTTTAGGTAAAGTTATTCACATCCATAAGTGTTTGCAAGTTTGGGCCCTAAAATAGAGAAGGAAAACAAGAGCAAGACATAGAACCAAAGTTCCGGAAAGGGACAGCTGTGGAGAGATTATTGGAAAGAAGAAAGTAAGTAATGTTTATGGAAGAGTGGCTTTTAAAGAAGATTTAGAAGGAGACATGACAGGGCTGGATGGTTCCAAGATAATGGTACAGCATGCGAAAAGTGAAAAAGAAACAAAGCGATCGGTAATGCAACAGAACTGGGAGGCATGCAGGAGGAAGTAGGAAGTAAGGAGCAGGTGAAAGTAAGAACAGAGAAGAAGTCTGGTGCAGAATTACATAGGTCAGGGATGGGCAACTGCCAGCCTAGGAGGCTGCTTCTGACCTTCCAGATCATTTTATTTGGCCTACCACAGCCCAGCTCGGACCAGGGGATCCAGGTCAGGAAGTGGGGGGCATGGAGAGGTGTCCTGGAGTGTGGGCCATGCCTTCACGCAGATGTGCATGTCACATGACAATGGCAAGACCGACAGGCTGGAGGGGGAAGCTGGGCCCAGCCCTGAGGGACAGAAGCTGCTAATGCGGGGTGAGTGCACAACTAGCTCACTCTCCACCCCATCCTTGCTGCTGGGACCTGGACCTAACGCCATTCATGACTTGCACCCCAGCCTGCCAAAGGATTTAATGGATTCTGTGGCCCTCTAGTACCTTAAAATTGCCCATCCCCGACATAGGGCAGTTAAGGTGCAAGCAAAGAACTTGAATGTGATGTGATAAGAATTGGAAAGCTAACTAAGAGGCTTTAGGAGATGATGGTGACATGGCTGAAGCGACAAGAGAGACAGAAGACTTTAGTGATGGCATCTTGGACACAGTGGAGGAGGAATGAGAAGAGGGGAGACCAGAAAGGAGGTTGCAGGAATTTAGGTAAAAGAGCACCAATAGATGGACATGAGATTTAGCAATGGGAATAGTGAGGAAGGGGCTAAAACCCTGAGTGACTGCAGCTGGTGTAGGTACAAATCTGTGGTGATGGGTGTGAGCCAGTGCCAGGAGGAGAGAGAAGCAACAAAAAATAAGTACAGCACAATCTGTAGTAAGGCAACATTAACGTGCTCGCAGCAGAGGAGGCCAGAAGTGTGCTTGAGACCTGGAGCATGCTTTAAAGTGGTCACTGAAGACTGGGCATTGCTTGCTACAGGTGGAGCCCAAACTACACATTTTACTGTCGACGACGTGAACATGGCCAGCCCTAGGTGTTTGCTGTCACCGGCCTTGGAAGTGAAGATCCTGGGTTGATGATGATGTGATAGATATTTCCTGGATTAATTGTCTGGACCTCAGTATTGAACCCAACCTAGCAGGTCCTTAGGTAGTATTCTTAGCCACTGTGCCATAGCACTTCACTGATTCCTCTACCCCACAGCCTTAGTGCTAAAGACCCACAGCAACCACACTCTTGGCCCTGATTTGGATGGACAGGCAGAACTCTCATTGGGTGTATGGACTACATAAATGCCCCAACAGGAAGAGGAAACTGTCTGCGCAACAGACCATTACCTGCTGGTTGCTCTCCAGTCTACCTTGCCATGTAAATGTCTAAAGTGGGTTTCCCAGGAAATTTCTAGGGGGACATGTATGCAAATATAATTCCTCCGGTTATGCAAAAAACCCAGCTTTTGGAAGCTATTCCCTGAGAAGAGACCCATTGTCCATAAAGTGCTTAGTCTCAGATCAAAGACCCAGGCTGTATAAAGGAGTGTGTCAAGGTGGTTATGAATGTGTGACCACAGGAAAAAACCTCATGGTGGGGTTTGAACGACTTCACTTGTCAGAGCCTTTGTTGGAGTTGGGGTGCTCTCTGGTAAGCTTATTAGCATGTGTGTAGGTTCTTTTATTGTTTTCTCTGTAATGCTTTTTACTTAAGAATAAATGTGCTTGCTTAGAAAGAGATGTGTGGTAACTTAACTGTGGGCAGTTATGCAGTTCATAGTCTCTGAGGAAGGAAAGCATAGCAGACCTGTTGAGATAGTCTGACTTGCTGGGATTTTCGTAATGAAGGCAGGGAGCTGTGCAGTCTGGAAATACCCCAGTCAGGAGGAAAAGAGAGATGTGTGTGTCTGACCAGGAGCAGGGATGGCTGGGGAACTAGAAGCTTGAAATTGTGTGCCCTTTGCTGAACTCCGGAGGGGGAATACAAGTGCAGTTGCTCTCAACTGTAGTAGATGGTACCACAGTGTATTGTGCTTAGAAATAGTTTGCATTGGACATTTTGTATGATGACTTTGTAGCTATGAAAGGAGAAAATTTAAACACAAATATCTTTTGATAATTAGCAAAAAAGGGAAGGGACTATCTTATTTTAAAATTAATAGGAGGATGTGATTTGAGTACAATACATCTTACATTTTTCCAGTATAAATGTCTCTTAAATATCAGTATTAGATTA
This sequence comes from Emydura macquarii macquarii, assembly GCF_026122565.2. Lineage (NCBI taxonomy): Eukaryota > Metazoa > Chordata > Testudines > Chelidae > Emydura > Emydura macquarii. The sequence continues at coordinate 16,549,368 of NW_027132773.1, forward strand.
TTAACACTTTAAACATTAAATTAAAGTGGGTCTAATTCTCTTCAGTCATGATGGTGTAAAATCAGAGTAACTCCACTGAAGACAGTAGCATTACTCCAGATTTATACAGGAGATATTGAGGGCAGCTTAGCATTGTTTGCTCTCTAGGAACCAGTTTCTGCGCTTAGCTACGCTAGTGTAAATCAGTTGTACCTGCCTTGATGTTAATAGACTTGCGGTACTCCAGACTTGCACAGAATTTGTCTGTAAATAGAAGTATTTAACATACTGTAGGTTGGAAGAATGAGAATGTTTGTTTGGGTATTGATTAAGATGTTCTCATAACAATATTTTTTGGTAGGGTCAGTTTCATTAAGGGTGCATGTATATGTTTTGTACATCCTTCAGAGATCCTGTGGTATTTTTATTTTGCCATGTATCTTTTGTCTATGCAGAGGTAGGCTTTTTTAAAGCAAAAAAGAACAATTATGATATGCATTGGCATATGCAAGTCAATAAACTAGGCAGTAATATTAATAAATATCATTTATGTTTTAAATATGGTCTTATTGGCGGGCACATTGGTTTTGTTTTATTTACTTCCAACAATTAAGATTTTTATTAATCAATTTTCCACCTCCTCCATTCACTTGTTTTCTGATGCCTCCACTCTGGTACCCATAGCAACACTTGTTAATGCTAATGAAATTGCAACATGTTAAGCTCCCCGACAGAGCAGCCCTGTTAAATATGGCTATTAAACACAGTTGTATTTCTGTTAGTTCTAGCTCGCAGCAGACACCTGCGCTAAGAAAACTCTTTTCTGAGATATCAGGATGTGGTGACTTACTGCTTTTCTTAAACCTGTCTGATTATGACTGGAATAAAGTCTCTATTAGGCTGGGGCTCCTACAGATTGTTAGATTTATAGAAATTGTATATAATGTTTAGCTGTAGGATGAAGTAATCTTTTGAAGTACTAATTTGCATTCAGTGAAATGCTGCAGAGTGTAGCAGCTGATTGATCTTGGGAAAGATAGGAGATGTTGTCTCCTAGAGCACATGGACATTTTAACTTAACTCCCATGTATCATTGATAGTGTTTTAATGAGCAGAAGCAATGGCCAAATAATCCTTCATGAACTAAGACTAAATGGTAATTCAAGTTAATAGGAGTGCTTGAAATTCGTACAATAGAAAGCTGGGAAATTATTCTGTGTATTTTGAGTCTTCTTTCACTGAGAACATGTTTTTGATGTGCTGTGAGGGAAGTGGATAGCATGTGTGTGCGTGCCTGCACAGACACGTATGTAATTAGTTGTAAATAGTGTTTACTTGGCCAGTTGTTTATCATATATCTTTCATACTATGTAAAACAAAAGAGAAATCCTAAAACAAATCTAAAAGCTCTTCCAAGGTATGACTATAAATTAAAGAACATTGCAGTGCCAGTAAACTAGTCCAGTATTAGCAAGTCAGTAGCAGAGAGAAGTTGTAATACGTATAATACATGCATAGAGCCAATGTATTTGCTAACCGGTTATAGTTTTGTGCGTTTTTTTCCTCCCTTCTAATAAAGCTTTCAATGTAGCTATTTCTAGAAGAGGGTCTAATGCATAGGTTTGCATTTGGTGCAACATTCCATAAAGTAAGTTGCTATATTAATATATTTTTGCTCAAAATGACAAAGAAATTAACTTTCTCTCTCCATATAGAAAAAGGTACTAGTTTTTGTGGGGGGTGTTTTGCTTTGGTTTTTGTGGGGTTGTTTAATGAATCTGGGTTGTTTTTTGTTTTTCCTCTGTTCTTATCTTGTGCTCATTGTGGTAACTCGTTTACTTGCCTGTGTCTTTTGTTGCATTCATTTTTGTCTTAGGGTTGTTTCAAGTTCCCCTACTAATCTCTTCATGATATTAACCAGCTGTATTAATGAGATAATAAAGCAGGCTTGTTGCTAATGAATTGATTCATTCAACTGCTGAATTTAATTAGAAAGACTCTAAACATTCCAGCAGATGTTCTTATTTGGTTTCATTATACTGGTGTTGTCAAACAAAGGGTTTATAAATATATACTGTACACCTCTATTTACACAATATACACTTTAAACCTAAAATCTTGTACCAGAAATCACAAAATATTGACATTACATCTATAAATGATTGAGTTTTATAAATTGTTAAAGACTATAGGTGAGTTCATTTTATTGGATTTTCTCCAGACTTGATTTTGTTGTATTCTAACACAGTGGTTCTCAACCAGGGGTACATGTACCCCTGGGGATACTCAGAGATCTTTCGGGAATACGTCAACTCATCTAGATCAGTGTTTTTCAACCTGGGGATTGCAGCCCCCAGTGGGGTAACAGGACAGCTTTAGGGAAGTCGCAAGTGCAGAGCCAACATTAGGGGATGGCAAGCTGGGCAACGGCCCGGGGCCCCACGAAGCTAAGTTACGTGCTTCAGCCCTGCCGCTGGGGGCTCAGGCTTTAGACATGGCTCACGAATAAAAAACAGGCTCAAGTATCACACTGAAATTTAAGTACAATATTTATATTCCAATCAATGTATTTTATAATTATATGGTAAGAATGAGAAAGTAAGCAATTTCTCAGTACTAGTGTGCTGTGACATTTTTGTATATTTATGTCTGATTTTTGTAAGCAAGTAGTTTTTAAGTGAGGTGAATCTTGGGGTATACAAGACAAATCAGACTCCTGACAGGGGTACAGCACTCTGGGAAGGTTGAGAACCACTGTTTTAACATACGTTAACACATTTCTGAAACTTGAAATGTAGACACTTCACAAACTTTTGTTCCAGGATTCAAATGTTTGTTTCTAGTAATGTCCCAGGCTACAGATGTGTATCCTAGAACAAACATTCGTGAAAACTGCATGTTACAATTGCGTTAGTTAATATGTGTTAACTACCAATTAGTTAGTGAGGACGGGTCTATAGTAAAGCTCTAAGTTGACACTACCCTCCTTCTGTCAGTGGTGCACGTTCTCACGAGGAGCGCTTCCGCCCACTGAAGAAGGGCAGTGTGGGGAGCTAAGAGCTAGAGCAGCTTCACACAGCTCCCAGCCGCTCTCCAGCTCTTTCTTCCCCCGCTCCCAGTCTGGAGCAGAGTCTCAGCTGCCTGAGCTTCTCCTCCCTCCCATCCCTGGTGCCTCTTACCCACCAGTAGCCAGGCAGCTGTGTCAATTTCACAGCCACAGTGAGATAAGACTGCCCTGCTTCTGGTGGGATCTGAAGCTGCCTGGTCTTCTCTTCCCCAGCTCCTGGCTGGGAGAGGGGGAGTAGAAGCCCCTAGTTGTCCTGTCAGTTTCACGGCTCCTACATGACACAGACACCAACATAAGCGGAGTTATTCTGTCCCTGTGTGTAGTGTAGTTCAGTCCTGAGTAGGGCTGTGCACAGCAGTGGAGTCACTGTACTTATGTAAAGTTGCTTTAAAGTATTTGCTAAACCTTCCCTCTAGTGAACTGCACCTACTCTGTGCTTCAGAGAAGATTATCCCACTTTGTGCAAAGCAGGTGTAATGGTAGTTCATAGACTCTAAGGCCAGAAGGCACCATTGGGATCATCTAGTCTGACCTCCTATATAACACAGGCCAGAGAACTTTCCCAAAATAATGCCTTGAGCATACCTTTTAGAAAAACATCCCATCTTGATTTTTAAAATTTGCCAGTGATGGAAAATCCCCCATGAACATTGGTAAACTGTTGCACTGATTGATTACTCTCACTGTTGAAAAATTTAGGCTTACTTCCAGTCTGACTTTTTCTAGTTTCAACTTCCAGCCATTGGATCATGCTGTACCTTTCTCTTTTCTCTGCTAGTTTTAGAAAAACATCCCATCTTGATTTTTAAAATTTGCCAGTGATGGAAAATCCCCCATTAACATTGGAAGGATATGTTAATGTTCCCAATGAGAGGGAGGACACTCTAACTTTGCCATGTTTTGTTTTCCTTTGTATGTTTGATAATCTCATAGGGAAAACATTCTTAAACTGACAAGTATGCAGAAAATGCTTAAAGACTACCATTTAAAACTGAACAATGAGAGTTCTGTGGCACCTTAAAGACTAACAGATTTATTTGGGCATAAGCTTAAGTGGGCAGAAACCCACTTCGTCAGATGCTCTGTTTAAAACCGAGCTTCTCTTGAGCACTGAATCCTTGCCTGTTTTCTACCATTATTTCAGATCTACTTTATCAACCATAAAATCACCTGATTGTAATATCATAGGTATCTCAAGTAATTCAGCGTGGGATCACACAGGCTGAATACATTGCCTGGAATCCTTGATATAAAATACCCATATACTGCAATAGGTGATGGATCGTTTTCTTTTATGTGCATAATGGCTTTTTTTCAGAGCAATCACACTAAAAATGTTCCAGTAAGGAAAATAAATACCCTTTCTTTAACCTAACCAGCAAATGGTGCAACAAATTTGTTTATTCTGTGTAACTTTACTCAAGGAAAACCAAACCCAAACTATCACCTGCTTCTTCCAGTTTTTCTCTTACTACTTATTGGTATTATCATAGTGCTTGCAGGCTTCAGGCAGGGATCAGGATTCCATTGTGCTAGTACTATGCATACATAAAACAAAAAGACAATCCCGGCCCCAAAGAGGGTACACTCTAACGTTTGTTTCTATACAGAGTATCATATTACCCAAACACCCATGTAGTAGTCGTCATTTTATTTTTCCTTTCATAATGACTATGAAAGGCTATAGACTATAGATCTAAGGTCTGATTCTCCTCTGATTTGTGCCTTTTACACTTGTCCAAAGAGGCTGCAAAATGTCTCCATTGTGATTTGGTAGCTTGTAAAACTCATTTTCCATTCACTGATCAGGTGCAAATGCCCGTGCAGGGTACGGGGCACTGGGAAATCTTTCTCACAAAAGATTGAACCTACATGGTATCATCAACCAACTCCTAATCCTGTCAAAACTTTGAGCATGGAGGGGACTGGGCCTCCTTGGTGTCCAAGATCCATGGCTTTTCTGTGAAGATTTTGAGACTTTTGCATAATTGGATGGTCACGCTTTCTGCCTACTACTTTGGGGGAAGCAAACCCCACCAAAGGATTGCCTGGAGAGAAACTCTACTGTCATGGAGTTCTCCCATGATTTTGTATTAAGGGGACTCCAGATTTAATCTGTAGACTTGCTTTGGAGCATCTCTGTTGCCCTGCTTGTCCTCAGCTATGTGTTTGGCTGAGTTTGTAAAGGCCTCATGCTCTGCAGGTTGTCTGGAAAACTGAACAGGGGGAAATGGTGGGCACATTAAGTCCCCACCAGCTCTTTAGCACAGCCACAGTCTCAAGAGCTTCTGCTATTTTCTATAGATTAAACAACTGGTTGATGGAACCCGTTAATGCCTTCCATATAACAATAATCCTATCCACCCCTCCCCCCCATAGAGTTGAATATGTTGACATGCTGAATGACTTGTCTCCCAGGCAGAAAAAAAGACTAACTGTCGGGGGGACAGTTGTGGGGTATGCGTACAGACTCTGGAATGGGACATGGACAAGTGGGGCATGCAGAATCCCTCATGGGGGGGGGGGAGATTGGGGACCCTGGTATCAGGGGTAAAACAGAGCCCCTGGCATAGGGCCTCTCCCGTGGATGGAGAAGGGGATGGGGGACATGGAGTGGGGGATCAGGGAAGCACACCCCTCCTGCTGTTAGAAGCGTCAGTAGGGAACCCTGGAATAGAGAGAATGGGGGTGCACAGAGTTCCGACCATGGAGGGAAGAATGGCAAGGGCACACAACTCCTGTGTGGGCCAGTTGGCAGAAGATGGGATACACAGAGCCACTGGCGTGCGGGAAGGTGGGAATGGGGGCACACAAAGACCTTATCATTGTGGGGGAATAGAAGAAATTAGATGTGCATTCAGCCCCTGGCATAAGGGGAAATTGGGGAGCCCTGGAATAGATGAAGAGTGAATGGGGGGCACACAGGACCCCCTACCATGGGGAGGAATAAGGAGCACGTGCAATCCCTGCCATGAAGGGGAATGGAAGATGTGTGGAGAAAGTGGGAATGGAGCTGCACAGCTGCTGATGTGGGGGGAGACTCTGCTATGGGAGGAAGAAATGGGGCATGGAATCCCTGGCTGAGGGAAGATTTGGGGGGACTGGCAGGAAGTCCCTGAAATGCAGGGAGATGGCAGGATGGCACACAGGGAGCTTCTGGGGCAGTGGAGAATGGAGGGGTACCAAGAGCCCCTGTTGTGTGCAATAAGCTCAGTTGACACAAGCTACAAATTGTGTGACGCTCTGCCCCTACACCTAGTCTACAGTTCTCTAACAACTCTTTTGTAATAAGGAACCACATTTGGTTGCTTGCTTAGAGGTTTAAATAATACTTATTTGTACTCTGATATGTGTCCTGTTGTGGTGGTGGTTCTGTTTTAAACCATTTAAGCACTGTGCTAAAGGCAGTAGAATTTTGTTCTGTACTACCTGTTTATCCTGCTGCTCAGCATTCTGCAGCAGATGAGTACCAAGGATATTTTCATGGAACTTGCCCCTAGCCACCTTCTTTTAATTTCCGCTGCACTGAATTTGGTACTTGAGTTGCCCATGCTTCTAGTCTAGCAGTCTACATTTAATTACTCTTCCTCTGTATAATGTACCCTCCCAGTTGTATATCAGCCTATTTCTTCAGCTGTTTATTCCCACCTGCAATACACTGATAAATAACATGGTGAGCATCAGCTTAGCACTCCACAAATCACCTCCCTCCAACCCAAACAGTTGCCACTCACAAGTACCCCTTGTCCTCAGTAACTAAGTCAGTTCCTTGTCCCTATCAAGAACTCACTCTCTACCATACTAATTTACCTTTATAAACTGGTTTCTTGTGATGGAGTTGATCAGGTAAGTGTCCAGATAAATAAATGGCTAAGTTGTTGAAATACGGCATTCCAACAGATCCGACTCAGGCAAGAACAAATCAGTAGTCTGCCCACCCTGGACACAAATTAATTGGCTGACAGACCATCTTCTTTAGCTCTGTTGGCATCAGTGAGACAATCAGCAGCTGCAGAGGAAATGGAGTTGCTCTGCTTTCCTCCACAGAAACAGTTCACTGATTTTTGCAGGCTATAAAACTGTATTTACTATAAGGATTCACAAGCTTAAAAACTTTCATGCTGCAGGCAGAATCACTATTTTGGTTAGGAAAGCAGAGCCTTTTAAGCTGTAGAGCCAGAAAGGGCAGATAAATGCTTAGAGAGCAAACTAGAGATGCTACTCCATTTATTGTAACCACTGTTGTCCCTAAAAGAATGAAAACTACAAAATTAAAACATTGGTACTGCTCCAACTCTACTATGAAATAGACTGGTGGGGGGAATGAGGAGGAAATGGGCTTATGTGCAGTTAAATTATACCCAACGTTTCTTTTGTTACTACTTAAAAAAAAATTAGATTAACTATTCTGTCCTAGCTGTGACATTGCTGCTAGTGATGTCCTAGTGTGTGTGTGTTTACATGTTTACAAGCGAACAGCACAGGAAAAATGGTATCATAGTCCATATGCATTGAATTTAATTCCTATCAATCAGTCTTTTCAGCCAAACCTGTTGGTGCATTTCCAGAAAGTTTGGGCTTCTTGAACATGATGAGTCAGAAAAAAATTAAAAAAAAAAAAAAAGGCAAAATAAAAACTCTTGCCAGTTTGCCATTACTAAAAAGACAGTTGTCCACAATCCCAGATTCCAATTTTCTTTAAGATTATGCAATCACTAGCTATTTTTATTGTGCAGGCCACAAATAGTCACTCATATGCCTAAGGGACCTTCTCTCATGTGATCAGGAAGTATTATTAGTCTTGTTAATTACACTTCTCCAGGTGCTTGGAGATTTTCAGATAAAAGGTGCTCTATATTATATAAGAGTAAAGTGCTGGGTTAAAGCAAGATTTCTTTTGAGACAAATACATCTTAATTCCTGAATCATCAAGACAGCTTCACAAATACAGCTACATCATTTTCCAGTGTGCTGTTCCTACCGCAGTATGAATCACAAAGAGAAAATGGTTTGTTCCCCTCCCTTCGCACCCCCCAACTGAACAAGTTGTGAAATGGGCTTCAGGCCAAAAGGGTTGAGAAGACTGCTTGGTTTTGCCTGAGCAGAGGAGCTGTGTCTGATTTACTTAGCTTTGCTTTCTAATATTCATGTACTTAAAGCCTATGGTCTGTGTATCTTTGAAACTGGTGTTCTTCTGTAATGTAGATTTCTTTGAAAAATTAATGCTACAGTTTTATTAGTTACATGCCAGTGAAACTTATTGATCTGCCCTTTATTGAATTAAACACATAGGGCCAGCTGGTGTAGACTTCAGCTGAAGTAAATCAGGCTTCTGTGAAGGTACACCTATTTACACCAGCAGAGGATCTGGCCCATCATCCCATTGACGACAAATTTTGTGCACGCTGGCCCCACTATTCTGCTGTGGGACTGGGCAAAGAGACAGTCCTGCTGCAAGTCAGTCCATCCACCTACTGAGGGCAATGCATGAACTCTAAATCCCTATTAGCTAGGAATTGCTCAGTCATTGACTTACTCCTGAATAAACTATTAATTGTCCTTTTGCTATTGTACAAAACTGGGCCACTGGAAACAGTGATGCCTTAATCTGTGGGTCATAACAGTTTTCTTCTCAGCACATACACAGCTGAGAAACATTTCAGCAGATCCAGGTCCTCCTGTAGAGGCCACTCCATCAGCAAGAATCACCCATGTGCTACAAGCAATGTTTTGACAATCAAACTAACAAATGCTTGGTGGAATAAGGCAAATGAGTTACATAATCATACACGAATGAGTGAGAGAGAAAAGGTTCCAGTAAACAAAAGATGGTCTGTACTAACAGGGACAAATCAACATGCTACAACAGCCCTCCCTACACAATTTAACCTTTTATTAGGGTGGTGAACTTAACACAGACCTGAGGCAAAGCTCAAAAACCTCTCTCTCTCTCTCACACACACACACACACACACCACACACACACACACACACACACAAGTTGGTCCATAAATGATATTACCTCACCCACCTTGTCAACCTAACACAGAGGTATGTGGGCTAGCTGAGAAAATAAAGTGGGTCTAACTTATAGGGAAAAAAACTGCCCTGCACTAGTAACCAACACACATACCACCAGAGCATGCTACTCGACAAACACACTCTGGCTTATTGTCAGTCATGGGTCACAGTTGGAGCTTGTACCCCTGTTCTGGCCTATCACAGCCTCACTCACCACTAGAAGTGATGCCATTGACTGGCTCTGAGAAAGAAACATTTGGTGGTCTTGCTAATAAATCTGCTCCTTGCTATTCTTGGAGGAAGCAACAAAAGCTCTTTCCCCTGCTCCTGATTCTACCTACAGTTACTTACAAGTCATCCATACAAAACAGATTTTTGAAAGAGTGTTGATTTATTTAAGATTTCTTTGGATATTGAAGGAGAAATTGCAGTCTAACAAAGATTTCTTTTTTGCTTTTGTTTCCTTCAGACAGTGAGTGTATTTTGGAGCCGCTGTCTTTGCCAGAAAGTCCAGGTGGTGTTGCTGCTGTGGAAGAGTCTCCATCTGTGCCTTGTATTTTCTGTGAAGAATATTCTCTGCTAGCAGAACAAGACCAACTTCTGAAGCACATGATTATTGAACACAAGCTTGTCATAGCAGATGTTAAGCTGGTTGCAGATTTCAGAAGGTAAATTTTTTTTCAATTAAAATAGAAATTACAAATGTGTAGGTAAGATGTGTACCATGAATCACCAGGTATGTACCTTTTTTATACTTTTTGGGGACATTTGCAAACCGTTACCTAGCAGTGTTGGTTTGATGTTTATACTGTAGGAGTCTTTTTGTCCTATTCCTATTGTCATTCATGTGTTACTCAGAACATAAGAATAGGTAGTTATGGTTGGTAGTTAGGACATAAGAATTGCCATGTGGCAAGAAACCAATTGTCCAATTAATCCAAAGTAATATATGTTTCTTCTGATGAAGTTATTTTCTTTACTGTCAAATGCTATTAATTTCATAAAGCACATTGTCAAAGGGCACCTCCTGGTCTCCAGGGCACCTCCTGGTGGCCTCAGGCAGAGGGCCCTGCAAGGAGCCACGTGCTTCAGTTTTCCTCTTTCAGGCACTCTCAGTTCCCCTCTTCCCAGGATCTGTTCACCTGCCTGCATTCACTACACTATGTGGTAAGGCAGCCCACCTGGAGCACCCTTCAGTAGCAGGCTGCAACAGAATAGCCATGTCTACCTCACTTTCTCTTTCTTCTGGAGTCCCCAGTAACTCTACACCAGGTTTCAGAGTAGAAATAGCACTTTGCAAGATAAATGTATTACAAAAGGTCCCACAACCATAATCCTGATTTCCCCAGCACAGTCCAATCTGTACAGTCACTCTTTCAAGTCCCATCAGTCCATCAGCACACCAAACACAATTCCAGCATCTCACCATTCCTCCAGCTCTCAGGCATGGCTCTGATGTTTCACACCGCACTTCATCCATGCCCTTCACGGTTACCCTAGCCCCTTCCCAGTTACGGTTTTTGCTCTTGCCCACAGACATCAGCAGACTCACCCCTTCATCATTCCCCAGCCTTCAGTCCTCTCTGGTCCTCCAGCTTCAGCTCCCTGGCTCAGAGAGCAGCAGGCATCTCCCTCTGGTGCTGTCAGCCTCCAGTTCTTTCTGGCCATGGATCTCGGGCCCGTCTGATCTGGCTTCTCTGCTCAACAAGAAATCTCTCACTGCTCCCTCTTTCAGTGCCATCCTCCCTCAGAAGTTCTCAGCCCAGCTCTGCTCTTCTTCTCAGCATCCTCTTCAGATGCTGGGTACTGAACGCTCTCTCTTTCTCGACTGTGTTCTGTCTCATCTTTCAGCTGTCTCTCATTTATAGCTCCCGGGGGATGCCCTGTCGCTCTCATTACATCAAACTAGGGTGTACCTGGACTGGACAAGGAGAGTTGGTCCTGATTTAAGAGCCAGCTACCTTGTTAGACACACATTCTGGTCTATCTACTTTTTTTTCTATTTTTGACTGCCTTATTCCCATCTCTGCACAACTACTTTCTAGCTAGTTCTTTTTGTCTTATCCCTGATGATCGAGAATAAGGAGAGTTGTTTAGGACTCAGTTTAGAATTTAGTGATCGGAGGATTGTCCAAGAAGTTATAACAGTTTATCTTAATTAGGCCTATATTGTTCCATATAATTTCCACTTTATCCTTGACTGTGCTGTTCAGTATTGTCACTTTCATGTAACTGAGATCCCTTCCGCAGTTACATCATCGATCATCCCAGAAGAGTCACACATGGCACGCGCTCCTACTTCTCCCTCAGCAGCTACCCCAGGCACAAGTGGCTCATAAATCTAGATGTGTATTTGTGTGTAATCTCTCGCTTGGAACTCTACTTTCCCATATGGCAGTGTATGGTAGTGTAGGCCACCAGGCTGGCTTGTAGCTACTCTCCTATTATTTGCTTTGTTGGAATAATAAGTTTCAGTAGATAAATTACCCATTTGAAACAAAGTAAGTCTCCGCACTTACATAAAACCCACTTTTCTAGATTTTTGTGATCAGGCTTACTACAAAGCAATGAATTATGTCTAAATATGGTTTAAAGTGAAAGATTAAGATGAAACATGGGAAATGAAAAGTGGGCCAAGTAAAATCCTAAGAATCATTCATTTATTCAAAAGTGTAAGCTTGACATTGTTAAAATCAAATAACAGTGCTTGTTTCTGTTTTAATGATGAAAGCAGGCAGAGCAAGAACGCAATCTTTTTAGAGATAATGTTAATTTCTTCAGATAAACAAAAAAAGAAGTGTTCAGTAAAGGAATGCTAATTTAATGCAGCTGTTGAGATTATTCTGGCTAAACAGAAATGTAATTTAAAATCACCTTTTCAAGAAAATTGCTTTTTGGATTCTCTTCCCTGCTAATGGAAGTGGAAAGGAGCCACACCTGATTGAAAGTGGTGGCAGGATGTGAAATGGTCAAGCTGCAACTCTGCAGCATGCCCTGTCTCCAGTTCTGCATAAACCCTGTTACCACAACCTTGTCAGGTTAGACTTTTTAGCTATAGAAGGGGCTTGCCTATGTGGGAGGAAGCTGGAGGGACCTCTTGTCCACAGCATTGTATCCTGTGAATGAATCCCTGGAGATTTCCTACTAGAAGATGACTATTCAGGGCAACAGTGAAACTTGACTATACATGAAATACACCAACTGAAAAAAACAGAGAAACAATTTTCTCTTGTCTTTCAGGTGTAGAATCTTAATTGATCCTTACAACAATAGTTTTAACTGAAATGTTTTAACTTACCTCTGTGGATTTTTTTTTTAATTCATAGCTTTTTAACAGAATATAATTTCCACTGACAACCTGGGCCTTGATCTTGCAAACATTTACACACATGCCTAACTTTATGCACGTGGGTCATCCCATTGAGTCATCTTATGAGTAAAGTTAACCACATGCATAAATGTTTGTTTTCAGGATCATACTTGATTTTAGAATTCCAAATAAATGAGAGGCAGGCTGTCCTAGTTTACGTCCCTACTCCCTCACCCCCCTCCCCACCCAAAAAACCAAAAAAATGTAAGCTCTTTGGAACAAGGGCTGTCTCTTATCTGTTTGGACAGTGCCTTCTAGCATCTGGGGGCCCTGGTCTCCATTGGAGCTTGTTAGCCCTACTGTAATACAAATAATAAAATCTTGGTTTAAACTTTCTAAAACATTAATTGCAATTGTTACAGGATTTTCTGGAGAAAACCCCTCTCTAATGTTGACAGTGGTTGGAGTTTGATTTTTTGTTTTTGTTTTTAGCAGGGCTGGAAAGGGAAGATGTTTCTGCAGGTCTACTTCTGTTAGCCTAGCTATAGGTGTCAATTTGTTCCGCTACAAAAAACCTTCTCTGAGTTTGGTCTTTTTTGTCCCAAATTTCTTGTAGAGACATTCGTTATCTCTTTTGTTAAAGTTGAGATGTTGAGTCCTTTCAGTTTCAGAGCAGAGTAACCTGGAGCTTGTCTACATGTGATTGTGGCAGACTGGGGTGCACATGAACCCTACACAAATCTGCCATGCACTAAATGTCCATGTGGACACTGCAGCAGTGACCTAGCATTTCCATAGTACGCTTTGATCTACACTGCTTTGAAACGGGAGTAAATCAAAGCTCACTGCGGAACTGTCAGCACAGCAGCAGGGTCTGTGTGGACACTTAGTGCAGGGCAGATATACACCCTAGCTTTCTGGAAACTAAGAACTTGTGTAGATAAACCCTTGGATTACTACATTTTCCTACAAATACATAACAGATTATAAAGCCAGAAGAAATCACTGTGATTCTGTAGTTGTGTCTGATCTCTTGCATAACACCAGACATAGAACTTCCCTGATTTAGCTTCAGTTTGAACTGGAGCATAATCTTTAGAAAAACATCCAATCTTGATTTTAAAATTGCCAGTGATGGAGAATCTACCACAACCCTTGGTAAGTTGTTCCAGTGATTAATTGCTCTGACTGTTTAAAAACTAACATTTCTAGTCTGAATTTGTCCAGCTTTAACTTCTAGCCATTGGATTTTGTTGTGTCTTGTGTGCCCATTACCAAACATTTGGTCTAAAAGCATTAAAGTTTGTCAAGTTGATGCTTCCGTCATGTCTTGTATTCTTGCATGTCTCAAACTCTGAGACTTAACTTGTTCCAGAAGGAATAACACTGGAGTGCTATTTATGCAGGCTTGTAAGATGAACTTCTGTCCTGATTTCTTGTTATGTAGCATCACTCTCCTTTCAACTTCAGCGTAAGAGAGAGACACTAATTTAAAAACAAACAGGAGAAAATCTTCCTATCTTAGGGCCTGATCTGAAGTAAATGGAAAGACTACCATATATGGCTCCCATCTATAGCTAGTACTTTGGGAATTCATAAGTACTTATTTTTAGTAAAAATATAACTGAGTGATTGTGTCTATCTGAAGATGTGACCAATTCCCATTATTTATCTGAAGCTTGATCCTAAGCTCATTGAAGCCAGTAGAAGTTGGGTTTTTTTCTGACTTCAGTGACCTTTGGATCAGGCCTGTTTTTGCTAAAATCTGCTTTAGTGCAGCTGAATAACTTTCATGAACTGGAGCGCAATTTCACTTGATTAAAAATATAGCCCTGCAGTGTACTGGCAGCTGCATGGAACAAGTGTTGCATAAGTAATTTTAAATTTTAAAAAGCCCTGAAATAAGAATTAAAAGGATGGGAGTAGGATACAGTGGACCAGTGGTTTAGAAATGTTTGATAGTCACGGTTCCTCCTTCACACATACATTTTCTTTTTAAAGATACATTTTGTATTGGAAGAAGAGATTCACCGAGCAGCCCATCACAGATTTCTGTAGTGTGATAAGAACAAATTCAGAAGCTCCACTAGGTAAGTGAGCTTCTTTTCTATACTCCGCATCTTCTTACCTGATGCAGCCTGGCCTGTACTTTAGGCTCAGTCCTTTAAAATGTTGAGCAATCTGGCACCAGTCCAGCAAAGTACTGAAGTGTTACTTTAACCACATATGTCATAGTTCATACCTATTCAGTACATCACTTAAGTGCATGCTTAGCTTTACTGTTTTCAGTGGGATTTAAACAGGCACTTAAATGCTCTGCTGAATAGGAATGAGCCTAAGTACATGCTTGAGTGCTTTGTTGGATTGGGGCCAGGGTGCTAAGCAACTTCCAGGATCAAGCCCTGGAAACAACATTGCTCTGCAAAGGGAGCTCAGATACCAACTGTGTAAAGGGGAGGCACAATTCACACAGAGCTGTCCCAGTGTGCAGGGAAGTACACCCACTGGACTATTCTAACTCCTCACACCCTGCTTGTATGGCCAACTCTGCTTGTATGGCAGGAGACAGATCTTTCTCAGGGGTCAGTCCTAATGAGTTCCCTGGAAACTAAGGACCATCACAAACCTCACCACCTTTGTCTCCAAATTCAGGTTGCACTGCTTCAATCTTGCTTTATTTAATATAAACTCCTAGCAGTGTGTATATAAAAAAGCCAAAAGCACCAAAATAACATTATCTGCCATATACATACAATTCTCCTTCTGCCGAGAGAATGAGAGAGAACAAACCACACATTGCAGATGTTCGTTGCATCATTAAATACACAGCTGGAATGTGTTCGGATACTACAGTGATAAGAGCAATATAAGAACCTCTATTCAATAGAGAGAGAGGGCATGAGGAAGTGGGGAAGCTATGCAAGGGCTATGCACATTCTGGCCTTGTATAAATCTACTGCTAGTGTAAATGGATGCAAGTCCATTTATGTTAATAGAGTTGTACTTAGCTATGCCAGTGCTGGCTTTGGTCCATAAATAATCACAACAGTGTAAAATAAAAGTGTAGTTCTCTTAAAATGAAAATTACGTTAATTTTTAAAATATTTAACTCAAACAGGCAGGGGAAAAAACAAAGGTTGAGGATGTTATATATGCAAAACTGCTGCAACTGTCTCCATTACATTTATTTTCTAATCTCTTAACAGAGGAACAGGACAATTATTTTCTTTTATGTGATGTTTTACCAGAAGACAGATTACTGAGAGAACAGCTCCAGCAAAAGAGACTGGTAAGTAATTACAAAACTGAAATAACGTAATGTAAAAGCAAATATGTACATTTGGTTGGCATTTAAAGAAAGGCATTTTATGCTAAACTGAAGAGATCCATCTTGATTTTTTTTTTTTAGCTTGTTTCCCCAATTGCCAGTTTAGAAAAACAACAACAACATATCACATTTTCTGAGAGTAGTTTTACCTGCAGGCTGTATGCCAGTGTTCCACTCCAGTGGGAAATCTGCCCAGAGCAAAAAAAAAAAAGCTGAATATGCTGAATAATTTTTTTTCTTGCAAGAATGTGCCATGCTTTAGCACAAATTTTCCTGTGTATAATAATATACCAAGCATGTGGTTTAAAAAATGGGAACACCAGAATGGCATTTTGAGGGCTTACAAAGACCAAATCCTCCTTCCAGCCTCCACCCCAAGTAATTTGGGCTTGGCCGATGAAAGGGAAGCTATATCCTTTCTTAGCCACTTTGCAGAGCCACTTTAGCCCATTGACTGAAGAAGTACGGTGCAGCCCACTGTCACGTGAGGAGGACCAGGGGATTGGACAGCAGTGAATCCTCTGAGCCCATAGAATGTGTGTGTCCCTGGCACAGTATTCCAAATCCTCCTCCCCCACCACACCAGCTTCGTTGCCGGGGGTTGTGTGTGTCTTCAGAGAAAGAAGCTGGAATTACTCTAAAGGGTGAAGTCTTCATTCCTGTGTACGTCCTGCTGTGATAGCCCCAGTGGGTGGGTTGATGGGGAGGGGGAAACAGGCAGTAGATCCATTGTGTCTTTCCCTGCTCCTCTTCTGATCTGTCCCTAGAACCAGGGCACACTGGATTGTAAATTCTTTTGTGCAGGGTCCGTGTCTTCCAGTGTGTGTTCACAGTGCTCAAGTACAATAGAGTCCACTTCCAATCAGGGCCTTTGTGTGATACCACAATAAAAGTAGCACCGGGAGTCTCTACAGAGCAGAGCTGCACTTTGCATTGGGGTGTGATTTTTATTTGCGTCAGAGCCACACCTGCTTATCTGCAATAAGGGACTTCCTCAACTGCAGCCTGGAGTGCAGGATTTGGCCCAAAGCAAACATTGCTTTTATCAAAGGTTAACCATGAAGTTAAAAAAATGTTTGTGCCCTTTACTGCTGCTTTATGAAACTTAAAGAATCCATAATTTTTTCTGCCCTTTTCTGAATGCTAGAAATGTCAGATCCTGATTTTCCTCTTTTTATTGGAAAATTGAGTCTGAAAACTGAGCTGCAGCCACACTTGGGGCTGAGAAAGTCACAGCTCATGTTTCAGCAATAAAGACTTCCAGTTATTCACTTCCCTTTGCTGCAATCTGAGTGTTGATTTGCAAGTCAAACAGTTATTTTGCTTTGCGAAGTCCTCTGCCTCTGAACAAATCCAACAATTAAGGGTCAGCTGGCAAGTAGGTTTGTGTGAGTTGTACAAAATAAAAGATCTGAACTATATGGCTTCCACTGATTTCCCCTGCTTCTGAATCCAAAACTTCTGTGTCCAAGGGCTTATCCATAGTGGGGTAAAAGTTTTTTAAAATGTACTAGCTAACAGATTTTATTTAACATGTTTTAAAACGCTAGTGTAGACAGAGCAAGTTACATTATAACACATTAGCTGGGCAATGAATCCTATGGAGGGTTAAAAATCATGTTTTATCTTGGTGTGAACAAAAAACCTCAACTGGTCACTGCTAACAATACTTACTGCTTTTCACTCAGTATCTCAAGGATTGCCTCCAGCATTTCTTTGCTTTAGCTAGCTCCCTCCTGATCCTTGCAATCACTCGGTCTTTGACAACTCTTTCATGTCTTCCAATACTCCACATCCATTTTATATTTATGCAGCCTCTTTGGTGATCACAAAAAATCTGCACTTCAGCCTTGCTCATGCTCACATGTCACTCTCAAATGCCTCATACCACCCTGATACCTCTGTGAGCAGCTAGCGTCTTGATCCCTTGTGGCTCTTCTTTTTGAAATGCATAATTGCAGTTTCCTTTTAAGTTGGTGGCAATCTAGGAATCGCTTGAAAATTATCCTTGAAAAGCTAGAAGTGTTGAGTGTTCAGAGGTTTCCACTGCCCTTCTCCCAGTGTTCTGTCAAATACTGTCTCTCTCCTTATGGCATTTGACTACTCTGGACTTCAAATATGCCATGAAGCTGACCTCTAACATGTTAATAGATAGCCAGCTCCTCTGTTTCCTCCCTTGACCTTTCTAAGTTATGTTTGTACTCAGCAGTGATCTGCTTTGCAGTTCGCTTAGGATTCTTGAGCAGGTTTTTGCCGCTGTATTTCACATTTAAGGAGTAACAGAATGAAAACAGGCAATTGCAGTCCTCATTTTCTAACCATGCAATGTTAGATTTTCCTATAATGTTTTATGCAGCCCACATCATCAAAACCCTTGGATTCTAAAGAATTTTCATCCCCCCTATCATTAGTTAAGCAACTCCTGTTCTGGCTCACTTTGCAAAGTATATTTGGAAACTCCCAGTTGGCAATTTCTGTGTTTGGATGTTTTTAAACTCTTAGTAGAGAGTCCTATGTTTCAGTGATGCTGCTCTTTCTCAAGTGCTAATAAATGCTCCAGCCAAGGTTCTCTCACCTTTCCATGACAGGGACTCTGAAAACCTGAAGGTGATCGGATTCTGTTTGCCTGTAACATTGGTACAGATGGTTTTAACAGATGATTTGAAAATGAGGGGAGGTATTTGGTATACAATTTTTAGCCAATTGTTTCAAGCTCAGGACAGCGTAGAGAATGGCGTGTCGTGGGAGAAAGAGACAGAGTGAATATTAAGGAGGAGGATCTTGGGCTGGATGCAGAGATTAGTTGTATGAGACAATGAAGGCTGAGTTGTAGACCAGAGGCTGCAAGTTTGCATAGTATGTGCGGCTTTTGATATTTATAATTTTGAGCATTATATATATTTTCCCCCCTCCTTTGTAGCCCTCTCTTCTCCCCCAGTA
Organism: Emydura macquarii macquarii; assembly: GCF_026122565.2. Taxonomy (NCBI): domain Eukaryota; kingdom Metazoa; phylum Chordata; order Testudines; family Chelidae; genus Emydura; species Emydura macquarii. The sequence continues at coordinate 16,568,013 of NW_027132773.1, forward strand.
GTCATAAACATAATACATAATCTAAAGCACATTCAACTAATCTCTGCTGAAACTGTAGTCGAGGGCTGAATTCTGCTCTGTTACTCTACATTTACACCAGTGCAACTGGGAATACAATTTAACATGTTGGTACATATGCCTGCCATTTAATCTCCACCAGACTGAGAGAGAATGACTGACTATTAGTGCATCCTGTCTTCCTAGTTCTAGGCTGTGCCGTGAAGTACTATAGCACTCTTATTCAGTCAGTGTAAAACATGGCAATGACTTTTTGTTGCAGTCTCTGCATGTTTAACTAGAAACTGTTTTACTTAGTTCATTTGCCTGTAGCAATAGCTGGATAGTTTCTAAGAGGTGTGTGTGAGAGACAGAGAGAGAGGGGGAGAGGGAGATCTATATTTGCATCTGCTTTAAAATTATGTACTCTGCCTGTGAAGATTTTAACCATTATTATTTCAGGCCAAATTCTTCTACCCTTGCTCATCTTGAGCAGTGCTTTTTCCCTCAAGCAGAGTTGTGGGTTTCAGTAGCCTATTCAAGGAATAAGTTATTCATTGTGGGTTGGCAGAATATAAACTCTTCAGAGCAATCACTTCTATGCATTTGTATTGTGCCTAGCACAATGGGGCTCTGGTTCAGACTTGGGTATTTAAATACTATCACACTATCAATAAGAAGCACGCGGTACCTTTCTCCTCTGTAAGAAACATGATATATTTAAATGGACTTCAAAATGATTTCCCAGTAAGGTATGGCACTTTTTACTATAAGAACTTGTCCATGACAACTAACTCTCATCTGTACATTGACCGATAGCAATCTGGTATTGCAAGCTTCCACAGTGCAATTGCCACTTGCTTCTCCAGTGTCAATGCACCGATCATTCTGATGTGCCTGTACTGGAGGGCTGGGGCCAGCTCGGCACACAGATCAAGGAACGTGTTCTTTCGGATCCAAAAGTTCTGCAGCCACTGCTTGGTGCCCCAAATCTACATTAGTGTCATCCCACTAATCAGTGCTCATTTCTCAGGCCTAGAAGCTATGATCCACTTTGTGGAGGTGCTCCATGAATGCCAGCAGCAACCTGGCATTTTTATTCACTGTCCATCACCGTCCAGTCATCGTTGTTGAACATCTTCTCACACACCTGGTTGTAATAGTGCTCATTGAAGTTTTGCAAATACAAGAGAATTCTGCATCCTGTATTAGCAATTATTAGAACTATGCTGAGCTCTGAAGGGTCCGTTTTGTTGCCAGAGACATGGTGGAGACTGAGAAGTGGCTCCTGGGACTGTGGGAGTTTAAAAACGATGCAAAACATATGGAATGGAACAAACACTATGGGATGGAGAAAGTGGTATTGTGGGAACTTGACCCCCTACTTTTCAGAAATCCATGGGTGAATTGCTGGTAACCCACAAAGCAATGCAAAAATGTCCCACAAGACATTGTGCTGGATGGCAGCATGGAGCTTGTGGGTATATCTACCCATGGTGCACTGCATTTTCCACCAACACTGCCACTCATGGTGAGCAAGCAGGCAAGAGTGCATGTGGCCAAGCAATAGACAGAAGTTGGCAGCTGTTCGCAGACCTAACTTATATTGACCAAATTTTCTAGTGTAGACATGGCCTCAGTCTAGAGAGAAATTGATTGAGGGGTCATATCTAGTGACATATTATGGGTTAGATCCTGTAAGGGTACGTCTGCATTCCGGACTGAAGTCTATTTAATTTCAGTTGACATTCACCTGCTGAACTTATGAAGTCAGATGAGCGTGATCACACCATGCTCATTGCATCAGGGATTGCATCCCCACCAGCCGCGCTTGCATTGATAAGTAAAGCAGTGCACCATGGGCACCTATCCCAAAGTGCAACTAGTCGCGGGGGCATTTGGGAAGGTCATTGTCCTGACATGATGCAACGTCCTCTGTTCACCCACTCCCTTTTTGTCCTAAACAAACATACAAACACTTTTTCATTCCAGTTTTCGAAACCCTGTCTCTGCCGCGCATACACCATTGCTGGAGAGGCATGGAGCCCACTCAGCTCTGCACTATCGTTGTGAGCATCACAAACACCTCATGACTTACCCTGCAGTATTTTCAAGACAGGAGCCTCAGTGTGGAAAATTGCAATGTTACTCAAGCCACCTTGCTCAAGACCTAGAACAAAACAATTCCCGTTTGCTGTTGGCTGTCACACAGCACATGCAGTCAGTAGAGTGCTGCTTCTCGTCCTGGGAAACCATCACTGACTGGTGGGATTGCATTGTTATGAAGGTGTGGGATGATGAGCAGTTGCTGCAGAACTTTTGAATGCATAAGGCCACTTTTCTTGAACTTTGCACAGAGCTGTCCCCAGCCCTGAAACGCATGAATACTTGCTACTCTGACAGTGGAGAAGCAAGTGGCCATTCCTCTGTGGGAAGCTAGCATCACCAGACTGCTATCAGTCAGCTGGGAATCAATTCAGAGTCGATAAATCCACCATGGGAGCTACTGTGATACAAGTGTGCAGGGCCATTAATAAACTTCTAAGAAGGATAGTGACTTTGGGAAACGTGCAGGACATAGTGGACGGGTTTGCCGCAGTAGGGTTCCCAAACTGTGGCAGGGCGATAAATGGCATGCATATCCCTATCTTAGCACCGGACCGCCTTGCCACAGAATACATAATCCGAAAGGAATACTTTTCCATGGTGTTGCAGGCCCTTGTGGATCACGGGGAATGCTTCACTGACATCAATGTGAGATGGTCTGGAAAGATGCATGACACGCACATCTTTAGAAACTCAGGTCTGTTAAAAAAGATGCAAGCTGGGACTTCCTTCCCTGACAAAAAAATAAGTATTGATGATGTTGAAATACCTATAGTGATCCTGGGAGACCCTGCCACCCCTTGCTCCCCTGGCTAATGAAGCCATACACCATGTACCTGGCCAGCAATAAGGAGCAGTTCAATAATAGGCTCAGCAAGTGCAGAATGGTGGTGGAATGTGCCTTTGGATGTTTAAAGGCTTACTGGCACAGTTTGCTCACTGGGTTAAACCTGAGTGAAAGCAACATCCCAATAGTTATCACTGCCTGCTGTGTGCTCCATAATGTCTGAGAGACAAAGGGGGAGAGGTTCCCATTGGGTTGGGTCATGGAAGCAGATATATTGGCTGCAAACTTTGAGAAGCCAGATATCAGTGCAATGCTGAGAGCCAACCACGGAGTACTGCGCTTCAAGGAAGCATTGAAAACCCGTTTTTGTAATGAGACACGGTAATGGGTGTCACTTATCTATGCTGTGCCTTCCCATCCTCTCCCCCACCCTTGCAGCCCTGTGCCTGCACCTCCCCTTCTCCCACCGCCCATCCCCATGCTTGTAATAAATAAAGAGTAATTAATTTCAAAGAAGTAAAGTTTTGTTGCTCATCCTTAACAGTGGAGGGAAAGGAAAATAATTTAACAGTTGGCAAGCATTCTCATGGGGCTGTTAGGGATACAGAACCAACTTTGCTCATGCAAAGAGCCCACATTCCCACTTCTTAATGAGGCCACTGCCTCTTCCTGCTCCCCTCAACTGGTGTCGAGTGGTGCACGTACTGCACCCTGCTCAACCTCCTCCTAGAACTCTTGGGGGTGGAGACCTGGAAAGAGTGCTCTTGTTGCTGATAGTTCTGCAGGGGCTGCAGAGGGAGTCTATCCTGCCACTGCTCTTCCTGGAGCTCAACCCAGACGCCTCAACATTTCTGACTGATCCCTCATTATATGCATCATCTCAGCCTGCGTTGCATGCTCATGCTCCTGCGCTGCTTTTCTGTTCTGTGTCCATGTTCAGTTTCTCTGACGGAAATCTTCCATGCTCTTTGCTTTGTGTCAGCAGCCCCAGAAGTGTTTGTTACCTCATTGAACATGTATCTTGACTCCTTTTTTTTTTTTTTTTTTTTTTGGCCTTCTAATCTGCAACAGCCACTCAGCTGGAGTGGAGGCTGTGCTGAAGGACACATTGTCCACTGTAAGGCAAGCAAAGCACAAGGTATCCATTGTTAGCTCATCCCATGGATGAAAAGCAATGTTGCAATGTAAAAAGAACTCCCTTTTATGTTCCCAAGTGAACACTAGATCCACTTACCAATTTCTACCTGTTGCACGGGTTGGTGTGGCGTCCCAGCGCTGGTGAGTAAGGGTCTGGTGCATTCATTTTAAGGAAATCTCCCTAGCACAGTGTATGCTGCACAAGTTCACACTTCCTCAAGCAGCAGGATTGTTTGGCTTCCATTTCCCTCGCCAAAATCGGTTTTGCAATAGGTGGTCCAAAGGGTATTGTGGGGGAGGGAGTTGGGCTGAAGTGTCCCTGGAGAAAATATATGGGCATCTGTTCCCATATCCCTAACATCCAGAACAACTATGTCATGTGTAGAAACTTCCGCTTTAGGGACCCAAGAAACCATCTATGGCAGGGGAATAACATGCACTGAGTATATTGGGCGGGTATTGTACACTCGTGCCATCTTCCCTAGGTGAACATGTGTGATATCAGTCTCCTGAGGGCAACACAGGCGAAAGGGAGGATTTGCTGCAAGCATCTGAGTACAAGCCTGGTCCTTATGCTGCTGTGTGTTCCGCGATGATGCCTGCACATTTAATAACAGAGTGGTGGGGGAAAGTGTCCTATCGCAGTGGAAGAAATAAGGCTGTCCTCCCCAGAAACCTTCTGTAAAGCATTGCAGAGTACCTCCTTGAAAGTTTCCTGGAGATATCCATGGAGGATTCTCGGACCATCCCTGTGCCCCTTCTCCATAATGCCGCGCAATATATTTTCGTAGATATCCAGATTTATTTTGCTGTATCAGAGCTGAGCCAAAACAGATTCTTCTCCCCACAGACCAATGAGATCCAAGACCTCACGTCGACTCCCGGGCTGGAGCGCATTTGGAGCATGCAATCGCTATGATCAGTTCTGCTGCCACGCTCTCGCCATGCTGCGCTAACAGGAAATGGGAATTCAAAATTTCCCAGGTCTTGAAGGAAGGGGCTGTTTCCTGTCTACGTGGCTGCAGTGCAGCAGAGTACAAATGTCCAGAAGAGTCAGAGCAGAGTATTGTGGGATACCTCCCAGAGGCCAATGATGTCGATTTTATGCAACTCTTTGCCTACACTGCCACTCATTCAACCCATCTAACTTGACTTCAGCGCTACACCTCTCGCAGAGGTGGTTTTATTAAGTCAAGCTTTCCAGAGATTTAGGTCAGCGGAACAGACCTGCCAGTGGAGACGCATACATTATGTGGTCGACAGAAGCCGCATTCCGTCTACCTAACTTTGCTCTGCAGTTTGGCCTGGTCTACACTGCACTCTGGCCCCAATCCAATGAAACTTTTATGCACGTGCTTAACAATGGAACTGCTCGTGCCTAAGTGTTTTGCTGGATCAGAGCCAGAATGCTCTTTGCAGGATCAAGCACTATAAGAGCATTAACACTACTGTTCTCTATGGGCTGTACAAAGGAGGATAAGTATTACTATTTTACAGATTTGGAACAGAAGAACAGAGTTGGCTTAATGGGGAAGAGCTAGGAACAGCCTCCACTCCTTTGCTTTAACCACAGCTGTAGGAATGGAGTAGCTTAGTGGATAAGAAGCTGGACTGAGACTCAAGAAACATTAGCTGAATTCTTACTGCATCCACAAACTCCCTGTATGACCGTGTCCCAGTGAGTGTACCTTGTACCTCAATTCCAAATCTGTAAAAATGGAGATAGGGAAGTATTTTATGTCACAGAGAGGCTGTGAAGATAAAATCCAATAATGATTGTAATTTGCTCAGACTCTACAGTGATGATCTCATTTACTTACTTAGACCATCTGTACCCTATTCCTAATGCTTGTCAAGAACTGATTTTCAGAATTTGTGAAGCTCTTTAGAATTTTGAGGCCTTCAGTGTTATCCTCAAGAACTAAGGAGAGTCTAAGAAGATAGAAAAGACAGAAGGTTCTGAATAACGAAAAACTAATACAACAATTCCTAGAGTTTTTGTTAAGGTCAAGTCCATTGCATTTGAGCTTCATGGAAAAATCAGTTGTTCATAGATGTGCTGTAAGCTGCTAGCCATACAAAAGCTATTTTAAGTGCTTGAGGGAGAAGCTGATAATTCTTACCAAAACAATGCTGCCAAGAAGAGAAATACGTGCAATTTCTCAGACTCCTTTGGGAGTCTGCCTTTTTTATGCCAGAAAGTTTGAACTTCTCAGAACCTCAAATGGAGCATCATGAAAGAGAGTGACATTTTTCTAACCTCAAAGTTTCACATTACTTCTCAGTAATCAAATTACTTTTGTATTCCCAGTTTAATATACTGGTGCAATTGAAGACTATCACCTTGGTCTATGGAGTTATGCTATTAACCTGATCATTTTAATTTAAATGGAAAGTGGACCTTAGCTCATAATCTGGTTGAATGTTTCCATATCGGCAGATAAGCGTTAGAGAGAGCAATATATATAGTAAGAGCTTTTTCATGAAGACCAAGAAAAGAGGGAACTGGAACTGAAAATGTTGGCAACTTTTGGATACATTAGGTTCTTTATCAGTTAATTTTTAGATGTTCTATATCACTTCTTGTTTGTAGGTGATTAGGAACACATTCAGGAGTTTTCCTGTGGATAAACAGAAGATGGAGGCTTAAAGGGCTTCTGTCAACTTAAGTCACATTTCTACTGTCGTTATCTTATTTGTATGGCATTAGTGCTCAAAAGCCACACTCAAGATCAGCCCCTCGTTGTGCTAGGCTCCCTATAAACACGTAGCTCAAAGAGTTTACTAACTAAAAAGTTTACTTTTGTCGGAAACCTTTTACATTTCTTACAAACTACATATAGGATTGCTATCACAAAGAGGTTAGAAGTAGTCTTTTTGTGCAGTTTAACATTGCATTTGATAGCACTTCGTTTGTATATTTGTTTGCCCTGTAAATTATTTACTCAGTCTCCCATGTTGTCTGTGTGTGTCTTTCCCACAGCAACAGAGGAAAAAGCAGTTTAAAAATCATAAAAAATGTCAGGGGGACTTGGGGATGTTACTTTTCACTCATATTTTGAAACTGACTAGATTGCAGTTTGACATTGTCTTTTTAATACAATGTATTAATGAAGAGGAAGGGGGACTCCATTAAAGTCCCATATGTTTACCAGTTGGCATGTGATCTTGGTATTTATATTGTAAATTAATTGTCTGAAAATAATATTTCTGGTTTTGGCATCTTGGACTAACTTTTTGTTTGTTTGTGCTTGAAGTCTTTATTTGTTATATTTTTGTAACTTGCATTTATTTTGTAATCTGTTCTCTCCTGATTTCCTCCAGTAACTTTGATTACCCAAACATTCCTAATCACTCCGATATGAAAGCGTACTGAAGTTGTCTTGGAACATTCTTATAAATTTCTAAAATATTTTGTTTACTTCTGTTTGTAACACACACATTGATTGCATAAATGTATTTTTAAAGGGCTAGAACTGTCTCAAAACTAAATGCAGGTGGTGAAATTAATTACCACACCAATGTTTTTCCTCATAACCTGAGTTCAAACATTGGCTTTTTTCACAAGTTAAAAACAAAAGCAAAAAAACCTCTCTCTTCATGCAGATCACAGAACTGCTACACAGTTTGCTACAATTACTATTCTCTATTCAGCAGAGTCCCAGGGCTGTAAAAACAGTGCATTGGCAGAATTGTAGGGAAACCTTGCACAGCTCCTTGTCCTCACTATTTTAAATGTTTGTCACTGAAGCCAATGCTACTAATCCCTCACCTTCACAAGCACTAAACTCATTACCAACTTTAATAGTAACCTCTTCTAACAGTGAATAATACAATAAAATTATAAAGTGAGTACCTGGTTAGGATTATTTGAATGAGATTTTAAAAACTCCATAGAGTGAAATATTAGAACAATGATGCTGTATTAATGGCTGTATCTCACATCTTCAAATAATGCTCTGAGTTGCCAAATATGCCTGTCTAGGAGAAAACAAGAAACTTGTGCTGCGGAATAGTAAGTACATTATCTTTTGAAGATAGAAAAAGCAGTTTTATGTGAGGTTGAATCTTGAGTTATCCATTACAGTATTTCTGTACATTTAGGGAGCTATCAAGGAAATTCAGCATCAAATATTGCATTACAGTATTTCTGTACATTTAGGGAGCTATCAAGGAAATTCAGTCTGTTTGTTTGTTTGTTTTTTTAAACTCAAAGTTTTTACTGTGTGTTTAATAATGCACACGGCATCTTTCATTATAAGAGATCCCAATATGTTTTCAAAGTTCTGTAGTGCTAGTAGCTAGACATCATGGGGCACGACATTGGGTGGAGGGATATGTTTGTCAAGGACATCAGTATAAGCCCCTAATCCTATGAAATGTGCTATGGGATATTTTCTGTTCAGAGCAGACAGGCCTTTTCATTTCATATAGTCTGCTCTGAAAGACCCCCACAATTTATATTATACTCCATTTATTTGCCTCAGGAGTCAGCCCTCATGAGATGCAAATTGGTGGTTTTAGGGAGTCTGCTGGTAGGCATTTCACATCTGATGCTTAGAGCTCTAGGCTATCTCCATCCTCCTCCTCCTCCTGTTTGAAATAGTCATTATTGAGCATGATTTTGATTTTTGAAAGCTATTATAAACCAATGGTATAATATGGTGAATTCTTTTCATTTTACAACTTTTTGCTGAGACCATATCTTGTGTCAAAGTTGCTTGTATGTAATATCTGCAATCTCTGAGAGGCTTGGTTGGCTAAAAATAAGACATTATTGTCCCAGTTTCCAAACAGTTAAAAAAAAGAGTTTGGAATTCTTGAGTGGGTTCTTCCTATTGGGAGTAAAGTGATTAAACTCCATATATGTTTTGGATCCTGACAGTCATACTCTTTGGGCTGGTCTACACTACATAGTTAGGTCGATGTAAGGCATCTTATGTCGACCTAATTATGTCAGTGTCTTCACCTCAGCCTTCCTCCTGCTGATGTAAGTGCCCTACTACACAGACATAACTCCACCTCCATGAGAGGTGTAAGGCTTATGTCTCTGTAATTAGGGCAATGTGTCAGACACTGCCTAACTTACATGGACTGTTGGCTGTCTTGTCAGTTTCACTGCAGGAGCCATGAAACTGACAAGAAAGCTAGGCAGCTAGAACCCAGCTGCCCCCCAATTCTCTGGAGAGCTGGGTGGCTGGACCCTGCTCCTGGCTGGGAGCTGGGGCAAGAAGCCCGGATGGTTTCCCCCTTGCTCCCAGTTGGGAATGTTGGTTCTCCTCACAGAGCTGTGAAATTGACAAGACCGCCTGGCTCCAGTGGGTAGCAGGTGGGGTTTGAGCCATTGGATCCTGTTCCCCTGGTGTGATACCCTGCACCCCCTATGGTATCCCTTATAGTGTCATTGTGTATTGTTTGAGGCAAAGTATGTCATGTTAGATGTGTTTGGACTGTTCAAGGCATAGTGAACATTATTGTTATAGTAATATGTTTGTTGCAATGTCCTGTGTGCTTATGAGGCTTTGCTATGTAATATTCCCAAATGTGTCTCATGACTTGAGACAGATCTAGGCAAAATTCTACAGAGCTGGAGGGCAAATCGAACCTTACTAAGGCATGCATAAAACAAACCCAGCTCTTCCAGGAATGAAGGACTAGTCTGAACATCAACAAAGGAACCACAATAAGGGGATGCTCACTGAGTCAGGACATGGATGAAGCCGTACACAGACATTGTTTGTCACCTTACCCTGAAAGGGGGGGCAAAGCCCCAGATGGAAGAAGGAACATTTTAAAAAGGAGAGATGTTTTGCAATCTCTCTCCTATCGCCACCTGCAAACACCACCAAGCAACTGAAGTGCTTATCACAGACCAGACAGCCTGTGGTGAGAATCATCTGACTTTGTAAGGTTGCTGAAAGTGTTAAGCTGCGTTTAAAATATGATTTTTTGTTTTTTCTTGATCAATCTGACCTGCTTTCCTCTGATTTATAAGCACTTAAAATCCTTCTGTACTTAATAAATTTGTTTATTTGTTTTATCTAAAGCAGTGCATTTGGTTTAGGGTGTGTTAAAGACTCCATTTGAAGTGACAAGGCTGGTGCACATCAATTTCTTTGGTAAACTGATGAACATATGAGCTTGCAGTGTTCAGTGGGCAACACTGAACATTGTAAAATGGCAGTTCCTAGGGTTGCATCTGGGACTGGGAATATTAGTGGGGGTCACACCATTGCATAATCCCATGAGTGGCTGGCTAGAGGCACTCACTGTATTGGGAACAACTTGCATGCTGGTGGCTATGCGTGAGCTGCCCAGGAGTGGGAGTTCACACAGCAAAGCAGAGTAAGACAGGCTCCAGGAGTGGGGAATTGGGGTGTCTCAGTGATTCACCAGTCCAGATTGCAGAGGGGAATGTCACACCTGGGTGGCTTCCTCCCCCCCAGCTCCTGGCAGGGGAGTGGAACAGCCAGGCTCCTGGCTGGGAGCTGCCAACGGAGCTGAGCTCTCAGCTCCCCACACTGCCCCTCTTAGGTTGGTGGAAGCACTCCTGGTAAGGATACGCACCACCGACCCAAGGAGTGTAGTGTGGACATGCATACTGCAGTGGCTGTGACTCAACCTAATATAGGTTGATTTATGTTTGTAGTGTCAACATACCCTTCCCCTTTTTCTTCATGCCTTATTCAAACAGTTATTAGCTGTAAAATGCTTCTGACCAGTCCCCAGTTTTGGTATCTGAGGAGATGGAGACAGTGTTTTCAGTGAGGCTCTAGACTTCAAATGTGTTTCACCTGTTGGTCCAATAATGTTTGAGTTTGTTGACTTGCAGGATATGTGGCAAAGCCTTAATATTTTCCCCTGACTTATGGCTGAGAAAGTGATTTGAATACATTGAGTTACTTTGTACTCTCCAGGGAGCAGAGCTGGCTGCCCACAGAGAGGGAGCATTCTAAAGAATGCAACAGCTCCACTCTGCACAGAGAATGATCATCTGATCGATACATCTTTTGGGCTCAGAAAAAGCATAAGAAATTTTAGCCCAAAGGTTAAGTTTTCCAGAAGATGACAAACTTTATGGTTCTGAAATGCATAGAATGAAAGTGCTTCCTCAAACATAACTGCCATATTGCTACTGAAATAACAATTATCTTCAGGCACAGTTTGATTTGTTAGTGTTATGAGGGTTTTCTGTTTGTTTGTTTGTTTCTGCTATCAAAGTTCTGTGCGCACAGTGTTCTGCAATTTCCAGCCTGTCACTCTAAATCAGATGAGACTAATAGCAAGGATAGTGTTTCATAACTGCGAGTAGGAAGTGAGACCACCTTCATGACATCCATTTGTATTAAGAAAAATGTCCTCACCTTATCTGTGCTTGTGTTAGGACATTTAGGATCACATTGAAATTAAGTGTAAACATATACAACTCCATTGCACCTTTTTACACCAGGTCTAAATTTGGGCCTTAAGGTAAATCTAATTAATATGTTCCTGGAGAGATGGTTTCAACAGGTGAGGGGAAAAAATCACCTTATCGATTGTATTTTTTTCCGTCTAATCTGTACCGCATTATTTAAGTTTCAAAGCTTCTCTGGATTGTTCACTACCATTATGTATGCTGTTGAAATCTTTGAAATGAATTTTTCCAACTCTTCCAAGATTCAGCTGCATATTCTCATTATTGTGCATTAATTGTTCTTGATTAAGATATGACAGGATACAGTAGTCCAAAAAATAAAATTTCTTGATGCAATGATCTTAGCCAAACTGTTTTTTTTAAGGCTGAGTATTCAAATACCTTTTCTGTTCACATAGAGAGAAATTTTGGCGCAACAACAGCGTGAGAGAGAGGACACAAGCTTTCATAGCATATGTATGTTTTGCGATAAAGAATTCACAGGAAACAGGTCTGTAGTTTGAGCTTATTTACTATTGTTTTCCTTTTAATTAACTGTTCATTGACTGTCCTTTGTTCATTGTTTTTAAAATGCCCTCTAGCCAGCTCAGTGGTATAACAGTAAGGCTCTGCAACAGGGGAAGGATTCTGATGTGATTCTTGGAACCGGACTCCCGTATCTTACCCTGTAAGGAGCTGGAAACGTTGTTTAGTCTAGGGAATGGGAGTCCGTGGTATCATCTCACACCATACACATCGGACCATACTAAAGGTCATTTGAAGGGAGCTTCATCTAATAATCCTCAGATGGAGGTTGAAAGTCATTTTGTATAGCTTCATGGAAATACATAAAAGAAGGAAATCTGAATCATCATGTGAATGAGTGTGTAGAATGTGGAACTAATAATGAGAGGTGGAAGGACTTTAACAAGTCCTCTGCATGAAATTTAAAAATTATATGAAAATCCTCCCTAAATATTTTGAAAAGATGGTGATTAAAACACAAATACAGCTGACCTTTCAAGGAAGTTCTTTTCTAATAGGAAGCATCTTGATTAATTTCTTCTGTTCCAAAGATTTAGTGCCTAATTCTGATTTTTACCGAGGCCCTATTACATTGTAACAAATTTTGGGTGCATTACAGAAGAAACTTGACATGTAATATTTTGGAAAAGATAGCCTTACATTTTTGTTAGTTAACCAGCAGGGAGCAAGCTGAGAAATGACCTCTTATATTGTTTCTCAAAACATCTGTACAAATTAATAGATAAACTGCAATAATAATGTGGTCAAAAATAAAATTATATTGTAGTTTTTCATTTAGTGGCTCAGATTTCATGCATGTGGATTAAGTAATTGAAATGTTACTGAAACATGCAGTAGGGCTGAAATTAAAATCTTCTACTTCAGTTAAATCAAACTAATTCCATTTTTACCAGCAGCAGAAACATTATTATTGCGGCTTATTTGATTCTGGCTTGTATACATTTTAATGCAGTTAGTGTATTGTGAGGCACTAACTAAATAATTCTCACATGCTTGCACAAATATATCTAATGTTCTTTAATATCTTTTGTAGGTCTGTTCTTTTAAATCACATGGCAAGAGATCATGCTTTTAATGTTGGCCTGCCAGATAACATTGTAAATTGTAATGAATTTTTGGATGCATTACAGAAGAAACTTGACAAGTATGTAATATTTTTTAAAAGATAGCCTTAAGTCATTTTACTGTTAGTCTTGGAAGTAATTAGGGCTAAAATGTAATTGAGCATTCAGGAGTACTAAAAAAAAAAAAAAAAGTTCTCACAGGTGTTACTGTTTTCTTTTCAAATGTCATTGTATCATGTACATTGATTTAAGTGATGGATTAAAGGTGTGAATCTTCATCCATAACGCAGAGAGCTCACATTGACTTCAGTGAGACTTGTGAGCAGTAAGGACTACAGTATCAGGACCTACATACATTCATAGATTCCAAGACCAGAGGAAATCATTGTGACCATCTAGTCTCCTGTATAACTCAGACCATAGAACTTCTCCCAAAATAATTCCAAGAGCATGTCTTTTTAGAAAAACATCCAGTCTTAATGTAAAAGTTGTCAGTGATGGACAATTCACCACAAACCTTGGTACATTATTCCAATGGTTAATTATCTTCACTGAAACATTTTTTTACCTTGTTTCTAGTCTGAATTTGTCTTGCTTCAACTTCCATCCATTGGATTGTGTTATACATTTCTCTGCTAGATTAAAAAGCCCATTCTTAAACATTTGTTCCCCATGTAGCCACTTATAGACTGCGATGAGTTCACCCCTTAACCTTCTCTATATTAAGCTAAATGGATTGAGCTCCTTGAGTCTATTACTGTAAGGCTGGTTTTCATACGTCTCATTTTAACCCTCTTTTGGCTTAGTACTCTTCTGCCTACTTCCTGTTACCTCTCTTTATATATTAGTGATGCATGCCCTCATCTCTTGCAAGTTCCTATGCACTTTTCATACTCCCTCCTAGCTCCTCTAGGATACTTGTCTCTCTGCAATCCTCCAATATCTGTGGTGATATAGACCAGACAGCTGAATAGACATAATTGCTAATGTGTCTGTAACACTAACTCTTCTCTCAAATAAGTGTTGAGAAAGTAGATGACAACCATGGTTAGCAAGGGATTTGTTGGTTCACACTCACAAAGTGATCCTCATTGCAATCAACACCTCTGTTTCTACCAGGCATGTACACCCATGGAAATTGTTGGTCTCTGGTAATACCCAAGGGTGAGAGAGCAGACAGCTGAGCCAGTTGGCCGAAAGCTACTGAATCTATGGCTACTTAAAGAAATATGATTTGAAACAGGAACAGTTTTCAGAAGTAATTGATGTTTCGCTGATTGAAAATGACTTAATCATGTGCTTTTTAGAAAATTCTGAATCTGAAAACCTTGTGTTGCCAGCTAAGTGATAATTCTGTGTATTGCAAAGTGAACGATTTAAGTCCAAAACCCAGTTTCAGCTGCATGCTCTCCACATAGTAAGTAAGAGTTGGCATCATTTCAGGGGCAGAGCACTCTTCTGTGTGATCAACAGAGAGGGTGAGAGTGTCTCATACTAGTTAATATACTACCAAGGGAATGCATAGATAAATCTGTCTAAATATTATAGTGCTAGAAAATTTGATGTAGCATACATTTACAAAATGATGAGATCTACAGGATAACCTTGTCAATGGCAGCTAAATTAATGCTAAAGAGCTGCTGTGCCCAGAGGCACCTGCAGCATGAATTAACAAGACTTAAAGAATGCATCTAATATTCATCCACACCATAAGTCTGTCAGACTCCTTTGAAATAAGGACCTTTTGATAAAATCCATTGAGGTGGGCCACTTTTCAACATTCAAGGTCACTCTATTACCAAATATGGAATGGGCCCAATGTCTCCCATACTTTGCCTACTAAACCAGTGACAGTTTGGTCTACAAGGTCCAGAGATCCATTAATCACTGGCCTCTCAGCCTTCATGTAATCACGAAGCCAGCTACACTGAAGAGCCCACCAGTTTTTGTTCTACGTGTATAGGTGTGGGAAGTTTTACCAGACTTCCTGCTGCAAAACAAAAACATTATTTTAAAAAAAAATTGGGATATACAGTTGCCTTCTACAGCTGTGTTTCTGGTCCTTTCCCCACACAGAGGATTTCAGGATTAAATTCCCTTCTACTGCTGAGACACCATCAGAGTGCAGCCTGAAGAAGGGGGAAAGCTCGACCCCATTTGTGGAGGGCCTGAAAAGGAGGGCCAGATCTTAGTCCAGGATGGTAAGACCCAGAGCACTGCACACCTCAGCAGAGCCAGCAAGAGCAAGATCTTCTCTGAGTCCATCTCCTGAGCTAGGAGGAGCAGATCTGGACCCCAGAGCAAGCGTCAGGCCCCCCCATCCATGACAAAGGGGTCCCCTCTAAGGAATGGGACAGCCCCTGCCCCCCACTCAGGCAGTGGAGTACATGGAGTACAGCTGCAACACAGGCCAGGCAGCTCATCCACTGCTCCCTTCCCTCTTCCCAGAAGCACCTGAGATAAGAGAGGGCTAAAGAGACTTCAAATGGGGACTTGGGAGAAATCAAGTGGCAGGCAGCACAGACCCTTCTTGCCTCTCTGTCCAGCTACCAGCTCATGCAGGCAGTGACTCAGTGTGTTTCTAGCTGCTCCATCACAGGGTTCTCCTACAGCACTCAGTCCCAAGTTATTCCCTCCCACTTCAGGGCTGGAGCTTGATCCCTCCCAGTGCTTTCTGTCACTACCAGCCTCAGTTGAACATGAGGGTCAGAGGAGTGTCAAATTCTGGGACTTACCATCATGGACTAAGATCTGGCATAGCAATTCTTCTCCAGGGGAGGCCCAATAGTCCTACAATGATGACCCAATAGACCTACTTGCAAAACAGGTGAACTGCAAGGTCTCCTTTTTTTCTCCTGACGGGGATCCAAGGATAATAGGCACAGATGCAGTCTCCCGGCGGTGGCCTCCTTTTCCTCTGCTAACCAGAACTATCCAGAATTTGAGGAGGGAGAGGGCACCGGTAATATGGGTTGCTCTGTACTGGCTGAGGGGACTCAAGTTCTCTGATCTCCTCAGTAAGGTTTAGTCCGACCCCTTTGTCCTGCCCTCCCAATAGAGTGGTAGGGTACATGAACCCAGCTGCAACACAGGCCAGGCAGCTATCCCGCTGCTCCCTACCCTCTTCCCAGAAGCACTTGAAGCAGGAGAGGGCTAAAGAGGCTTCAAAAAGGGATCTGGGAGAAGTCATCAAGGGGCAGGACCTTTTCTTCCAGGGACAGATTTGTCATCCAGAGCCAGAGTACCTAAGACAAACTGCCAGGCTTTTGAATGATGATATTGCATGAGAAGTAGGACACTCAGAAGGCATAATCTCCGCTTTGCTGACCTCTAGAAAATCTTCCACAAATTCTTCCTGTTCTAGAACTTGGTGGAAGTTTAAGCTGTCGTGCAGGAAACAGTCTCAACTTTGCCATCTTGAAATTCTTACTGGTGGGCCTGACTAAGGGCTTCACAGTTTGAATGGTAAAATGTCAAGTGCCTAGCATACTTTCTTCCACAGGCAGGAAGAGGATCTCTTTACCCTGGGGTTTCAAGCAGTTTTTCACAGCTGCATCTTTACTTTATCCTCTTAAGATTCATCAAGCACTGCCATGGGACTTCAGTTTGGTTTTTAATGTCCTGTCTCAACATCTCTTTGAGCCCCTCAGGAAGGTATCCAGATATTTCTTCTCCATCAAGGTGATAGACATTGTCACCACATGGAGGGTCTCAGAGCTTTGGGCATTATCTATTGTGGAACAGACTTCATATTCCACAATGATAAAGCAGTTCTTCAAACAGACCTGACATTTTCCCAAAAAATTAAGTCCAAGAAATCACTTTTTTTGTCTAAAATGATGTTACCTGAGAGAGAAGTTTTGACACACATCAGATGTTCGTAGAGCCTTCAAGATCTACATGCGATGGTTTTTCACAAGTCCAGTGCTCTATTTATTCTCTACTAGAGAGAATCAAAAATCCACTTCAAGAAGATTGAGATGGTACATCCATAAAGCATAAAACTCAGAGTCTCTGTCCAGCAAACAGCATCATAGCCCACTTGCTGAGAGCAGTAGCTGCCTCCTCGCCTGAGAGATCTTACTCCACTTATGAAGAGATATCCAGGGCAGCCACCTGTTGTCTGCTCATTAGAGACTTCTCAAAATTTAACAAGTTATGGCATCAGCAGACATCAGCAAATTCTGCCTTCAGTAGGAGGATGCTCCATGCTGTGGTTTTCCAGAAGTAGAGGAAAAAAATTAAACCCTGTATGTAATTCTGTTTGCTTGAATCCTCCCTGAAGGCGCACACAGTTATAAAAATCCCATTGGTTATGGTTCTGAACTTTGTAGATGAAAGAGAATAGACCTTTTTTAACTTACTAAAAATTACCTTTCCGCAAGTTCCAAGGTTCACAGATCTGGCGTTCCTTTGTTGGAGTTTGGCCCACTAGCATAAAAAGTTCTGTTTAGTATGTTCTGTTGGTTTATAAAATTCTGCTGTGCAGTAGGAATTCACAGTTTACTACAGCAGTGCTTAGAAACGGTGACTGATGGGCCTGGTTCTGCCTGTGTGGCTGCATGCAGGCTGAGAGCCCATTAGTTAACAAATGTGTCAATCCTGTAACTTGCAGAGAGGAAATTTTTGGTAAATCAAAATAAAATCATTTTCTGGGTTTTTTTTTTTGATTTTTTTTGTTTAATACTTTCTTAACTTGTCATCTTGGGTGTGTTGGGTTGACTCTGCCATGGTCTGACTGTGTCCTGCACCACGTTATGATACCTCCAGATAAATTCTTGAATATCTTTTTCATTTACCTTACTCTTACATTCTTAGGATTAATCTTACTATCTATTCAGTTTAATTAAATATTATTCAATTGTACTGTTTTAAATCAGTCTTTCCACTGTTTGGTGATCATTCAGACTCTCAGTACATACTTCTGCAATAATCTGTGTTAAATTTGCTTTTAATCTGTTTACCTTTTTATTTTAGTTTGCAGTGTTTATACTGTGAGAAAACCTTCAGAGACAAAAACACACTTAAAGATCATATGAGAAAAAAGCAGCATCGTAGAATCAATGCCAAAAATAGAGAATATGACAGATTTTATATCATTAATTACTTGGTAAGAGCTTTTATATATAATTAGTAAATTGACTAGAGAGCTGAAAAAAAAAAATCTTGTTAAGACTGAATAATTCTGAACAAGCAGTTAGCATAAAGGTCAAAATTCAAGTGAAGGACACTTAAGAAATATGCTTAATTATAAAATGATATTTTGAATAATTATTGAACTAAGGAATAATAAATGTTTAATCATTCTGAGAGAGGAAGGAATACAGTTTGAAGACACTTTAATCATAAAGTCATTAGTATTCAATCTCAGTTTCAATAATCAGTAGGGAGAATGAAATACAATGAAATAAAAGGGGAGCTAATTTGAGTGTTGGATTGGAGTTTGTTTTTTACTAGGTTTAAGCTGAAAATATTCTTTAGACTTCCAGTATATGCAAGGAAGCTAATATGTGGCTTTCAAGTGGAATAGAAAATAAGGTTGGATTGTTTTTCCCTAAAGTGATGTGCAGTCATGTGATAGGTATTAGCAAATTCCACTTTCCCTTTGGTCTAAACCACCTCCTATGTATATACAGCAGTGTTTCACTCCATCCTTAATTTTTGTGTGGATTAGCTGTTCCAAAATCTGCCACATTCTACCCCAAAAGTGGCTGCATTTCAGTTGTGTGTAAAGTGGGTTTTATATCTATATTATAGTTGTGTTGCTATCCATGTGATAAACTATTTTTTCATGTATCTTTTGACTACCTCACCTACTCTTTGCCCCTTAATCCTCCTTTCCCCCTCTTTCCCTAGACTTTATGCTAATAGTCAGACAGCCATCATTGTTTTTAATTCTCTGGGAAGTTGATTTGTTTCCTTCTCCTCCCCAGTGTGAAATTCATTCCCTCCCCCCCTTCCACTGCAAAAAACAAGAGGGTTGAGGACTAGAACGGGCAAGATTCAGTCCAGGAGTAGTGATGCCTTTTCTAGACATAAAAATGGCACTGCTCTAAAGGCTGGTCTGTAATAATGAGCTTTATATTAGCTGGAAAGAAGGGCTTCCCAGGCTCCCAACAGGCTCAGGGTTTGCGGCCAGCTTTGCAAGGTCTTGAGACATGCATGTGAATGCTTGAGACATGCATGTGAATTTTTTTTTTTTTAAGGAGCTACTTTAGGTAATTTTAGAGGTTTCATGGCTCCCTAGCAATCCTATAACTATAAGGGTATGTCTTTACTACAGTTAGCCCAGGTTCTTACTTGGCTGTTCTCCCTAACCTCTTCCCATCTACACACAGAAACCTTTCATCTCAGGTTGGTGGTGCTTTAGCTGGCCTACCTCCGGGTACAGATTAGAGCATAGGTGCCACTTTGCAGTGAGGATGAAGATTAAATAACTGGAGTGCTGAGAGTCCTCCAGTGCCTTCCCACAGTTTCCCCATATGCCCAGAAGGATAGACAAGTTCTCCCATAATTCACTAGGAAAGAATCATGGAGTGCTCAGTTTTCTGCTGCACAAAGACCCATGGATGTATCTCCAGAAGTCCTCGCAACACAAGTGGGTAAATACAGCACCAGTGACGACACAGTAACTCGGGTAGGCTTTGCAGTGTGGCTGCTCACACCCAGGCTAAGCTAACCCAAGTGCTGATCACCAAGGCTAATGCTGCAGTGAAGATATTGCCTATGAAGCAAGTCCTTTAAGGGGGAGACATACTAAATAAAATAAAATATTAAATCTCTCAAATATATTAAGTAGCTTTTCAATAATGACATACAGTATTCATGATGGTATGTTAACAAGGTTTTATTCACACTTGTTTTGAATGACCATAACTCTGTCCTGGCTCTGCTACTCATTAGTGAATGCAGCCATCCTACAGTCATGCCAAGAAAATCTCTATACCACACTTCATCATCATGTATTTTTATTTATCATTTACCTTTGACTATACTCAGCCCACTAACCTACTTACAACTTTTCAAATCTTTGAGGTGCTGCCAAGCTATGCCATTTTAAATATATATATATAAATATTTTGAAACAAATCAACCACACCATGGTTTCCTTCTTTCCCCTTAAAATTACAGTGGTATGAGGTGCAGGAAGTTGTAATCATCCCAGGCATGACGACGTCCAGAGTCAAACACTTGACTCCCACACAACACTTGATTCAAGGTCTTGAATATCTGACCTTGTAATGGTGCCATTATTGTGTACGGAAAAATGACCTGTGTTTTATTACAGGATTCTAAAATAGGTTTTCCATTCAGAATACAGTACGCTCGATCCCTTGTAGCTTGAACCCAAAGGGTAGGTCTACACAGCCGACCACGGCAAGCCTTCTGACAGATTTGGGGTAGCAGGGCTTGTGCTAACACTCTAAAAAAAAGCAGTGTAGACAGCACTTTGAAGTTGCGACTTGGGCTGGACCTTGGACTCTGAAGCCCACCCCCTTTTCTTGGCTTCAGAGCCTGAGTTCTAGCCCAAGCTGCAAAATCAAAGTACAGTCTACACAGCTATCTTTAGAGCGCTAGCACAAGTCCCACTAGCCTCAGGCCTGGTCTACACTTATCGTGAAATTCGATGGCGGTCGACGGGAGATGCACAAGCTTCGTAGAGTAGCTTGCATATCTGCCATCGACTTCCTAAATTCTAATGAGCACGGCGTCCCCACTACACTGCGCCAACCGGAAATGCCCTCCCATCAACGCAGCATTACTCTTTCTGGGGGTGGATTTCTTAAGTCAATTTCCGGATCGATAAAGCAGGTCTCCTGCTCAATCGATCCCGAAGAATCGATCTGATGGCAGCGAATTTGCCACCATCAGTGGAAAACATACCCTAAGTCTGTCAGCTCAAGCTGGGAAGCTCACTGCTGCTGTGGGCTGTGTAGAACCCCTGTGTAGCCTGGCTTTCTATGCGAAATGATACAAAAAAGTAAATACTGTAGTAAAAAACACCACTTAAACATTTGAAAACAGTTTACTGTAAAATATATAATATAAACAAATGACATGCTAGTATAGGATGGTATAAAGGTGTCCATTAGCATCACACTGAAGTGTTAGAATGTCTCCTCTGCTGTGAAGGGTGCTTGCACTCTAAATGTCCTTTGGTGCACTTTTAATTCATTTTTACAGAGGCAGCAATGAGATTAAAGAGAATACAGACTATAACCCTTAACAGTGGCATTTCGGTGGATTACCCTATATTTATGAAGACAGTGTTAGTTTCCACTGTGCACATTTGGACCATGGTGATAATGTTAATGTGATGAAGCTGTTTCTGAGTTGAATCCAGTTGAATCACGAGAGGGTGAAGCTACCCGGGACCTGCTTTCCTTGATGACATAACATGCTACTGTTGTTCAACTTTTTGCACTTTTTCTAGAGATGTTTAACTGTTTAAGACAAGCAACATCAAGCTTTTCTGGTTTCTCATTCCCCTTGCTGTTCTTGAAATGCCCAAGAGATTCACAGATTTCAATGTCTAGCAGAATGTGAATATTACACATCTGTCCTTCATTACAGATTATAAAGATTTATGGCTTCTGGTTAAATGTAACTTTTTGATTCTGTTTCACAGACAAACTAGAGAGCTTCCAGAATGAAACTGCAAATATCTTTTCTTTCCAAATGTCAGTTTTGCTAAACTTATGGTTGTAAAAATGGGTCTCTAGTTGTAAGCATCCTTATAATTTCATTTTAATCTATAGCCCTTTTAAAATGCACACAATAAACCTCTTGAAATGATAGCTGGATTTTAGCTTATTTAGGTGGAAACCCATCTATACATTATTGTAATGAAAGATATTGTATTCTTTTTAAAGCAGACTTGTGTCTGTGTCCGTGCTCTTTTTATAAATTTGCTTTTCATATGCATCTTCACTGAGCCCTGTGTCAGGCTAGAATTGGAGGTTTTTCCGTTTTTGAGGGGGGTTTTAAATAGGTCTTTTTGTTCACATGTACTGAGAGCTTTTATTGAATTGCCTTGCAAACTTGAGGCCTGTTCTTGCTCCCATTGAAGTCAATGGCAAAACTCCCATTGACTTCAACTGGAGCAAGAGCTTATCCTTTGTTTTTCTGAATTATGCTTTTGGCTTCATTAGCATTTATAGTGTAATTAATTATGAGGCTCTCCTTTCTGAACTGAGAAGTTGCATTTTATGTCTTACTTCTTCTGTGCATAGGTCCTTCCCTGCCTTAAGTAGCCTACTTGACATGGCAGGCAATTATGTAAATGCAGAGTCATGTGTCAATAGTTCATCTTCTGATTTACTAAGATTGTTTAGATTGCTGACATCACTTTAAAGTGGCTTGTGTTGTGCTGCCCTGACGTTTTGTTGAGCTCTGCTTCATAGGTTGCTGGACAGTAGTACACATGATCTTTAGTTATGTAAGGATGGATGCTTTTCTTGAACCGTCATTATCTATGTAACTTCATCCCTGAGCAACAATCAAAAGATTTATTTATTTAACATTCACATTGCACTAGAGTGGGATTTAAATGGGCATTAACACAAGCGCCGCGCCCCCTCCCCCCAAAAAAAAAAAAAAAAAAAAGCAACCCAAAGAATTTAACAATCTGAGTAAAAGTCTTTTCCTTCTAGTCTCTTGATTCTTATGATATTGTAGCTTCACTGTTTCACCCACCACTCACCAGGGAAGATCAGACTTGAATTTTTTAATGTAGGAAAGCTGGCTGACAACCAACCAACCATTTTTACACACAAATCCCTCTTATGTACTTTGCCTTCTATGTAAAAATCAAGAAATGAAAGCTCATACCCAATTATTTCTCCCCTCCCCCTTTCTGCAGCTCACATTTTACCAAAAGGTAAAGATTGAATTTTTTTTTTCTTTTGAAGATGCTCCCTCTTGAACTCATACTTCAAGGTAGCAAGGGAAAAAAAATCATGAAAACATCTGTTAATTTGCAGTCATGAGCTGCTCTCCTGTCATTACAGGCTGTTGTGTTGGGCATTGTTTCCAAAGGAAACGGTGGTATGCAGCTGTGACAAAGTGGGGAGAGGTGTTAACAGCTGCACATTATCTCAGAAGAATGGTGACATTAATGAGTCTCTACTGTAACTTGGAGACTTTACACACTAGAGCGTAACATCTCTGAATTAATTACTAAATCTTCATTCTATAAGTGGGTAATGGCATCATGTTAAGGGCTATCTAGAGATGTTTGTGTGTGCTCCATTTACCTGATAGATTGTAACAGCTTTGGAAATTCTCATTAAACTGTTAAATGATGGATATCTCTTTTTTCTTTTTTTTTTTTTTCATAAAACCAAATTGACAAGAATAGCATTTGTTACCAGGGTATACTTAATAAAGAATATCTTTATTAGAGTGACAGAATACTTTCATAGAAGGAACATAACATGTTCAAACATGTAGGGCCCCTGTTTAAAAATTTCCTATACATATCTGAGATGTTTCAAAAAGTTGGGGCCAGGATAATTAAATGTGTATGAACCTCAACTGTAAAAAGTAGGAGTACAGAAAAACCATTTAAATTGTTGGTTCTGATTTATTTCTGAAGGCAGCCAGACTTTCAGGGAAAGAAACACTAGAGAGAGAAAGTTAAAGCATGGCTGTTGGGATATAGAACATTGGTCTTCAGCTTAGGGCTGGCTCTATTATTATTATTAATATTAGAGTAGCACCTAGAGATCCCAACTGAAATTGGAGCCCTATTGTTTAGGCACTGTGCAAACAAAGTGACAGGCATCTTTGTGCTGGAGAGTTTAAGATCCAAATAGACAATACAAAGCGGAGGAGGGGACCAGGGAGGTGAAGTGACTTGGTCAAGGTCACACAACTAGTCCATGGCAGAGCTGAGAACAGACCTGACCTCCCAGCCTCGTGCCCCAGTCACTAGATCCCACTGCCCCGTCCAATACTTTACGTCCAGGTCTACAGTACAACCATTTGCTGGTATATCTGTTAGTCAGGAGTGTGAAGAAGTGTGATCCCTGACCAACACAGTTGTGCCAGCAGAAGTCCCTAGTGTAGACTTAGTTACACCAGCAAAACTGTGCCTTTGCTGGTATAGCTGCTTATTTCACTCGGGGGGGGGGAAATAAGCTATACTGGCACAGTTCTCTCAGTATAAGCTGCATCTGCACTAGGAGCAGTTTGCCAGTATAATATACCAGTATGCCTATACCAGCAAAGCTCTCCTAGCATAGATCTGGCCTACATGTCACTCTGGAGGGGAGCATGTGGCTTCTCACAACATTGTTCCCTGTTCCTATTGCTCGGTAACGTGAGTGCAGTGCTGATTAAAGTCTTGGTCTTCAAGCTGCCTGATGTTCAATGCAAGCATCAGGCAGCCTACTGAGCAAGTGGGCACATACCTGTGGGAGCTTTTCAACCACCTATAGTTAGCAGGTAGGAAGAGAGAGTAGGGGCACCCCCCTTTCTTTATGCAGGAAGAAACTGGAAGGGGTGAGCATCAATACTTGATGAGCAGAGGCATGACACTTTTGCCATGTTCGCATTGTGACTCCCATCAGATGATGAAGTGATTCTCCAACTGTTAAAGACTGAGTACCATTATGTTAGCGCATTTTGGAGCACATCTCACTTCTAGTCATGATGTTGACTTGCTCCTGCGTAAGATCAAAAAATGGAGTCCTTTTTGTAATATTCATGGCAGTGGGGGGGAGGACTTGCTAAAAAATTTAAATTTTTAACCGGCTTTAATACTGGAAATTGTCTGTTGTGAGGTACTTCTGTCCTCAGATATGCAAAAGGACTTCCAGTAAGTCAGTGGAAACCATCTGTGTGCATTCAAGGTCAGCTTTGGCCTCGTATGCATAAATGTGAACCTCTAGGCAAATATATCTTTCCTTAAGTTGGGACCTCTTACTCTTTTTATTATGAAAAAGGTAAATAAAGTTAAATTTAAAAGTATATAAAATCACTTTAGTTTAAATCTACAAACATACAAGAATAAATCCAAATTGTGACTTAAGAAGTTTTACATGTTGTTTCTTAAAATGTGGCACCTGTGTGAAAGTTACTTTTCCTTTATCTTGCTTTTCCAGGAATTTGGAAAGTCCTGGGAGGAAGTTCAATCGGAAGATGATAGAGAATTGCTAGATAACCTGGAAGAGTAAGAGTTATATAGCCATTTTATGCAGGTCAAGCATTTAATGGGGGGGAGGGGAAATTACTCTGTGCTGAGTATGCAATTTGAAAAGGCTCATTACATAGTCAAATCAAATGCAGTTTTCATCAGAACACTTCTCAAAGGCATCCACATTATTGAGCATGCTACCTTCACAGTGATTTCAGCCCGTGCTAGCCTGGGTGTGAGAGGATGAGCTTGGAAGAATAATGTCCCATACCATTGGGCCTGTTCCACGATTATTGAGGGAGAAGTGACTGCTCTTATTAGCACTTTTTAAAAGTTTTCATTTTAAAGCTCTACTTCAATTGCTTATAATTTGATTAAACGTTCATTTTTCAAGCCTGAAATTTTTCAGACTTAATCTGTTTGAAGATTTTTAAATAGGAGCAAAAACAATTCAGCCATTTCTGAGTATTAAGAAAGAGGGGGAAAATATGCTCTACCCCAATATAAAAAAACTCTGATGACCTTCATTTGAACAGTTTTGCAGCCAAAACAGGTTGGCGTTGAAAAACTAAATTTGTCTTGGAAGTAGTCGCTGAGAAGTGCCTTTGATGAGAAGGTGTTCTGATGAAAACCATATTTGATTTGATTATGTTATGAGTCTTTTCAAAGTGCACACTCAGCACAAAGGGTAGACTTAATCTACAATATTGGCACTAAAAGCCAAACCTTTTGATAACCTTTACCTTTGTATTTTTAGTCAAGGGGCTAAAATTGCACCAGTACTGCATATTGGCATCTTGGAGCTTTTAGGCACTATGATAATATAAATCCATACTATGACAACTCAACTGAAGCCAAACAAGTTATTCTGCATTTACATTAGTTCAGTGAAAACAAGATTTGGCTCACAATTTGTCATCATCTTATCTTTCACAAAAAGTCTCTTCAAGCCTTTTTCAATTAAACATCTCATTTCCTTCATCCTAGAGACTGGTCTGATTGGGAAGAGCATCCTGTTTGTGCAGTGTGTCTGTTTTGTGAAAAGCAAGCAGACACTACACAAAAATTGTGTCTCCACATGAAGGTAAGGCACAAATATGTTTAAATCACATGTGTTTTACCAGTTTCAAGTGAAAAGTAGGATTGTGGCAGCGCTATTGAGATCAGGTCTTCTGTTGCACTGTGCATGCAACATTCATTCAGAATGATGCAAAATGCAATCATAGAATGCCCTCTTTAGTGCAGAACACAGGCATTGCATCTCCAGTGTCTGCTTTTTGGAAAATTCATTGGAACCAAGTTTTACAATGAGAATATGAATCACCATCTCTGGCGAGTTTACGGACTGAACACATGGTCAGATAGTAGCAGCTGCAATAAAATTTTATTAACGAGAATTTGCTGACTTAACACTTTTTATAGTAAAACACACTAGAAAATTGAAACTTGGATGTTAAACAGAGAATGGTAAGCAAACTAACCACATGCAAAAATTTCTGGCAACCCAAATCTGTCTCTGTTAGCCTGACTAAATAAAAGTTGAGCTGCTTTCAACTTGGAATACTAGAAGTAGTGGTAATAAGCTATGTGGTTTTTTTTCCCCCCAGGAAACACATGGATTTGACCTTCTTAAAATAAAGGCAGAGCATGGTGAGTAAAACACTATAATTGTCAGCATCTGCCATGATGTGGGGAAAACCACAGCATAAGAATACTGGAAAACAACTGCATCACTTTAATTTTTTCTGATTTTAACTTTTCCTTTGTGGAAACTCTGCCTTGCCAGCTGACAAAGGACAGCCAAGTCTATTCTATTTTTTTGAACTGCTGCTAATACTTCCCATGAAATAGCTATGCCAGGGTATTTGATATTCTGTCTTGAAAGTTTTGGGTCCTTTCATGGAATAACTTCAGCAGATCCCCACTTTAAGGGTTTAAGACTCTGCCACAGATCCCTCCAATTTGTTATTTCAAAAATGCTGTTGGGGTTTCTTCAACCTTAGGTAACAGGAAGCATGATGCACCCTGTGCCCACGGCCATAGGGCTCTCTGCCCTGCAGTGAAGGAAAACAAAGCATCCTTAATTTTTAAGCTGTATTATTGACCAATTTTGCTTCAGCTACAGGAGAGCGTGCAGGGATAAACTTTTGCTGATTTACAGGACTCTGTCTGTGCATGCCTTCAGTAAAAGCATATCAGCTCTTAGACCCAATTCCTTTTGCATTACAAGTGCTTCATTCTATTTTGTATCTCTTAAGTTGTTATCTGTCATTTGACAGGTTTGAAGTTTTATCAGCAAGTGAAGTTAGTGAACTTCATCAGAAGGGAAATCCACCACTGTCGATGTTACAACTGCAAGGAGAAGTTTCAATCTAAGATTGAATTAATAAGTCACATGGAAGTGACCAAACACATTACATTCCTGCCAACTCAGTCTACATGGGATCAACCACAGTATGTGCTAACTTATGTTTTTCCTCCAGCTTTTATGTTCCTATTTGACGCCACCCCATAGGAGTATCATCTGGAAGTTCCAGTCTGTGGCAATACTGTGGTACCCAGATCCACCTGTTTCTTCTGCAGGCCCAAGAGATAGTATAAGCACAGTTTCAAGCTGCATCAGGCCTATCCAAAATTGTAAATCCTGACACTGTGTGAAATTAGAGGGCTTTGGCACAGACTGCTGTCCCAGATGCCTCAACACTATGTTGCCATAGTCAGGGACAACATGCTCCACAGGTGAAAAAGCAGGAAGGAGGAGCTGGCTTCAGACAGCAGAACACTTACTTCCCCTATTCTTTAGATGGCTCTTGTAAGATATGCTAGCATCTTGACTTTTCAAATACTCTGTTCCACTTCATGCTTTTTAACTCCCATACCAGAAAGCCAGCGGATTTAGATTTAGAAACCTGCTTTAAAAAAAAAAAGCTTAATTGCCCAAAATATCTGCAGAGGCTACATTGGGAGCTGTAGAGTTCTGGACTATTACGTTTGAACTATCTGGCTGTGTCTACACTTAAAATGCTACAGTGGTACAGCTGCAGTGCTTCAGTGCAGACCCTCACTATGGTAATGAGAGGGGTTCTCCCTTCTCTATAGTTAATCCACCTCCCCGAAAGGTGGTAGTTGGGTCAATGGAAGAATTCTTACATCAGTTTAGCACTATCTACACCAGGGGTTAGATCAGCTTAAGTACATCACTCAGAGGTGTGGATTTTTCAAATTCCAGGACGACATAAGCTGGGTCAATCTAACTTTTTAGTGTAGACCTAGAGTTTTAAGGGTAGTTCCCATCGCCTATGCTTCATCATACTGGCTCTGGTTGTGGAGAGGTACTGTTCGCACAACAGCTTAGCTTCCCCTAGGATGCTGTTTTCTCACCTGCTCGCTTTCCTCTAGGTCAGACAGCCGCAACAGTAACCCCAGCTTGTGCCTTCTGCCAGGCAATGGAAGGATGAGCAAAAAACCAAATGTTTTTAGTAAAATATTTTAAGGGAAGGAAAAAAAACTGTGCTGTGATAAGGGTATAACCCCCCTTTAAAACCAGAGCATGAGAAAATACATAATGAAAACAACTAAAAAATCATCTTTCCCTGCAGAATCCTTTAAGTAGGGATTGCATATCTATTATGAGGTACTGCCTTTGTCCAATGGGAGCTATAAAAAGCTTGCAGCAATTGTGAACAAGTGTCTAGCTGTTTGGTTTATGCAGCATGATATGCTGTCACTGGCCATTTGTGGTCCACTAAGTCAAACTTCTAGGCCAAGCAAAACATGCACTATGCTTCACTTAGTGCTGTTTCACCGTTTGTCTGCATGAGAACGTTCTGTGGGCAGAACCCTATTGATTTTAGCAAAAATCAGGAAAACCAGAAAAGCCGGATTTCTGTTAAAATCAGGCATCTAGTTTGTCCATTTGATGCTGCAGACAGAGGACTCTCTCTGGAGCCCTCTGCTGCTGTGTACACATCATAGGCAGTAGCTTATTGAAGGGGTTACACAGTTCATTGCTTACATAGGCAGAGCTGTAAACCCAGCTGCACCCCTCACTGTCCGTCTTCCCCCCCCCCCCAACCCCCCCCCCCCCCACCAGGCCAATCCCTTGCCACCCCCACTCTAGTCAGTCTTCCCTTGGCCCCTCACTAAAGCCTTCCCTCATCCATTTCCTCCTCCTCCGCCCCCTCCTCCCCCTTCCTTCCTCCGGCCAGTTTCCTCCAATCAGGCTTCCATTTGCGCCTAAGTTGGATAGATACAGTTAACTCCTAGTTCTCAGCTGACATGTGCAATGCAGTGTGTGACCCTCTAGTAGTATTTTATTCTTACACATTTTGTTGCTTTCAGGTATTATTTTCCTACCTATGAAAATGACACACTCCTGTGTACGCTGTCAGACAGTGAAGATGAACTGACAGCCCAGGACCAAAGTGAAGAGGTCCCTGTCATTAGTGAAGATATTTCCAACCTAGAGGCTCTGAAACAAAGCAGTGTTTTAAACCAATTTCTGCGTGAAGAGAACAATTAAGGGAAGCATGAGAAAGATGTTTACTAATCTGAAGGCGTTATACCTGCAAGACCTAAAGGAAAAATCTGATTTCACTTACATACCGGTGTGATTTAGCCCACGATTGCTATAAACACACTGATTGTAAATGAATGGGAATACCAAATAAAGAAAATAGGTAATAAAAACTGCACATAAACTTGTATTTTTTCTTGATTGTTGGTACTTGATTTTTAAACTCATGCTGTGTTTTTTCTCCATTTAACTCTCAGTAGCATATTGTTATTTATTTGCAGTTTTATTTTATCTGAACATCTACAGTATAACAGTTTTGTAGCTGGAGTTTTATGGGTATCTGATGCTGGAGATGAGAGAACCCAGACTGCCATATGAAAGAATGAATGAATGAAGCTTTGCTATGTTATATATTGCTTCTAGAAGTCAGATGAAAAAACCCTGACTTCAATTTGAATCCTCATCACAAAACTATTATTTAAAACAAATCCCAGAATTTAACTTTAGATACAGATCATTTTTTACTTCTAAAGGTATAATCATCGTTAATATCTCATGGCTTTTACTTTGCAATCTTGAGTTCCTCTCCTGAAAACTGCTCTGTGTATGCAAACTCATTTGCCTGAGCAACATCCCAGCAACTGCATAGGGCTCTGGGTGAGTGCGAACATCTACATATTAGAAGGCGCTTGCAGGATCTGGGCCTTCATGTGCATTTGTAATGAGGTCCTCCTTGGTGGTTGTTATGGATTTCAAAAATTAAAAGCACGAACCTCTTCAGCAAAAGCTAAAATTCTGCAGCTGAGAGCTGTAACAGACTCACACATCATCTGTACCTGATGCACTGTGGGTATGACATCCACTGAACAGTGGATTACATAGTATCCACTATGTAGCAGTAGCTTTGCTAATCTTCTTTTATTTCTTTGATTTTTTTAATCCAGAATCTAAGTTTTTCCCAATTGTTATTTTTAAATGAAAATCAAGAGTCCTTTTGGCTCACTTAGAATAATTTAAAATGCTATTTTCATTCTTCAGTTACATAGTTGCTACTAGCTCATAGTAAGTAATTATGGCTCTACAGCTCTTTGTTGTATGAAAATGAATTTGGGTAACAAAAGCAACTTACAAATATTTTTAGACATATAACTAATGGAGACAAAGCCTACTAAATGCAAGAGGGTATTGATGCAGCATTACTGTTTGAGAATTTTAAATGTACAAGTCAAATCCAGTTATGATTCACATATCTAGTGGACTATTGCAGGTGTTTAGGGATTTGAAATCCATGAGAAGCAGGTGTTAGAGATTCTAGGCTTTAGCCTCTTTCTGCCTCAGATCCCCATTTTACAGACAGGGATAACAACACTTCCCTACCTCAAAGGGGTGTTAGGAGGATATTTACATTAATGAGTGTGAGGTGTACAAATACTAGGATAATGGGGGCCATTCACATATGTAACCTTTTGTATGACTGTATGATAATGACATTATGTAGGCAAAATTACAGTTATGATGTGAGTTACATGACAAGATTTCTGAACCCCCAGACAAAGATGCCTTTCTTAAGTACCTAGATGCTACCACAGCACCTTGTATTATTGAGACACACGTTAGAAATGCTAAAGAGAAACAGAAATTTGTCACCTGGAAGGGGGCGCACAGAATGGTTTGGCAACTTGATGCAAGGAAACCTGTTCTTTTGGTTGTGTAATGTGGTAGAGTTTTGGAGCTGGTGTGCTGGGTGGGAGGTGAGTTATTTTGGGGAGGGGGAGACAGATGGCTGGGAAGGTGACGTAACTAGGTGGGAGGAGGGTTTAATGCATTTCTTTGGGGGTTGGGGTGGAAGTGCTCAGTGGGATGAGGGAGAAGGACATATCTCCTCTCTTCCAGTCTTCCCTGCTCTTCTCCCTGCAGCATTACGCCTGCTTCAGTTCCTTCCATCTTATTATTGAATTGGGTCCCAGCAGCTGTTCACTTGGCCTGAATGGTCATCCACTAGTCCCTCCACTCATTCTACAAATTGAAACAGTAACACGGCAGAAACAAAAAAGGTTGTTGAGAGGTGCCAGCTATCTGGTTGCATAATAGGCCAAACACAGAGGCAATTTCTGTTCCTGACAAGAGGAAAGGGGAGGGACTCAGTCTGGGAGGAGTCAAAGGGGGTGGGACAAAGGGTAAAGCAGATGCATCCGTCTCCTCTGCATTGGTTTTACTAAAACAGCTACAAAAATCCTGCAGAACCTGCTGTCACACCATAACTATCCTGGTAAATTGAGATATCTGGTCATTAATGAGTGCCATCACTTATACATTCAGGGGTAGTTGGTTTGATGTTCTCTTCTCAAGTTGTTTTCCCCTCCCCTCTCTCTCATCAAAATAGAAAGTGAGAAAACTGGCTGTGGGATCACGCACACTTTCAGTCAGAAGCGAGAATAAAAGTTGGTGGATTTTGCATTAATGAGAGAAAAGTGTGTTGAAGTGATGGAAAAATCAGCAGGGAGGAATGGTTAAACAAAAAGCGTATGAATGTAACATATTACAAAATCTATCTCAAAAGTACAAATTAATGAAAAAAGGGGAACTTTACTGAAATCCTTCAAAGTGAAATTGCAAAATATTACCTAATCAGGAAGAATGTGACAGAATCACACAACTCTGTACAAAATGGAAATCAAAAACCTTAAAGATAGAACCAGGAAGAGCAGCCCTCTAGTTTTCCTGAGAAAAATGAAAGGGCAATTTGTAGGCATAGACCTGAGAAGCACGTTTTAAGAAGCTTTTATATGGATTAGAGCTACTTTAATAGAGAGGAAGTGGACATTAGACTGTTGGAGAATTCTTTTCTATAACTGCTGTCTAGAATTATATGAAGTTTGTCACAACCTCTTACTGCAAATATGAATACTGGAGAACAAAGCAACACATCAATTGTTCAGTAAATTCTCAAGGGGATGGATTACTGGGGGACAGTTTAGACTAAAAATGGCAAATCATGATAGTTGTGGTAAATTCTGGCCCAAATCTGGCATAAGAAATCAAAGTGTGAATAGAAATAAAACTGCTGTTCATGGTTATCTGGCCTCCATGCTCCAACACAAGTAAATTGTAAGCTAGTTATCCAAGATCGCTGACAATAATGGGCAAGTTATGGTGTTTGGCCACACCTACCCGAGCTGTAAAGAATTTCTCAGTTATGTTGATTACTCATCGCTACATTAGATGTTTAGGAATTTATATTTTATTTATACATACACAGAGAAAAGGGAAGAGTTCATTGGGATATGCTGCTTCTCACAAAGGCCACATGAAAAACATTTAAGAAGTTCTCTTTATTTTTCTTTCCCCTGGCTGTTTGGGCCAATAATCCTAGAAAAATCAGAATATTATTCAAATTAAAGGAGAGAGATTGAAGTAGGCATGACCAAATTCTCCCCTCATTTACATGCGTGCCACCCTCTCAAAATCAAATAAGTTGCGGATGTATAACTGAGGGTGAAACTAGACCTTTTGTATCGTCACATCCATATTGACTATCTTCACCTTGACTGTCATTTGAATGACTAGCTACATAAATGCTACAGGCAACTGCAACCATATGAAGAGTCCCATTTCATGTCCTATTCCTTCTTTTTCTCCATAAGTATTGTATTGATATTTTCCCCATTGCAGCAGCTTTTCTCTTATACAAGTTCTCTGCCATAAGTCCTGACTTCATTTGACATTTTCCACTTGGGGAATCTTTAGCTGCTTGTATTTGCTTTTATGGCTTTTTTCCCCCCCTCTTGTGCATGAGGGTACAGGCTCAGTAACTTATTAGATCTGACCATACTACTCACTACTCAGTCTCAGTTTTGGTACATTATGCCATGAATAAAGAAATCCTCCCCATTCTGAGACCAGGGAGAGAGTGGAGAATGTATTCACCAAAAATGCTGTTCTGTGTTGGTCATCTTCACACAGTTTATGATGATATAGAAGGAAAGTTCTTTTTCTGCCACGGGAGTTCTCCAGACCTATGAGCCTCCCCACCTCACTCAGACCCAACCTCTATTTTGGCACAGGACCACCTTGTGGGCAGGAAAAGAACCTAATTTTCTTCACAGTTGAAAAAAAGTTAGATGGACAGCTAGCAGGGTATGGGGAACACTGCATAGGGTTGCAGAGCTAGTGAGTAGCAGTGGACTGCTGGTGAGGAACCTCCTCCTACTATAATGGAGAACTGCCTCTAATCTCCTGGTGGAACCTTTGCTCTTCTGCCTGGAGAGAACCCAAACTGCATTTCTGCTTACACAGTAGGCTAGGTCAGACACACTCCAGCATGGGTGGGTGGGGGACAGAAAGAACCACCCTCAGTGTGAGTCCCCTCTAGGGCTAAAAAGTCACTTAAGCCTTGTCTATACCAAAACATTCCATTCTTGTTAAAAAACTAGTTTCAATCAACACAGGGCTAGAGGCTTTAGCCCTATCTACATTAGCACTTAAACCACTGTCAACCACGGCACAGATGGGTTGCTGACAACAGGTACACAATGTGCTACTGCAAACAAGGCATTATACATTAGCAGAAGGGCTGGTGCTTCTATCAGGGAATTGGAGGAAGCTCCTCATAAATGGTTCTGCTATCACCACTCTCTGGCTCAATAGGTCTGTCCTAGTGTAAGGCATTGGGCCGTCCCTCCCTGTCCATCTGGGAGGGAAGCCATATCCCCTCACTATAGTGCTTCAGTGGGTTTGAAGGCCCAAAGGGGGTAATTATTATTCAAGGGGCTCCGACCCTTCAGACAAAGGCAGAGCAGGCAAGTATTCTGTGGGCTCAGGCTGGGTCGGGCAATTAAGCAGTTCCTAAGGAGTTAGGAGTTGCTAAGCAGGGAGTGAGCACTAACACAGTATAGAGGCTCACAGGCAGGGGGGAGCACCAACAGGCCTCCTGGCCTATGATGAGATGGCAGCCACCTCAAGAGTGGGGTCAGCAGCAGGGAAGGGGTGAGGGGATAGGGGACCAGGCCCCACCCTATTCTACCAGCCTGCAGTCCAGGGCCCTCACAGTGGCAGAGTGTTCTACTACTGGGTCAGTGGGGATCCAGCCAAAATGCGCATATATGGTATCCGGCCACGGCACAACCAGACTATTGTCTGGTTCCACTCAACTACCTTCTACCTCCCCTCCCTAGAGTACCTGGGCCTCAGGGTCACCAGCTGTTTCCCTGGGGTAAACAGCAAGGGGTAGCCCCAACGGCTCTTTGGCATCCCAGGTGGACAGCAGTTCTGACAGCTCCTCAGTGTCCCATGAAGCTTCCACAGTTCCTCCAGGTCCTGGCACCAACAGCAGGAGGAGAGACATCCTTCTCCTCCAGCAATTCCCACCCAACTGAGCTAGAGAACTCGCCTGTTATACTTCCTGTCCTAGTCTTCTGCTGCTGGGGGGGGGGGGAGGAGAGGGGGCAGGCATGGGTGTCCTGGCTCCACCCACTAGGGAGTTGGTGGGGGTTCCTCTCTGTCCATCTCTGAGGGAGGCCATACAGCCCCACTACACCCAGCCTTTCCATTTATAATTTAACTTGTGGGTGTGTTTACTTCTTCCCCTAACTATGGGTGCCTACCCTCATATGCTTCATGAGCCACAAGCTCTAGCCTTATACAGATCTTCACTTTAGGTCACCACCATAACCACTGAATTTAGAGTCATTCATATATATCTCCCTCTCTCTCTCTCTCTCTCCCCCCCCCACATATATATATATATATATATATATGCACGCATATTTAAGTATTTATACACAGTGGAAAGACTTCAAACAGGAGATAGCCCAACATCAACATACCCCATAGCCCAGGGGTTAGGGCACTCTGCTGAGAGGTGGGAGACCCCAGGTCAAATTCCCTTAAATTCTCCATTCTGCTTAATGTATGTTGGGTCACCTACAGCCAGGGTGAATGCCTTAACAATTGGGCTAATGGCTAAAGGGGGGAGGGGAGTGTTACCTGTGTCTTCCTCTTCAATCCTAAACAGAGATAGATGCCTAGCTCCCTGAGAGGAGTGGGCTTAAGCTACACCCCTTTATCAGCTTTTCCTAATGGCTAGGTTAGGAGGCTCCCCACTCAACATGTTGGCTGCTATGGATCCCATGCTTAAGCACCTACCTCTTCATGTGCATTGCAGAGGGAGTCTAAGCAGCTAGGGCTGTGGATTTTACTGGGAGGCTAGACACCTAAAAGTTAGTCGCTGCAATGCTGAACCATTTGTGAATATAGTTCTAAGTGATCAAACCATAAAAACGAAGATAATGCATCACAAGATGCACCTTGTTCATTTATTTGCTCTCCTAGAAGGCATATCATGTTACAGCATTAATTACAGCCGCTGCCTGCATATACAATTAGTTAAACAGCATCACAGACTTAAATCACAAATTCTTCAACCATTTGAGTAGCTGGAGGGTGTCTAGACTGGAGTAAGGTAGAAGCTGGGCATGTCCCATGAATAGGTTGAAATGCCTTTAGCAGATTGGGTCATTTTTCTGTCCCTTAGATTATCATGTTCTCATTTTTGTCATTGAAGTCCCTCTAGAGCAGTGTTTCTCAACCTGGGGGTAGTGACAGTTTTAGAGGGGTCGCAAGTGCAGAGCTGGTATTGGGGGTGGCAAGAAAGGCAATTGCCTGGAGCCACAGGGGCGCCATGAAACTAAGTTATATGCCTCAGCCCTGTGAGGGTGGGACTCAGGCTTCAGGGGTACAGTAGTTTGGAAAGGTTAAGAACCACTGCTCTAGAGGTTGAATATGTCTGTAAAAGGGGATGAAATTTTCCTTGCTAACTAGATGAGTCGGCCCTACAACACCCATTAATTCCATTGAGAATCATATGGCTAAACTGTGGATTTTGTTATCCCAGTTTACCTTTCTTTACTCGCATGATACACACCCCCATAGTGTTATCCACCCATCAGGTTTTGCTGTCCAGATTCTAATGGCTTTAGGGCAATTATAGCACTTAGCACAATGGAGCCCAAACTGGCAAAGGCTTTAGACACTACTGCAATACAAAAGCGTTTAATAAGAATGGACTTTAACTAACTGCAAATGTGGAACTATGATCCCCTCCTCCCTGA
This sequence comes from Emydura macquarii macquarii, assembly GCF_026122565.2. Taxonomy (NCBI): domain Eukaryota; kingdom Metazoa; phylum Chordata; order Testudines; family Chelidae; genus Emydura; species Emydura macquarii. The sequence continues at coordinate 16,604,810 of NW_027132773.1, forward strand.
GAAAACTGAAACTGTCTTAGTGACAATTGTAATGATGTTCCAGAAAATGAATTATGATTTATCATGATTAATTTAAGCTGGCTCTTGACATACGTTAGTACAAAGATTGTTAGTACTTTCTAATACCACCTCCGCCATAAGTTAGAACAATGACAGGTTTTCCCCTTCTGGATATATTTGCAAAAGAAATAAATAGTTTGCAACTCTGTTGAAAAATAGGACTAAAAAAAGACCCTCATTTAAGTATGACTAAAACCCTGACACTGACCTATAAGCGTGAATATAAAGCAGGAAATTATGATGCCACAAATGGTTAGGTGTGAAATCAAGAAGGCACTTAGGTTAAAACAAAACACAGGTGTGAAACTAATGTGTGTATTTTAAAATACACACATTTGAGCAAGTTATTTTTACAAATCATTTATCAGTTTATCTCACAAAGGAAGTATGGTCCATGATGGATGCAAGGGACATGATTCCATCATGGAAAGGAAATTAAATAAAAACACTACCTTTCACATGGACTTTATATTCAAGTGTCCAAATGTTATCAGGCTTTCTCCATCCAAGCAGTGTTTCATTCCTAAATGGCTTAAAATATCCACCTAGCATTAACATTTATCAGAGATGCGAAGTTCCAGAAACATTTCATCTGCCCTCTTCATCATCTACAACAGAAGAGAGTTTGGAATGTGGCAGGTCTCTAGTGCAAGACCTAGAGCAGGGGTTTTCAACTGTTTTTTGCTGGCCCCTCCCCTTTGAAAATATTTCAGGCTGGGATGACCCTTCTTCCCCCCCATTACCAGAAGATTTTTAAGGAAATCAATTTGTTACCAGGAGAATTTAGAGTAAGGTGTTACCCCTAAAACCTTCTGGTGTGGTGGTCCGCCCTATCAGCATTTCCAGGGAGACAACCTGCCTTCCCTTGAAATGACATGGATACAGCCTTCTGGTCAAGATAGTATCACAGCTTGTGTATCCGACAAAAACAGATACAATATTTAGACATGAGTGGTTACATTAAGAGAGAGAGAGAGAGAGAGAGAGAGAGAGAGAGATATTTAACAGAAAAAACTATTAGAAGATATACAGTACAGAAAATACTACTTAGACTACTACATATGGTACAAGACTATAACTTAAACACTATAATACTTGACACTATTACTCTAACAATAATATACTTAACACTCTATATAAACCATAAACATCTATATTTAAACATCTATCATCCAGCAAGCGTTAGGCCAGGCAGTTGCTGGATGGGTAGAGAGGGAGAATCTCACTCAGACCCCAAGCATCCAATTTTATTGACATGCAGACTCAGGTGGCCTTTACTTACACAACCTTTAAAACATCCCTCTGTTCGTCAGGGAAGGTCCTTCTGCTCTGTCCAAAGACTGCTAAGAGAGTTACCTCAGGCACCGAGCGGGGACTCAGTTAGCCCGGTTGCCTGTAAACCCAGAGGCACCTATGCAACTCTCCGACACAAGGCTCATCTTAGGCCCAGACACAGAGCGGGGACTCAGTTAGCCCGGTTGCCTGTAAACCCAGAGGCACCTGTGCAGCTTCCTAATGGAAGGATTACCTTGGCTTGAACACAGAGCAGGGGCCCAGTTGTCCAAAGCCTAAGGTGCACCTTTTCTTCTGTGATGCTTATCGCTGTTCAGATGGGTTTTCGGGACATCGTGAAGGACTTGTCACGGAACTGCAGGTTCTTTCCAGCTTGTGATTTCAGCTCTTCTTCTTGTGAGTGATCAGCTCTCTACAAAGCTTAGCCTGCTGACTGCAGGCTTTATATACAATTGAGTGAAGAGGGCGTGGTTAGGAGTGAACAGAGAGGGGAGGGGCTAGGAGTGAGGAGGGAGTTCCCCTTCCAACTGCCATTCCCAACTGTTACCTGCTGGATTTTTCTCATTACTAATCCTTATCTAAATAAAACCTTGATTCTAAAACTAATCACTACTTAAAATGTTACAAAATGTCCTGATACTGATACCATTCTTTTTAATTACTCAAATATTCAATCCATCAATCTCAGAATTTTTAAATCCCTTTCGAGGCTTTTCTGCAAGCCTCGGTTTTAACATTCTTTTGGGCCATTAAGACAACTAAAGCAAAAATCTCTGGCTACACCCCCATACCATGCCACCCTTACTTCTGCACTAATGCTAGCGGCAGTGCTGCCTTCAGAGCTGGGTGCCTGGCCAGCAGCCGCTGCTCTCACAATCCCCCTACAATAGTCTTGTGTGACCCCGCTTTTGGGTTGGGACCCCCAGTTTGAGAAACACGGACCTAGAGTGTGCTGAGGTTGAGCAGTTAATACCTGCAAAGACTATGCCAATGGTATTTTTCAATTACAAAACACAATCAGCTACCTCCAAATTTCAGAGACTGACTGATTTGTGCAGGTTCCTCTTATTCTTTGACACCGTACATTATGATGCAGTGAAACCAGTTTGGATAAACTACTGACAAATCTTTGCCTATGCAAACCAAACCTTCTTTGATGGTCAGGGAAGTTGGGTTAATTTATCTTTCATCTTTATATTTTCTGTGTGTATTAGAACAGCATGCAGGAAAGGATCGATTTGTAATATTTCCAGAACAGACAGGTGCAGGAGTTACTAGACATCTCACAAGAGAGCCTGTTTTTGCAACATGCCCACCTCTTTGTTGCAGAGTTGATCAGTTCAGCTAAGCATCTGAACTTGTGGTTGGTTTCAAACATCAAGTCTGTTGCTGAGGTTTGCCTATTGCAATTGTTTCTGAAATATCTCTGTACCTATTCAATTTGCAGATGTTCAAACAAAGATTTGACTTAGTTAACAGTGATAAAGTATTTCTGTATTGCACACCGCAGTAGTTATGTTCTAGAAGATGTGATGAAAGAATATTCAGATCTAAAAGGACAGAGATTAGGAATGGAGAGGGAGTGGCACTTAGTGATTAAAGCATCTGACAGTGTCTGGATTCCTCTAGTCTGACTCTGCCACTGATTTACAGTGTAATCTTGGGCAAATCACTTCACTTTCCTGTGTTTCAATTTCCTGATCTGTAAAATGGGAATTGATTATAGTAGCTACTTCACAGGTATAAAATCTGATAGACTAAAATAGGATTTTGGAGCTTCCTTAATAAATCCATTCAGCATGTAAAAGTTCTTATAGTTCATCATTTAGTTAAGAGGTGACTTCATCACAGTCTAAAAAGGCCTGGATTCACAAAGACATTGCAACTTTTAGACACCTAGAAAATCACTGGAACTAACAATGGGATCCACAAAGTGTGAGTTAGGTGCCTAGACTCCCTATTCAATGAAAGGGGGAGAGATAGGCACCTAAGATTGGGATCCACAAAAGCTGGGATCCTAGGTGGAGAGCTGCCCATACTAGCTAATGTGAGATGCTGACAAAGGGTGTGTGTCCTAAGTCCCACTCCTCTCACAGAGTCCATTGCCTCACTAGGGTTGCTAGGAGGAAGCTATCACTGCTTGCTATGCACAGCTAGGCAGCCCTTACCTGGAGTTAACTGGTTGCCTACCTCCACACAAAACTGCCCCAGGAGGAGAAGCCTACCTTATAGCCCATCCATTTCCTCACTCAATTGAGAGTCACAGGTTCAGTTCTCCCCTCAGCCTAATCATAGAAGATTAGGGTTAGAAGGGACCTCAGGAGGTCATCTAGCAGGACCAACCCCAACTAAATCATCCCAGCCAGAGCTTTGTCAAGCCCCTGTGGTGAAAAAGGATTTGAACACACATCTTATGCGAGTACCCTAACAACTGAGCTATGGGATATTCTGATCTAGGGGTCCCTCAGTCACTCCTGTTGAAGTTGTCCTACTGTACATAAATACCTAGACTCATGGACCAGAAAGCAAGACAGAATGACTTTGTAGCACGGTGGTTTAGGGCACTGAGATGGGAGACCCAGGAGCCAGTCCTTCATCTCCTAAGTGCTGGCTGGGTAGGGGTTCTCTTTCCACTGGATGCTGGGAAAGAGAAGGCTTACCCCTCCCCATTTTCTGTCTCTCACAACTGTTGCTTGGAAGACGGTCACTCCTCAAATTTACCACAGTGCTACACTCATCAATTTGCTCTTTTTAACTAGAAGCCCCCCTGTTCCACTTGTAAAGGAGTGGGGGGTTGAAATGCATGAAGTGCAAACAGTCAGGCTGTTAACTGAGAGCCAGCCTATCAAAGTATTAATAAATAATCATCCACGGCTCTGTTTCTGTAAACATAAGCCTCAAGAAAACGTCTTGGGGTGAGATCCTGACAGTATTGCCAACCGCAAAAAGCCAAAAATCATGAGGTTTTTAAAAAAGATAGTATTGTGGTTTTGGTCCCGTTTCATTTGAACTCCTCCGACCTCCCCCATGTGTGTGTGGTGGGGGTGGGAGTGTGCCAGTTAGTGTCACTCACTCTCCCTAATTTACTGGGAAAGGCAATTTCCATGACTGCTGGAGCTCTCATCCCACATCTGCCCACTTCCTGCCCAGCAATTAATTCTGCCCCCCAACTACCAAATACAGCCTGTCTCCTCAGTCCCCACATCAGTTCTGCCTCCCAACCCCTACCCATTCCCCTCATCTGTTCTACCCCTGCAACCATTCTTCCCACCCCCTCTCCCACCTGCCTAGACCCTCCCAGCAGTTCACACCCCCATTAGTTCAGCAACCCTCAGCCCTCCCCTGCAGCCTCACCTCTGCTCTTTCTGGGATTCTTCACCCCCTCTCCCAGGCCTGGGGGCTGCAGGGGAACAGGGGAGAAGCAGAGGCCCATAGGAGAGGACAGGGGACGAGGGAACAGAGCCACCCTGAGCTGGTGGGCTCTTTAGCTCCCACCTTTCCTGCTGCGAGAAGCCTTGGGGTTGCTAAGGGTGGGGGGAAGGAGCTCTGACTGCAGCTGCTCCAACTGGTTGTTCTTTCCCAGGAGGTGGGGTAGGCATCCAATCAGATGGCTCGCATTCACTAGGCTGCTGGAGCCTAGTGACAGGATTATACTTCAGCAGCAAGCCCATACTGCTGCCTGTGCTGCCATGGCTGTTCTATTTTTAGTGTTCTAGTTCAACCAAAGCTAGCAGGTGTATATCTACCCATGTTGGAAATTACAGTGAAATTGCAGTGTAGCTATACTCTTAGAGGCAGTGCACAGAATCTAACCCATGGAATCTTAAAAGTAGCAGAGATCTCCCTGCCAATTCAGGACTGTTCCCGATTGTGTTTGCTAGTGACGTTTAAACGTCCCAAGAGACTGGACTTCCTGTGTGTGATTATCTTACACACCTGTCTACATTGGGGAAATTTTCTAACCAGTTCAAATTGGCAGATTTTAAACTAGTTAGCTATGAGTCTAACCAGCTTATAAAATCAATTAGAAAAATGTCTCAGTATAGACAGCCCCTAAGCAAGGATTTTCCTGCTGTTCAGCTTAAATGGTCCCTCTTTGAGAAATAATTCCTCAGTGCATCTGAAAATTGTAAACAATCCAATTTCTGCATTTTTCCTCAGTGTTGTGTCCACCAGAACGTAGACCAACAGCAACACTGTCTCATCTCTGATTCATCCAGTTTGTTTTTCCTCCTTTGTTTCCTCTCAGCCACCTACCTTCTACTTCTTGAAGTCCACCACACAGGCTGACAAGGGAATATCTGAGGCACAATCTGTGAAGCTTCAAATTTCCTTTCATAAGGCAGCCTCTGAGGCCTGACAGAGAAAGAGATAGAAGTTGGGGGGCAAAGGAGGGGACTTGAGAAAGAGAATCTGCACAGGCACAGGGAACTGCAGAAGTAAGGGAGGAAGTGGCAGAAAACTGGAGAGTAGTCTGAAGGTAAGTCACATGAGGGGGCAGTGTCTCAGGGAAGGTAGGTGGCAGAGGGAGGGAAAGATGGCTAGATTCCAGTACCAAGCTGCTTATATTAAAATGGGCCCAAAAATGGTTTAAAATCAACTGGGCAGAACACTGATACTATCCTAAAAATAGAACTAGTCTAGTGAACCAAAGCATCAGAGTGTGGTGTAAACAGGAATAAATATTGAAATTAGTGGGGCTGGCTTAATTCAGCCCCAGCATAAGTAAGTCCCTCAGTTTTTTAAAATAATGTTACTAAAAATTAATTCAGCTAGCTAAGGTTTTAAAAGCACGCTGTTCCTTTAAATGAAAAATTGGACCTTGACATTCTTTATATGCCATTCAGTTTTTCTATCCAGCCAAACTATTAGCCTGTTTCCTTAGTGTGAGACTATTTTACGGTTTTTGAGGTACATAACAAAACCAATCCTCTTCCAACCAATATACTTATTCATTGTGAGACATAGGGCGAGACTCCAATCTCAGTTACTTCAGTGTAAATCTGGCCTAACTTCATTTAAGTCAATGGAGTTACTCTGGATTTACTGTGGTGCAACTGAGATCAAACTCTGGCCTGACATCTTTCTGTCTGTCTGCATAGTAAGTAATATGTTAAACATACACAGCAGAACCTCAGTAATTTGCATTGCATGGGAGACAAATTATGGATTTCTGAACTGTACAAATTAGTGAATAAATGAACAAACAATAAAAAAGAGTAAAAGTGGAGTCTATTCTTAATTATTTTGAATAATTTACTATTTACTGGTAAATGTTCTGCAAATTAGGCCCTGATCCTGCAACTGAATCCTCACAGGCAGATCTCTGCACCCATATAGAACCTGATTGAGTTCAACAGAGCTTGACTCAAGGGTCCTCTCACGCAGCTCTAGTCCCACCATCAGGCCTTATTAAATAAAGCAATGGAGTCTTATGGAATCCATGAAAGGAGGTTAGTAAACTCTACTATTACATCTTTGGTGAGAAGTGGGGGGGAGAGAGCTCCATTTCTTTGTTTGTGAATTGTGTGCTGTGAAGATTAACAAAGTGCAAATAAGCCAAATTCTACTACATTAAAAGAGTTTTTACAAGTCAATAATGTTAATAGTGTCTATTAACCTATTTGATAATGTGATATCTAACCATAACATAAACATATGATTGTAGGATCATCTTCTATCCATCTGCAGGCTGTGAATTAATGTTCTGGCAGTTACAAGATGGTGAAGGGATTCTGGTATTTGCTAATGTTGAGGAACTAATTAATGCTTCTTTCCTGTAACTTTTCATCTCTGACTGTAAAAATGTCTGTATCTGTCCAAGAGACTGGATCTTTTTAGCCAGATGTTAATAGTGGACACTGTACACAATTGTAAAGGGTCACTTATTCAGCTCTTTGGTTCACTGTATTTAGAAAGCTGTTGAAGCAGTTTAGTTAAGACAGATGATGATCAGGCAGCCATCTCCTTAAATAATGATCTAATAAATGTAATTTCTAGTCTCTGACTTATGACACTGTGTCCCGTCCATGCCTAGGGTAGACCACCTGAAAATGCCAAGGTCAGGGCAGGCTGCAAAAGGAGAGCAGATTCTCCCAGCACTGGTGGGTGACACTGAAATCAGACTTCCCAACTAGCCACAAAGAGTGCTTCTAATTCCCCACACTGGTTATCAAGAAGCTAAAACAAAATATACACAGCCCCCTTCCTGCATTTCAGTCTCTGGCTCCCAATCAGCCACTAGGTCCACTAAAGACATCAGTTATTTAAAACTCTATGCTCTTTACCAAAAAGGTTCTCCCAAAGGGTCAGCAACAGTACCAGATCAATATAAGTTTGGCTCTTACCCAAAATACCACACTGCCAGCCAATCCTTCAGTAACTAAAACTAAAGGTTTATTATAAAAGGAAAGAAACAAACTATAAGAGAAATGTTAAATGATTAAAGCAATCACATGCATACAAATGATTTGAAAATCCATATAGGTCAGGTTTCCAGTAGAATTGTGGAGTTTGTGGGCTTGTATAGTCCCTCTGGTGTACATCCAGTACCTGAATGGGTCTCTGTCCTTTGATTCACAGCTTCAGTTGCAGATGGGTTGATCCAGAGGCAGGTGAAGACTGAAGACAAAATGGATGTGGTGCAGCTGCCTTTTATGGCCCTTGGCCTTTGCCATGCTGCTTGTGGAAATTTACAGAAATAAGATGGAGTCCAGGGTCACATGAGTAGGTCCTGGTGATTCATCAGGTGTATCCTTGGCTTCTCCCCCTGGGCCCATTGTACCTGTGAGTTTCCTTAATGGGCCATTAAGCAGGCTACTACTGCAGCCATCCTATCTGGGGTGTCGCCTGGAAACGCAGCACAAGCTGAAATACAGATACATCAAACATATCCATAACTTTCAATACAAATATGACACATGCACATAAACAATATCATCATACTTAACAAACTATAACCTTTCTAACAGTACCTGACATGGCATATCTCACATGAATTATTGTAATTATGAAATATTGATGTTAAATATTATAAATGGTCCCCCTAATCCAGCCAGCATCACACTTTAGGATTTACCTACCTACCATTCATTTTATTAGTGGTTTTTAGTTTCCTTTATGTGTTGCTCACATTGTGTGCATGCACACAATTATTTAGGGCCTGTGATTAAAAAGAAATACGAGCACTGGCTAGAGTCGTGTAGCTACATAGCTTTGGAAGAGCCAATCCTGCAAGGTGCTGCAAAGCCTCAGTTCCCTTTGACTTCAATAGGAGTGGATGGCACTCAGCAAATTGCAGGCTCAGTCACTAAATGCATTCAGTCCTATTGCTGACCTATTGAAACCAGTGATTGAAGTCAATCATGATATATTGCAATTTTCCAGTCGGCACCAACAATTTCATGACAATTATTTATATGCCACAATTTGAGCACTGGCTTCTATTGTCCATAACAGTCTGACACTCTAAAGGTGTTATAATCTAGACATATGTCCACTAGAATGAAACCACAAACACATTTCTACTTGTTAGCTAAACAATCTCTAAATTTAGCTTCCTAGGTAGGCAAGATTACTGTAATGTTAACCACAGCATAAATCCTTAGATAGGTAGATATATAAATAAAGCCACTGAGACAACCAGACTGTCTAGGTATGACTACCATCAAACCTGTATGAGCTGAGTTGGGCTTGCAGGGCTCAGGCTGCAGGGCTATAAAACTGCAATGTAGATGTTTGGGCTTGGGCTGGAGTCTGAGCTCCAAGGTTCCCAGAGTGTGGGCTCCAGCCCAAGCCTGAATATCTGCACTGCAATTTTATAGCCCTGCAAGCCTGAGTTAGCTGACATGGGCTAGTCATGGATGTTTTATTGCAATGTAGATGTAACCTGAGCAGCACCACCATGACAACAGCCAGTCCTGTTCCTCGGAAGTGACAAAACTGCTGAGGCCCAGTTTTATCAAAGGATTTGCATACTATTTACATGAGTCCACTGTCTCAGTTCACAGTTCTGCAATCAAATCCCCATGGGTAGACTCCCATGAGTCAGCTTGATATTAATCTCTAAAATGTAAGTCCCAATCTTGCAAACATCTATATGAGGGTGAACCCTGGAGCCTGTGCAGACTCCCATTCACTCAATGCTCTGGATTTCAGGATTTTGGCTTGAGACAGTTGTCTTGTATTAAAATACATGTAACTTCCCGAAGCCCAATAGCTTCAGCAATGTGATATAACTATTGCCCCAAGGTTGTCATTATTTGATTAACGAACTACGGAGGTCTCATTTATTGTTTTTTCACATTAGAGTCTCTGTTCATCTTTAAAATGGTTTTTGTCACTAGCAACGGATTGCAAATTACCTTACTTTTAGAAGACTCACTGCTCCAGGATCTGTGCATCTAGTACTGTCATTTAATATGTTGGGGGAAGCTCAAAAGCAAGAGGGCTGCTTTTGCCAAGCAAGATACCAAAAGCTTGCTATGAAAAATAAAACATGAGGTTTTCTCAGTGTAGTCCTTCTGCCAGTCAGAGTCGGCAGCAACAAGGGCTGGGTTCAATATCTAGGGGTTCCTTTTCGACAGTACAACACAAAACCAGTTCAAGCCACCACCCAGGAACCTGGGACAATTACAACCACCCTGGGGTGCCTCTAGAGGCAATACTTCCCCTCTCGCAAACACAGAGACTGTGTGTAGAAAAGAAACTTTTAATAAAAGGGGAAAAGTGACCTGGCATTAACTTGGGAAAATGCCAAGCATAAAAAATCATGAGCAAAACACCCACCCCAGAGTACGTTGGGCAGTTTCCATTTGCCTCGGTTTCTTAAGTCCAGCAACTAGAAGTTCCTTTAATTTGCCCCTCCCCACACAGTACCCCACTCACAGCTGTTGTCCTTAGTCAGTGCAGACCCAGAGTTCACAGGTGCAGCTACAGAGTTCATCTCATACCCTGGTTGAGGGAATGGGAGTGAAAGAAGGTTCTTTGCTGCATCTGCTGGCCATCCTGTCAGTCATTACCAATGCACTCCATTACCTTCTGCTGCCAGCTGTTTCTCTACTGAGACCTCTGCTGGTCAGTCCCAGCTCATAGTGATTTTCATTTCTTAGGCCTTGCCTACACTAGAAAGTGTTGTCAACGCAAGTTACAGCAATGATCAAAAAGCACTATAATTACAACACTTGCACCTGTCCATGCAGGCACTCGTGTTGCTGAAGTGCATCCACAGTTGTTGCTCTGGCATCAACAGTGAGAGCAGTGCACTACGGTCAGCTATCCCACTGTGCAACTCACCGGTTTATATTACTAGGAGTTGTGGGAAGGTGAAGAGGATCACAGTGCACCATGGGTCCGGGCTCAATGTCACATGTTGCAGTGATTTCTTGTCTGTTATTCCATGGGTTTCCAACTGCATTTTGCAGCATTTCTCAACTGCCCCAGTTTCCTGTGCACCCGCCATCTCTATCTGAAAGGATGGATCCTGCACTGCTCTCCACTATTGTTGTCAGTGTTCTGAACACACCGCGACTGGTCATGCAGTATATCATGAGCTCCACATAGGAACAGGAAACTGAGGCGCCTGACCTGCTGTATGCCATGCCAACAAACAATGCGGGATTACTGTTTGCCTTCACAGAGCATCTGCATACAGTGCAGTGCTGCTTTTGGTTGCGTGAAACAAGCATTGAGTGGTGGGATCGCATCATTATGCAGGTCTGGGAAGATGGGCAGTGACTGCAGAACTTTCGAATGTGCAAAGCCACTTTCATGGAACTCTGTGCAGAGCTCGCTCCCACCATGTGGCACAAGGACACCAGAATGAGAGCTGCCATCTTGGTGGAGAAGCACGTGGCAATTACCGTGTGGAAGCTGGCAACTCCAGACTGCTATCAGTGGTCACTAATCAGTTTGGAGTCAGAAGTCCACCGTTGGAGCTGTGTTATCACCAATGTGCAGGGCCATTAATTACATTCTGCTATGAAGGACTGTGACTCTTGGAAATGTGCGTGAAATAGTGGATGGCTTCGCAGCAATGGGCTTCCCTAATTGTGGAGGGGTGATAGATGGCACACATATCCCAATTTTGGACCCGGACCATCTTGCGACAGAGTACATCAATAGAAAGGGGTACTTCTCTATGGTACTGCAGGTGATTGTGGATCACTGTGGGCATTTCACTCACATCAGTTCGGGTTGGTCAGGGAAGTTGCATGACATATGCGTCTTCAGGAACATTGGCCTGCACAGAAAGCTGCAAGCAGGGACTTTCTTTCCAGACCAAAAGATTCCAATGGGGGATGTTGAAATGCCCACAGTGATCCTGGGAGACCCGGCCTACACCTTACTACCATGGCTTATAAACCCTTATACGGTCAACCTAGATAGCAGCAAGGAGTGCTTAAGTAACAGCTTAAGTAGATGCCAAATGACCATTGAATGTGCATTTGGCAGATGAAAAGGTCGCTGGCAATGCCTTTATGGCAGGTTAGACCTAAATGAGGAAAATATTCCCATGGTTATAGCCGCCTGCTGTTTGCTCCATAATATTTGTGAATATAGGATGAAAAGTTTCCCCCTGGCTGAAGTAAAGAGTCAGATTGCCTTGTGTCTGACTACGAACAACCAGATGTCAGGGCTATTAGAGGGGCACAAAGGGGGACCATTTGAATCAGGCTTTGAGGAGCCATTTTGACAATGAGCAACAATAAGGTGTCTTTGTAAACAACACTGTGCCATGCTATGACTGCTAGCCAGCTTGCACTGTGTATCAATGTGAGCTGCAACCACCTTGTGCAAGAGACAAATAAAGATTGCTTATTCTTCACGGAGTATGTCTTTATTAAGTACAATTTTTCACAACACACACAAAAAGCTGGGTTGGAGGGGGAAAACAGTGAGGGGCAGTGTGAGCTACGACAGATGGGTGTAAGTCCAGCTACCATTCTGGAAGGGGTGGAGTGAACGGGGTACCGAAATGACACGGGAGTTTGGTAGGAATGTGTGCGTGGAGTTTGGGGAGGGCATGGAAAAAAGTTCTGTATTGGCTGAAGGGTGAGGGCGAGCATGCATGAATTCAGTCTGCAGCATTATTAGTGACTTTAGCAGTACCCTTTGCTCCTCAATGGCTTTTATCATGTTGCTATCACTTGCTTCTAGTTTTCCATCCTTTCCTGTCTATCAATTTTCTAATTTTTGGACACAGTGTGTCTCCATGCCCTTTTTTCTTTTTCTTTTTTTTTTCTATCTCAGAGGATTGGAGGAGTTCTTTGAACATCTCCTCTTTGCTTCTCTATGGTCGTTTTCTTATCAGCCACAGGAGCTTGGCAGGTGTGGAGGGGTTTCCCCTCAAGGGCACAACTATAGAAGCACAAGAATCAATTAACAGAAAAATGATTGTGAGTGCAATAACAGCATTGATTCATTACTATAAAATATACCTTTCTCACTGTCCCCCAGCAAGCACACAGCTTGACGATCAGCCAGGGCATGGTGAGTTGTGCCTGGGGAGAGGGGGCACTCAAGATGGGGAAAAGGTTCTGGGTGATTGTTTGGGGTATTGATTCAGGTAGATAGGGACAACATTCAAATTGTGCCACCATTTTCTACAGGCAGGGGCCATAGAAGCCAATATCTCACTCCTGAGAGTAAGCAGGGATGCTAGGATGCATCTCCTCCATGCGATCAGCTTCAAACCAGGTCCTTATGATGCTTGCTTTTGTGCCCCTCTGGTCCCTGCACAAGTGATTGCCAATTGGTGTGGGAAAGTTTCCTACAACAGGGGAAGAAACAAAGCAGCTCTGCTGAGGAATCTCCAGCAGAGGATTGGTGAGTACCTCCAGGAGTGTTTCCTAGAGATCTCTTTGGAGGATTCCCATGAAATCTTGGTGTGCATTAACACACTTTTCCACCGCACTGCCTAGATGAACAGGAGAATGGGAAGCACATGCAATCACAGCTACTGTTGTGCATTTCTATCTCTTCAATCAGCTGTATAATGCAACAAAGCAAAGGACAGCTATACCTCATGTAACCGAGCAGAATCAGCTCAACAAAATCACTTACCCAACTCCCCTCTCCTACATCCTGCATGCCAGAGCTGGAGGGATGGGACTGGCTTGAACCCTCCGGGGTCAAGAAGAGGGCCTGGCCCCCCATGTCACCAAATGACATGGTCCCCTGCTCCACACTGTCCTCCAACTCGATCTCCTCATCCCCACGACGTCTTTGTCGGGATTGAGTCCAGTGTCTGCTGCCTTCAGGTCTGTGGAGGTTTCCACAGGTCTCCTACAGGTGGAGGTGGGGTCACCGCTGAGGACTTCCAGCTCCTTATAGAAGCAGCAGGTCTTTGGCTCTGCACCAGAGTGACGGTTTGACTCCCTACCATTTTGGTACCCTGCCACAGTTTCTGGATTTTCACATGGAACTGCAGCATGTCCCAGTCATAGCCTTTCTCATCCATTAAATGAGAAAACCCTGGCTGGGATAATTTAGTTGGGGTTGGTCCTTCTTTGAGCAGGGGGTTGGACTAGATGACCTCCTGAGATCCCTTCCAACCCTAACCTTCTATGATTCTATGAAATTTCACCATATGTAGCAAAGTTCCTTCAACTGGAGCAGAGCTGGGACTGCACAGCCACCTTCCCCCCAAATGCTGATCAGATCCAGAAGCCCCAGTGTGCTCCAAGCAGGAGAGCATTTGGTGTGTGGAGCTGCCATGGTCAGCTGGGAAGATGAGATGTGATGACAAATGCCAACAAAGCAGGAAGTGGAATTTCAAAAATTCCTGGGACTCTGAAGGAGGAGGGGCGAATGGCTTCAGAACAGCGGAATTCAAACTGATGCCCAAAGCAGTAAGGATAGGCATTTTGGGATTCTTCCTGGAGGCCATTTACTGTGACAGAACTAAGTGCGGTATCTACACTGACGCTTTGTTGCTAATAGTTTGGCACAAAAAGCTCTATGCCTCTCGTTGAGGTGGTTTTATTTTGTCACAAAATCAGGGGAGCTGGGTCGGCAGGGCGGTGATTGCTGCAGCTCCTTGATTTTTGCATGGCAGTGTAGTGTGTCCCATTCATAGCCCTCCTCCTCCATTAAATGAGAAATTTGACCATAGTTATTGAAGTTCCTTCAGTTGGAGCAGAGTTGGGACTGCATAGCCTCCTCTTCCCAAATGCGGATCAGATCCAGAAGCTCCACTGTGCTCCTAGTGAGACAGCATTTGGTGCATGGAGCTGCCACGGTCACCTGGGAAGATGAGATGTAAGCTCTCCACGCTGACCAAGCAGGAAGTGGAATTTCAAAAATTCCCGGAACTTTAAAGGGAGGGGGCAGATGGCTGCAAGGCGGCATAGTTCAAACTGATGGCCAGAGTGGTCAGGATGGGCATTCTGGGACATTTCCAGGATGCCATTTACCGCAACATAATGAAGCATGGTGTCTACACTGATGCTTTGTCACTAAAAGCTTGGTGCAAAAAGCTCTATGCCTCTCGTCAAGGTAGTTTTATTTTGTTGCAAAATCAGGGAAGTTGGGTCAGTGGCAGGTGGGGGAGGGGACAGGGATTGCAGTGTGTATACCAGCAGTGTTTTGGAGAAAAAAGCTGACTTTGGTCGACAACAGTCTGTAGTGTAGACCAGACCTTAATAGGAACTTTACAGCTGAAGCTCGCTGGGCAGAAAATGCTTTCCTACAACAAGTGATTTCAGCTCTAGTGTTCACTTAACAAAACAAACGGCTCCTAATGGAGCCTTAATTATCTCTATCTTTGAACAGTGGGGAGGGACCAGCCCTGGGAGGCTCAGCCCTAAAAGCCACAGTCCCCGATATATCTTTCCTTCCAAGCCAAAACTTAATAACAATAGCATTTAAAAAACTAGTGTAACACAATTAAAAATACTTATAGCCAACCTCATAACTAAACGTGCTAACAATGTTCAAACAGTTGCTGAGGTGCACTGCGCTGTCACTTGGACCCTGCCAGGGTCCCTTGGAACAGCAGCACTACTGCTGTAAGGAGGCAGCAAGTCCCCTTGTTCTGGCTGTTCCATGTCTTGCGGCTCCGCTGTCTCAATCTTCCGTGGCTGTTGCCTGAGACCTTCTTGGGCAAAACAGCAGACTCAGTGCCCCTTATCTCCCTCCCTTCTGGGATTTGAAGGCGTCATCTGTTCCTCCATTTTACGTAGTATGCATCCAGCTGGGATGACAGCCTCATATGACCACATGGCAACCTTGTGACATCGCTGCTGTTTGTCACCATTGTTGCCCATCATAGATACTCACCGTGTCATTTTCATAAAGTGGAGGCAGCTCCCAAACCCCTAAGTCATACTGAGCTTTTTTTTTTTTTGCTTTATCTGTCTCTTTTATACCCACAAGTCCCCAGTGATTCTAACATCAGTTCTATCTTCGAGTGATTGCTCATATCTGTTCCAATATAGGTGAGTGTGCGCCCTGTGCACTGGTTCCTGGAAATTTTTTCCCCTTAGCAAGCCCTGTAGGGTCGTCTCAGGCGCCCCCTAGAGTACCGTGCTCATGCCGCGGTACATAGGGCGCTGCCGACCCCGCGGGCCCTCAGTTCCTTCTTTCCGCCTGTTGACGGTTGCTGGAACGTCTGCCTCTTGCTTTAGCAAGTAGCATCCCCTTTGTTCTCTATAGAAACTGTTGTTAATAGACTGTTAAACTGTTAAAATAGAGTTAAGTAGTTTAGTAGTTAAGTACATAGAAGTTAGATAGATAGCCCTCAGGGGCCTCAGGTTGGGCCATGCCTGGCTCAAGCAGCTTCAAAGCCTGCACCGTCTGTGCCAAGGCTTTCCCCGTGAGTGACCCTCACGATCGCTGCCTCCGATGCCTCGGAGAGCAGCACCGCAGACAAATGCCGCATTTGTAAAGCCTTCAAGCCTCGCATTCAAAAGGAGAGAGATGCATGCCTGAAGGCTGTCCTTATGGAGTCTGCGCTCCGGCCAGACTCGGAACTGGCGCGTTCCCCTGCGGCACCGAGCATCTCCTCGGTGCAGAGTGCTCCATCGGCACCGACCTCAACGCTCCAGGGCCCGGCACCGAAGCGCCGCAAGGGGAAGGACGCTGTGCGCCAAGACTCCCCCGCACCGCCTACCCGGCCTGGAGGGAGTCAGGAGATGCCCCAGCCACGTGCCGTCGAGATTACTCGGGCACCGGCATCTCCACGCAGGGAGCCTACCCCAACTCCGCAGAGTGGGGGAGCGCCCCTGCAAGGACCGTCAACGCTGGAGGTGTTCGCTGTGGCACGCGCCCTCATGAGCCTACCCACACCTCCGTCCCCTCCTCAGCCAAGGGCGCAGGGACCGGCGTCTTGGGACAAACCCGCGCTGGGTGGCCCCAGTGGCTGGCGGAGACAGGAATCCAAGTCTGCCCCCAGATGGTCACGGAGGGTAGAGAGTGCGGGCTCCCCTTTCAGCTCTGGCACCGAGTCGTCGAGCTCCTCAACACCACAGCACCAACCCAGTTTGCCACTGCTAGGGCTCTGGACTGGGATGCAGTGGAATTGGGTGGACCCGCATCCCCGTCCCCCCTTCCCTAACCACCGCGGGACTGCTTGGCTTCCTCTGAACTGCTGGTCAGAGGATACCGAGCTTTGCTAGCCCCACCTGACTATAAGGCTGGGGGCTATAGACCACTGTACCTGCCCTGCCTACTTGAGGGCTGGGGGAAACAGACTGCTTACCAGCTCCACCCTGTTTGAAGGCCGGGGGCAATAGACTGCTCACTTGCCCCGCCTGTTGGAAGGTCCAGGGTCATGGGCGCCTTACCAGCCCTGCCCTACATGAGGGGCAGGGGGCTACCGACTGCAAGGAAAGCCCGCCCTTCTAAAAGACTCATAAGTCAGGAATTTATTTCCTTAGACAAAGGCGCTGTGAACTTCCCTGGAGCCTGGGCCCGAGGAAGGGTCGCGACGCCCTGGCTGGAGCGTGCCACCAGCCTACAAGGATATTTTAATCAGACTGATGCACAAAATCTAGCACTGGATTTTGCTTCACTGTACTTTCATGAAATGCTATTGAGAGGGTGTCACAGCCACCAAATCTCTCCCAGGTTTGTGTTCAATTTGCAAAACATACATTTGTAATTGAAAACAATAATCTCTGTATTCTCACAGAGGCTGAGGTTTGCCAGGCCCCTTCTGACAATTGCAATAGGTCGTTTATGGTCAGTTTCAGCTAACACAAGCCTCCCATCATCTTTTACACCCATGGACTAAGGCCATAGCTTCCTTTTTCTATTTAAACAAATTGACACTCAGTTTTTGTTAACACCCATGACACGAAAGATACTAGTCTCCCATTTTCACCATACTGTTGTAAGAGGATTCCTTGGAGATGTCCCCAGACATCTTATTTTTGCATTTATTGTCATAGTGCCTCAGGACTAGAGCCTCTTTAATTAACTTCTTCAATTTCTCCAACTCTTAAAATTTGCATCCCATCTCCATTGGACAGCTTTCCACAGTAGCACTCTCAGGCTGCTGGTTCAGGCAGCTAAATTAGGCACAAATTTCCCTACCCTTAGTTCACCTATGACCTTAGTGCAGGTGTGTGCAAAATATGGCCCGTGGGCTGGATCCGGCCCATCTAATGTTTCTGTCCGGCCCCTGGCCCGCCGTGCAGGAGCACTACCCTGGAGTGTCAGGCAGCTTTCAACTGGTTGCTACCAGGACTTCCGGCTTCTGGCCACATGACCGGAAGCTGGAAGTGGTCCAGGCCCATGATGACTTACCAGAATTCATGGAGTGGCCCCTCTGCAAAAATTATTGCCCACCCCTGCTTTAGTGGGACTAAGCTCACCACTGAAAGCCCTGACTTTTACCAGTTTACCCACCAGTACCTGAGGCTTTTCTTTTATGTTAATAACATTGTTTCTGGCAACAAATTGGCTTGTGCGCCAGTGTCCAGTTAATAAATGTTCCATTTGCTTTCAAGTTGATAATCCAATCATTTTTTGCTGCACTGATCCTATGAAGAATTCACCTGAGCTAGTGGTACTTTCATTCTTTGTCTGCACTGTGCACACTGTGTTGCTGCTGTCAAACTTATGCAATATAATGTAATCCATTGCATTTTTTGCATCTTGTCCCATATGCTGAGCAGTGTCTTGGCTTGTTATGTTTGCCACAGTGTGTGCAGCTCCATCTGTTGTTTTTGCTGGACTCCAACTTTGAGCTTTGCATACTTTTCTGCCCTAGTTCTTTTTTTCTTGTAGTATTTTGGATTCTTTATCATGTCTATAATGTGAGAGCACTATCCGTGCTCCATAAGCTTCATTCTGGACTGGGCAACTTCCTTGGCTTGGAAAATTCTAATTGTTTTGTTGAGTTAATTGTAGGCCTTCCAGTAATCTCTCTCTGAGTTTTTTGTTCCAGATGCCAATCACAATCTAGTCTCTTATCAAGGACTCAGTGATCCCACCAAAATTGAAAGATTGGCTCTTTTCCCTTAGACAGACAAACTCTTCTATGGTTTCATCTTTTTGTACTGTTTTAAAATAGTTCACATTTCATTTTTACATGGAGTGCAGTTCTCTTCCAATTTCTGTTCTACAGTTTCATAGTTACCCTCCTCTGCCTGAGTTAACTGAAAACTATTAAACACCTCAAGTGCTCCAGAACCAGCTATTGTCAGAAATAAGGGTACCTTCTAGCTGCCTTCCTTTTTGCAGATAGAGTGAAGTGCAGTTTAAAATGTCTCCAGTTTTCCACATTTCCAGAGAGTTTTAACTCCAGTAGGGCTTTTAACTGCTCCATTCTTTTACTCTGGGTATTTTCTTAGTTCCTTTTTACTCCCAATAGAGCGGCCATGGACAAAGTGAGGGGTGGAGGCCGAGCAATCCTCTCATTCTACCGGTAGTTCCTTCAGGTCAAAGTTGAGGCACATTACTAGGGCAGTGTCAGGAAACTCACACTATAGCTATATATGTTCTCCAACTAAACATTAATCTCCAGTGCCATAAACTCAGCACCATTTCTGAGCATTACATTCACGTGATTTTATTTGATTTACTGGGAATATTACTTTCCTCTTCCTTCCCCAACTGTTGGCTTCTTTGGAATGAACTCGTTTTGCATTTTGAGAATGTCAGTGTCTGTACCACACCAGTATCTTCCCTTGTGGTCATAGATCAAGCACATGCTTTATATTTTATCTATTTATAGTTCTGCTCACTTCAGTAGCCTCATGAGCTATACATCCCAGTTTTGTGAAAAGACAAGTCATGCAATCTTTCTCCACTTTACTTCAGTGCAATATAATTTAATGCAGGGGATGTGACCTAGGAGAGGAGACAAGTGTTATGCAGCCACAGTTTCTTTTCCTTTTTACCATTGACAAGGCTTCTTTGACCATTGACAAGATAAGGGATTGTTGAATCTGAGGAGATTATACAAGGACAAGTGCAGAGTCCTGCACTTGGGATGGAAGAATCCCATGCAGTACTACAGACTGGGGACCAACTGGCTAGGTAGCAGTTCTGCAGAAAAGGACCTGGAGGTTACAGTGGACAAGAAGCTGGATATGAGTCAACAGCGTGCCCTTATTGCCAAGAAGGCTAATGGCATATTGGGCTACTTTAGTAGGAATATTGCCAGCAGATCGAGGGAAGTGATTATTCCCCTCTCTTTGGCATTGGTGAGGCCACATTTGGAGTATTGGAGTACAGAAGGGATGTGGACAAATTGGAGAGAGTCCAAAAGAGGGCAACAAAAATGATTAGGGGGCTGGAGCACAAGACTTATGAGGAGAGGCTGAGGGAACTAGGCTTGTTTAGTCTGCAAAAGAGAAGAATGAGGGGGGATTTGATAGCTGCCGTTAACTACCTGAAAAGAGGAGAGGAAGGATGGAGCTAGGCTGTTCTCAGTGGTGGTAGATGACAGAACAAGGAGCAATGGTCTCAAGTTGCAGTGGAGGAGGTCTAGGTTGGATATGAGGAAAAACGTTTTCACTAGGAGCGTGGTGAAGCACTGGAATGAGTTACCTAGGGAGGTGGTGAAATCTCCATCCTTAGAAGTTTTTAAGGTGCAGCTTGACACAGTCCTGCCTGGGATGATTTAGTTGCAGTTGGTCCTGCTTTGAGCAGGGGGTTGAACTAGATGACCTCCTTAGGTCCCTTCCAACCCTAATCTTCTATGTCTATGATTGAAAGTTTCTACCAATGTTTGTGATTCTTTGTGGAAACAGTAGCGTATTCTAGATACAGACTCCAAAGCCTGCCTCCCTGTATTCATGTTGGCTCTGAACTCTTTACAGTGAATAAATAGGGTTGAGCAGAGGGCATAAATGCAATCTGTATTAGATAAAGTTGCTGGTACCAACTCAAGGACACTTTAATACAACGTGGTAAACCAATGCTACTGCCTTTCCTTGGTGACATGCAAGGCAAAGCTGAATGGTTCTTCTGGTGCAGAGCATTATCTTCATTTGTTGATGGGACCTTCCTGCCGCCATGTGGCAAGTTCACAGAGGTGCTTTCTTGAACTGTGGAGCAAGTTTCTTTCAAGGTCTCACACTAAAACTCTATCAAAACCCTTCCTTGAAGAGTCCATATGCATGAACAATGTTTGATACTCTCTTAATTCAGAGCTTCTTATCCCATCCTTGTCCTGTTTTTCCATATACGGTGAATAGCATTTATTTTATATTAAGGGATAAAATAAACAAAGATAAAAAATAAAGTTGTGATGAGAGCACAAAGTGTGTGTGTTTGTATCACCTCAAGTGCCTTTTCAGTATTTAAAAGACAGAACTAACGATAGTAACTGTCTTTCTTTCCACCCAGAGGGAGAAATAGTTTGATTAATTCATTGGATTATTTTATTTGCTTGCATGTGGATGTGAGTGGATATGGGGAAAAGTTACTGAGAGAAGACTAGGTTGAAGAAATGGAGTTTTTTTCCATTTAGTTCTAAGTGGTTAGCTCCATGGTCATTATTTTCACTTATGGAGTGAGTTCCAAAATCTAGTCCTAGCTCATGGACACGTTCTTTCTTTCACACTCCTAAACATTCCCTTTTGCCTGGCCATTTCATTGTCCCACTGGAACAATAGCAGTTGTGGGAGGTCATGTTCTTAGAGGGAGAGGCACTCTTTCAGCTCAGCTAAGACCACTACCAGTCAGAATTCTACATATCAAGATTGCAGTTCCTCAGATCCTATTGTTATGGGTGTATTATAAGAATCTAGATGGATGAGTTGGGATAAATCAGATTAAATCCTTGTTTGCATTTCATTTCTGTGTACTTGTCGTAGGGAATTAACAGCTATTTTCTTTAGTTAGGCAGCTGGCCTTTTTAGTGAGTCACTATTCTCATTAAAAAATCCTAGGAAGCATTCATATTACATTTGATAATAAGCAACTTTTTTTTATTTATTACTGCCACTCATCTTCCTTGTGTCTTGTTCCTATTTAAGTTTAAGCACTCTGGGCAGGGGCTTTTATATCTACGCAATGCCCAACAGAATGGGGCTCTCGTCATGGTTTAGGATTCTAGGTGCGACCATAATACAAACAATGAGCAAATAACATGAGCTACTAACTCCTCCCTGGTCAAGCAGTTTATAATGTAACAGCTTGCCTCTCATGCCCAGGTATCATTAATTTATAATTAGACTTTGATACTTGGCTAGCAGAGGCTACACACATAACACAGTTGACATAACATAATTCCCTGTGGGCCATGTATTAGTCCCACAGGTGCATCTTCTGTCATATGGAGAAAGAACAAAATTTGTGGCTTCTGCAAACTGAAGGAAAGAAAACAAGGTTACAGACATCATAAAAGTGTGCAAATGTGGGATTTACACAATACAATTATTTATTTGTAACTCACAGAAAAATGTTAACAATCCATCTTGAGAAGTTTGGATTTAAAAAAACCAATTTGAGGACTCAAATCATTTACAGCTTTACAGAGTTGCAATATGTTTTTGGTGACTGATGCCAGAGCATTTCCCCACTCATTCTACAGCAAGATAAATGGGCTGTTCTGAATTATTTAAGATATTTTCTTAATTTCCTCATAAATAACATACTTAACTTTGACACACACCATGGTGAGATAATGCAGAAGTGTTACATTTTCCCAACAATTGACATTTTTTAGAATAGGCCCAGTTCTGCACCATTGAAATTACTGAAGTTCTGGTGCTGACTACACTGATGGCAGATTCAGGGACTTAAAGAAGATAACAGGATGGTTAAAAGACAGGTCTAGAGATCAAAGCTCTATGCTTGGTAAAAATTCAGGTGTAGAACTGCCCTCTCAGAAGGTAGGTTGCCCTTCAAAAAGTTTGGACCACAGCATGATGTTGTGGAAGTAATTTAAATACTCTGAATCATTAATTAGATAAGAAAACTAATCCCACTTTCTTCACAAATATGGTATAAGGGTTAATTCAATAGCATTTGTGCAGTTGTAACAACATCCCTAATTAAGTTGGCTGTGGGGAGTGAATCTGAATTATCGCTATAAGTTATGGCACTGTTCATGAGTTAGTGTTTTGAGGTCTTTAAATAAAATGTACTAAAATATTCCAAAATACTGGCAGTAAAGAGCTACTTTGTCCATTTATAAGTAATATTGGACAAGTCAATGATATTATGCATAATCAGCTTACAATCTGCTAACAGTGAGCAACCCACATGTGATCACTGCATGTCATTGCTGCTTGCTCTGTTTTAGGGAATTTTTTTGGATGCTATACAATAAATCTTTTTCCCCTCACTGACATACTGTTCCATTCACTCACATGGGCCAGATTCTGCTATCCTTATTAACACTGAGTTATACCTTCCTTTGCAGACATAAGATACATTAATCCCCTTACTCATGTTGAGTAGTAACTTACCATTAGTGAAAGGAAATAAGGAATAAGCTTTAAATCATTACATAGGAGTCCATTTTCAGCACAATGCACAGCGGGTTACAAATACATCTCCTGTACCTGGCTCCTATGTACCTTTCTATAAATGTACCCTTTAAAAGAGCTGTGAAAACTTAGATGTGTCAGTCAGTAATGGGACACACTCCAGCCACACCTCAGATACCCAGAAACCTCCCAGCTTCTTCAGTGAGTGGCACCTCCACATTATTTATTTATATTCCCACCACCAACCCCAATACACTCTTACACAGCTAAATATTTACAGCAGTTTCTTGCCCTTTCCCACAGAGCTCCCTCCCCTGAGATCTCAGCACATACTAAGATCAGCTAACCTGATCCCCTCCCTCCCTCCACTTACTGCTGCTCCTGTGTCCTCTTTTATAGCCTTCAGCTGATGGCTAATTGGTTTGTCAGATCACAGATTGGTCAGCTAATTAGCCACATATTCATCAGTCATCCTTCTCCAGGGGAACTAATTGGTGCCTAAGTGATCAGAGGGCCCAGCTACCTTCCTGGGACTTCAATAGAGCTAGCCTGCAGCTCTCTGTCACACAATCTCTAGGTTTTTTTAGAGAAGTCTTATCTTTGTTTTGCCTCTGGGTTTTGCGTTGAGTTTCAAACCATTCAAAATAAAAACCACTGAGTTTCACCAAGCTCCTAAAGCAATGAACATCTTATAAATGCACAGATGCTTAAAGATGGACTCAGGTTTGTGAGAAGTCAGGCTCAGGTGTGCTTGAAATGTATGCAGATTGAGCAAGCCCTATTAAAGTCTCCTTTTACAGCAGCAACACAGTGTATCAGGTCCCAGATCCACCAAGGTACTTAGGCACCTAAACCCCAGATTCAGGTGCCTAAATCCCAGTTTTGGCACCCCCTCTAATCCACAAAACTCACACTGAATTCTGTAGGTACTTAAATCCACTCAGTACCTAAAAGGTAAAAGTTCCCTCAGTGCCTAAGTTTCTGCCTCTGGACATGCACACTGCTTCCTTCCTCTAGGCATTCAGATGCCTATCTCCCGCCCAAGCCCCAGAGTGATTCACAAACTGAGAGAAGACACCTGTTCGTCTGCCTGAGTTGTGGGCAAGAACCAATCCAGTAGGCATGCTCAGAGACTGCCTCCTGGGTGAGGCCCCATTCACAATCTGGGCAGAGGAGGAGGATGTAATGGTGCCCGCCTTATCATTTTTAACCCATTGGTTAGCATACTTGCCTGGGATATGGGAGATCCAGCTTCAAGTTCCCCCTCTGCCAGATGGGGAGAAAAGATTTGAACAGGCCTCTCCCACATGTCTCAGGAACAAGCAATAACTAACCACTGGACTAAGGATGGCGTGATAGGGGAGCTTTTTCAGTCTCTCCAGGCTGAGGTGTTCCATGCTGGCTAAATAATGAGAAAGTGATTGGAGTCAGGGGACTGGATGCTGGGTCTCCCACAAGGGTGCCTTAATCACTGGACTATAGAGTCATTTTCTCTCTTGTTGGCCCAATGACTATTTAAGTATTTATCAACAGTGGAACAGTCATTGGACCCAGGAATGAGCAGGACTGACACTATAGTTGTGTGGTTAAGGCACTCACCTGGGAGGCAGGATACTTGGGGTCCAGCCCCTGGCTCCAATCACTCTTACATTAGTTAGCCACAGTGGAACAGCTTCAGCAGGAGAGACTGAGGCAGGGTGACCACACAATTCAGAGGTTTGAGCACTCTTGTGAGCTGTGTGAAAATCCTGTTTCCACTACTAGCAGACGGGGAAACTAAACCTGGGTTTCCCACACCTCAGCCACGTGCTCTAACAGCTGCGCTAGAAGTTCTAAGGTTGGCTCCTACTCCAGCTCTTTTGGTGGAGCATGGCAGATGCCTAAATCATGTCTGCCATCAATGCATTAGGCACTTAAGCCACCTGGCTCCAGGCAGCAGGTCCCCATCTGTGGATTGCTAAGCAAAGATAGGTGCTTATGTCCAGGCTGCAGGGAGGGGCCTATCTCTGAGAGAGGGATGGGGCTTTGCACACACTCTTCTTATTGGTATCTCCCATTGCGTAGTTTAGGCGGCTCCCTGCCTAGCATGCTGGCTTTTGTGGATTGCACTCTAAGGTGCCTCTGTCCCTGTTCATTGTACAGGGAGACTAGGTGCCTAACTCCAGCTTTGTGGATCACAGTTCTGTTCTTGTGATTTTCTAGGTGCCTAAAAGTTAGGCACTGGGATGCTCAGTCCCTTAGTGGATCCAGGCCTAGGGGCTTTCCAAATACTCTCCTTGCTCCGAGGGTTGCACAATCTAAGAACAGCTAGGCAGAGATTAGAGTAAGAGAAACAATAAGCAAATTTATGTATACGTAGACCTGGGTTGAGTGTGCTTCATTGTAAACATGTGACAGCTGTACAATTGAGTTCCTCTCCCCAGTTCCTACCCCTAATTCAAACGGCACATATTACCTTTATCCTTTTACTAGTACTGTATATATTCCCTTGTTATGCAAAGGAGACCTATATTATATTTAAAGTGTGTTACAGATTGTTAAATCATACTTTGGCTAAGTCACTCTTGAAGCAGATGTTGTATAATATTCCTACTGAGCTCTCTGCTGCATTTGGAGAAATAATCAGTTAGACAGCTATGAAAAAAAAAATCCATATCAGAAGCCTAGGGTCACACACAAAAAATGTATGCATAGTGGCAAACCTCAGCCATTGCAACTGCCTCACAGATTTGGTATTTCCAGTGATCATGCATGCAAGCTAGGTGTACTGTGCACACTGATGGTTTGCAAATAAGGCTTTAAGAACCCAGAAGCAAGTTAGGAGAAAACAGCTGAGGCAGGGAGCCGGCCGGATGGCTGTTTGTTAAGCTGTTCTGTTGAGACGGGGCTCTATGCCAGCATTTCCTTTTCTACTGTGTTTTCCTTTCAAGTTTGGCTGTGCTGTCTACCTCTTCTTCTTTTGAAGATTTTTCTCTTTGAACATTGTGTTCTTTTTTCATAGGGAAGCACAGACATGGGAGCAACAGCAGAGAAGCTTTAGCAGCTCCATCAGCAACCACAGTTCAGAACTCTTGGTTCATGTCCTTAAGGCTCCCCAGCCAGCTTCAAACTTCCTGCACCAGCAGTTACTGCTGGGAGCAGTAGATTTACCAGCTATTTACTTTCTCAGAGCATCAGAGATACTTATGACCTTGCTGTCTCAGGAGAATGGGACATTATGGAAATGCATGCAGCAGTTGTTTCCTTAAGAAGATAGTAGGCTTCGACTATTTTTTTTCCAGTCACAGCTGGATAATGTTTATGAAACCTCTAAAATGCTTGGTAAGACCATTGATACACATGGCACTAAATTAAATTCTTGGCAGGCAGCTACAGAAACTTGGCTAGAATATTTATTTATTAAAAGGACTGAATATTGAGGAAATCTAATTAAATGTAATTTGCATATTCTGCATTTGCCCAAATATGCAAATAGGATAAAAACGTAGAGCCTCAGGTAACTTTTAAAAAAGAGTCAATTGATAAAGCTGGGAATTAATTTTTTTCCAGGTAAGTATCCCAAATCTAGGACTAGATCATGACTTAGGCCTGGTCTACACTTACCTCAGAATTTGGCGGCAGTCAACGGGAGTTACGCAAGCGACACAGAGTAGTTTGCATAATTTCCGTCAACTTCTTAACTTCCATTGTGCACGGCTTCTTCACTGCACTGTGCCACTTGTGGAAGTGGTTTTACTGTGTCAACTTCCTGATCAATTGACCAGGTCTTTACTGACTGCTCAATCGATCCAGAAAGATCGATCTGATGGTGGCGAATTTGCCACTGTCATTGAAGATGTACCCGGCTACATACCCATACAGAGAAGCAAGAGTCCCTGAGCAAGCTCCCCAGATCTCAGGTCCTGGCACACAGAAATAAACATGCACTGCATATCTGTTATTTCCTCCCCACTATCCACACTTGGATAACAAGGAATGGACTGCTAGGCAACACAGCCACGCCAGTATCAGTTTACTGCTGCTATAGGCCAACAGCAAGTTATTAACTAACCCTCACCTCCACAATCCTCAAGAGGATGTTAAACAGGAGCTACTAACATTAAATATTCTTAAATCAGCGGGGTCCAGATAGCCAGCTCTTTTAAAACATTTGGAAGCAAGCTGAGGGAGTCACTGGACCATTAATACTGCTTTTCAACTAGTCCTGCAACACTGAGGAAGTTCCAGAAGACTGGAAGAAAGGTAAAATTGTACCAATATTTAAAAGAGGTAAATATGATGACCCCAGCAACTACAGGCCTGTCAGTCTGACTGATAATGGAGCAGTTGGTACAGAACTCGATTAATAAAGAATTAAAGGAAGGTAACATAATTAAAGCCAGTCAACAAGGGTTTATGGAAACTGGATCTTGTCAAACTAACTTGCTATCTTTTCTGATGAGATTACAAGTTTGGTTGATGTAGGTAATAGTGATGATATAATATACTCAGAGTTAAGTAAGGCCCTGCATGATATTATAATAAACAAACTAGACAGATATAAAATTAACATGGCATGCATTCTATGGATTAAAAGTTGGCTAACTGTCTACACTGCAGAGTGAAGTTGACTTACTTAAAATCGATTTTCACCTACCGATTTTTAGAAGTCGCTGGAGCGTGTACACACCACGTTTTTTGCGCCAGGCTTGTGTGTCCACACTCGTCACGTTTGTGTTGACATTCAAAGCAGTGTACTGTGGGTTGCTATCCCACAGTGCAACTAGCCGCGGTGGCTGTTGGGACGAGTTTCATCGTCCCATGATGCAACGCTCCTTCCCCTTCTTTCTTCCCTCAAACAAACAGGAAACTGATTTTCACACTGTTTGTTTATGCCGTGCACTCGCCACTGCTGTGGAGACATGGAGCCAGCTCAACTCTGCCCTATTATTATGAGAGTCACAAATACATCGCTGCTTATCATTGAGTATTTTCGAAGTAGAGCAAGAAGCCAAAGCACAGGCAACTGCGATGCCACCGAGGCTGCCCTGCTACAAGCCATCGAGCGGAACAATTCCCGATTGCTGCAGGCCGTAATGCATCATCTACAGTCTGTGGAGTGTCAGTTCTGGTCCCAGGAAACAAGCACAGACTGGTGGGACTGCATTGTTATGCAGCTGTGGGATGATGACCTGTGGCTGCAGAACTTTCGTATGAGAAAGGCCACTTTCCTTGAACTTTGCTCGGAGCTGGCCCCATCCCTGAAGCAAGTGAATACTCACTTAAGACAAGCTCTGACAGTGGAGAAGAGAGTCACCATCACTCTGTGGAAGCTGGCAACCACCGACTGTTCCCACTTGGTTGGGAATCAATTCGGAGTTGGTAAATCTACAGTGGGCGCTGCTGTTATTCAAGTGTGCAGGGCCATCAATAGACTTCTGCTACGCAGGCTAGTGACTTTGGGAAATGTGCAGGACATAGTGGATGGGTTTGCCGCAGTGGGGGGGCCATTGATGGGACACACATCCCTATCTTAGTGCCTGCCCACCTAGAAATTGAGTACATAAACTGAAAGGGTTATTTTCCATGGTCCTGCAGGGCCTTGTGGATCACAGGGGTCGTTTCACCGACATCTATGTGGGGTGGTCTGGGAAGTTGCATGATGCATGCGTATTTTGGTATTTGGGGCTGTTCTCTAACATGCAGGTGGGCACTTTCTTCCCTGACCAAAAAATTCACATCGGGGGTGTGGAAATGCCAATAGTGATCCTGGGGGATCCTGCTTACCCCTTGCTGCCTTGGCTAATGAAGCCATACACCAGGCACCTTGACGGCAACAGGGCCCAATGAAACAATAATTCAAAATGTGTGGCCTACTCCCTGGGCCACTTCCTACCCCCACTTCTGTTCCTCTGTTGGTGTCACTGGTCCGACTCTGAGTGCCTCCTGGGGCCCTCTCCATCTGTGTTCCAAAGGGCCTTCCTCTCACAATCACGTCTCCTCCTTGTCAACCTCTGCGACTGAAAGGCCTGGGGAAGCTTGGTGGTGAAGCCTAGGCCCAGTCACGTGGAGCCTCAGCGGCTTCTTAGCTGGAGCCTGCAATACACAACTGCTCTCCTACTCCATCTGACCTGACTGAGCTGAACTGCTCCCTTTTTAGCTCAGCCTCCACTGCAAGCATGCCCATCAGGAGTGGCTGGGCATGGCTTTCTAGACCCAAAGTTGCTCTTTAACCCTTACCTCCCCAGTGTGGGGTCTGGACATTCCATCACAGGCATTTAGATTAGGCACCTAAATTCTTCTGTTAATCTGGGACTAAGTAAATTGCCCACAATCACACACAAATTCTGCGGCAGAGCAGGGTGTTGAATCCAGGCCTCTTGAGTCCATGGCTACCTCCCTAATGACTGCACCATCCTTCCTCTCAAATTCCTGAACTAAGAGAATAGCAACTTTTTTTGTTTCAAATCAGAACAGAGTCTAAATTTTGAAACTTTTCCTCAAACAATTTCTAGAAAAAAAAATTGTTTTGGGTCTATCCCTCTCCCCTTCCTCCCCCGCCCCCCAAACACGCACTTGGGAATGATGAGAACTGTCCTATTGACTACATTCCTATTTCTATGAACTACTGCTCTTTGGGAATGAGGCAGCCTACAGGAATAAGAAAAGGTTTCTAAGCCACAAATGTGCATCAAAGCTAAGTTTCAAGACACCTCGCACATTTAGTGGCAACTACTTAGAAAACTGCCAAGATTCTTCCCATGGTAATTAAACACTAGCGCTGGGCAGGAATTGCTTTTTCCATCCTGAGAAAGCTTTTAGATTTTAAAATTGATCCCAGTCTATAGTGAGACAAAACTGAGACCTTAAATCAAGACTGGATCTCTTTTCCAACTACATGCTATTGCTCAACGAGAAGTTACAGGTTTGATTCAGGAACCAATTGGTAAAATTCTATTGCTTGTGTTATGCATGTCTTAAACAAATCATTACTCAATAGTGAGGAGATCAGGCCTTTCTTGAGATTTCAAGAGCCAGCTCCCAGCCTCTCAGTTCTATCCTCTCTAGAAGCTCTAGAAGCTATTAGGGTGGCCGGGAGCAAGCTACAAGCTCAAAGTGTCACACTCCAACTTTCCTTTTGTCATTCAGACTCCTCATTGGCAACTTCCAAAGACACACTCACGAACTCCTCTGCACCCTGGTCCTGGAGCTTTCCCTGGGGTGGGATTGGCTTTGTATCACCTCAGACATAGGTCAGTGGCTAAATGCCATAACTCAGTCCACAGTATTAGGCCTTGTATATATTACAAAGTTTTGTCGACAAAAGTCAGCTTTTGTGGACAAAACAGTGGAGGTATACACACTACAATGCTCCTTCTGCCGACAAAACTCTCCTGCTTTGCTGACAAAATAAAACCATCGTGATGAGAGGTGTAGAGCTTTTTGTGGCAAAGTTAGATCGATAAAGTGTCAGTGCAGACACTGTGCTTAGTTATGTCATTGTAAATGGCCTCCAGGAGGTGTCCCACAATGCCCATCCTGACTGCTCTGGTCAGCAGTTTGAACTCTGCTGCTTTGCACCCAGGTACACAGTCATCAGCCCTTTCCTCTTTAAAGGCCTGAGAATTTTTAAAATTCTTCTTCCTGCTTGCTCGGCATGGAGAGCTCACATCTCATCTTCCCAGCTGACCATGGTGGCTTCATGCAGAAAACGCTCTCCCGCTTGGAGCACACCTGAGTCGTTATATCTGCTAACTCCATGGGGAAAGGAGGCTGTGCAGTCCCAGCTCCGCTTCAGCCATAGGAATTTTGATACCTACAGCCAGATTTCTTGTGGCATGTTGGCTAAGGGCTACAAATGCGACACGCATCAGTGTCGAGTGAAGATAAAGGAGCTGAGGCAGGCATACCAGAAGGTGTGGGAGTCAAACTGTCACTCTGGTGCTGAGTTGAAGAACTGCTGCTTCTATAAAGAGCTGGATGCCATCCTCGGCGGTGACCTCACCTCCACCATCATGTGCCCTGTGGATACTTTGTGGGGACTGGAAGCAACAGACAGTGCCATCAACCTCAAGGATGAAGTGGTGAACAAGGAGGTTGAGGTGGAGAACGAAATAAGACAGGCGACAGGGTCGTTTGATATCGTGGTGAGCCAGGACCTCTTCTTAATCCAGGAGGGTTGGAGGCAGTCCCAGCACTGTGTTTCTGGTGTGAATGATGCAGGACAGGGGAGCCCTTGTAAGTGATCTTTTTGAGTTGATGCTGCTTGGTTACATGAGGTAGAGTTGTCCCTTGCTTGGTTATATGCTGGAAGTGGGCTAAGGGATAGAAATGTACAAGACTAGTTGTGTTTGCATCTGCTTCATGTTCCCCTGTGCAGCTACGCAGTGGGGTGGAACAGTGTATTAATGCACATCGAGATTTCACAGGAATCTTCCAAAGAGATCTCTAGGAAACTTTCCTGGAGGTACTCACCAATACTCTGCCAAAGGTCCCTTGGCAGAGCTGCTTTGTTTCTTCCCACATTGAAGGAAACTTTCCCATGCAATTGGCAACACAGTTTGTTGGTAACACAGTTTGTTGCTACTGTAAGGAAGTAATCAGAGAGATGTCAGTTTGGACAAACATTATGTGATGCCCTACAAGACCAGTTTGTCTCTGGATTATGCAATGGTCAGTTCTGGAAGAAGTTATTGACTGTATCAATGCTTACATTAAAAAAGGTTATTGAAGTAGCCATGGATACCACAGAGAAGGATTCTATTGAATTTAGGGTGCAACGTAAAGTTCATCTCCTGAACTATAGAGACCATGGGAACATAAAGAATTTCCATGTGGCTATTGCAACAATGCACACTGAGCAGGATTGCTGGGCATGCCAAGTCATTTGCAGGACACATTGCTGTGACCTGTCATGCAGCTCAACAACTAGCAACACAACTATCTATCCAAGCAGACACCTCTGAAGACTGAACCTATGAAAGAATGGAAGTCATAATGTGAAAAAGACAAAAGCTCTAGTGACATGGATCAAGACCTAGCACGGCACATGTTATCAGAAACTGGGGCAAGAAATGACATCTGGGTCACACCCTTTATCGAGGGAGTTCCTACAAGCATAAAGTTTCGTACTAGAGCTGCTGTCTCACTGATTTCTGTAGCTACCTATCCCCAGACTTTGCCACAAACTCCTCTGGAAGAAACCTCCATGGTTTTGAAGACTTATAGCAGAGAAAAGTTAGTCCCAAAAGGGGTACTCCAGGTGAAAATTCAGCTAAATGGACAATCAGTCATTTTATACTTTTATGTGATTGAAGGAAAGTATCACCATTATTTGACAGGACTTTGCTTGAGAAGCTCAAGGTGAACTGGACAGAGATGAAGGCAATCACAAAGGCACCTCAAAATATTTAAGAAATACTGGAAAGACTCTCCAAAGTTTTTGAGGACATATGAGAAACATGTCAGTGAAGCTCACGGTTAAGTGTGATAGCCAGCCAAAATATTGCAAGCCCAGAGTTGTGCATTATGCTTTGAAGCCTCTGGTGGATGCTGATTTGGACTGTTTAGTGAACAGTAATGTCTTGTCAACAGTAAGTAGGCTACAACCATCATACCAGTCACCAAGAAGGGTGGCTCGGTCCAAATTTATGGAAATTTCAAAGTGACACTGAATCCAGCTTTCTGAGCAGACCACTATGCATTGCCTCATACTGATGATTTGTTTGCTGCTTTTAGTGGAAGACAGTACTTCAGTAAATTGAATTTGCCCAATGCATACTTACAATTGAAGATTGATCTGCATCTCACAAATATCTCACAATCAACATGCAGAAAGGCTTATTATGCTATAATTGGTTGCCTTTCAGTATTACATTGGCACCTGCCCTGTTCCAGAAGGCCCTGGATGAGATCCTGACAGGACTGAATGGAGTTCAATACTATTTGGATGACATCCTTGTTACAGGAACATCTTCGAAATTTGGATGCTGTCTTGCAATGTTGGACTGAAAGTACATGACAAATGTGAGTTTTTCAAACTTTCAGCCTGGGACATGCAATTGATGCATGGGCTTAAGGAAATAGAGAAGGAGAAAGTGATTCTTCAAACACTACTGCCAGAGAACATGTCACAGTTACTTTCATTCTTAGGACTGCTTAAATGACATGGTAAATTTCTGCCTAATCTAGTAACAATATTGGCGCCTTTACATGAACTGTTATAAGCAGAAAAAAAAAAGGAAATGGATTAAAGAACTTGAAAGTGCATTTAAAGAAGCAAAGAAAGTGTTGACATCAGCTGAAGTTCTTATGCACTTTGATGCCTCGCTACCATGGCAATTAGCTTGTGGTGCTTTACCATATGGAGTGGGTGCAGTTCTTTCCCACATTTTTCCTGATGGCAAGGAGAAACCAATTGCCTTCATTTCACAAACACTCACCACCCCTGAGAAAATCTATGCTCAAATACAGCAAGAAGTCTTCAGTATTCTCTTTGGAATTCAGAAGTTCCATACTTCTCTGTGTGGCAAACATTTTACCTTGCTGATGGACAGCCCCCCTCCCCCCCACCTGTTAATTTAAATTTTCTGACCAAAACATTGAATTCTATCTTTAGCTGCTGCTTCTACTCAGTTATGGGCATTACTACTTTCAGCTCATTCCAATACTATTCAATTCTGTAAAGGAACTCAGTATGGCTATGCTGATGGGCTGTCACACCTCCTATGCCCAAGTTTCCATCAACCAAAAGAAACTTCAGATGAAGTGTTTTGTCTTAATTTAATGGATAAGTTACCCACGACTAGCCCAGACATCAACTTAGAAACTGCTTTATGGTTTGGACCCACTACATCCTGATTTTGTCTCTTGTGCAGCCAAATCCCACGCTATACAAATTGATCAACGATGTAAGACTCATCATCATTCTTTTCAAGTAGGAGACTTAGTGTGGACTCGCAACTATAGTTGTGGAGTGAAATGAGTACCTGGAGAACTTGTAAAATGCACAGGTCCTGTTGTTCTTGGTAAAACTATCCGATGGTACTTTATGGAAATGACATATGGACCAGTTGCAGCTCCATCAAGTACCAGCTGTGACATGCTGCACCCTTAGGAACACTCTTATGGTGTGATTGTGTATCATTCATGTTCACCCTTATAGTGTAATTGTGTATAGTTTAATGCAAAGTGTATCATGTAAGATGTTTTTGGAATGCTCCTGACATACTTAACCTTATTGTTATAGTAATATGTTTGTTGAAATGTCATATGTATGGTTATGAGGCTTCGCTATGTAATGTTCCCAAAGGTTTCATAGCTTGAAGCAGATTCAGGCAAAACTCTACAGAGCTAAGGAGAAGTTCGCACCTCACTAAGGCATACATAAAACAAACCAGCTCTTCCAGGAATAATGAATTAGCCTAAGCATCAACAAGGGTTAGGTTTAGGTGACTCAAGTCATAGAAGAAGCTGTACAAGGACATTGTTTGTCACCTGACCCTGAAAGGGGGGCCAAGACCCCAGAGCGGGAAGAAGGAACATGTTAAAAAAGAGAGACATTTTGCAATCTCTCTTTCTCTTCCACCTCCATCTGCAAACACCACCAGGCAACTGAAACACTGATCCAGGGAGGAGCCTGGCTGGGAAGGAATCCAGCCAGCCTGTGGTGAGAATCATCTAAGACTGTAAGGTTGCTGAAAGTGTTAAGCTTAGTTTAGAATGTGTTTGGCTTTTATTTTATCTGATCAAATCTGACTTGTTTTCCTCTGACTTATAATAATTTAAAATCTTTCTGTACTTAATAAATTTGATTATTTTATCTAAAGCAGTGCATGTGATTTAAAGTGTATTAAAACTCAATTTGAAGTGACAAGGCTGATGCATATCAATTTCTTTCATAAATTGAGGAACATATGAGCTTCCAGTGTGCAATGGGCAGCACTGAACACTGTAAAATGGCAGTTCCTAGGGTTGCCTGGGAGTGCTGGCTGGGGTCACACCAGTGCATAATCCCAAAGATGGCTGGCCAGAAGCACTCATTCACTTAGTTGAGAGCAGCTTGCTTTCTTTAAGCTGTGCATGGGCTGACCCAAGAGTCAGGCGGAGGGGGGGGAGGGTGTCACAGAAGGGTAGATAACACAGGCTCCAACAGTGAGGGATTGGGGTGACACAGCAATACATCAGTCCAGATTGCAGAGGGGAACGTCACACCAGCATCCAGGAATGTTCTAGTAGGATTTTCTGTTCCTCCAATGGAATCTCTGTGTGTTACAATTTCTAATTTCAATGGCTTGCTGGAAAAAACTTTGGTACCCGATCCAGTTGATGCCTTATCACTGACTGTTTCTGTTTCACCCAACAGTTCTGCAGTACTGTCACCACATCATCTCAAGAGGGTATGAAAACAAATGGGGCACTTGAACTTATACGTTGTTTAGCTAGTGAATTCCTGTACCGAGGCAGAATAATCTCTTGCGACTTGAAAGTATGCGGTAGTGCATCTGCAATTTTTAGTTAGGTTATATAATGTTTTATGTTAGCCATGTAAACAATAATGCATATATATTTGGAAAATATTTTAAAGTAGGGAGAGGAATGTGATGTCTTACCCCTTTAAATGGTTGGGCACTCTGTACTTAGTGGAAAGCATTTTGTCTGTTTGTTGCCAGAACAATAAAGCCACCACACAGATAGACACATGGGGAACTGATTTAAACATGGCTATCTCCTTCACTGCTGGGTCCAAATATAACAACTATGTTCTGCATTGCAACTATTTTTTTCTAAAATACTAAAGGTGTTGCATATATTGACTATTGGCAGCCAAAACCACCCAGCTGCAATTTATAAATAATATGAAAGGCTAGTTTCCCCTCCTACCACCCCCTGCCACCGTCTGTTGAATAAAATATTTTCAGCTGGCTTCCAAGAGAAGTTCAAAGCCAGATCTACTGAAAGAATTGCTCATACAAATAACAATAGGGCTTCTCAAATGTCACAATTGGTCAAATCATAAAATAAGCACATCATAGTGTGTCAGGAACAAACTGGCTCACACACTTAATTTAGGAGCAATTAAACCAGCTGTATTCATCTTAGAACTCAGAAGGCCTGATTCTGATCTTAGTTACACTGATGTCATTTAGAAGTAACACCTCTGAAGTCAATGAAGTTACTCCCAATGTAGAACATGACTGTCTTTTTGTGCTTGTTTATAATAATTACCTCTACTCCTTTTTTGGGATCTGGTAATAAAATTGTCTAATCTACTTTAACACCACTATTAACAATCTGGTTTAAATCTGTGGTCTGATTTCATTTCAGAATTTCTATGAATTAGAAATTTTAGCCCCATAGCCATATGCCAACTAAGCATAATTGTCACATCTATGTAATCATTGTTATCATGG
Source organism: Emydura macquarii macquarii (assembly GCF_026122565.2). Taxonomy (NCBI): domain Eukaryota; kingdom Metazoa; phylum Chordata; order Testudines; family Chelidae; genus Emydura; species Emydura macquarii. Next base: position 16,641,444 of record NW_027132773.1, read on the forward strand.
ATAGTACTAACACAACTGAATAAATTGAAAGATTAGAATCTCTAACTCCTTACAGTAGGAATTGGAATATTACACTGAACAGGGCACACTGAAAAAAAAAATCACAATCTGAAAAAAACATTTAAAGAAAATCAAATAATTCATGTGAAATTTTACCAATTGAATGATTGTTTTCACAATTGAAAATGTGGATGTGAGTGCCATAACCTCAACAAATATATGAAATATATGACGTTCTGATGCTCACCCTATCAACTATCCTCTACACGTTGACTCCCAACAACTGATTTGCTGCTCTGAACCTTCAGGATGCTTACTTCCATGTGGCGATCAACCCGAACCACAGAAGATTTCTCCAGCTCATCATGGCGAACTGCCATTTTCAGTAATCAGTCCTTCTCTTCAGGCTGTCTTCTGCCCCTAGGGTTTTTACCAAATGTATTGTCATGATGATGGCGTACCTCAGGAAAAAGGGAATCCAGGTCTTCCCATATCTGGATGACTGGCTACTCAGGGGCAGGTCCAGGGAAGTCCTTTCTCATGTACACATCACTTTGCCCTTACTTGACCATCTGGATCTCATCCTAAACACAGAAAAATCAACACTGGTCCCTACTCAGAAAATTGAGTTCATTGGGGCCCTAGTAGAGTCTACGAGTTTGAGAGCATTCCTGCCATGTGAACGTTCCAGACAATTATCCACCTTTTTCTCGGTCTTCAGTCTCAGACTTCCACAACGATTCACATGTGCCTGAGGCTCTTAGGCCACATGTCTGCCAGCACGCAAGTGGTTCAGTTCACAAGGTTGTGACTTCACCCTCTGCGAGGGTGGTTTGATACAGTTTACCACCCAACACTCCACCACCTGGACAGGTTGGTCTGCCTCCCTCCCCTAGATTCCTTGCAGTGGTGGACAGTTCAGGGGAATGTATATCAAGGTATTCTCTTCACTCAGCTCTTTCCAATCAGGACTGATTCTGCTCCAACCACAGGCCCTGAACCTTCAGCAATCCCAGATGCACTCTCCAACTGACTCCCTGATAGCAGTTGGGAAGTGCATCTGGCGTTGCTGAAGGTTCAGGGCCTGTGGTTGGAGCATGAAGTACCACTGCATATCAGTATCCTGGAGCTTCAGGTCATCTACAGTGCCTGTTTCACTTTCCTAGATCACATCAAGGGTTTGGCAGTTCACATACTTACTGACAATACCACCACATTGTATTATGTGAACAGGAAAGGTACTTTGCCAAGAGGCTTCTAACAGTTCTGCATCAAGGAGAGTATCACTCTGGTAGCTGATTACTTGCCCGGAATCCAGAATCAGCTCATGGACCACTTCAACAGGAATTTTTCCCTGAACAACGAGTAGTCTATGAAGTCCAGTATTCTGCGATTCATTTTTGCAGCATGGGGCATCCCGATGATCAACCTGTTTGATACAAGGGGCCACAGGAAATGCCATCTGTTCTGCTCTTGAGGGGCTCTCAGTCCAGGCACCCTGACTGACGCCTTCCACCTCAGCTGGCAATCAGAACTCCTGTATGCTTTTCCTCCAACCCCGATCATCCCACAGGTCATCCTCAAAGCTGAAAGTGGATCAGGCCAAGCTCATCCTCATTGCCCCGGAATGGCCAAGGAAGTGTTGGTTTTCCCACCTCTTTGTGCTGTCAGTTCAGCCTCCCATATATCTTTCTCTCCATACTTACCTGCTCATGTGGAATCATGATCATACTCTGCATCCTGCGCTCAGCTCCCTGTATTCCACAGTGTGGCTGGTTCATGGTTGAATGAGGAGGAAGAGCAATGTTCGATGGTTTTTCGACAGGTCCTACTCAGTAATAAAAAATCCTCTACCCGGATGGCCTATTCGCCAAAGTGGAAGCGTTTTTCAGTGTGGTCATTGGCCCATGGAGTTCAGCTGATGCAGGCTGGTATCCAAGATATCTTGGAGTATCTGCTGCATCTTCACTCATCAGGTTTTGTGATTAGCTCGTTGAGGGTGCATCTAGTGGCGATCTCAGCATTTCAATCACCAATTCATAGAAGATCAGCATCTTTCAATGCCATGGTTGTGAAATTCTTAAAAGGACTCCTTTATCTCCTTCCGCCAGTGTGGGAACCAGTTCCCTTGTGGGACCTTAACATGGTCTTAGCAGCTCTCATGGAACCTCTATTTGAGCCTCTGGCATCCTGCCCTTTTCCTCTCATGTCAAAAAACTGCATTCATCAGAGTGATAACATCTGTGAGGGGAGTATCTGAGTTGTCTACTTTGATGGCAGAGACTTCTTAAGTACAATTCTGCAAAGACAAAGTGACATTGTGGCCAAATTTGTGTCTAAAGTGGTCTTCCAGTTTCATTTAAACCAGGCAGTATATTTGCCTTTGTTTTTTCCTAAGCTGCATTCATCTCCAGAGGAGCAGTGTCTTCACACATGGTACATCAGATGATGTCTGGCCTTTTACTTGGACTCTTTTGTATGTAGACCATATGAAGGGACAGGTAGTCTCTTCATAGACGATCTTTAAGTGGATAACTTCCTGAATCAAGACTGCATACGAAACAGCGTTGACTATGCCCCTTCAATGGGCACGATCTCATTCTACGAGAGCGAAAACTACGTCTATGGTGTAAAAATAATAAATAACAGTAACAGGAAATGAAAAATATTTCCGTGAAATACCTTTGGTCCCACATTTGACAGTGTTTATATCCTGCAATTGAAAAACACCTATTTTTAAATTCAGCACACTGGTATCAAGAAATTAATAAAACACACTGAATAGTTACTGTTTATGGAGACTCTATAGACATTTGTGCATTGGTTTAACAAAGCCAGATATTTGGACAGCAGAGAAAGCACCATTTAACACAGTCACACACACACACACACACATCCTACTGCCAGACTTCTGCTGACCTCATTTAAATTCCCACTATAAAAATAAGGAAATAAACATCAGCAAAGATGCATTGGTTTGTGTATCATAATAAAAGATGCTGCGTTGGCAACTCTCATGATTTTATCACAAGTCTTGTGATACTTAATGCATTTTTTAAAGCCACAGCTCCTGGAGGCATTGATTAGATGAGAATCTCAGCTTTCATTTCTTAAAAAAAAAAAAAAAATTCTACCCTCATGGTTGTGGAAAAAAACTTGAAAATGTGATCTGAATGCACCCTAAAGATTGACATATTAGAGGGCAAATATGAAGAACCCAATATATATATATATATATATATATATATATATATATATATATATATTAAATCTTGTAATTTAAAATCCAATATCATTACATTTTGGGGCCTGACTTGTTATTTTTGAATGCTTGGAGTTCACAATACGGAGTATGTAAGTCCACAAGACATTTTAGGAATGGTGCAAAGCTTTTAAAAATGTACTTAAATCCCACTTTTAGGTGTTTTGACCCTATGTGGACCCTTGGCAAAGAGTCCTCTGTTCTTTGCAAACAACTCTTGCCTCAGGCTTGAAAAACTCACTGCATGAAACACATATCTTGCAAAGTATTTATTCATAAGAGGTAACATATAAGGTATCTAACAGAAAGTTTGTAACTTATCAAGACTCAATCACTGTGAGAGGTTCATATATGTACTATTTAAGGAATAATGTAACCATACTGAAAGTATGTTTTATGGTCTTGGAGTAAAAGTTAGTTACCGGGGGGATAATATATCACAATGGTGACCCATTAGAGCCAAAAAGAGTTGTCACTCCTCCCTGGTTAGCCAGTGAAGTAATGCAAGGCTCAACTGTCTAGCCTTGCTGCATCCCAAGAATTATCCATGGAAAACCATCAGAGACAGACAACTGAAAACAGTCAACAACAATTGGAGGTAAAAAAGGAACATCACAACACACAGGGGATCGCCCTGTCTATAAAGAGAGACAAAAGATGGTTTCAGTATAACACAGAGAGAGGACAGGTGCTCTGTATCCTTTTACTGAGGAAACAACTTGTGGAGCAGGGGTGTTTTCCTGAAAGTTTGGATCCTGGTGCCTGTGAAGCCAGCCAGCTCTGCAACAGACTGAACTTTGGGGGGAAACCTATTTATTAGATAGAAAAGGTAACTATTAAGAAGCGCAGGTCCTAGTTAGCTTTTTGTGATTTTGTTTTATATTGTAACCGTTTGTTTGCATCTCTCCCTCCTGTTTTTAGTTTAATCTTTATATTTTCTTATAATAAACCTACTTTTGCTTTATTATAAGTGCTCACAAGTGCTGTGTTTTATACAGGGACAGCGATTTAAGATAAAACTAGTAAACTCAGGTACACTGCTCCTTTTGGGGGTGGAGGATCAGGGATTTCTGTGAATAGCCAGTATCAGGAGCTGGATATCACAGTAGAACTCTTCAAAGGGAATTGGGGACTGGAGTGCACCTATTGTTAACCTGCAGGTGAAGACAGGGTTGGCACAGTCCCAGCAAAGAGTGCGCGAGTGGCTGAGAGGCTCGTGGTGTTAGGTAGCTAACACCCAGTTACGAAAAGCAAGACTCCCTCATGCTGGAGACGGGGGTAACAAGGAGCCTCACAGTCCTGTGTTTCCCAAGAACTATCACACCATTTTCCTCAATTAATTCCTTTATCAGAAACAAATGAAGATCTCCTTGGAAATGACACATATCTTTTGTTGCATTTGCCTTCCTTGGAAACATCTGAGACATGCCTAACCGCCAAGCTCTGTGTAGCTTGTAAAGTGACTTTACTTGCAGAGGCGAGTGGGTTTTCTCAGTAAGGGAAATGGGATGAGGAATGAACAGCAGCTTTTTTCGAGCTATGATGAACTATGTGTAACTGTTTTGTGTGGGTTTGGGTCCTGGGTCTCCTTTTCCTCTTCCTATGTTATTTTTTTGGTTCCATCTTTCTACTCCACTCCCCAGTGCTCCCATTTGAACACTTATGTGCACGGTGTGATGGGGAAACCTTCAGTTTGAGGTATCCACTGATGTGTTTGATACTCTTACTGTGAAATATTTCTGCCCAAATTCTTTAGTCCTACTGGTTTCCTAACTTTTAGGATTTGCTGGTTATGATCATGGTTATGCTGGTGGAGGGAGAATGGAGAAGAGGACAAGGGGTAGGAAAGACTGTGGAATGGAGCCAACATATAGTTCTTCTCCATGACTTCTTTCTGCCTCTAACAGTGGGCAGTGCACAGCTTTTGGGGAGATGGCAAATGGATCTGGGATGTCAGAGAGGATGGGAAAGCCAGGCAGCAAGAGTAGGGGTAGGCCCTCCTTGTGGATAACCCAGAATCTGAAGAGTTGGAGTCTAATCTCCCTGTCCAACTCCTTGGCCTCCTTTTTGCTACAAACACCTACAGATGGAAGGAAGGTGTTTGTAGGAAAAATTGTCATGTTTCCCACAACTATAAAGACCCTGAAATTTCAAGTTACACTTTCTCTGCCAGTGGATTTTACCAAGGGATTTTGTTGCAAAGAAAACGGCAAAACTATTAGGAAAAATAATTTAATTTCAAGTCTCTAAGAATATTTCAGACTTTCAAAAACCCCACAAAACCAAAAACATTTACTAGTAAAAATGTTCTTGAAAGTTTCTTTTTAGTAGAATAATGTAAACCTAACAACCAGGGAGGCACCTGAAACAGGCTTTGTTGCACTGGGATGATTTGTAATAGCCATTTTTATTTTTAAGTAATAGCCATTGTTAGTTCTCTGAAAGCATGAAGTTACCTAAAATTGACCTGCCTGCTAGTAATTTAAAACAAAGGGTGTATTTAAAATAGTGTCAAATCAGCCCTTAAACAACAGAGTGAGGTCCAAATTCTTATACTGCTTCAAGATACATTCCTGCAATTCTCTTTGCTTTCAGTGGTTGTTGCATCTGTATATCTGAAAGCAGAACTGGCTCCTGTGACTTCACTGTACATAAGAGGAGAGACAGGACATGTGCTATGCATGGGGGGTCCCAATCCCAGAATTAGTGCCCAACCCCAAGTAAACCATGCTGGTATCCTTAGGGCTGAGGGGGAAGAAATTGTCTCCCTCTAGCCATGGAATTGCAGTTGAGTGGCTGTTACTGAAGCCTCAGGTCTGTAGTAACCTGCTGTGCTTGGTGTGCCCACATTCACCAGGGAGGATAGCCAGTGGATCTGCAGAGTTATGGAATTCCCCTATCCACAAACTCCCTCTGAATGCTAGGGGCAAGTAGATCCTCAAGAGCGGAGCTCAACAGGACCACAGTGAATCTACTAGGCCAGGACCCTCAACAGCTCTGGTGAGAGTCTGATTTGGCCCATAATGCAGTTGTACTGCAGTAACCTGTCAGGGTGGTCTGACACACTGAATTCTGTTTCTCACAGACAGGGCTGGCTTGCTGGCACTGGACAAAAGCCAAATTTCTCAATCCAAAATATATGTGGTGCAGGGCATTCCCACTGCTTTAGCATATGCCTGCTAGACATTTATGGACATGTTTAACCAAGGGAGTTTGGCAGATGAACGCAAGTTTAAACTCTAAGAACATTGAGAGGTAATTAGATGGGTTTGGGAGAAGAATCTACAATAAGTTATCCACAGAGACAAACCCAGTTGTGCTGGCTTTGCTTGCATCATGCGGAGAAAAATCTGGAATAACACGTCTCTGATTTATAACCATTCAGTACACTGCACCAGGCAGGGCTACCCGACTGATGAACATAGAGTAGTGGGTTAGATCTGCTGCTGGAGCTTACTTCAGCGGAGCTATGCCAGTTAACACCAACTGAGCACCCTGGCCTGCAGTATGCAAATGACAGCTATGTGCTTGCAGCTTTTGTCTGTTAGTTCCAGTCACCAGCATTAGCAGAGGTAGGAGAAGATTGAAGTGGCAAGCCATGAGTGAAATTAGAGTAGTGTGGGGGGAGAAGAGAGTTCAGGCTGACTGAAAGTTTCTTTCATAAATAAGAGACCTTTCTAACTCCTGCTTAGCAATTCTATTTCTTTATATCCTATTTATACTATACTAGCTATTTATAAGAGAGCTCTTTAAATCCACTTTGCAGTCAGCACATATACATGTTATGTGAAGACTGATGGCTTTTTGTTGAGGCACTGAAGCTGCAAGGGCTCACTGTGGGCAATTGTTGCTCTGAGGGTTTCACTGGAACGTGTAAAATGGTTGCCTCTTAAAGTATTTGTTTTAAGTGGATTACATAGTATATTTGATGGCTAAAAAAAATTCTCTGGCTGCCCAATTTTATTTGTATGCAATCCAGAGTTGTTTAGCTAAGAATGCCTATAGATTCCTGAGAAATATATGTGGAACTAGTGACAGCGAATTGAATTTCATATTTTTGGAATGGAAAACTACTTTTTGCCCATGGAAAGTGCCTGTGTATGTGCTGGCCATGTCTGGGAGAAGTAGAGTGCAGTGTGGTACTGCACCCTATTGGTCTGCCTCATTATAGAATCCCAAAGTGCATTACAATACAATTTAGTTTTTATATTGATTCCTTCATTCAAATAAGCTATCACAAGACACTGTGCAGAGAAAGGCAGGAAAGAGAGCAGCCACTTTGTAGAAACTCATGTTATTACAAAAACAACGTGACAAATACAGAGAGGATGGATAATAATAATAAAAAAAAAGCTGAAGATTTAAGGCAGAAAAGATGCAAATAACTATGCTTATTAACTAGTTACATTGTGTGGGAGGAGGTGGGAAGGCCAGGGAACAGCATAATAATAAGTAAGGCAAAATGAATGGGAGAGTTTTGTGCCGGCCACAGACTGATGCAAAAGGAACAATTTAATTCAAGGGAGAGAAGTTATTCATCAGCTTGGTTGGGGAGCAGTGGAGGATGAGAGAAAAGGGAGGGGCTTCCTCCAAATGAACAGGGCAGGTTGAGCAGGCAAGTGAGTATTTGGAGGTAGGATCAGAGAAATGTGATAGGTACATTCAGAAAAATCAAGAGGGCAGTTTTGTAACTCATGTCCTAGATGGCCGGGAAACCAGCGAAGGTGATGAAGGACAAGGCTGACATGGTCCACCTCCCTCGAGTGAGAATAGCCTGGCCACAGCCTTCTCACTTTAATTCAGACAGTGGGGATTATGAAGCCCACCAAACAAAACTATGGTAAGGAAAAAATTCGGGAAACAGCCTGAAGCTGGTGACACACAGATTTACTGAGCAGGCAGATGAGGGAGGAATAACAGCAGGTAGCGTCAGGGTCACACCAAGATGTTAGCCTTGAGAACAAAGTAAAAATCTGAGCTAAGGAGATGGATAGCAGTCAGAAATCATGCAATTTTTTTTTTAACCAGGAGGGGGACTCAGGGCCAGTTCCTCAGCTAGTGTGTTTCAGCATGGTTCTGTTCACTTCAATGGAGCTCTACCAATTTGCCCTAGGGAAGGATCTGCCCCTACATCTTAAACGGTTAGTAGGAATTTATGGTATAGCCAAGAACTGTGTAGAGAATATTTCCTATCTTTGCCAATAAATTATTGGAGCAAATTAAGCATGTACTTAAATCTTTTCCTGAACTGGTGCCTTAATGATGATGCTTTCTTATTTACATTTTTAAAATATATTTGGTTCCTAGAGTGTCTCTTTGACACTGTTGTAATAGGTGCTGATTGTAATATTTTAACTATGCTGTTTGTTAACTGTGTCGGGTAATGGATGAAACTTTCGCCATAGAAATATGATTATTTATTGTAGTTTAAACATTCCTTTCATCTGAGTTGCTATCAAACAAACTTATCTCCAGTGAAATCTTGATTGACATAAAAAATGGTGAACATCTATTTTATTTTATAAAATAGCTCATATCTGTCTTAACTCACTGAGTTTAGCAGTGGGCTGGTGACCACCCACTGACTGCTGCACATAATTTGGTGTGATCTGACAACACTGTATCTGTGTCTGAGAGGAATTCAGAACTGAATTACTTCTAAGAGAGAGGAGTGGGGTTGGGAAATGGGAATGTCCGCAGGTCAGAGTTTCTATGACTACACTGGTGATGCAGCGGATGTGTCAGCTGTCATGGAACAGCTTTCACGATAGCTAACATATTCTATATGATGATTACTATTTACAATTTGGTAAATGCCGTGACAGGGTGCTCAGCATTGCACATAAAGGAAGGTGCTATCCCTGCTCCAAGAAATTTACAGTCTAGTTACCAGCTTCCATGGAGTACAATGGTCTTTCCCACCTCTTATTTTCTCTTGGACATGTTTGTCCATAGTTCCCCACCGGAGGCGGTCTCATCTCATCATCTGTGTGCCACACAGAGAAGCAAAAGGTTGATGTTGCACCAAACAGAGCATAAGGAAGTGAAAGCTGTGCTCAGATCCTAGCACTGGTATGATGCCTGTCCAGGTGTAGGTCCTTTTGTGACATTGCATCACCTGTGAGCACTAGGGGCATTAAGAATATAATATTTGAAGAAAATGGGCATGTCAATAAGGGTACAATTGTCAGCACAGCACCTTATATTCACCCTCTCTGCAGGGGCATAGTGAGAGGGCAAAATCAACGTAAGTTATAACAGCCTCTGGCAGCTTTAACCTATGCCACTTGAAAGAGTATGTACCACAGCGCCCAAGGAAAATGGATATACACAACTGCAGGCTGCAGCCCCAGGAAACAAGAGAACAGCAGCTGCAAAAATGAGCACTAACAGAAAGCAGCTAGATGCCATGGTGATGGACACTATAGAAACACCTGAGATCAACAGGCAGCAACACAGAGGAATGATGGGGTGACGCTTGTGCCTGCACATTTCAGTGCAATTTTCTGCAAATTTCTCTCTGCTGTACAGTTTTGCACACTCGAGGGGCAGATAGGGAACAGGGTTTGCATGTGTGCCACATATGATGTCAAGGCTATTTATCTGAGGGGGGTTCCTTGACAAATCAATTGTGCCCATGATCAGAACTGACTATGACAACTCCCCACACCTTCCATAATTAAGAGCCAAAAATGATTTTATTTATTCAAGCACTACAAGCCAGCTCAAGGCAGCGCATCACTCAGCCCTGCTTGGGACTCATAGACAGACAATGACATGGGACTTTTTCTCTAGGGGCTTAAGGTTGTCACAATGCAGTATTTGAATTCTAAGCCTATACATTTTGAAGGATAAACCTACAATATGAAATGCAACAGATGCCAGACAGTTAGATGGCTGGATAACTAATCCTTAGCTCAACCCTCTTCTGTTATCTCTTTCTGACACCAACATATCACTAGACAGTTCAGATTAAAGATAATCATAGCAATGCAAGGTAGATAGCCAGGGAAGGGGTTACATAAGGTGAAAAAATAGAGCTTTCATGAAAGTGCACGTGATTCAAACTCCCCAGCTCCAGCATGATGCCCAGGGCCCTGATTTTAGTCCTCAGCCATATTCTCCATTGTCTGCAGAATATATCATGGGGCAGATCTGGACAATGATTGTGCAGACTGAAGGAGACCTTTATGCAAAGGCAGCAGCCATTATACAAGCAGCTTTCAGCACAGGAGCCTATACCACTGAGAGTGGAAATGTTGGTCCAGGAGCAGGGTTATCTTCTATTCTTTTTTAAAAGGACCACAGGGACTTTAACTTCCACTTGAACATCCATCACAGGCAGGCAAGTCTGATATCTCTCCTGCAGGATGGTATCACTCTACTATAGCAACATAATGTATTCTCAGTCTCTGAGAATAGTGTCACTATTGTCTATTTTCAGTGTTTCACCTTTACCTGTCTTGGTTAGTTATTCAATATTTGTGTTTCTTCCTGTTACATATGGGATGTATCAATCATCTAGCCTGGCAATCAGATTCAGAGGACAGAAAATGTAATTACATTAAGCTGACACATTATTTTAAAATCTCCCTCTTTTTCCCCAGGCACAGAATATTAAGGCTATATTTCAATCACTCCATCTTGCTTCCTACCATCCTGGAGATGTGATTATTGCCTGATGAACACAACCTATCTTGCTTTATTATTTCACTATTAGTATTAACACCATCTCAGTGCAGTAAGACAGCAGGTGACCTTCTGTCCTTAGCGTGCATATTTGCAAGGAATTCTGGACAGATCCAAGTGGTTTTAAGAATTCAGGTTGCATCACATTTATATTTTAAAACTCCAGCAGAGTCATCAGAATGACTAAACATGTCACACGCAGAATCTGTCGTTGCTCAGAGACTATACCATTTGCTTGACAGTATAGTTTTGTTCTTGACCTGTCACTTTTTATAGCTAGTGAAGGGCATGCTCTTTCCTCAACCTAAGCATCAACCTGTCCGGCAAAAAATTGCAGGATAGCTCTAATTTTGAATGTCAATCCAGCATTTGTCATGTCAAAATGCTGCACCAATAAATGTTTTATTCGGGGAGTAAATACAGCAAGGAAAATGTTCTAACTGCATCTTCAAGCACCTAAAACCCTAATGGGAATCTAAATTAATTGGCCCCGACCCCCAATAGCATCTAAAACTTTTTGTAAGAAGTATTTGTCCTGTAGAACGAATCTAACCAAAGCTTTCATATTTCCAATTATTATTATAACTACTTATTATTTGTATTACCATAGCACCTAGGAGCCCCAGTCCTAGAACAAACCCCCATTGTGCTAGGCACTGTACAAAGAGCTTATCATCTAAGTATAAGACAAGAGACCATAGATGGACATGGACAGACAAGGAATACAGTGAGACAATATTGGTCAGCTGACCCATCTTCTTAGGATCCAGTTTCCAATATATTTTAGTTTTTAGATAAAATGTGTATGTGTGTTTACGTGTATCAAAGTTGCTAGGCTAAGAACCCTGGTAACTGAAGTCTCTGATTTATCCAAGGAAAGGCATAACGGAGTCAGTAGTAATTCAACATCTGCCCCAATGTATGTCTTCCCCATCTCTAAGAGCAAGAGCGTAGTTCACTCGTTAGTTCCATCAACTCTCAATTTCTCTCCTGGGGCCAACAGTAAGGCTGATAATAGTATAGCCATGGGTGACAATAAGACTGATAATAGTAGTAGTGGATGTATTTTCTGGACATTGGTCCATTGGGAGCTGAACTGTGATCACAACACAGCCAACAGTTAGTAACAATTTTCAGTCACTAATAACGTGGGCTAGATTTAAACTGGTGATGGAGAGTGGAAGGCTACAGAGTCCGTTCTCATTCTTCTGAGTCATTTAGGTCCCCATCATCAAATAAGATTTCAAAAAGATGGCAACTCTTCTTACCCTGCTATATGGATGGATAGGATTCTTTAAAACATGGACAGCTGAGGGAAGGTAAATCCTCAAAGAATGTGACCTTCTTAATGATGGACAGCGTGGTGAGACCTTACTGTGTAAATCATAAGGTTCTCCAAAGCTAATAGTGTGCAGGATTAAACTAGAGGAGGAACATGTTAAACATGTCAAGTGATATGTTGGTCTAGTGACTGAAACAAATGTTAAAAAATGGAAAGGGCAAAAAGATTGGATCTTGGTGTTCTAGGAGCTTTCTTCCATGTGTCACATTTTTAAATGTCTAAGATCTCAAATGTCACAATAATCGTGGCAGTAAGACTGCACTCAAATAAATCACTAAACCATCTAGAAACCTACCCTTATCTTTCTCTTTAGCATGCTTTAAATTATAGCCTGAATGATGTCATGGCATTTCCCCTTAAAACTTTAAGGTAATGATTCTATGTCCAAAATGTGCAAGTTTTATTTACAAGTCAGATAAATAACACATACCATGGTCCCTGTAACAGCAGTCACCTGAGTCAGTGACTTCTGCAACCTTATCTGTCATGCGCCCTGCTCTGTGGTACCAGAAGAATTGTCCTGTTACAGCTATCATTAAAAGAAACTCCAGTGTGAATGAAAAATGAGTAGGGCAGATTATGTGTTTTAAGGCCTGGCTTGATTTAGTTGTGGTTGGTCCTTCTTTGAGCAGGGGGTTGGACTAGATGACCTGTTGAGGTCCTTTCCAACCCTAATCTTCTATGGTTCTATGCGTCCTTTCAGGAGACTTGTTTTAATGGTTGTAGTCAGGATGGAGGGTAGGTGAGATATTTTATTTCTTGGGTAACCCCAGCAAGCTGAGATTTAGCTATCTGATCTAGGGAAAATATTCCTCAATTCCCTGTCACATCTACAATGACACAAAAAGCAGAGAGCTTTGGGTCAATCCTTTGTAGTACTGATGTCTAAACAACTAGATATCACACATCTTTATGGCCTGAGGTGCACCAGTTTTTGAGCCAACGCAAGATGCCCTTATTGCTGCTCTGAAGTTATGTGGAAGACAAATGGTGCTCTTTTTAGTTCTTTTTAGTCATTTAGGAGAGACTCCCTAGAGAAAATCCTTGCTGAGCAGCAATACACGGTACTTCCTTTACTCCTGTTTCCCCAAATGTACAGATACACATCTAACTGCAGCATTTCACTCTGACTGTTCACATCTGCAAATATTACCTGGAATAGAAACAGTTAACCATCTTTTTTGCGCTGTTCAAGATAAAGTGAGCTTTCTTACCAAGAGGAAATGTCAGCAGCATAGACTTAGTGATGTGAAAAGACAAAGAGATTCCATAAATATTTTATAATATCTGTGCACTTTTCATTCTCATCCACTCTGAAAGAAAACCATGATTCTGATGTCCATCACTCTGACTTGCCTTGAAATGTGTTAGACAAGCTACCTAACACCATCAGAGTAGCACCATGCATATTTATTTATGTACACTCAATTGTTTACAATATAGTGCTATGTGTATTACTGAGTAGATCTCATTTATCTCTAGATAATATCGGGTTTTTTAATTAATTATTATTATACACATTTTAAAGCAGCCCAGTCATGTTACAGATGAATTAAGAAAGTAATTTATACAATAAAGATTATGTAACTTTGCCTAGTATATTCCATACAATTATAATAGTTACCACTTCTAAAAAGAGGTCTAAATTCTGCTTTCAGTATTTCTTATCCAATTCTATTGAGTCTGGTGAGCTCTACCAGTTTAACTGAAGAGTGAATTTGGCCTGTGGAGCATTTTCCATCTTGAAAATAGAGCTGGGTGGGAAATGGTTTTCCCAGAGATTTCAAACGTTTTCCCATCCCCCACTGGGATGAAACTCAGACTTTTCAAAAAATTTTGCAAAATGTCAGATAGAGAAAAAGATTAATAAAAAGAGCCCCCAAAACAGTGGTGGTGAGGGTATTCAATTAAGGTGTGGGGGGTCCAGGTTCAAGTGCCAGTCTATGGGCTATTCTGGGGGTTTATCTCTTTATTGCTATCTCATGAGGACCAGAAATTCCATCCTGGACCCGATAAACCCTCCCAGGGTTCTCAGGGAAAGTTTTATCCTAACAGGTACAGTCCCACCAAAAAAACTGGTTTTGACAAACTGACATTTTTAATGAAAAAACATTTTGTTGAAAAATTCCTGACCAGCTCTACTTGAAAATGATTGACAAACCTCACCTAATCATGTGAGGTAGGGTAAGATGATCATAAAGAATGTTTTATCTGAGATAATTCTTATATTCTATCTAATAGGAAAAGAAGCTTTTGCTCATATTATATTTTACTTTTCAGGGGTTCTGGTTTATTTTGGTATACAAACTGTATAATGTACAGAACTATGGTCCAGAGAGTGCTGAAAACTGCTAAAGCGCACAGCCAAGATAACATCACCTGATTGTATGGAAAACACACTGAACTCAAGAAACTGGTATATCAGATTGTCATGCTGGCAGGCAACATGAATCAAAGTATTCTATCCTTGGGGATGGGGAATGTACATCAGTGGCATGAGTTCTAAAAAACCTATCAAAATCATGAAGTTTCTTGGGCAAGGGAAACTTGGCACTACGTGATTTTTCTTTTGTTAAGGGACTGTGTAGTATAAACATTGAAACAGTAACATCTGCAGGGGAAGAGTAGAATGCATAGATGAAAAGGCAGTCTTATGGCAGGGCTGCTTAGACAAGGAAAGAGAATTCAAAATGAACTGTTACAGTTACCTAGCACTGTGAAGAGCACAATAACAGCTGCAGCAGAGATCATAAACCTAAATAGTACTCTATCATCCAGGATTATAATCATGATATGAATTGCTAGGAATTGTTGTGACTTGCATTTAGAGTTAAGTGTCACTTCAACAAATATTGAGGAGCACCTTTTTGGATTCTCAAAGAAGATTGGTGATTCATTACCACAAAGAATGACAGAGCTGCTTCTCCAAAAAATGAGCATGACATATACAAAGCTCTTGTGAACAAGTCTATGGTGATGAAAAAATGTGGAGTGGAAGAAATCTGATCTGAAAATCTGTGTGCATAAGCAAAATAAAGACAGAACATTCTTGTGTTCCCTATCACAATCTGAACCTACTGTCATTGCTATCGTTGTTGTTTTATGGTGGCATCTAAGGGCCCAAGTTATGGATCTGGGTCCCATTGTGTTAGTCATACAAAAACATGACAAAAAGGTGCCTCTTGCCCCAAAGAGCATAGAGGGTGTAGACCTCAATATTGATGACAAATGGTTATTAATAAAAATATCATGATATTTGTATTAGGAGCCCTAATCATGAACCAGGACCTCAATGTTCTAGGCACCGTATCATTGTAGGTTATTACAATCTTGACCTTCCCTTTTACTGAGTTGTAGGAAATATAGTTGTTTGCATACATTATTATGCTTAGAGAATATGATAACTCACGTGTATGGATTTGGGTGGTTGGTTTTTTTGTTGTTTTTACTTATGTAATTAAATGAAATGTTCAAACTAATTCAGGAAATTCCTAGGAAATCTCTGTTTTCAACCATTGACAAAGCACCAAGTGTCAAAGAGGAGGATACCTGCTTAGCCATATTTACTACCTCCACAGGTGTTTACAAAGAACCTGGGATGCAGCCATATAACTTCTACTTTGCTTTACAGTCTATACTATTTTCTTGTATACTATGTTTTGAAAGATGTATATATGTTAGATACTGTGCTTTGTGTAGAATGTTTGACAGGAGTCTTTAATAGTGTAAGCAAGGTCTGAATGTCTGAATGGCCCTCCCTTACTTAGCCAACTGATGGGAGGGCACTTTATTTGCACGGGTTCTGTATTTGCATGAGTACAACTAGGTGCTCAGCATGATTGCACTGTATCTGCATAAGCACACCTAGGTGCGGAGCATGATCGGAAAGGGTCAGTCTGGCTGGTATTGGGTTACAAATCACTTTAGTGTTAACTGCAGGGGTAATGAAATGTTGTCCTTCTGTTGTATGAACAAATGGCAGCAGAACTGTGCTTAGCCTGTCTGATGAAAAATTCACTGTCATCTAAATCGAACTCAACAAAGGTGTCTTACAGATGCTGGGGGCAGGGAGGGTGTCATCCTGCTGAGGCTGCACTAGCCCTGACAAAGGGCTACTCTCAGGTATGGATTGACTATCATCTCCCACTATTAAAAGGTAGAACTAATGATTCCTTTGGGAGTTTTTAGGTTTTGTTTAAAAGTAGCAACTCTCCACTCTGCCGGCAGCTGGATCTGTTTGTCTGACAGGAGCCTCAGGACTCAGAGCAGGGTCAGTGCTCGTGTATTAGCATGGACTGAGAGCTGATTCACTGACAGCTGAAACTCACTAGAACTGAAATTTTAATTTTAAAAGCTGAAAGATTTTGATATAGGAAACAGGAATATTTAGACTCATTTGAAACAGAATTTCAAACTCATATTAAATCCTAATCGGACTGAAGGGATAGCTCAGAAAAATAACTTAATACAAGAAAGTATTAATACTATCTTTAAAGATTTTCTGAGAATTTCCCACTGCAAAAACTAAAAGCACTATAACAATAAAGGTGAAGAAGAATTATGCCCTGCTGCATATGCATTAGCAGTTTGTATATTCATGAGCTGAGGATGCTACCAAGACAATCCCATGAGGGTGTTGGGCCAATGAAAGGTGACAACAGCTGATATTTGAATCCGGCCAAGGCCTAAAAGAGGTGTGTCTCCACCTTCAGTGAAACAACGGAAAAAGAAGACTATAAATTTCTCTGAAATGAGACACGGTCTGTTATGCTTATATGCTCTCCTGCTTACTCTTAATACACTCTTAGGGTAAGCGTACACTGCAATTAAAAACCCGTGGCTGGCCCTGTCAGCTGACTCAGGCTCACAGGGCTCAGGCTAAGGGACTGCTTAATTGCAGTGTGGACGTTGGACTCTGGCTGCTGCGTGAGCTCTGGGACTCTCCCACATCATAGGGTCCTAGAGCCCAGCCTCCAAACCAAGCCCGAACATCTACACTGCCTCTTCACCTCAGATTCACTCCACTTCATTCCTGCCTCTCCTCTCCTGTATCTCCTCTCCTGCCTTGCCCTGTCCTCCTCAACCCCCTTCCGTTTTCTTTCCATTTAGCTTATCCCCTCCTAACTAAATCCACCAAACCCTCCCCCCCAAATCATGGAACTAATATGACACATTGTTAACTTTGGTTGTGTGTTATACCCTTTCCCTGCTGCCTCTGTCTTGTCTACTTAGACAATAGCGTCTCATTGTTTCCTTGTCTATATCCATTTGTTTCTCTTGTTGTACATGTAGATTGTAAGCTGTTTGGGGCAGGGATTGGCTTTTTGTTCTGTTTGTACACTGCCTAGCACAATGGGGTCTTGGTCCATGACTGGGGTTCTTAAGCACCATATTAATACAAATAATAATTAATAACTAATAATAAGAATAAAATAATAATCCACTGAGAGACAGAGAAGTGATTGTAACTGAAGTAACCATTGTTTACTGCTTGTGGGATGTTTTATATTTTTTTCTTTCTCTCTTTTCCTCTCTTTAATAATAAAATAGTCCTACTTAATAATTATGCTTATTTTGCTTGTCTTTAATTATGTCTTCTATGGCAGGCAAGAACCCCATGTGTCTAAAACAGTGGGAGTGACAGACACATCCCTGAACAGGCATTAAGAAACATGATTATTAAAGATTTGACCTATCATTTCTTGTTTCTGTAGACTACACATTTTTAGTAATTTTAGGGATAGAATTACTTGGTGCTCAACACCTTAACACACCCTCTCCTATCCCACACTTTATAGTCTACATAGCATGACTTGTGTACACACAAAAATTGACTGCTTTAACTCTATGGGGTTCAAGTGATACAACCCTCTTTAATATGGAGGCAGTTATAGCAATATAAAAGTGCCTTATCCCAGTAAAGCTATTCCTGTAGGGAAGGGGGCTAAGTGTAGTAGTTAAGGTACTACTGCCAGTGTACAATTCCCTGTTCTGTCACAAACTTACCTTAGGTAAGTCAAGTAACTAGTGTGTGCCTCAGTGCTGCATCTGTAAAATGGGGCTGATTGTGATGATAACAGCACCAAACAGGCATGTTTTGAGGTGCATTAAAGGTTGAAAAGTGCTTTGAGATCAAATGTGCTATATAAGAGCAAGGTATTGCTGCAAATAAGCTATATTAGTATAAGGCACTTTTATACCACTATTACTACATCTGCACTAGATGCTATGTCAATTTAACTATTTTGATAGTAAAATCATGCTCTTAGCTGAAATAATTAAACTGGTATAAAAATGTTGTGTGGCTTAGGCCTAAAGAAACTGATGATAGGTGGATGCAACGAACAGGGAGGGGAGCACAAGGAAACAACGAGACAATAATTGCTAGTGACGCAGAATCCTCACTAGTAACTGCAGGTATTTAGTCTGATTCTCCACTGCCATGCGCATTGTGTAGTCATTTACATCTGTTGAAAGCTAATGTAAAATGCTAGCAACTCAGCCCGGTAATGTTTCACACCCACGCTGCACAGTCATAAATGACTACATAAGGTGTCAGGTTGTGGAGAAGTAGACTCATTATGGGCCCAGTTCTGCCATCATCACATATGCTAAGCAGTACCTTACACAACAAATAGTCCCATTGTTTTCAACTGAACTGCTTAGGGTTTGAGGCTAGATCTACACGTGATTTTTGTACTGGTATAACTAGTTTGATTAGGGGTGTGATTTTTTACTGATATAGTTATACCATTGAAACCTCTAATGTGGAAGTAGCTACATGAATCTATAGGTATTTATACCATTATAACTCATTCCCTTTCCCTACAGGAATAACTATACCAGTATAAGGCATCTTTATGCCAATACAACTACATCCATACGAGAGGGTTATACCACTTTACTACACTGGTATATTTAAAGTGATAAAATGTATGTGTGTACACAAGTCTTAAGATACTACTTAGCATGAGTATGGGGCCTGGTCTACACTTACCGTGAAATTCTAATTAGCACAGCATCCCCATTACGTTGCACCAATGGGAAATGCCCTCCTGTCGATGCAGCGTTTCTCTTTTTCCAGGGGTGGATTTATTGATTCGACTTCCGAATTGATTGAGTGGGTCTTCATTTCTGCTCAATCGATCTCAGAGAATCGATCCAGCTGTGCCAAATTTGGCTTCATAAGTGACTTCATAAGTGAAGCCATATCCTGGGTGGCAGAAGCTGATTCATTATTGACTTTGTTCTCTGCGACCCATTCCCCCATCCTTTTTCACTCCATCCAAGCTCTGCAGAAAGTGGGGAATCAAGCCCATTGTGTCCTATAAGATTTTACCAAATACGTGTTTAAAGGCGCCTGCCAAAGAACCCACACAATTGGTTAGCCAGAGAGATCAGACAAGGGACATAACCATGTAGCAGACAGTTAGAAAAACCTTTTTTTTTTCTATGCAAATGTTTCTGCAGTCCCAGAGAGCATTAGGACAGTGTGATGATACTGAGTAATAATACAGGAGGTCTGTGAGGCAGGATGTAGAAGGAAAAGGGGCAGTACTCAGCTATGGTGTAAACAGGTGCTCCTCCAACTGAAATCAATTAGTGGGTTACATATAATACAATTTACTGAGGTCTCACTAATATAATACATGAATTTTATTGTAGCCTCGTCTCAGATTACTGGAAGAGCTAAGCTGTCAGGAAGAGCTGTAGGAGGCCCCACATTAGAGGGTTCTGGTCTTCTTTGGAGCCCAGGGAGATCCTGGGGGATCCAGGGGCAAAATCTGTCTCTGAATAAATGATTGAGGGAAAACTCAGTGAGGAGTTCCTTGTGGGGTTTTCCATCCACCACCAATAGGTGTTTCCACAGGAGTAATCCAGGCTTTGACAATCATTACTAATAGGTCTTTTCCCTAACTACTAGACAACATTCCTTCTCATTACAGAAATTACTAGGACAACTCCCTTGTACAAAGTTAAACATGTATGTAAGTGTTCATAGAATTGGCGCCCCAGACTGAATCTAATCACTATCCTCTCAATTAACACTAAACCATAGGATGACACAGACCCCTTTCCCTCACCCTTCCCAATTCATACAGAAATCTGAAACAAAGAGCAATAATTAGAATTAAAATAAATGAACAAGCTATAAAGGAGAAAATAAATCTTCCTGAAGGCAGCAGTTAGATGCCAGAGAAAAGTATCGTAGGAGACATATACTAAAGACACTGAAGAGATACGGTCAGTGAAAAATCACATTGGTCTGTGGAAGTATTTTTTTCTACTATTGTAATAAGTAGCACCTAAGAAGACTATAACTGATAGAGATTAGAAAAAAATTTATCTGTATTTTTGGCGAATATTTAACTCCACTGCATGCACAATCAGTTTTACTATTTCACTATAGTCACTTTCCCCCTTTACTTGTATGGACCTTTGAAAAGGCAAAAGAGAGAGAAAAACATTTTTTTGTAACTAGGTAAATGTAAAACCACAAAAACTGACTGAGGGCTACAGAGGCAGGTATAGTGTCTGAAATTACTTTTAACTTGCTTTTGAAACTCACCAGTTGACAGTGTCTCTTTAAAGATTGTAATGGTTTTATGTGACGTTCACCCTATACAGCAGTAGATGGCAGCAATGCAAACTACTATGCACCCGCCATTCATATAATTCATTTAGCAGTCAGCAGGTCAGTCACTGAAATGATGGCAGAGGTGATGGTGATGCTAGGGAAATTATTTGAATAGCTTTATAAACTAATACCGTGTTGATAGTGACAGGGAAAGTAAAAAATTTAAAATGTTGCTGAAATTATTTGTTTGACTTTTAGAACTGGAGGCTCAGGATTTTTTAAAAATCTTTACATTCCAGTGATCAGGAACACAGGTGCCAATAAATACTGACGTTGGATGTCATGAACTTCCCAGGCCATGTTGGTTGAAAAAGTCCAAAATACCTAGTTTAGCAATCTTCAGGGCATGCAGCAAGGGACATTTGATTTCCTGAGCTGACCAAGACTGGGTGGACTCTATTAGGAGGTCATAAAGATCAGAAATATGCTTTTAGCTGTAGGTTGATTGTGACACACAGTGTCCACGCCACATAGGACTGGAATGGGTTAAGGTGGCCAGGTAGGCCTATTAACTCCACAGGTTGCACCTGGAGGAAGAGCCCTGGAGCAGCTGACTGCAAGCAAGTTCAACTGCTGGATTAATGGTCCCTGGACTGGAACTCAGAGTAGAGGGTGGACGTGGGCTCCCCTACTCACCACTGGGGAAATGGCATCAGAGGGGTAATGAACTGGAAGACTGCCTGGGTCACTGTGAGAGTGACAGAGAATTTGGAGGACTGTATCCCAAAAGGGGGAGAAATGCTGAGTGAGCTAGATGGAGGGCTGAGTCACGAAGAGGAAGCTGTGGTTCCTGGGATGAGAGAGGAGCTGCAGACTTAAAAGAGAGACAGTGTGTGACCACGGGAAGTGGTGTTGGCCTCAAGAGCTAATCCCCAGAGTGACCAGAAGAAGGCACCAGACAAGTAGTGAATGGTGCATCCTGTCAGTGATATGGTTCAAATTAGTGCTCGGGTAAGAGGTGGAGTGACCTGTCTATATAACGGTGTTTTTTAAATGAGTCAAGGAGCATCTAGAGCAGTATCTAAGTGTTCTTTATGTGGAAGGACTGTTTACATTGAAAAATATTAAATACATATTTCCCACAGGGCAAACAGTCTTTAGACCTGTATTATCAGCATTGCTTAGCAGCTACTGATGGAAAAGGGTCCTCATTGCCCTACCAAATACAGATCAGTCTTTGGAGGTACAGCTAATCAGGTCCATGGAAGTAAATCTGAGCTGGACAGCACCCTTTATGCTTTGTGAGAAACAGTTAATAACTTCTGAAAACAACTTCTGCTGTTAATAAGTCACCTTGACTTACAAATGTTAATATTTTCAGAATGGCATCAAAGTCAATAGGTACTATCAAACCCTTGTTATGAGCACCACAGATGTCTTCAAGCAATTTTATCTTCTAAAAGTGAAAGAAATACAACCCTGAATCTAGATGTCATGGACTCCTCTGCTTGAAAATCTTATTACTACTGCCTAGAGATGTCCCCCATGTAAATTGGGTCACTGTTTATCTTGATGAAAAGTAACTTGATCTGAAAAAATTACAGTTCAGAAGAAGTCTAAACTAGGCACATTAAAAAAATTGTATCTGTGAGGCTGATTATATTGTAAAACAAAGATAGTAACCTCTGGGATTGTACAGCGACCTAATATATTCTGCTTCTGAGGGCACATTCTGCCACCAGGGAAATGGACTTTTGGATCTCTAATTGTTCTGCATCAGAAGGCCCTCTCTCAGAGGACCAGAATATTATTACCGATAGCAAATCCCTCTTATTACAAACTACACTGAAGATTGTTTCTGGGTCTGTGGTACTCTTAAATGTACATCTGGTTCCCCACCACTCCTCATTTTCAGCTGCTAAACTGCATTAAAAGGCAGCAAAAAACTAGATTAAATTTGTTTCTGTAATTGCCTGAGGGATGCTGTGTAATCAGAAATGGAAAGGGAGGTAGTCCATGAGACAATCTTTTTGTTCAGATGAAAATCTAAAATGAAGTTAATCTACTGGAGAGATTCTTACCCCCACTCTGGCCTGGATATGGTCCAGATATATGGCCTGGAAATGATTCAAAGGGCTGTAATAGCATTGGATCCAGAGGGGGAAGAATTCCCCTGTGCAGGAATTGAGGAAGACACTGGCAGATTTTCTTCTGAGGACCTCCTCACAAGCCTTGGAGTGTAGGGGGGGCATGCTAGAAGTATGGCTAGGGATGGGAGGGGCATGACTGGGGCAGGGCTACATCCCTGTGTAGAGATTCTGGGCAGCAGCCTGAGGAAGCTGCTGTAATGTAAATAGCTCTTCAGGCATCTCCAAACCCCAGAGGAGCGCAGAATCAGGTAAGTGAAAGGGTTGTTTAAAGCCTTAGTTTCCCCCACACCCTGAGCTGCAAGTTCTGTGCTATGTCTTTCAGAGATCCAGCACAGAAGCTCAGCCTAAGACTCTACTAAGATGAAACACACTATGAAAAGGACTGGGAACACTTGGTCTAAATATAATTGTATTATCCAGGCTGGGAGATTGGCTAGTTCTCCTGACCATCAGCAGATAAAGGGGCTCTGCCTTTAGCTGTAATAGCAAAATCTTCAGAAATCACTTCAAAATTAAAATAAAATAAAACAAAAAGAGAGACTATCTCCTTCCTCTTCATTAGACAAACCCAATAACTCAGATTAATAGCAGGTATGTTGTTTTACAGCATCTCTGTTTTTTTCATGATCATTTTATCTCTTTGGTCCTAATACTGATTTCACTGAGGTTAATAAGTTTTTGCCACTGACTTCTAGGGCATCAGGATCTGGCCCTTTAACAACACTGTCAATAGATATGGTTAGATGCCAATATCAGTCTGACTGGTTTAGGTTGTTGATCTCAGAGGTGAAAGAATTTTGGCTCAATCACATGTTGCTATTATTGTGTTTAGTGACTCAGTTCATATGACACCAAATTTGCTGCTATTTCCATTTGTGTTTTCTGCTACCATACATATGATTGTATCGATTAAAAGTGTGTTTGCATGGGATTTCAACCCCTCTCAGGAACTTGTAGATGATTCATCTTGCCCATGTCTAAGAAAGTTTCTTCTGACTGTAGTTAAAATTATAAAAAATTAATTATGGGTAGGTTAAAAAGAGGTTTTCTGGGTCTGAAGAAACATGTTCTCTTTGAAGAATGCAGGTGTGCTTTCATTTAGAAACTGTTTCCACATATCGATTTTCTTGGCTTATGCAGGAAAGTGAGCCTATATCCAACAATGAGATTGATATTGACATATAGCTGCTCTGTTCCCTCCCTGTTTCTCTTTTTTCCTTTTCTACAGCCTGCTCTTCCTTTTTATCCCTTAAGATCCCCTTGCTAGACATATTCAAATACCAATAGGGAATTTGATGTTTGTTACCTAGACAATTTCCCCAAAATGCAATTATTTACTTGCAATATTATACATAGGATATGCAATGCAATATACTTTGCAACAACTTAGTTTGAGGCAGGGAAGTTATTTACCACCTTTCAAGTTTAAACTTTAACTTGGATTATCTACAAAAACCAAGTTTCTTAAGTACTACAGTACAAGAGTAGCACAGTATGATGAGTCCAGTTGCCAGCCAAGACTGTGAAATCTGTACTTCAGTGTCTGCAGTATAACTTCATCCAGCAGTGGTGCAGATTTCTTCTCTAAGTAGAAGAGCCTCTGCACAGTTACTGGGGAAAGCTGAGTATTGAGCATGAGCCATTAGTAAATGTTATTAAATAACTGCAAGAGTCTGATAAATTTACAAAAGCAAAAACGTTCTGAGCTTTAAAACTGTCCCTCTACTCCCTTCTTACATTCAAAGAATCTTTAAGCATCCTCAGGGACAATTAACAATATCACAGTGGTTGACATTAGGAAACCAACAGTTGAAAAACAGGATGAAAAGCAAAGTGAAGTAAGATACACAGTGACAACATACCTAGAAGCTTGGCAATAGCAGCAGTTGTTCTTTGTTCACCCTAGACGTCAAGAGGTCTTCTGAATTTTTATTTGGATAAGGCTAAGGCATTTAGAAAGTGGGCATGATTTGTGGTAGACTTTGCAGATCTATGTAAAGAGAAAGGCATTGAGTGAAAATAGGAGTCCAAGTGGATTAGAGTGGGCAATTAGATTTGTAATATGTTAGCTAAACTGAGAGTACCTGAAGTTTTTAAAGCTCAGTCTACCAGATTAAGATGGCCTACCTCTGGAATGTTTCCAGAATAAAAATCTACAGGGCTGATACCTGGAATTCTGTGGCATGTATATCCAATACTACTCTCTTGATATATGTGTATAATATATATATAATACAATCCTTGTTTAATCAGACCTGTGGTGGTTGTACTGCTACCTAGATTTCCGCAAGTAGTAAAAATATGCAGAGCTAATCTTCAAAAAGAAGAAATGGTTAGTCTCCATAAAAACTCTGATTCTTGGACAGTATTGCTTCTGTATATTTGCACTACACACCCACCTTTCTCTCTTCCTTGTTCTGTTCTCATAGGGCTCTAAAATAAACTGAAGTAGATGTAACCACACAGCTCATTTTATAATTTTGGTTCTGAATCTGCAAGAAGGCACTCATCTAGCCTCAAGAGCAACAGCTTTCCAGAAGGCTTCCAAAGCTCAGCCATGCGATGGGGTGGACCTCATATGTGTGAATACGCAGTGCCAACTCTCTCAAAGAACCAGAGTTACAATGGAAACCATTTTTTCTAGAAAATGAAAAAAGCCAGCGTTTAGCAAAAGATGTTCATAGATATGCTGTAAGTATCTGTCTTACTTCACTTTTCAGCATGTTCTGCAACTGTTGATTTCCTTATATCAAACCACTGCAATACAGTAAATGGGTACTGAGAATGAAAACATTCAAAGCATTCAGGATTGAAAAACTGAAGTCTTGCTTTGGAAAAATCAGAATATTTTCTCCTTTCTTGCTATCTGGACACTCCATGGAGGGTTACTTTTTCATTTTACAAATGCTGAATTTCAGTGGCAATTAGTGGCAGACTAGTAGATAGACAATTTTGCATGGAAAAAAAAATCAGGCACACTTAAAACACAGTCTCTAAATCCAATTGTGCCATGCTATGCTTTTTCATGTGTGAAAATGACCCCCACTGATTTGAAAGCATGAAATGAAGGATTCATTTCTTCAACCTGAAATGAGATTTGCATAGCCGCATTTTCAAGTTTTCACATTTATGACCTAAATAATCAGAAATAAACAGTGTGATAAAACCAGGTTTGTATGGGAAAGTAATTTGTGTCTTAAAAAAAGTTATCTACCATCTATTTATGTACAATTAAGAGGCTGAGTAAAGCACTTGAGTTTTACCAAAATTTTCCATGAGATGAATATTGTAGAAGATTCCATCTTTACCTTCTATCTACAGTTATTTTTAATTAGAAAATTAATTTTAATTATATTAAATTCTACACAGCCACCTACATACACAAATGGCATAGCACTGATACTTGATATGTGTGGTTTAAGACCCTGAATAGAATAGAATATCCTGCCGATATCTTAGTGGCAGACTTGATTCTTTCTATGATCATTTTCCCTTTTGTAATCTTTATCCATAATTAACATTTTTTTACATTTCACTTCCATTGGATAACTATTGTACATTGTATTAAGAACATCAAGTTACAATTATAACTGCTCTAAGAGACCCTTGTATGTGTTCAGTGTAGTTGCAGCCATGTCGGCCCCAGGATATGAGAGACAAAGTGGGTGAGGTAAAATCTTTTATTAGACCAACTTCTGTTAGTGATAGAGACAAGCTTTTGAGCTGCACACTGAGCTCTTCTTCAGGTCTGGGAAAGGTACTCCCAGCGTCACAGCAAAATGCAAGGTGAAGAACAGTCCTATGGCCATAGGCGTGCGCAGCACATTTCATTAGGGCAGTGTTTCTCAACTGGTGTTCCGCAGAACCCTGGGGTTCCGCGGGAACACTGTTGGGGTTCCGCGGGAACACTGTTGGGGTTCCGCGAGCAGCTGTTCTCCGCGCCGCCAATCAGCTGTTCTCCACCACCGAGAGCAGCTGTTTTCTGCGCCGCCAATCAGCTGTTCTCCGCTGCCGAGAGCAGCTGTTCTCCGCGCTGCCGATCAGCTGTTCTCCACCACCGAGAGCAGCTGTTCTCCGTGATGTCTCAGATTTTCCGGCGGAGGGTATCCGGTGTAAGTGTAATTTAAGTGAGAAATGCTGACCTTTGCTTATTTCGACATTTGAAGACTGTTAAGTTTGGGGGGTTCCGCAATTATTTATGGAGTTCAAAAGGGTTCCGTGGCCAAATTTAATTGAGAAACACTGCATTAGGGTGTGCACCCAGGGAATTTTCATTCTCTTTATCAGGGGTGTCAAACGCAATTCCACTGGTGGGCCACATTTGAATTACCCACCAGCGGAATTCTCACTGCGTCCTAATCTCCACCGAGAAATGTTGCGAGGAATGGTATTTCGACGGCAGATCGCAGCGTGTTTCCAAAATCTCGCAGCTCCTTCTTTTTCGGTGGCAGCTCACTGTGTCTTGCTGTCTGCCGAGAAATTGCACCCCCTCCTCTCATTCGGCGGCAGCACTACCCTCCAGAAACACAGCGAGATGGCGCCGTGTGCCACATCCAAAAAGGTTAGCGGGCCAGATACAAAAGGTCCGTATGTTTGAAACCCCTGCATTAGAGTGTGCCTGAGCACACCCGGCACACCCCGTATGCACGCCTATGCCTATGGCAGATGTATACACCTTTATAGATGCCTCCTCCCTCTCCCATTCACAATTGCATAGACTGCCTTTCCTTCCATTCATGATCACATAATATCCCTGTGGTAACCACATAGCAGAATATTAATAGGAAAATATTCAATGTATTTTTAGCTGTCTTTAATGTGACATCACAGCTGAAAATGAGGAGAGCCAGCATGGTATGACCAGCCAACTTGTCTCCACCACCCTTCAGCACATGTACTGTAGTTGGGAACTACTGCCTTAAGGGACTAAATCAAGCACATATAACAGCATGCTACAAGCCATGGGAGAGCGCGCCGTGTTCACCTCATTTTCGGTGCCAAGTTCTCCTCCTCTGGGGATGGAGTGGGAGAGGATTTTCCTGTAGGTGTTTCAGGAAGAGCCATTTTTACCATCTCCCCCAGATCCATGATCTTAGCACCAGAAGGTTCTGACTCAAGCGCCTGTGTGAGTCTCACCAGCCCTAAATACTCTCCTCTCCGCTCCCTGCGAGCAACCCCGCTACTCAGGTCAGGCAGGGACACGCCCGTACGGGCGCTGCCGACGTGCGATTCATGGCGTCCGGCCATGGCCCAAGAGGCTGAGCCTACATTTCCCAGCATGCAATGCTGTCCTGGGATGCCCTTGCACACTAAAGCGCCCAGCAGGGATGTGTCTTTAGGCAGGAGACTCTGTCCTTGTGAGCCCGAGGGAAGTGGTGACGCGCACTACACATCCCAAAATGCAACGCGCCATCCCGATCGGCGCCACGCGCGTAGGAGTCACCAGTCCGGTAAAACAGCTCTGGTTATTGGTCATATCCGGCTGACGTTGACAAAACGTCATTCCGCCCGCCCCCTTAGCCTGTCTGGCTATAAAAGCGGCGACGGCGCCGTCTCTTCGCCTTTAGCTCCAGGTGTCTGAGAGGAGAAAGATGCATCGATTCTGCTCACGGGCCTCCACGGGGATTTCTGCCGCCACCACCGACTCGTCCTTCGCCTGCCTCCGTCAATCCCCTCCACTGCCTCGGTCCGGGAAGTCAGCCCCGCAGAGACGTTGTAGTAAAAAGCGCTCCTGCTCCTCCATCGGCTGATTGTCGCTGAGACCCGGGCGGGGGGGAACAGAGCGACCGAGACCCACAGAAGGGAGACGCGCGCCGCGCCGCCGGTGGCCATGCCCAAGTCAAAGAAGCGGGGGAGCAACAACCACCAGCGAGGAGCAGGTAGGAGCCGCGAGGCATGCTGGGAGCTGTAGTTCTCTCCTGCGGCCCTGTCCCAGGCTCTTATTTTGGGGCGCCAAGAACGAGAAACTACATTGCCCATGATGCGCTGGTGCTCGGTAGAAGGGGGGACTCGGCGGGCCGGGCAGGGCCTGGGCTGCCGGCCCTCAGCTAGCGGAGCCGCCCTGTTTGGCTACGTGGCCGGGCTTTGGGCGGGCTTCACCCCTACGGGGATCTCCCGATAGACGCCGGCGGCCGCTCGTGCCTTTCCTGGGGCCGCTTGAGCGAGCGCGGCGGCCCCTTCACAGCGGGGATGACAGCAGGCCGGTTTGCAAACCGCCACCTCACGTACCCAGCCGGCGCATGCGCACAACTTACTGCCGTGCCTCGAGCCAGCGCACCCGCCTCTGCGCAGCCCCCGAGCTGGGCCGCGGGCGGCGAGCTGCGGGTCCAGCCCGGCGCCGTAGGCGGGGCCCCGTGGCAGCTGAGTCGCCTCCGTCCCCGGTGCTTTCGTGACCCCCCGAGCCGAGCTCGCCGTGCCCGGTGTCCCCTCGGCGGTGCTGGCGTCACCACTAATGGCCTTGTCCAGCCTGGGGACTGGCCAGCTGCCTCCGCCTGCCTGTGGCTGGAGTGTTGCAGGTGCCCTGTCGCCCGGGCTGGGGGCGCTGGAGAAAATGCTGAGTGGATTCCTCAGGAGCCCGGCGTGCAAATCGGTCACCCTACACTGAGTGACGGTACCTGAGCATTCTCGTTGCTAGGCTTCGGTTCCAGTCTGGGAATGAAACTCCGTCTTCTGACACGCCTGGGAATGGCCTTGTTCTGCCTGCGAGGCAGTGAGACTCCAAAATGGTCTATTGGCTTGTGGGGCGAGGAGAAGGGAGGGTGGCATTAGTGATTGGAGAGTGTAAACTCTCATTGTGATATGGAGCTGTGAATCGTTGGCTAGGGTTGGATAACTAGAGTTTTAAAAACTTCCAGAAGGTGGGCAATGCATTTGATTTTTTCGGATGTTGGCATCTTGTCTTAGTTTTCACTAGATGAGTGGTTCTCAACTCTGTTTAGGAATATGAGAATGACAAGGATGTCATGCCCCCAATGCTGCTTTGTAACCATTCTCACAGTGGAGGTCATGAGTCCCAGAATTCAGGCACTCATAAAGCATATTTTCCAAAAGAGTATCCTCTGATTTAAAGCTATCCAGAGATGCAGAATCCACCAAGTCCCTTAATTTTTTAAATACTTAATTCACTCTTTTAAAAAAAACTTAAAACAGTTGTACTTTATTTAATTTTGATTAAAACAGTGGAATTTCCTTGGTTTTAATTTCTTAATCTGTCTTTGATTGTGGTAGTTATGTTTGCCTAAATAGAATACATTTTCTAAATGTAGACTTGTGGTGGTGGTTGAAAACCCGATAAAATGCAATGGCCTAGACACAACCTTGACTTGTCTACACTAGCACTTATGCTGGCAAAAGTTTTGTTGCACAGGAGTGTGGGGGGGGGGGGAAACCCCTGAGCAACATAAATTTTGCTGGCATAAGTGCTGCTGTTGACAGTGCTGTGTTGGTGGGGGATGCTCTCCTGTCAACATAAAGTGGTAACATAAGCACTCTTACTGTGGCAGAGCTGTACCAGTACAGCTGTGCTGCTATAAGTTTTAAGTATAGACTAGCCCTGAAGGTGTTGCACCTCCATAGTTGTAAATTCCACCAGTACACTAAATACACAGTCATACCTTCCATTATTCCACAAATAATTGGTGTTTAAGTAGTGTTTAAGCTTAGTGTTTAAGCACCCTTTTATACCCCCTATATGACCCCTAAGTGGGGCCAGGAAGAGATGGAAACCTGGCTCTTCCAGAGGAGGGAGGAAAATCAACCTTTGACAGGGGAGTCCCTTATTTCTGCAGGAGGGTCAGTGAGAACGGGGTGGGATGGCAATATGTAGAGCTGCTGCAGTGTTTTCCTAATATGAAATTAATCACTGAAGTTTCTTTTTAAGGTGGTCAGCACAGAAATGTGCAGCCTTTCAGTGATGAGGATGCATCAGTTGAGACTATGAGCCACTGCAGTGGCTTCAGTGATCCTGCCAGCTTCACTGAAGAAGGTGTGTTTTTATTTTAATCTGTGCATTTTATGAAATTTCTTGGAAAACCAAATTGATGTTTCAGACACATGCTTATCTAATCTTTAGTAAAATAGTACAATAATCTTTCAAATACACTGGAAACGCCGTGTTTAGTTATTACTGACCCCCACTACTGTAATGTGTACCTCTTAAAAGAGCTAAAGTATTTACAGGTAAAATATACAGTGTGTTTCATAAGCTATTTTTAAAACCTCCTGTGGCTTCTAATTTCCAAAACAAAGGTTAGATTTAAACAGAAATTGATAATGCCTTTATTCACATGGAACTTTTACCACCTGTCTCTGGAACAATAAGAGAACCCAAGACATCAGCCCACCTGCACTTGTGACAGCTGCTTCATTCTGAAATCTCCACGTACAAACAACTCAGGCAGAATCAGTTGGCTACCAAAACAAATACTTTCCCCTATTGGCAATTGGATATAAGCATGTTCCACTCAGCTGTCATTTTACTGCTGTAATAGCTCTCACTTCTTGCTGAAAAATGTGATATTTAAATGTAGTAGTCAGCTTCTCCTGTACTATACATTTCAAATTATCTAAACACTAACATTGTAATGTGCATTAGGATTAATCTGTCTTGTATACATTAGGACCTGAAGTTGATGAAGAAGCAACTCAAGAAGATTTCGAGTACAAGTTAAAGGGATTCATTGACCTTACCTTGGACAAGAGGTATAGGGTGTTTGGAAACAGTGTACTTACGCATCACCAATCGTCACTTGACTTCTCTAATGCAAATTATCAATGTGGTGCTGCCCCATTGGAACTTAACCTATCTTTATTTCTGTTGTATACTTAATAAAAACACAATTTAGTAATCTACAGTGAGGACTTGATTCTCCACTCTGTTAAATCAGAAATAGCTAGTCAGTAATGTTTGATGTAAACTAGAGATGTAGGCCTAGATTTCTTTTTTATTAATACAAATTTAAAATGTTTGTGTATTGTCAGTGCTCTGTTCAAGTAAATTGGTGTTGCAAAATTGTTTGCCTCAGAAAAGGAGCTTAAATTAATTGCAAACAATATCAACATGAGGGAGGATGGGAGTAGAGTAGAATGTTTCTGGGCTGGTAAGCTATTGTGAGTTTTGCGATGCTGAAGTAAGCATATGCCATAGCCACCAACCAAAGTTTTTACCCCTCTGCATTCTAGCTGAGGAAAGGGGTGGAGAAAAATAAACTGAGTTGTAATTGAGGAGTTGGTCTGCCCAGAAGATTTGTTCCGCATCTGTGCTAAATGTTAACACCTAGTACTTCCATAAATTTTGACAGCACCAGGTAGATGTGTAATGTAGACAGCTATAAAAGTGTACTAAAGCAAAATTTTTCAGCTTTAGCTTACATAAAGACTTATTTCTGTCAATCTATATTATTCCTCCAACAGTGCAAAGACCAGACAAGCAGCTCTTGAAGGTCTTAAAAATGCTCTGACTTCTAAAATACTGTATGAATTTATCCTGGAAAGGAGAATGACTTTAACTGATAGCATCGAACGCTGCATAAAGAAAGGTAATAAAATGCTTGTATGCTACTGGAAGGTAACAGAACTATAGGTTAGGGACCAATTTGTCAGACCACTAGTAGTAGTATTTGTTGAAATGAGACTTACTATTTTACAGAAAATTTTTAGTAGATCACATACATTTTATTAGCTAAGCTTTTCTTGTCCAAAGTGAGATGTTAGTGTTTGTTTGGTCTTTGAGCTACAAAATTATCTTGACTTTTGCTTCATTCCAGTTGTTGACTGGAATTAGAGAGAATATTATCAGTTTCATTGCTCTTTTCTTTTTTTGGATTTTTATTAATACAGCATACTTCATTGCTGGCTCTACCTTTACAACCCTCTATATGAATATGTAAGTGATTCAGTTGAGGATAAAATTCACAGGTGATCATTCAATATATTTGCTTAATCTGTAGGTAAGAGTGATGAACAGTGTGCAGCGGCAGGGCTGGCATGTCTTCTTTGTGTGCAGTTGGGGTCAGGAATTGAAAGTGAAGAAATCCTTAAGACCCTTGGACCAGTTCTGAAAAAGATAATCTGCGACGGAACAGCTAGTGTCCAGGCTAGACAGGCTGTAAGTATAAAATTACTAGGCTGTAGAAGAGAGGTAGTACAGCTGTTTAAAGCTATTGGTATTTGCTCTTTCCTTGCTACCAAAATACAGACCACTTCATTGACATGCTAATGCAGGCCTATAATTTAATTCCTGCTCTAATGTATATAGGTGTTATGCTGCCAGAAGCTTTCAGTGATGGCATGAGAGTTGAAATATAGGCATTGGTGTTATACTCACTGGCTTTAGACAAAGTTGCATATTGATGTTTACTTAACCAGCACTTCCAGTTCTGCACTTAAATCATTCTTTTCAGTCCCAAAGCATTTTTTTCAGTTACTATGGAGATCTATGTTCTATGAAACCAAGGCACCATGTAAAATATCTTGGTTCTCTTGTGCTGCTTTGCTTTTTCCATCCCAAAATTCTGGTCACATCTTATGATGTGACTAGGCTTTGATCACTCAGTTCTTCCTTCAAATTGGACTGTTAATAACTCTGTCTTTGGACTACGTTATAATTATATGATTCCTACCATTAATTGGGTATGAGACAATGCATGGTTCTTTCACTTCTAGAATTCCTAATGTATTGCCTGTCCAATGGGATTATTTTCAGTTTTTTCCTGAAATAGTATACTAATATATACTCACCCTCCTCGCTGTGATGTAACTCACCCATCCTTTGCATGTGTATATATACCTACCAAACTGAAGTTTCCACTTCATGCATCCAATGAAGTGGGTTTCTGCCCACGAAAGTTTATGCCCACATAAATTTGTTAGTCTTTAAGGTGCCACAGAACTCTCACTGTTAAACTAATGAGTCTAAGTATTTATGCAAATTGTAAAACTTCTGGATTAGTACAATTATACCTAGCAGAAAAGTGTATAAACTGCATACCCTCCTCAAGTCAAGATTTTTTGTGTAGTGATGGTAGCCTCAAACCCAAGTACAGAGAATCCATCTGTGCCCCTGTTCCTGAATCCACCAAAATATTAACTAAAAGCCCCTTCAAAGCAGTAGCCATTGCTGTAAATTATACTGGATTTTTCTGTAATTTTAGTATCTTGCGTTTGAGCTAGTACCCTTTAACTCTCTTGCATTCACTCTTGCATAACTGGTTTACCTGTTTTGTTGTTTTCAAGCAGTGTCAAAATAAATGCTGTTAACTTGACTATGTAGTTGCATCAAAACACAACTTGAAACACTGCTTTAAAGGCAAAGCAGCCTTAACATTTAACATAGGTGTTTAAGAGAAGCTTGGATTGCCCTTTATGTATTAGAAAATGATGTCCACTAGAAACTGGAAACTACCACTTTTGAGCTGGTGAGGCTACATGTGGAGTAGACCCTTAAAATGTCATTAATCAGAATTCCTAAAAAATCCTTAGACATCAAAATCCTTTTTATTTCATTGTGAAACTTGTAGTTTGTAGTAATGAGCTTTTACTAGCACTTCAAATAATGTAGCTAATCAGGTGAACAGCAGGCTACATTCAGACTAAAGCTTGTCAGGTCTGTAGAATCAAAATAAAGTATGAAATATTGACTTGTTTTATTTCTCTTCCATGTCTAGTGTGCAACCTGCTTGGGAGTTTGCTGTTTCATAGTCACTGATGATATTACTGTAAGAATAAACACTTCACTTTTCATCAAGTTTTACACAAATTTAAATAGTTGAATTTAGTCACTTATACTCTACTTTTTTTTTTTTTTTTAATAATCAGGAACTGTATTCAACTATGGAGTGTCTGGAAAACATCTTCACAAAATCCTATCAGAGGGAGAGAGACACTAATGGTATCTCTAGCACCCACAACACAGTGCTTCACATCAGTGCTCTTTTAGCATGGACTTTGTTGTTGACCATCTGCCCAATGAACGAAGTGAAGAAAAAACTTGAAATGTATGTTTCTTTCCCAGAAGGCAACTTTTACAATGATCTGTTGTTTCACCTCAGCATTGCTTTATTGTAAGAATCGCTCTTTAAAGATTAATAAAATGTAGCTCATTTTTCTAGGCATTTACATAAGCTTCCAAGCTTGTTATCTTGTGATGATGTCAACATGAGAATTGCTGCTGGAGAAACACTGGCTCTTCTGTTTGAACTGGCACGAGAAACAGATGCTGTAAGTATAATGGATTAGCTGTAATAGGTTTCTTGCATTGTGATTGATGCAAATTAAACATTTGCAGTACGTAATGCTTCACATAACATCCCAAATTCCAAAGGACCACCTTTTACAATCTAGTTCTATCTCTCTGCACATTCTGGGTGGGAGAGGTGCATAGCAACATTACACAACTTAAGGTAATAAAGAAAAATGCATCTAAACAGTAAATGAAATTTAGGTAAACACTATAACTACCTCAATTAAAACAAGCTTACTTGTGCTAGCCATCTATGGTCTCCCTGTGATAACTCTGGGGCTGTTCAAAGGCTAGAGTCTAAAAATCTGATACCAACAGCTAAATAACTGTCGGTTTTTTGTTTTTGTTTTAAAAGGAACTGAAAAGAAAAGGAATGTATATTAGCATCTTATACCCCAAGAAACCAAGTTAAGGGGGGAATTCAGTACATTTAGTTCAGCTTCCCCAAATCTGCTAGTCAGCTGAGTTCCAGAGACTCCCAAAAAGCATCGTTTTGTACTGTCAGTTGCAGTGCACTCTTGAATTTCGACAGTATCTTTAGTGGTGGTTTTCCGTTTCCTTATTTGATGCCTCAAAGGGGCCTACCCAATGATGGAGATCAGTAAAACATCAATATTAAATGAGACTTGCCTGACTTTTGTCCAGTTTCTTGGCATCTGATAGATTGATGCATTTTGCAGCCAGTTGCAACTTTGGAGGAAAAATTAAAAAAAAAAAAAAAAAGGATTTTAACATTTATATTATGCTACAGAGGTTGTGACTGGTATATTTTCCTTGTGGTTCACCTTTGAACAGGATGGTTTGATATTTTAAGTAACTTGTAATTTGTCTTAATATTCCCTCACAACACAGACTTTATCTGTTTTGTTGCCCTTCAGTAATGTGCCTTACTAACTTCTTAACTGTTTTCTTGACAGCACTGAAGAAAATAGTCTCCACTTTTCCCTGGGCACAGCTTGGGAGGGCTGCCAGAAGGGATCCTGGCAAAGCACATCAGCCTTGATCAAGCTAGAACACTCTCTGAGGGGGAAGGGGTAACTGTAAATGAGTCAGGATACAAAGCACACTAATGTCCCATAGTACCTAAATTGTACTGATTTTTTCATAGTGCTTCTAAATGTGGCAGGGATTTGGCCACAAGGTGCCAGCTATGGAAGTACTTTGAAAGGGCTTGACAGTGAAAGTGAAGATACTAGGCCTGGCAAAATGAGTCTTGACTTTGAACCCTTCTTTTTACTTGAACTGTAGCTGCAAGTGACTAAAATTTTAGTTTGAATGAAGTAGATTTTGAGTAAATCTGCATTCTTTAAGATCTTAAAATATTTCCTTTAAGAAAAACACTTTGGTTCATATGTAAATTACCCAGTTCAGTGGCTTGTATAATAGGCAGAATTTGACACTGATTATTATCCTAGTGGCCTTGTAATCCCATTTGATGATACCCTTGTCTACACTACTCTCATTCATGCAAGATTTTTATTACATTCCTTGTCCTTGCCTCTTTCAAACTACATGCAATATTCACTCTTAATTTATCAACTTAATCACAGGATCAGATGATATTCAGTATGTTTGTGTGGTATGGTATATGGGACAGACTGAGGACATTGTGGTAAAATGAGATTAAAAAATAGAAAAAAAGTGGAAGAAAGGTATTAAATACAGTAGTGCCTAGTAGCCTCAGTTTAGGTGCAGGGCTCTGTTGTGCTAGGCACAGTTCAAAAATTAACCGATGGTGCATGCCACAAAGAACGGGCAGGCAAAGTAAAACACTGTCATTTGAAAGTAATTCAAACAATGTGGAATCAGTAAAAGGACATCGTATAGATATAATTGGTTAGGAATTAATTTGGCCTCCATAAACAGTTTAAATTTAATTCTTAAAAAATAAAGTCCCCCTTGTAAGCTTTGGGTTCCCTTCCAAAATTTAAATTCACAGTAATAAATGGCATTAAACTTCTTAAGTCAGCTGTCAGTACTGTTGAAATCCACCCCAAAACATAGCTCAAAACATCCCCATAAGCCACTGATCGACTCCCAAGTGCCAGAGAAGGTAACGCTACAGCATGTCCAGAGGGGTAACAAATCTAGACTCTAGCTGGCAAAGTGTGGAGTTTGTTCCATAATCCAGTGGCCTCACATGGGACCTTGTTGGCAGTTTTTCATATTGGAGCCCCACTTTTAATGTTTCAGCTGATAACTGCCAGTAGGTGCACATAGGTCACACTTGGATGACCTGGACCCTGATCACTTAACCTTTTAAGTACAATTAATGCATTTTTTTTACTTTATAAACTTACATAATCCAAATGACTGACAGTGCCATGGGAAAAGTTGATGTATTACCACTTAGAGAAAAACAGGTAAAGACCAGAAACTGACAGGTCTCCTTTTGTCTGGCTAGGATTTCTTTTATGAAGATATGGAGCTCTTAACACAGAAACTAAAGGCCCTGGCTACAGATGGAAACAAGCACCGTGCCAAAGTAGACAAAAGAAAGCAACGATCTGTCTTCAGAGATGTCTTGCGAGCAGTAGAGGTACTTTCCAATGACTTTAAAAACACTGATCTGTGGAGCAAAAAGTGGCAAACAATGTAAAAAAACAGTTGTCTGAATACTTGATACTGCTTTTTCATTGAAACATTTGTTACAATTTTAGATAAATTTTGAGCATAAGCACCAAGTAACTTCAATTTTTAGTATATTAACTCATTAAGAATTAAGGCAGGATTAGTGTTAACTCCATCTCTCAAAAGTTGATAGTTAGTAACCTAAAAATGATTTAAAGGCCAATTAAAAAAAACCTCAGTTTAGATTGGAAATATAAACTTGACTTCTATATTGGATAAATCATTTTCTATAAAATGGATAAAACATTGCAGTATAAATGTTAAGTGCCCCTTTATTCAATGCACAGAGTTTTCTGATGAGACTTTTCCTTTATCTAAAAAATGTCCTGTAGCACCTTAAAGACTAACAAATTTCTGTGGGCATAAGCTTTTGTGGGCTGCAACCCACTTCGTCAGATGCAACCCATGAAAACTTATGCCCGCAGAAATTTGTTAATCTTTAAGGTGCATACAGGACTCTTGTTGTTTTTGCTGTATACAGACTAACTCTGGAACTCTTCCTTTATCTACAAACTCTTGACTTTTCTGAATTACTGAATTGTTCTAAAATGTATATCAGTTCATTAGCAGAATTGTCATGTAATAAATATAAATAAGGACCAACTTGCCATTGTTGTTCTGTACCGTTCTCTACAGCACTATTGAAAGCTCTGGACAATAACTTCCAACACTTGAGCAGCAAAGTGTTCACAAGTCACTAAGCCACATAAATTTGACTTCACATAACAAATCATTAGTTTACATACCAGCTAAATGAAGTATTGTACTGTCAAACAGTCAAGCTTTTAGCAACTAACAACAGCTCTGAGAAAGAAAGCTGCAAAGGTGAATTACAGAACATTATCTAGGATCTTATATTGGCACCCATTGCTGCATTAGCTGAACTGAATACTCATAAGTATGGTTTGCATCAAAATACAATGAAGGATTTATAAAATTCTTTTTCAACACTGTATCAGGACCTTGTATTGCATGGGTCTTTAAAGATCCACTGAGACCTGACTAATGATGGAAGTCCCATGCCAAGTGAACGTTTCTTTTGATCTTATACTTGTCATTGTGACTGTATTAAGTACCTTTTAATGTTACCTGTAGCAGCATAAATTTAATACTCTTAAGTACTGCATTTCAGCCTGTGTCCAGTAAAATCAGCAATTTTACTAGACTTGCATAGTGGGTTACTTTACAGGATAAATGGTTCTTGTCCTTATTTTGTGTAGGATCACTCAGTGAAAACTATACTAGTTCCTAACATATGAGCTTTCTATATAACTTTTGTCTGCTTAATTTTTTCTATATCAGTTTTGATAATGCAGTCTGTCTTCCTGTTTTGCCTTTGATTTTTGGACAGGAACGTGACTTCCCTACAGAGACTGTCAAATTTGGACCTGAGCGTATGTATATTGACTGTTGGGTTAAGAAACAAACATATGATACCTTCAAAGAGATTCTGGGATCAGGGATGCAATATCACTTGCAGGTGAGCTGCTGTTTCACACAGCTTCCTGTCTGGCCACTTGAGTAATATGAACTATTGCCTATCTCTGAAATTATCCTGTTCTTCTATTGGAATTTAGCCAGCGATTTATTAAAGATGTTTCCCAACAGAAATATTTAAGAATAAAGCAACATGTCTTGAATTATAGCTATGATAAATTGGTTCTAAAGTAACTTTCCATTTTCATTAACAATTCGTAAAATGAAAACTAAGGGCTTTTTACACTGGGCCAGATTATCCAGTACAATTGGTCATAAATGGCCAGCTGAAAATTGCCCTGGCAGAAGGAAACTCACATCTAGTGTGATTTACACCAGCTACTCCAGTGTAGGGCATATGGCATAGTAGACCCTTCGATGCTGGGGTCAGTACATTGCTGAAGCTATAATTGCCTCTCTGACAAATCCTGTGCCAAGCATTGATTGTCTGATGCAAGCAAGAATTGATTGAGTCCTGATTGCTTAAAAAATGGCGGTGGGGGACAGTATTCAACAAGCATGAATTACTGGTCTGGACTCAGTATTGTGTAACTTAAATATCAAAGGCAAAACTGCTACAGTATTCAGAATAGAATCTTGGTTATTGATGTCTTAATTTTTTTTACTCAGTCCAATGAATTTCTTCGGAATGTGTTCGAACTTGGACCACCAGTAATGCTTGATGCTGCAACTCTTAAAACAATGAAGATACCCCGTTTTGAAAGGGTATGTTATCACACCTTCAGCTGTATCACCTGCACTTACCCCACTATCATGCCCTGTCACAATTAACATTCAAAACCTGAAGAATCAAACAGCTGCCTTTTTCTAGTCAACCTGCTACAAATGTTTAGTTTAACAAAAAATGGCTGTTCTGAAGTGCTTTACAGTCTGTCCTGGGCTGAGCTTTAGGTTCATCTTGTGACTAGTAATGAGGGCTGTAGACACTTGGACACCTTTCCAATGGAATATAGCACTTGCTTCTGTCCCCCGGATGGTCCTGAGATGTTATACATGAGTGACAACTGAAGCCTATGGGAAAGCTGCTTATCTCAGACATTAAAGTTGCTTAACTCTCTCCCTCTAAAGCTTGTGTAGTGAAACTCATGGCAGCTAGTCCTAACAACCTTCAAAAACATCTGTAAAATGACATTCAGAATTTATAGTGTGATGCAGAGTACAGGATTGATGCTGGTCTAGCTTTAGGGTGCTTTGATCATCCTTGTTTTGACATTTATAAACAGTGTGGCCATCTTATATTCATGCCTACAAAAGTAGGTTGTGCCATTTTGTGAATCCAAAACTCAACTACAACAGATTAGATTCATACTAATTGGATGTGTAGTATAAAACACCCAGAGGCAGGAGGAGGTAGTATGCTAGTTAATACTAGTATATTAAGAATAGATGTTTTCTAACCATAGTCAGATTACTCAGATTCATTTAGAACACAGTTTTCTGGAACAATGCTATCAAATTTAGGCACTTAAGTCTCAGTGAAAGGAATAGGCTTTAAGACTCTTGAATGCGTCTCATCTTTTCTATTGGAAAATTTTAGATCTTATTTCCATATGGTGACATTCAGGCTTATCTAGTGGCAGCTCTTCTTTAATCAGTTGAGTAGGTCATTATGTGCTAAAATCTTATTCAGCTGACATTACATCCGAATTATGTAAAGGACCTAAATTAGTTTAGGCATAGATATTTAAAACATCTGACTAATTTTATCTTTCACTTCGTAGCACTTGTACAACTCTGCAGCATTCAAGGCTCGAACAAAGGCTAGAAGCAAATGTCGTGACAAAAGAACAGATGTTGGTGAATTTTTCTAGATCTTCTGTGTGGGATCCAACTTTGAAGACTTTCATAATTTTCTATAAATGCAATTGTAATCTTGAAATTTGAGATTTAATTTATATATCCACATAGATTAGACTTCATTGCACAGGGATATCTAATGTATTGTATCTGTAAATGTTATGCATGTTATAATTGCTTTAGTTGTGTATATACAGTGTGTGTATATAGGATCAGTTGATCTAAAATTGGGTGGAAGAGTAACTTGTAACACTTATACTGGATCAAAATCACTCATGAATTTGGTAAATAGTCTGATAATTCAGTTGTTATATGGTGCTGAAGGCTGTATGTATTAAACTGCCAAAATTGTCTGACCCACCTCATCTTGGATTATTAATAATACAGAGATGAAATTACAAAGAAGAGCAAGTTCTCTTGGTAAGAAAATAGTATACGAGGACAAACATGCTTGTGGAACAGCTGCTATTTCTTTGTTCAGTTATACCTTGTAATTTTAACACTTTTTTAAACTTTATTAGACTGAAAAATTGCACAAGATATGACCTTACCACACTATACCTGTGCCATGAAGTCCTGCTATTGGCACTTAAAATGAAGTAATAAATAGCAAAACATACTTGACTACATTTAACTTTAAAAGTGGTGATACACATTTTACATATACTTGTATAAGACTGTTCCATCTTTGGAATAAAAAAATCTCTCACTGAAGTCTTTTCTCAAATGTTATCCACCTTGTCTGAAAGTAAATGAGATCAGATAAAATGAAAAACTGTGTGCAATTATCACTAAATGATAAAATATAGATGTTTCATGCAAAACTAGCATTAGCATGACAGGACTTCCAGAACTAGGGGAGGGGTGGATAAAAATCAATGATTTTTCAAAAAAAATTAGATGTTTGTTTAAACGGGATTTTTGGCTTTTTTAAAAGCTTCAATAAAATACTAACTTTCTCTTGTTTAAAAAATAAGTTACAATTAAATATCACAAACATGCTAAACCTACACTTAGTTTCATAAAATGTATTAATGCTCTAGCCTGTCCAACCTAACTACCAGCTCTTGCTTCTTGAAAGTTCTGGGCTTTCAATTTCTCTTTCAGTTTTTCTCAGCAGACTAAAGTCACATGTGCAAAGAAAGACACAGGATAGGATTGTTCTGTGCTTATGTGGTGGTGGAGCTGGGCTAAGCAAGACAAGGAGTTAAGACACTGTCTTAAAAACAGACACAAAGGATGGAGGCAGAGTAGAAAGGAACAGTGGAGTGGACTGGAAAGAAAAAGGGAAGACATTATTCAGTAAAAACAGCTTCCTATATTCCACCACACATTTGCCACTGAAAAGTTAAGGCTTCTGGCCATGAGACCCTGTCGGAATATTTTGAAGAAATTCCTTGGTAAAGAAGGAAATGTCTAGAGTAAGCAGTGCCAGGAGGAGATGCAAGGCCTAGTTGCAAGAATGAAACCTCATAATGAAAACTTATTGGGAGAAAAGGATGTGGATGTATTTGAAGAACAATGTGGATCAACTGGTTAGTAACTTAAATAATTCACTTTGTAATGCATCATTCAAGACTGCCTTTTAGTATATGTGATTTAACAAGTAAATTCCCAAGCTGTTCGCTATGTTGGATGTTAATAGGAAAAAGTTTAGTTTAGCTTATGGCTTATTTAATTAGTTAACTAGGTTTAGAATCTATCATCCAACTATATGGTACAGGAAGCTGCAGTAAGAAATCTAGAGTGGCCAATTGTCACTGGGTGTCATTTTCTTAGGACTTGTCTACACTTACCTTAGAGATTTGGCGACAGTCGACCAGAGTTACACAAGCTACGCAAAAAACTTGCGTAACTCCCGTTGAATTCTCTGCTTCTGTTCTGTGCACTGTGCCCACGGGAACCACATCTCTATCTAGAGAAGTCGATCTGATGGTGGCGATGTTGCTGCTGTCAGTGTAGACAGCCTTATTTTATATTACATAATACATGCCTCTTATTTTGGAACATCATGACCACAGACCATAATGGTGATGCCATAAGTCTGTTCCCTATTTTACTTCAGCATAACTCACCTTTCTCAAGGGAACCCCATCCTATACTTGTTTTTTCAAAAAACAGAAGTGCCAGTCAGTTCTATGGGACTTACTCCAAAATTAAGTGCAGTCAATCTTAGCTCTTTTTGGTAATTTGGAATTGGATCTGCATCTGTGCTGAAAAAAATGTAAATGATTAAGTGAATAAAGAATGAGAAGAACTGAGAGTACCTATTCAAAATCATTTTTGAATTTTGTTTCAGGATCCCCTTTAAGCATAAGAGACTGTGACTGTCTAGCTGCAACAACTTCAGAGTCATCCGTTGGCACTTTTAGCAGCAGTGCTGCAACTAAACAGGTTTCAGACAACACAGTATCAGTAGCAAGCAAAAGATTTCAATCATCCAGTAAAACCACCACCATGGATGGGTTTGTAGTAAGGTCCAGCAAATACCAATAAGACACCATAGATGAAAAGGTTGCTCAGTTAATTTATGCCACAAATTCTTTTTTGCATTCTTAACAATAAACACTTCATTGACATGGTTGAGTCCTTATGACTAGGCTACAATTCACCTGGTAGAGCAGACAGTGGTGGAAGGTTGCTAAATTTAGTGTATGAGAAGGAACTTGAACAGTGCAAGAAATACTGAGGGAAAATTTGCCAGTTTGCTCCGCCCATCAAGGCTTAATGTATACAATGATCCAGTAATGTGTGCCTGTGTGACAACAGAAGATGGGGCTGCATATCTTTCAGAAACAATAGATACATCAGGAAATACCCACACAATAGAATATTTAAAAGTAGTGGCAGTGAAAGCTGTAATAAACTCTGAACAAAAATTCAACTGTCATGCAGTTTTGTCACAGACAATGCTACAAATGTGGCAAAGATAAGATATTTAGAAGAAGAAATGGAAGGATGCTCCTTAATAACATATGGCTGTAGTGCCCATTTAATGAATCTTTTAGCCAAAGACTTAGGTACATCTTCTCCAAGAATAAAATAAAATGTTGACATCACAAAATACTTGCATAACAGCCATTTTGCTTCAGCTTCACTGAAGAGAGCAGGAGGATCCAAACTAATTCTCCCTCAAGATGTTGCATGGAATTCTGTGATTGATTGTTTTGAACAATTTATTAAGAACTGGCCTCTTCTCATAAAACTTTGTGAAGAAAACCGTGATAAGATAGATGGAAGTATCTCATCCACAGTATCTAACATTGGATTAAAGAGGAATGTAGAGGATATGCTCAGTATACTGAAGCCTATATCCATAGCCTTAAACAAAC
Organism: Emydura macquarii macquarii; assembly: GCF_026122565.2. Classification (NCBI taxonomy): domain Eukaryota; kingdom Metazoa; phylum Chordata; order Testudines; family Chelidae; genus Emydura; species Emydura macquarii. The sequence continues at coordinate 16,685,960 of NW_027132773.1, forward strand.
TTCAGAGAAATTGTTGCATTGCTGATGCTGTTGAAATTTGGAAGGCACTTCAAGAGACATTGAAGAAAGAAATACCTCACCAGAAAGTTAAACTGCAGACAATAAAGAAGTGAATGGATCAAGCACTAACTCCACCTCATTTTCTTGTGAACATTCTTGACCCCAGCTATAAAGGTAGATGCCTAACTTCTGAAGAAGATGATGTTGACATGGCTTGGGCATTTCAAAATCACTCCTCAGTTATGCCAGTCCTAATAAATTTTAAGGCTGGAGCGGAGCCATTTAAACAGTACGTGTTTACTGATGTTTTGAACAAAGTCACTCCCCTGAATTGGTGGAACTCATTAGCCAGGCACCTTGAAACAGAGTTCCTTCAGTTGCTAAGGCAACTTTTCACATCAGTAGGTTCCTCTGCAGGCACAGAGAGAATATTTTCATCATTTGGTATTATTCACTCAAAGCTAAGAAATCAACTGGGAGTTGAAAAAGCAGAAAACTCATATTTCTGTTTCAATCTATGAATAAAAATGACAGTGGGAGTGGGGAAGATGAGACTGTGTACGTTTGGTGTTGTGGTGACTTGTCTGTTAGAGTTAATAAAATTTGAAAATTTAAAAAAAAAAAAGTTTAAGGACAGCTGGCAACTCAGGAGACTGCTGCAATTGCAAATGTGAAACATGTAACATTTAAGATTTAGTTTAATAAATATAAATGCTAGTGTGTGTGTGTGTGTGTGTGTGTGTGATTTAGTTCTTACCATTCCTAATGTGCTGCTGCTGCATCTGCAGCTTGACACAGGTAATGAGTATTGTGTACTATTTCCAAAATTAATAAAAATAGTTATCTAAAAAAATTTCACAAAGTATTTCCTCCTCGATGTTGTAAAATACAGTATTGAGTTGTAAATTAACATGTTTTAGTGATCAGATTTGCACCATTGTTTAAGAAATATGTGAAGAAGTATCAGTGGGGAAACTTGATTTAAATCAATGATATTCTCTTGGTGATTTAAATCACTTTGGAAACATTGAGCTGTAGGCTTATCAGAAGAACTTGAGGTTTTATTGTGCTGTCCAAATATAACTGAAGATGTGAGCCTAGTGGGGAAAGTTAGAATGAAACTTGTGAATGAGGGTTTTCTTTATCTGCATTCTTTACATAACTGGCATAGGTTTGCATTATGTTTCTAATTGAGTGGTCATGGTATCCTTTTTATAGAATAAGTCACTTTCATGTGTAGATCTAACTGGTTCATGCTTTTACTTCATAGTGACTGGTGGGTTCAATGATGGGTTCTGAATCACTTTTTAAGAGCTCTAAGTCCTTGTCACTAAACACAGTAAATAGTGTATTAGAAAAATGGCTGTCTGATAGCAGCAAATGCTAGATACCTCTCATTTCACAAACCTTTTTGTGATAAACTGATACCAGCTGCTCATCCACTTGTGCTCCAAAGCAGGCAAATTGGTGCTCTTAAACTTTTATCCTACTTCCTGCTAACTGCAGCTGATATTCTTTGGCTCTTCAGTCTTCTGAGTGATTTGTTTTAATATCCTTTAACAGTGAGTCCTACCGTGTAGTTCAGTGTTTCTCAAATAGTGTTCTGCAGAACCCCTGAGTTGAAGGGTTCTGCGAAAAAGCGGAACCGTACCACCAAAATTAAGAGAAATCGCGCGCCATCAAACAGCTGTTAGCGTGCCGCCGAACAGCTGATGGCGCTGCCGAACAGCTGTTAGCGTGCCGCCGAACAGCTGATGGTGCCGCCAAACTGCTGTTAGCGCGCCGCCGAACAGTTGATGGCGCGCCGAAAACTGCCTAGAGAGCGCTCCACCGAAAAGGGGAAAATTTCCTGGACTTTTCGGCGGAGGGTATGGCATGGCCACGCAAGGGTTCCGCAGCGAAATATAATTGAGAAACACTGGTGTAGTTATACACATTTGTTCATTGCCTTTAGTTCTAACTGCCTTGTTTGTTAGAGAATAGTGTAACTATGTCTTCTGATTTTTAGCGTCATACCTCATTCACAGAAGTGATTACATGGTTTAGGCACTTGACATGATCTAAATTTCATACTATTAAGATGCGGACTAACTTATATAGTGGTACAAAAATATGGGGCGGTGCTCCATAGATCAGCTATGTGAGCCTATTTGGTTTTTGTATTGTCATCAACCACACCACTTTTGTGGCAATGCTTACCTACACAACCTTCTGTAATGTTATCTGGAAAAATAGTAATTTGCATTGTGAATATTTACCCATATTCTTAACCAATGCATCAGAAAAATCTGTTAGAGTAGCTTTTATGGAATATTTAATTTATCTTCATAAAAAATGTGGATTTTTAAAGGGATGTAGCTTGTGTATTTTAAGATATGTCTAACTATTTCATTATTTAGAATATTTTGATTACTGTCTATCAAGTGTAAGTTTTAAAGCACTCAGTGCGAAAGATTAGTGAAATAATATATGTTAAAATCACAATAATAGCAGTAAATATTAAAATTTCATAGTGACTTTGGTCTACTAAGTGAAGTGTGTGTGTGTTTATTTTAAACACCTCAATATTTGGAAACCAGACTACTTGGCCAAAATGAACACTAAATATAGATTGAAAGGGATAGTCAGTTTCATAGCTATGTTTATAGGTGCTGTAGGAGTTTAGAGGGTCTAAAAGTGAGGGGGGAAACTACAAAACAGGGTTTCTTCTCATACTTGATACTGAATGACTTCTTCCATCCTGGATTTTTAGTTGAATATGGTTAAATTGTAAGTAATTTATACTTCATTCTATTATTTTGCTAATCCATTTACGCTTGATTTTATTCTTTAAGAATTTTGAAATACTGGTTTTACAAAGTGGTAACTTTACTAAAAACAACTTCATACTTTTAAATTTAAGTTGTGATATTTTAATGCTCATGAAGTGGTGGCCTCTAAGCAATATTAAAATACAAATTACAATGACTAATTTAAAAACTATAAGGCTAATTTAAAAGCTAGATTGGCCCTGTTGTGAAACTAATTAATAGTTAGGATGCTTGTGATGCTGATATCTGTGTTCACATCTTGTTTGTTTCAAGGTGCTGATGTGGAAAATAAACAGAGCATTCATAACATGCTGTTTTTATGTACAGAAATTGAGTGTACAGTGATGAAATTGGTTCTATTTACCAAAATTAAATACAAAAATCTGCAATTTGTGAATTTAACACATCTCAAGCTATCAGATCAGTTACTTACCTTTATTAGAGCTCAAATGTTTAGAAGAGTCTTCCTTAAAGTTGTTGCAAGGTCATCTAACCAAAATGGAAAATGTTCAGGGAAACAACTGCCCAAGCTAAAAATATCAGGAGGCCCTTGTGTGTGAGAAGTGGTAAATCCGTAGAAGGCTGCATAACTGTGTCCTGTAAGAAGTACAGCTGGGTGTGGATGTGGTCATAGGGAGATACAAAAGATAGTAATAACAACGAGAGTTCTGTGGCACTTTAAAGACTAAAATTTAATTTCAGCAGGCATAAGCTTTCATGAGCCTCAGCTCACTTCCTCAGATGTATTAGGTAGAAATGATGGGTAACATATAGGAGGCATCATATACATATACAAGATAAAAAGATAGATATAAGATAAAAAGATAGTAATGATATAGCCACTAGTGAAATGGTTCTCAAACTTATTTGATCGATCACACTCTCCATTCTTTGTATCTTTGGTAATTTACATTCCCCTCCCTGCCACACAAGTACATACACCAATTTAAAAAAAAAAATCAACATACACCTCTCACTAAATATTAAGTAAGACATTGATTCAAACAGCCGTTTAAGTATATAGCTCTCCAGCCACCCAGCTCTGAAGGCAGCACTGCTGCAAGCAGCACTGCAGAAGTAAGGCTGGCAATACCATACCATGCCAACCTTTCTTTTGCACAGCTGCTGCCAGCGGCACTGCCTTCAGAGCTGGGCACGAAGCCAGCAGCTGCTGCTGCTCCACTATGCCTTCACATGCCTACCCAGACTACATTCTGTGCCCCCCCTCCCCAGTTTGAGAACCTCTGTTCTAGTGGGTAGAAATTACTGCTGCATTTTATAAAAGCTGCAGCAGTGAGCTGATCATTTGCAATTCTAGCTTTTCCACCCTATTTCTGTATTTTTTCAGTAGCTGCTCAGAATGGGGGGGAAAAACATGGCTGTATTTATTTTCATGTCATTTCCCTTCAATTGAATAAAGGCCTTACTCTTTCTATTCATGTATTCACAGAGCCATCAGCCTTATTTTCCCTTAAGAGCACTAGGCCCCGTATCAAAAGCACTTTAGTTAGTTAGGAGTTGAAGTCTCAGTGAAAGTCAGTGAGTCAATATTTGGCTGTTTCCCCAACTGTGGGAGAGACAGAGCAGCGTGGGTTGGCTTGAGTCTGGGAGTATCCTCCTGCACGTTCCTGACAGGAAACAGTCCCAGTTTTCCCCAAGGCACTTATTAAAGTGTTGGTGCAGAGGGAACCTGCTCCTCATGAAGTCATACCATGGAAACGGGTGAGTCAGGAAACTTGCCAGTTGGGTTTGGTAATTGAATCAAGGAGAGAGCTGGAAAGGTACCCTGTACCTGAAGCAAATGTACTTTTGAATCTTACTCAGTGTAGCATGGGTACCAGTGCTGAAAGGTTATTATCAGCATAAATAGTAATGTTGAAGTGGCCCATAGTTAATCTAGCAGCTTCTTTTATGCCCTGCAATTTCAAATTCTTTAGCAGATATAGACCTGCAGCTTCACGCCTCTGGGTGTTTGAAAATGGATAAGTAATCCATTCTATATACATAGAATGTAAATTCCTAACATTTCCAATGGAAATTGTGCTCATGGCAAAGAGGTGTTAAAGGGTATGTCTACACTGCAATTAGAAACCTCTGGCTGGCCCGTGCCAACTGGCTCAGGCACGTGGTGCTCATTCTAAGGGGCTGTTTAATTACAGTCTGCGCTCTGGGACTCTCCCGCCTCACAGGTTCCTAGAGCCCAGGCTCCAGCATGAGCTAAATGTCGACACTGCAATTAAAGAGCCCCTTCGCCTGAATCAGCTGGCATGAGCCAGCCATGGGTTTTTAAGTGGAGTGTAGACATACCCAAAGTTAAGCCGAATATCAGAACAAGTACCTTAAGACAAGGAAATAGTCTGTGTTTCCTTCAAGAATTGTCTTGCCTTCTTTGGAATGGCACAGGCATATGCCACGAGCCCAGAACCTATTCAGACTAGGTCCTGTGTGTCAACCAAAACAACAGTGAGGAAAGGAGCTATTACAGCAAGCTCTAACTTTTTGCTGATCACCTCTAAGCCCCAATAATTTATTTAACCAAGAAAAAAGCCACAGTGATGCATCAATATGTATGAGAACACGAATGAGTTTTTCATTGTAACCCTTGTCCTCCACTCTTCTACCTGCTCCCTTAGTTTTTATTTGTCATCTCCTATCCCTATTATTTAAATTGTGAGATACCCAGGGGAGAGACTAGGGGTATAAGCCAGGCCCCAGTGAAGTCAAAGAGACTTATTGGTCTCTAAAGTACCTTCCATGCCTTGTAAATTATTACTTAGTTGTATAACATCTAAGTGAATCAGTGCAGGAGTCAGAAAGGTGTAACAGCCTATTACAAAATTCTGACGTGGCAAGAACTTTCACACTTGGAGATCTCGAACAATACACTAGAAATGTGAGCTACTGAGTTGCTCGCAGCTCATAGTGGTCCTATCCTGAAAGATGCTGAGTGTCTTCTACAAAGAGCTAATCATCCTCACCTACCACTGACTTCAGGGAAAGTTAAGGGAGCTCAGCACCTCACAGGATCAGGTACTTTAACAGTAATAGTTATTTCCAATATCCATGTTTTCTTTTAGGTACAATGGAGAGTTCTTTGGAAATTGACTTACTTGATACCAATGAAGAAGGAAAACTTTATGTGGTTGATTCCATAAGCAACCTAAACAAACTGCATCTATGTTCTAATGGATCTCAACACCTGCTAAGTATGTATAACAAGATAATGCTTGACAACTATTCTCAATATACCGTAGGTCAAAAAAAAAAAAAAAAAAAAAAGAAAGAAAGAAAGAAAAAGACTATCCGGATGTATTTGACAATTTAAACTAATGCTTATCATTCTGGGATTTATTTATTATAAACACTACATGTTAACTACATGTTTTAACAAAATGGGCCAGATTCCCAGCTGGCATAAATCCAACTGGTGTATTTCCACTGATTTCAGCAGCATTATGCCAACACAACACAACAGCTAAGTGCGCTTCAACCCAGGAATTTAAAAGGAAATTTAATTCTGATAAGATATAGCTGTGAAAAAAATGATCAATGCAATTAGAATCATGTGCACAAAACACATAGGACCAACAGTCTAACTATTCCGGTAACCTGTCTGGGACAGTTGCCAGTACCAGATTCTTGTTGGCAGTGTCCACAGCATGGCTAAGGATTCTCTGTGGAAAGTCAACTACACTTTGTGATGTTCCCCTCTGCAATCTGGACTGGTATATCACTGTGTCACACCAGTCCTTCACTGCTGGAGCCCGTCTTGCGCTTGTCCTGCTGTGTGAACCACCCACTCCTGGGTCAGCCCACGCACAGCCTCCTGCAAGCAAGCAGCTCTCACCTTAATGAATGAGGGTTTCTGGCCAGCCACTCATGGGATTATGGAATTATGCAATGGTGTGATACCCGCCCCAGTCAACATCCCCAGTTCCAGATGCAACCCTAGGAACTGCCATTTTACAGAGTTCAGTGCTGCTTGCTGGACTCTGAAAGCTCATTGGTTAGTCAATTTATCAAAAAATTGATAGAACTCTGTCACTCTAAATGAAGTCTCTACACACACCCAAACCACAGGCACTGCTTTAGATAAAACAAATGACTAAGTTTATTAAGTACAGAAAGATTTTAAGTGATTATAAACCAAAATAATATGAGTCAGATTTGATCAGAAAGAAACAAAAAGACAAATCCCATTCTAAACTAAACTTAACACTTCAGTAGCCTTGCAGTCTCTGACGTTATCTTACCACAGGCTGGTTGACTCCTTCAGCCAGACTCCCAAACTGTGGTCAGTCTTTCAGTTGCTTGATGTTGCTTACTAGAAGGATTACAAGAGAGAGCTCAAGAAACCAAAATGCCTCTCATTTTAACAGATTCCCCTGCCACCCCCTGGGGTCAGGGATCAGCAATGTCCGGCATGTCTTCCTCCACTTGAGTCAAATGTGCAGCACCTTATCAGGTGCTCAGGCCAGTCCATTGTTCCTGTATGCATGCCTCAGCAAGGCATGAACTGTCACTCTGTTTGGTGTTTACCTGGATCTATTCAAGCCATGTGAGACACACACTTGGAAATATTACATAGCAAAACTTCATAAGCATATATATGGCATATGACAGGAAACATGTTACCATAACAATAATGTTCAGTATGTCATGCACATTCCGAAAACACCTTACATGACATACTTTGCATTAAACAATACACAGTTACACTGTAAGGGTGGACATGACTGATACACAAATCACACCATAAGGGTGTACATGGGGTACAGTGTGTCACGCCCTTTCAGCCCTATTTGGGCCCTTTACGTCATGTCTGAGGCACATGGGTGGGATGTTGTAGGAAGCCTGTACCGTCATGCCAATATATATCCATTCTCGGAAGAAAGATGATGACCTCTCTCTCCTGGCTGGCACTTTTCACAATTACTAAAATACATATAGAAGTTTAAAAGAAAAACTAAACGGCAACTAAAATTATTCTGATCCGGTTTTTACTTTTAAGGAATGACTTATCTCCTATGTTCCCAGCCAGTTACCTGAAGTATTCAATGAACCTTCTTTAAATCGTAATTCAGGGAACTTATTTCAAACAGATTCAGAATTGTACTATCCTCCTGATTTTACTGCCTTTGTACACTTTATCTTTGACACACACATGGCAACAAGAATATTTTTAGCCAGTGATATTCAAGATGTGTTTGACTCTTTTGTGATCTGAAAGCATTTTACAAGCAGCAGTTTCTTGGCAGCATTCCATATTATGTTATTTAAGTAGGTTCAGTGTTCTGTATTTTTCTCCTTAGTTTAGCAGTAAAATTTGTACTTTTGAAATTTGGTTGCATAGTAGTTGATCAGTAAGAGTCAGAACCAAATAGGCTTCAGACAGGACAAAGATGCAAATAGCCACTCAGACACAACCTTGACTGATTTTATACATGTATCGATAATGTTGGGAGAAATGTCAGAGGTGACACGTGAGCTTAGATGCAAGAGGAGTTAGAAAGACATCAACATCCTAGCCCATGGGCCTGAACATCTTTCAGTTACCTCTGCTTCTGAGTCCCCTAAATTTTCTGATGCTAATTACTATCACGGTGCAGCTGCCAGACACAATAAAAGGATCCCATATTGAAAATGATAGAAATCTGCCAGATTATTGTTTTATATCGGCAATCCTCATTTTAACAAGAACAAGAAATGGCACAGAATGAATCAGATCTAGTGTCAAATAATTTCTATTTTGCCTACCTGTAATTTTTAATGGATATTATTCTTCACTTCTGGACTAAATTGTTATACAGTACTCTCAGTGCTGTTAAACATTTATCTACAGGTGGCTGCATTTCAGCAGAAAATGAAAGCAGTGCTATGTAGTTTGCACATCATTTTGGCTCTTTCTATATGATATTTTTAGATGTTTCTTTAATGCTTGGAGTTTTAATTAAGTATCTTATTGCCCTCACACCAGTAGAATATATTTAGAGACTGCACTCTTTGCAATCCTCAGCGGCTATACCAAGAAATGTGTTACATTCTGGATATTTTTGTTAGAGAACTATTAAGGAGATCATAGAATCATAGAAATATAGGACTGGAAGGGACCTTGATCCATCCTCTAGTCTAGTCCCCTGCACTGAGGCAGGATTAAGTATTATCTAGACCATCCCTGATAAGGGTTTGTCTAACCTGTTCTTAAAAACTTCCAGTGATGGAGATTCCATAATCTCCCTAACTAATTTGTTCTAGTACCAACCTAAACCATCCTTGCTGCAATTTAAACTCATTGCTTCTTGTCCTATCCTCAGAGGTTAAGAAGAACAATTTTTCTCCCTCTTCCTTGTAACCTTTTATGTACTTGAAAACTGTTATCATGTCTCTGCTCAGTCTTCCCGTCTCCAGACTAAACAAACCAAGTTTTTTTCAATCTTTCCTCATTGGTCATGTTTTCTAGACCTTTAATCCTTTTTGTTGCTCTCTTCTGCACTTTCTCCAGTTTGTCCACATCTTGTGCAGCCACCTTACAGTAGATTTGTCTAGACTATATTTCTCTAGTTTGTTTATGAAAAGGTCATGTGAGATAGTATCAAAAGCCTGACTAAAGTCAATATATATCATGTCTACTGGTTCCACCCCATCCTTAGACTGTGAGAGCATTTTTCACTTTCTGGTAATCATTAAAAATGCATGGGATGAGGCTACCATTTTCTCCAGAAAATGTTAGATCTGGGTTAAAAATTATGTTTCAATAATGCTTGTGATGCAGTACACATAGCATTCCTTTAGCTCAGTAACTTAATATGACCTGACATAACCAAACCTAAGGCCACACACTAGCCATAATTTTAAAGCAGTTTTAAAAAGAAAGGGCTTCTAATTTTGGTAGGCACTCCACACCAATTACTTTTTGCTTCACAACATAAAATGTTCTCATTGTTTGCAGCTTGGCAGGAATCCTTGTTCGCTGGTTACTTACAATAGTGTAAGCTGGCACATTTGGCCAGTTGGATAGTAAGAAGGGTTCAGTTAGACAAAGCAGACAAGTGGCATTTATGAGAACTCTATTGATAGCTTACGATGCTTGAGAGACTGTGAAAGCAGCTCCCCCATCATTATTATTCTGGCTAGGAAGCAATATCTAGGGTGGTGGCATTTAGTACAAATTGTATTTGTTATAAAGGCTGAGGGAATAATGATAAAAAAAAAAACCTCAAATATTAAAAGACTTTATCCACAGGCAGGAATACATTAAATGTAATAAATGTAATAAAGAAAAGCAAAAATATTCCAAGACATCTCTGATTAATTCAGTGAACTCCCTAAGTCTGCGCTTATTCATCATCAAAGTGCAGTTATAGTATATACAATCCTTTCCTTTCATTATCATCATCAGCTCAATTGCAACACCCTAAAAGAGTCTGACCAGTTTTAATACCACTCTGATAGAAGCCTGGAAATACATTTTTCATGGTAGATTATCATGTGCAGCTGTGATTTCCCTCACAGTTTCAGTGTAACAACATTTTTAATTTCCCCTCTGTGATCTGCTCAAGGAATGTCCACTCAGGTCTCAAGCCTCTCGCCTTCACCTGTCTAAGAGCAGGGACCCACATTTGTACTCTTTCAAAACTGGGATTTTAGACTGTAATTCATAGATTCCAGGGCCAGAAGGAGCCATTGTGATCATCTCGTCCAGTGTTTCTCAATCTTTTTGATACTAGGGACCAGCTTCCTATACTGTGTCAGGGAGATTGCAGGGACCAGTGCCGGTCCATGGATCGGTCATTGAGAAACACTGATCAAGTCTGACTTCCTGTATAACACAGGGCACAGAACTTCCCCAAAATAATTCCTAGGGCAAATTCTGGCTAAATGTGAAACTGAGGTTCACACAAAACTCTCAGTTGTGTTCAGGAACTCTGAAGAGGACTCAGACCCTGTTCCCACTATCTCCCCTACCCCATGGCCCATCTCCACTCCATACTTAACTTATATTTTTCATGAGGAAACCTATTGACCTGTCCTTTCACCCACCTTTCACCCACCATAGTTTCTAAAGAGCAGCAAGTTGACTTGCCCCACAAATTTCAGGGAAGGAGTGGCTAACTGGTCATTCCTTAGCCTCCATTCTTGTATCTTCAGGTGGAGGGCAAGTAGGCTTACCACCCACCTCCATGCCACATGTACTCAGTTTATATACACTAGAGTTGGCTGGAAAAGGACAATTCCATTTCATGACAACTTTTGAAGTCTCTAACAAACCAAAACATTCCAAACGTTTCCACAAAATGGAATTGTGGGGGTGGGGGGAAAAGGCCATTTACAGAGCAAATTTGAGTCTCACTGTCTCTCTCTCTTTTCCTGGAAGTAACTGGAAAAGTGCACCCTGCACCTTGTAAACCTGGCTGGCAAAAACTTCACCAAACTCCATCCACCTGTGCAAAATGTTTCCACTTCAATGAAGCAGCATATTTAAAGAAAATGTCCCAACAAGCTCTAATATAGTCTAACTCCCAGTCCTGCCCATTCAGCCTGAGCCTAGGAAAGTAGAGCTAGATTCTTCCCTTCTTATGCTGCAGTGCAAGACATAAGGATTCTGCAGGCCAAATTAGGCGCTTAGCCTGTGCAGGCCCAATGCTGTCAGCAAGTTGCACAGGTATAACTGACTGGAAGTTAGCCAACAAGTCTGTTGATGCTTTACAATTTGGCAAGGAATGTAGCTCACTCTTTCTTAACAGTATGAATTTGGAAGGCTATCAGGTGAGAAAAGCAACAAATTATTTTTTGTCACTATGGTGAGTTGCTATAACCCTGAATACATAAGAGGGGGCAGATCTGTTAAGTAACCATTGCCATTTTTACCTGGCACAGGACTGTGATTTGGAACAGGACTGTGATTGGAGAGGGTACAGTTAAAGTTATTAATAACATGGTACCTGTGTCCTGCTTAGAAACAGAGATGGACCCAAGTCATACAGGCTGGACGTGGCTCTGAACGTTCCCAAAGTTGAGTGTATTCTGGCTTCTTTCTGCTTAGAACCAGAGGCATTTTGTTATTTTTTTTCCTAATGACCTCCGCTCAATTTCTTATCAGAATATTACTTTCATTTCATAGCAACTCAGCAGGAAGAGAATACAAGTAGTTTGACGACATGGAGCAGCCTAAGAAGCCAAAGTTTGTTCTTCGTCACACTGATAACTACTTTGATTGTCAGTTTGGTGCTTGTTTCATTTGTAATATTCTTAATACGTAAGTAAAACACACCATAATCCTTGTAAATAACATGGCATGTCAAGGAAAGGAAGTGTTGGAATATATTGGGCTACATTGTAACACCTGGATTGATAGTTGGCATTAGGCATTGAACCTGGGGAACCGCTGGATCTAAAAGCATGAGCATCTAGTCCCTTAGCTAAGGGGGCTAGAAGCCACCTCCCAGGGGTCAGACTTACAAACCTTTATGATCCAACTACTAGAGAGGGAAAGAAAGTCACACTGTGTAAGCAGGAGCTGCACTGTTGTATTGGATCATTTAAATAGGTTGCATTTTGAATGGCTGAGCAATGCAGCCCTGCACTGTGAAGGCTAGTGATGTTTCTTACAAACTAAAACATGGATAAGTAGTTTTCCAAGATGTGAGAGCTAGATACCTCCTGAGATGTGAAGTGACAGATGTTCACTGGAATGTGTCTTAGGTTTGACATGGATGCCACAGAATTATTCAGACTTGCTTACTTAGCTCCCGAAGAATGTGGGTGGCTCTCTTCCTAGCACTGAACAGTGTTGACCTAGAAACCATTCCCTCCAGATGAGGGATAGAAATTAATTATGCTAAAATTGTCTTGTATAGTGTAGAGGGGTTGCTGCTGTGTGCCAACTTCTCTGAATTAAGCAAGATGGGCAGGGCAACTTTTAGAAAGCTAGTTTACCCTTCCATGCTAGTTCATCAGCCAAGCCCAGCAACAAGTTGTCAGTGTGACACATACTTTAAAGGAGGATTTTAAACAATCTGCATTTAATCTTGGTGATAAAGTAGTTTAAATATAGCTCCGCAGTGATATGCTGTAGTTCCTGGAAATGTTGATAGTGAAGCAGAGTGCTTCGTTTTCCAGCTGATTGTATTGTCAGGGCATGTTGTTTTAAAAAAAAATTTTTTTTTTCTTTTCTTCTCCAGCTGAATAAGGTTGATGGAGTAACATGCAAGGTGAATTTAGCTCAGTTGATGGGGCGATAATTCTCTCTGTGTTATTCAAGGAGGGCTGAAGGTTCCAGTGCTAAGAGCTGAGTGGAAATAGTCAGGAACAAAGAATTCCCCAAACAAAAGGAACCTGAAAAATCAGACGCGACCTCAGAATTGGCTAATAGCATCACCTCTGTGGGGATAATAATTCCTTTGTAGGGCCAGTTCAGCTAATGCTGGCAAGTTTACAGCCACAGGCTGCCCCTGAATCACAAGGACCCACCAGTTTGGTTTTCACTGTTCATGCTGTGGTGTTAGATAGGATGAAGTGCATTATGATAACTGAGGATGCTGTGGTGATAAGAACTTGAGGCAGCAGGATGTTTCCCCCACATGGTGGCTCTAGCTGGGGAACATCACAGGTTCCTCATTCTCTCTTTTTAATAGGAAAATTTCATCCACTCTTCCCCAAACTGCCTCCACTAAGGTTAGTTCTGGATGCATAAAAGAGCCTGCTTGCAAGCTGGCAAAGCAGAGGAGTGTCAGGGAAGTAAAGGCTGCAGAAGGAGGAAATCTTGAATGTTGTACCTGGGAAGCCCAAGTAAATTGCTTTACAATGACCCCAGATTTGTTTGAACAGGATGTGTCCTTGTTGCAAGTATTGGCTTTATATTATGTATAACTGAATGAGCAATGTTGCTGTATAGTGACTAGGTGGTAGAGAGGGTAAGAGGCCCACTCAATAGGCGAATGACAGGAGTTCTTCTTGGACTCAAAGGAGTAAAGGCCTGGTTTTTGGGAGCTGAAGTTCAAGGGATTTTCTCCCAGTTATAAGGTTTATCTAGTATTATGTCTGTAATCTGCCGATGTAGATTCATTAGGGATTGGCACCTGACTGTTGGATTTAAGCTCCTGTCAAACTCAGAACCTTAGGGAAAGTTTTAGCTAAACCGAGAAGGCCCAAGTACATAAAGCACTGTCTTTATATATATATTACATTATATAATATAATCTGTGGAACACAAGGATGATATCACTCATTTACACACACACATATATATACATATACATATATAGTGTCAAATTAGGTATTTGCAAACAGTCAAATTCATTTTAAGCAGTACAGTTTTCACAATAGACACACACACACCTTTACAGGGCCCTAGGTTTTATTCATATATATATATATATGTCAATGAGTGATATCATCCTCTTGTGTCCCACAGAGCAGGATGAGAGGCTACTAATACTAATAGCTGTAGGTGTTCTCTTTTAACTCAGAAAGCAGAGGCCTATGTTTTGGGAAATGAAGGGTTCTGATTCTAGTCCTAGGTCTCAATGATTTATTTAGTGATTGTTCCTGAATGTTTTGTGTGCAGACATAAGGATGAATCTTGCAGCCCTTAAATAAGCAAATCTTCTATGGATGGTAATGGGAAGGTTGCCCACATGAAAACTGTAGATACTGACTCTTAACAAGTATGTTTTATTTCATTATACTGCACCAAAATGAAAAATGAAAATCAGTTATAAAATAATTCAGTCAGCCCATAACTTCTCTACACACAATCTTTTCCAAATAGGTATCTGAACTTGCTATCAAGTTATGTCTCTGAGGAGAATAAATTTCTCTTCCATTTTTCACAAGGATGCACCAAGTGACAATGATACACTTGGTTTCAATGCTACCAGTTTAACATAATGTACTTTCCTTTTAAAGTTCACACTGGCAACAAAATGGACGAAGTGTCGAACAGACTAGCATTTGAAAGGAAGAATGCAGAAGATCTTAAGAATATAAACAATATGATATTAAAACATCTAAACCAATCAGGAATTATGGAGAAGGAAGAAAATCTCTTCACAGGTCAAACACCATCATCAACTCCTTATCTTCGTAACTATTTATTTACCCGTTCAAAGCTGGAAGTGACAGCACAGTAGATCCTCTGTGCAATAAAAATCATTCTCTCAGTCTATTCATTTCCTTTCAACTGTACCCACATGTAACTAGGTGGGTTATTTAACTATTCAGATTTAGTAGGTGCCATAACAACACTTGAAAAGCAACCTGAAGAAAATGGAGTTATTAATACTGCACAGATTTACATCCACTATCATTTCTGTTTTGTTCTAGCTTGACTATATGGATGATACACATGTTTAGCCTTGGCATTTGACTCTGCGATGCTCCACTAAGGCCCTGATCGTGCAAAAAGCTTTATGTGAGCAAAGTATCTTGCAGGATTTGGGCCCAAATTTCTAATAGCTTCAAAATTTAAAATAGAAAATAGTACCTGATCCTGGTTTATGTGTGTAAAGTTTTGCAGGACTGAGGCATTAGGCTTGGCTCCTGGAATTTATAATGAATGGGGTGGACTGTCAATGGGGCCCCATGTGGCACAGGCTCAGAGCCCTAGGTTTTACTGCTCACAAAAGCAAATGGCTGTTTTTCTATAATGCAGTTTTCAATGTGAAGTGGTTCAACTCAGATCTTGTTCAGTGGGTCTTTTTACTGACTAGAAGAAGCAAGTTCTACATTTGCTTATATGTTATTTGTATTAAGAGGATGTCACAACTTCTAAATATACTTGATTTTGCCATGTGGCCTGATGTTTTATGACTACTTCACTACTTCCGGCTTAGTTTAATATAAGAAAACTTTATTTAAAAAAAAATAGATTCTGTAACATGACAAATCCAGGCCAGGTTGGTAATGACTTAACGTGGTTGTCAATTGTCAATGGTTTGTGGCTTCATATGTGAAATGAACTGGTGGGATTCAGTTTGGTTCCTAGAAGACTCATGTCCACCACACAAATAGCATTAACTGGCCATTCTTAGTGGTATTTGGTGTTACCAATTTCAGTAGAAAGACCAAGTACTAGCAACTGATCTTATGAGGTGATCCCAATAAGTGTTCAGCACTTCACAGGATGAGCCTAGAACCTAAAGTGCCCTCTTATCCCAAATGTGGTCTCTCCAGGTTCGGGTTGATGCCCATTGAAATGATAATGGTGGGAAAGAGAGGAGAAGAGAACTTGCATTCTTGCTACCTTTGCCATACCTGCTCTATGGATAGATAGTAGATTTCAATCTTCACAGTTTTCAATATGACACCTTTCACATACACTAAAGAGACTTTAACTTTTTTAAAAAGTTGCATAATATAGTTGAAGTGCAAAATAATAAAGCAAGAGAGTATGTTCTGTTTCAAACTTGCTATTGGATGGATCTGGTCAAAAAGCTGCTATTGCATCATGGAAAACTGAAGTATCTTAGACAGCTCTACTTCTATATAATCTCTGTGTGTACACGTAACAACCTTCACCTTGCGTCATAACAGGGGACCAAAGTCCATATCTTTAACACTAGAAACACAGGCATATACTACGAGAGCTACAGGAGTAATAACTTCTGCTATTAGTGGTAGCTGGCCCTTAGCAGCTATGTGTTCTGCCCTTAGACAGGGACATCATACACTATACCTATGTGTGGCATACACTTTTCTTTATTTCTCTGTTCAGGTTTTTTCTTTTCTTTGTTTATTACTATGGGGACATTCACATGAAAACAAGATTTTTTTATTTTTTTTTTTAGAGTTCATCAGCTTCTGCTGCTAATTCCTCGGCTGGAGACATAATTGTCTCTTTTGGGCATCACAGTTAGTTCCTGTGAAGATTTATAATGTCACTAGCAAAAAATTAGATCAGCAAGTGAGAAATAAACTGTGTGAGGAGATGAACTCTAGAAACAAAAATCTTATGTTTCTGTAAATGTCTTTAGTGATAAAGGATTTTGGAGAAACTTTCCCAGCACTCTGAAAATATAACATTCACAAAAAGTTGTTTCAAAATTCTTTTCTGAGCTGTTCGTTGCTTTTTAATGAAAGTATGAAATTCTCATGCAATCTTTCCCACTCATCGTCTAGTTACCATAACTGCTTTCCAGTTCTGTCTCATGTCGACACACAGACACACATCCATTCTTGTTGACCAATGGAAAAAACTGCTAGTATTTGGCATTCCCATATATGTGGATTTGTCAAATCCCTAGTCACAAGCACTGCTGTTATTAGGATAGTCTGTGGTTTCACGTGAAACTGACACTTCTAACCTATAGATTTTTCTGGCAAGAGAGAACATAAATCAAATCTGTTCTACCAACACCAGTCCCCAAGGAAATAAACAGTTCCTCGTCTCTGTGATCTAGGTCTCAGTTACTGCTCATCTGGTAACTAAATCACAAAATACAACCACTTACTACAGCCTTTCCGATGTAGATTAAGTATGTTGCTGTTTTCTAAGGGCTTTGTCTTGTAAAATGCTGCACACCCTCAACTTCCATTGACTTTAACAGTAGCTCATATGGTTCAGTCCCATGTAGGATTGAGCCCTAAATCTCTCCTCTCATAGAAATGTATGGCTGGAAGGGATCTTGAGAGGTCATCTGGTCCAGCCAGTGTTGAGGCAGCACCAAATGTACCTTGACCATCCCTGGTAGATGTTTGTCCAATCTGATCTTAAAAGCCTCCCAGGATGAGGATTCTACAACCTCCCTTGGAAGCCTATTCCTGTGCTTAACTATCCTTACGTTAGAACGTTTTCCCTAATATCTAACCTGAATCTCCTCTTCTGTATACTAAGACAGTTATTTTTTGTCTACCTAGAGTGGACATGCAGAACAATTTTGTGTTTTGCCATACAGGTGTCTGGGTAATTAAAGTCCTTCATTACTACTAGTGTTCTTGTGTTTTGGATATTCTGTTTTTTGTTCTAGAAATGCCTCCTCCTCCTCCTCCTGATTTGGTGGCCTTTCGTAGACCCCTACTGTGATGTCTCCCCATTTTTTCCCCTTTTATCTTCACCCAGAGACTTTCAGCCAATCTGCTTCTCACCTCCTTCTGGACATCAGCACAACTGTATATATTTTGATGTGTAATGCAAGACCCCTTTCCTTTTTTCCCTGTGTGTCCTTTCTGAACAAGCTATACACCTCTGTGCCAATATTCCAGTTGTGAGATTTATCCCACCAAGTCTCTTTGACGTCAATTATATCATAACACTGCTGGTGTACTAAGACTTTCAGTTCTTTCTGTTTATTTCCCATTGTCAGAAGTAAAGACTCACAGATAGCCTGTTTACCTGCTAGCTTAACCCACAGGCAGTCTTATCAGTGCAACTGGGCCCCAACTGAGCTGCTTCACAGGACTATTTAGCTGAGGGGATCAGCAAATTTCTTAAAACCAACAGTGGCAACAGGGGGCTGGCTGCTCAAAGCCTTCACCTGTGTCTGTGATAGCTCCTGCTTCTTCCTAGTCTTGCCTCCTGCCTTGTTCCAGCCCTGCTCCAGACTTATTCCACTCCAGGTAACCCAGCTCTGACCCTCGGCTCCAGTTCTTGACTGAGGTTTTGACTCTTGGCTCTAGCTTCTGACTCTGGGTTCCTATTCTTGGCTGCTGACTCCTGCACTATCCAGTAGGCCTGAGTCCTGCTCTCACCACTAGGCATGACTGCACTTGTCCCAGCACATGACAACCAGACTCCTTGCATTTGTGTACAGATATCTAAGATGTTGAGTAGACTCCTCCACTGTTTCCCCCCTTTATTGAGCCTATGACCCTATTTTAATTTCCCATTCCCTCCCTGTCCCCCAACCCTCTTTCAAGGTCACCTTTTTTATTCTTACTTTCTCATGATTAATTTCTGCCACTATGGGCATATTTGGATCAAATCAGTTCTTCATAAAGTACTTCATGTTGGAAAATTTGTGACACAGATCCATGCCCTTCCTGGCTGGGAAAAGCCAGTGAAGAACATGCTCACTACTAATACAAATAGTCAAGACCTTCTTCAGAGAAGCCCATCTATGAAATTGCTTGCAAAACGCAATAGTTCACCCAGTTCTCAAGAAGCCAGCACTTAGGGTGACCAGACGTCCCGATTTTATAGGGACAGTCCCAATATTTGGAGTTTGGCTTATATAGGTGCCTATTATACCCCACCCCCATCCTGATTTTTCACACTTGCTATCTGGTCACCCTACCAACACTCAGTCCTGAAGATCTCTCCAGCTACCTTCCAACCTCCAATTCCTGGACAACATAACTGAGAAAGTAGTAACCACCCAAGCTCCAACAACACGTGACCTCAGCCAACTTCCTAGATGTCTCACAGTCAAGGTGCAACTCAGGTATTAGCAAATGAGGTTGTGGGTGGCTACGCCTAGTGACTGGAGCCAGAGTCAGGCCTGGTGGTTGCACTCAGAGATCAGAAACTGGAGTCAAAGGCCAGAGCCTAGGATCAGAACTGAGTGACTTGGGTGTGGCAAGGCTGGGAACAAGCAGGCACAGAAGCTATTGCTTTTGAGCAGTTACTGAACTACTGCTGTTGCTAGGCTTAAGAGCCAGTCTGCTAACTCATCTAACCAATTAGGTGCAGTGAACCACCAGGCAATCTAGCTGCTGCAGCCCAGCTGTGCTCATTAAGTTGTCTGAGCAGGCACAGCTACGCCAGCTGACACCAGGACCCAGCACAGAGATGGCTTTAGAGACTCTAAAAATGGCCTCCTTGTAGTCATGGACAGAGGTAAGATCTCCTTGCTCATACTGCTGGACCTCTCTGGAGTCTTTGACACAGTGGGTTATAGGTACTACTAGTCCCACTACATGACACAGCAGAGTAGGTGGCCCAGCACTACAGTGGCTCCAGTTGCTCCTCTCCAGCAGAACTCAGAGTGGTGATGGGTCACCGCTCCTCCTCTCTGAAAGCCCTCACCGGCAGAGTCCCACAGGGTTCCATGCTATCTCCACTTCTCTTCAGTAGCTACATCAGACTACTGGAGGGGAGAGAGAGTGAAATGCCATGGGCTCAACTACCAATGACTATCAACTATAGATCTCCTCCACGGATGCAGCCACCACCCCTACTACAATGTGAGATTGTCTACAGGAAGCCAACTCTTGGATGAAGAGCAGCTGGCTTAAGCTGAGTCCAAGCAAGACTGAAGTGAGGCTGATTGGAAAGGGGGAAGCACTTCAAAGAGCCGGCCGAGACATTAAAGGCACTTATCCTCCCCATTCATCTCAGTGGTACAGAGCCTCAGGAACCCTGTTTGACTCCTCACTGAACTTGGATGACCAGGTACACCAGTTTCCAAAAATACTTTCTGGTCATCTCCAGCTTGCTAGGAACCTTTGTCACTTTGTCTCAGATAAGCACCTGGCAACACACTTTTTTCACGTCCAGCCTGGAGGTGATGTACTGTAACTCATTGTATCAGAAGCTGAATATGAAGATGATGTCCAGGCTCCAGCTGGTACAGTATGTGGATGCCTGTCCTTTCCATGGCTTAGGCTACCATGAGCACATCAGGCCTGTGCTCAAGTCTCTCCACTGCCTCCCCATCAGCTGCCAATGCCAGTTTAATCCTTGGTGCTAAATTTCAAAGCAGTGAATGGATCAAGCCCCGAGTACATCAAACACCAAATTGTGATCTATGAATTGTTCATTGTAACAGCTGCAATCCTATGAGACAATACAGATCTCAAAGCCCAGGATGGAGCATGTGAGAGCTGAGGACAAAGCATCCTCTATCATGGGGATCTGGGTGTGGAATGCTTTTCCAGAGGAGACCAGGTGAATCCAGTCTGACCATCTTTAGGAAATATTGCAAGGCCTTCCTCTTTGAGAAAGCCTTTCTACTATAAGTGATATTCACAATTCGAATACCTCTTATTCCTAAACCTTTCCATCTCACCCCCCCCGCCCCCCCAAAAAATACAAAAACAAAAAGTAACTGTCCAGAGAATGAAAACACTGTTTTATTGTAGCTACAATTTCTGAGGTTTTGAAATTTGCTTTTGTTCTATACTGCAATGAAAAACAAAACTTTTTCAAATGTTGTGAAATGGAATTGTCATGTCTGTTTTCGGTTAGAACATGTCAAGTTTTTTCTCTCTCTCTTCTCTTCCCACCGCCACCCCTTCCCCTCCCCCGCCCCCCCATCCTCCCACTGGGGAGAGCCTCCCCTAAATCTCAGAAACCTTCCCATCAAAAACTTCATTGGCATCGATACACAACTTTGAAATGTTTTCACTTTGACAAAACAATGTATTTTGACAAAAAAGTATAGTTGAAAGTATTCAGATCAGCAGTGTCTGGACAGAAATATCTGAAACAAGAAAACATACAACATCAACCAAAAATGGAATTTAAGTTATATTATTTTAGAATCACCTGGTGTTTAAATGACTCAAGAAAAAAAGCCTTTCACTTGCTACAGACTTTAACTACTAATGTACTTGATCCTGGAAGGTGCTTAACAACTACGGTTCTCACTGCAGTTCTTGAGAATTAGGAGAGCTCAGCACTCATTATGTTTATGTCCCTAGATGGCAACCCAGCTCTGCAGTGAACTGTTCTTGTCAAATGAACAATGCACTATTTACCCATTACATCCCACAGCCTTCATTTTTCTGATAGATTAACAGACCTATTCGGATTTAGAGTTAGGGACAGAGGGGCTGAATCTGCTGTCACTTATAGTGGTGTAAATCAGAAATAATAGCACGGAAGTCAATGGGATGACACTGGTTTGGTATCAGAATCAGTTCCAGAGTCCTGAATTTGGGGAAAGGGTTTTATAGACTCTGTTTATTTCCTATCTTTTCTCTGGTTTCTGCAACACATTTTAGCAGTTGAAATGCACTTCACGACTCACTGAGGAGCCAGCAAAAAACTCCGAATGGTAATGAGATCATTCTAGTAGCAGTACTCTCAGCACTGTGCTGCTGCTAATTGACAATTTTGAAACAAACAGTCATATGGATGTGCGGAAGGACCATTTAGAACCCTATTAATAATTATGGTTTTGCTTTTCAAATTCTATACTGCTCATTTCATCTGAATAACTTTTTCACTATTTAACTGACTTTGAAACATAATGCCTACCTGTAGGGTAACTTGACCTTTTAGTGGGCTTGAAGAAGTACTGAGAGAGAGCTCTTTGCTACTCAGCAAAAGTTTGTGGTTAATTTTTTTTATTGCCAAAAAACTAACTAAAGTATGAATCTGTTCTGAACAGTGTCTGTAAAAAGGTTATCTTCTTACCTGGAAGCTGTGTGTAGTCAAAGTTATATCTGCAGACATATATGACAAAAATAAGGGTTTCTTACTTATTACTTTTACAGACCTAAACTAGCAATGGGAAAGTCAGCTGCAGTCTGTTCCTTCATGTGCATCATTAACAGAATTGTTTACTAAATTCAACTCAGAAACCACTGGGGTTGAAGAGGTGTCATTGATGGTATTATTTAGCCTGTAGAACCTCCATTTCTGGTGTGTGAGAAGAAAAGAACCCAGCTTGACTCTCAGATCCCAAGCTGATCTTGCAGGATTGAAAATTAGAGAAAACATTTTCTACTTCTAAACACAGGTGATTGATATAGAACCTCACAATGTTGTTTTTATGGAGCTTTCAGTATAAGTGAAAGGATTAAAAAAGAATTCCAACCAGTTGGGAGGTGAGAGTGGAAGTAGAGATTACTTGAGAAGCGCTTATTATAAAATCACACATCTAGGGTTTTACTCTGCGTCGGTCACCTCAGTTGAAGCCCTGACTTTAGCCAGACTGCCTTGCATGTAATTTGATGATTTACATTGATTGGGATAAGTGAAGTGCCCCGAGGAAGCAATCTAAAGAGATCTGGTCCCGTTTCAGCTATATGAATGTGTATTCTGCCTGCTCACAGACTCGTCCCGTGCAGAGTAGATGGTGCACCTGAGCCAATGGGAGTAGGCAGATGATGCAGTAATTGAGTTGCTGCCTGCAAGTGAGTCAGTTTATAAAAAGGTTTGGAGAATGAATCAAGCCAGTGCAATGACTCCACAGAAGAAAACAATGTACTGTAACAGCCAGTTAGGTTTTGTCCTCAAGGGATAATGTTTATAACAAGAAATCAGAATAAACTGACAGGCAAAAAAGGAATCAGAAAGTCCTACAACCTAGGTTTCAAAGCACTCCTGCAACCCTCTGTGTGTCTCCCTATATTACCATTCTCTCTCCTCCCTCTTCCAAGCAGCCAATTTACAATGAATTTACTTTAAGCATCTCTGCAAAGAGAAGGGGAAACTCTCATTAGTTAATGGAGGATCAGGATCCCTTATGCTACCCTACCGGCTCAGCATATTTCCCCCTTGTGTTTATACATGCACAGTACAAGATCAGACCCTGAGAGTCCTGCGTATGTTTGTTATTAAGAAACACTTTTTTTTAAATCATTTTAGCAAAGTTTTGCAAATATTCTGTTGGCAGACAAGTTTTGTAGTCCTGGAAAGAGCTCAGACAAAAGGAAACTAGAATGTATATTTTATTATACCCTAGTAATGTTATGTACCAACATTGTTTGAGAGCCTTGTAGGAGTGTCTTTCACAGAGTGAAATTGACAACAGATTTCCTGTTGCTTTATAAGGGTTAATTCTACAAAGACAACATACATTCATAAGAGAATACAGGTGAGCTGTGACTGGAGGCAATCTCATGGTAGGGTGAGTCCCATAAAGGATAAGATACCAACAGTGAATGCAAGCGGTGATGTATAAGGAAAAGAAAAGGAGCAGTAGTATAATAACTGCAAAACTGCACTGAAGAGGTAGGCATCAGCCCATCTCCATGGGCGTGGGGCACCTGCTGCTTAAAAGGGAATGTAAAAAAGCATATACATGGGAAATAAGATAGCATATGGCTTCTTGTTCAGGAAGTCAAAGTGCATATCCTCACAAGGCTGACAGGAAAAGTGACAGGTCTGCTGCAGTATTTAAAGGAGTGACTCTATCATTTTATGGTGCTCTATTAGTCAAAACTTCTCCTTTCTTTCTCTTTTGAAAAGTGCCCCTTTGTGACGAAAACTGTCAACTGGCCACACCTTCCAGTCATTACTGTAAAAAGCTAGACTGCTCTTCACTGTTAAGGGAAGAGAGACATCTGCTGGTAGATTTGGTAATTTGTAATCAAGGAGCTATAGGCTCTGGTTCTTCTCCCACTGCTTCGGTGTAGCTACATGGACTTGCATAGAGTTACTCCTGACTTACACCGGTATAAGGGGAGAATCAGAACCACGCTTTATAAAAACTAACTGAGGGGAGGGAGAGAGCAGCTCTATGGAAAAAGAAAGGCAAGGAAGGATCAAGTGAAAAGAACTGGCTAGAGTTAGGAAGTGAAGGGCTGGGAAAGCAATGGAAATGATGAGATAGCAGTGAAAAAATGATGAAATACAATGGGTGGGAGTAAGAAAGGGGCAGCTGAAGCAATGTAAAGGGTGGAAAGAAAAGGAAGGAGATGAGGAAAAGTGTTTTATTTTAAATATATGAAAACTGCCAGCACTCTAATTCCTAACTATTGGAAATAGAGAAAGCTGGAAACCACCATAGAATGTATTGTAGAGCTCACACAAGGAACTATAAATTAGGGGAAAATGTAAAGGGCTAAAAGCACTGGAGGAGAGGAAAGCTGGCCTAGTGGTTAGGGTAGTGGTCTGGTGTGTGAGAGACCCAGCTTGAGTTCTCTGCTCACAGATTTTCTGTGTGTCCTTGGGCAAGTTGGCTTAGTCTCTGTGTACTGTTTCTAAAATAGATGCTGTTGTTTTCCTGCTTCACTGGGGGTCCTGAAGAGGAAAAAGGCCCTTCTAAGAGAAAAGCACTCCCCCTAGGAATGATGCCTCTGACCAAGTCAGTCACAGGATAAATAGAAAATGTATAGTCTCCACCCCAATCTAGAGTGGGTTATTATCCCCGCACAATGCCAAGTACTGGGAAGGAGCATATAAGTATGATCAATGGATACTGTAAAAAAAAAATTAGACTGTGCATGTAAATATCTCTGTGCTTATGAGTTTTGCATGGAAATAACATCTCTATTTAGAATCTGTAATTCTACCATTGAGATCAGGGTTTGATTTTAATTGTTTTCTTTCAAGTATGTTTTCCAGAGACAGTAATGAAGTGTCTTCATTTGGTTTTAGATGGTTTTTTGTATCTTTATGGCAGATCATCAATCTGTGTTTACATAGAACATATATACATAGAGAGATCGTTTGAAAAACATCATGAGAAATTATCATTATGAGAAATATTTATGATTTAAAAAATCAGTAAAAGTCAAGTCTTTTTAAAAAAATGTAAATGTCCTCTGTTCGTATCTTCAACCCAAACAATTCAGTGTTTGATATCATAGGCTCAAGAACCAGAAAGGGGGACTGTCTATACAGCAAGGAGCCCAGGTTCACAGCCAGTATCCATGCTGAATGAAGACTAACAAGGAATGAAACATAAATTATTTTTAAAAGTCCCTTAGATTTAAAGCATTTCATTTCAGTTTCACCCTTTGCACACTGGCTTATCCCAGGACGCTGCCACCTTTTGGGGCAGGGAAGGGAAAAGAGGTGGTGGGGATCTACTGCCACATAGATCCTGCAGTCCTTCCCCCTTTGTGGGCAATGAGTGGTGTGTAGGCTATATCATGGAGCCCTTCCTATGCTGGATTTTCCCTGAAGTGATGGTTAGCAAGTGTTGTTTCTAGCTTACCTTCCTTTCTTTCCAGATCTGAGATATAGAGACATTTTCCCAGTCACTAGAGCAGTTGCTCATGGTGATGGAAAGATGCCACCTGAAAACACTTCTCACCACTCTGCAGGGTTAGTGAAGATCAGTCCATTTTATTCAATAAACAGCCCTAAAGAAATATTATGTTTTCTAATCAACATTTCCAATTTACCAAGGCCCTTGGATCAGTATTACCTTAATGTAGTGTCTATGGTAACATCCCCAATACAGGGTTCCACCTGAAAGGTCTGTCATTCTAAAGATGTCCAAGGTAAGATGGCTTCTCTTGTCTCCTTGTCAATATCCCAATCACTCAGGATGGGTCTGGTCAGTTCTTCTCCCTCTAGGGAGATCCCAGTCTCCAGTCCATCCTCATGCCTGGGTTACTCTGGTCTGGTTCAATCCTCTCAAGATAACTGCAGTATGATTTGGCTTCTATGTCCTGGGTGAGTCTGACCTGTGACACCTCTAATCAATTTCTGGATTGTCTTCTTAAAGCTGCCCTTCTAGTATGCAAGGTAACAGATTCCAGCTCCTAACATATTTAGCTTTTCATCACAAGCAGCGTGTCAGGTTCCTAGTTATTTCTAAAGCACTTATCACTCCTATGGCAGAGTCCCACTAACTCGCTTCCATTTGAAGGAGTAAAAACAATGAGTGTTCTGTAGCACTTTAAAGACTAACAAATTTAATTTCAGCAGGCATAAGCTTTTGTGAGCTTCAGCTCACTTCCTCAGATGCAGTTGGTAGAAATGATACAGCAAAAATAGGTAACATATATAGGAGTCAACATATACATATCCAAAGGCATAGATAACGATGGGGTAGGTGGATAAAATGACAACCATTGAGTAGGAGGTGAGAATGGGTGATCAGAGCAAATTACTTCTTGTAATGAGAGAGCCATTCCAAATACCTGTTTAAACCCAGTTTGAATGTGTCAAGTTTGCAGATAATTTCTTAACTCAGAAGTTTCTCTTTGAAGTCTGTTTTTGAAGTTTTTTTGGAAAAGTACAGCAACTTTCAGGTCAGCGACAGAGTGCCCTGGGAGATTGAAGTGTTCTCTGATTGGTTTATGGATGTTGTTATTTTTTATGTCTGATTTGTGTCCATTTATCCTTTTGCGTAGTGATAGTCCAGTTTGGCCAATGTACATGGCAGAGGGGCATTGCTGGCACATGATGGCATATATAACATTTGTGGATGTGCAGGTGAATGAGCCCCTTATGGTGTGATTGATGTGGTTAGGACCAGTGATGCTGTCACTAGAGTCGATGTGTGGGCAGAGCTGGCAACGGGGTTTGTTGCAGGGATAGGTTCCTGTATTGGACTTTTTGTATGGTTGCTGGTGAGTATTTGCTTCAGGTTGGGAGGCTGTCTGTAAGCCAGGATGGGTCTGCCGCCCACTGCCTGAGCGAGAGATGGAGCATCTGCTAGGATAGGTTGTAGATCTTTAATGATGTGTTGGAGAGATTTTAGTTGGGGACTGTAGGTGATGACCAGTGGTGTTCTGTTGTTTACTTTGTTGGGTCTGTCCTGTAGTAGGTGACTTCTGGGTACCCATCTGGGTCTGTCAATTTGTTTCTTCACTTTTCCAGGTAGGTATTGTAGTTTTAAGAATGTTTCATAGAGATCCTGTAGGTGTTTGTCTCTGTCTGAGGGATCGGAGCAAATCCGGTTGTATCTTAAGGCTTGGCTGTAGACAATGGATCGTGTAATAATGTGTCCAGGGTGAAAGTTGGAGGCATGAAGTTATGTATTGCGGTCAGTTGGTTTTCGGTATAGGGTGTTTCTCATTGGACATGTCTTATCTGACTACGGTGCTGGAAAGAGAGCTTGAAGGCTGTTGGGATGGGAAAGTCTAAAGCAATCCCCAGTAAGGGTGAAATACTGCACAAAGATTTTTTAGTAGAAAATATAGAGCTTTTCCACTAGGTGGTGGAAATCTGCCATCAACCATAGCTTTTAAAAACCAGAAAAAATCACTTAATTATGAAGGGCAGGCTGAATTAAGATAGAAAATAGGTGTAATAACAGCTTACTATATATCGATTAAAATGAGTTCTCTGCCTGTAGAAGAGACAATCGTAGAAAATTATTCTTAATACTATCCCTGACACAGAGGCAAAAATGTCACTTAGGGAGATTTTCTGATGTTTTAGAAAAGGAAATGAAGGGATAATTTCATCTAAATGAATTCTCTCAGCCTCTACAGAGGGACTGTCATCTGTAATTTCAGACCATAGCAACTCAGGAAACAAATCTCTCATGCATTTATTTATCATCCACTGACAAACTATATATTTTAAATTGGTAGAGATTTTTAATTAACATGTTGTTTCATAGATCTCCCATAACCCAAGACCCACAGGGATGCAAGTGTTGCTTTTAGAGGCTTCCGGATGGTGGCAGCAAAACGATAAGTTATTTAACACCCCCAATAACACATTTAAATTACAGAGCTTTCTGGTGGCCACAGGTGCTAGGGGAACAGCACAAATAAATCACTTGCTAGGCCAGCAACATGAGAGAAGGAGAAGGAGCACAAAGTGCATTACCTGCCATCTGCTTATACAAGATGAGCAGTTAACCCATGATGCCCTCTCCCCAGTGCATAGCTTTCCTGTGGGTCATATGCTGTGACTTACGCTACATGATGAAAGTGACAATCATGTACAATAATGACCTTTCATAGGTGTTGAGAGCCCACAGGTCCCACTGAAATCAATTGGTGTTGTGTACATTCAACACCTCAGAAAATCAAGCCCTGCACAATTTGGGCAGTCTGACTGCACGACTGCTCAGCCTTTAACTCCCCCTGCACTATTAGCAGTTGAAGGTCATTCCATATCATAGAAAAGGTAATTTCCCCTAGAACTTCAATAAGGTATTGCACTTGGCTATACATTGGATGTCCTAATCTGTATACAGGCAGCCAAAGGCATGATTTTCTTTTTGGGGTGGGCAAAATTGCTAATATTTTAAAGATAATTCATAAAAATAAAGAATTAGTAGAGCTCTGTTCATTTATAAAATGTAACTTGTATTCCCTGAATATACATGATCCTTCTTCCTGAATCATGTAAAAGGAAACAGTGCTATCTGTGTTATCATTCTCTTCGATAGCTGCCTGCACATGGGATTGTGTCTTTTTCCTCAATCTCAGTTCCTCTGAGTCGTCTACAGGGACATCACGTTTGTTTTAAACTTACTTTCAATGTTGCTATTGACAATATGTATAGCAATTTAGAATATTATAATGAGCAAGCTACTCTGTGTACCTCGCCCTCTGTAAGATAGAATCAGAACTACTCAACTGTGTGTCATAGGGCCCACACTGCTAATGGCTAATATTGATTTGCCTTAGCACTAGTGGTACTTTGGGAACAGGAGGATCTGAATTCTATCCCCACTGTGATCAGGAAATGCCAAGTGGCCTTGTTGCACAGCACACTGACAGTTGGGAAGTTTCAAATTGGCCACAGATTTTTTAAAATATTTAACAAATGCTTATAATAATGAAGTTCCTTTAAAACTTATTTTCTAGATAATCCTCCTTTGTTGCCTTGGTGCAGCTCAGTGGGTGGAGAGACAACTGCACTCAGTGGTTAATATGGTTTGCGACCTCAATGGAATTGTTTAAAGCTGAGTTACAGCTGGGTTACAAAAACACATTTAGAGCCCTGCTAGGGAGTGGTCTTGAACTCAGTTCCATTGAACATGATTAGCTTAAACCCCAGAAGCTGACGACTGAAGAGGGCTTGTTAAGCCCTTTCTAACTTATGAATACAGTTAGATCAAGGCATCTGGTTAGAACTCAGTTGTCCCCTGACTAGGGTGACCAGATGTCCCGATTTTATAGAGACAGTCCTGATATTCAGGTCTTTTTCTTATATAGGCACTCAATTACCTCCCACCCCCTGTTCCAATTTTTCACACTTGCTAGCTGGTCACCCTACTCCTGCTGGTTGCCAGAATGATAATTAATATCTGTATTGTGTTTATTCTGAAACTAGTATGAAATTCCTCCTGCAAGATATTTCCAGAGGTATGTATATTTGGATAATCACAGATTTAGTTATACTGTACATATTTTGTACAGATTTAAGTATACTTTACATATTTTGTGGCTACTTGAACTGAATAGGTGATCATTGTTCAATTAATATATAATCAAGTATGTACTATTAGCTGATCACAAATTCAGATATATATATTATAATAACTAGTTCTGATCAGACTTTAGATACTCTGGTGGCAGGTGCTATAGAAAACCCTGAGCTAACTAATTTGCAACACACAGAGACAGACAGATAAATAGATAATGAGTTCATTTTTTCTTCTATTAATTAACAGCTTTATATTCACTTTAACCTTGTCTATTCTTTCCCTTGGCTGTTGCTGAGTTTTAAACTACAGCAAACAACACTGCACTACAAATGCTAATAAGGAAGATAATTTTCCCATTTCTTTTTGATTTTTAAAGTGTCATTCAAAACTTTAAGGTTGTTTGAAGAACTAAAAACAGCTTCTTTTTTGTTCTGGCTGTGATGCTGGCTGGATTAAAGGGACCATTTATTATATTATTTAACATCAATATGTCAAAATCATAATAATTCATATGAAATATGCCGTGTCAGGTACTGTTAGAAAGGCTATAATTTGCTAAGTATGATGACATTGTTTATGTTCATGTGTTATATTTGTACTGGAAGTTATGGATATGTTTGCTACATCTGTATTTCAACTTGTGCTGTTTCTGGGCAACACCCAGACAGGATGACTGCAGCACTAGCCTGCTGAATGGCCCATTAAAGAAACTCACAGAAACGATGGGCCTGGGAGAGAAGCTGGGGCTACACCTGATGAGTCACCAAGACTTACTCATGTGACCATGGACTCCATCTTATTTGTGGAAATTTCCACAAGCAGCATGGCAAAAGACAAAGGACATAAAAGGCAGCTGCACAGCACCACATCCATTTTTTCTTCAGTCATCATCAGTTGTCAGTCTTCACCCTTTGCCTACCTCTGGATCAACTCAGCTATAACTGCAGCTGTGAAACAAAGGACTGAGACCCATCCAGGTACTGGATGTATACCAGAGCGACTATACAAGCCTGCAATCTCCACAATTCTACTAGAAACCTGATAAATATGGACTTTCAAATCAATTGTATGTGTCTGATTGCTTTAATCATTTAACATTTCTCTTATAGTTTGTTTCTTTCCTTTTATAATAAATCTTTAGTTTTAGTTACTGAAGGATTGGCTGGCAACGTGGTATTTTCTGTAAGATCCTGAAAATCTTGATCTTGATCTGACCCTTTGGGGTCAGGAAAACCTTTTTGGTAAAGAGCATAGAGTTTGAAATAACTGGTCTCTTTACTGGACCTAGTGGCTGATTGGGAGCCAAAGACTGAAATGCAGTAAAGGGAATGTGTATATTTTTATTTTAGCTTCTTGATAACCAGTGTGGGGAATCAGAAGCATTGTTTGTGGCAGGTTGGGAAGTCTGACTTCAGTGTCACTCACCAGTGCTTCTGTCACCCACCAGTGCTGAGAGAATCTGCTCTCCTTTTGCAATCTGCCCTGACCTTGGCATTTTCAGGTGGCTACCCTAGGCATGGACGGGTCACACGGGCTACATAGAACAAGCAGCAACTCTATATTCCACAGACACTCTCCAAAACCTTCTAGCTATCCGTTATTCATTAAGCATTACACCTAATGTTAAGTCTCTCATTTTACAATGCTATACTTCATCATCAGAAACTCAGTATCACTCACACAAAGGTTACTTTGGCTCCTAATTACACACAATTGTATTCACAATCCAGACCATTTCTTCTCTGCACACAGAGTTCCATCCAATACAATGTTGTTAAAATTCAGAAGTTACTGTATTTTCTTTCAACTATTTTATCCAGGATTACTCCTGGTGAGATGATATCTTCTTTCCAAATGCTTCTTGACAATAGAGTATAACAACACTAAAACATCCCTTTTATTTTTTTTTTGTTGAACTTTAATTAGTTGGTTTACACTGCCTCTTCACTCTATGATCTTGTCAGGTCTCACACACGAAGGAGGCTTGGGTTTGGTCAGTCCTTGGAGGACAGATTTCCAAGGAAAACCCCAGGCATTGCAGAAAATGGTATTGGTGTTACAAAGGTGGAATCCTTCCCTCTGAGGACTTGTCTACATGGGCATATCTACAAGGGCTTGTCTTCCCGCTGAAGGCTTGTCTATTATTCCAGAATGGCTATAGCTAACTCCCTGTGTGGACATTCTTATTTGAGAACCAGATTCTGAATTAGTGTCATCCATTTCCAAAATGGATTAAACGAATTTGGAATAAGAGAGGCAAGGTAGGTGAGATTATATCTTTTATTGGACCAACTTCAGTTGCTGTGAGAGATAAGTTCGAAAGCTTATCTTCTATGTCAACAAAAGTTGGTCCAATAAAAGATATGACATCGTCCACCTAGTCTTTCTAATATCCTGGGACCAACCTGGCTACAACATTGCATACAATAATTTGCAATAAGGCGCTCTTATTCCAGAAAAATAATGTCCACAAAGAGAGCTAATCAGGTTTTAAATTCTGCTCTAAATGCATTTCCTACCTTAATCCGAATTAAATTATCAGTATAGACAAGCCCTAAGAGTTCCTTATTCTGAATTATCTTAATCCACTCTGGAAGTGGATTAACATAAAAACATTAGAATGGCCATGCTAGATCAGACCAATGGGCTATTTAGCCCAGTAGCCTATCTTCTGACAGTGGCTGGTGCCAGATGCTTCAGAGGGGAATTAACAGAATAGGGCATTATCGAGTGATCCATCCCCTGTCATCCCATCCCAGCTTCTGACAGTCAGAGGTTTAGGGCTACTCAGAGCATGGGGTTGGATCCCTGTCCTTTTTGGCTAATAGCCACCGATGGACCTATCCTCCAGGAACTTATCTAATTCTTTTTAGAACCCAGTTATAATTTTAGCCTTCATAACATTACCTGGCAACAAATTTCACAGGCTGCCTGTGTGTGATGTGAATACTTACATTTGTTTTAAACCTTCTGCTATTAATTTCATTGGATGACCCCTTGTTCTTGTGTTGTGTGAAGGGATAAATAACACTTCCCTATTCTCTTTCTCTATACCATTCATGATTTTATAGATGTTTATCATATCTTCCCTTAGTCTTTTCTTTTCTAAACTGAACTGTCCCAGTCTTTTTAATCTCTCCTCAAATGGAAACTATTCCATACCCCTAATCACTTTTAATGCCCTTCTCTATATCTTTTTTGAGATGGAGTAACCAGAAATACACAACATATTCAAGGTGTGGGCATACCATGGATTTATATAGTGGTGTTATGATATTTTCTGTTTTATTATCTATCCCTTTCCTAATGGTTCCTAACATTTTGTTAGCTTTTTTTACTGCCACTGAACACTGAGCAGATGTTTTCAGAGAATTATCTATGATGACTCCAAGATCTCCTTATTCAGAGGTAAAAGCTAATTTAGAACCCATCATGTTGTGTGTGTATATAGTTGAATTGGTTTTTTTTAGTTGAGTTTTTGTGTGTGTGCGTGCATTACTTTGCACTCATCAACACTGAATTTCATCTCCCATTTTGTTGCATAGTCACCCAGTTTTGTATGATCCTGTTGTAATTCTTCTCAGTCAGCTTTGGACTTAACTATCTTGAGTAATTTAGTATCGTCCACAAACTTTGCATTCTCGCTGTTTACCCTTTTTTCCAGATCATTTGTGAATATATTGAACTTCACGATCCTTGGGGATTCCCTTCCATTTACCTCTTTCCATTGTGATTTACCTCCTTCCATTGTGACAACTGACCATGCATTCCTACCCTTTGTTTTCTATCTTGTTTCTATGCGGGTATCAGTGTACCGGTATCATCTTTAGGTGCTATCAATCCAACAAACTGGGGGGACTTGGCGCAGAACAGAACACAGTGGCACCATACCACATTCCGAGCTACAGCCCATTTTGAGGTGAACAGACGTGCTCATGGGACAGAGACATGACAAAGAAGGAAAGAAAGGACATGACACTCTAGCCAACAACGATGTCTCCTCCAATATTAAACTTGTCACCTCTGTGGGAAAATCTGCAGGGCACAAATTGGGCTCTTTAGCCATCTAAAAATCCACCAATGAACCTTTTGTACAGACATCATCTTCATATCGAGAAGAAGAATCACCTTTAGAGATGAATGCCAGGTCAGGGAAGTATCCTCTGTTTCATCTTGCAGATAGGAAAGTGATACGCTGTCTTGTATCAAAAAGGAGGAGCATATCATTTGCTGATGTCCACTGTGTCAGTTCTTCACCTGCAATGTTGAATGCTGCCTAGTCCCATTGCGTGTGATGACCATTAAAATCGCCCACAAATACAGCAGGGTCCTGTGCATTCTCCAGAGCTGGCTGAGGCCACCGTGAACCAGGTAGTTTATATACGTTAATGATGGTTAGCTTGCTGATGCACATAGAGATTGTAGTTGTTTCTTTGTGCACTGTAGGAGGTAGAACCACATTTTTGTTCATCTGCTGCTTTATGTAAATTGTCAGCACATATTTTGGGTGGTAATTGCTGGTAAATGAGTTTATAGCCATTGATTTTGTAGCCATGGGCTTTTTTTCATTTGCCACACGAATCTCCTAGAGGGAGAGGACATTGATGTTGGTCATATTCAGCATTTTCTCCAAGCAGTCGCACGTGGACCGTGAGAGTTCTCTTTTTTATGCACAGACTCAGTGCTTGTGAGTGGGGAAGTATTGTCTCTTCAAGGCACCCTGGGGTGGTGTTAAGTTTCCCAGAATACTGGGTGGGAGCTTGAGCCAGTTCTGTTTTGTATTGTTAAGAGGAACTATGACAGGGTGCTAGGCAAAGGAAAGCTGAGCCAGCCCTCTGTCACGTGAACCCCAATTAAGGAAAGAGAATTGGAGCTGGCTGAGTAAGCCTGCACTTAGTGGGCCAATAGGGAGCAGCTGCTGGCCTCGTTAGCCAGGAGCTAACACAGGAAGGAAGTGCAGGGGGGAAGAAAGAAAGGGAGAAGCCACAGAGTCAGGGGGAGGCCCTGCTCCTCTCTGTTGGTGGCTGAGACTGCAAGAACCCTGAGGCTGTTAAGCTGAACTGTGTAAATAGAAGGTGGTGGGCAAGCAATTGTAAAGCTCTGGTGAGAACACAAAGCTGAGGTCTCTGACTGGTTTGTGGGCACAGAGGAACCAAGAAACAGGAAGACCCTGCACGAACCCACTACAGGAACACCTAGATATTGAACTTTGCCCTTGTTGCTACTGATTCCACCTGGCAAAAGAGTTAGTTATATTAGCAACCACAGAAGTATTAAAAGCCAGAGTACTTTCTCATAGACGTAATATTTAATCCAACAGTGTGTTTTTAGCAGAAATTACCACATTTTATTTTGATTAAAAATACAGCTTTTATCCAGTAGTGGTAATTTTTCATTAGTCTGAGAGATGGCTTGGTAAGCATGAAGCAGATTCAAAGTGATAACTATAATGTCTAACATTTAATATACCACGAGAAACTGCAGATTGCACATGTTATCTGAGCAGTTTTCTTCCTGATATCTATATTTCAAGGTTCAAAATCCTATAAATCTCTTCCCCTGCCTCCTAAATGAATGATTATAAGAAACAGATTCACCTACTCTTGTAGTGTAATAGCTGCCACACTCTTCCAATTTCTATCTATTAGTTTTCTTGCTACTGTGATGCCAACATTAATAATCCATTTTTTGCAATTTAATAGCCCTCCCGGTTTTAATCCCACCATGCAAGTGAAGGATGAAAAACACCCATATACTCAGGGCCTAAAGTCATCCCTGCTATATCTCAATTTAAGTCAACAGATTTGCACCAAAGACAGATTTGCTCCCTTAATTCTGAAATAATACCTGTGATAATCTGCTGTTTTAAACTTTGTGTGCAAGCTCCAATTACCTGTAAGATGGTGACAACCATCCTCATGTAAAGTCAGAATCAGGATTCTTATTAATAATGCCAACTGCCAGATTGTATCCATTCCTGTGTGGGTCCACAAGATGGTGGAGCCTTCCCCTCCTTACATTCCCGCAGAGGAAGTTGATTAAAACTGCAGTCCTATACTCACCTGAGTACTATGGGTGAAATCCTGGACCCACTGAAGTCAATGAATCTCTGCCACTGACTTCAATAGGACCAGGTTTTCACTCAGTAAGTTGAGTACCAGCAGCACAAATCTACCTGAGGAGGAGCTTGCACTGTGCATGAGAAAATGCAAGCTGCTGCACCCTCTGAAAGAGACTGGTAGGAAGTGGCCTCCCTCTGTATTCCAGGAGGGATTGTGCCTGGCTGGAGTGATGCACCCCTTAGCTGGTGAGCATTGCACATGAATGCATGGGGAAGTGTTTGCTGATGGCATTTACATTAAAACAATGCCTCAGTGTCTTGATTTATAGTGATTTTTAAATTAATCTTTTGCTGCAGCTTAAAGCCCTTGTAACTTTTCTCGAAAGCATTGTAATTATAAGATGGACAGGAACACTATTTCCTGACAGCCCAACCTTCCAGTCTGTGTGTGACATCCCTGGGGTACCATCTGGACTGTGTAATCACTGTGACCCCTTTAACTCTCCTGCCCAGGCTGTCTCCTACACAGCTAGGCTAGTGAAATGCAAACCCCTGCAGGCTCTGTTAACTCAGCCATCAGCTTGTAGAGGCACACCCAGCAAAGTACATGAAGGCTCTCACAGCTGCTCATGAACTGTATATAGGGACACACCCACAAATTCCCCCAGTCCCAGCCTTACACCCCAGGAATGTGCATCTGACACTGCTTAAGACCTTCTTGATCAATGCAAGCTCATTAATTAGTTCGCCATTCCTTCAAAGGGAAATAGATATGCACCAGCCCTTGTTAACCAGAGTAAGTTCCCCAAGCATGTCAGCCCAAAACACACTAGTTTAGATTAAACATAAAACAGATTTATTAGCTATAGATAGATTTTAAGAGATTAAATGGTATTGGCATAGATGATCAGAATTGGTCACAAAAAAGAAATTAAAGATAAAAATCTCAGTCTAATTCCTCAACTTTATCAGGCTAAGCCAAAACTGAAGAAGGTTACTCTTACCCCAAAACCTACAGCAGTCTGCTAACTCAGAAGCTTTCCCATTTAGGACCACTTCCCCCCAGATCAAATGTTTCTTTGTCTTCTAAATGTTCTTGTTTTCTTCAATGTAGGTTGGGAAAGAGAGGTGAATGGGTGATGTCACTGTCCCTTATTTTATACTCTCCTCCAGCTGCTGGAAAGATCCTTGCTGTGTCATGGGGTTTAGGAAGCCCCATAGTGTATGTGCTTGAGCAACTGTCTTGCATGTGAATTGTAAATTTCTTGTTTACAACTCCCCTGCTGGTGACTGGCCAGTGATGGTTGCTTAGCACCTGGCTGGTTATCGGTCACCTCTATGATGCCACTGAAGAGCTAGTCTGTGAGTGTTTCCTAGACTTTCAACATGTTTCAGTAACAAACATGTAGCAAACGCTCATAACTTCATGTACAATGATGATACATACATTTCAACAGGATAATGAGGTTCATCAAATCAAGCCTTTTCAAATGATACCTCACAAGGCATACTCTGTATAAAACATATCATAATCATATAATGGTGGTGAATTTGTGGGTACGGGGGTCCATGCACAGTGGGCACCATTTGAAAGAAGCCAAACATACTGTTCTTTAGCACTGACGTCACCATGGTGTCTCTTGTATTTACAGCATGAGGGGAGCATGTTAAAGCAAGAGCAACTATACAGGTTGGAAGCAGGGCCGTATTCTCCATTAGGCACAATAGGCACAGTGTCTAGGGCCTATGAAACTTTCAAGGCCTACGGAAAAAAATGTATATATAATTTTTAATTTTTATTTTAAAAACTATTTATTAATAGCTTAAAATCAAATTAGTTATTTCGGTCGGGGGGCCTACGAAGGCAAGTGTGCCTATGGCCTACAAAGGTCTTAAAATGGCCCTGATTGGAAGGTGAGAGGGAGAGCAAAAAAGAGAGGGAGACATATGGGTTGCAGAGCAAAGTGAAAATAGCATGCTCTGTATGATTTTGGTCAGGCTGGAGATTGGATAGGAACAACCTAGCCCAGCTAGCATTACATATGTAATTAGAGAAGCAAGCCTAAGAGGGCATGGATAAGGGTTATGATAGTACCAGGAGAAAAAAACACAAAGATGTGTGCAATCTTCAAAAGCTGATGTCTCCATATTTGAGAGATTGGGGCTGGAAAAAAAAAATCACTGGTCAAAAATGGGACCCGGGGGTTAGATTTTTAAAGGTATTTAGGTGCCTAAAGATGCAGGCAGGTGCCTAAAAGCATTTAGGTGCCTAAAGATGCAGGCAGGGGCCTAAAAGCATTTAGGTGCCTAGGCTAGCTCCCTACAATGAATGTTAAGTGTCTAGGTGCATTTGAAAATCCCACTAGGTGCCAGTCTGCACCTTTAGGCACCTGTATACCTTTAAAAATCTGGACTTAGGTGCCTAGTAGTAGCAAATGGTTTTATATTGGTGCCCATCACTATAGTTTCTGGATGTAATATTGATGGGAGCATCAGCGATGGAAAGCAAGGGGCAAAGAGAGAGAAGAAGAAAGAGAATCAGGAGAAGAAAGGGTTACTCTCTTAGTTTTATTCAGTTGAAGGGAGTTGGCTAGATGGTAGAATGAGATGGAGGGTAACATTTTCAAAAGCTCCTAAGTGATTTAGAAGCCTAAAGTCTCATTTTTCAAAAGCATCAAAGCCATTTACGAGCCTAAATCCAACTGAAAATCAATGAATCTTAGACACTGAAGTGGCTTAAGCACTTCTGAAAAAGCAGTTTAGGCTCCTAAGTAAATTAGGCATTTAGGCTTCTAAACATCGGTACCTAGTGGGATTTTCCAAAGAGCCTATGCAAATTAGGGAGAAAGGGATTAGCTAGATTAGTTAGGGTGGGAATGAGGCATGTAACTTGTTTAGGCTTTTTTGAAGATCTCATGAGGTGCCTATCTGCATCTTTAGATGCTTAAATATCTTTGAAAATATGGTGGCTTTGATGATTTTGAAAATGGAGACTTAAGCTCCTAAGTCACTTAAGCGCTTTTGAAAATGTTACCTGGAAAGAAGTTGGGAAAGAAAAAAAACGACAGAGGGGAATGTGTGACACAGAGACCCTTTGGCAAAGGGTTCTCCTGTTCTTTGCAAACAACCCTCACCTCAGACCTGACAAACCCACTATACTAATCACATGTCTTGCAGGGTATTTATGCATAAGGGGTAGCAATAGTCATAAGTGGATCATATGTCACAGTGATGGCCCATTCAAGCACGAGGGAGTTGTCTACCCTAACCTGGTTAGCTGGTGGTGTAATGCCAGGCTCAGTTGTCTAGCTTTGATCCATCCCAAGACTATCAATGGAAAATCATCAAAGGCAAGTGAAAACAATCAAAACTATGAGGAGGTTAAAAAAAGAAACAGACGGAGGTTTGCCCCATCTATGCGCAGAGACAAAAGACTGTTTCAGTGAGGAAAGGCGCTCTGTATCCATTCACTGAGGAAATATCTTATAGCGCAAGTGTGTTTCATGAAAAATAAGATCCTGGTTCCTGTGAAGCCAGTCAGCTCTGCAACAGACTGCACTTTGGGAGGAAAATCTACTTTATTATATAAGTGTAGGCCCTAGTTCGCTTGTTATGATTTTGTTTTGTATTGTAACCATTTGCTTTCATCAGGCTCTCGTTTCTAGTGGAACCTTTATTGTCTCTTAAATAAACCTTTTATTTTATTATCAATGCTCACAAGTGCTGTGTATTATACAGGAGCAGTGATTTAAGATAAAATTAGTACACTGGGGTACACTGCTCCTTTGGGGGCAGAGGATCTGGGATTTTTGTGAATAGCCAATGTCAGGGGCTGGATATCACAGGGAATGCTTCCAAGGTACTCGGGGACTGGGATGCATACACTTATTGTTAGCCTGTAAAGCAAAAAAGGGCTAATATAGCCCATAAGAGAGTGCTTGAGTGGCTAACAGACTGGTGGTCTTAGGGAGATAATGCCCAACCACCATGAGCAAGGCTACCTCTTGCTATAGGCAAACGGTAACAAGGTGACTCCGAGTCCTGGGTACCCAGAAGACTAAGACAGTATGTTAGAGAAGATTAAATCAAGAATACAACTATATTTGTGGGGTGGCATTAGTAGTGGTGGGGAGGGGGAAAAGAGACAGAAGTAATTAAATTAAAGGCAGAATAGTTGTATGCTTTGTTAGGTTTATGTCAGACCTTAATTTGTGATATGATCACCCTTCACTCTTCAGAAAAGTATCAAGTGAAAATGAAAAGTTTTACCATGGAAAATGACAGTTGAATATACTTTATAAAATGTTTTCAGAGGGTCCAATTAATTTAAAATAAACATTTTTGCAAAGGCTTGAAGTGCTGGAAGAACTACAAGTTACTTTGACAGTGATTTTTTTAAAGTTTTAATAATTACAAAAATGTTTTGATTGTATAAATAACATCTTCCTTCAGCTCTTAAAATCTGAACCTTTGGCCTTTTTTCTTCTGTTTTGAAATCCAGACACTGTTAACATCTTTTTAACGTGTTCAGTTCTGTGAAGAATATTTTAGCATCTGTGATGGAGTACACAGGCTTGGCACCTTAGAACTACTATGGGTGATGTCAGTCAGAACATGGTGGGGGGTGTCTCCCCATTGGGCACCCCCTCACCAGGGCAACCACCTCCTGGGTCCAACTTTGGAGCGTTCAGCACCCTGTTCCACCCTGAGTTCCCTGCAGTGGGACACCTGGGAAAGCCTTACATACCCCCAAAAGGGACCATGCACCTCACCTGGCAGTCAGAAGTGATTCTCAGGAGCTTGGAAATCAGAAGGGTTTATTATTCTTCAGGAACACAGCGTAGAAAAGACCTTGTTAGTACAGGAATCAAGAAGTTACAGCAAAGACCATCTTAGGGAGTTCCAGAGCTGCCATTCCTGGGCTCTTCTCCCTGGGATACCCCATTGGGGACTGACCCCTTCCAGCCACACAACATCAGACATACCTCTCCCGGCCCCCACCCTTGATTTTGTCCTTTTTCCACCCGCCAAGGAGGTCAACTTATCACTCCCCCTCTCTCCAACTCCTCCCGCTGGCCCATTGCAGGGGATGGGCTCCGGCCACTGTCTGTGCACAGACAGCTAGAGTCAGCCATAGCTGCCCTCTAGGGTTCACTACAAAGATCACACACCCTTAACCCAGCACCTAAACACTTGAATAATTCATAGACAAAACTGAGGCTCAAACAGTATTCATTAAGAACATTCCCACTTTGTCACATCATCTTAATGTCCCATTTGGGACTGTAGTTTCAAGCTTTTATTTTATTGATATTTTGTCACATATTATGTCATAAAGGTTTCTAAAAAGTTGGGAAAATCCAACCATATATAAGAATGTTAATGTGATGAATATTAAAAATATTTGAAATGATGTGAAATATATTTACTCAAACCTAAATAAATGTTAATGCAGTTTGAGGTTGTATATACTTTTTTTTTAAATTACCACTTTATATGATAAAATTTCTATCCAAATATGGATTATAGTATGTACAAATGATAAACGATACTTATATTACAATTTGACATTGATCAGTTAGCCATAGTATGCAAACTGTTGCAAAAGAGAGAAAATGAATGCATTAAAAAGAGTTTTGATATACACTATTGCTTAATATTATTTTTCCATCCATGCCTGTTTATGTAAAAATGACCAAGAAGTTCATCCACTGATAAGTATAGGAAAACCTTTGAAATTTAAAAAGCTAACAAAAATATAGCTGATTCAGTTGCTATGATATTTGCATTATTTATCCAGACCATAAATTTCTAACTTGACATTTTGCAAGGTCTGCAAGTGCCATTCATCCCCAGGAACAATATGAATTTTGAATGTCCCAATGAATCTCAGGCTTGATATGTTTTTAGGCTCAAATGGTAAAACCTAATAGAAATCTACAACTGTACAACTTTTCTTTTATATTCATTTTAAAGAAAAGCTGTTCCTTTCCATAGAAGCCATTGTCTTTCTGAATTCTCTGACTTCAGTGGCAACAATGTGGTGAGTGTCCTTGACTAAAATTAACTCTCCCCCAACCAGTGTCATACAATGTAATTGGTGCACAGCCCTCCTGTAGTGAAGTCTGTTAAACAATTAAGAATTCTTCAGGAAGAAAGCTGTTATATACATGGAGACCATGGGCCGTACTCATTGGTATGTTCTGGCAGCTTTGTGCCACCATCCGGTTAAGCTGGGCTTATGCTGCATTGTGTTGTCAGAGTGGCACAAAGCAACTGGAGCATTCTGGTGAATCTGATCCTCTATAAAATAATGGGCCTTATTCACAACGGCATTACTCTGGTGTAACTCCCATTGAAATGGGCTGAAATCAATGGCGTTCCCCTTGCATAAAATGTGAGTAAAACAGATGTGAAGCAAGGCTTATGTTTTGAAAAAAGTACGTCTGGTGCCTACAAAAGACACTTAACCAGCAATTCTGGAGAGAGAAGTCCTCCTATTGGGGCAACAAAATAGTTAATTTCTAATGCACTTTCAGCCTCCAGTTCCAGGGTGCCAAATATAGTGTTAGTGACTGTGGACATTTGTTCTCCAAGACATGCATTGAGACCACCAATTTGTTTCATATATGTCATTAAACCACATTTAGATGGTAACAAAAATGCAATCATTACAGATTAGTCCTGGATTTGAGCAGGGAATCTAGAGACAAAAGATTTCAGAACCTGTTAGTATGCCATGCAGTTCTCCAGCTGTTTTTAATTTTAAAAATTTTCAGAAGGCTTAATTAGGATCCTTGAGTGTGAAGAATTCAACTCACACATGAAGGGCCAGATTTGCATATTGTGCAAAGTACGAAGTTGGTGCAAATTGTTGCCCTTTTGATTTAGTAGCATTTTA
Source organism: Emydura macquarii macquarii (assembly GCF_026122565.2). Classification (NCBI taxonomy): domain Eukaryota; kingdom Metazoa; phylum Chordata; order Testudines; family Chelidae; genus Emydura; species Emydura macquarii. The sequence goes on from NW_027132773.1 coordinate 16,728,629, forward strand.
TCTCCACTTTGCATTTACACAAGGTGCAAGTCAATGGAAAATCGGGTGCACATTTTGGCAAGTTCTATGATGTGTGTTTGTGTAAGGACGGTAAGGACACTGAGGTAAGGAGAAGAGGAAGAATTAAACTAAGGGAAAATTTCAACATCTTTATATCATTAAAAATATATTATGTTGATTTTTTTATGGTCCAATCTTGAAGTATTCAGGAAAAACTCCCAAAAAAATCATAGAATCATAGAATATTAGAGTTGGAAGGGACCTCAGGAGGTCATCTAGTCCAACCCCCTGATCAAAGCAGGACTAACCTCAACTATATCATCACAACCAGGGCTTTGTCAAGCCTCAGCTTAAAAACCTCTAAGGATGGAGATTCCAACACCTCCCTAGGTAACCCATTCCAGTGCTTCACCACCCTCCTACTGAAAAACTTTTTCCTAATGTCCAACCTAGACCTCCCGCCCTGCAACTTGAGACCGTTGCTCCTTGTTCTGTCATCTGCCACCACCGAGAACTGCCTAGCCCCATCCTCCCTGGAACCCCCTTTCAGGTAGTTAAAGGCCGCTATCAAATCCCCCTCACTCTTCTCTTTTACAGACTAAACAAGCCCAGTTCCCTCAGCCTCTCCTCATAAGTCCTGTGCTCCAGCCCCTAATCATTTTGGTTGCCCTCCGCTGCACTCTCTCTAACTTGTCCACATCCTTTTTGTAGTGGGGGGCCCAAAACTAGACACAATATTCTAAATGCGGCCTCACCAATGCCGAATAGAGGGGAATAATCACTTCCCGTGACCTGCTGGCAATGCCCCTCCTAATGCAGCCCAATATGCCATTAGCCTTCTTGACAACCAGGGCACACTGCTGACTCATATCCAGCTTTTTATCCACCGTTACCCCCAGGTCCTTTTCTGCAGAGCTGCTGCCCAGCTCGTCGGTCCCCAGTCTATAGCTGTGCATGGGATTCTTCCTTCCTACAAATCCCATTTGTCTATGCAAGGAATGTGGGATTGGACCCTTAATTTGGTCCATTGGAGCTTATTGGGACCTTTAATCAGGATTCTTTGGAGCTTGATGGCTGCTGATCTCACATTACTCTTTATATTCCTCTATTCAGTGGAAAGGTATAGTCGGGGAAGAGGTAGACATTCAGTATTTTTATTTAACTGTTGTGTTATGTCTAATCACTTTGGGGGAAGCCATTAAAATTCATGACCATCTCACAAGATGTGCTGATAACATAGTCAATTGTTGCTCCATCAGACACTTCTCTGATCTCAGCTGGAAAAAGAAAAGTCTATTTAATAGCAAGCAAGGGTAGTGAGGCTGACTTTTTCTATATATATATTTCAGGCTTGCCCCAATTCCTATTGAAGACGGTGGCAAAACTCCTACTGACTTCAGTGGAAGCAGGATTGGGCCCTTGAATAGTTTATTTCCTTGTCCTATATAAGTATATTTTTTAAAATATTGTTATATTTCCGATGATAAATTAACTTTAACCATAAAAGCTGATGAATACTTTAGAAACATGTCATTTTGAAGGGTATTTTGTTACATTTTTATGCACCAAAATGAACATATATGGCATTTAAGTGGCAACATATCACATTAAACATTCCTGAATTTATTGGTTCCTGAAATTAACCAGATTAATACAGCTAAAACTAAATGTTTATTATAGCTTTTGTCATGTAGGACAGAATTATCCTACTATGTTATCAAAATATGAATATATTGTTAAATTCTTATTCAGACATATTTTTCCTCTTCTGGACTTCGGCTCAGAGAGATTATATATCTAAATTTATCAACATGTGTAGGCCCAGAGTTGTTCCACTCTGCTGGCACAAATCAATCCTGCAGATAGTTTAGTCAAACATGGGGGATTATATGTATTGGAATCCTGAGATGGTCTAGAATTAGCTTCTGCATCACCTCTTCATTGCAACAAGTGTAGGAGGCATAGATACAGAATGGTGGGTGTGATCAGGTCTTCCAGCCCATCCCTTGCTGCTGTGGTTCCCCCTTGAGGCCACTGGCAGTGAGGTAATGTAGTGCTAGGGACCAGCCTGGTACATAGCTGCCCCTGGAACGTGGGAAGCAAAGATGGCAACACCTACCCTCATTGCATCACACCCTCCTTGGCTGCAGCTGAGGACCAGGATCAGAATGTTCATCAAATTTTGTCTCTCTTCCCTTTGAAAGATACAATATCTAGTGACAAAATTAAATTAATGTAATAACTAATAACCTGTCCCTTTTCTCTCCCCCACTTATATTTTAAAAGGAAGAGCTATTCATTCTGAAAAGGGTGCAGCTTATTTCTCCACTTGCACCAGCTCAGCTCAGCTCTGCTGGCTGGCATGATGGAGCAGAGACAAGGTTGCATCCCCTCCCTAGTCGATTAGTAAGAGTCAGGAGTGTACCCCTTGCTGTTCCTCCCCTGTGCCCCAGCTGCGATGCAGGGAGCCCTTCTACAGCAATGCAGAAGGGTGGGAGAGTCTTATTACTTGTTACTCTCCAGCATGGCCATATTAGGGCCAGTTACAACCTGGTCCCAAATTCTTTAAGAATCTTTTGTATCCAGAATTGTAACACAAGTTATATACCTGTTTGTTCATCTGCATTTGCAGACTGCTTTCCAACCCAAGCACGCAAGGTACTTCCTCATCCACTATTTCAAATTCGGTTGGGTAATAGCTCTCCTTAGACATGCCAGAGTAACTTGTATCAGGCTGAACACCCAAAAAGAGGCACACCCAAAATTAGATGAAAAATTTGGCTGAAGAAATGTATCCAAGTTCACTCAGGAAGTTTGTGGTAGGGCTCTAGGGACTAGACTCCAGTCCACCCACACGCACTCCTATTCCTTAAACACAAGACTATTAGGCTTTTATACTTTTAAACAATTCTGTGGTAAATCGTGACATAAACACACGTGAATACTGTTTTTCAAAGATGAATTTGATGCTGAGAGATTCTTTATGCAAACTATAGCTTATGTTGAGAAGGTTCATTTATTTTTGAGTGGGTTATACCCCCAATTACATTTTATCTCTTAGCTGGACTGATAGAATTAGGTATGCTATAGGAAATTGCTTAAATGGAAAATTTTAATGTGGACTTAATACAAATGTATTGAATTTATCACAGGAATAATTTTCCTATGTAACTAAGGAGCCTGAATCCTCTGGCTTTCATACCAGTTTTACCCCATTTTAACTCAATTGGCTTCAGTGGAGTGATGCCCGATTTACCTGTAAATTAGTTTTTATCTGTAAAAGAGATCAGAATCAGGTCCAGTCTCTATAATGAGTACATTACATACTTTTTTGTGCTTTTCTTTGCACTTTATTAGCTGAAAATCACTTGAGATTCTGCTGGAAAAAAGCATTAGCAAATCTAGGGTCTGATGTTGCAGTCTTTAGTCAGGAACTTATTTAGTTTCTTCTCCAATGATTATCTAGTGTGTGCACGGATTTGCATCAGAGTCTTTCACAAAACTGTTAGATTTGAGCTGTTCTCCACATCCCCAGACGAAAAACAGTTTGAGAGCATCTAGCAAGAATTCAAGAGAAAAAAACATTACAGAACTATCGTAATTATTCCAGGCCCAAGCATTACAAACCCAGGAAATTCAAAGATAAGTTTACATTTAAAGAAATCCAAATACAGTCACTCAAACAATCTCTGTAGTGATGTCCGGTAGTAACCATTTGATTATGATTGAGGTATATTAGGGTTTGTGGTCCCAGATTCAATTAAACTGGTTTTAAAGAGACATTATATCTTTCCCTTCTTGGGGTGACTACAGGACAGTTAAGGTTGTTTTGGATGGTAGAAGTGCCATGGGGATCCTTTTAAGCACTGATGACCAAGCTAGCATGCAGCCACAGAACCCTTAAAGAGCAGTTGCAGTTGGGCCAAGTAATCTACCAATGAGAAATCTTGAAATGTGGCAGTCTTCCTCATGTCACTAAGTCATTAAAATCAATAGAATTGATGCATTAAAATTAGCTGTAGAGAAAGGTTGGTGACTGGTTAAGTTAAATGTAATGTCACAGTGGCCCGATTTATGAGTTACCTGAGCTGAGCTGTGACATGACCTGTGTATAGCCCATATAATCCTAACAATTAGATCAACAATTGTTAATAATTTAGTTTAATTACAACCTAATTTCTTCAAATAAAAACTATATGCTCAAGATTTCAATGAATTTTAACTATATTGAAATTTTTAAGAGTCTGAGTTGTTCTGTTACTCAGATAATTTGGGACAAGGAAAAGACTGATACAGATGCTAAATTTCTTAAAGGAGTCAGATTTTAATTAATTGTAAATCAGAAAGCAATTAATGGATTTATTTTTAAATTCTCAAAAAATTCAATCTATGTTGAAAGAGTAAGTGCTGTATGTTTGATGAGGAGACATGATATTTTTAGTACATAAGAAAGAGATTGAATCCCCACTTTTAAGAGCAAATGTAAGGATCTCAACATTAACTATGGAATTGTGACTGGGGCCTCCATAATATATGCATACACACGGATGTGACTGGTGGAGCTGATGGACCCAAAGGGACTAAGGTAGAAACACTCAAGTCTAAGGGCTAAATTAAAGCTCCTACAGTCAGAGAAACTAATTTCTGATTTCATAGAAGGCTGATGCAAGAGTGGGCTAATGGTTTGAATGCCAGGTCAAGGGTAACAGATGTTGTGTTCTCTATGTGTTGACAGTGCCACAGAGAGTCTGGTGTAGATCAGTGAGCATGGGGAAAGCTGAGATACTTTGGTATACTATTTGTTTACTTTTTAACGGTGCTTCTTGTGGTTGGCTACTAAGAAAATGATCCTGTCTTTTTCTCTATGCCTGTACACTAGATAACCATAGGGGGAGAAATTCCCTTTGCTTTGTTTCTCACTGTATTTTTGTTTAAGGTATTAAAATGTGGCTTTCATAAAATAAGGTTTGGTTTAATTAGAGCCAAGTGTTGTTATTGGAATAAATAACTTCAGTTTCCAGATTTGTTAATCTTGCAATTTTCATCAGAACTGAATTTGCTTCACTTAATAATATAGGCTATTGTTACATAAAATGCAATCAAACTTTTTGAACAAAAAGAAAGCAGAACATGTCCTTTTAGCTTGCTGACTTAAAGGAAAACAGAAAACATCTTGATTTTAGTGCAACATTTTGAAATCCATAGCAGCATCTCCTACCTTCTGCTGAAAAAAAAACAAACCAAAACCTGATTCCAAAGACAGCATTATTTATTCATTTATTTATTTTGCCCTACTGACATGCTCTTAGCCTTGCTCAGAATCCAGTATCTATAACTCTAATACTTAAGTATCTGTTTTTCTGGAATGCTATTATCTAGTTCTCTTTGCACACTCATTGCAATTATGACTCCAGGGGTTTATTATGAGCAACAGAAAGGCAATAGGAAGTCTCCACAAGAGCACAGTGTTCCAAATTTTAACCCAAAATAAAGACTCGAAGGTGTAAGCCAGCAGTTTCTATCTAGGCTGCAAAGTCATTTCCAAATTCTTATAGCTTGACAAAGCAGATAATCACTAAAAAGGTGAACAGTTCCTATATTAATGCTGATTAGCAGGGAGCTTTAGATCTAATGTTTGACTGGGTGAGTGCAAGGGAAATATCCACATACTCTTAATGAATGAGTGTACCATATTTCAAGATTCTAGCTCATTGGGAACATGGACTTTAATAGTAACAAGAGAGATGAAAGAAACAGGCTTTCAAGCTTACATACAGCTCTTCAGGCCTATATAAGCTCAAAAGCTTGACCCTCCCCTATAGTGTCCAGGAGAAAGCCTCCATTCAAATGTAGAGGTGACAAGAACTGGTTGGGGGGAAGACAAAAGGAGTGTTTGGTTGGTGAGTCTTGCCCACATGCTCAGGGTTTAACTGATCACCATATTTGGGATTGGGAAGGAATTTTTCCCCCAGGCAGATTGGCATAGGCATAGGCCCTGGGGGTTTTTCGCCTTCTTCTGCAGCATGGGGCACGAGTCACTTGCTGGTGGATTCTCTGTACCTTGAAGTCTTTAAATCATTATTTGAGGACTTCAATAACTCAATCTAAGGTTAGGGGTCTATTACAGGAGTGGATGGGTGAAGTCCTGTAGCCTACATTATGTAGGAAGTCAGAATAGATGATCATAATGGTCCCTTCTGACCTTATAGTCTATGAGTCTGGGAGTAGATTAGGACAAGAATCTGGTGAGAATGGGAGTTGTGTGGGGTGGGAAGACTGGGAGTGGTTCAGCAAGAAGACTGGGAGATGGGCAGAGGGCAGACTGGGCAAAGAAACTGGGAGCAGGGGAGGCTGGGATTGGTTAAATAAGGAGACTGGAAGTGGGAGTTGTTGCACAGGGCTGGTATCAGCAAATAGTGGCAATTTGCCAGTGAGACACGGTAACACCCAATTTGCAGATTGATAATGCAATTTAATGAGAACAGGCTCACTATAGCTAATGCAATACTAATATAATACTATTACAATGCTACATTCACAAAACCCATAGAGATAAAGTCTCAGGGAATAGGCTGTGCACAAGAGTGTTCTTTAGGAGTCTTTGTCAGATGGCCAGTCTGGCAGAATTCCTGCTGTATTTGGGCAGAACACACACCTGACAGCCCAAGAGCATTATTTTTATAGCATATTTGTATACACCACTGTGGTTGGTACATAGCAGCTGATGGCATCTTATGGCTGTTCCTTACGAGTATTCCATGTACTTTTCCAGTGTTCTTCAACTCATCCAATTTTTAACTCATCAATCTTTAATTAGTTACTATTATTTACATTATTCATACTATCAAAACTAAACTATTATCATAAGAACAAACAAAACATAACATTCTTTCTTAGGCTAAAACTATTTGGCTATCATATTACTCATGGGGATATTCAGACTCAAGGTTGCATTTCCTAAACGGTTTTTCTTTTTGATTTAGACGGTATGTAAATGACCAATAGTTAAAAGGCTACTAGCATATAGACTGCAAAATATGCACAGTGCTACAGGACCGAACTAGGCCCATGGCCTACAGAAGCCAGGTGGGGAGAGGAGGCTATGACTGATTGGGCAAAGAGCCTGGGAGTGGCAGCTGGGGTGTGTGATGGAATGGGAATCAGTGATGGAAACAGGGGGAGGTAGCTGGGAGGTAGCTGGGAGCTAGCTGGCAGTGGGGGGAACACAAGTAAGATCAAGTAAGGAGATGGGGAGAGGGGAGCCTGGGACTGGAAGCCAGTGCAGAGGGAAAGACCATGGTGCAGGGAAAGAATTGAGACTGGGTGGGTAAAGAGAGTGCCATAAGGAGCTTGGGTGCACGGAGACTGGGATAAGATAACTGTAACTGTAGTGTATAGGAATTGGATGATATCCCTCTAAATAGTTTGTGAGCCCTTGAATGTTCTTCATTGCCTTCTATGTTTCAGAAGCCACCAGAACCCTGTCAGAATGGCAATGTAGCTAGGTCTTATCTGTTTAGCAAACACAGTTATTTGGATCTCACCATACCTCTGTAGCTCTTTTATATTATGTCTATTGTGCAAAGGGCAAAAGCCACAGCAGTCACAGTGTGGACTGGTGCACTCTGCACCAAGTGGGTTTGATTCTCCTTTCCCACCCAACTCCACTGAAGTTAATGGAGCTAAACCAGTAAAAAGCTGGTGTAAGTGACAAGAGAATCAGGCCCACAGAGAGAGAATCAACATCAGAGTTGCAAACTTACCCCATGCATCTTAATAATGTTTTGAACTGAAAGCATAATTACATTCTCAATTATTTCACCACTGATTACCATACCACACTAATTTGCTTGTCTGACGCAGATACATCTTGGCATTGTATTAAACGGAATAGTCCTTTGAAATAAGTATGCAAAAACAGTGCAATTGGCAGGGCTGCTGTCACTTAGAGCAGCCCATCTGCCTAAGAAGGTGTAGTGGAGCTGTTTCAGCCCCAGAAACAACCCTGGAATGAGGAGGCCACAAAGGTGGCTTAAAAACTGAGGTTTCTGCAAGAGGTATGGTAGTTGCCTGTGTGCAGTTTGTGATCACCTCTGTTAGAACCAGGACTCATGTGCATTTTGCAAATAAACAAAAAATAGCCTGACTCTGCATTATCAGTTTCTCTTCTGATGGAATACTTACCTACAAGGCCCAAAATCTGCTATTGCTTGGCAAAGGGATAACAATATTAATGAAATCAGAGATGGGCAAAAAAAATCGGAAGTAATTTGCTGTGCATTGTTTCAGTGGTTCAAATTGATTTGGAGATTAACAATAAAGGAAAATTCGGATTTTGTTGAAATAGAGAAATTGGTATAAATACACTATATTAGGTTACAGGTGTTTAAGAAATAGATTTATTGGAACTCTGAATATTTATTTCTTAGTTGTGCTGTAAGTCGCAGGTCATATTTTTTCTTCTTTTGGTACCAGATTAAAAACAAAACAGAAAACTCTCACATGATCAAAGGGTGGATCTCCTCTTATCACTTACACTACAGGGACTGGAACAGCATGGAGATCATCACTGAGCTGCTATGGAGATAGTGTGTAGACCTTACAACCTGACCCAGGCCTGATCTTTTTACTTAGATCTTTTCCAAATTCAATGTACACTAAACAAACAGAAAACCTCATAGAATGGGTTGAATTTTGAAAGATTTTGTGTTTATGTATGTGTCAATCTTAAATTGAAAATGATAGTTTGGCCAACCTGCTTATTTGTTTAGTAGTGTTTATTTCATACATTGCTGGTTTTAAACTTATCTGGCAGAGGAGAGGCTGGCAATCAGGAAGAAAACCTATCTACTTTGAAATTTTAATATCAGAGAAACAGAGAAAATAAGACTGGACTATAAATAAAAGTACAATCCTAGTTGTGAAGGAACAGTGCTGTGTGTGGTTAGGGAATTCCCATTCTCAGGGACCAACAATTCTCCAGGGAAGCCTTTAAGTGCCAAAAAGAACCTTTTGTCCCCATTCACTCCCAGAGTACAGAAGAAAACTTCAAGGAGATTTCTAAATTGCTGGAATTTTGAAGAGTTAACTCCCCTCAGTTAAAAACCTGCTACCCTAACCCACAATATGGAAAATTGAGGATTGCCTAAGAAAGAACAGTTAGATATAGAAAGGTAGGGGTTCTCAAGCTTTTTTCATAGTATAGATCAATTTCAAGAGAGGAGAGTGTCCCTTGACATAACATCCCTGTAATGATCACAGCAGCTGCTTACATGGAAAACTAACATTTGAAAATATTTGATGTAGGTTAAGCTGACTTTTAATGCAATTTTGCACCTGGAAACAAGGAGAGTCAGCACCAGCATCTGTGTGTGTGATTGCTATTTGTTGTTACAGTTCACAATGTGTGGGAATTGTTGTATTCCCAGCTAGTGTTAGACAATTATAGCATGGCAGTTTCTATGAAGGCTTCTTTCATCTGGCCAGAAATGTGATTTAGGGCATATATATGAGTGTTTTTATTTGTCCGGGATCTTCCACTTAGACTTATTTTCAGAATCCTATGCTATGCTTTTGTGATAAATGTTTTCAACTGTACATTTTACAACACCAAGTCTCATCAAAGACCTCCAGCTATAAAATTTACTTACTGAGATTAATGAATTCTACCAATCAGATCCAGAGGTGCATATAGCATTTAAAAATACAATCAAATTTATCTCCTCAGTAATGATTTGTATTAGTTAATTGATTATTTTTTTTAAAGCTACTGTTCTCAGGAATAGAAAAGGCTTTCTAGTACTCTTCATCTTCAGTTGGTAAGAGGAGGATATATGAACTCTTGTTCCAATTAATGTATCCCTTTTGCTCAGGTACTGGAAGTATTGATCACAGATTATTGCAGGAAAGCGTAAAATACTGGTTTTGCTTGCTTCCCTCCATTCGGTATGAGAGCAATATGAGCAGATTAGATTAAGGCATAATTCAAAGATCCTGGTAATAACTTTTATTCAGTATACTAAATTATAGTTTAGGCCGTTGAGTCTCTATTAACCACAGTACAACTTTTTTTTTACTGCCTACCAACTTTGCTCTAATGCAAATTGCTTCCATCTCCTACAATGACCTGCCCATGTGCTCTCAAGATCTACATTACAATTTGAGGCAAAGGTGATTCTCCTGCATCTTCTGCCTTTGGTACAGACACCACAATTTTCATCTTAAAGTTAGTTGCTGTATGTAAGTGCTCACTTTTTGATTAACTCCATTTGAACAACCTCATCTGTAGGCAATTCTAGTTCCCGTGCACAGGAAAATTATAGCTAAAATGAAGATTATTCTTCACACAATGACACTTTGTTGTATAAGTTAAATTTCCAGATATTCTAAAGTAAGTTTGAATAAACTGTATTCTGCCATTTGGCTGGCTTGGTTTCCTGCCTACTAATCTAAGTGGATTTAGTTTAGTATTGGCTTGTTGCATATTTAGGATGACCAGATAGCAAGTGTGGAAAAATTAGGACAGAGGGTGGGAAGTAATAGGAGACTACATAAGAAAAAGCCCTGAATATCGGGCTGTTCCTATAGAATCGGGACATAGGGTCTCCCTATGCGTATTACAACTGCTGGCCTGACAAACTGAAGTTAATGCAGCTACCCCTGTGCTTAAAGTTAAGCAGGTGAATGTTTGCAAGTTGGGGGCCTAAATTTGTACTTAGTCAGTTCATAGTTGGCTCTAAATTTGTTTTTTTGTTCACAGAGAACATGGTTAATATTTGGTCAGCAACCGTGGCAGGTAATTGTGTTTTGCCGCAGCTAGCAACCTAGTCTAACACAACATTGTCTTTATGTAATCAGTTTTGCACTCTTTTTTGTCCCTGGTATGTGCAGGACCCCCTAATCAGGCCAGTGTAACCAATTTAGCCAGTTCTGCAGCTCTGTGTAGTAGAACATCCAAAAACACGCAGTCCCATGTGCTACTGATGCTGTTTGCAGCACGGGTGAGTCCTCTTAGCACTCTCTCCTCCGCTGAACCAATATGGAACAACCATCTAGATCTTCCCTAACTGCACTGATACAAACACAATTAGTCAGGTAAGTGTGTATGCACAAGCATGCTTGACACATGATTTTTGTAACCAAGTCACATGAGAGTGTCACAAACTACTAACAAAAACAGGATTATACTTTGTCAAGACAGGGCTGAAATGGTCAACTCTGCACCAGGATATACAATTAACAATCTGAAACAGGAAAATGAAATTTACATGCCTGAGAAATTATCCCCTACAAAGCAGCTAAGAGTGTGCAGCTATTCTTGGGTGAACCAATAGCAATACCAAATAATTACACTATGCTGCCAGGAAGGAGAGGACAGAAGCTAAAAAACACTGGAGAAGCAGGTAATCTCTATATATCCTAACATCTTGGTTCCCTTATTTTAAAGAGATATTGATCCATGTGTGTTCATACTGGAGTTGGACCATGTAAATAAAGTAATTTTGAGATGCCTGTAACTAAGGCTCAGATCCGCAAAAGGACTTAGGTGCCTACGTTACACTTCAGCTCCAAAATCCATGTTAGGCATCACTGAGATCCTCAAAACCACTGCTCAGCTCCTGTCTAACTCAAGTGGTGCCCAAAATCCCTCAGTGCCTAAACTGTTGCTGTAAAAATCCCCTAGCTGTTAAGTTTCTGCCACTGGGCATGCACCTTGGTGTAGAGGTCTGGGTCCTATCTCACACCTAAGCCCCAGTGGGATTCTCAAACCATATGAAGATAGGTGTTCCCCTGCTTATCTTGCTTGATCTGGTAGATGTTCTCAAAGCATACTTGCCTAACTCCACACAAAACAACTGATGGGGAAGGAGGAGGCAGCAGCTGCTTTCCTTATAATCTTTAGCTCAGTTGTTAGGGCACTCACCTGGGAGGTGGGAGACCCCAGTTCAAAAATTCCCCCTCTGCCTGATGAAAAGGGATTGAACATAAGTTTCCCACTTCTCAGATGAGTGCCTTTATCACTGGGCTACAGAATCATTATCTTTATTTGACTCAATGTATATTTAATTATTTATCCAAAGTGGAACAGCTTCAACAGGAGAGGTTAAGAGAGTCCCACATCTGAAGATCCCATCTCCCAGTAGCTGGGCACTCTTGTGAGGAGGAAAACCATGTTCAAATCCCTTCTGATCAGATAGAAGGGGAAATTAAACCAAGGTCTCCCACATTAGTACCCTAACTACTGGGATAAAAGTTATAAGGGGTAGGCATGCACCACCACCATTCTTACAATGAATGGTTTAGGTGACTGATTCTAGAAAAGGGTACCCGGCTGTGTATCCCAGAGATATGTGCCTCCCTCTCACCCAGACATAGGTGCCTACCTCCCTGAGAAGGGCAAGGCTTAGGACACACCATCCCTTTCCTTGACATCTACTATTGGACTTCGGCAGTTCCCACCTAACATGATAACTTTTGTGGATCCCATTCTTAGTTGCCATCCAGACAAGGAAACTTGAGAAGTGTGCTGTTTGCCTGGAGCTAGAATTCAGAATGTGATGGAGAGTCTGCTGAGACTCATCAAGCCCTCGGACCACTACCCTTTCCTACTTTTCCACATGGGCACCAATATACTGCCAAGAATGACCTTCAGCAGATCACTGCAGACTATGTGGCTCTGGGAAGAAGGCTAAAGGCGCTAGTTGTGTTCTTGTCCATACTGCCTGTTGAAGGAAAAGGCCCAGGTAGGGATCATCGAATTGTGGAAGTAAATGCGTGGTTCGCAGGTAGTGATGGAGGGAGGGCTTTCGATTCTTTGACCATGGAATGTTGTTCCAAGAAGAAGGATTGCTAGGAAGAGACGGGATCTACCTAACAAAAAGAGGGAAGAACATCTTTGCAGACAGGCTTGCTAACCTAGTGAAAAGGGCTTTAAATTAGGTTTGCCGGGGGATGGAGACCTAAGTTCTGAGGTAAGTGAGGAAGTGGGATACTCGGAGGCACAAGAAGGAGGATGCAACAGGGGAAGCCTCCTGACCCTTGCTTTGGTTATTGGCTTCTGGTTATTGACCTTAGACTTCAACTCTTGGCTCTGACTTTCCCCATAAAGTCAAACTGCACCTCCTGTTGCTGATACCTATCTGCATCTTTAGGTGCCTAAATACCTTTAAAAATTTGGTCCTTACTACAAATGGGCAGGATAAAAAACACCTCGGTGGAGGAGAATGGGTATGTCTAAGGAGAAAAGGGATGAAGAAAAATTCTCATCTTGCTCAAGCAGCACTTATCCACATGTTCCTTTCTTAGGTCCTATACCTTTTACTTAGCAGGTATCTAGCACCAATGAGGGTCCTAGCATGGGAAGGGACTAAATGTCACAGCTAGACTGTGAATGATCCCTGTGTTGGGATGCAAGGTGGTGATGGGGAAGATCCTGAAGCCCTCCCATTCTTTTGCATGCCTGTGCTGAAACTTATATTTCTGTGCTCATCACTTTGTACCTTCATCTAATCTAATAGGGCAGGACTAAGTCCTAAATGACTTTTGTTAAATTACTTGGAAAGGTGTCATGCTAGCAGCTGTCAAGGCTATAGGTGCTGAAAAAATTGTGGAGTACTTCAAATGCTTTGTCATAGCCTCCTGTCTTTTTCCCCCCACAATTAGGTATTTTTCAATTTTGCAGCTGGGGTGGATAACTTGTAAATATTTAGAAAAGTTATGCTCAGAATGGAGTGAATAAGTCATCATCATGCTTGTTAATGCAATATCCTGAATGTGTTCTGGATCATATTATTAATACTGTGATATTAAAAGAGAAAAGATATGTAAAAGTGCCAGATAAAAGAATTATTCCAAATATTACCACTTTTGCTTAAAGCTAAAACCAATGTGGAGAGAGAGGCAGCCAACAAATTGGGCACTTACATCTCTTACTCATGTAAGAAAACAAACTAGGCAAAAAAAGAACATCCCTGTAGTATTTTAACTCTATAAATTAAAAACACAATTTGTATGTAATAATGCAAAATGATGGTATGCATTGTTTTCTTAGAATTTCATCTAACTCATTTTCTTCATGCTGTTTATTTATTATTAGGCTGAGATGTAATGATGGAACAGAGGTAAACCTTCAGAGTAACAGCTTAATTCTCCTTTTCTTCACTGGAACATGGTAGTAATAATGGAAATTTAGGAAATGCTCTGCTAAAGCCTGCCTGATAAAGAACAACACCAAGGAGAGTCAGTCAATATCAAATATATGTTAAGATTTTTTTTTGCAGGGGGGCAAACTATACATTTAGAAAGAATGAGATTGGACTATGTGTGGGTACTCCTTATTGCATATCAGAGGTGTAGCCAGAACTGATTTTTTGGCAAGGCCTGTAGTTGACAGGGGTGGGCACAACTCTTGGGTCACAAGCGAAACAGCCAGTTTTACAGAGGCTGATAAAAATGCGGGATGAATTGCTCAAAATCTGATGTAGTGGGCCTGCTTTCAAAGTGCCGAAGCTATGCCAAGGATAGCAATTTATCAGATTTACTACAGTTTACAGGTACCTAGGACCCAGTCCTGCACTCCTTCTTCTGTCAAAACTCCCTGGACTTCCGGGAAGGATTGTTTGAGTGGTGTTAGGCGAGGGAAGGGAGAGGAAGGCGGTTAATAACACAATTCTACTATTTAAGCCGCTCTGCGGACAAGGCAGCTCAGAGCCACAAAGCCAGAAGGAAGTGAGGGGCGAAGGCAGGGGCCAAGCTTGCTGTGATTGAGGAGATCGGGCTAGGGAGCTGCCTTGCGGAGGAGATAAGGCGAATCCATGCTCGGTGCCCATCGCTGGGAAACACAGCAGCACCTTCCTTTGGGAAAAGGCCTTTCCAGCCAGTGCCTGGCTCCCCCCTGCCACCCCGACCCAAACCATGCATCCCCCGCTCTCAGCCAGGAGCAAGCCCCACCCCTGCAGCAGGGAGACTGGACAGGCTGCCCCGGGCCTTTGCCTCGATTAGCGGCTTGAGCGGCCAGAGACGCTGGGTGGCGCTACGAGCCCTTGGCCAGGCAGAGGCGAGCTGGTGGCCTCAGGCCGCCCGGGCGCAGGGGAGGTCGCCGCTGGACAGAGGTCGGGCGGGGCGAAGGGGAGGCGGTAGCAAGAGCTGACAGCCGCGCTCGCACCCCTGCAGCCCCGCCCTCCCGGTGCCATGGAAACGGGGCCTGTTGACTTGTCCCCTAGCGAGGCAAGCGGCCTCGGCCTGGCGCCGCACGCGAGGCCCCGGCATGTCCGGCGGCAGCGCGGCCGCGAAAGGCGCCGGCCCGCCCCTCCCCGGGGAGAAGTCCTTGCGGGTCCCGCCGCCTTCCCTGGCCTCGGCCGGGCCCCACGGACTCCTCCAAACCCCCGCCGTGTCTTTCCTCTCCTCCTCGGCAGCGACAGCCGTAGCCCGGGCGCAGGCGCAGGCCGAGGCGCAGCTGCTCTCCGCGGTAGCCAGCGAGCGGGCCATGCGCTGGAGCGAGGTGACTCCACGCCGCCCGCCTCTGCCCGGGGGCGGTAGGCGCGGGTCCGGGATGAGGGGGGGACCCCTCCTCTCGGGGGCTAAGCAGGGCCCGGCTGGGCAGGATAGGAGACCCCGCCCTCTTCTGGGCTAAGCAGCGCCTGGCTGGGTGGGAGATGGGAGCCCACTGTGGTGAGAGGGGCCTTATTCACATTACAGTGGCCGAATCAGCTCTCTAGCAAGAAGTGTTCTTCGTCCCAGAGAAAGTAGCTCAGCCCCATTAAAACTTTGCTGTGGCACTAATTTGTTTGCCTTCCCACTCGCATGGATATTTGTGCTCTGTCCTGTGCTCTCATAGGCTTATCCTGTTGAGCCTGAGACCAGCTTTGTGTTTTGCTTCTCCTTCGACTCATACAAAAGCTCACAGAGACTGTTGCCGGCTTTAGACTTTTTTTTGCCGTTTGTGTTTTGCTTTCAGGTTGTTGAACATTATACAGGACTCCTGAAAACTGTGAGCAAAGAGGAACTTCCCAAAGACTTTGAGGCTGGCCCTTACTATTCACAACTGGTAATTTTAAAGCAGTTTCTCAGGTGGCAAGTAGGATTGCAGTTTTATTGCAAGTCTCCTAATAGTTGCTCCTTAAAATCCCAGCTCCTTAAGTGATGTGATTATGTGAAAATCTCAGCTTTCATTTTTTTTTTAAAGTAAGTTTCTAAGTGTTGTGTTTGCAGAGGACATGTGAACTCTATAGGCTGAATAACCAGAAAGCAAATAAAAATAACCCAGTTTAAAAAAAAAACCAAAAAAAACCCATGATTTTTAATTCAGTCACATGATTTTGGGAGACTTTGCTCATGACTTTTAAACACTCGGGATTGTCAGTACTGGACAAATGTTGTTTTACAAAATGATACAATGTCAGGCTCCAATTCAGCGATCAGATCTTTATGGATGGACCTTTGGATCAGTTGGGCTCTGCATGTGTGCAAGGCTTCACCTGGATCTGGTTGCAGGACTGGAGCCTTCATTTGGATAACACCAACATCTGAATTTTGTAAGCACATGTAACTGAATTACATGTTTGAGCCACTTTATCAGACTGGATTCCAGGGAAAACTGAGAACACACTGTTTAGTCAGATGAAAGAGAGAAGCAGAGTTGTTAGCTTACTGATGAATGGTTGTGCTGGAGAGCACAAGATAGTGGTGGAGATCAGTGCTACAGGCGTGTTATCATCCCCCAATGTTGACATGTCTGGTGGGATGGGCACCAGATAGAGTACTTGGGGGAGAGCTGGTTACATCCTTCAAAAGGTGCAGCAATATTCCTTCAAGTGTTCCCTGGCCATCACTGCTAGGTGCTGCACCTCCTCTCCCACTTCCTGTGCAGGTCTTCCTAGGCATAGGATTAAATTCTGAACCCATTGAAGTCAATGGTAAAATGCCTAATGACTTCACTGGGGCCAGAATTTTACCATGATGTAGCTCTATTTGTCTGTAACATTGGCTCCAGTGTGCAGCTGCCATATGTTTCTACATTGCAACTCAAAATACTTGTCTTTAGAACCCTGAAATAAATTAATGCAGATTGGTTATGCTGTTCAGTTGAGGATTAAAACATTTGCTCTGCATTTGCTCATCCAGGCTTTAGAGACAGCTGCATCTGGCAGAATTTTAGGACAGAGGCAGTTTGCACCTGTTCTTACCTCTGCAGTTTTACGACTGTGTCATTTTCTTAACATGGGACCTGCTTAGTTTTGTGTTCAGTTTGCAGTATTTTAAATTAATTTAGGTGATCTACAAAATATCTCTATTGTAGCTTATTAGAGGGACTACTGACTTTGTAATGTGAACTGTTAATGATATTATAGTTCTCTTCTGGGCAATGTATTTTAATATTCCAGATAATCATTGGAGAGCCAGACCTTCGGCTGATGTAAAAAGGCATAACTCCATTTATTTCAATGAAGTTAAACTAATAATCTGGCCTGAAGTAAATAGTACCTAGGGAGTAGTTAAGGGAGAAATGGTAAAAAGCAGTTTCATCGATTTGAAACAAAAAACCAGGCCTAAACATGTTCATAACCTCAGCGATATTAAAACTTCAAAAATAATTTGAGATTCTGGTTGTGTATTTCAGCTATTTGAAACCTATTATCATTTAGCTGTAGCTTTCCAAAAACAGAATCACCATAAGGAAGCGGTAGAAGAGCTTACTAAAGCCATAGAAGTTGCATCTATCCCTAAGGTAAAACTGAAGTAGTATATATAACATGTAAATTGCATAACGGACACCTTTTTCTTATGTGGGAAGAAAGCTATCTTAAGTTTATTGAATTTTTACATTTTCAATCGATGATTAAATCAAAGAAACATACTTTAAGACATACTGTCCTGTTTCTACTTTATAGTTTTATTATGGTATATTTATTCTAAAGTGAATGACAGCTGCATCTTAGAATTACAGCTACTATACATCAAAATGAGATCATACAATATAATAAACACCACTACATTTGGAGACTCAGATCAGACAGAGCCACAAATAATCCATTTCCTGAATATATTAGGTTATCCTATGCTTGCATATTGCATTAAGCGTATTAGGAATTGACCTGTGAGACATCTTTGAATAAAATTAGAGGGTATTTTAGGTAATGGGAGGGAGGAAGAAGCTGAAATTTCCCATTTTCTACCCCACAGCCTCCAATCATTAGTTTAATCCCAGGTGGTCAATATATTTGAAATTATGGGATGGATCTTGACTGCTGCACGTGTTGGGACCTTTTATAATTATGAATCAGGATGTCCTACCCATATCTAATGCCCATTAAGTTAAGGGCTTGATCCTGGGAGGCCTAAGCACTCCTGTGAGGTGCTATGCTGGAATGTGTGTGAGTTGGTGAATGTCCACAACTCCTAGGATTGAGTCCTATAAAGACAAGTAGCTGTTTCCCTAATGTTGATGTCTGAATTCCATTTCCTAATGTCAGTAGGACATTCTGGATAGGGTGACTAATGTGCTTCTGGGCTATTTACTCATCTGGGGCTCAATCATGAGAAGCGCTAAGCATTCTCAGCTCCTGTTAACTTTGATGGAAATTGCAGCTCCTCAGCACCTTGCAGGAGACACTTAGAATTTATCCGGATCTGACCCTAGGTCTTTGACTTTATGATTTATACCACTCTCAGAGTCATGTAATGAGTGCCTGGGAATCTACCACTTGTCAGAGTTTATTAATTCATAATATTTTTCAAGTAGACTGAGTTTAAAATCACTTGGAAAAAGCAGAAACTTTTTCCGTGAAATAGTTGACTAAATTCTGTTCCATCTGAATATATGGGTCAAAGGACAGTATTTAGATTAATATCTGAGATTTCATGAATACCCTAAAGTCTTTCCAATCTAGAAAATTTTGATGGCAGAATAAATTGTATCTAAGGGAATTGGAAACAGTCTTGCCATGCTAGTCATAATTTTTTTTTAACCACTGGCATTCACAGCAATTGAATTATATTTTAAGGAATAATAATAAATGATTTTGTAAATAGCAAACAATATGAGTAGCATGCAGAAAAATAGTTATAAAATTGATGAGCAAACTGAAAATTAGGCCATTAAAATCCTCTGACACAGTAGGCTCTAAGTTCACTTGCTCTTTGTTCATATAATATTGTATACAAATGGATGCCTGCATTTTTGTTTTGTTTTTGTTTTCAGAATTTATCTGTGTGATACATCTGTACTTTTTGATTAAATACACTTAATGGTAACTGCACATTGGCTTTACAGTTCATGTGCAATCTCATTAAATCCCTTCTTCATTTTTTCCTTCCAAGGAAGTAAATTGATATATATGAGCATGCTGCTAATGTTATAGCTCCTTATCTTAGCTCCTTGGGTTCTAATGTTTTTTAAACTCAGTACGATTATGGGAAATGATACACTGGAATGATGACATAAATCATCCCCATAGGAGTCTGAGCAGTCTGAGGAGTAATCTTATAGAGCCCTGCTGAGGTAAATAAGAACAATAATTTGAAATAAATAAAATACCAATGGTGCTAATGTGGATGGCTCAAGAATGTAATTAAGTTCATAATGACAAGGTTTATTTGGGTAACAGTGCTGGATGTACTGTAAAGTTGCTTTTTAGGTCATAATATTATAGTTCATGTACTATTTTCTCCTCTCCAGTGTGCCTGTCAAGTTGGCTGTGTTTCCAAAACTTTCCTTCATACACCACTATTTGCGAGAAGAGCATATGCACATGTAAAATGTGGTAAGACACCCTAGGTCCGTAGCTTAACTTAAATAAACATTGAAAGTCCAAACGGAGAAAGATTTTTCTGGAATACTTTTTCTGTAATTGCTCTGCCTTGCACTTTTGTTATAATTAGCAGCATGTGGGAAATATTGGGTGAGTCTGGAGATAAATATGCATTCATTTAGCTTTGTAGCCTTCCAGGAAAGATTTATGTGCTGACACCAGGATGGACTTTAAGGGACAGCAGGGGTGCTCAGAGAACTTGCAGTCTCCAAGTAGTCTGAGCACAATGTGACTTTGATAGATGGGGATCCTAATGGCCAGCTGCCTATTTGGTGCACTACTGAGTAGTGAGTACAGATGAGGGCTTCTCCTCTAAACTAGTGGTTGTTGATAGGCTAGCCCCTTCATTCCCTGTGGGCCAGTGGAACAAAAATGCAGGTTTAAGAGGTAAAATGAAAACCGTTAATTTATAAAAGAAATACTTTAAACTTTTGTGAGCATTTATGCATTTTATGTATACAAATGTGATTGAGTAATTAGAGAAAGGAGCATATATGAACTATTGAGAAATATTTTATAATTTTTAGGGACAAAGGGAGAAAACTCTGAAAGACCAATTAAACAGCAAATTTAATTCAAGTTTTACATCATCTACAAAATCCTCTCATTAAAATAAAAGTAAAGCATAAAGGAGCTTCTCTGTGTCAAGTCAGGAAGCTACTGGGGAAAAAAAGAGAGAGAGAGAATTTAACTATCTGGGCTCAAAGCATCAAATCAAGACCTGGGTAATACAAAGGGATCCTGACAGAAGGACCTTCCCCGGGGACCCTTGCTTCCAGTGGCAATTGAGGCAGGCATAAGGGTCCACGTGTGAATCCTTTTGTAGCATCTTGTCTCAAAGAAACCTAAATTCAGCAAGATTTAATAGCATTTTTATTGATACATACATAAAAAATTGAATAAAAAGCTTGTTAATATTACAAAATAGATTTAATAAAATACATCTCTGAAGACAACAGCTGTACTTTTTCGTCAGTGGTGTGTGTGGGGAAAGTGCACTTAAAACAAGTTGCATAACTGAAAGTGTACTCCACATATGCAAAAGCTTAGGTTTTAAAAATGTACATGCTAAATTGCAGACACAATTTTAGGGCCACTTCAGAAAATTTGTCTCTAGTACTTTTCTTAATGATTGCTGAACAAATATTAAAACAAGATGTAAACATGTACCATTTGCAACATGGGTTGTCATGCCATTATTAGAAATGACCACACTTTTCAGCAAATTTTGATTTAGAAAAAGGGTTAGAGTAAAAAAAAATTGTAAAATAAATAGTTAAAACAGTTTCTATAAAAATGATGGCGGGCAAATCTTTGATTTATGTTTGATTTAAAATATCAATAGTAGATTATACAAGGAAATTAAAAAGGACTGAAGCAGTTCCAAAAATTTGCATACAGGTTCTCAACTCATCCCTGCTTTCGACCTACATGGTATCTTTCCAGCTTTGCTTCTCTTTCTCTCTCTCTCTGGCCCAATGACTATTTATGTATTTATCCACAGTGGAACATTCATTGTGGGGAAGGAGCGAGACAAACATGCACATGCATTCAGTCTGTAGTTAGGGCCCCACCTGGGAGGTAGGAGACCCAGCACTTGGTCCCCTTGCTCCTGGTGCTTTTTCTTTATTTATCCCCATGGAACAGCTTGAATAGGACAGAGTGAGGGAGCCTCGCATCAGAATATATCATAGCTCAGTGAGTGCTGTCTTGAAATGTGAGATCCTTGTTCAGGTCCTTTCTTCTCCTCAGGCAGAGATGGGAATCAAACCTGTCTCTCACATCCGAGGCAAGTGCTGTACCTAGTGGGCTAAAAGTTATAAGGTGGGTGGCTGCCTTCCTCCTCCTCCAGTGGTCAGATTTTGAACGGGACCCGTTCTGGTAGGTGGCCTCTGAGCATGCCTACTGGATTAGGTAATGCACACGAATTAGGTGGATAAACACCCATGTTCCCTTGGTTTGGGAATTTTTGGAGGTCTTAGGTGGGAGATAAGCATCCAGATGCCTAGAGGGAGGGAGAAGCGCACATGCCCAGAGGCACAGAAAAACAGGCACAGAGGGAACCTTGAAGATGTAGGTGCTGATGAGTTTAGGCACTTACAGGGTTCGGTGAGAATTTTGTGAATTGCACTGGAGCCACACCTGGGAATTAGGTGCCTAAATCTGGGTTTTAAGTACCTTTGTGTATCTAGGCCAAAGCAATTTGTTAGATGGTTAGCACCACCTATTGAAAATATTACAATCCTGTTGCAAGCCCAGTTAGGCTTGTAATTGATTGTTTTTGTTGAGCAGAACATAGACTTCAAAACAGTGCATAACCTTCACTGTATTTTCAGCTCACTGTGAGCACCAGAATGGTATCAAACAAGTTAGCAGTCTCAGTAGGGTTATGGAGTTGCTTTGTTTGCTAAAAGAAAACTATATAGCAACACATTCACATTCAGATACCCACAGTCACATTCATTGGCTAAATACCCCGTTCTCTTTTGATGCAAACCCAGTGATAGTGAATGCTCTCAGAAATACTTTGAGACTATATGGGTAACTGATTGTCGGGTGGGATCCTGATGAAATGTAAAGGCCGTGATGTCTATTGGTTAGGGCACTGGACCCAATGGGACCTAAAACTGGCTATTACTCACCTGATTCAAGACATGGTGAACCAGTAGAATTCTATTTTTAACATTCTTAGATTTTCAGGACTATGAACTGACTTTTGCTGTCTTTTGTTCAGAAGTTCTTAGCATTTCACTGAACTATGCTGGAACCTCACAGAGGCTTGTTCTGGTAATTCTTGTCCTGTAGCCTGTTAAACCTGTATTTCTGTTCTCAGACCTGCAGTTTGAGCACTGACAGCTGACCTATGGGGTGATAACCAGTTGATTGCATTTCTATCACACTTTCACCTTGGTATCAAAGTAATCAAAAGATTTTAGATTCCATTTCAGACTGATTCAGCCACACTGAAATAGAACAAGGATATAGTTTCCTACTTGCTAGATGCCCAGTTTAAGGCCTTTTTATTTAGTTCTGAGATATCCCACGATGGATGTTCGTGCTGGCTTAGCAGCAGACACCAACATGTTCTGAACCCTTCAGTGGCTCTTGGGGAGACACTGGGACATCAGGCTTACTGCAAAGTTGCAGATGTATAGAACTATGATTTTACATACTTAATTGTAAGTCAATAAAGTGTGAACATTGAGGAAGGCTGAAGAGTGGCAGATTGATTCTTTTTATTGTCGTCTTTATCAGTTGCTCCATATTAAGTGTCAGGACAAGATCAGCAATGAGGATATTCATAGCTGAACCCAGAAACTACTCCCATAAGCACTGGTTCAGTTTTGGCATCTTTCTTGATATGGACATATTATTAGGATGGAACACCAGCGAATTATAAAGTGTATACCAAGGAATGATGTTACATGGTGGGTGATCATGTCACCAAAAGCTTTGGTGTGAGGAGATCACCAGTAATAGACATAATCTGAATATCCAGCCAGACAGTCTGAAGAACTGAGCTAGAGATCTCTCTGGATGTGCTCGATCTGCCAAGAGGCTCTGTCCCTTTGGGATTTGCCTTGATGATGATGATGATGATGTATTTTGATGCTGCAATAGCTGCCACCTTGACATGGGTTCAAGGAAAACATGCAGAGAAGCCAAGAATGGACAGCATGCAATAGAAAGAGAGGGCAGAGAAACCGTTAATTAGCAACCTCTAAAGAAAGTCAGAGTGGATACTAAAAGCATGTGGAGTTACTAAGAGAAGATATGGATAGTTTCTTATCTTCCATCTAATGAAATTCAGTGGAAAGGGAATTATCTTTATATGTATTCGAGACCAGTTTGCCACAGGTAGCTCTTGCTGAAGAGAGGTGAAAACAAAATTCTATCAGACACAAATGGAAAAACAAATTTAAATGTTTCTTTGAAACTCTGCTCATCATTGTACAGTGTGAGATTCCATTTAGTATTGTTTAGGCTATCTGAGATGATCGTAGGTGCAGATAGCTTCTGGAGGATTTAGAAAGCCTTATATTTTTAGGATGTAACTAGCCAGTACTTAAGGTTTTACCTTTAAAAAAATTATCTAAGCACTTCTTTCATTTAGAGTTTGATAGACATTTTCTAGTACATACATTATAATTCTTAAATATCACAAATGGTCTAATCTTCCTTCTAAATTTTGCACTCTATCTCTGAAGGAGTTTAGTATCCTATATGCTGTGATTTTAAAATACTGATAAGAGTGTTACTTCATCTCAAAAAACACATGGGTATTTATTTTTTATTAATTTTGCCTTAAAGCCCAGCTGGAATAAGTATACTGAAGCTATGCAAAAATTGAATAACATCCAAATTAACACTTGGTGTTTAATGAAAATTTAGGGCCAATAATAGTCAGAAAATATGGGGGGAGGGAGACTGTTTTTGTTGCATCTTTAGTTTAGTATTGGTAAACTGCTGCATACCTGGTATTTGTCCTTTTTTAAAAAATGAGTTTGTTCAGTTAAATAGAAGTGAATTGGTTTGTGATAGGTGGAATTGACCTATCACTTCAGCTGTTAGACCACTTCTCTTTAATTTCTTTCTATAGCAGAGAAGGTCAGAGCTGTAAAGATGAGTGCTGAAGCCAAGCTCATGCCTTCAAAACCAGTTCATTACTTTTTAATACATTCTCTTTTTTTCTGAAGGCAGACAGCCCTTGTTCATAAGATGCATTGGAGTAATGTAAATGGAAGAGCTTTAAACTCGTCAGAATTGATTTGAAAATGTTAGATCTGTACAATACCAAAGCATCATTTAATTCTTCTATATATTTTTCTCTTCAGTGCATCTCTCAAGCCCTGTCTGCTGTCCCCTGCAGAAGTCTCCTAAATTCTGCTTAATACTCACTGTCACTCCAAATCCTGTCACCCTTCTCTCACACCCCCTCTTCTCAACTGTTGCCTATTTTGAACTGGAGTGGGTAATCCAGCAGACAGTGGCTAGCTGAGTAGAGACCTTCTTCCCCTGTGCCTGTGTAATACACTGGCAGAGTGTGGGTTGTGTCCCTCTCTGCTGGCTGTTCCATTAGAAGATAACAGCCTTTCAGTGCTCCAGATAGTGGAATTACAACTTTAGTTTATTGACCCTGCACAGTTGTGATCATGGGCATCTGTGACTGCGCATGTGTTGAATACCCAACCAGCCCATTTGAAAATCTTGAACATAATGCATTTCTTGTTTGCACCCAGGATACATGTCTATATCAGGATTTATGCCCACACAAGCTTCTTATTCTTATGTATCTTGTTTGTTCTTATTTACCTATCTCATAGGCGTTTTATGAGGCTTACTGGGTAAATATATGAGACACTTGCCGAGCTTCTAATAGAACCCAGGAGTTCTGGCTCCCAGTTCTGTGCTCTAATAGGTATACAACACTGCCTTTCAAGTGTCCATTTGATATGTGGATCATCATTTTGTTAGCTGATATCCCTGTTACACTTTTAAAAATAAATAGGCTGCATCTATGCTCAGTACTAAGACAAATGTTACTCACCAAACTACCATTAAAAGCCAGAGATGTTAGAAAAGTTTTCCTGACAATCATTTTAGTTTTAAGTACTGGATAATCACCATGTCCCATATATAATAGAATCTAGTGTGTCTCAATATAATCTCACAAATCGTGGCCTCAAGGCCAGAATGACAGCTTCATGTTATTGTAATGTAGTTGCCCACAGGGAATCTGAGTTTTTGTCCTGACTGAGTTCACTGTTGAGTGCTCTGGTGGGCAAGGACAAGAAATGTAATGTGGAGGCAGTGTTCTCAGCCCTTGTGGAGGGATAACCGTCTTGTATCACTCGCTGCTGAGTACGTCTGGTCAACCAAAGGGGTAGCTTTGCACAGTTATTGAAGAAGCCACCACATCAAGCTTACTTCAGCTAAGGCAAAGTCAGAGCAATGCAGGGTCTTTGGAAGGGCATAGAAGAGGAATTCCAGAGGCTCCTGTCTAGAAGATGTCATAATCAACAGTATCAGTGTTACATAATGGTTCTGTGTGAATTTAATGCCTTGGTTTCTTTATGAAATATAGCTGATCATAGAAAAATTATTCCTAAACTTTTACTAAGTGCTTTTTTTTATGCATTATTTCTAGGTAATTTGAAAGAAGCAATAGATGATGCTAACAAGGCTGTCGAGTTAGACCCTTTGAACCCTGTAAGTAATAGTGACATGAACTGCATATTCTGGATCCTAACACACATTGTACTCGGTTTTATTCATATATAATTTTACTCTTTTCTGGGAATTGTGCACAAAGCTAGTCTGTGGCTAACCTATCCCATTCCTGTTACCACATTTTTCCTCTTGAGACTTCGTGCTGACCTGCTTGTCTCATCCACTTGTTATAGCTTGTTTCTTAGGCTGTAAGGCCCAGATTAACAAAGATACTTTGGTGCCTAAACCCAAGATTTAGGCACTGAAGTGCCAGTTTTAGGCTCCACTGAGGTCCACAAAACTTCTGCTCAGCTGCCACCTAGCTCTGTAGGGGTCTAAACTCACTCCGTGCCTAAATTTTCTGGGTAAGAGTTGCCTGTGTTTCTGCCTCTGGGCATGTGCCCTGCTGCCTTCCTCTAGGCATCTGGATACCTATCTCCTGCCTAAGCCACAGAGTGATTCATAAACCAGAGGAAGATAGGCACTCCTCTGCCTGTGTCACCCATGGAACCCAATTTGGTAGATGTGCTCAGAGGCTACTTACTGGATCAGGGCCCATTCCAAATTTGGTGTGTGCATGCACCTGCCTTAAAACTTTTAGCCCAGTGATTAGAGCATTCTCCAGGGGTGTGGGAGACCTGTGTTCAATTCCCTTCTCCTCAAGGAAAGAAAGGATTTGAACAGGGGTCTCACACATCTCTCAGGAAAATACCTTAACCACTGAGCTATTTGGTATTGATTTGAGGCTATCTTAGTGTCTCTTGCTGAAGCTGTTTCACTTTGGATAAATACTTAAATCATCACTGAGAGAGAGGGAGAGAGAGACTCAATAGCTTGGTGGTTAGGGCATCCAGCTGGGAGATGGGAGACCTAGGGTCCAGTTACCCTGCTGCAGTGATTAAGTATTTATCCAGAGTGAAACAGTTTCAGCAAGAGAGATTAAAGGAGACCTACATCAGAATATCCCCAGATAATTTTAAGAACATGTTTTGGAGAGGTGTGGAAGAACCCTGTTTAAATACTTTCTCCCCCTCAGGCAGAGAGGAAAATTAAACCTAGGTGAACCCACATCCTATGTGAGTGTTCTAACCACTGTAATAAAAGTTATAAGGTGTAAGGTAAAGGCAGCACAACTGTTGTCATATCTTCTTCCAGCCATTTTGTGCGGAGAGAGGAAGGCATCTAATTAATTCTCACAAGAAAAAACGTGGGCCTCTAAGCATCAGACTCCAGGGGTGGTTTTCCCAGTTGTGGATCACTACACAGAAATGGGTGCCTCTCTGCAGCCTGGACTTAGGTGCCGGTCTCCAAAAGACGGGTGGGCAAACCTCTTTCCTCAGCATCTCCTGTTGGCTAGTTTAGGCAGCTCCATGCCTACTGTACTAGCTTTTATGGATTGCATTCTTAGGCACCTCTCTCCCCCTATTCATTGTACTAGGAGTCTCAGCACCTAATTCAGGCTTTGTGGATTGCCTTATTATTCCTGTGATTTTCTAGGACCCAAAAAGCTAGGCATTGCATGCTTAAGTCTCTGTGGTACTGGGCCCTAGCTTTTTGGTGTAGGAACTGTCATATGTGACATATACAAAAGAGCCTGCATCTTAGTTTGTGCCTCTACGCAGCACTGCTTTTTAAATAGTGACACTACAATTGGGAGGCATTTGTGTAAAATTTTTAGAATATTTTAAGTGACAAATTGAGCTGTATTTTGGAAGATGTCTATGTACAGCTCAATATTTTAAAACTGAGTTGGAGCAACATCATGTTTATTTAAGCAACAATGGGCCCAATGGTGCAGCTGTTCCACGTACTGTTCTCACAGACTCAAAGTTACTTTGAATAGTACAGAATGCTTCTGAAGGAATATTATTATTGGTTATTTAACATTTATGTGACAGTAGAACCTACAGGCTAAGACATTCTGCTCAGGACAGCCAGAACTGTAAGCCTCTATGCTACCCTTCTTCCTCAGCAAGTGAGAGCTTAGTTGCTGCTAAACTGTGTCAGCACTGTGACACATTAGTCTGTCTGCCTTGCCAGCAAACTCTTTGAGACTGTGCCAATCTAAACCTTGCCTTGCAGGTAACAGTCAGTGAAACTCCAGTTCCTAAGTTCCCCAGAGACATCTCCCTGCAATGTCTAGGCCCTCTCATTGGACATTCACAGAATTATTAAGTTTGCTGCCTCTAAAGAGTTGAAGATTCACACTTTACTTTAATACACAGCACTGACATGGTTTTGAAATAAAACAAGAATAAGTTTATTAAATTACAGAAATTTAAGTGATACTAAACAGGAGAAAAAGAGACCAATATGGTTACAATAAAACAAAATAAAAACATGCTTTCTAGTTGCTAAAACTTAATTTTAGTAAGTTTACCATCTTTGCCTAAGCAGTTTTCTTACTCACATCAAGTTACCAGCATCTCCAGCCCACCAGACTAAGGGATCCAACTTTCACAGGCTCAGAGGATGCTATATCCTATGTTGTATAAGTGATGGATAACTAAGGTGTTTTTTCTTTGCTCCTCTTACATTACACAAAGTCCATTGTCTCTGCCTCAAAAGCCAGGAAGGTGCCCTGGGGTGCAGATTGTCTCCTGGTGTGCTCTCTAAGTTGTCTCTTCTGCTCGTTAGCTTGATTGGTTTGTTTATTTTATATGTAAATGTACTTTTGCTGTCCTGTGTCTGTAATCAAGCCAATAAGACAGGCAAATCCACATTCCTTTGTCTAGGCTTGGTGTAGTTATTGCCTTCCAGCACACACATACAACCTGTACATACATAACACCATAATTTTCAGGACCAGTGCATCACCAGTTTACATATGATTCCTTCCAGGACATCTTTTAGGTACATGTTATGACAGCAGTGTGTTGGGGGTAGTGAGTGTGTCAGGCCTCATATGATTTACAGTATGGTGGGCCTTCTGCCAATGGGCATTGATTAATGTCTAGGCCCTCTCATTGGACATTCACAGAATTATTAAGTTTGCTGCCTCTAAAGAGTTGAAGATTCACACTTTACTTTAATACACAGCACTGACATGGTTTTGAAATAAAACAAGAATAAGTTTATTAAATTACAGACCTGCCTTAACCAAATAGGGCCCCTTTGTGCTAGGTTCTGTACAAATAGCAAATGACAACCCCTGCCCCAAAGAGCATGCAGTCTGAAAGACAAATATAACAACATATGGAAGGAACAAACTCCTCCAGGGAGGATATCAAGGGGAGAAATGGGGTGATAAAAACAGGGTGTGTTAACGCAGACTAGCTCTGTGAATAATTCTTAGCCAATCAATAGCAGTAATCACAACTTTTCACCTTTAATTGTTATCAGATGGCAGTTTCCTATATGGTCCGTTGCTTCTGTATAACTGGCACAGCAAAGCCAGAAGTTTTATTTTTAAAACAGGAGACATTGGTCTTGTGAAAATGTTTTATTACAATTACTTTATTTCTGTTATCTACATGAGTCATTTGCTATGTAATTAATGTATCTGATCAGAGGGTACTGCAATGACTATTGCTGTATCATCATCACTGACCAGCTACATTCTGATTGCTTTAGAGAACAGACCCGGTATGTGTTTTAGCCAGAGATCAGCTATTCATACTTCCCATTTTTAAAACTATAACTTGCTGTTAGTGTGATGGTTTCCAACAATTTTTAAAATAAAACTTTTATCAGTAATGAAGGTGGGTTTAGTACACACTGCATAGTAATATTCAAACAATGGTGACATACATGAAGAAGTGTTGATAAGAACTCTCAGGCTATAGTGCAACTTCTATGCAGTAGTCTGAGTTTAGAGGCTGCATACAAAATTATGCTTCATAGAAGCATAGCCATGCAGAGAATGAAAGGAGTAGGTGCTTTACCTAAGCAAGAGTAACTGTGTGAGGCATAATGCATCCAGAGGTGCTGTGGGGAGTATAGCGTGCAGCTGCTTTTACTGCGCTAGTAAAAAAGGTGCTTCTCATGGTGTTAGCAGAGCATTGCTTCATGCTTCCCCATTCTGCCCAGACATTCACTGTCTGCAGGCAATAACTAACTAGCTGTGCTAGCTCAGACCCCTTAATTACAGAGAAATTGGAAAAAGAGGCCCCTGGTGCTCATTCTTTCCTTTAGTGCAACCATAATTTAGTCCTGAGTGCTCTTCCAGGATATAGCAAACTGAACTTACTGTTACACTTTCTATTTTCCAGGATGTGTACTGTGTTCGAGCTCTTGTGTGGAGCACAGTGAAAGAAAAGAAGAGAGCGCTTTTTGATTTAAACTGTAGTCAGAAGCTAAAGTCTTCTCATATTTGCACTTTGATTTTAAAGGGAACTATTAAAAATTCTCTTATGGCAACAGAGGGTCCGCAGTCTTTAGTGAAGAATAAAGAACATGAAAAGGTAAATGACATAGTCACAGAGCTTCTAGTTTAATTTGCCTGTCTCATATTGTGTTTTAAAAAAAGAGAGAGACTGTGGCTCACACACGGGACCAAAATCAGCTGTAGTTTAAGGAGATGCAGTTCCTATTGATGTCAGTGGTAATTCTGAATTTGGCCCCAAGTAGTTTTGGTTACAGATTTTGCTCTTAATCTAACCTTTCCCTGACATCAAGGACTTTTTCATATTGTTGACTGCGTAAAATAGAGCATCGCCTCTCCCACCTTTCAGTCTTGATTCTACATCTTCTCTGCAGTAACTACTAATACTTGGTTCTAGAAACCAAACCTTATCAAAATGAAATGGTCCACTACCCATGCACATTCTCTCCCTAGGGAGAGGATGAAAGAACAAACATATGACAAATATTAATCATGGTTCTTAATTCAGTAGTGGAAGGTGCTCACATACTGCAACGATGAGCCATGGTATAAGAACTGACAGAGAACAGAACAGGTTACATAAAAAGGAAATACATAAGGGGGATATATTGAATTATCTCATTCCTGGCCACACCTCTTTTTGGGCAGCAACATCCACTTTTTGAACTGCACTTTATTTACAATGGTGTTGTAATATGGGGACTTTGTCTGTTAGTGCCCTCTTATGGCAAAATGGGGAGCTACACCAATCTGGCTCCATCCTCCTTATGCCATCATACCCAATTCCATGTTTGTCCAAGTCCCTGTTATAACCCAACCCTTCCTGGGTGAGTTCTCAGTAGTCTTTGTCCCCTTCAGCATAGTAGGGAGTTAGAGAATCCATGGCTCTAGCAGGGGCTATTCAGCCCTAGATCTTCTGGCTTTAACTTTAGGGCCTTCTTTTCCAGAAGTTACTGGCTGGAGTAGGTAGGGGAACCCAGACCCACCCACTACACTGGGTTCCAGCTCAGGGTCCTTGTTTGGAATTTCCAGAACCTGTCTTTCTCCATCCATGCTGCTCCCTGAACTACTTCCTACCTCTCCTCCTTTATAGGTTTCCTCAGCCTCTTGTCCTGCATCTCCCCCTTTGGAGTGTTGGCTTTTCAAGTACTTTCTCCCCTGTCTACTGGAGAGATTCTCCCTGCAATCTCACTGCCTCTGTAACAAGTGCCCTGCCCTCCTGCTTTGCAACCCTTTTATCCTCACAGCTGCTGTGGAGCTGCCAGTCACCTTTGGGTGGGCCAGCAGGCAGGTGCTTCATTACCCTTTGGCTGCTGATCCAGCCTGGGGTGTATAGACACCATAAAAGATGATATCCTAGTAGGCAACACAAAGAGACGAAAGCTTGACTGAGTTTTTTCCAAGGAGTGGTCAAAATATTTTCTGATGTGGAAGTTATTTCAGTGGTGATAGCAGGAATACTTACAGGAAAGTTGGGAGATAAGAGGACTGAGGATGAATCTAGGTTCCTAAGAATTGGGGGTGAGGCTCAATGCCTGGCAATAGAACTGAACATGATATTTGATTTTTGAAAAGGAGTGAAATGACAGAGTATACACTGAGAGTGTTCTTCTAGAGAATCTGTAGGATATATATATATTTGAAATGTTCAACAGAAGTAAATCATAATGGAACAAAGAAATGATAGGGTTAAGACAGGTTGAAGGTAAACAGCCAAACTGGAAAAGGGATCTGCTATTGGATGTTGTCTGCATGGAAGTGATATTCAGAATTCAGAAAACAGGTGAACAATGGAGAGGAAATATTAAAGAGGAGACCAGGAGATGAATGCTGGACTATTTATAAAAGGAGGAAAAAAGGGAAAGCATAGAAAATATAACATATTTTAAACAAGCATTGCACTGAAAATGGCTAACATTTTTAAATGTAGACTTACATTTACTGAGCATGGTATGTGCAGTTTAATTCATTTAGCAAAATAGCATTAGAGGAAGGTTAAAGATCTTGCTCAAGCCCACAAAGTGAAGGAAATGATCAAGTATCAAACCTGAGTCAGTTTCATCACAGCCTGGCATATTAAGAGACATGCTCTTCTTTGACTTTATAGTTGAGGATTAACCCTTTGCTGATTCCCCCTTCCCCCCCCTTTCTTTAGTGTTGTTAGGACAGAAGCATAGTCTCCTTTCAATCTAATTTGTATTAGGTGTAAATTCTTTGGATGGGGCAGTTTGTATATCTGTTTGTTAAACTTTTGAAATTAAAGTTGGGTCTGTATTCAAATCGAAGGATGAAATTTTCAGAAGTGCCGAAGTCACTTATATGCAGTGTTGTTTTAGCAGTGTCACTCACAGTATTGCCAACTTCAAGAGATCAAAAATCACAAGTTGGACCCACCCAAAAATCGTGAGATTGGCACAAAAATCATGACATTTAAAAAAAAAGATTATATTGTGTTTTTTAGGTCAGTCTCTTGATTTTTGAACTCCCCCTGCCCATCTCCGGGGGGGAGGTGTGGGGTGTGTGTGTGTGTGTGGCCATTAGTGTTTCTCACCTCTCCCACATGTACTGGATAAGGTGATTATTTGCATGTGCTGCAGGAGCTGTCACCTCCACATCTGCCCGTCTCCTGCCGAGCAATTAATCCTGTCCCTCAGTCCCCCATTAGTTCTGTTCCACGACCCCCATCATCACCATCCCATCAGTTTAACCCCTCTACCCCCTTGACCCCTCACCGCTCTCAGTTCACCCTCCTGGCACTCACCCATCTGCTCAGAACCCACCATCAATACAGCCTCCCCTCCCCATCAGCCCTCACCCTCCTCACTTCAGTCCCCAGCCTCAGCTCTGCTCCTTAGGGTTCTTCATCCTCCTCAGGCCTGCAGGGGGCCCTCTCCAACTTCCCAGGCATGGGAGCAGCTGCCCATGCTGACAGCTGGAGCCACAGCCACGCCTGGGGCGGCTGACAGTATTTCTAAGTAAAATTAAGTCTCACTTTTAGAACTGTCAAATGTCAGTATTTTTTTTTCCAGTTGATTCAATTACTTGTTTGAGAGTTGGCAATCCCCTCTTCTATCTCAGATGAAGTTTCTCTTCCCTGCTGGAGTGGAGGTGCCCAGTCTCTTGTTAGCTTGGTAGCTTTGTTTATCTGATGTGTAAATGCATTCTCATTGTCTTTCAAAGTACTTTGGAATTAACTGCCCAGTGGAGAAACCACATTCCTTTGTTTAGAATGGGGTAACTCCTGTTTGACTGAAAGCACCTTCCTGTCCTGGCTGAAAATAAAAATCCTGACATTTGAGATTTCTCTCACGACATCATGAGCGAGGCTTAATTTTACCCAGAAATCACGACTCTCATGAGCAATTTGTGAGAGTTGGCATGTCTGCTCCCAGGATATTGGAGAGACGAGGTGGATGGGGTAATATCTTTTATTGGATTGACTTCTTTTAGTGAGAGAGACAAGCGTTTGATCTTACACAGAGCTCTTCTTCAGGTCTGGGAAAGGTACTCAGGGTTTGTCTACACTTAAAAGGCTGCGGCAGCGCCCCGGTGGCACTCCCGTCAGCATAGGTACTCCACCTCCCCAAGAGGTGGTAGCTATGTCAGCGAGGGAAGCCCTCCTGTCAATGTAGAACTAGCTACACTGGGAGTTAGGTTGGTATAACTGCATCACACAGGAGTGTGGCTTTTCCACACCTCTGTGGGACGTAGTTATACTGAAATAAGTTGCTAGTGTACATCAAGCCTCAGATTGTCACAGCTAAATACAAGATGGAACAGATTGTTTAACATATGTAGAGGCGAAGTGGCCCGTTAACACCCCTCCAGTCAGAGGGAGGAAAGTAAGGGGGGCAGGGAAAGCAGCTGGGGGCATCCTTAGATTGTTGGAATCCATAAATCTAGTCTATAACCCACTAACAACCCCCACCAGCTGTTTCTCCACTGCCTTCCTTTTCTCCCTATGACTGGAGGGGTATTAATGGGCCACTTCACATTGAATGTTCTTTGAAATATGTGTTAACTACTTATGTTAAACAATCTGTTCCATGTTGTATTTAGCTTGGAAGCTCTGAGGCTTGGTCTACACTAGCAGCTTACATCAATATAACTATACCTTGTTCAGGGATGTGGAAAATCCACATCCCTGAGCGACACAGTTACACTGACCTAAATCTGGTGAAGACAGCACTGTGTTGTGGGGAGGGCTTCTTCCATTGATAGAGCGGCTGCTGCTCAGGTAGGTGGAGTACCTATGCCGATAGGAGAAGCACTGTAGATAGTGTCTTCACAGAAGTGCTACAGTGGCGTAGCTGCAGCCCTAAGGGCAGGTCTACACTTAAAACAGTGCATTGGTGTGGCTGCAGTGCAGCTGAGCCACTGTAGCACTTCTCTGAAGATGCTGCTATGCCGACCGGAGAGCTTCTCTCACTGGCGTAGTTAATCCACCTCCGTGAGAGGTGGTAGCTATGTTGACGGGAGAATCCTTTCTGCTGACATAACGCTGTCTACACCCGGACTTAGGTTGGTATAACTACGTCACTCAGGGGTGTGGATTTTTCCCAACCCTGAGCGACGCAGTTATATCAATATAGGTCTTGGTAAGTTTCCTAGACCTGAAAGAGAGCTCTGTGTAAGCTTGAAAGCTTGTCTCTCTCCCCAACAGAAGTTGGTCCAATAAAAGATATTACTTCATCCACTTGGTCTCTCAAAGGGCTTGTCTACAAAATTATGTTGACTTAAGTTATGTCGACGTACAGCCATGCAGTAATTAAATGGCTGTTGTGTGTCCTTGTGCACATCCTGACTAGCAGAACTTGCATCGATGCAGAGAGCATTGCAGGGCATTATTTATGATCAGTGTGAAGTTACCAGTGAGACATGGTGCGCCTGATTTGCAGATCAGTAAGGTTTAATGTGCAGGGATTTCTTAGATAGTTAGTTCAATACAAAGCCAAAAGTTAACTGCAACACATCATACTCACTAGACCCAAAGAGTTATGTGTTCACTCAAGAGGCTATATATAGGAATGGCTTGCTTCAGGCGCCCTGCCAGGGGATCAGGCCAAAAGCATCTCCTGCAGAATCAAGTGGTGGTGAAGCGCGCCTCCTTGCCTGGTGGCTTTTAATATTCTTTTGTACACTGCATCCTTTCATTCACTTATGTTGGGTGACATTCCCATATTTTTTAATTCCTATATACTTTTTTATCTATATTTTGTTCTCACCATGATAATTGGGTCAAAACAACATCTGGTTGTGGGAGAGGCAGTGGGAAAGAATGCACTTCATGTAAAATGTGTAAATTTTTGTCCTCATTCATCTTTATCTATGTGCAACTATAAACTAACGAACTATTTGCTGTGGTGCGCAGAAGCTGAGATACCACAAGGTTACTCAGTACTCCATTTGCCTCTGTCAACCATAAAAAGCAGTCAGGCGGCTGAGGCTATGCATCAAACAATGGTCAAGCAACTCACCAGTGGTCAAGCAACTCAGACCATGTTAGGCCTCCAGCAGAGAGCAGTGTACAGTAGATAGCTATCCTACTATGTAACTAGTGCAAGCTGTTTTGAGAGGGTTTTGCAATGCCTCATGGGTGCAAACGAGTCGTGCAGGGGTATCTGGGAACATAATCTCAACACTCCATAATACAGTGTTCTCCATCCCATAATTTCATCCGCATTCCATAATGTTTCATGCCTCTTTTCAAAAGCCCTGCAAACCTGCGCATCCGCCATCTATGTGAGAAGCACAGAACCTGCACAGCTCTGCTCTGTTATGGTGAGCAGTGTGAGCATGTGGTGGCTGATCCTGCATTTGCAGAACTGCCAGAGGATCTGCAGGGAACATGATGATTCTTTAGAGGCTAGATTGCTGTGGGACATAGAAAGAAGCAATTCAAAGTTGTTGGCAGCTGCAGACAGTGGAGTGCCCGTTATAGACCCGGGAAACAAACACTGACTCGTGGGATCACATTGTCATGCAGATTTGGGATGACAAGCAATGACCTTGAGCATCCAAAAGTTCTGCAGCCATATTCCTGGATTTGTGTGCGATGCTCTCCCCAGCTCTCCAGCTCAGTGACATTAAAATGAGCTGCACTGACAGTGGAGTGACAGTAGTGATCATTGTGTGGAAGCTTGCAACGTCAGATTACTACCAATCAGCCAGGAATCAGTTTGGAGTTGGGAAATACACCATGGGGGTTGCTGTGATGCAAGTGTGCAGGGCCATAAATTGCCTCCTCCTATGAAGAACTGTGACTGAGCAATATGCAGAACATAGTGGATGGTTTTGCAGCAATGGGATTCCTGAACTGCAGCGGGGCAGTAGATGGCACGAATATCCCTATTTTGGCACCAGACCACCTTGCCTCAAAGTACATCAACAGAAAGGGCTACTTTTCTAAGGTATTGTAAGCAATGGTGGATCACCAGGGATGTTTTACTGCAGTGGTGGACCAATTGGGGCGGCAGGAGGGGGCAATGGCCCCCAGGCACTGGCCTGGGAGGGGGCACTGGCTGGGTCCTTCAGAGTTCTGTGGGAGGCACTTACAGACTCTTTCATGCAAACTCCAGCTGCCCGCAGTCAGACCTGCTGGGCACTCCACTGGGAGGGAGGGATGCCTCACTCACAGCTTGATTCCCCCCGGGTGGGGATAGAGGGGGCGGTTTCCCCAGCGGGCCAGTCCAGCACCAGGCTGCCAGCTCTGGAGTGGTGTTGGCGTAAATGCAAGCATTGTCCTTCGGGTGCCAGAGACCCACAGTATGCCACTGTTTTACTGACATGAACGCAGGCTGATCAGGGAAGGTGCATGACACGCATCTTTAAGAACACCGGCTGTTCAGAAAGCTGCAAGCAGGGACTTTCTTTCCAGACCAGAGGATTATCATTGGGGCTGTTGAAATGCCTGTAGTGATCCTGGGAGACCCTACCTACCCCTTACTCCTGTGGCTCATGAAGCCGTACACCTTGACAGCATCAAGGAGCACTTCAACTACAAGTTCAGCAGAGGCAGAATGACAGTTGAATATGCCTTTGGCCATTTGAAAGGCCGCTGGCACAGTCTACTCATGAAATTGGACTTCAGTGAAAAAAGTGTCCTGATGGTTATAGTGGCCTGTTGTGTATTTCAGAATATCTGTGAAGCAAAGGGAGAAAAATTTCCGCCAGGGTGGAGGTGGAACAGCTGCCTGCTGATTTCAAGCAGCCAGATACCAGGGCTATAAAAAGAGATCAACGCAGAGCTATTCGGCTCAGGGAGGCTTTGAAAGACCATTTTAATAGTGAGCCACAGTAATGTGTTTTTTGCTATAATGCGTCGTGCCTGGCATTGCTTTTTTGCACCTGATATGAATCTTGTAATGAGTGCTGCATGTGTAGCAATATAACATTTGCAAATGCACCTATTGCTATTATCTGTGAGTGATGTCAGCCCCAGTCAGCATATGTTGTGAACTAATAAATGTGAATTAAGTTTCCATAAATAGACTTTTATTCCAAATCCATGCAGACACATTTATAACCAAATGACACTTTATAAATACAGGGAGAAGAACTTTTAAAGGGGAAAGAACAGACATTTTAATTTCACAAAAACATATACTGACCTATGAAAGACATGGTTGGTGTATGTGCAGCTGTGATTGCCTGTTTTCTCCTATGGGTGGAGTGGTAGGGGTAGTGTAGTGGCCCCAATGCCATGTGGAATGGAGAGGGTGTAAAGAGGTCCTAGAATGCAGTTCTCTATGGGCTGGTGAGCATGGTGAGCAAGGGACTGTTGAATCTGAAGGTCAACAAGAATCTGTGGCATGTCTGTTTGCTGCTTGAGAAGCGCTAGCATCTCCTGCTGCACATCTCTCTCCTTTTCCTATGCCTTTCTCCTCTCCACTCTATCCTGGTGCATTCTGTCCACGAGGGTGATTCTACAACTCCCATGCTTTGTATCTGACGCAACAGAGTTTTGCAGGAGCTCTTGGAACATGTCATCCCATGTTCTCTTCCTTCTCCTTATGTGGGTGAGTCACTCCACCAGTGTGGTTGGAGAGACCCTCAAGGCCACATTTCCAGTTGCAAAAGATACAGTGCACAGAGTTACTAGTGTGAGTGTATTCACAAGATAAATGAAACTTGGTATACTGAACTCACTCCCCTTGACTTACACAACTGGCAAGCAATACGTTCTCACTTCGGTTTGGGATTCATGGAGCACGGCGGCAGTTCCAGCAAAGATGAGTACGGCTGGTGGGGAGGGAGGGAGTGAGTTTGGACAATAATTATTTGGCATGAGTATATGTGTATGGGGCAGTTGAACTGAATACTGGCACCGTTTTCCACAGGCAATGGTGATTTTGCTGATATCTCACTCCAGGGCCATAACCAGGGTGGGGCAAGTGGGGCAGCTGCCCAGGGCATAAAGCCGTGGGCGTGGAAAAATGGGGCAGAAAAAAAACAGTAGGGGGTGCAAATATGCTTGCTCGCCCCGGGCACTAAAATGCCTAGTTACGGCACTGCCTTACTCCTGAGAGTAGCAGAAGCTAAAAGGGGACAACTCCTGCAGGTGTCCAACTGCAGATCGGCGCCGTATGCTGCTAGCCTGTGTGCTGCATTGGTGCCTGCTGAAATAATTGGTGAGTGGCGTGGGAAAGTGTCCTACTGCGGTAGAATAAGGGAGCCCTCCCCAGAAACCTTAAGCAGAGTATTGCAGACTACTTGCAGGAAAGTTTCCTTGAGGTCTCTATGGAGGATTCAGGGGACATCCCAGTACACATAAATAAACTGTTCTGCAGGGCCCCCTCTGTCTACAGGGGAATGAGAAGCAGATAGCAACTCTGTCTCTGTTGGTTATTTCACTGCCTCTTCTAACAGAAGAAAAAAGGAGTAAATCGACAGATGTATCCCTGCAATTTCAAAGCAAACTGCATACATACTAGAAGTTCCTTCCCCTGCTCACCTGTGCTGGACTGTCCAGGACTCAAAGACTGTCCTGACTTGCTGTGCCACTGGATTCCCCGGTCGCCTGTCCCCCGTACTCCTCCTCCTCATCACTGTTCATGGTGAGGCCTGTGACTCCTGCTCCCACAAAATATCCATGGGACTTTTTGGGGAGTG
Organism: Emydura macquarii macquarii; assembly: GCF_026122565.2. Classification (NCBI taxonomy): domain Eukaryota; kingdom Metazoa; phylum Chordata; order Testudines; family Chelidae; genus Emydura; species Emydura macquarii. The sequence goes on from NW_027132773.1 coordinate 16,768,082, forward strand.
GGGGTGTCTGCCGAGGATGGCACGCAGCTCTTTGTAAAAGTGACGTATCTGTGGCTCTGCACCAGAGCGACTGTTAGCCTCCCTTTCCTTCTGGTACACCTGCCACAGCTCTTTGGCTTTCACACGGCACTGCTTGTAGCCCTTCTTCTCAGTGCCCTGAGCGATCTGCTTGTAGATATTGGTTTCTACAGCTGGATCAGAGCTGTGCCTGCACAGCCTCTTCTCCCGCAGACCCAAGAGATCCAACACTTCCTGTATGCGCCACACAGGAGCATGGCTGGAGCATGTAGCCGGTATGGTCAGATGGGTAGTTAGGCGTGCTCAAGAGCTAGGTGTGCTCAAGAGTTGCTAGGTTAGCTCTCCATGCCGGACAAACAGGAAACGGAATTTCAAAAATTCACGGGACTTTAAGGGGAAGGCTGTGTACCTGTGTACTTGGCCACTGAGCAGCAGAGTTCAAAACTAACCAGAGCAGTCAAGGTGGGGCATTGTGGGATGCTTCCTGGAGGCCACTAACGTCTATATAAATAATGCAGTGTCTACACCTCTCACACAGGTGGAGTTAAGTCAGCATAGTGGGCAAGTTACATCGGTGAGAGTGATATCTGAGTGTAGACGCTTACAGAGCTAGGCCGATGTAAGCTGCCATAGGTCGAACAAACTCTGTAGTGTAGACCAGGACTAAGTCACTTAGGCAATTTTTGGAAATTTTACCCTAGTTTAATATTCAGACTTGCCAAAGGTTCTACTTTGCTATATGCATAATAAATTATTTAAAATAGTTCTTAAAACCATGAGAAAGCAGTTCATGGCATGCTGCCTGACAGCAGGATAAATCTCTGCTATTTCAAAAAGTACCCTTGGTTCTTTAACATCTGTGCAGAGTAGACAAGATCTCAGTTTTTAAGTCGCCAGTACAAACCCAGACACAGCAAACTGCATGAAATTCAATTTCTCTCTCTTGGGAAGCTGAAGGGTTGAGGTCACTCTGCTGGCTGGGACTGGAACATATGGTTCCAAGGAGTTGTGCTATAACAGGCTTGATAGTTAGACCCCAAAGTAAGGCCCTGCGTAAGCAAGCACTGAAGCACTTACTTGACTTTTAAGCACAAGTGATCCCAATGTGATTTTCTATGTGCTGTAAATTGAATGCGTGTTTATGTGCTTTGTTTGATTAGAGCCTAAACTGTTGGCATCTGAACTTTAACATTTCTCTTTTCCTGTAGAACAAAACAGTTTCTGTTTATTCTTCCATGTTTGTAAATATTTAACGAATTGTTTGTGAGGGGAAGGAAGCACTGTGTGTAAAATCTGTATATGACACGTCTAATTCTTACAATTCAGGTGTTTCAAATTAATTTGCTAGTTTGCTTGTAATCTTGCAAGGCTGCTGTTTGCACTATAAGAATATGTGCTAAATACTATAGAAATTTGTGTACAATTAGTAATAGTAAACAAACACTTTGTTTTAAATGTTTTATGTGAGTGTAGAGTTGGATTATCAGCCCTAGAGAATGCAGGCCCACTTATTGAACAAGTGCAATATAGGTAACAGTAGTGCAAGCTTTCCACTGTCATGTCAATGTACTTCAACCCTGCCCTGGAAGGGCCACATCTGGGAAAGAAAGGGTAGTTCAGTTTCCATGTCTATTTAATCCTTGGTGCCTCTGCTGAGGCTGTCCAAAAGTGCCAATTACAATGGTGATTTGTGTGATGTGTGGATCCACTGGGAACTTGATCTCCACACATGGTAACAACTTTTGATCACTACTGGCTTGGGCTGCATTATAGCTGGCAACCTAGCTGTCCCAGTTTCCTGTGGCTGATTCCTCGCCGTTCACTTCCCCAAATAAATACATTTAAACCAATAATGATTTGTGAAATCCTAACTCCCTTAGCTTCCCTGCCCAGACAAACTTGTTCATGTCTCCCAAAACTTCACTGATTGTGACATTAGACATTTATTTCAATGTTATTGATGATGATCTATCAACAGTTAATTGTTTTTCCTTCTCAATAGGCTTGTAAACTGGACAAAGATAGTAATAATTTCTTTGATGTAGAAGATTTCCATAGTCCTAAAATGGCTGATTTCTATGATAGGTAAGTACCAGTGCACATGGCTACTGCAGGAAGAAGTAAATGACTTGTTTGTATTATGGCTGAAGTGAAGAGGAGCTAATTTCCTTTTCTTATTATTGCTTTACATTTTGCTAAGAAGAGACCCCAACCATCATTCCATTGTGGATTGCCTTTTTCTTTGCACTTGTTCTTAATTTCTTTCCTAGTAGCTGTGTCATCAGAAGCCACAGCCAGTAAGAAGTCCTAATGGCATCAGTTTGGGGGGCTTTTCCACCCAAGATCCACATGTGGATATCCCCCTTCCGGTATTGACCCTTGTTGCACCATATCACCCCCCACAGAGAGGACGCTCCATGGATCAAGGTCCACCTGTGGGGAGATTGCAAAAGTGAGGTTGGGTGACACACATTGTTTCCTGATAACTAATGATAAATGTATTAAAAAGTGCATTCAGCCTGTATTTGCATAGAGCACTCTTCATACTGGTACCTCCCCTCGAAGTGGGGTTCTAAAGACAGCTGCCAGGCAGGGGAAATGCTGCCCAGTTCTTGAAAGAGGGGCAAGAAGACCTGTAGATGGAGCAGACCCACGGGACCTGTTGTAGTAATTGTGCTCTAGCAGGCCTAATTTAATAGTTAGCCTACCTGGTGAAAAGTGGGTAAAAGTTCATGATGTGTCACAATGATCTGTTTAGAAAATTGGTTAAGAAAGGATGTGAGAAGGAGACAGAGACTGAATTTCTTAAACAGGAAGAGTCTACTGATACCACTCAAGGATTGTGTTATGATTATAACTGGTAAACAAGAGGAGTTCAGGGTCAGAAATCAATGAACTAAAACTGGTGTGTCAGAAATTAGGCCTAATTGGTGGACAAAATAATGAGAGGATGGAATATTGCATGCACTGCTTTTGGGGCCCTTAAAACAGACTTTGGGAAAGAAAAAGGGGAAATATTTACCATCACTTCAGCTGCGGTGGAAGGATTGTTGCTGTGACATCAGACTTTGATACTCCAGTGGGATTGTTTGACCATCTATATTGCAGGAGTGAGGACCCCAAGAAGATACATGTGAGATTCTGCTCTGTCTGCCCCTTCCTCATGTGCTCCTTTCTGTCCCCTCCCTATTTCTCTATATTCTCTCTTTCTTTCTCCACCTGATCCTGAAATCAGCTGTACTGCATGGCACCAGCACAGTGGGATGAGACATCCAGCTCTGGTCAGCCTGAGAAGGACCAGGAAAGGACAGGAACCTGACCAGAACAACCAGATGATTTCCCTGACTGGGGAGGCGAGCTGAGATCCAGAACAACTGTTGTTGCGGTGACTTGTCAGCTCAAAGCATCTGTCTGTGACTGACCAGCTGCCCTGTATTCTGAGAACATCAGCAAAAGCCCATCTTTATCATCTTATCTCTTCTCTCCCTTCTGTGTCTATTTGTTTTGCCTAAAGCAAGAAAGTCACTATCATTCCCAAGTCAGAACAACAGAACTTGCCCCTTTCTTCCCCACTATGAAGGACTGTTTCACTGAATATGAGACTTTAACCAATATTCACTGTCTCCAAAAAGGGACTTTAACAGGTTTTGAGTAAGTTTATTTTGCATAATCAGTCAGTTTCAGTGCTCGTTACCTCATTTGATTGTTTTCTTTTTGTGTGTTTCAATCAATACATTTCTAACCTTTGGCATGAATTTTAGTGTATTTGCTCTGGTACTAAGTAGGCTGAGGTCTTTGTATACCAAACCATGAACTTTGTTTAAAACTGTTTAATTTTGTAGGCATTTTTTGGAGATTTCCCCCATAATTAATTAGGCAGGGTGAGCTAGTTGATTTGCAGTGATGTATCATGGTTCTCCCTTTTACAGTCAGTAACACTGGGTGGGGGGAAAATGACAGCCTATTTAAATGTTGGTAAAATGTGATGTTTTAAAAGTTGGTTTGAGTGTACAGTGAGAGTGGCAATGGGACATTTAAACAAAAGCCCTGATTCCTAGAGACAGAAACTCAGATTTGTGCTGTTATATCCCCAAATTGAATATAGATATGGAATCTGTTAATTGTTGCTCACCTGAGATGCAGTAACCCCTGCAAAATCTCTCCTCCCCCCAAAAAAGATTCATTTCAGCTCTGAGGCTGATTTTAGCTGCATATCAATCATTTTTTCAAAGATTTTTGAAAGGGAATATGACATTCTCAAATCATCCAACTAGCTTCTAGGGCTGTGGAAATAAAGCCACAAACAGGAACCATTTTTAAAACTCTCCTTAAACCCAAATAAACCACCTTCAAGGAGAATTATTGTTGCTTAGGTCTAGAGGTTTTTATTTTGAACCAAAAAATATCACCTGTTATTTGGTGTGATGAGTTTTATAAACACTTGTCTGCTAAGACTGAGATGTTGACAATATGCTGTTTTTGAAAACATTGTTTCTTAAACAGCATCCCCGTTACATATGTGCAACATTGACTGCAAATGCACACACACAAAACAGGAGACAGAAAAACCACTCTGTGTAAGTTATGACTTTGTTGATAATCTGCTTCTTTTTCAGGGTCACTGCTCCCTGAATCTTACATAATTCTAGAAAGGGACATACAAATCTAAAGAGTAGTGAAAAAAGGCTTGAGCCGTTTCAGTTCTGCAGTGCACACAAATCAGACCTGATAACTTCTAGCCATTCAAGCACTAAGCACTGTTCCAGGGAATGCTATTGTGTGTCTCATTGTCTGGTTGCAGATGGCTTCTAAGAATTCATATGCTGCAATCCAAGCACATGTTTCAGCTAAAAGCGGTTTAACTAGTGACTTGAAACCAAGCTCTATAAAGTGAAAGGTCTGTGAATTATATAAATGGAGTGGTTCTATAAATGCTGAAGGTGCATTGTGTTATAGCACAACAAACAGGTTCCAGAATGGTGCAATGAATAGTGTATGTACCTAATGAGGGAACTCCTACCAAGAAAAGCAGCAAGTCTGTTACACTTGCAAGGATTAAAAAAATGGGCAGTCTTTCTGTTTAAACCTTCAAATGACAACAGCATATTTGATAAAGATGAATAAAAATTGTTATTCTCTTCTTGTTTCTGTCAGACGGCTTTAAAAAACTGGCTGTTCATTTTATGCTTCAGGAAAAAATGGATATTATTTAAGGGAAAACTCCCACCACTTTGCTCAGTCTAGCATTCTGAAAGTTCATGGTAAAAAAATACATCTGACCCATCTGAATAAACTGTAAAATGGATCCTGGCAAGAATTGTTTTCTGATCTCTTTTGCTAAAAGTGTGAGGAGAGCAGTATCGGAGAAAAAATATGAGACACGGTAAAATTTTCAAAAGTGTCTTAACCCTGGTCTACACTTATCGGGTGATTCGGTGGCTGTTGACAGGAGTTATGCAAGCTACGCAGAGTATCTTGCATAACTCCCGTCAACTGGTATGCTTCCCTTCTGCCCGCCGTCTTCACTGCACTGTGTCGACGGGAACCGTGTTCCCATCGACGCAGCACTACGCCACTTGAGGGGGTGGTTTTACTGCGTCGACTTCTGGATCGACTGAGCAGGTCTTCACTGACCGCTCATCCAGATAGTTGATCTTTGCCGCCGTCAGTGTAGACATACCCTTAGACTCTTAGGAGCCTAAAACTTATTAAAAGTCAGTGAGACTTAGACTCCTAAGTGCCTGAATCACTTTAGAAAATGGGACTTATACTTCTCAGCAACTTAAGCATTTTTTGAAAGTTTTACGGAACTACTTTATGTAATGTTTTCACACTGGCTTAGCCCTTTCATTTCTGATCTTTTTAAAAGTTATTTTAATGGGTGAGAAACAGTACAAACTAGGAGGTGGGCAGATGGGAGATTTCAACAGAGGATAATTTGAGAGCCGTGAAGAAAGAAGATGGAGGGCTTGAGGAAAAGAGGAGTAGAGCAGAGTTGAAGAAGCAGCAAAGATCCCTGGGGCAGAGGTTGATGGAACATAAGTGGCACATGTGGGGAGATGTGGGAATGGGGAAGGAGAAGAAAGAGTTGTTGAGAGGTGATGTTAGAGATGCGCCTGGAAGATGACCACTGGTTTTGAGGCAGGCTACCTGGCAGGGTGAAAAACCACAGCCATTCTACCTGATGCAAACCAGAGGAGCTGGATGATGGAGAAATGTTGCAAACCTTTGATCACAGAATGTACCACAAAGTAACAGATTTACTAATCAGAAGAAAATCTTTAGGGTTAAGTTGGAAGCAGATTCTGGCCTGAAAATTTGGTTAGCAATGTTAGTGGGAACATGGGGTAAGGGATTGCACCTTGAACCAAAGTCTAGTTTATTAACTTACAGCAATAGAAAGTGTTTTATTTTTATTTCTCTTGTAACAATTTCTAACTCTAATGCCTCATAATTGTACTCACTTAAAATCTCTCTCTTTATAATTAGATACATTTGTTTTATTCTTTGATCAAAACTAATACAGTGTTGCAAATTGTGTGGTGACTCCATTTAAAGTAACAAAGTGTCCCTTAGAAGAGCAACAGATCCAAAATATCTGAACTTTCCAGAAGAGGACTGGATAGTGCAGAACACACATTTTTGGGGGAAAATTCAGGACTGAGAGTTTGTTGGGGTCACCCTGCAAGTATTAACCAAGGCTGGTGGAAACCACTGTGTGACTAGAGTGTGCTGGCAGACTACAGCTATACAGACACTCAACGTGTGATCTGCATGCAGTTTGTCTGTTTGTGAGGGGGCCCAGGTTGGAAACTACAGCAGTAAAGCATTGTGAGGTGCCCCAGGATGCAGGGCAAGAGTGACACAGCTCCTCAGTGGTGTGAATTACACGCTGGAATGTCAAGGCCTCACCACCAGTTATAAGTAATATCACTCTTTCTTTTAGCAGGATGGCTGTTAACCAGCAACAGGATCAGAAATACTTTGGCAAGAAACTCCTCCCAGCCCATCTAATCTTTAATCTCCAAGGAAAGCACTGTATCTCAGTTGTTTTGCTTATTACCACTAGTAGTTGTTTGCAGGCCAGATTTGTGATCATTGCAGTAATATATGCAGCGATTCTTTGCAAAATACATGAGTTTGGCTTCTGAATATGACAAGGCTGAGGCACAAATACTTCTTAACCATTGTTTTTTCCCACATTGCCAGCCTGAAATTGTTGCTTATGGCTGATAGTCTTGATTCTGATTGCTCTCTAATTTGATGTCTGGTTGCTATGGTTACTACTTTATCTAGAAACTAGCAATTTTATGAACAGTTACAATACAACTAAATTAAGGAATGAATAATCTGCAGATTTAACGTTGATCTAAACCAGTGTTTCTCAACCTTTTAAGTAGCAAGTACCCCCTAACATCTGAAAATTTTAATAAGTACCCCAACACTCAATTTTCCATGGGATTTTATATTTACAGACTAATGTGAGCCATATGTTGGAAGAAGGGCTGAATATATAAGGCCGTGATATGACAGATGTCAGATCTAGTGTAGGTAGGGTTACCACCTTTACACCAGGGGTGTGCAACTCAAGTATGTACCTGGGCTAGAGGTGATGTTGGTCAAAGCTTGGAGGCTTTGAGCAGCATGCTAATGCTGGGGAATATAAAGTGCCTCACCAAATTTTATGCCATAGAATAAGAGGAGGAAGGGGTAAGAGAGAGACAGGAAAAGAGGTAACTGGTGAAATCTGGGGCTGTCATAGTTGTCAATTTCACTGCTCAGCTAGAGCAATGAAATTGACAAGTTTTCTGGGCACTGGGCTTTGAGTCGGAGGGGGGCTGCCACCTGGGAAGTTGCAGGTGGTTGTCGCTTGGCTGTCAGCCCAGGAGGTAGGTGACTGCCACCCAATCTGAACTGGGACAGAGAAAGCTTCTGCGCCGACTGGAACCCGGGGAGGTGGGCAGGCGGCTGCTGCCCGTCTTCAAGCCGGGTCGCAGGAGGCTGTCCCTCGGCTCGGAGCCAGGGCGCGGGTGGCTGCCACCCAGTTGTGAGGCCAGCTTATGAGACATAGGAAGCTGCCACCAGGCTCCCACCTGGGAGCTGGGACCCGGCAGGAAGCGGGGAGCTGCACCCGCCTTCCCCAGAAGCTAACAGCTGCTGCCCGCCTCCCAGCTGGGAGCTGTGACCAGGTGGGAAGCAGGGAGCTGCCACCCGCCTTCCCCAGAAGCTAGCAGCTGCTGCCCGCCTCCCAGCTGGGAGCTGGGACCAGGTGGGAAGTGGGCGGCTGCTGCCCGGCTTTCCCAGAAGTCGGCAGCTGCCGCCTGCCTCCCCTTCACTCTGTTTTTCCTCGGGTACCCCTTGCCTGTGTCTCGCATACCCCCAGGGGTACACATACCACAGGTTGAGAAACTATGATGTAAACAACAACATAGGGCTCTTGAAATGATACATTGATGTGAGGATCATTTTTTGGTGAACAAACATGCTGTAAAAAGAAATCTCATAATGTTACAGACAGATATAAGTATATCAGACTAATAATAGAAGAGGTATCAAAGAGCTGAAACATTCCTCTTTTCCAGTATAATTGATAATATTGGAATATGATTCTGTAACGCTGGCTGGATTCGGGGGGGAGCATTTATGATCTTGTTTGACATCAGTATGTCAAAATCTTAATAATTCCTGTGATATATGCTATGTCAGGTACTGTTAGGCTGTAATGTGCTAAGTAAGATGATGATGTTTATATTCCTGTGTTATATGTGTAATGGAAGTTATAGATATGTTTGGTATATCAGTATTTCAAATTGTACTGTCTGAGTGGCATCTCAGACAGGATGGCTGCAGAACAATAGCCTGCTTAATGGCCCATTGAGACATTCACAGGTACAAGGAGCCCAGGGGGAGAAGCCAGGGATATACCTGATGAATAACCAGGACTTGCCGATGTGACTCTGGACTCCATTTTGGATCCTGTGAAATTCCACAAGCAGCATGGCAGAGGCCAGAAGATAAAAGGCAGAGGCCTGGGAAGCCATTTTGTCTTTCAGTCAGGATTCAGTTTCAGCTACCAACCCTACCTCTGGATCAGCTCATCCACAACTGAATTGAAGCTGTGAAACAAAGGACTGAGACCCATCCAAGTATTGGATGTATACCAGAGGGACTATACAAGCCTGCAAACTCCACAATTCTTCTAGAAACCTGATCTATATGGACTTTCAAATCATTTGTATGTATCTGATTACTTTAATTCTTTAACATTTCTCTTATGGTTGTTTCTTTCTTTTATAATAAACCTTTAGTTTTAGTTACTAAAGGAATGGCTGGCAGTGTGGTATTTTGGGTAAGATCCAAACTTATATTGATCTGGTACTGTGGCTGACCCTTTGGGGTCAGCGGGAACCTTTTTAGTAAAGAGTATAGAGTTTAAATAACTGGTCTCTTTACTGGACCTAGTGGCTGATTGGGAGCCAGAGACTGGAATGCAGTAAAGGGGGCTGTGTGTATTTGTGTACTGGCTTCTTGATAACCAGTGTGGGGAATCAAAAGCACAGTTTGTGACTGGTTGGGAAGTTTGGCTTCAGTGCCACCCACCAGTACTGGGAGAATCTGCTCTCCTTTTACAGCCTGACCTGACCTTGGCATTCTCAGGTGGCTGCCCTGGGCATGGAAGGCTCACAGTGGCATAGTTTTAGCAGGATCCACAGAACCAGAACATTTGGGTTTTGGATCAGAACATCATGCTATTCCAAATTTTAAAATTTGATATTGAGAGTGCTAAATATTAAAGTTAGTTAAGATGAGTGAGCAGAGATCATATGATGCTATGAACACAAGAGAGCTTAAACAGTTATGTAAGGATAGAAAAATCACTCATAATGGGAATAGCTCGGAGCAGAGAATGAGAGATCTGCTTAAAGAGAACAACCTGAAAACAGGGCCTCCAGCCGATTCTTCCACAGAGGCAGCCGTTGCAGAAGGTCGGCAGCCAGCCTGGGAAGATAGCCGGCATCTTCAGTACGAGAGAGAAATGGCAGAACTTCGATCGCAGGAAAGGCAAAGAAGGGATGAACTGGAAGAAAAAGCTCATCAAAGACAGATGGAGCTGAAAGCCACTGAGGAAAAGACAGATGAGATGGCCGAGAGAGTCCATCAAAGACAGATGGAAGCAGCCAGAATCCAGCTCCAGATTCAGGAAGGGAAAAGGGGTCTGCCACAGCCATCTGAGAATTCTTTGCTTCTCACCATCAAAGACCTGGAAAGTATCTGTCCCATTTACAGAGATAATGAGGATATTGAGGAGGTTTTGTCTATTTTTGAAAGACTCTGTGTGTTATTCACAGGTTCCTAATAAGAAAAGAATGCCTGTTCTTCTCACCAAATTGACTGGAAAAGTCAGGAAGGTATTTAATGAAATGGAGTTAGATGATGCATTAGATTATGTAAAGTTTAAAAAAGCGGTATTGCAAAGGTTTAAAATTACTCCCAAGTCTTATAAGCTGAAATTTAGAAATGTTAAGCTGTCTGATAATGTTACCTATGTTGAAAGTGCTCATAAACTGTTTGGGTATATGAAAAAGTGGATTGAGGGACAAAGGCTGGTAATAGTTATAGCAGAGTTATTGATTTGTTTGCTAGAGAATAGCCTCTCCATGAATGTAGAAGCATTAAATCTTATACTTGACACATTTCAGTATCGAAGGGTCATGTGGCCTTTTTGCACTTATGGAAGAAATACATTCCACTAGGAACTGCAACTAGAAAATAAAAACTCTGGACCAGAGCTCTTTGGGGCAGGACCTGGCCCATACTGGGCCTGGCTATACTACTCATATAGTACCTAATGCAATGTGACACTGATCCTTGATTGGAGGCCTTTGAGCCCTACAGATAATAATAAATAATAAACTTTTCCTTGTTAAATCCCAGAGAGGGGACGAAAGGAAGTTCTGATGTTTTATGTTAGTTCTCTCTGCAGCATGGAGGGGTTTGTAGGTGGTTGGAACATGGTCCACTAAACCTGCACAGCTGGGGGATCCACAGAATACTTTTTACCCAACACCACTGAACCCAGGGCCAGTCACTGACAGCCCACGCGCTATTGGTTAGACCTCTGTAAATGGCAGTGTAGGTCATGGAAGGATTCTGTGGCAAGATGAATGGAAGAGAGGAAAAAGGGACAGCAATGAATTGGCGTGGGCAGGATCAGAGAAGCGAAGGAAACAAAGTGTGATGGAGAAAAGCAGGGTAGGGGACAGGTGCAGAAAACAAGGCAGAAGCAAAAGGAGAGGGAAGACAGTAAAAAGCAAAGCAGTGAAGAAAAAATCCACATCTTCCTCCAGTCCTGCATATCCTTCTTCCTGTACTGTACATATCTCATTCCTATCTGTGGGTGAAACTGGTAGTTCTGAAAGAATCTCCAGAAAAAGGTGGAGACTCAAAATGCATGGCTTCCTGACAATCATTACAAAATTACTGTGCACAAGAGATTAGTGGGGAGGCAGCAGACACCGGCAGCAGCGGATTAGCAGACCCTAACAGGTAGCTGGACACCAGATTCTGGTGAGAAGCCCCATAATGTTCCTAGACTCCCAGCGCTTCTCTTTTATCCCAAACTCAGAATATTTGCAGAGTTTTGAAGATCTGCAGTATCTGCTGGGCTCAGCAGATCCTGCAGCCCTCTTGGCTTCAGAACTGAGTTACCTGAATCATCTGCTGTCTCATATCCATCTTTCCCTGCTCCCCTAAATCCCTATAATGTGAGCATTGGGTCTATGGTTTCTGCTATCCCACAATGGTCTGTAGTAGGTCCTGTGCACTTTAAGTCTGAAACAAAGTGGGAAGGGGAGCAGGAATCAAGGTATGGAGTCTGGCAGAGCTTGGGAGAGGCTGAAAGTAGGGGCAGCTTATTAACAGATATTGTTGTGGATCTGGGAAGCCAGCACTCAGTGGAGTTTCCTGCTACTCCATTTGCCATGCTCTTTGGGGCTTAGCAATTCTGTAGAGTATCCTGTCCCCTGGTTTCCAATACATGTCAATCTTTTAAAATATTTTAAAATAATTAAGAAAAGTCCAGACAAAAAATTTTGTTTAGCTGGTGTTAAGAATAGGAGCAAGTATCAGGGTAAAAGACATGCAGGAATATTGCAATATTGGAAAAATCCACTGTTTGAATCACAGGAAATTCAGCATTAAGGTTAAATTTAAAGAAACCCAAATACTGGACAGTGCAGAAATGCACAGTTAAGGTCATGCAAAACAGTCATAAGAGTGCCCTCCATAATAAAGCCTTGCAAAGAAAACAAACTCTGGTATGTCTACAGTGCAATGCAAGCCTAAGATTAGTGGAACTCAAGTCAGCTGATTCTGCAAAATCCAGGGCTTGAGCCTCTACATTGCTTGTCAGCCCTAAGTTAAGAATTTTCTAACGTGGGCCTGAACCCAGGGTTCCATCATCCCCAATGCAGTACTCAGACCCAAATCCAACCAACCATATCCCAGACTTCCTAATACCTTTCCAAAATGTGGCTGCTCTAGCCCTTTGTTCATGGTTCAGTGTAGGAAAACTTGACTGTCCACAAAGCTTGACTGTCCAGAGGACAAAGAAAGTTAGGGTGGATGATTGTGGAATGCTTTTGGTGGACTCCCAGAGCATGAATCCAGGGGTGACTGTGTCTACAATGCAGAGTAATAAGACTTGAATTCTGGGTCTCAGCTTGACTCAGGCTTGGACCTCCATTGTGGGGGTCCTGGGACCCTGGATTCAAGCTCTGGGTTAGTGCAATTTGTGTGTCAACTGAGAGGATGGGGGAGTTAGGCTTGAGCCTGAGTTCAAACCCTGGGCTTACATTAGTGTATAGACGTACTATCTGTGACAATCGTACCCATAATAAGAATGTTGCTTTAATCGATAATCTCAAAAATTAGAATGCCTTATTCTTAAAAATACAGCAGTTGTTCTGTGAAAAGTCATTGGATGTAGGAGTACTGTGGCAGAAGTTTCTGTGGCGTCTTCAGAAAAAAAATTAAAATAGAGCTTTTTATTGAATAAAATATTTTAAAAAATAATATAATCCCTATGGTAGTCCCAGTATTTTTGTTTTGATGTTAAATTCCATTTACTCTATGTTGTTCTGTACATTCTCATCTTTTGATATGCTATAGATTTATACTGAAAATGCCAGACTACAGTGTAGAGGTTGTCATAGGGGAAGCTGAAGATTTAGTTGGATTGGGGACAGTTGAACTTTTGGCACCTGAGAAGGTGCAGGCAAAAGCATGTGATTGTGGGGTAAGCACATTAGCTGGATATTTCTGCTAGAAATGATCACCAGTGAAACAACTAACAGTGTTGGCACTTCAATTGTTATCTCTAGGTGTTAGAGTTTATACATTGAGATGAATGAGGCAGTTCACACCACTCAGAGCTGTTGTTTCAACCTATCTGCAAACTCAAGAAGACAGCATTGCATTGGTTTACACTTTGTACATGTTTGTGCCATGAGAGCAACATGCTTTTTTATGTTTCAAATGAAAGGAGTACAATTATGTGTCATGGCATGAATTCAATGGCAAATTGTGTGCCCACAGAATCACAGAGGACACAGGGCTCTGTCTAAGAGCCGTGAATAATACAGGTCTTGTCATTAAACAGTTTCTATGCATATGGACCTTTTAGGCATCCATGATGAAACTGTAGCACTTACATGAAAAGAGAAAAAGCTTAGTGTGGTGACACACCTTCACAATTAGTATAGGATACATGCATTATGAAACCATTTATAAAACCAAAGTTATGTGGTACACATTTCTAATAAGTCATCAACAGACAATTCAACTACAGTATCTTCAAATTTTAAGATGTCAACAGCCACAGACCTCTTTATGAAAAATGATTGAGGAAGATGGGGGTGTAACATATTCCATTACAGCTGCTTTCGAAAATAAAAGAGCCCTTAAGGAAAAATCCTTGATCCAAAATGTACACATATTTCAAAGATCATAGAATCATAGAGTTGGAAGGGACCTCAGGAGGTCATCTAGTCCAACTCCCTGCTCAAAGCAGGACTAACCTCAGCTAAATAATCCCAGCAAGGGTTTTGTCAAGCCGCAGCTTAAAAACCTCTAAAGATGGAGATTCTACCACCTCCCTAGGTAACCCATTCCAGTGCTTCACCACCCTCCTAGTGAAAAACTTTTTCCTAATGTCCGACCTAAACCTCTCCCACTGCAACTTGAGACCGTTGCTCCTTGTTCTGTCATCTGCCACCACTGAGAACAGCCTAGCTCCATCCTCCCTGGAACCCCTTTTCAAGTAGTTAAAGGCTGCTATCAAATCCCCCCCCATTATTCTCTTCTGCAGACTAAACAAGCCTAGTTCCCTCAGCCTCTCCTCATAAGTCTTGTACTCCAGCCCCCTAATCATTTTTGTTGCCCTCCGTTGGACTCTCTCCAACTTGTCCACATCCTTTTTGTAGTGGGGGGCCCAGAACTGAACACAATACTCCAAATGCGGCCTCACCAATGCTGAATAGAGGGGAATAATCACTTCCCACGATCTGCTGGCAATGCTCCTACTAATGCAGCCCAATATGTTATTAGCCTTCTTGGCAACCAGGGCACACTGCTGACTCATATCCAGCTTCTTAACCACTGTTACCCCCAGGTCCTTTTCTGCAGAACTGCTGCCTAGCTCATCGGTCCCCAGTCTATAGCTGTGCATGGGATTCTTCCGTCCTAAGTGCAAGACTCTGCACTTGTCCTTGTTGAACCTCATCAGATTTCTTTTGGCCCAATCCTCCAGTTTGTTTAGGTCCTTCTGTATCCTATCCCTACCTTCCAGGGTATCTACCACTTTCCCCATCTTAGTATCATCTGCAAACGTGCTGATGGTACAATCTACCCCATCCTCAACATTAATGAAGATGTAGAACAAAACTGGCCCCAGGACCGACCCCTGGGGCACTCCGCTTGTGACCGGCTGCCAGCTAGACATGGAGCCATTGATCACTACTCGTTGAGTCCTATGCTCTAGCCAGTTCTCTATCCATTCATCCAAACTATATTTATTTAACTTGCTGATAAGAATACTGTGAGAGACCGTTATCAAAAGCTTTGCTAAAGTCAAGGTATATCACGTCCACCGCTTTCCCCACATCCACAGAGCCAGTCACCTTTTCATAGAAAGCAATCAGGTTGGTCAGGCATGACTTTCCCTTGGTGAATCCGTGTTGACTGTTCCTGATCCCCTTCTTCTCTTACAAGTGCCTTAAAATGGATTCCTTGAGGACCTGCTCCATGATTTTTCCAGGGATTGAGGTGAGGCTGACCGGTCAGTAGTTCCCTGGATCCTCTTTCCTCCCTTTCTTGAAGATGGGCACTATATTTGCTTTTTTCCAGTCATCAGGGACCTCCCCCAGTTGCCACGAGCTTTCAAAGATAATAGCCAATGGCTCTGAAATCCCTCAGCACTCTCGGGTGCATTGCATCTGGCCCCATGGACTTGTGTATGTCCAATCTTTCTAAGTAGTCTTGGAGCTGTTCCTTCAGCACTGCAGGATGTTCACCTTCTTCCCATTCTGTACCGCCCAGTGTAGTAGTCTGGGAGCTGACCTTGATGATGATAAAGAAACAAGATGAAAGGTCAGCATAGTGAAGAAAGAGTAAAATTTGTTTGGGTTATCTCAATTTTGCATGTCCATACTTTCAAATGGTTGGATTTCTTTTAACTCTGAATTTCCTGATTTTGTCCTTTTTTTGTTACTACAAAATCCTTGAATTTTTTTTAACCTTTATGTTATTGATGTCTTGCAACCTTAACTCCAATTTAACAAGGTTTTTCATCTTGGAAATAAAAATGAGTATGATTTATGCTGTCTTCTATTTAGCTTAATACAAAAGTTAAGTTAGATGACCACACCAAATATCATATATTAACATTTTCATTCCAGGTACTCCATGATTAAACAGTAAGATTAATTAATTTGAATAGTCAGGATGGAAAGTGCAGCATTTGACATAAACTGCAAGAATTCCTTGATGTAGTAAAGCAGTGGTCTCAAACTGTGGTCTGCAGACCCTTGGGGGTCTGCAGACTATGTCTGTTTTCCAAAGGGGTCTGCACCTCCATTTGAAATTTTTTAGGGGTCTGCAGATGAAAAAAGGTTGAAGGCCACTGTAATAAAACATAAGAATGTTTGTAATCAGGTTAGGTACTCATATTGTAGTTTGATCTTGTTTTCTGTCTGAACTGTGAATCTATTGAATAAACTGTAGGGACAATCCTGCTTCCGCGTGGAAAGAGGCTTGATGACTAATAGGTCTTTTCTCTTTCTAAGTTCTATGATAGGTGACAATTTATTTAATTGCAATCTTTATTTCACTGTAATGTTGGAGCATTGATGTGCATGACACTTAAAACCTGAAGATGACTACCTCCTGAAGAGTTATGTGGGTTTATTCTAAAAAGGTATGTATTAGAGCTGTCCTTTACAAGGCATAGAACTGCATCCAAACACACAAAAATAAATAAAACATGATAAAGAATGCTAAATATATAGAATACTTGTGTTATCGGCTTACAACCTGCTAAGACCTGAAAAGAGAACATAATAAAATAGTATTAATTTATAAATTAATAAAAAAAATCAAAGTAAATATTAATATAACTTTCAGTAGCACTTTATTCTTTTTTTAATAAAAAATATATATAAACTCCATATATCTGAGTTGGCTCTTCTCTGTGTAAAATTAATAACATAATTTGTCTGATTTGGGGACAGCTTGTGGGAGGAAATTGAACCCACATAGTGACAGTAAGGCCTAAGAAAAATGTTAAATGGCTTTTTTCTTTTCTGATAAATATCTTACAGATTCCTGTGGTCCCTCAATGTTCCTCACACAATAATGGAAGTCAACTTGCTGGCTGGAAGTTCATTCATTTCAAAGATACCATTCAATTGTAAGTGCATTGAGAGTGTTTTTAACTACTTTGCGGCAATGACGTGTCTATTGTGCCTTCTGTGTTTAATATTACTCCTCCTACTGCTATCTTGTGAATCTAGTCCTCCTTTCCTATGCTTTTGTCATAATGCCTGAAAATCTATACAAAATTTTTCAGGTTGAAATTAAACATTTCATTTTGACATTAACAAAATATTTCCATTTTTTTTTTTGGTTTGGTCAAAACTATTCAGTGAACTCAACATGAATTCACGAATAGTTTCAGGTGACTAGAAATTACTAATTGTCAGCAAATGAACCATTTGAAAAATGTCACCTAGCTCTAGTTGTAGGGGCCTTTGACATTATTAAAAACACAGTGACATCAAAGATAAAACCAGCAGCATCCTCTTGTGCCCAAACCCCCAAAATTAAAACATTCCCAAAGTTTGTAACCTCCAGATATGGCCTGGCATCCACCCAAAGCAGATGGTTCAAGTCCTGTTGATTTGATCTGCAATATAACATGACATTTTCTCACAATGGGAGGAATTTGTATCAGCCATCAAGCACTAACAGCTCAGTTTAACTAGGCTGGCCATTTCTCAGTTCAAATATGCTGATGATGAAGGGAAAGGAATATTGATTTGCCTCCTTGACACATATGGTATTTGATTTTAAAAGAATATTTATGGTGTCATCAGTCACCATCAGTCACACACACAGATTTTGTACCAGTAAAACTGTGCTAATAAGGGATGTAGGTTTTTGTTTTTGTTTGTTTGTTTTTTAACCAATATAGTTATCCTGGTGCAATCCCTAGTGTGGATGCAGTTATACTGTTATAAGGTGCCTTATACTAATGTAACTTATTTCACTTCCTGTATGGGAATAAGCTGTGTACTGGTATGAGCACATTTATATTTGTATAACTGCATCCACACTAGAGGTTGTACCGCTTTAACTGTACCTGTATAGTTAAAGTGGTACAACTTTTGTGTATACACAAGCCCTATAATAGGAATCACTGTATTTTTAATGGACAATATTTCTTTGTAACGTAACACTATATTTACTTATAGCTAATCATGCAATGAAATTAAAATCTCCCCATAGGTCTCTGATGATCTCTCCCCCAGGTCTATCTCATTACTGCTAAGTATCTGCATTGCTGCCACCTTCATTCCAGATGAGGAGGGCTGGATGAAGCCCCTTTCAGAACTCCTATAAGCAAAGCGTTCTCTGCAGAGAAACATGAAGCATTTCTTACCCATGGCTCAGCATGCTACCTCTGTAGAGCTCTCAGCCTCTACCAGCTTGGCTATTAGAGAACTGACATTGAACCATGGTATATTGCCTGACAATGCACTAGATCCTGTAGCGGGTTAGCAGTGGTTCCTCCCACTCTGGGTTAATGGGAAGCCACTCCACTTCATTATGTCACTGTGTGCTCAGCTGAATGACCAGGGAATTAGCTACTCAGAGGTAGTGTACGGGGCCCTGGCTCTCAGGCAGGGCAGAGCAAAGAAGCAGTCTATGCACTCTGGCCCTCAAGAGGGGCAGAGCACCAAACTGTGTAGGGAGCTCTAGCCCTCAGGCAGGGTGGAGCACCAAACAGTCTATGAGGCTCAGGACCTCAAGTATGTCAGAAGCAGAGCTAGCAACCATTCTAGAGGCTCTGGCCTTTAGGCAGGGCAGAGCCAGCAACCAATCTACGGGTTCTGGCCTGGGGGCAGGGCAGAGTCAGAAATCAGGCTTCCTGGGGTAGCTGCAGGAGGTGGCGTTGGCAGCAGGAGGTAGGGGAACCTGGACCCACCCTATTCCACCAGGTCCCAGCCTGGGGGGTCTGTCACTGGCTCAGTGGGGATCCAGGCGCAACACACCAACCTGCCTTCTGGCAACAATACAGCCTGACTATGATCAGCTGCGCCTGGGTCACTTCTTACCCTTCCCTCAGGGTATCTGGGTCTGTGGCTGTCTTCCTCCTCTCCGGGGTAAATAGGCAGCGATAGTCCCAGCAGCTCCTTGGTGTCTTGGTTGGCATTTGGCTCCAACAGCTCAGGCCAGTCTTCAGCACAGCAGGGGTCCTCTTTGGGCTCCAGCCTCAGGAGCAAGCAGAGGGCGTTTGTCTCCTCCAGCAGCTCCCACTGAACTGAGCTACAGGGCCCTGCTTTTATACTTCCTTAACTTCTGGTGGAAGGGGCGAGCCTGGCTTAGCTCTGGCCACCAGGATTCAGAGAGTGCTCCCTCCCCTTCTGGGTCGGTGGGAGGCCACTCCGCCACATTACAAGGCCCTGACTTCACCACAGAGTATTTACAAATAGTTACAGAAACGTATGTGGACTTAGGCATAAATTGTTTACTTATCTACTGATTCCTTTAAAGTAGTGACTTCTTACAATGAAAAAATTCCAAGTTAAAAAATTTAGTTTAAACTAATCAAGCATCAAATATTTTTTTATTGAAAGATACTGGGCTAGGTTCTTCAGCTCCCTTTGTGTCATCCAGCTGCCACAGAGGGACCAGACACTTCCCATTACTCCCCAGTGGGCATAGAGCCAGTAGATCATCATCTATGCCTCCCTCCCTTGCTGACCCCAGCACCTGATGTGCAGGAATGGAGAAGGGTGAATAGGGGCAGTAGCCAAAGTGCAAAGAATTCTGGCAGTCCCCAGCAAGACTGATGGTCCCTAAGGGGACTTCCATAATAAGCAAACTTCTTCATACTGAGTAAAGATGAAGAAAGTCTTACTTAAGCATCTGTTTCATAAAGAACCATCCATGGCAGTCTTTTTTTAATTATTTGTTTGTTTTGTTTTCTTTTGTTTACTACTGCTACTACTAATAATACATAATTTGTATGTATGTTTTTCTTTCACTGCCTCTCCAGTAGAGGCTTCATGTCAAAGGCCAGAATTTGATATGCCAACCTTACAAATCCTGCACCTGGTATTACCAAATTGTGATGCCAGGGCAAGTTGGGCTGTCCTTTCTAAGTCAGTTTTCCCCACAATGGAACAGGACCACACTTTAAGCAGTGGGGACTATATTCAAACAATAAAAAATAAAGGTCTCCACACACTGTGTCATAATGAAAATCTTTGAGGCCTCACAATACAGAGGATTCTCCAAAGAGATTCTCCTCTCTTTGAAGATAAAACTCTCTCTCTTTCCCCAGAGGACAACCCCTTACTTTATTTAAATTCAGACTTTGCTACTGTGTAAAACTAGTTATCATTATTTCCCCTGTCAGAGTTTTAAGCAACATAACTTTAGACCCTCTTCTGCAAATCAGAACCATTATGAAACTATTTCAAAGAAAAGAGAGAGTGAAAGTTGTATTTTTCAATATACTGGACATTTAAGGTTATTTAAATTCAGACCTTTGTTCTGAATTCACTACGGATTTTATAAGGCAAGTCATGCACTTTTTCAAGAAACATAATTTTAATTCCCAAAATCTTTTCTTCTAAAAACAGTTAAATTATACAACTTCTTGTTTCTTAGAAAGTGTCTTCTTCCCAAATCAGCATTTCACAGGGAGAAGAAAATGGACTTATTTCCCAGGCAGAGGTCTGGGTCCTTTGTCTGTGGCACTCCGACCACTTATGCTGACAACACTGCCTTTGCAAGGAGGGCATCGTATGGAAAGGCTCTGAAGGATTCTGGTCCACAATTGAGTGGTAATAATTATATAGATTGTTACTGGCTAAAAATATCTGCCACCTCCCTCCCCTGGCCTAGTTCTTCTTCCATTAGAACATTCTCTTTTCTTATTTTTATTGTGAAGCATTTATGTGATATTGTAGATGTACATGGTGCTTTATGGAACATAAACCAGAATAACTCTTGGTCTCTGCCCCAAAAGAGCTTTTTAATAGATGAGATGGGAGAAGAAGAAAATGGAAGGGGAGAGAAGAAAATTACAATGGTGGAGATCAGGGGGAGAAAGGTAGATTTGGGAGTAATCAGCATAAAGGATAACAGCTGCAATACTTCGCAGATACGATAGCTGGAAGAGTAGGACAAAAATGATTCTCAGCTTTCTTTCACCCAGGACCATAGTTTATTTCTTGTTGGGGCGCTGGCAGGAAGAAGTGGCTCTCTGTACTAAGTAGAACTGGTGAGAAAGTCCTGTCTTTCCTCGCAGATGTCAAGTTGGTTAAACTGAATTAGAGATATAACTCTTTTTTGTGCTTAAAGAGTGGTCATGATTTTTTTAAGCTCAAAGAGCCAAAGGACAAATGTTTCAGTGGAAATTTTTTTATAAAAAAGGCTCATTTTTATATATTTCTTTTGACCAAAAATACTATAGAAAATTTGAATGGCCCATGATAAGGACTCTGTTACATTTAGAGACTAAGTTCGATTGTTAAAATGTGAAATAGAGGAATTCCCTTAAGTCCTCCCTTAAGTGGAAATCTAAGCTGATTTTTAACTAGGGAGCTCCTCCATAATACTTTTTATCTGTATCTCAATAGTATTTTATTTTTAATAGCAAAATGTAGGGAATTAGAGAAATTTTTTTTGGTATGATTAAATAACGAGTGAACACTTTTAGGAAATTTTAAAAATGTCTGATTCCATTAAGAGAAAAAACTACTTAGCACTACTCAGCGCAAAACAGCGAGAGTAGCAGCAAATGAAAATCTTTGCAACATTTTAGTGCTTCAGAATACGTGGAGACTGAGAATACTGGCGAACTGGTGATGACCAGGGAATGGCTTGGACTGAGCCCTTACAAGAAAATACCCATGTAGGTCCAGGAAACTCAATGAACTTTGCCTTCCAGAGTTGCCCTGAATTCTTCCTTTGAGAGATAGGCTTTACCCCAGTATGGAACAAACAGGGTAAAGCCCACAATACCATGAATCTCCAAGATCTGTGCTGATCCTCCAGGCCACAGGAGCCTCTGAATCAACCCTGGGTTCCCTGTATCTCTGCCCCAGCTTCAGTCGACCTGCACTGCAAGGGACTCCCTAGCTGGCCTATCACTGCCCGCTCTTTAAGGGTCTGTCTATATGTCCAAAGTTAAACACCTGAGGCTGACCCATGTCAGCTGATTAGGGCTTGTGGGCTTGGGCTAAAGAGCTGTTTAATTTAATTGCAGTACAGATGTTTGGGCTTGGGCTGGAGCCCAGGCTCTGGGACCCTCCTCTCTTGCTGGGTCCTAGAACCCAGTTAAATAGCCCCTTAGCCCAAACCCCATGAGCCTGAGTCAGCTGACATGGGCCAAGCGCAGGTTTTTAAATTGCAGCGTAAAGATACCCTAAGTGATTTACTTATCACTCAGGAGGTGCTGCAGGACAGCTAATAAAGGCTCTGGCTGTATTAACTGTCTTCCGCTTTTGTCACAGTGTGCCTGGAAGCCTAGGTGTGATGTGTGTGTTCATGTTTATCCACAAACCCAGTTCCCCTCCTGTTCACTTCCCACCCATCCTCATGGATTCCTGAAACAGTAAAGACGTTGAGTCCATGAGAAGGGGGAAAATACTGTTGTGGCAGCAGCTGACCCTTTTTTGCACGGAGAGGGATTGATCCATGTGCAGATGGTCCTTATGATCTGGCCCCATTTTACCTGCAGATAACAGCTAGACTAAAAATGCTTCACAGGGAGATTTTGAACAGATCTCAAGCTGCCTGTAAGAGTTAAGATTCAGAATCAACATGCCAGTTTTTTTAGATTATAATTTCATCTCTGAAGCAAATGTGAAGGACTTTGCCTAGAACAGTGGGAAGCAAACTTGCCTTCATACTATTGTTGTAACAGTGCTATCACCAATACATGTCATGGGGTTTATATTTAGATTAGATTAGGAAACATATATTCATATAAATACAATTGGAGCTTTAATTTGCACAAAAATAGCTGTGTTCTATGAAAATTAGTCATCAGAAAAATGTTACAGTTTAGCTCAGAAGTTGAACACATACAGAATTATATGAAAAAATTCAGAAAACACTGCAACTAACATGTCGCAAATGCTAAACCAATGCTGAGTTCCAAAAGTGAGCTGAATCCTGCACATGGTTATATATTCCTTAGACAGCGAGATTTCAGAGAGGATTCTAAGAATTACAAGGGCAGCTTCAGAATGGTCAGAAAAAATGACATCCAGTAGATCTGTGAAGAAAGGATCAGAGTCAGCAGTAGCATCAACATCTGGAACCCCTGCATGGTAAAAATAATCCCTTGTCTGTGAATGTGAAGTATGATTAAATACCTCTGTGGGCAAATGCAAATTGATTAAAGTGCTACTTCTATTTTGTGTGTGCGCGTGTGCGTGTGTGTGCCCGCAAGACTTTGTGGGGGATTCTTGTCTTAAACATAGAGAGATTTTCATATATATATCTCAAGTGCTTTATGAAGCAAGGTTGATATCATTATTTTCAGTTCCCAGAGGGGAAAATGAGGCAGTGAGGTGCAATAACTTGCCCCTGGTCACATAACAGAGCCTGGAATAGATTAATAGAGTTTAAGATCAGAAGGGACTACCAGATCATCTAGTCTGACCTCCTGTGTATCACAGGTCACCAACACCACCCAGCACCCCCACACTAAACCCATAAACCAAAATGAGACCAAAGTATTACAGTCCACAGGAGACTAGACTATTATATGTCACAGGCAGGAATAGGAGAAACTGAGATGCACCAGTGCTTGAGGCCCCGACAATGGCAGGGAAATGATTAAGTGAGAAATACCCAGATAATCTTGGTCAGTGACATGCTACAGAGGAAGGCAAAAAATCCGCAAGGTCGCTGCCAATCTGACCTGGGGGAAAATTCCTTCCCAACTCCACATATGGTGATTAGTTAGACTCTGAGCATGTGAGCAAGAACCAGCCAACCAACCACCGGAAAGAATAGAATTCAGATCTTTTTTTCCAGCCCATTGGCCTGCTCGCTAGACCTGGCTGCCTGTTGTAACAAATTCTCCCCTGTCGTATATGAACAAAACTCCCATTGAGTTGAATGTGGTGGTTGAAGAGGAGACTGGGCCCATTTTATTGACATTGCATAAGAAGTGATGGAGGACAATGTTCTCCCTTCTGCTGCGTGGTGCAGACGAGAGCAGAATTCCAGAAAAATCACCAAAATTTGGTCAGGGAAGGTTGGCTAAGGAGAAGAGTAGCAATATTCTTTCCTGATGTTTAAATATTTTCAGACTCAGAGGCTTCAAGCCGATGCAAACTACAGGCCTCAGAAGTAGTAAACAGCAGATCAAGAGAAGAATGGCCAGCTGGACCAGGATGAAGTTGGGGAGGAGTAACTTTTTGTGTCATATTCCTCTCAAGGCAGCTTACATTATAATACAATTTACTTCTGTGGCTTTATTATACTACAGAAGGGCTGGCTAGAAGTGCATGGCAAGTGGCTGTGTAGCCAGTGGCAGCACAGAAGACAGGCTGTCATGCTATGCTGGAGCCTGGAAACGTGGATGGGCCAAAATCCATCAATGTCCATCCCGCTGTCCTACTGGACACTTGACCACTAGGGACTAAACAGAGACCACCAGCCCCTTTCACATAAAATGCAAACTGAGTTTTGACCCAGTCTAATTGTAAGACTATTTATAAACAAATTGATAAACAAGGAATATGAACACTAAAAATATCCAGTTAGCTAAATGGCAGAACAAGGAGCAATGGTCTCAAGTTGCAGTGGGGGAGGTCTAGGTTGGACATTAGGAAAAAGTTTTTCACTAGGAGGGTGGTGAAGCACTGGAATGGGTTACCTAGGGAGGTGGTGGAATCTCCATCTTTAGAGGTTTTTAAGCTGCGGCTTCACAAAGCCCTGGCTGGGATGATTTAGCTAAGGTTAGTCCTGCTTTGAGCAAGGGGTTAGACTAGATGACCTCCTGAGGTCCCTTCCAACTCTAATCTTCTATGATTCTAAATATGTGATTAAGGGAGAGGGGTTGTGTTTAAACTCAAATTTTAAGTAAAGTCTATAAAGTAAATTTGGATTTTTAAGACATACTCCGAAGTTTGTTGTGTGGTTGCTTACTTGCCATGTGCCTGCTTGATTGATGTTTATAGTGTGGTCTGTTTGGAGGGCTGTGTGCTGAGCCTAGCAGACCTTCCCAGCAAGGATCTAGTATCCTTTGATCGCTAGTCCTTTTAGGATCCTTTGACAAGGGGGTGGGGCTAACTCAGGGAGAACAGGAGTTTAAAAAGCAGCTCCTAAATGACCAATGGAGCTAAAGAACGGGGAAGTTTTGCGAGGGAGATTAATGCCAGATACACCTAAAAAAATTATCTAAACACAGGACAGTAAGCCCCCGTCCCAGAAAAATCAAACAAAAACCCCCAAAGAACAAACAAGTAAAAAACATGGAAGAGTAAAAATAGTGCAGGCAGAAGTCCAGCAGCAGGGTGGGGGCTACCCAGTTTATTGCCCTGAATGCAATATGTATAATTACCTGCCTTGTGGCATATGTGTGCGAGCAACTCACAGCTCTGAGACTGAGGGCTTGTCTTCTCGTACAGCTGCACAGCACTACAGCCGTGCAGCTGCACCAGAGTTATGCTGCTGTAGTGCTTTAATGAAGGTGCTACTACTGTGAAGTTAATCCATCTCCCTGAGAGGCGATAGCTATGTCGGCAGGAGAAGCTCACCTGTCAACATAGTGCTCTGTGTGTGTGTGTGTGTGTGTGTGTTAGGTCAGTATAACTTCGTTGCTCAGGGGTGTGGATTTTTTCACTGATATAGGTCTGTAGTGTAGATCTAGTGGCTGAACTGGATGAGCTAAGAGAGTCAAAGAGGTACAGAGATGAGACTTTTCAAGACACAGTAGAGCAGTCTCATTCCCAGCCTGATATCCTCTGTGCTGTTGAGGAAGATGAAAGTCTCGGGGAAGGAGAACATCAAACTGCAGCAGAGGGAAATGATCCCATAGTTGGGACCGTCCTTCCAGATGATGTCATGGAATCCTCTTGCACTGAGGAGACCCTTCTGAGGGGAGGGTACCTCAGTTATTAGGAAGAGACATATAATAGCAATGGGCAATTTGATTATTAGAAATATTAATAGTTGGCTTTATGATGACCAGGAGAACCACATGATGAATTGCCTGCTGAGTGCAAGGTTGTGGACCTCTTGAGATATCTAGATAGACTTTTGTGTAGTGCTGAGGAGGAACCAGTAGTCGTGGCACATGTAGGTACCGATGACATAGGGCAGCAGTTCTCAAACTGAGGGTTGGGACCCCAAAGTGGGTCACGACCCCGGTTCTAACGGGGTCTCCAGCGCTGGCATTAGACTTGCTGGCGCCTGGGGCTTAAGCCAAAGCCTGAGCCCCACCACTCAGGGCTGAGGCTGAAGCCTGAGGGCTTCTGCCCTGGGCAGCTGGGTTCAGATTATAGCTCCCCTCAAGTAGGGATGAAGCCCTTAGGCTTTGGTCCCCCTTCCTGTGATCATGTAGGAATTTTTGCTGTCTGAAGAGGGTTGCGGTGCAATGAAGTTTGAGAATTGTAGAAGAGAGCTCCTGGTGGCCAAATTTAGACTGCTAGGTAAGAGATTAAAGTCCAGGACTTCCATGGTAGCACTCTCTGAAATGTTTCCAGTTCCATGTTCAGAGCCAATTAGACAGGCAGAACTGCAGGGTCTGAATGCATGGATGAGACGATGGTGCTGGGAGGAGGGATTTAAGTTTAATAGGAACTAGGGAACTTTTTCAGAAAGGAGGAGCCTATACAGGAAGGATGGGCTCCACCTAAACCAGAACCAGACTGCATTTAAAATTAAAAAGGTCACAGAGGAGTTTTTAAACTAAGCTCTAGGAGAAAGAGGTGCAGAGGAATACACAGTTCAGCCAGAGATGTTCCTTAGGGGAAGATTTATTAAAGGGGGTTCTCTATATCTTAGTAAAGAGAAGAGAATAGAAGTTGATAAAGCACATGTAGGAACTGAACAGAAACAGTCAAATGAAAAAGAGATCTATTCAATCACATCACATGAAGACAAACAACTAAATATTGAACAATTTTATAAGTGCTTGTATACAATTCAAGAAGTCTAAATACAAATATGGGTGAATTTGAGTGCCTGGTATTAAGTAGGGATATTGATACGATAAGTGTCACAGAAACTTGGTGGAATGATGATAATCAGTGGGACATAGTAATAGCAGAGTACAAAATATATAGGAATGACAGAGTAGGTCGTGCTGGTGGGGGACAGGCACCATAGGTGAAAAAAAGCATAGAGACAAATATAGTAAAAATCTTAAATTAATCAAACTGTACCATAGAATCTCTATGGACAGAAATTCCATGCTTGAATAATAAAAGTATTGCAGTAGGAATAGACTTCTGACCACCTGACCAGAATGATCATGATGATTGTGAATGCCCAGGGAGATTAGAGAGGATATAAAAATAGAAAACTCAATAATAATAATGGGGAATTTCAGCTAGCCCCATATTAACTGGGTATGTATCACCTCAGAATAGAAATACAAAGATAAAATTTCTAGATCCCATCAGTGATTACTTCTTGGAGCAGGTAGTCTTAAAATCCACAAGAGGAGAGGTAATTCTTGATTTAGTCCTAAGTGGAGCACAGGATTTGGTCCAAGAGGTGAATTTAGCTGAACCACTCAATAATGGCATCTATAATATAATTATATTTAACATCCTTATAGAGGAGAAAATACCAAATAAACCCACCACAGTATCATTTAATGTCAAAAAGGGCAACTACACAAAAATGAGGACGCTAGTTAAATGGAAATTAAAAGGATCGGTCACAAAAGTGAAATGCCTGAAAGCTGCATGGAAACTTTAAAAATACCATAATAAAGGCTCAAATTAAATGTACACCTGAAATTAAAAAAAAACAAACAAACAGTAAGAGGACAATAAAAATGCCACCATGGCTAAACAACAGAGTAAAAGCGGCAGTTATAGGCAAAAGATATCCTTTAAAAATCAAGACGACTGTCATTATGCAAAAGAATAAATGGACACAAATCAGACATAAAAATGGTAACATCCATAAGCTAGTAGGAGAGCACTTCAATCTCCCAGGACACTCTGTAGCTGACTTGAAAGTTGCCATACTTCAACAAAAAAACTTCAAAAACAGACTTCAGCAAGAAACTGCAGAGCTGGAATTCATATGCAAACTTGACACAATCGGACTGGGTCTGAATACGGACTTGGAATGGTTATCTCATTACAAGAAGTAATTGTCACCGTTCACACATTCTCACCTTCTGATCAAAGGTTGTGAAGAGGCCTCATCTACCCTAACTGAATTGACTTTGTTAGTACTTGCCTCCCCATTGTTATGTTTCTTACCCTTATATGTATATATATACCTCCTATCTGTGATTTCCACTTCATGCATCTGACGAATTGTGTTGCAGCCCATGAAAGCTTATGCCCGCAGAAATCTGTTAGTTTTTAAGGTGCTACAGGACTCTCGTTGTTTTTGCTGTATACAGACTAACACGGCTACCCCTCTGGAACTTTAAAAATCAAAAGTCAAGTCCTACGGAGGAAAATAGAAAGGAGCATAAACTCTGGCAAGTCAAGTGTAAAAGTATATTTAGTTAGGCAAAAAAAAATTTGAAGAGCAACTAGCAAAAGACACAAAAAATAACAGAAATGTTTAAGTACGTCTGAAGCAGGAAGCTACCCTCCAAACAATCGGGGCCACTGAACAATCAAGGTGCTAACGGAACACTGAAAGAAGACAATGCCGTTACGGAGAAGCTAAATGAATTCTTGTCACGGTCTTCTCTACAGAAGATGAGAGGGAGATTCCCACACCTGAGCCATTCTTTTTAGGTGACAAATCTGAGGAACTGTTCCAGATTGCGGTGTCAGTCAAGGAGGTTTTGGAACAAATTGATAAAGAGTAATAAGTCCCAGGATGAGATGGTATTCACTGCAGAGTTCTGAAGGAATTCGTATATGAAATTGCAGAACTACTAACTATGGTATGTAATCTATCACTTAAATCAGTCTCTGTACCAGATGACTAGAGGATAGCTAATGGAGTGCTGATTTTTTAAAAAGGCTCCAGAGTTGATCCTGGCAATTACAGACTCATAAACCTAACTTCATTACCAGGCAAATTGATTGAAACTATAGTAAAGAACAGAATCATCAGACACATAAATGAATACAATATGTTGGAGAAGAGTCAACATGGCTTTAGTAAAGGGAAATCATGCCTCACCAATCTATTAGAATTCTTTGAGAGTGTCAGCAAAGTTGGACATGAGTGATCCAGTGACTATCATGTACTTGGACTTTCAGAAAGCCTTTTATAAGGTCCCTCACCAAAGGCTCATAAGCAGCCATGAGATAAGAGGGAAGGTCCTCTCATGGATCAGTAACTGGTTAAAAGATAAGAAACAAAGGGGAGGAATAAATGCTCAGTTTTCAAGTGGACTGAGGTAAATAGTGGGGTCCCCAAAAGATCTGTACTTGGACCCATTCTGTTTAACAAATTCATAAATGATCTGGAAAAAGGTGTGGCAAAGGGTTGCAGATGATACAAATTTACTCAAGATAGTTAAGTCCAAAGCTGACTGCGAAGAGATCTCACAGAACTGGGTGTCCAGGCAACAAAGTGGCAGATGAAATTCAGAGTTGAGCAATGCAAAGCAATGCATACTGGAAAACATAATCCCAATTATACCTACAAAATGACGGGGTCTAAAACAGCTGTAACCACTGAAAAAAGAAATCTTGGAGTCATTGTAGATAGTTCTCTGAAAACATCTGCTCAATGTTCAGCGACAGTCGAAAAAGCTAGCAGAATGTTAGGAACCATTAGGAAAGGGATAGAAAATATAATGCCACTATACAAATCCATGATACACCCACACCTTGAATACTGTTTGCAGTTCTTGATGCCCCATCTCAAAAAAGATACATTAAAGTGGAAAAAGTACAGAGAAGGGCAACAAATGTGATTAGGAGTATGGAACAGCTTCCAACTGAGGAGAGATTAAAAAGACTGGGACTGTTCAATTTAGAAGAGACAAGGGAGAATATAATAGAGGTCTGTGCAATCATGAATGGTGTGGAGAAAGTGAATAAGGAAATGTTATTTACCCTTTCATATAATACAAGAACCATTGAAATTAACAGTCAGGAGGTTTAAACAAACATAAGGAAGTACTTTTTCACAAAATGCACAGTCAGTCTGTGGCACTCATTGCCAGGGGATGTTGTGAAGGCCAAAAATATAACTGGTTTAAAAAAGTTAGGTAAGTTCATAGAGGATAGGTCCATCAGTGTCTATTAGCCAAGATGGTCAGGAATGCAACACTAGAAAATATGGTACAGGAGATGGAAGAATGAGGACTGCATAAAAGAAGAAAATAGATGAGCTGTAAGGAGAAGGGACGCAAGAAAGACATGAAGCAACTTATAAAGGAAGGGATCACTGATAATTCCTCAAGAAGTCTGAGTAGTAGGGCTTTAAAAATCTGGAAGCTGCATTAATATTGTAGAGATCCTTCTCAGTGGGAACTGAAAAGCATCATGACTTGGCTCCACTTTTTGAACAGCTTCAGAATATCTTTTTTCAGCTTCCTTAACCACAGCTTCAAAGCAAGTATTGAACTTGATATTTCAGACTTCCCTCCCATAATGGAATCCTGGATCTTCTTTATAAACAGGCTCCTCAACTCTATATTTGACCTTAATAGTGCCATTTCCTACTCCAGGGGTAAAAGAACACTAATTTCCTGCTCTCAGTGTTCCTTCAAATTTACAAGAAAGCCCCTTGAAGAAGTATTATTTCTATTTTCTCGGTTTCCGGGTTGTTATGTGAAGAATCCAGTAAATTCTAACCATTCACTCAGCTTTTCTCCCTAGCATACTAATCCATCTGGGCATGTCTAAATTAACATGGAATCATAGAATCACAGAAATGTAGAACTGAAAGGGACCTTGATAGATCATCTAGTCCAGTCCCCTACACAGAGGCAGGACTCAGTATTATCTAGACCATACCTGACAGGTATCTAACCTGTACATAAAAACCTCCAATGATGGAGATTCCACAATCTCCCTTGGTAATTTTTTTCCAGTGCTTAACTAGCTTTATAGTTAGGAATTTTTTCCTAATATCTAACTTAAATCTCCCTTGCTGCAATTCAAGCCCATTACTTCTTGTCCTAGCCTCAGAGGTTAACAAGAACATTTTCTCTCTCCTCCTTGTAACAACCTTTTATGTACTTGAAGACTGTTGTCATGGCCCCCCTCAGTCTTCTCTTCTCCAGACCAAACAAACCCAATTTTTTCCATCTTTCCTCAAAGGTCATGTTTTCTAGATTTTTAATCATTTTTGTTGCTCTCCTCTGGACTTTCTCCATTTTGTCTAAATCTTTTCCGGAGCGTGGTGCCCAGAACTGGACACAATACTCAAGTTTAGGCCTTATCAGAGCTGAGTAGAGTGAAAGAATTACTTCTTGTGTCTTGCTTACACACTCCTGCTAATACATCCCAGAATAATGTTCACATTTTTTGCAACAGTATTACATTTTTGAGTCATATTTAGTTTGTGATATACCAGTGGTTTTCAACCTTTTTTCATTTGCGGACCCCTAAAAAATTTTAAATGGAGGTGCAGACCCCTTTGGAGATCTTAGACATAGTCTGTGGACAGCCAGGAGTCTGTGGACCACAGGTGGAAAACCACTATGATACTCTATAACCCCCAGATCCTTTTCTGCATTACTCCTTCCTAATGAGTCATTTCCCATTTTGTATTTGTGCAACTGATTATTCCTTTCTAAGTGTAATACTTTGCATTTGTTATTATTGAATTTCATGCTATTTAATTCAGACCATCTCTCCAGTTTGTCAAGATCATTTTGAATTCTAATCCCGTCCTCCAAAGTGCTTGCAACCCCTTCCATTTTGGTATCATCCACAAACTTTATAAGTTTACTCTCTATGCCATTAATCTAAATCATTAATGAAGATACTGAATAGAACCAGACCCAGGACAGATCCCTGCAGGCCCCGACTCAATATGCCCTTCCAGCTCCATTGTGAGTCATTGATAGCTACTCTTTGAGTACAGTTTTCCAGCCAGTTGAGCATCTAGCTTATGGTAGGTTTGTCCAGGCTATATTTCTTTAGTTTGTTTATGAGCAAGTCATGTGAGACAGTATCAACAGCCTTACTAAAGTTGAGATATATTGCATTTACTGTTTCCCCTCTCCACCCCCCATTTACTCTGTTACCCAGAGAAGGATATTAGGTTGGTTTGACTTATTATTTTATTTTCTTCTAGGTGCTTACAAATTGATTATTTGATTATTTGCTCCATTATCTTTCCGAGTACCAAAGTTAAGCTGACTGGTCTATAATTCCCCTTTTATAGATGGGTACTATATTTGCCCTTTTGCAGTAATTGGGAGGAATTTGTTAGGCTGTGTGGTGTGTTGGGGAGCAAAACTACTACGTTGGAGGACATTGAGAAAGTGGGGGCTTTTGAGAATTTGCTGGATTTACCAATGGAAAATGAATGGGGTAAAATAGAGCACAATAAGAGAATGGGTTGGGCCTCAACAACTTTTATTTCTTTAGAGAGGCAGGAAATAACTGAGGCTGGAACCAAGTTTTTAAAATTCATTTTGGGAATTGAGAGGGAAGTAGCTAACTGCTTCTTAAAGTGGAGGGGCTTCATGAGTAGTTAGAGGGAGGGAGGGGATGTAATGTATATATGTCTCCCCAACCCCAAAACTGCTACCAGCAGCCATCCCCACCATTTCATTTTCCTCCAGGTTTACCTCTCAGTTGAGGCTGTAAAATCTTTCCTGACTCCACCTGAATCCAACTGCAGGTTGTTTGCGCACCCTTCAGGAGATGACTTCAGGTTTCTGGGGGCAGTAATTGCTTGTCTTGTTTGATGGAACTTTGTGTTGGGTGCCTCTTAGCTGCTCAGACGGAACAGAGAGAACTCCCTTGACTTGTGCACGTACTACATTTACACAAACACACACACAAAACGTATCACTTTCCTACCAAGAATTTTTTTTCTTTTAACAAAAAAACAAAAGTGCCCCATTCTATGAGAGGCAAGACTTTGGAGTTCATTAGGCATAGAAAAAACTACATGTGGTCCCTAAACTTAGCTCATAGTCACTTAAACGTCTCCTTTGTCTTCTACTGTAACGGTGAAACTAAGAAATGTCATATGATATTTTAAGCATGAGAATAACATTTCCTTGTCATTTTGATATCAAAGTGTAACACAGTGCAATAAAAAGATAAATGCTGTGACTGTTGAGTTAATAATTGACAGGTGAAAATGACATATGGCACTTTCTATTCCATTTCTCTAGCAAGAAGAAGCCAGAGCAAAAGAAATGTGAAGCTAGCAAGACCAAAGCCAAGAAGTAAGGCTTCTCTGTAAGTGTAGTTGCAAACAATGCCCACACTCTGCCTTTCCCATTTAATAAGATCGGGTGTGATATTTTCCATGGGACACAGGTATAAAAATGAGCTTTTCCCTTTCACAAAATTAGCTCCAGTGGTAACTTGATGAGATTCCAGTGCTAACTTGATGAGATTCTGTCATTTTTCTTTCCCATTTTAATCTGTTGTATGTGTATTGAAGGCCCCTTGTGCCCATATTTCACAGAGGAAAGCATCTAGAATGAAACTGGCAAACATTTGGCTATTTGGCCAGTCCACTTGTGGAGAAATCACTGGCTTTTTGTGAAAATGTTGTCACCAAGATCTTCAGCGCCTCCTACTCCCCAACTCCTTAGGCTGCCTATGCCCCTGCTTGCCCTGATGCACTGAATGCAGCTCTGGTGCACTTGGAGATTTGGCACTTTCTATTTTAACCAGGTTCTTCACCCTATACTACGTAATTGTGGTAGGGAATAAGGAAACCAATTCAAAATTGTTCCATAACTAGCTGAAACGATGAAAAGGCTTCCCGTTACAGTATATTCTATGTGAGACCTGTCTACTGTGTTACTCCAGTGGTAAGAGTAACTCAGTGACTCTTTACTGTGCAGCTTAGTCCAATGAAATTTATTTGTATTTACATTTTTTTAATATTTAAAAGTTGCTAAAAGCAGTTCTTGTTAATACAAATCATCCCAGCCTACCTCCAACTCCAAATGGTCTGCTCCATTAAGCAGAAAAACTGTAGGAACCGTGGTCTTTACTTCTGAAGCCTAGGCTGGAAGGACATCGTCATTAAAATAAATATATCTCAGGACAGGCCTCACTCACACCTATGGTGCTACTCCTGAGTCCTACTTTTCCATCTGCTGGGACAGAGCATCTTTCCTTCCAGTTTTCTTGTGAGTGCCCATAAAAAGTTATGTCGTGCATTCCTCTCAGACACCAGTGCTCAAGCCACCTCAAACAGTAGTTTCCTGGAGCACCTGACTGAAGTTTTGTTTGATGAGGCAGTATCACCAGTGTGAATTAGAAGGGGCGGTGGGCTTCTCAGACTCCTTTCTTTTAAAAAATTAATTTAAAAATATTAGGCATAATGTTCAACATGCTGAAAAGTGTAGCTGTCAAAATATTCTAAAGTGAGACAGTAATTGTTATACATCATAGCTGTTATGAGTCAACAACAGCTCAAGAGCATGACATATGGGAGGCTGTTCAGTTTGTTATGTGGGCTAGAATATCCTTATTCTCATAATTTACTTTGGGGTCCTAAACTAGGCAGAATTAAAATTTCTTTCTTTCCAGTATAGCATCCATATCCAAGCACAAACTTTTCTTTCCATGCATTTAGTGGATGGGTACCAAACAAGAAGATGCCACCCCCAGCCTTTTCTTAGGCTTTAAAGTTTGGTTTTGTTCTGAAAAGTGACTGTAAAAGTGGCACTGCCTTATTCGGAATCTCTGCTATCTGAATTCAGAAGCAAAGTTGTTTTCTTCAGTGACAAAAATAATATTTTATTAATCTTGTTATCTCTGCAGGGATAAACACGGCTGAGAATGTGAATCGATACAGATTCTTGTGTATCGATACAGATTTACTCAGTTCCAATTACAGAAAAGTCTACTCAGTTCCAATTTTGGGACCAATCAGTTACATGCATGCAAATCCAGTGAAGGCAACAGCATTGCACAGTTGTAGCTGAGGACATAATTGGGCTTGCAAAATCTATACTGTTGATGATACAGGACAAGAAAAGAACCCAGTTTGCCTTTCAGTTCCCAGGTTAAGTCTACAGGGCTACTATTAGAACTCCTTCTGCCCCCCATCATTTTACTTGTAATGTGAGCAGATTTTATCTGGAAGTCACTGAGACTTTCTCTTCCACTTGTGAACTAGGTTAAACGTTGTCCTGGGTTGAGTTAAAACTTCCTTCTTTTTCAAATAATGTCCCTATTGGTGATCCACTTGAAGTGTGCATGCCCCCATGAGCTTTCGATTGGAGATTTTCAGCAGCAGTGGCCATTTGGTCTCTGCATGCACCCTAGCTATTCTTTTGCCCATACCAACGATATATAGGGCTGTGACAGACAGACCATCCATAGTTCCTTATCAACTGCCTCGGCCTGAGACAGTTCAGCCTGCACAGCTGCTTACCTTGTTTGTTCTTTGTAGTTTAGTTTAGTTTGCTTTCTCTACTAATTTAGTCTTTATCGTTCAGTTGTTTATTTTTGTCAGGAGGAGCTTGATAAACTGAGGCTTTTAGCTTTCCCCCAGTTGAGAGAAGAACTTTCCTGGTTTTGTAATCTTAAACTATTCATTCTCTTACTACAAGTGCTATGTTTGTCAGCCACTGTTTTTACTGAGCTGATTCTAATGTTTTGTATTCTTAAGGTGACATATTGTTCTTGTAAAACCTGAGCCACCAAGTACCATCTTTGCAACACAGCTGTCTTAATCTATGCTTTGTCAAAAAAAAAAAAAAAAAAAAACTTTTCACATTCAAAATGTATCCAAAGTTCCCTCCATCAAAATCTCAGAAAAACAGAAGTGCAAGTGGAGGACAAGGAAGAGAGAGAGAGGGAGAAGCAGTATCAGTAGCAGAGGAAGAAGGAAAGCCTAAGCCAAGAAAAGTATAGACAGTTACAACATGGAGCATCTGAACCCAAACCCCAGCCCATATCCCGGCTTAGATGACAGGGGCTCTCGTGTCCAGGGGCTGTGCCCAAACCTTTGTAAAACCTGCTTAAAGGGTGTAAGTTCTTGTACAAAAGGCAGCGCGTCCTGCTTTTCCTTGGGGATATTTCTAAGCTGTGTTTTCATAAACATTTTCCCCAATAAAACACAAACAACAATTACACTAAAACTTACTATATATATATATATCAGCTCCTGAAAGAGCAACAAGAAACTCCTATATCCTTCAGAGTCTGTCTGGTTAGCCAAGAAAACAAACAAACAAGTACACAAGAACAAACAAATTTTCAGATCTTCTTCTATATTGCCAAGCTTATTAAAGCCGGCGGTGTACACACCAGTTTTTACAATAATCGTGGGATACTGCTATCCTCCCCACTTTTGCAATTCTCCACCAAAATGTTATACTTGTAAAAGAAAAGACTAGCAGGATCTTATTCAGAGGGACAAGGCAATATGCCACGTTTATTGTACATGTAAGAATATCAAAAAGCAGTCACATTCACACACACATTCATAAAGTTCTGCAAGCGGTGTGATATAATTACCAGTCCTTTTATGCATTGCTCGAGCCAACCTAGTGGCCACTAGGTTGGGCACAAGGAGGGAGCCAGGTCTCTGTCAGAGGTGAATCTGATGCTCCAAGATGACAATTGCAGAATGAGACCCAAAGTTTCCATGTTTTTACCCATCTTTTATACTTGCTGGCTCTCATGTAAGTCTATGGGCCTTGCTGTGTCATGCTGCCTCTGGGTTCAGTATAGTTGTTAATCACCAGCTAATTGAAGCATGACTATTCTCTTATTTCTATACTTTGTTGCCAGGATGGATCCTTCTGTACTTTAGGGTTGTTTATTTGTACTTTAGGATCGTTGATAGGTATTCGTCGGGTATACCGACGTTGATAAGTATTCAGGGTTGATCGTTGATAGGTAGTCAGGATTAGGATGGCAGTTGGTGTCTTTACTCCTCTTTCTGTTGTTAGAGCAGTTTAGGTTGGTGTCTCTTTATGGCCTGCACATACATTCCTCACTCACACAAAGGGAATTTATCAAGATATTTTTAGGTTCAGTAGTACAAGTTTCAGGAAAGAGCGTACTTCAAGAAACTAACAAGATGAAGTCCACTTATGTCACACTAAGCAGTACTATACCATTATTATAACAGTAAAGGAAAAATCTATATCTACCTCTATCTCTCTCATACAATAGAACAAGGAATCTACATCTGATTTGTTTGCACAGCTCCTAGGGAGGGCTCACAAGCTCCCAGGCCCAAAGTTTCTATTGAACTTGTTCTAATGCAGTGCTGTTCACTTATATAGGGAGCAGGAGAACAGCATAAGACTTTCTGGTTAGGAATCGGGGATGTTTTTTTGATCCAAAAAAGATACAGGTTGTACTACATTGATTCAGCACAAGATTGATACTGGGGGGAAACAGCCCATTAAACCACCACTTTACCAGTTTCTAGTAGCAAAAAGGGAAGAAACACTGCAGGCCATCAAGACAATGTATAAGGAAGGCACACTTTTCAACCAATCCTTGGCCCTTAACCATGGTTCTGGTTAAGAAAAAGGATGACAGCACTAGATTCTGTGTTAACTGTAGAAAACTAAATGAAGTCATCTTAAACTGAGGATTCTGATCCATTTCCATTAGCATGAATAGACCGTACCCTGGATGTTGTAGCAGATTCAGTCTAGTTTTCCACATTGAATCTTAAAAGTGGGTAATGGCAAGTGAAAGTGGATCCAAAAGACAGGGAAAGCCTGCTTTCACAGCAGGAAAAGACTTGTGGCAATTTAAAGTGAGGGCTTTTGGGAAGCTAACGGAGTGTATTATATGGCACGTTCCCCCTCAGCCTGTGTATATACCTAGACAATATTCTGGGCCATGCTAAAACAATTCAGCAGGAACTAAAACATTTTCAAATGGTCGATAAACTGAAGGTGGTCACTTTGAAACTGTTTCTAAAAGAGTTAATTGGGCATACAATTAGTGTGGAGGGAATTTCCACTGACAAAAAAAAATTGAAGCTATACAGAGCCAGCCAACACCCCAGACAGTCACAAATATGCACAGATTTATAGGGCTCTGCTCCTATTACAGAAGGTTCATTTGTGGATTTGCAAGTATTGCTGAACGGCTGCATAGGTTGGGTGAGAAAGAGAAACCATTTCAGTGAACAGCAGGGCATGGTGTTGCATTTTGAGAGTTGAAAAAGGCTCTTGTGTCTGCTCCTGTCTTGGCCTATCCATGTTTCAAAACCCCTTTCAGATTGGACACAGATGCTAATGCTTATGGTTTGGGGGCAGTGTTGACACAATGATACAGGGGACTTGAGAGGGTAGCTGCTTATTATAGCAAAAGTCTAAATTCTCTTGAGATAAATTACTGCACCACCCCTGCATACCCACAAGCTGACTGAATGGTGGAAAGATTCAGTAGGACTTTGGGAGTTCAGCTGGCTAGCTTTGTGGCACCAACATATCCCATTCCTTTTGATGGCTAATAGAGTACAAAGTCTATGCCGGAACTCCATATGTTTGGGCATGAGCTAAGGATCCCAGCAAATCTTTTGTGTGGAGTTCCTAAAGAGGAACAGAGGGACTTGAATCATTTGGATTATGTAGAAACCCTACAATCTAAAACTGAAAATATTCACGCCTTTGGCAGGGAAAATTCGAGGATAGTCTCTGACAAAATGAAAAGGCAGTATAATGTAAGGTCACATGGGGGAAATTGTTAAAAGAGGGGATCTGGTCTAGTTCCACAATCCTAGAAGAAAGAAGAGTAGGAGCCCTAAACTGTATAAGCCTTGGGAGGGAGCCTGGACTATACCGACACAAATCAATGAAGTGGTGTACAGGATATACTTGGGTTCAAAGACTAAACCCAAAATTAGCCATAAGAACCATTTTAGGGGGACAAGATTTCATCTTGGGTGTCCCCGGAATCTGAGAATGTAGCTGGAGAAGTTGAGGCTGGAAAAGTTGTGAAAGTAATGCATGTCCTACTCAGATAGAATGGGCAGGGTCTGCATCAGCCAGCAAATTCCTCAGAAGCAACAGGTATTCCTCAGGAGTTAATTGACAGGGCGCTTCTTTGGTAGTTGAAAGAAAGTCCATCAGAGAGAGAAAAGCCCCAAAGAGATTTGGGTGGGAATAAAATTTTTATGTTGGTGGTGTGGAACTATCATGCCAGATAGACACTGTATATATGTAAACAGTTTAGACTGTATCATTTGTAATTTGTTCATTTATGTCTTTTCTTTCTGTTTGAGATGGATTGTAGGGTGTCACCATTTTAGGCCTAATAGAGATGATGGACGAAGCTAAAATGGAGGGGAGGGTTGTTGGGAACTTAGTTAAACCTTGTTATAGGCTGAGTTCAAACCTCAGTCAAGCTGATGTGTGAACTTGTTCTTCTCTTAAGATAGTTGTAAGACACTCTTAAGGGGCTACACCTAAAACAAGGCCTAATAGAGTCTCTCCAGAAACTAGGACCATGTGTGTTGGGAGTTCCACTGGTTATTGTGTCCAGGTGTTTGAGTGGTGGGGATGAAAGACAACGCACAGAAATTGAGGACAGACAGAACACAAAGAGAGAGAGACAGAGGCAAAAAGCAAGAAAGCCAAGCTGTAGCCTGTGAGTACAATGTGATTCTAGGAAAGGTGAGAGAGAAAGCTTTTGGTTCTGTTGGGGCTTGGGGCTGGTAAGCTAAGAAATTGTTTCTTTTGATTTTGGTTCCTCTTGTGTTTGGAGGAGCAAGACTTTATACATTTTCTGTAAATAAACAAGATGGCATCAAAGATAAAACCAGACTGTCAACTTCTGCTTCCAACTGGAACATCCCCAGGCAGGGCTGGATTAACGCAGGGGCTTTAGGGGCTGTAGCCCAGGGCCTTGGGCTAAGGGGGGACCCGCAAAAATATATCCCTGCTCTTCTCCCACGTGACGTGGGCTCAGCGCCCTGGCCAGGAGCTGCTTTCAGCCCTAAAGCACCGCCGCATGGCGGTAGCTCTGCTCTCATAGCCTCGCCCCTTCCCTCCTGTCCCTCTCCCACATGACGTGGGCCCAGCATGAGTGTGAGTGCCGTTCAAAATTATCTCACGTGCCACGTTTAGCACACGTCATTGGTTGCCAACTCATGTTCTACATGTTTTAAGATTGAAATGTAACCACAGAACGGCTTTATGTTAATTAAAAGACAAGTTTTGTAGAGCGTTAATAGTTTCGATGACATAATTGTGATAATTTTGTTCTAAATTAGGAAAAGGACTTGTATACAGGAGCCCCACAAAATCTAATAGCTCCAGGCCCACAGGAGAGTTAATCTGGCCCTGTACCAAGGGCCCCAAAATTTAACTAGCTGCTCAAAGTGAAAAGGAGCAATAATACTGTGAAATTTATCTGTTCACCTGTAGAGGAGGTTTGGTATATTTCTAGTGATGAATAACAAATTTATAGCACAAATTCCTGAACAAAAATGGTTGGATTCTCCACACTATTACTCCAGATTTATACAGTGTAACTCCACTGAAGTAAGTCAAGTTATATTGGTATAAAACTTGTTTAACATAGTGGAGAATCAGACCCTATAGCCACATTCTTTGTGCAGCGGTAGCTGTAAATGACCTTTCCACTCCCCTGATCTTGAGGCCACTAGTGGATGAAATGTCCCCTGGTATAACTTTATGGCAGCTGCAATGGTCCCACAGAAATCTTCAAAAGGAGCTGAGATTGCTCAGAACCTCACAGGGTGTGTCTTGGGTGGTTAACCCATGACATTTGCAGGTACTATTCACGTAAATCAAGAGTACATGCATTCAGATTAACTTGTTAAATCCATGCACATTTTATGTGGGATCAACTATTTAAAGAAAATAAAAAACCCTCTAGAGCTATTAGAAATGTACCAACATTGATTGAATTATACCTTTATTACTAAAGAACTGCTTTTGCCAGCTGGTAAGCGGAGTGTCTAGGACTCTGCCTATTGCTCTTTCACAGCATGGTGACAACCTCATAATGAAATCAGAAATTCATAGAGGCATAAACACAGCTGTTTATGCCCATAAAATAAGTGGTTTACAAGAAAAGGCATAATCAGTAGTATCGAGTATTTTGTCAATTACATTAACAGCAGAGAAATAGAAAATGATGCCTATTTGACAAGAGACCATTTTCAAGATATTAAATTTGCATAATACTAGTTTTCTTATACCATGAAAAGCAATGAGACATCATAAAAAAGATGTATCCATTATTCATGAATTTAAATAGTCTGACTTGCATGATAAAATAAGGCTGAGACAGATTTTATATTTGTAGACTTATCTTCTCCTTAAAAAAATTACAGGCAATTATTGTTGTTGGTGTTTTAACTAATACTGTTTCTTGAATTACTAATATTCCATTTAATAGGATCTTGCAGTTAGTAAATTAAATATTTTCTTATTAACATCAAAGTAATTGACACCTTACTATGAGTCAGGGCTGAAACAGTAAACGTCTATGACAGAATCATACCATCACATCTGTTGGGCAGATTAAACATAAGCATAAATCATGAGAATTTAGATTTGTTGTAGTACACATGGTTTCTTCAGATGCTTCCATACTCCAGACAGGGATATCAACAGCCTGCTCACCAAGTCCATGTTGATACCATCAGATCTCTAAAAGGAGACGTGGTTTGGCCAAAAAAGAGGGCACATTTTTCCATCAATCAGTCTAGGTTTCTATATTAGGCTCTTTCATCTTAGGATAGAAATGGTGAGGGGAATAACTAGAATGATGAATGGAAGAAGCACAGATCAGATGTGTCCATTTCCTTTCACCTCAC
Organism: Emydura macquarii macquarii; assembly: GCF_026122565.2. NCBI lineage: Eukaryota > Metazoa > Chordata > Testudines > Chelidae > Emydura > Emydura macquarii. Next base: position 16,809,989 of record NW_027132773.1, read on the forward strand.
TGACGTGCAATCCAACACAAGCTTCATTTCCCCTAGTGCTACTAATTTGAATTCTACTGTCCCAGCTTCAGAAAATAGATTCAGCAGGTCTTGCAGAATGAACAGTCTGTAACTCTGGGTGCGAGGAGCAAGTTCCAAAGTAGAACACCCCTCATCAGAAATTTCCTGTTGCCACCCTCTTCCTATTTAAATGAAGGAGGTGTTGGCTTGGGCATCTCAGCTGATTTCAGTGGCCAAGGTACCACCGAGAAGAAAAGCAGTCTCCAAGGCAGACCCTAAGGCCCCCTTTAGAGCAGAGATTCCCAAGATGAACTATGGTCCATTGGTAGTGGACAGAGATGGAATAACTACCCACTAGGGAAGTTTCCTCCTAATCCCCACCAGTGAGTGGCCTGTATAGGCCCTGAAGTATGGGAGTTTATAGTTCTTACACATTTTTATCCTTTCTAAAGTAAATGCAGATGTTCTCATTATCCATATAATATATAATCCTTCTTTAAAACCTACTAAGCTCTTAGTTTCAAAATTATAATGTGGCAATGAGTTCCACAGGTGAACTATGCACTTCGTAAAAGAATATTTCCTTTTATCAGTTTTAATTTGTTCCCTTTCAGTTTCATTGAGGCTGAGATTATCATCCCTACCTAAGAGATTTGGATGCCCAATTCCTATTCAAATTATTTTGAAAATCCCACCCGGAATGTTCCCTAGTTTTTCTTTGAAAGCTTATCCACAGGGATTTTACTGCTGGTGTGCATGAGCCCCATGCATGCAAGATTGGATTATTTTGGCCATCCATATTTGTTGGGGCCATGAATGAGACCTGGTGCAGCTCCCCCTTGTTGACCAATCTGCTGTGTTTAGATCCCAAGCATTGGATCTGTAAGCTTTTCAACTCCCTGGGGTCTGGCCAGGCTCCAGGCAATGTCTTTCTGGTGTCAAGGCTCACTCCCTGGGCATAGACTGTTTGTTTGGTATTTCTAGAGAATGAGACACACTGTTCTAAGCCTCCAAGACCAGTGCTGACTACTCAAGGTCCACCAGTAATTTTAACACACACCCCTCAGAAGTCTGCCCTCATCAGTGCTCTTCCGGGAACATGATAAAAGAAACAAATAAAACACAGGCCTTGCAGAGGGATTTCTAAACCCCTCACTCTACTTTGAGACAGCACTAGAAATATGCAGATCCATCCAAAATAAGAAACACTGGTACACCATTACCTGTCTCAGTTGCCTCACCAATCTTGCTCATTCTTTGAGATTTGGTCAGTGACCTTTCAGGTCTCATGTCTCTTTTGGACCTCAGTCCTCCAACTCAGGCTTCTTGTCCAGATCATGGAGTCTGCTTTCACTCCTGCCTCAAGCTCCCTTTGTGTTTCTGACCCTCCCAGACTCTGTGTTCTTAACAATTAGCACTACCATCTTAGTTCATTGTTCCTTCTCTTGTTTTTTTCCTTTCTCTGCTCCCCAGCAGACAAGTTGGCTGTCTCTGGTTTGATCTTTCTAGATAGACTGCAGCCACCCAATTGTTCTGCTTATTGAGTTGTTGATGGTACTTAATGGCCATCCATCCCAAGGCTGATGCCCAGGGGCCACTCTCCCTTCCCCAAATCCGCACAGTATAGTTACTAGTTCTTTGGTTCCAGCCATTGGCAATAAATAAATACATAAAATTAAAAAAATAGATTGATTAGGGTACCAGGCCCCCAGCCATGCTTGCTGAATAAAATCTCTGAGATTTAAAACTTTCCCCTTTTGTGAGGCTGCTATCCTGCTCAGTGATAGGCACTCACTCTATATGCCTCTTTTGCCTCAATGAAGAACCCAACACTGAGAGATGCTCGATCTGTTGCTCCTTCTACAAAAAGACACAGAAAGTGAAGAAGGTCTACCTCAAGCTTTCTCTACTGGAGCTCTTAGTGAGGGCCTCCTCAGATCTGGAGACAAAAGATCCCAGTAAGCCTGAACAGTCATTTTTGACTAGTGCTCCTGTGAGCTGCAGCTCTACTCTGAACTCCTAGGTTCATTTTTCTTCAAAGAGATTGACCTATAGACTACATAGTCCAGTAGAATAATCAAGACTTTCTCTGCCCAGTCATCATCACAAGAAGGTAAGAAAGAGCATCTCTCCCAGAGCGGGCATAGACTTTCTTTGGTGCCTAGTAAAACAAGACAGAAGACCCATCATGTTTCTGTTTAATTGGAGGGCAACACATAACTCTGATCAAATCTCTCTGATGCCTCAGCACAGGCTGATCCCCAGGTACTCATGGTTCTGCCTGAAACTGTACACTTCTCCCGATATTAACTCCTCAGTACCTATGCTCTAGGTACCAACCTGCATAGTGCCTGCATCAACCTCCATAGTGTAGGTGTTTCTTGTGCTGACTTTCTCAGTACCAAAGATGATCTTGCTTCAGAGTGATCTCTGGGTGACTGCACAATCAGTCACCCTTGCTGTCCTTATCTGCTGTTCTAACCCGCCCATGTAGAAGTGCTACTATCTTGGTACTTCTCATTAATACTACACTGGTACTGAGAAGCTCTCCTGTTTAAGTTGTGAGTGGTATTTAAGAGCTCCTTAGCACATCAGGTGGGGTAGCTCCCCCATGAAAGAAGTATATTTGTTTTTTTTCCCCTCCTCTTCCAAACATAGCAGGGAGATATCCTTCATCCATACGCCTCATTCTACTTCATATGAGCTGTTCTAGTTTGGTGGGGTATCCAGCAATCACCATTACAAACCAGACCTTAGGGATCTAATGGGAAATAATCATTCTGGTTTCCACTGCCATGATCCTCATTCCTTTACACTTTCAACATACAGTCTTGACCAAATTGTATTCCTTAGAGTGTGCAACCAATTAGGAATCTTTCCATTACTGCCTCTGCTCCAGAGTTAGTGCTCCCTCCCCTACAAGATATCATAGTTCTACTCAAGAGAGTTTATTGAGTACTAACTCATGCATGTGAGCAATGAAGAGCATCAAGAGGAGGTAGAAGATCAGTTGATTCCAACAGCAGTATCTTCTTCCTGCTCCTAAAGAGGCAGTAATCTCTTCTACTAGCCAGCAGGATGATTTTGGGGTCTTCCCAGATCTCTTGTGATACATGGCAGACATCTTGGAGATTTCTGGTTGAGATAGTGCAAGAAAAATCACACAAATTACTGCTATTAAATTATTCTGCACACCACCTCAGTCTCCCACCTCATAGGCTTGTTATCAATGCAGGGTTGCTGGAACTAGCTAAGTTTCTGTATCAGACTCCAGCATCCATGGCACCCACATCCAAGAAAGCTGACAGACATTATCAAGTTCTCTCTAAAGTATTTCAGTATTTGTACTTCCACCCGGTCCCAGGATCACTGCTGGTGGTAGAAGTGCATGAAAGATCTAAACAGCAAGAGCCTCAAAAGATGACCCAAGGAAGAAGGACTGTAAGAAACGTGACTTATTCAGCAGAGAGGTCTACTTTTCCATTAGTCTTCAGATGTGCCTTTTGAATTATCAGTCACTTCTGTCAAAATAGTGACTAGCTGAAGTGTGACAAGGTGTCACAATTCATAGAGGACTTTCAGAGGAACATAGAGAAGAGCTGAAGTCTCTAGTGTCTGAAGGAGAGTTAGTGGCCTGAACATTTCTCCATTGTGACATACAGGGCTTCATAGCTCCCCTCTTCTAGCATACTCAGTGAGATGCAAATGACCATTGCGGACCTGCCACTCGTAGGTTACGAACCATTTTATGCGCAAACCAATGAAGCACTTCATTTGTTACAGGATTCAAGAGCCAATCTCAACTTGTTGAATATATACACTCTACTCTTGAGGAGGAAGCAAGCTAAACCCAAAGCTTCACCAGCCAGAGGCCCTCTACTTCTTTTTCTTAATACCCAGAGAGGACAGTTGGAACCACCAAAGAAGAAGATTCCAATGCAAAAGGACTCTGCTCTTCCTCCTGTTTCAGCTTGGGAGGCAAAGGGAAATTCAGGTCCACCTTACACAGCCTTTCATAAAGATAAGGTTCCTCTTAGGCCTCACCCCAAGTTTTTGCCTAGGTTGTTTCTGATTTTCATTTAAATCAGTTGAGTCGCCTCCCAGTTTTCTTCCCCACGTCCCACTCAAAAGGGGAAGCCAAGCTGCATGCTCTTGACATGGACAGGACTCTTTCATACTCCCTGGAAAGGAGAAGACCCTTCAGGAGCTCCCCCAAGCTGTTTGTAGCCTTTGCAGCTAGAATTATGGGTGAAGCCATTTCTACTAACATAACTCTAAAGGTCCTGCAGGATTGTATATGCTAAGAACACTGCTATATCCCCATAACCATAACTTCATCATAACAAAGTGTTAGGCTTGTAATTATGCAGCATGTTAAACATTTTATACCTTTCTGCGAATATTATTAAGTTAGAAAAAAAACCTGTCATTCTCACTCAGAAAAAATGGGCTTTGAGGTTTTATGGCTTACATGTTAAATCAGAGCTTGAAGATTCTGATTCCAAATAATTCTGCTAATACAACATCCAGCTTTATAGTCTCAGATGAATGATTTGAAATTCAGTGTCTGTAAGTGTCTCTATTAAAATATCATTATTGACTCAGTAAACAATATTATCAGAGGAAGCTTTGCTTTATCCAAATTCATTTATATATAATTGTAAGATGGAACAAATTGAATCTGGAGTTTGGTAACCAAATGCTGATACTCCCTTATTCCAACATAAGGCCCTGATCTTGCACACACTTATGCTCTAAAAGCAGTATTTACATGCTTAAAGTTGTTAAAGGATGAGGCCAAAGAATGTTCCTTCATACTGTAAATGTATTGTCCACAGTTATTCTGTTTGTAATGATTTACTTGGAAGATGAGTGTTTTCTCTTTTCGCTCAAGTATGTGATGAATCAGCATTAGAAATTTTGATCCCTCTAATAAATTTTACAATGAAGACATTTGTTGCAAATTCAAGCACTTTGAAACACTGCACATTTAGGCCCAGTCAGGCTCCCATTTAAATCAGCAACAAAATGCTATTTGACTTCTATGGATATGGGATTTGGCCCAGACGCTGTTTGTGTTATGGAAAAATTGGTCTCTATGTTTGCACCTTTTTAATATTTTGAGCGCAGAAATGGTAATTGACTTATCTTTGGGAAATGTCATCTACCAAAAGGAAATCTTTTCTCCATTATCACTGCATAGATTTTGCATAATATGGCTTCATTTTCACAATTAGATAATGCTCTTGGAAACTCATTTATTCTATTTACTTTTGGTTTAGATAGATCTGATTTGTTTTCTAGGTGAAGTACAGAACTTGTGAACACTTGTGAGATATGAAATCAATAACCAGCGAAGTAATATTAGTTAATTGTCATGTAACTTTTCAAGATAACCCACTCAGCAGGCCGGTGTGGAACAGTTGGTGAGCAAAAGATTTTGTTCAAGTTATGCATTTCTATATTTTAACGTTCAGTCTCATACCCGGTAAAATTGTCACTTGTCATTAATGAGAAAATAAAACACTGTTTCTGTATTTACCTATGTTGATCAGTTTATTCTCTGTATAGCAGAATAGGCTGTTTGTATTTTGTCATGTTTATATTCTCAGTGGACCCAAATGATCCTAATTTCCCCCAGAGTCTGAGGGTAGTTACTGGGTTTCTGGCCTCTAATTTTATATTGGGCAGTACCCAAAGCGTGGATCTGAACACATTCAAACTTCATGGAAGTTAAGATCTGAACTTTCTGTCTTAGGCTGATCTTTAGGCCTGAACCTGTGAGATGTGGAGCACTTTCAATTAATCACAGTTAAGGGCATTTAATATCTTGTAAAATTGGACTCCCAAGTTTCTATCTATATATTTAGAAGTCAGATTGTTTTCCCCACCTATGACATGGTGGCTTATTATCATGTAGCTAAGTGAGTATTGCTGTATTTTTGAGTCTTATCCTTTGTCTTCCAGTTCAGTAGCAGCATGTCTCTGTTTTGGTCTAATCTAATACTGTTGGTGGTTTAGAACCTCTCCATCTTGATAGTAATTTTAATTTAAAACTTCAGACAATTACACATTCCAGAGTGATCATCAGTAAACATCTAATTACATTACGTATTGGAGATGGAAACAGGCTGAAAAAAGACAACGTCTATCTTCAACAGGTCTAACAGATTTGTATCTCCAGCAGTTATCAGTTTCAGTGGTGCTCTGACAGGTCGTCTTAACTAGAGATTAATCTAAAGTTCATCCAGTCACTAGTGTGTCTGTGTCACTCCCACAGATGTCTGAGATATCAGAGGGCATTTCAGTGGAAATTTGTCATCACATTAAGGCTTTCTAAATAGACCATTTTTTTCACTAAGAAGTAAATATTTGAACCTGTTTGTTTCTAGTCATTTTGAAATATTTAATGTTAGGCTGTTTCTAATGGCTTTCCTATTATGATGATGATGTGATGTACTGTTTTGCATAGTTTTATTATGAACACAACAGAATGGATGTATGAGTTCACATTTGTTTTGCATTATTTTATCTTTTACTACATTTTTAGAATTTTAATATCTATATTCTGTTTCTTTTTTACGATATAAAAAGTGATTAAATAAAAAAAGTTAATTTACCAGAAATATCGTCTATTACAATGTTGAGTTTTGTGCTCTCTTTCTTGTTTCCTTGATTTCATTTAATTGAAGACATTTTTCTGATATTGTTTGTTAGGAAAACCGTCTCATTCACAGAGCTAACTGTCCCTGCCTTTTTTATGTCTAATAAGATTGAAAATCTTTTCTTTGTAAGTTTTGCTTATAAAAAGGTAAGGCATCTGGTGATTGCATTGGTGCTGTCTGTGTTCTACATAGAGGTCAGAGATGATTGGATTTGTTCATATGAATCATATCAGAAAATATACCCATTGTGCTTGCATTTCACTAATCCTTGGGGCAGCACATTCATCTGTGATGACACAAAACAAATGGTGACATGTATCTTGTTTTACTAGTTGTGGTTGCAGCTAGGGTGACCAGATAGCAAGTGTGAAAAATCAGGACAGGGGGTGGAGGGCAGTAGACACCTATATAAGGAAAAGCCCTGAATACTGGGATTGTCCCCATAAAATCAGGATCTCTGGTCACCCTAGTTGCAACATAATTCAGTAAAGTCTAGTGGTGATCAGTTCTGCACCTGCAGAAAGTCATCAATGGAAAATAATATTGTGGGACTGGAAAACGGGCCATAGAAATAAAATTACCTTTTTTTTTGGTATTTTTATTTTGACTGCTTTACTGATTCAGATGATACCTGGTTACTGATTTTTATTTTAAATCATTGCTTTCCTTCATTCTAGCACATGCACCAGTTTCATATAACTACACACACTGCAGAGCCATAATAGGTAGGGGAAAAGAGGGTTGAATTGAAGATATGACATACTTCACTCTGAATATTTTGGCTTTTGTAAGTACCTCAACATTGGCAGACGAATAACATTGTTTTAATGCATTTTTAGTGTTTAGTTTCTTTCTTTTTTTTAGCATCAGTAAAGCTTTATCTTGAAAGTTTTATTTGGTTATATTTAAAGTACTCTCAGACTTTAATCCAAATTGCTGTAGCATCATGATTTCATAGCATAACACCATTCTCAAGAGCCCTTTACAGACTTCCTTTGGAATTCCTTTTATATTTTAATCATATTTCTTAGCATGTAATGCCAGTTTTTTCCAACTGGGGGTATCTAAAGATAAGCACCTATGTAAGTGGCCTGCTTCTCAATGGTGCTGAACACCTGCGGTGCCTGTTGTAGTCCAGGACTACAAAGTTTGCAGCTGGTGTTCAGAACCTGGGTTTAACAGACTTATCAGACCAGAAAGCTTCCAGAGCTCTTCGGGCAAAACTAAGCTTATTATTATTATACATAAAAGAAAAAGCAGATGTGAAGCTAAGGGCAGCCAGTGTCATAGTAACTTTGTCTGGGTGACTACAAGATATCAGAAAATGCAATACACAGGGGAATCATTTGACCAGTTTCTTTAGCTGGCCTAGACTGTTAGTCTTTACTGGTCATTTTTGCAACATTATTTTATTTTCTAATACAAGGATTCACTGTACTTTGGTTTGGTTTGAAAACTGAAAACCTGTTTTTCACAAGAGTAGTAATGATAGGCTATGGATGGTGGAGAGGGGAAAGGCATACCTTTTGTGTAGGGACTGCTCAGTGCAACAAAAATAACACTTTACTCACAGCACTGCAAACTGGAGAACTTACTGCTTTATTCATCTGCATTACAGACAAACTGAGTGTGTGTAAGGGGGGAACTTCCACTGACAAACAGGGAGAATGTCTCCATCCCCTAATACTCTGAGTAACCCAGTTAACACCATGATAACCACTTTACTATAATATCCACAGGGTCAAATTTTCCAAGATGGCCTCCTGTTTTTTAATCCCCACAAAATGAATTTATATCACACTGGCCGGTTTGTTTAAAAAGGAGTGTTTTCCACCTGTGGTTGGTTCAAATGCAGAAATAAAAAATGGTGAATGAAAATTAAGGTGCATAAGCTAAAGCAAAATTAGGCAGTAGAGGGCTGTCAACTTAATGAGGCATTACTGTGAGAAAAAACATAAGGGGAGAAATCCTGGTCCCACTGAAATCCATGGAAACGTTGCCATTGGCTATTGTGGGACCAAGATTTAGCCCACCATTTCCAGACAACTATCAACAGCACAGGAATTGTACACTGGCACTGCACTCATAATGGCTTCAGGCACTGCTGCTTCTATGTAGCAACATTGTTTTTAAAGAATGTATATTTGAATACTAATGGGAATGTCTAAATACTCAGATATGTTTATATATAAATATATACACACTCTAAGATGCAAATTCTCCTATCAGAGAATGGTAGAGCTTCGCTGACATACTGGTCAATCTACATATAAAAAGCTCTTGATGACATTAATAGCGCCATTCAAGACCCCTTGTGAAGCTTCCCATAGCCTCTTTTCTCTGCCATTGTTACTACTCTCATCCACCTTCTCATTTGCTTCTTGCAGAGTCATCTTCATGCCTTCTTTCCTATGGCCTGCCATGTACCATGTGATCTCGCTGAGTTCGCCCATTAAGCCTTTACCCTGCCAACATGTAAGTCCCTCTTAAAAACCCACTACTGTCATGCTTCCTATATTAAGTCTTGTTAACTTGTATAAAACTTCTTATTTTCCTCTTCCCTTAACCCCTGTTTACCTTGTCTGTTTGTCTGTAGACTATGAGCTTCTTGGAGTAAGGACTGTCCTCTTCTGAATGCTTGGAAAGCACCTAGTGCATGGTGGGCACTGCCATAAACCATAATGATAGAAAGAGCTCTGCCACATGGGTCACTTTTTATATGTCAGAGGCTGGAGGACCCTTGGTGCCAAAACGTGGCAATTTCCAAAATGGTGGGATTGAAAAGCTTTGATTGGGGAAAAGAAGAAGACAGGCCCATATTCAGCTTTCTCCAACACTCATTCTGCATGGGATAGGAGTGGCTTATGGAAGGAGCTTAGCAGTACTATGGGACCTCCTGCTATGTACAGTTTCAATGTGACTCACTTTCTTTAAAGATACAATATTTTTCATGTCTATCTATATAATGTCTATTTATCATATATTCACAGTGCATACTAGGGCCATCGACTAGGAAAACCAAATAATCTATCTATCACCAATGTAACATAAGTTCACCTGAGGCAATACAAGAATGAGTCCGTCACTCAAAAACTGGCCTTTGATACTAGCAAATGACAGCACAGCTTGGAAAAGAAGCCAAGCAGAGGTGAGAACCAGCTGATTTTAGAGCAGCTGTCTCAGTCCTTTCCTTACTCTGCCCCACCCTGCTCACTTAGGATTCTTTGGGAGCCAGGTTGTTGTCTCCACAAGCTGATTTGGGGAGGTTGGAAGTGTGGCCAGCTTGGAGGCTTACAGGCGGACGAACTCATTGTGCTTTAAATAGGGATCTAGTCTCTTTAGGCTTACCTGCTTTTCTTTGGGGGATTATCGATTGAGTAGGTCAGGGCTTGACGTGATTACACCTGTTGTCTGCAGGATATTTTGCATTGTGAGATGTGTTTGATCCTAGCAGAGACCAACACCTTGCCTGCTTTTCTTATTAATTGGACTGAAACACAGGATGTTAAGTCCTTTAGTCTTGTTATAAAACAAACTGAGCATGACTGAGGATCTAGTTTTTTTTCCTCCTTGTGATTGGCATGCATAAGCAGCTCAAAAATTCAAAATGGAGCATTTCTAGAAATTACATTAAAAATTGTATCACCGATAGAGAAATGAGAGCTTTACTGAAGCTTTAAGACATTGTTATTAGCTCTTCAGCAGAGCTATGGTAGACAACTAGAGAGAGAGAGACAGTGAGAGCAAGAGGGAGCTATATGGAGAAAGTAACGTATCTAAACAATGTCACAAAGTACCACTACTATTAATATTAAATATTTGCTGGGTGGGTGATACCAAAATGCAGATTAAAGTGAATTTGGGTCAGTAACTACACTGGCAAAAATAACACCTCTTTTCCTGCTGATGGACTCTGAATTTATGGGGCCTTCTGAGGAAAAAGACTTGGGGAGTTTGCTGCATAGTCCAATGTAACTTCTACCTTGCTCTCACAGAGTGTCCTTCATAGTTTTCCTATGGGAAAGTGAGAAGGAAGCTGGAATTATAGCCCCCTAACACACACACGCACACCTCACCTGTGGGAGTAGCATCTGGTTTGGTCCATGGGTGGGCTGTTCTGGTCCTGATGGATAAACAGAGGTATAGGGCCAACTAAGAAGAGGCCTCTTTGCTTCTTCATGCCTCCTTTGGTCCCTGAGTAAGATGGTCCCGCTTGCAAGACCTTTTGTGTTTCCAGGGGCTCCTAGTCAGCTGTGGCCATAGGACACATCGCCCAGGGGAGGGGAGGGAGGAATAGAGAGGAAAATGGGAACATTAATGCTGATTATAGAGATGTTCAGTATTGGATTCATCATATTTAAACTCCCTCCCCCAGACTAAGTAATGTCTATGTTAGTGTTAGTGGATAGCAATGAACTAAGGTCATCATTTTCAAACGCAATGCCATGTAGAAAAAGTACAGATGAAACACAATCTGATTAGTACAGTATAACCTCAAATACTTTCTGTGCTGATCTGAAGAGCAGAGAGGATATCAAAGGCAATCCATTTTACGACTGTTTATTATGATGAGCTAAAACTCCACAAATAATTTAAGCCTAAATTCGCACACTTGTGTGCTCAAAGTTAGGCACTTAAAAACATGGTCTGATTTTTGGAAGTGCTACAGCTCCCATTGATTGAGAAAGTACTGATTACATTTGTAAACTGAGAGCCATTTAAAGAAATACTAATGGCATCTAGTATTTAATCTATTCATTATACTGCATAAGATATGTCTGAACATAGACAGATGCAAATGTCCTATTTAGCCATAAAACTAGCTTTCCCTCACTCTTATACACACACAAAACTGTGTCCTAACAAGACAGCTTTGTGCTGGAAGGTTAGGGGGATCTTGCTGGTAGCAAAATCTATTCAGAGCATAAACAGAAGAGAACAGCAAAATCCCATTTAGTCTGACATGGCAGGGAGAGATAAACAGACCCCCTTCTGACTAATGAATTCAGGAGCAGCTTTGACTCAGTGCAATTACTAAAGACTCATTTTTAGCCAAGATATTGAAGACTTAATAGCAGTGCAATTTACCTTATCAGCTTTACCAGACCGTGTCATTTACTTCAGAAAGGTCTGTATCTGTGACTGAGCTTTATTTACCTCACTGTAGTGAATTGTTGTATCTTTAAAAAGGAAAAAATGCAGAATGCCACAATAACAAGTAGGTTCACTTGGGATGTGCTGCACCAGCTCACTAGGACACCTCTTCTTGAAATGAATGTATTCTCAGGGTCAATCTAATCTGCTTTGCTTGACAACACAGAGCAATTGTCAAATCCCTGCCTTCAGTTAGATATATATTGGTTTGGACTATAGTTCAAGTGTCAGTGATATATTTTGTGTCTAATGGCCAAAAAAGATACAGGTTTTGTAGGCAATTTAAACCACTGTCAGATACTGAGGCAATGTGTTCTAGCAGATTAGACCAGGGAGTGGAACTTGGGAGTCCTGAGTCCTACACCTTCTTCTGCTACTGAGTCACTTGACTGTGAGTTTCACCATCTTTAAAATGGTGATAATAAAACTACTATGAGATATAGCTGCCTGGTCCCCTTCACAGGTGCTTAGGTTGCATGGGAGATGGAAAAGGGAGAATGGCTGAGGGAAAGCAGGGACCCAGAACCAGGCCAAGGAGTTTTCTCTTATTATTTGTTTACGTTAACTTGTTTTTGATTTCTGGTACTGTGTTATCCATTGAGGAAAATCTCTAGCTGACGGCACCCATTTTGTTTCTGCTGTGTCATTTCACTGGTTTACATTTCTTGCCTCACAAGGGTGTTTTGAAGATTTCTTAACTTTGCAAAGCATGTCAAGGATGTAATATGCTATATAAATGCTTGAAAGTGACATTTTGATTATTATTTTTACACTAGCTAATTTCCTTCAACAAAGCAGTAATTTGGATATGACAATCTTGGGTTAAACCCTATCTGCTGGGTGGTTTCTCTGCAGATTGTTTTTTTAAATATCTTTATATACAATGCTCCCATGACACACAGCTTGTGCCAGGCAAGATAGTAAATATTGTGTAAACTAAGTCGGGGAATAAACATCATACTAATCACACTGTACTAAATCAGTAATAGAGTCAGGTTGCCATTAAGAGTAAGCAGTACATGTCTCTATTTGCTATTGGGATGACGCCTGGAGGTCTTTACTCAGTCCTTACTCAGGAAAGCTCCCTCTTCAGGAGTTTGCTCGCTGAATAGGCTCAGGATTTGGCTTACAGTGAGTGGCACAAGACTAAAGGTAGTTCTGTGGTTTACCATCTTTTTTGATGTTTTCTGACAAGAGTGGGCTTTTCCCAGCCTGGTGAGATGTCCAAGTGTCTCCTTCAAAGGCTGAGGACCCTCAACTCTCAATGGGCCAAAGAGTGTGGTCCTCAGCTTTTCTTGAGGCAACGGGAGTTTGATTAACAACTGAGTAAGGACCTCAGGATTTGACTAGTTCACTGACATTAATGGCTGTTGAAGGTGCTCAGCACCTTGAAGAATCAAGCCCATGTAATTGAAGGCACTGTTAGGTTTTCACTCTTCCTTTAATAGGCTTGATCCCATGCCAGTAAAATGAATGGGAGTTTTGTCATTGACTTCTGTGGTGCAGGATTGAATCTATACTGCCAAATATTTTCCCTATCAGTGGAAAATGGTGGGCCATATAGCTGCTGTAAATATATATATTTTCTAGTAACAACACTATTTTTCTGGGCATAACAGAGCTGAGGAAGAATATACGGGAAGGGCTTTGAGTTTCTAACAGTGGTGATGTGTCTGTTTGAGGACAGACAAAATTGTAACCCTCATTTTTGGAAAAAAGTAGGAATACATGGGCTAGTATCTAAAAGATGTGTAGTTCCAAGGTAATGCCGCCGTCTGAAGAATCACAAGATGTTTCTGTGAAATCATTTTGCAACACTGATTAGAGGACTTCAATGAGGATGTTTGGTGTGAATTAGATTTTATTTAGAATTAGACACTGTACCGCTCTTGGCAAGAAATTAGCTTGTAAATTAAAATGTCATGTAATGTAATTACATAGCCTCGTAATATGAATCATTTTAGAAATTGAAACACTGATTTGAATAAGGAATAAAGGTTTATTAAAAAGAAGCTGAGAAATTAACACAGATGACATTCAGGGAATAGCACAGGTGTACAAATAAAGGGCAGTAGCGATGTTTTGGTTAGATCTAAGGAGGTATTTAATTCTAAGCCCATTTTCAGGTGCTTAATCTTCCATTGCCAGGTTTTCAGTTATTTGAGTATTGGAAGATATTTTTAAGGCTTAAATGTTTTTTATTTTAACACTTCTTTACTTGGACAAATCAAGTGGCTTCATATTAAAAATTCATACTTGCCACAGGCTTAGTCCTCAGTTATGCCATGTTTGAAAAGTGTACTTTAGATGGAACAAAGTTGTAAATGTTGGAAGCTTGTGGGCTGTGCATGAGATTCTCTTCTAAATGTTTAATGACACACAGGGCATAGCTCTCATTAGGTACGCTCTACACACACACTGAAATAAACACATGGCCAGTAGTGCATTTACTAAAGTAAACCACCCACTCTAGGTTTGGCTTGCTTCCCAAAGTGAATGTCATGCTTTTGAAAAGAGAGGAATTGACAGCCCTGGAGACCAAAGTCCTGGATTTATCCACAGAACAGTAATGCTAGTGTAAGCTTACCCAGATGGCCCCCAGATTGGGCCTTCACTCAGACTTGACTGGGTAACCTCTAGGGGTGGGCAAGAGTCTCTGTGCATATTCAGTCTGTGGCCTCTGGCAGCCTAGACAACAAGGAAGCTAGGGTACTCCTAGTTTGATCAGGGTGGGGAAGGTATATATAGCAGAAGCTCTGAAAAATCAAGCCTCATATGTCTACCTCTCGCCATGAAACTCTGGCTGTGCATTGAACTATTGCTAGAGAAGCCATTCCATGCAGAGAAGGACACGTTCTTTCAGTGGAGAGGATTAGCTTAGTCAATGAGCTGGTGGGTTGGATAACAGCAAGTCATGCTCTGCACTAGAAGTTAAAGGACAGTGATCATCAGCATCAGCAAAGTGTATCTCCATTAAAAGTGATACAGATAGATAGGCAATGGTAACAAATGGGCTAGGGAAGCAAACAGGGAACTAGGAATTGTTGAGTTCGAAGCATGGCTCTAAAACTGGCATTGAGAGTCACTTAAACTACCTGAGCCAAACTCAGGCTTGGCATAAGCAGGGTTAAGTTCAGTAAATTGAATGGTATTGCACCCACTTACCCCAGGACTATGTTCATTTCTCTGTGCTCTATTTCCTCTTCCCTACAACAGGCATAATACTTCAGAAAGGGATTATGAGCTTTAACTAATGTCTGTCAAGTGCTTCAGTGCTGCACTATACAGTAAGTGCCAAGCGCTATTATAAACCCAAGTAGCCAGCTATTACTCTGAACTTGCATATAATTGGGAAATAAAATGGTAACTGTGTACATAACGTGCCATCACTTATGAGGGTGGGCCAGATTTTGATGAGTGTCTGTCCCGGAGCTGTTAGTTACCTTCTGAGGTGGTGGAAGTGCAGGGTTACAGCAGGGAAGGAAGCCAATTGGCCATGCTAAAATACAGTGTGTGTGTGTGTGGTGGCTGGAGTTATCTTACAAATTTAATTATGTGTAATATAAATAACTATTCACATCATTTCTCAACTGGGCTAAAGTCATCTTTGGTGTAACCTCAGTGAAGTCAACAGAGCAGTTACGTCAGGGATGGATTTGGCCAAGTGCCTTTACATGCTGATTATTCTGAAGGTGTTGTTAGCACAGACCAGCACACTGTAGTATCAGTCCCCAAAGCAACACCAGCGGACAGCTGCTAGGCGCACACATGCTGTGTCACACTAGCGAGGAAGCTGAGTGTCAGTTGTGTAGTATTATTAATCATCAGATGAAATGGATATGATTAATTAAAATGCTAATTCAAGCTAAAATGATGGGCTTTTCATAGCGTGTATCTGTAAAATGCCAATGGAGAGGAAAGCATAAGTATTTTGGTGCTTGACTTTGAGTGCGTGGTTCGGGAAAGAGAGAACGAAATACCAGCAGTAATTTAATATTTTCTGAAATTAGATTAGTCTTGATGCTGGGGGCTCTTTCTGGGCTGGAGAATCTCATCAACAACAGCCTACTAAAGCTAATTGTGATATTTAACTCCCCACTTGCTGCCATTCCACACATACATGGTTTCCTGGGATGAAAGGAAGGTAAGTAAACTTTCACATGCTCCTGCCTAAAACAGGAGGCCAATACAGGACTGAATTGACTGTACAGAGAGACAATCTGTTTCTAGCACTGTTTCCTGCCCTGAATACTGGTGAATTTATTGCTTCCCTTGACCGAACTTTGAAGATATGCTGTGAAAAAGGGAAAGAAGACTCCTGGTTCTCAGCTACCACAGGGAGGAGTGCAATGGAAATGTCTAGATAAGTAGATGGTGCATGGATGAGCCAATTCACTGAAACTTCATCCAGATCAGCCAGAGATGATGCTGGCAAACTGGGAGCCCTGGCCAGGTTATCTCCTCTTTGTTTGGGGTGTTTGCTGGTCAGCTGTCACTCAGGCGCACAACCAGGGGACACTGTCGGGTCTCTAGTTGCTGTTAGATGCTCACACAGCAGCAGTACCCAGGAAGGCTTTTCCTCAGAGTGCCTGGCCAGAAAAGTGCAACTGTTTCTTTCAGAAGTGGTCCATGCTGTTGTGATCCACGTTCCCCACCACCTCAAGGTCTAGCATACTGCAGGGTGCTCTGCATGAGGAACAACCCTTCACTTTGATCTGGAAATGTAGGATGATGCAGAACAGAGCAGCTGCTTGTTACGTGGGGGCTCTCTGTGGCAGCATAAGATCCAGAGCTCTGAGACCAACAATGGCCACCCATTGGTTTCTAGGTGGAGTTTAAGGTTGTTGGTTTTTACCTCCAAAGCCTAAGGGCCAGATTTTTAAGGGTATTTAGGTACCTATTGATGCAGATAGGCACCTAAGGCTAGAGTCCCAAAAGTACATAGACATTGCTCTACTCAGCATCACAATGCCTACCTCCTAGGCACCCTGCCCCCCAGTGCAGCCTCTCCAGACAACGTGTGGGGAGAGTTAGGTGTCTCAGAAAGGGTTTCTCAGAAGCCAGCACACTGAGGGGGATCTGCCTGTTAGTCAGGAGGAAATGCTAAGGCGAAGGGAAGCAGTTAGGGCTTAGACCCTCAAAGTTATTTAGGCACCTACGTCCACTCAGGATTCACATACATGAACCCACAGCTAGAGTTAGGCACGTAGGCCAGGTCATCCTTTTCTCATGAAAAATGAGAGCGAGAGAGAAGATACCCGTACTGCGATAGCCAGTAGCTCAGTGGTTAGTATACTCATCTGGGATGTAGGAGTCAAGTTTAAGTCCCTGTTCTAATAAATATTTATACAATGTGGAACATCTTCAGTAAGAGAAATTGAGGGACTATCTCCCCACTCCCCCCCACACACCCCAGCCTAGAGTAACCAATAGTCTAGTGGTTTGGGAACTATAGGAGATGTAGGTTCAAGTTCATACTATGAATCAGGCAGAGCAGAGATTTGAATCTTGGTGTCCCAGCTGAGTGCCCTAACCACTGACTATTGCTCAGAGCATGCCTACCAGATTGGACCTTGCAAGTGAAATAAGCAGGGAGTGCCTAGTTTGTGAATCCCACCAGGAGTTAGGTGCTGAGCCACTTGGTGGTGCCAGGACTCAGGTGGCTGTGTGCATGGCCAGTGGCAGAAACTGAGGTGCCCAAGGGTCTTTAGGCACCTGCAGGGTTAAGAGACAGCTGAGAGGTGGGTTTTGTAAATGCCAGTAAATGCTGGACTTGGACACCTAGAGTGGCAGTTAGACACCTAGCCCCCCCTCTTGTGAAGCTAGTCCTTAGTGAGTGGGTTTTAAGCTACAGTGACTGGTGATCAGATGATGTGCAGCAGGAAGAAGGGCTGCTCTTCTGGTTTATTTTTGTTTTACATTGCCTGTCTTCTTGTATTTTTAAATGTATGTCATAGGTGCCCTTTGGCGTGAAGTTTGCATAAAGCTGAAATATAAATAACACAATAACCTGTTATCATAGGGTAGGCTGGTTAACAAAAATGCATTATAGGTTGTCAAAGCAAATATCCTGAATTTTGTGGCTATGGAATAAAAAAGCTATATACTTGCTACGGAATTAAACCCTTGATAATTTGCTAAACATGAATGACGTGTCCATTACTACTGAATGTCAATAGTCCTATACATTAGATGATATTCTGATAATCAAAGTCATTCTGAACACTTTAAAACCTAAACAGCCAGAACTAGGGATTGTATCGTTATGTGAAACTTGACATGTGGAGTTCAGAATTTTACTCAGAAGAAACAAAAACATAAGTGAAAGATGGATGAGCTAGCGTGATCTAAGAACTGACAGCCCAATGCCTAGTGATAGAATGACTTTCCTTTTTTGTGATCTAAGAATGTGTCTGATACAAAGACACAGCATGAGTAACTAACATAGCTTGTAAATATCCTAAAACCCTTGGAAATTATAAAGGACAGCAGCTGTAACTGACGAACAAAAGAAGTGATAAACATGGAGAGCGTTTTTAAGTACTGACTCATGAGAGAATAAAATGTATTGTTGGTTATACTCACTGGTGTAGTAGATTGACCCAGCATTATGGGTGCAATTTTGATAATTTCTATGTTAATAGAGTGACTCTCTTAAAGTCTAATGTGGGCTTGAAACCTTTGTTTTCCCATTGGCCAAAATAAGAGTACAATCAATAATAATTTGACAGTCTATGATTCTGAGACTTTTTTAACTGGTTGGCAGATATCTTAAAGGAAATTGACCTCAAATGCATAAGAAATAATACTCCTCTATTATGCTTTAAAAAGTAAGGCAAGAACATTATATACAATTGAGTCAGCATCCTGCTAAATGGCACTCCTCACTGTGGGCCACCTCCTACTTTCAGAAAAGTCAATCATTTCCAGGGACCAGGCTGACTGTTCCATGCTGTAATATCTTATGTCTCTAGGGGATTTCATTATGCACAGCAATAATGATTCTCTGTTTGTTCAGAGCCCCCTTTGTCTTCATGATAACCATGGAACTGTCACTGGTGGGTTCAAACTCAGTTCACACTGTTGTGCAACCTTTGGAACTTGTGTTTGGGATGGGTCTCAAGTTTGGGACTTTGTATGTAACACCTTTGTCACAGGCAGGTTGCAAACTTTTTAGTGGAGCTACCACATCTCTGCTGTTTTGTATTAATGTGGCCAACTGGTGGGAACTTTGATGGCAGCAGCTTGTCATGCTATCCCAGAGCAACTGAGATTGGAGTCACTTTCTTATTGCTGTTTTCTCAAAATCTGATGTGGTGCTGGCAGATCATTCTAGCAGAGAATTCCAGGTAAGTACTAGCTACAGATATTTTTAAAAACCCCCACCAACTTGTGTTTCTAAATAACTAAATTGTCTAACTTGCATGGAACAGTGTCTAGCATTTCTATAATTGCAAGGAGAGCATTCCCAACTCCTCCTCCTCCTATATTTTTGCCTCACCCCTGCCCTACCCGTTCCTACTTTTACTTGGCTACTTACAGGTACAATTATAATGCAGCAATGTTTTAGAAACTAAGTGAAAGCCACTAACAACCATGCATTGTTTTTCGCTATGTCCCTTAGCAATCTGTCCTCAAAGAAATCATCATGTCTCTTGTCGCAGCTGTTCCTGTGGGTCTGCAAATACAAAAGATCGTGTGTCCTGTATTTGCAATATTCATGAAAATAGGGCAGAGCTCTGCAGGCTCCATTCTTCTGTCAGTGATAGAGGACTCAAAAAGTGCTTTGCACGTTTGTGGGACTTTTTTTTTTTTTTTTAAAGGTGCAAAAGTTATGGAATACGCATGGCATTATGGGATGGAGACAGTTGCATGCAGGGAACATGATCCCTAGCTCCCACAGATCTCTGGGTGAGTAATTTTTAGCCCACAACAAATTGCAAATATTTCCAAAAAGGCATCGTGCTGGATGGCAGTGTGTGGTAAACTGGGATATGTATTTGTGGTGCATCGTGCTTTGCATCAACACAAGTACTTCTGCTGTGAGTACACACAGCGTCGACGTAAGCAGCCAAGTATGCAAGCATGCGAGCGATATACTAACTTCAGTGGCTGTATGCTAATGTAACTTGCAGCATGGCCTGAGTTGCCCTAGAAGAAATAGGTATGTCTACACTGAGGGCAGCATTGTCAGCAGTGCAGGATCGATTCTGCAGGATCGACTGAGCAGCAGTGGAGACCCGCTCAATCGAACCTGGCAGGCGACGCCATTATTCCACCCCTGCAAGAAGAGTAACACTGCATCCACCGGAGGGCATTTCCCATCAGCGCAGCTTGCTCTACGTAGCTTGCGTATCTCCCATTGACCGCTGCCAAAATCCATCAGCAGTGTAGACCAAGCCATAGATTACAATGATAGTGTTGGGTCTCTGTGATGCAAGTCCCCTTTAGAGAGCCCAAGAGAAATGAATAGCTTAGCTCCTTCATAAATTTATATTGAAACTGAACTTTTTATTTATTTTTTTTCAAAAGGAGACATGAGATGTCTTTAAGCTTTAAACTACAGGTGAGGAATCGATAGGTTATAGTGAATGACATTAAAATCTCAGCATTTGCCATTCCATAGTAACTAGAGTGATGCAATGTCTCCTACATTTTGAAAGTTAACGTGACTTTTTACCATGTTTCAAGGTAAATGCTGAATTTGTAATGGGGTCCACTGTATAGTGAGAGACTTTATACCTACTCTGTATTTCATAAAAATAAACAAAAAAAGCCAAACAAACCAGAAGCCCAGATACAACACACACAGAAGCTTTGGGACAATATTGATCTGCTTCAGTTAAAGAGGCTAAAACAAAAAACAGCTGAGGGTATCACAGCAGATGGAAAGAGTAGCAGGTGAATGGTACATCAGAAGCTAGTGATAAAACAGCTGGGAGAAAAATACCCCCTATGCATATTAGCTGATGGACCCGGGGGGAAGGTGGGGGAAAGATACCTTGAAGAGGGCCTTTAAGTCACTGAAAGCATTTTAAGTTAGTGAAGACATATGGTTAGGGGAAGTATACTGGAGCACAGTTATGCCCCATTAATTGTAGAGATTTGCTAATATTGGTCAAGCAGGCTAATGTAAAATAGAGAAAATACAAGACTATTTAGCACAGACCTAACCTACATAACTGTAAAATACTGGCATATATAAACTTATCTAGAGCTTTGAAATATTGCCATCAGATGTCTTCCTAAACAACACTGAGACTTTTCTTTTTAAAGAATGCCGATTCCTCACTTCACCCAGTCAAAAGGCCTGACATAAATTGGCCTATATAACCACTTGCTAAATCTCTCCTCACTTAAACTCTTAACTAGGTAACCCTTGTCTTAGGGATTGTCTACATGGTCGGTTTATGAGGGGCCATCTGGGATGTAAATCTACAGTGCACTAGCCTGCCCTATGCAAAGTGGCCACGTGGACCCTGCCATTGTGCAGCGGTAGTGCACTGTAACATACTGCTGTTTCAAACCCTGCTACTGCCCACTAGTGTTTCAAACAGCAGTAGGTCAAAGTGCACTCCAGTACTTTTAGTACATGGTAGCAGGGTCCATAGGGTGAGTTAGCATATGGCCAGGCTAATGTGTTGAACATTCACATGCTGGCTTGCTGTGCGCCAAGTCTGTGCAGACAAGCCCTTTAGCACTTACAAGGCAAAACTTACATCTAAACATCATGGCAAAGCTTGGAATTAAATTACATTCTACTCCCAGGGGTACCAAGATACCAAATCAGATACTTGGCACATGGTGCAGGGCTTTGTGTTTAAGCTTGTAAAACATCATTTTATTAGTAGCACAATTAACTCTGAAGGTGAATGAATAATGCATTGTTCCTAGTTATTGGAACAATTCCTCTCTGCAGTGAGCAGTCATTTTTGTTTTCTCTTTACCATGTAGTGTGGGGTTAGGTATGTGTGGAGCAGAGGTGGGAGCAAAGACTCTTGATTCTGCTACCTACTCATCGTGTGACCTTTGGAAGGTCCATAACCAATCTGCACCTCGATTTATCCTTCTATAAAATGGACATCATTTACCTGCCTTACAGCTATGTTATGAGTCTGGATTTTATATATGGAAAGTACTATATAGATTGCTTTAAGAGCCATTTGCCTATGTAATATTAGGAAGTAGGGTAGAGCCTGAAATGCATGAAGGCATGATTTGTGCCCCTTTGCTGGCACAAAGCAGCCCCTGGAGGACTTCTTTAGGTAAAGGGAAATCTCAAGAGCCATCAGAAGCAGATCCTGTGTCTCCTCCCTCAATAGCCAGCACGAAGGTTGTGGACAGGATGTCCTTAAGTGCAATGGATCATCAGCCTTGGGGGACTCAGCTGTGGTGAGGAAGAGATGGGACAGGACACGCTGGCTCGGTTCAGCTGTATCTAGGATTGGGAGAACACAAAGATAGCTTAAATCTACAACTGCACCCCTCCCAAACTGTATCAATCTCTCTTTGGCCACAGCTCATGTTCTAGTCCTTTGATCATTTTTTGTTTTTCTACTTCCTCCTCCTATAGTTCCTGCCCCCCCCCACAGCGAAGAACTTTGTAACCTTTACTTAAGGATAAGCTCTTCAACTTCTGGTTGTAAAGCAGAAAGAAGCGTTAGGGCTTTCAGCCATGTAATTGTAATTTGCCACTCCCCCCCCCCATCTCTTAATGCATCTGTCTTATGCATTTATAATGCATCCAGCATCCTTGTACCTAGGGGCCCTATACACAATTTATAAAGCAGCATTCATTCAAAAAGTTTATTCTCCTTTATCCTTCCCAAGATGCTGTTGCTCTCTAAACAGGGCCATTCTTTTGTTTGCAGGAGAGGCACAGGGACCTGTCCCATTAGTGCCCCTATTGCAAGAAAGTTTGTTCAAAGGCTGGAGCCTGGCACCCTCACAGTGACAGCACTCAGGCTCACACTGAGCACTGACTGTAGGGCGCCCTGCCTGCCCGTCTTTCCCAACAGTTTGTCTGAGCTGTCAGCTTCAGCATTGTCATGACGTGTAGCTGTCTGGGCAAGCGCAGCAAGGTGTTTTTTGGGGGAACAAACCAAGACGCTGATGTCTTTAAAGATTAACTTCAGGATTATCTTGAAGTGGATTCTTCACTGGTTGGGATGGCAGTGTAGCACACTGGAGGATGCATTCCTACCTGTAGGCTACTACTGTCTAACAGAAAGATGGAGCTTCTCCCTTCATTTCAGAGAACGAATGCTAGAGTAGTCTAGCCTATAGTTGACGAATACTTGATTACCATGCCTCTGTCTGCATCTAAGGGAGTGCAGCCTCCCAGCCCCCTGAATGTGACATGGATCACAATGACTGAGGCATGTCTCACGTTTGCTTGTTAAGCACTCAGATAACTTACCCTTGTCCCTGCAATTGTTCA
Source organism: Emydura macquarii macquarii (assembly GCF_026122565.2). Classification (NCBI taxonomy): domain Eukaryota; kingdom Metazoa; phylum Chordata; order Testudines; family Chelidae; genus Emydura; species Emydura macquarii. The sequence continues at coordinate 16,833,248 of NW_027132773.1, forward strand.
CTACTTTTGCTTGTCCTATTAATTTCTTAAAATTTCTTTTGAGCCCTTCATGCTGGGAGCAGATTTTCCTGCTACAGTGTATATCATCAAGAAGATGGCCAATGTTATCAGCGAAAGAGCTATCACATTCAGTTCCTGCATTGCTGCAGCCATTCTGTGAGACCTTAGGCAAGTGACTTAGTCTCTCCATACCTCAGTTTCCCAAATGCAACACAGGAATAATACTTCCCCACGAGCCAGGGGTGTTGCAAGCATAAATTGTTAAAGAGCATAAGGTGCTCAGACACAACGGTGATGGGGTCAAGGAAAGCAGATAATACTGCCAAAGGCTTGCTTGTGTCCATACATTTATTCTTCATCCCTACTCTGTGCAAGTACTTTTAAAGGGTCATATTCTCTCCTTTCTTCCTTATATTTCTTGAACAAGCACATTCAGGCACACGGTGCTCATTAAAAAGAAATCCAGAACTCTTCATTGCCTTTCTATTATCCTATATATTAATATTGTTGATTTTACTCATCCTGTACTTTAGCTAGGTGTTATCAAAGACGGCTGTATCTGAAAAACTTGTTTTGCATGCTTCCTCTGTATTTTTTCCGTGCCTTAGCTTCCTACTCAACAGCTGGATTATTTCTTCAACTGCCTTTTCTGAAATACAAGGGCAGAGTTATTTTAACCTGCTGTTCAAATTGAATTCTCTCCCTGAAAGTCATTTCTGTTTACATTAGTGTTCTATTTATGTTATTGTGCTATTAGCTAGGTTTGCTTTTATATGAAGGATACATTTGCTTTGCAACTGCATAATACATTTAACAACATCTAAGGAGGAACATACAATTTTAAAGTTCAAACAAGAATTAAGGAGGGTTAAGTATATGACATTTTCTACTAGAATCATGATCATGAGAATTGAATCAGATTATGCTCTTTTCTTTTTCTTATACTCACATAGGACCTCTCATTCCAAAGTTCTTTAACAAATGTAAAAGCCTTAAATACAAACTGTAGAGATCATGTCACCACTAAAATGCAGTAATCATCTGACAGTGCTCACCAATACTATACAGAAATTTAGGACAAGTAGTGAAGGATAATTAACTGAAATTACAAAGGCAGTGTAAGGACAGCAGAATGCGATTACCTGAGGTGGAATTTAGTCATGACACCTACGTTAACATCTTCATTTTTGCAAGAAGTGCCACTGGATCTTTAACACCACAAGTAGTCAGTCTTAGCTACAAGTCTCATTGAAGAATGACACCTCCAGCAGCACCTTTAACTTAATGCTGGGCATTGTTTTAGTACTGGTTCAGAAGGTAGAGTGCCATGCGATCTGCTAAGTCACCAACAATACATCTTGCGGCACTTACATGTTCCATAGAGGTCTCCCATCCAAGCAGTGCCTGGCTCAACCCTGTTTTTTTGTCAAATGTAGTATGATCTGTGTTACAAAGAAGTACTGTCGGAATCTCATCAGTAGATACTGAGAGAGTAGTACATGCTCTGTTGTGACTTCTTCAGCATTCTGTAGTGCCAGTGTCTGATGGTTTCCACTCAGTCTCCTAGGGCTTGATCCAACTCAAAGAGGAGCCTCTCCATTGACTTTCATGAGAGTTGGAGAAGGCTCCTAGTGAAGACAACGTAGAATAGTCAATCAGGCTAAATAAAAATGCTCATGCAGATGTAGCCTTTGAGCATTCATATTAGGCTATCTACTGAGAGAGAAGGAGGGAAAAAGAGAGCCTAAAATAAATAGATTCTTGTGCCAATGATTTAATCTAGTAATATTACTTTTAATTTATTTTAAAGTATCAAACTTTAGAGTATCCTTGATGATTATTTTCAGTTAGTTCTGTTGTGATTTTTATCTACAATGCACTGAAACAAGCCATGTTTAAAAACCATGTCAGTTGAGAGAGACTACAGTAAATGGAAGATGAATGCATGCTGGAGTGTCAAACCATGAACCAAAAAAAGAAAACAGCATTCAAAACAGTAAAATATATTTGAGTAATAATATTACAACGCACAAAAATTTGTGTACAGAATCTAAAACCAAACATGTCCGGTAAGAAAAAATCTCCCCAAACAAAAATTCTAACATTATTTATAAACAAGGAATTTCACCCAATGACATTATCCAGTGCAGGCAACTAACTGAAAATGCTGTGTAGCCACTCAGGTTTTGCACACTGTCAGTCAGATTATCGCCTTGCAAATGGAAGGGAAGAGGAATTTATAAGTTAAAAAAAATCATAGAAAATGTTTTAGTGGAAGAGCAAACAACAACAAAACCGAAACTCCCAAAGCACAAGTGAAGAAGTGGCGATACAGAAAAATAGTGCAACCATTTTAAAAAAGGAAATGGATTCCACCTGTGGTTAATCAGAGAAAACCAGCACTGTATATTTGCAATATGCATTCAAGACAATTGTTTTCAGGAGTCAGTGCATTTATTTGTTTCAGTAAGGAGTATCCTGTAAAGGAGGTAACTGAAATGTAAACTGAGCCAACATGAAGTGAACCCACAGCTATGGTAAAAACACACACCTTTTGAACAAGTGGCTGACTGTACAGTGCAGAAGTCAAGTACCTGTGAAATAAGTTTAAATCTTGAGTTATCTGCAGACACCATACAGCTTACTCCTAAGTATTTGCTCAAATGTGATAATTTGCAACTGTTTGCTGAGGTGCGAAACTCTTTGGAATCAGTTTTAATAGCATCTTATGGCACCAAAATTCAAATATGACCCCAACACTGCACTGGGATGCATGCAGGCAGAGTTCCACTGGGGCAGTGAGTCTCACTGAGGTCTGCCTGCATGGATCTTGTAGCAGGGCTGGAGCTTGCAATTGCAAATGTTCCTAAAATCACTTCTGCTTAACAGTAGGCAGGTCACAGTTCCACAGGATTGTCCACCACATAGTCTATGCTACACCATCTATCAACAAACTCAACAACTTGAGGTACTGTTAAATGTTGTCTGTCCATTCCTGATCAATCTTAGGGGTAAATTGATGCCTCAGGCATTTCTGATGTACTACCTTCTCCAGAGGGGTCTGCAGCGACATGAAGTTGGGGCATGGCCCTATAATTGCGTGGATGCCACAACATCTATAGAGAATTCCAGCTGTATCCCTGCTGATCTTGAGCAGAGCCAGATGCAGTACGGCTCACTAAGGAATTCTGCAGCCACTGGTGCTGATAGAAAGTGGGGATGTGGATGTTAGTGCCACTCAGAATGAATGCCTTTGAGTTCCGTAGGCTCCCAACCCCGGTGGCTCTTTCTTTGATTAGAAACAGATGGGTAGCATGTTCTTTTGGACAACAGGGGAAGGAAGATGCCAGACAAAAAGCCCAGTTAGTATGGCTATAAACAGATCTTTACATTTAAAAATAGCACTATTAGAATACTGTTGTTGTTCTTAAAAGTCTAAAAGTGAGGGATTTTTGAGTTCAGGTGAAAACACAAGTATTTAAAACTCAGGAAATTAGAATGTTGTAGTTAAAACAAACACATAGCAAAATCTAAAAATACTCAGTTAAGGTTCCAAACACCAACTTTACCTCTGCCTTCTTAATCAATAACACCATCCCCCATCTTTCCACTTGACCATCCCCACTATCCTGGAGATAACCCAGAAGACCAGTAGATAAACTGTAAACCCATCTCTTAAGTAGAGGCTGGAGGATCAGCCTTCGCTTGCCTTCCAGGTACATGCCACAGCAGATGTTATTTGACATATTACCCTCTACATTTGATCCCTAAAAGACCGTGCCCAAGCCCATCATTGTACTATACACTGGCTACCCCACACTAGGCTATTCACACTCCCAGCACAGGTCAGAGATTTCACATTTCCACATGCAGGCAAAATATCAACATTTCTATATCCACTCACAACATATAGGCCACAGAGCTCCACTATACTTTCCAATCATGGGCTCCCTTTGTACCCAACACTGGCTACAAGGACGAAAGCCAGTTATGTCATTGTACAAAACAACATACTGATGTAGTTCATATAAACACAAGCTTTCTCCAGTTGCAATTAGAGAATAAAGGATTGTCCTCCAGTCCCTAGTGAATAAGCAAGGGGCAGGGTTAAGGTTGGTGATGAAATCATCAGTATTCCCACATTCGTGTTTAGTTTTTGAATTACTGTGTTCTAATTTCTTGACTTGAAAATGTTTGTATTGCAATGACCATGTCCCAATAATGATGCAAAAAGACATAATTAAGTTTAATTCTGTTATTACAAAAAGCGTTTTGTCTGGATACTGTAAGCCATCTAGATGGAGCAGTCCATTATTGCAACCACCTTGTTACCAAAACTGCAGCCAAAATAATGATAATTTTACCAAGACAAATAACTGCCTTTTTAAAGATTCCTCCCACCTGTCCCCAAGGTTTGCCATTCAGAAATAGCTGAAAAATACTTTTGTAGACTAGCCCTACAAGATCAAGATAAGTGCTTCCTTTTTTGGAACACAGTGTTCTCTGTTCCTGTATTGCTTTCTCTTTGGAATTTCTTAGTTACCATTAGCTCAGTTTAGTTATTTTGAGAATGGAATGAAAGTTCACAGTGTATATGATTTGCTTTGCCCCTCACCCATCTCACCCTCCTTTTTTTGTGTGACAGGGAGGGAATGGTGATTTTATTGCTAAACTAACTTGCACAACAAAGGATAATAAAAGAAATTTAGGGAAACTAACTTGCCAGTGAATTTAACACATTGGAATTGACGGTTTGAAGGAACAATAGAGTTAATGGGATTGTTGACGTGTCCAGCAATTACTGCTAGAATATTTCCTCTCTTGTAGGGTTTACAAACAAATTATATACCAGGACTGGCAGATTATCTAAATGAATTGACGATTCAGTTAAAAAACCTAACAGGCTACGATCTCTCAGAAGTCAAAGAGTTCCAGAGCTCATAGCATTGTTTTTCAGGTGTTTAAACCAGTTACATTTCAGGCAACTTCCTCAGCTAATGTCATATTTATAAAGTGACTTGCATTTATACCAAAATGCTGGTGAATGAATTATGTAAACCCCAAATTTTATAAATTATTCACACACATTTATTCTGAAACCACATTAAGTGGATCCACCCAGTAGCCTGCAACTCTTGGTCTTCTGCATTTCAGGTGAGCAGGGGCTACCAATATTGCGGAGCCACAGAGTTCTGCCTTTGGAAGGAGTGTTACCTCATATTAGCTGACAAACATCTCTGACTGAAGGAGCAGTGCTGACAGGTCCTCCAAAAAGAGGGATACTCAGAGCTGAGAGGACTCACTCCCCCCACAAAGGGAAAACCCTACTTTCCCTGCCAAACTGCCTGGTTTCAGTTTAAAAAAAAAGAGATAATCATCCCCCTGGGCTCCAATCCTGTACCCAGCATTCCACAGGACTGGAGTCCTAGGCACAGCAGAGATTTCAGACAAGAAACCTGGAGGCAAGGTTACCTCTGAACTTTCCATTTTATTATTCATACATAGGTTTTTTGTGTGTAAACTTTGCATAATTTCTTTCTAGCTAGCTTCCTTTATTTTGAGTTTCAGAGGGAATAATTCAAAAGCCAAACTGTTGGAAGTCCAGGAGAGCTGACGGGACAGAACTCCTTTTAGCACATTTATTATACTTTATACCAGTTCACTCTTTTAAAAAAGAAAATATCACCTTAAAGAGACTGAATTTATTTTGAAAAAATATTGAACATTTTGAAAATCTCTCTTTGTTGGCTGTCAACAAGGACATGGTTGGAACCATAAAATGTTCTTTAAAAAGAGCCATTTTATTCCTGCTGTCTGGGGGGGCAACTCCCACTCTTGTCAATGGGAGCGTCAGGCATGGACTGAGAATGCTAATGTAAATTAACCTAAATATCCTTGTAGCTACCTACCTACAGTGCCTCTTGAGTTTTTAATTTTTGGCTCTCTAGTCTACAATACTCTGAACTTCATCATTGAAGTGTGAGGGCATAATAAAATGATTTGAACATTGGTTTGTTTCCTTTCCTGAAGCTTGAGATGGATATAATTGCCAAGTATCATCATATGAGCTATTGCTTATCAAAGCCTGTAATTTGTTGGTTCTGAATACAGGCAGCTTTCTGTTTAGCACATATGAACATGCAAACTGTCTCAAAAGTGCATGGTCATATTTAATAAATCTTTACATGTGTATATACAATTCAGTAACAAAATTCAAATATTATAATCCCACCCTCCTTATTTTAGAATGAAACTTCTAACCCCTTGCATATACGGTCATTGCTCAAAAAGATGACCACACTGAGTATAGCTACTGAAGTAGCAAGATTTCTTCAACAGAGAAAACTGTTACATATAAAAAATTGCAAGTCAATCGAATTTGAGAGAGTGAGAAAGTTCCCTGAGCTCCCACTTCTAATAATCTTTGGTTCTTAATTACGATTTGACAAGTTTGAAGCCCTGTCCTGTGTCCAGCACTGTGGGAAGAAACCAACTCATTTTTAATCTTTTCAAGCATCTAAAACAAGCCTTACAGACCCAGAACAGATTGAGACCACAAAACCAGTTTGCCAAATGCACCAATGGATAGGTAACACGAGGGAAGTACATCATCCAGTGTTTGGCAACATCACTTCCTGTTGGCAAATGTAGAGTATAGTCACTCCAGCGTTTTGACACACCGTACACTGCTTTCACTGCACGGCCCTTTTCAGACCAGCTGATGCTATTGTCAGGGTTACAATTGTATTCGACCCATTCTCTGGTAAAGTCACCAAGCTGTGGAGGGTCTGCTTCCTCAATATCTACCACTCTGGCCAGTTCTGCTCCTTGTATTGCAACATACAAGTCATTTACTTTTCTTACTTCTTTAACCCAAGGCTGGGAGTTCTCACAGTCTAACACAACTATAAGTCGTGAACAAAAGGAACCATTTTTCTCTCTCCACCATTCCAGAAGTGTGTCAAGCCGTAACGCATCACCACCTACAGGAAAGCAGAAACATATATACATTAGTATAGTTAAATTTGCAGTTTCCAACAGTAGGCCTGTTTTAGCGCTTTGTATAAAGGTGACAGGCTTCTTCCACTGCAGGGAAATGCTAACTAATCCAGCCAACTCAATGTTGCAGCTGCAATCATCAACTCATCCTGGTTGTAAGGGAGGTATAAGCGAAACCCTACCCTATTGTGAAATAAATTAAGCTGAGCAGCCTTTAGGGAGGAACCCTGGGAACAGCTAAGCAGGGGGAGAACATGTGAGCTGTACTTTACATTGTTCACTTTGTGTTAATTTATTAATAAGTCCAAACCTCAGAATGGGGTATGTTTTAAACCTACTTATTGAGAAGCAGAAGGAAGGAATCCTGCAAACATTTACACATGTGAGTAAAAACTCCACTGACTTCAGTTGCACAACTCACATGATGAACTTTACTCACAAGTGTTTGCATACTGGAGCTATAACATGGGTTTAGATACACAATATTAAGGACCCAAGACCGAAAATTTTGGCCTAATTTTTAAAAAAGATTTATTTTTAATAATCTAAAGTGACATTAGTAACAACAGGTAAGGAAATTATATTTTTAAAGCAGATATGAATTTTAAACTAGCAATGCCTCTTTAGAGATAATTTTAAATAGTGTTTAAATTATTTGAATTTATATACAAAATATGTACCACCAAAATATTTTAATTGGAAGAACAGAAAGTATTTGGTATATCAGACAGAATGCAACAAATTTATATATTAGAAGCTGAAGACTGAAATATGAAAGCTTACATTTTATTTTGGAAGTAGTTCTCCCCGACAGTATGGTTTTACTTGACTTCCAAAATATGCACATTTGTTGTATGAGAATTGAAACTAGACTAACTAGACTCAATTTAATGCTTTGTTAGATGTGATCAAAGTAGTTTCATCTGCACTCTGTTTACAAGCATATTTCAGTCAGAAAAAGTGGCATCCATAGAATCATAGAATATTAGAGTTGGAAGGGACCTCAGGAGGTCATCTAGTCCAACCCCCTGCTCAAAGCAGGACTAACCTCAGCTTTTTAAATTTTTAAACCATCTTCTTTTTAAATTGGTTTTACATTCAGGATTTATGGTGAGGATGGATGAAGAAAGCCAGTTCACTTACAACTTAGTTCTGGGTACAGAGCTGATATGTAATTTTTTTCTTAGTTTGAAATTGTAATAAAGATGAGGAAACTTTATTGTAGCCTCTGACTAAATGTTTATAAACTGACTTAACCCAGACCTCAAAAGTGTTTAATTTGTGGTAATTTTATAGTAAAATGAATCCTGTTTTTTGTTCACTTCCATATGATAGTCAATCAATCAAGGCTGTTATCTGAGTAGCCATTTCCTTTTAATGATTACTATCAACATATAGGATTCACCATACCTAACTTGGCAGTTGCATTTGAAATCAAGAATTTTTAGTGACAATATAAATCATGTGAGTGAAGCTCAAGTGGCTGTTAATAGACTTAAAATATGCTCCGATTTATAGCTATGATATTTTATAATATTTGCTTCATTCTATTCAATTTTTTAATTACTTACTACCTTCCTAAAACTGGATCAATTTCTACCAAAAAAATTCTGATCGGATGCTTGATTTAGTATATTTTTAAAGACCTTTTTCTGCAAATAGCACCCATGTATTTATTTCATCCATTTGTAAGGTGTCTAATTCAAAGAATCCAAAGTGCCATCCAATAAAAAGAAACAAATCCAATAAGAACCATCAGCCAGCCAGAATATGTGGCTATGAGTGCAGTTCTTATATCTCCCATGTCAACTAAACTCCAAGTAGTTTTGTCAGAAGGTGGCATTTTATTAGCAGCCATGGAGATGTGTAGCCAGAAGAGGTGGCATTCACTGTCTTAGAAGAACAAGTGATACTCAAGAGTGTAGGGGACATCATCTCTATCTGCAGAGTCCTATCTTTGAGAGATGGCAAAAATGAATTTGTAGTTTGTAATCTGTTACTTCCAGAGAAAAACTACATTAAGGATGGAGTTAAGGTTGAGAGTACATATTGTAATGTAAGTAAAAACATTACAGGGATGGAATTATCTCCAAAACAAACAAGAAAAATCGAGGAAATTCAGTGTCAGCTTCATCTTATAAAAAACAGAAACCTGTAGTATATACACACCAGTTTAGTGCAAAGTGGTGTGATTTATCCAGTAAACTGTATCTCTTTTAGTCCTGCTTTGTTCCAGTGCGGTGTGTCTAATTTTGGGATTTGTACTGGTGCAAATTTCTCTAATATATACAAGCCCCAAATGTAAATTAGGAAAAAGTATTTCTTTACTATTTCACATTTTCAAAGCCACAGGAATGAGTTTCTTGCATTTTAGTATGATCATATGGGGTATAGACAATTCGGAAGAGGCAATACTTTGGAAATAACCAAAAGAGAGCCAATTCAGTTTTTCTGGCCCTCCTACACAGTTGCATACCAGTGCTAACCCCATTGGCCTCAAACATAGGTCAAGATCAGCCAACAGCAGAGCTAAATGCCAAGCCATGGAAGAGACCCCTGGATGTGTAGCAGCCTCTGACGCTTTCAGCAAGCGTCACAGGCAGTTAAGCTGACAGCTCCAGTAATACAAAAAGCTTTATAGTCCAATTCTTGCCTTTTGAATTCAGTCTGTGAACATGACCTCCCAGGCTGCTTTATGCATGATCAATTAACAGTTTCTTTTATACACCACTGTGCTACTTCCAAGCTTCCAACAATGAAGAAACATCATTAGTGAACTAATAAGTACAGTAAGCCTCCCTTGAAGATGTCATTACAACGCAAATACTACAGTGCTACTGCTGTGCTACATTGTTGTTTAAGCTCCCAGAAGATACTACATTCTCTACTATATCTGAATGTTAACATTTCATTGTTGTCATCTCTATGAATCCTCTCCAGAGGTCAGAGGATGGTACAGATTAGAGAAACTAATGACTGTCTGTTCTATCCCTCACAAAACATCTGTCTGATAAACTATGCACAATTATATTATCCAATACCCTTCAGCTTATACAGCTGGTTACATTTAAAAGAAGTTCTATCAGGCAGGAAAATCAAGCTACACACCATGGTTTACCTAGATCTCTCAATGGGAAATTGAACATGAAAGTGATTCACGACAAATACTGATTGTCTGCCCCTTTTCTTTATGGGACTTTACACTATCTCTGAGTAAAAACTGGAGATGTGCCTAAATGGAAACCATTCATGGGTAACCTAGAAGCAATTTCCTCTCAAGAAAATTCAAATGCACAGAAAAATTGTGTCATGGTTTTTAAATCCTTCATTCTTTTTATATTTTATTTTTTATCATGTTTCTTCTCTATATTTTGAAACAGCAGCACTCTCATTATATTGGCCTTTATTGTAAAGTGAAGACAGAGCTTCCCTTCAGGAGATCCTATAGCACAAACTGACAAAGGTGTAAAAAAATGAAGTGGCATTGTCTTCCAAGAAAAGGAAAGCTTTAAAACTTGAAAAATACTTAGGGTAAGTCTACATTACATGTGCAATAACAGCACAGTTGCAATGCTGCAGCTATGCTACCACAGCACTGTAATGTATACTTGTTACAGCAATGGAAGGGGTTTTTCTGTCACTGTACGAAATCCACTCCCTCGAGAGGCGGTAACTAGGTTGACAAAAGAATTCTTCTATCAACCTAGCAGTGTCTACACTGGCTTAGGTCAGTTTAATTACATCTCTTGGTGTGGATTTTTCAAGTTCCTGAGTGATGCAGCTAGGTTGACTTAAGTTAGGTGTAGACCTGACCTCAATGTTAACAGAGGGGTCCACATTCTGCACCCAAAATTGAGTCATCAAGTTAACACAGCAATTTCGGAAGCCTACTTCCATGACAGCTGATGAATGAGGTGTAACCTACCAAATTACTGAAAATTACTCCTAAAATTTAGGTATAGTCTATACTGGGAAGTTAATTCGGATTAAGGTAAAATGTGAATTTAAAATGGAATAGCTATTCCTGAATAACTCCATGTATGGACACTCTTATTCCAAGCTCACTGCATACACCAAGGGCTCCTTGCATTCCTCCATTCCGCCCCACCACCCAAAGATCCCTTTGTGCCACCCTCCCTTTCCCTCTATTTCAGGCACTTGCTGCAACCCCCCCTCCCGAACCGCATCCTATTAGGGCTCCATGTGTTCCCAGTCTCCTCCGGTATGATTTTATACGAATAAAGCAATAATGATCTACTTTTAGGTTCTATCATGAAAAAAGGTATTATCAACAGTGCCAAATGCTGGTTACCTGCTAGTGCCCATTCACCAGTGCCATGGGAGTGACCACTATAATATAAAACATAGGTGTCATGTCTGGGTCCATCTGCAGTCCGGAGTTCAAGAAAAGATTTCAGCTTAGAATGAAGTGTATCAAAAGAAAGTCCACTTGTAGAATAGTCACAGCCATATGTCTCAATCATGTGATACGCAAAAAACCTCTGGATGGTGTTGAGCATGCCTGTAGACCTCAAATTTAACTCTTGCACATGCTCAGGTGGAAGAAGTGTTGGTTGACCATCAGGACTAAAACAGAAGAAAAAATATGTAATTATGTTTGATTATTGTACTCATCGCATACTTGTAGCAACTGGTGAAATCAGTTCTCTCTATGGGGAATATTTTGTCCACTATTGATATTTAAGTATTTAACTACTTTGGTGAAATACTTACTGCAAGGCTTGAAATCAAAATGCTCAATTGCAAACTGCATATACAAATGATTTTGTGAATCACTAGGGCTTATATGTTAGTAAACAACACACCACGAAAGGGAATCATATTTTGTCTCCCAAACCAGCACGAGTTAGGAGCATTCCAGAGGCTGTGTGCAGCCTGTAGGTGGGAAAAAGCATCAGTCATCACTTTCCATCAACACTCTTCAAGCACTGGTCCTGGGGGGCTTGAGAGCTGTATCAAGCCTTTTCACCTGAGTAAGGCTGTAGAAATGCACAGACGGTGCAGGGTGAAAATGTGAGGTGTTTTGACCCAGAGGATCCCTACCAGAGCAGAACAAGTGAAAGAAAAGTGATTTTGGTGCACATTTTCCCCATTACTTTTGTTTGAAATAAGTCTTTTATATAACATTATATCCATTTCCTTTTTTTGGCCAAACTGCTTTGGTTTTGCATCTACTCACTCTTATAGGACCTAAATAGGTTTATAGCGCACTGATATAATTATTAAAAAGTAAATACATTAATATTGCATATGCTTTATCTGAACAATTAGAGAATGGGCTTATCAAAATAACTGAACTTCTTTATTATTAATAAGAAAGGGTAACATTGTCAGTGTCCCACACTGTTTTTCAAGACCTTACTTCAATTTCTCAGTGGATAAACTAAACTGCCAAAGACAGATTAATTTAGCACAATGTAGGAATTGGATTTTGCCAAGGATAAGAAAGGTAATGTTATTTCTACTGTAATGTAAATGTATTAAATCTGCTTTTTAAGCCCTCACAATAATGGCTCAAGTGGGATATTAAGTCCTCAGTTTGGTGGCTGCAGAACATGGGCAGCTGAGGATGCTATAAGAAAGCCTAGGAAGTTAATGAGACACCATTTTATTGTGGATAAAATGACAACCCTTCTACATTCTAAATGGAAGAGATGCAACAATGTATTAGAGGGACAAATTCACTCCTATCAGGATCATTCTGCCATAGGAGCGGTAACAGTTTTAACTCATTTATTATCCTGGTAATTTTCTTGGGATTAAAGTTTGCACTTGGGAAAAGAGGACTAAACCACTGGACCATCTCTTTCATTTAGACTGCAGAACAATTGTATTTAATCCTCAGTGGTTTCATCAGGAAGCCCACGGACCTGGCCATAAATGGCATCCATGGAGAAGTACCTTTCCTTCAAAATACCACTCAGTGCCCAGAGGTTCCTGGACTGCATAGCTTGTGTGTTCCTCAGAGCACAGCTGCCCCAGACCACACCTTGGACAGGAGTCTTCCAAACCACAATGGGGGAAGCAGCATAAGTTACTACATTTCTGAAACTAGGCAACCACTTCTTGTCTCCTCCAAAACTCACCAAACTCCCCACTGAGGGGCTTCTGGGGAGTCAGAGGAAGGCTAGAGCATAATGCAGAGGCAGCATTTTCCCTTTCTTACTCACCCTCATAGCCATATTCCATGGATGCAGGCTCCCTTTATATAGTAAGCAGATGGGAGAGCACGATGGCCATCATGCTTACCAGAAATTAATTATTTTTACATGGGTTAACATTGCAATTAAAAACCTATTCATGCTATTACTATATGCATCAACAGAAATAACCAGTTGAAAGTAGAACACTTAATAATCTGTTCAAGGCTATAGCATTTTAAAATGTTTTTCATGGTATCTTACAACCGAACATCAGCACAGTCAATCTTTTTTAAAAAGGGGAGCCACAGGGGAAAAAAAAAAAAAAAAAAAAAAAACCAAACAAACCCATGGAACTTTTTCTTGCCCATGAAATCCATAGCCATAGCAAGCTGGATAGTTATCATACACATTCCAAATTTACAAATCCCATTTCCATGGAAACTCAGGAAGATATACATTTCATGATTTCTCTTGTGTCATTTAGAAGATAAAGCTCTTATGAAGGATTTAAATGAAAAAAAGGGATTAAAATAGGATGTTTCAACCTTAGAAGCTGTTTTTTTGTAGTTGGATGAGCAGGTAAATGATTAGTATCAAAGAAAAAATTTTTTACTGCAACATTTATTTTGAAAATGTGAATTACAATAAATACACAGATAACGTAGTTTATAAATAATCCAAAGTCATTCTCACGCCTACATATTTTTAGTACCAACACTGATAGTGTATAAAATTGTTTTGAACATGATTTCATTGCCTGCTTAGATTATTAAGTCTTTTTACATAAAATATCTGCACTGACTCCAGAATCTAAAGGCCCTGATTCTGCAACACGTATCACATGGAATCAGCAGTCTCTTCTTTGCATTATGTTTTGCAGGAGCAGGGCCTAGCATATTTATCAGCTTGTTAAAAACAAGTCAAATGTGTACAGAATTTGAAGTTATATGGTAAGTACTTAAATATTATTTTTAGAAGGCAAGCATAGGGAAGGAGACTGTTCATTCAAACACAGCCATCTAATATCTAAACTAGTAAACCACTGAATTACCTCTCATGTGTAACAGCTGCACTAATTCCAATATGACGTTGCAATGTGCATACATTTATCATGGTAACTATACCTGCAGAAGTTGGTGGGAATCACAACAGCATAGCCAACACATGTTCCTCCCAGGCAACTCCCCAGTTCATGGAAAAGCCCATAAGCCATGGACTCCAGAGGTAAAACAATCAGAAATACACTCATGAAGATCCCATTCTTTGGCTAAAAAGAAAACAGATATATTTATGTATTATGATATCCACTTGCAAATTCAAATGAAAAACGCCATGTTCAGATTTTAGTTATTTTCTTTACAACTTACCTCAGTGATTTGTGAAAATTATTTGAGCAAATCTAATTTGGTGCTGAAATGTGAGGTGTAAGTTATTATATGCTATAGATAGTCAAAGATAAACCTAATTACACAGTGCAGCATTTTAAAAACAGACTTTGGGCCAATTTCACTGGTAGCAGAAGCAACTTCCCATAAATAAATATATTTGTACCACTTAGGCAAGCACTGATTTTGGCCCCAATGCCCTGATCCTGCAAACCCTTAGGTACATGCTTAGCTTTAAGCTCGACTAGTGCCACTGATTTCTGAGGCTAATCATGTATGTAAAGTTAAGCACGTGTGTAGGTGTTTGCAGGATTTGGGGCACTAGTAAACATGATGGAGAATATTAGATATCACATATTAGATGACAGTATACTGTATCATGTAATAGGAATACAAAATTCAACTATTATTTTCCTCCTCTTTGCATTAATCCCATCAAATAGGGTGCACTCTACAAGTCCTGTCCCTCCAAAGTGCTCTGTTCAATGCCGTATGCTCTATCACAACATATGCTAACATGCTTTCCTTTATGACATCCCATAACTTCTTCCTGGGTCAGCCAGTCTTTTTCCTTCAATCTTGATCTGTTAGATTCTCTTATTTGCATAGTTGTCAGGAATGTGCTTAATGTGCCTAACTTGCAAAATTCAACTATTCATTAGCCTTTTAAAAGCTCTTTTTGTATTAACATCTCAGTATTATACTCTACAATACGACTGTACTAAACAGAATATTTATGGGTACTTTCAAAGCACTTTACTCGAAAATGACATTTATCAGATGCAGAAAAACAGTATCTGGCCCTTAAAAATCACTAGAATCCTACAACACCTATATTGCAAATCTCCAGAATGTGGTTTTATGCCTTTTAGGGACTGAATGCAGCCCCTCCACATATACTTAATAATGTTCATTATTTTAGAAGATATTTGTTCCCATATTCATCAGAAATTTCACCTTGACATTTCAGAAGTTTATCATGCTAACAGCTGTTGCTTAATTGACACTGACTCCTGGAAATTCAGGTTTCTGAGATAAGGAAATCTCTGCATGTTTTGCATAATTGTTTTAATATGATGTAAGACTAAGTTTAACAAAGTATTAAGTGCTTTTGCAAAGTAATAGTCATCATGCAATACACAGCCATTATAAGCAATTTGAAATTTATCATTATTTTAAAGTATGTCAGTGAAGTGAGCTTTCCAGCGGTGGCCTTCTACCATCTGGTAGCCAAAGCCTACTAAGTGACATGAGATATGTGACATAAAATGATGCAAACCCTACTGTGTAATACTGCAACACTAGTTATTTAATTACTGCCCAGGATATTCCATTACTAACTGATCTTTTGAGTAATCAGTTGGGACTGTGGTCTTTCAACTTAAATATTTCAGATAATGCTATGCATAGTTTGGAAGATAAGGTATTAAGAAAGTTATTTGTAACTTAGATTTGTAATTTAACACCAATTAGGCCTGTTCTCCAGTTATGCACTTTCCTTGGATCTGTCTAAACCAAAACTCTTTCAGAACTGCACTTATACTGAATTTATTTTTTAAAATAATTTATTTTTGTATTATTTAAAACTTAATATTTTCATAATTATTTTTGGCTTACAGTAAACAAAAATAATTAAGGCCCAGCTTAGCTAGGGGTTGGTCCTGCATTGAGCAGAGGGTTGGACTAGATGACCTCCTGAGGTCCCTTCCAACCCTAATATTCTATGAAACACTCTTTCTTCCAAAAGGCAACATCTGGTGGTGAAAGTTTAGTGTCTACCAGACCACATAAAATAAAATTGCTACATTATGAATTTCCATTTGAACACTTCCCTCCCCACTTCTTCAAAACACACGCACTATTGTAGTGTTTTGGGAGGCAGCGAACTGACAGAGGTCTACAATTTACTATGCTGCTTCCCAGTACACACCAAGTCTCTGGCAGGATTTGTTAAGACTCTTAGGTCACAATCATGCAAACACTTACACATGTGCTTAACTTCACTATCGTGAGGAGTCCCATCAAAATCAAGTTAAGCACATGCATAAGTGTTTGTATTATTGTGGAGCCTACGCGCCTGGTCAAGGACCTCATCATGTTAGGCACTGTACAAACACAAAAGATGATCCCTGCTCTACTAGATCAGACTAATGACCCATTCTGTCCTGTATCCTGTCTTTAACAATAGCCAGTATCTGATACTTCAGATGAAAGGGTAAGAAACTCTTAGGAGACTATTATGAAATAACCTGCCTATAGGGGAAATTTCTTCCTCACCCCCATCTGTTAGCAGTCAGATCATGCTCTGAAGCACAAAGGTATATATTTAACCCCTTAAAAAGATATATGTAAGATATCTATTTATCCTATGTAATGTAATAAAGGATGTTCTCATTATCCATTTAAATGTCTAATCCTCTTCTGAATTCTATCTGCTGTGTAAAAGCACTGAGATCTATAGATGAAAAGTTTAATAAAAGGCTAAGTTGTATTACTACTAAACTCTTAGTTTCAATGATATCCTATGGCAATGTCTTCCACAGGTTAATTATATTTGATGTAAAAATGTATTTTCTTTTCTCAGTTTCTACACCCTTGTTCTTTTATTATGAGAAGGAGTGAATATGACCACTTGAGTCTCCTTTTCTATATTAATCATTATTTCTGTAAGCTCATATCATGTTCTCTCTCATTCATCTCCTCTCTAAATTTTACAATCCCAATCTTTTCACTCTGTATCTAAATGGAAGGCTTTCCATGCCTCTGACCATTTTCATCACTCATCTCTGAACCCCTTTTGTTTCTGCTATATCGAAGGGTTTCAGTATGTTGACTTATACTATGCATTATAACAATGTTAGTATTATTATGATATATTATGTTAATATTATTTTCTGTTCCACTCCTTAACCATCCTAACATTGTTTGCCTTTCCAATCCCAGCTGCACTGAGCAGAGATTTTTCACTGAACTGTACAACATGCCAGCTCTTCCTAGAAGCAATCACTTAAGGTATCAAGAAATTGCTTTCTAAACCTTGCATCATGTGACAATGCACTAGTTTACACGCAAGTAGCTACAGTCACTCATTATTACTGGTTTATTAGATCTGGGTTATTCCTTTGATTTCCCTCAACACTGTACACTCAAAAGCTGATCAAAGGCCTTATAACCCTACTGGTATGCTATCTGGAATTTGCATCCTTAAAATCCTACTGTGGAATTTTTCTATCACTGAAATCTATAGATTCTTTTTGGCATAGTGCAACTCCGTAATCTTTATGATCTGTGGCATTTTAATATATCTAAAGTGAGAGAATTTGAAAGAACATAAAATAATATCTGATTAGCTTAATAATGGCAGTAAAAATCTTAGGCAGGCAAACCTTCAATTGTAACTGCTAACATGCAGCTGGAGTGTGTCATTGCACCACTAAATCCAAAAGACTTGATGATTGTGGTGCTCAGAAGAACAGATGGCATACAGACATAAGTGGAGACAGAAACGATTTATGTTTTTTCATCTACTCTATCCATGTTCACTGTTTTGGATTGTAGTGGCACAAAAAGCCTGAGTCCTCAGTACATCTGTGACCTTGAAGTGTCCATTTCCTTTTAAGTAACCACTCTGGAATCAAACAGAGCGCAGAGGGACTGTCTGAGTGAGACTACTGAAATCATCAATAGGCATTTTCTCTCACTGCCTTTGTTTTTTGCCCTTGACAGTCTTTCGTGAATATTTAGGATGCATATAATTTTTGTGTGCTCATTTCAAGTAATGTGCAAACTGGGTATATATTGCCAGTTGCTTTTGTCCTGGGTAACTGTTGGTATATTGGACAATAAAACATTTGTGATGTTGGTTAATAACTTGATCTTTCTACTTCAAAGGACTCTAAATCTTTTCAGATGACACTGTTAATGTTAAATTAGGGATATACCTTTGTTAACAGGATAGGAGATTAGAGGTCATTTTACATACAGGATTAATATTTATTGATGGGACATGTCTAGTTCTAAGGGGGCAAGCAATTATTGAAAGTGCCAGAGGAGTAACCAGAAAAGTACTCTATAACAGAGTATTAGCAGGAGAAGGTTAATAAAGATAACACAGAGAAAGAGTTTGAAAGCATTGATAGATAGAAATATGGTAGACAGAAATTATGTCACAAAGAACTATAGACAGAACTACCCTTTAAGGAAAAGAAATGCACGGATAGATTAAAGAAACAACACACAACATGACGTGACAACACTGGGGACTCAAAGACATATGAGCCAAATTATGCCTTCAGTTACACCCATGCAACCCTGAAGTTAGATTCTGACCCTATACGCCTGGAAAAGAAAAGAGAGCTTGGTATTATTGAAATCAGAAACTGCTCTGGACCCTTCAAACAGGAAGACTGTTAAGGAGTAAGATGAGAGAGAGGGAGACAAGGTAAGTATCTACAAATATGCGAAAGGTGTTAGCTTCAAGGAGGGAAATTATATACAGGGGTACACAGCAGAAGCTAAAGGACAAAATTAAGAAAGGGTAAATTTAGGCTGAACATCAGGAGAAACATCATTTAGTCTAAAGGAAATAGACACTTTTGTATAATATTCAAAACATGGCAATTTAGTTCTGCTTTTTGGTTGCCAATCATTTCCATTTTTGTTTCTAAGGCACCAGGACTCATTACAGCTCCCAAGTGGTTAGAGTAATAGAAGCTAGAGATGGGAAATGCCAGCTAACTCCTCCAGTCCATCTCTCTGCCAGTACAAGATTGGAAAATTTTCTGTTGAAAACAATCTTTGCCTAGTCTAATTTTAAAAGTCCCAAGCAATGGGGCTTCTGCTGTGCTTGGGAAATTACTTTTAAAATTAGACTGGACAAAGACTGGAAAACTTTCTACAAGGAACAAAATGGCTTTAGACACAACACAAATATCCCAAAACTTTTTGGGGCCTACATTTATATGATCTTTAGTATAAAAATGAATGTTTTCTCCTTATCCTTCCATTGCCCAATGACCAGGTCCTCAGCATGAACTACAAGATTTGTGCTCTCCAGGTCACCCTGTTTGCACTATATTCAGAATGGACATAGTGAAAGCAACTCAGATCAAAGCATCTGCTCAGCCTCCTTTACACCAGTAGCACTAAAGCAGCCACTGAAGATGGAAGGATGGTGCAGTGCTTAGGACACTGATCTATGACTTGGGAAACCCAAGCTCAATTCCCTGCTCTGTCACGGATTTTCTGTGTGATAAGTCACTTAGGCTCTTGGTGCATTAGCTCTCCAGCTTTAAATGGGGATAATAAATAATACTTCTTTGCCTCACAGGAATATTTTGAGGATAAACACATTAAAAATAAAAGATGGGGAAATGCTTTGATGTCTACTGATGAAATGTGTTATATAAGATTATGTATTATCATCATCATCAATTTATCACTGCCCCCTAAAATCCTGAATTTCATGCAAACTCTACATTCAGTCTCTCTTTTCCAGACTCCAACAAGGTCAAAGGGTAGATAAAAAATTTTTCTATATCCTGACAGGTAGTGGTATGGAGGACAGGATCTGCTACCCCTTCTTTAATGCTTAGGTACAAACAGAAGAGATTCCTGCTAATCACTAACAAATCTCTCTCCATCTCTGCTTGCTCATTTAGAAGGGATGAATGGACTGGGACAGCAGACAGCCAAGACTATAATTTGAGCAGATGTAGGGAAAGAGGGAACGGAGACACAAATAACGCAGTGAGTGGGTATGAGAGATGACCAGTAACTAAGGGAAAGCAAGGATCTAGGATGAGATAGAGGAAACATCTCAGACTGGATTAAATAATGGGGAGAGATTTTATGGATTTGGGGGAGGAGATGGGGGTAGTGAGAAAGAAATTAAATGAGACTGAATGGATAGGTTACAAAAGAAATAGTGAGATAGAGCACATGAGTAAAGTTAGGAATGAGGGAGAACCCTGAACAAGAGAAAAAGGGAAGGAGGAACAGATGATTGGGTATAAAGGTAAGAGAGGAAGAAGAGGCAGAAAGAAGAGAGACAGGATTTGGGAGTGAGTGCATGGAGTAAGGGTTTGGCAAAATATGGGGGGGAGGGGAGGGAAGAAATCACAATGCATGGGAAAAAAAGAGCAAGGGATATGAGGGAATGGAAGGAAATAGGGAACAAACAACAGCCAGAGGGAAAGACATACTAAAATATATAATAGGAAGAAAGTGAGGTTTAAGAATGAAGAGCAGAAATACAAATTACATATAAAGCAGTTACTTCGTAGACAATTTACTGCAACAAAATAAATAAATACCTGTAAATACTTGTATCAACTAGCTTTGCAAACTCAACAACTTAGCCCAGGAGAGTAATTTGTTTTGGAGGGTAAGTAAAATACCACAATATTTTCATTACCATCAAGGCAGTTGGAGAGCGAGTTGGTTTTATGCCAAGCTGTTATGACAGTTTTGCAAGGCTGGTATGAATGAACAAGCGCACGTACAATCACAGTAGAATCTCGCTAATTTACACTAGAGATTGGAAAATACACTGCAAGTTACTGAATTTGTGAATTAGTAAATTGATTCGTTTAAGTATTTATTATGTATCACAGTGTACTTTGTTCCATTATTTTGGAAATCAAAATTTAGCTTTATTTAGAATATCTTATAATATACTAGCCAGAGGCTTGTAGTGCATCTTGTAAAAATAATTTAGACTTAATAATATGAGACTTAGCTACAAACACTTAGCAACAAATCTTTTGGGAAAGAGACGTTTTTGCATATGGACTGTAAAATCTGTGGATTAGTTAGTGATGCAAGGATTTTCCAGTCTCTGAGGGAGTTTATTGCTCACTCCTGATCATATTAAATTAATCCTTTCTAGGGATAACAATGATCTGAAGCCCATAACAATAATTCTGAACAATAAATTTTTTAGCCTTTGGGATAGAACAAATAGCAAGGTCTGGCATATATTCAAGAGTTTCTGAGAAAAGATTTCCCAGGCCCCTCAGGTGTACAGGGAGATTCTGAATAGACCAGTAAAAGGGCAGCCAAAATTGAAAGGCCTTTCAGCAGGTCTGTGCAGGCTTGGCATAAGCCAGGAGGGGAGGGGAGCCCCTTTATCAACCTTTGACTGACCCTGCACCCTCTCCGTGACGCTCTGGTGGACGTGCTGGGATCTGTGTTTCAGGATATTATAAGCTTATTTATGCATGCCCTGTGGGAGAGATTTGTCCCAGCCTCAAGATATGCAAATTCTGTCAGCACATACCTCGCTAATTAAGTACTCTGGTAACCTTAGGTCTAGCTTTTGAAACTCCCCCCCCCGCTTTGATGCATTATTGTCTACTAACAAGGATAAATGGGGGGGGAGGGGGGATGATGATGATGATCTCTGTTTGGACTCAGAGGGTTTTTTGGATCCTACACCAACAGCTGGAAGATCTGGCCAATCGGAAAGCCGCCGCTGTTTCCTCTCAAAAGCTGCCCCAAACTTCAGTAATTATTAAGGGTTGAGGGTTGGGGTGTTTTTCTAACGTGTTGCAGACATGTGTAGTGCTTGAGCCTAAGTAAAAGTATACCTTTAAAGTAAGAACCCTCTTGTGTTGTGCTTGAGCCTAAGTAAAGCATAGTTTTGTAGTAAAAGCACTGTTGTGTTATACTGTTTCTACCAGTCCATCTATCGGCTGGATGGCCGTGTCTCCATTTGACTTATTTACTGACACCACCTCACACAAAGTAAAGTTACCACAAGCTTTGGGTTGGCAGAATCCTGGCTAACAGCAGGCATATAAATTTGTCTGCAAAATTAGTCACCGTTTTGTGAGTTGCAGTAAGCAAAATTATCTGGATCACTTGCATGTGCTAGTCTGGACCTAAGAACCCAATTATGCACAGACTTACTCACACAAGGAAAGTTACTTGTGAATAAATTCTATTAAAATTACAGGGACTGTGTGAAGTGGAAATAAACTTACTCAAGTGTAAGTTTGTGCAGGATCAGACTAAAATTTTATAAGCAAGTAGATCTTTAACAAACTTGTTACTCCTGGACTCAAACAACAGTAGTCAAGAGTGTCTTTTTTCATTAGCTAGCTGGGGATTCCTTTCAGGAGCAGTCTTTGCTGTAGGTTAAACTATTGCAACATGCCCTACCTGAAAGCTGCAGCACCTTCAAAATGGGACCAACTGTACACAGTATATTGCCTATGGTTGACTGTGAGGTGGGAGGGTCCAGAGCTCAGGCTCCAGCCTGAGACCAGAAGTCTACACTGCAATGAAACAGCCTTTCAGCCTTAGTCCCAGGAGCCAGAGTTGGCCGGCACGGGCCAGCTGTGAGTTTTAATTTGCTGTGTAGACATACCCTTAGAAATTCACACATAATGTGCTTATTACAGGATAAGCTATTCCATCACCTAGAAAAATATCTTCCCTTTCATGCAATTGTGCTAGATCTCTGATATGCTAGAGTTAATTATCTATAGCAGATTATTGTGACAACTCAATGCCTTTCCAAGATTTGAGTTTTTAACCTGTGCTATTCATTATGTAGCAGGCTGGCAAACATTGAGACATGTCTGTATCAAATGCTATATTATTAAACTCACTTTCAGTACATTTTTAGAGCAAGGGGAGTTCTATGCTGAAATGCTGCATTTTCTAGCTTATATTTATCTAATTTCAAACAAATTGCCACTTTTTTATACTGAAATAGATAAAAAATGATCCCAAATTATTTTAACTGGTCAACAACAATAAATGCAATTTCATCATACAAAGGTTAAATTATTTTTAGTCTTTAAAAGAGTAATTTAAATATATTTTAAGAGCCATTGATAGTGAGAAGTTGAGAGTTCCCAAGGAAGAAAGAAGAACATAAGCAGAAAATTAAAATGTAACTAAAAATTAGACTGCATATTGACAGTACTGACCTTTACTTATGCAAGGATTTCTTTACAAATGTAAGTGGAAATTTGTTCTTTTATTTTAAATATTTTAAAGAGCCTCTAAAATATTTTGACTTCTTAACACCAAAGTATAATTTGTAAGTGGGACACAATTCATTGATTAAATATCAATCAGTAACTACTTTTATGTTTAACTAAAATGTGTACAATGATACTTGAAAGTTAACTTTATATACCACAAAGGCCCAAAACGTGTTAGAAAAGCTAAGGCTAAACACACAACCTGTCAGAAAGAAGGCACCTATCTGCTATAGCAGCTCACTTGCTATGTTGCCACTGAGCTTAACTAAACTATATTAAAAATGAAGCTTAAAACAAACACAAAAAAAAAGGCAGCACACTATTCCAGCAAAGATTTCTGAATTGCTGGATCAAGTGTAAGTGGTGGGTTTATACAGGTATACTTTTGTAGCTTTTAATTACTCTGAAAACTTGTACAACCCCAAAAATGACAGAAATCACTGGAAACTATTGTAGTAAGTGATATTTTATCATACTTTGCTGTAACATAGTTCGCCAACAGAAGCACATATTTGACCTTTATGGGGACAACCCACACTGCTCTATCAAGAGGTAGTCACACTACCAAGGTAGAAATGTTTCTAGCAGGTGACACTTGCATTTGTAATCTTAGACTACTTTATTGTACTACTGACTACTTTATTGTAAATAAATGACTGATAACATCTTCTTGCTCCAATTCATGACTAGAATTAATTAACTGGATTTTCTAAGGGGGGAAACTATTACTTGATTCAGTACCTTTCCCTTTGATACCATAGTTATTTCTTTCTCCTCAACTGAACAGACAAGTACATATTTCCTCTACCAGATACAAGTGATGTACATCTGATTAATTGGGCCATACATTAATAAAAACCCTCCAATTTCCACTTGTTTAACTGAAAATAAATGCAAAGATCTTACGAGAAATAGGCCTGTTTGAGTCTCATGAACCTTCACAAGCACAAAGTGTTATCAGGAAAAAAGCGTAAATCACATCTTCTTCTGAATTACATATATGAGAAAATGTGCAATTGCAAAACTGTTGTAATTCTTTTCAAGAATAAATACAGCATAATTATCTTAGATTAACTTTAAAACACAGAAATTGTTTATAACCCTCAAATTAAAAAAATAAAGTTACTTTAAAGTAGCATCATATTTACCATGTAGTACTCCCCAGGATTTTAAGAAAGAGTAGGACAAACACCCTATGAAATACTTAGGTGGCTAGCTGGGGACAGAAAGAATTATTTAGTAGTAACGAATAACTTGTTTTACCGTATGATAGTCTATAAAGATTCAAAAACTTTGGACTGGTCACCTTTAAATTTTGGTGGCTCACATAATACTCAGTGGAAAAGTTATATGGGTCACTGTTAGTGCCACTGGTGTTATTTATCTCTTCCTAAGCAGCCTCATCTTTGTCAATGCATTTGTCTCTCCTCTTTTCTTCTTTAGTTGTCTTTTTAAATTAATCTTTTTGGTTTTCTGCATTTTTTCCCCATTCTCTATCTTTTTTTAAAATCTCAGGTTTCCTCCCCTCTTCTTCTTCTCTGCTGTCTGCAAAGTTAGCAGCTGTAGCTATATGCTGATGATTTACCCAAGGAAGTGCTGCAGAGGGAAACTAACCAGGATTCTAGCCAGCTTCTCTCTGCAAACCACTAATGTGCTTGATGCAGAGGAAAACTGATTCTCTGATTTAAAAAATGTTCAGTTTCCCTCTCCAGCAAGCATTTAACACATGAGTCAGCAGCAAGAATCTAGGATCACAAGGATCCTTCTGAATGGATGGCAGAATGATTTGAAAAACATTGCAGGGCCATTTCTGTGTGCTGGATTTGCCTGTTGTAAATTCTTTTGGGGTTGTGGCTAAAGACAAATAAAAAACAACTGACATTTTAAATCTACTTTTAAAATATCTACCTTTAACCCACTCCCAAATTGCTGTGGTGAGTAACACTCACCATGCCTCTGTCTGAAATATTTAGCCAGGTCCCAAACTAAGGTACATTGGCTCAGCCTGCTAAGGAAAAGGCATGTTCCTCCATTCAGGAAAGTCAAATGGGAAGAAAAGGTGAACAAAGGTAAGAAGTTTGTGGGTACTCTGGGGAAATCTTTTTAGAAGATAAAATGTATTTTCAAATATATTTGCATATGGGGCGGATGCAAGGGATATATTTGCAAGGTAGTTTGTAAGGATTTAGATGTTTGACCTCTACTGACATTAATGAGGAATCACATGATTACATTCTTGAAAAATGTATACTTAAATGTTATCTTTTCTTGGTTTCATTAAAACTACCCCATCTAAAATACGTTCACAAACCTATGCACTAACATATTTCAATTTGTATTATATGGCTATAGCAATGTGCATGTTGTCTGCTGTGAAAATTCTGGCAACATAGACAGTGGCTTTATAGATTAAATAAATTGATGTTTTAAATTATTTTAATATTTCTTCCAGCCTTGAATTAGCACCTGTCAGTTTTATCATACCAGATTAGGTTGGCAGATTCAGTGGCCCCACTAAGCCATGGTCAGACAACAAGAATCTGCTTTTGAAGCCAGGAGCTTCACATTAAAATCTGTATTACTCAATTGTATCTTGGCCCTCATACAATATTAGATATCAAATGTTAGAAAACATTCTTTATAATATCAAGGAGGGGGGAGGGAGAGAGAGATAAATATATTATAATTTACCTGCCAAGTTACTGCACCCAAAACTGCAGTTGCAACGAGACTGAAAAATACTAGTTGCTCTGAAATTAAACAAAAATGACGCATTCCTTTAGAAGCCATGACTCGATCAAGGCTGCTGTTCTCTGCCCGGTGGGTATAATAGAATTTGTGACAGTCATTTAATTTTGTATGAAACCCCCAAAGAGTTATAAGAAAAATAATGTGGCAGATCATCCAGAAAATTCCAAAAATGGAAAAACCAGGTATAACAAAGTACCAGAGACCCAAGTCACCTAGTTTAAAGGCTGCTAGAATGAAAAAGATAAGTTCAATTATTCCAACAGAGATGACTGAAAGCCTTCTGCAAATTCTACCGCAGTACAAGTAGGGCTTCCATCGTTCAGTAACTGAAAGTCCGCAGAAGTAAACATCGAGAAGAGGGTCTGAAATCAGGCAACTAAAGAAACAGGCCAAGGCAAATGGGTTTGTGGGAATGTTCAGGGAAGGAAAAAACAATAAAGATGCCAGGGCTCCAAAACTGCCAAATTTGGAATTGCGAAGAAAGACTTCATCCGCAAGTCAATAATTAGCATGGCCAAAGCCACAACCAACAAGATGATACTCATGGATTTTTCAACCAGCATAGTTGTGCTGGCAATTGCAAATCCAACCAACTCCAGAAATTCAACTGATGTCAGCAGAGTTGGTCGATGATGGACACAGCCGCAAATCCTCTCCACCAAAGCACACAATATCCTTATAACTATGGAGGTAAAGAGCAAGTATTTGGTTGCTTCTTCTTTCACATCATTTTTAAAAGAGGAATTATCAAGAAAACAGAGAAGGCCAAGCAAGAATCCAAACCAAAGATTGGAGAGACTCAAACTTGCTGCTTCCATTGAAAAATAGTAATAAAGTATGCTGGCAATTCCAAGAACAAAAAGTCCCAGAATAAAGATTACCAGTATTAATGCATCTGCAGTGTTCTCCCACCTCACATAAAGGCCCAGACATATAGCAACCAATAAGTTGATCCTGGCTAAATAGCCAAGATATCGGACCGATGAATGCATGTTCACTTCTCTATTTGCTTCTTCCAGCCTTGTCATTGCTGCATAGAGACAGTGACTAACACAGTAACGCAGTGATCTACACATGTAAACAGGCAATTAGGGGGTTTTACCCCCTCTACAGAAAGTAACTGTTTGGGTTTCATCCAAGAAATGCAGTGCAGCAATAACCTCCTGAAGTGTCATTTCATCAGTAACAGTCCTCAATTATAGAAGTCCTGAAAAAACAAATAGAAATGTCAATGCTAAAATACACACTTTAAACTTATTTACTAGCATATTAGATACTTTCCTTGTCCCAAAGAGTTTACAATCTAAATTAAAAGCATACACTAAATATCAACTATATACAATATATAGTTTGATGGGGGTGTCGGTCGTTTTTAGTATATTTTCTATAATTGGTGGATTATTGAAAATTATTCAAAACCAGTATGAATTGGCATTCTTATCTTATAAAAATACTCTATAATTTAAATAAAATAATGAGGAATATAATGTTAGCTAATCAAATCCTAACTGACAATACAATCTTTCCATGAATCACCATCACATTTCAGAATATTCCTATGACATTTCTGTTAAATTCTAATATCTGTTAATGGACAGCTTCTTAATCTTCTTATAATAGTAAAATGGTAAAAAATAAAATTTAATGAACCTGCTAAATTCCTGCTCCAGATCTGTTATTTTCATTACAGTCACTCCACATTATTTCAGGTAACAAAACTAAAATCCTACTTTTTTATTAAATCTTTTCAGTATCCTTTGCAATATTTATTTAGATAGGTACTTATAGGTCTACTTGATTATTGAAGTATATGGACGCTTCACAAACATGAATAAATGTATCCCCATAACAGTCTGTGAGACAGGGAAGTATCATTATTCTCATTTCACAGATGGGGGATTGAGACCCAGAGAAATTAACTGATCTGCTCAATGTCTCAGCCAGGAACAAATCCCAGACCTCCTGAGCCCAAACCCAAGTCCAGTGCCTTAATCACAAAACTTCCTTTTTAACCTCTAAATTCCCTGAAAAGAGAGCCAAAAGACAATAACCATCAATTGTCTTTCAAACTGACATATTTCACAAAAATCAAAGTCCTTCTCATCTACCACCATGACATGTAAAATTTCACTAGAAAAAGACTGTTATAATTAGAATCTGATAACTATTTCACCACTTTGTAAACCATTGCATTACACTAACCTGCTGTAACTCAGCTGTCCAATTTAATTTATCAAATCCTGCTGCAGAAAAGGAATAGGATATCTTTGAGACATTCTGAGAGAAAGAAACTTGAAAATATTTTTGGAAAATACTGATTCCCAGCAACTGCCATACAAAACTGACCAATGGTCCATGTAGCCTGGACATCCTGTATCTAACAGAGACCACTACTATTCTATAATGAAAATTTCTTCCTGAACCCAAGTAATGATCTACTTGTGGCTTGAAGCAAGAGGATTGGTGTAATATTTTTAATCCTCGATATCTTAACTGTAGGTAGTGTTATTATCTACAGTAAATATCTAATGTATTTTTAATGTAAATGTTAAAATACAGCTATTTGCTTCAATATCTATTAATTTAGTCATATGTTGAGTAAAAATCAATTTCTCTGCATTTTGAAACTCTTACTTTTACTGCATTTATTTGTATTAAGACAGGGTTCAACAAACCCAGACGCCAGGTCGCCATGGCGCCTAGAAATGTAAGTCTGGCACCTAGTATTTTTCCAGGGGGAGCCATGCTCCGGCCAGGGTGCCACTGCGCCCATGTGGCAGGGCTGGGAGGGGGGAGTGCTGCAGCTGCCGCACTCCAGCCAGGGTGCACCGCCGCTGGGCCCACGTTGTGGGAGAGGGGCAGGGGAAAGGGGCGGGGCCGGGAAGGGAGAGCGACTGCTGCGCTCTGGCCAGGGCGCCCTGCCGCTGGGCCCATGTTGTCTGGCTCCTTAATTTTTGGGCTGGCTCCTAGCTCCAAAACGAATTTGTCGAGCCCTGTAATACAGGATATTATGGAGGCACAGATTCCACTGTGCATTGTGGAGGTTGAATCCATGCTATATATGAAAACATGTATTCATCCCAAATTTACAGAACTTACTCTGTGAGAGTGAATTTTTTGAGAACTTACAAACAAATTGATGAGTTTATGAATTATAATTAGTTATTTTTATTGTCCTATCAAGGACCAGAGTCCCACTGTGTTAGTCACTGTAAAATAAGTATAGGACAAGAGACAACAGATGGATACAGACAGACCAGGGAGTACAAAGATACAGTATCAATCAGTGTGACAGCCAGTGGTCTCAGTGTAAGAGCTGCTTAATAGATGTCAAGTTTTTTATAGGCATCATGGCAAAGGAGATTAATATTAAAAACTATGTCCTTTAGAAAAATCAGTATCTCGGTCAGTCCTTTGCTGACAATGATCTTAATAGAACAACAGACTCTTCCAACTTCCCATACAGTCAAAATTCATAGAAATCTTGTATATAGGCTGTATATGAAGAAATTAGGACTAATTAAATTATTAATGATTGTATCTAATTGTTATGGCATGTGAGTGCCATACTCAAGAAATGCCAGATAAGTACTGGAATTGCCAAAAGATCCTGTTCTGGCTCCCGGAAACAGTGTCTCAGAGTATTCTGGCAGGACTTAAGCACTGTATTGTTATGGCTAAGGTTAAGATTCTGTCACAGGTATTTTTAGCGAAAGTTAGGGACAGGTCACAGGGAATAAACGAAAATTCATGGAAGCCACAACCTGTCCCTGACTTTTACTAAAAATACCCTGGGGAACAGAAGAAAACAATGATGCAGGAGCTTGCAGCTGGCTGGCCACTAATCAGCTGTTCCACAGCTGCTGCTCTGCAGCCCCAGGGCTGGCCGCCAGTCACCTGTTCGGCAGCAGCCCCGGACTGACAGCTGGTCCACCCCTGCCCCAGAAGTCACGGAGGTCCCAGAAAGTCACAGAACCTGTGACCTCAATGACCAAATCATATCCTTAGTTATGACTATATAAGTTCCAGGCAGGGTCAGTTCAACAGATTGATTAACTTTTATGTGGGACCACTGTGACATCAGCGGTAATTAAACTGATCAGCATCCTTCCTCTATTGTAATGAGTTAGTGGTTTGGGAGAGACTGGACATGTGCCAAGAGTGCTCTCTGGTATATGTCTGGCATATTCCCATTTATCCAAAACCCTATTACCCAAACCTCAGCATTATCCAAATCCCTTCCTTGTCCCCCAGCATGAGATACATGTCCTCTGAAGCAGGGCTGTTATGTTGGGGGACAAGGAAGGACTCTGGATAACAAGGTGGTTCAGTTAATAAAGCAGAGACTCAGTCAGGACTGCAAGGAGGAGGAGCCCTTGGCCACCCTGATGCTGAATGACTCTGTGCCAGCACAGGGAGCCTTCTGTATCCCTGCTGTCATGGGAGTGAGTGGACGAGGCCATGTCAGCAGAGCTAGAAGGCTCCCTGCACAGTTGCAGGGCTGGGGACACTTGATCCCTGTAGACAAAAGGTGCAGGGAAGGCTGTGGTCCTGGTAAGGTAAAGTCATGGCAGAGGGTCACTGGCCATATGGCAGCGCAGAGAGCTGTCTACAGCCCCGCTGTAAAAAGAAAGCGTGAATGGGGCCATGCCAGCAACGCTGCAAAGGTCTCTCTGCACTGCTGCAGAGCTAGTGACACCAGATCTCTGCAAGTGCAAGGCATCCTGGTGGGGCACAGTAGAGATTAGGGGAAGTATGAGCCACTGACTGTGGGGGAGGCCACCCTGCCACCTAATGGCTCCTGTCCTCTCAATTATCCAGACCCCTGATTATCTGAATAAAAATCCATGTTCGCCATGCTATTCAGATAATCAGGAGTATACTTTAGTCCCACTGAATTCAAAAGAACTATTCATGTGTATGAAATTAAGCATGTGCCTAAATCAGAGCTTTAGATGGTTAGCAGATTTAGCCCCTCACTATTGCGTTCCCTCCAATGAAATTATTAATAAAATGTACTGCCCGGTCATAATACTGATCCCCAGTGCAAATGGATGTTATTTTCTTTATAACTCCCACGTGTTTAATTAGGTAAGTTAAAAGTAGCAGAAGTTTTCACCTTTTCTCTGGGAGCAAAAGGAAAAGGGCAGCACTCATTATTAGAAGGACATGGTCAAGTTAAATATACTACCTATTTTAATATTCCTTATCTGTGTTACTGAACAGGTCAGGCTATTAAAATTGGAAGAGTTTCTAAATCTCATTTACCCTTCAACATTTATGCTGTTATTTCATTCTGCTTAGGCGTGAAACTAGACTAATCAATGTCATTTATTTTATTTACACAGCACCCTCCATGTTTCCAGTTCTCATTTAACAGTACACTATTGCAATGGCTGAGCTGGAAACACTGGCAGTTCACATTTAAATCCTATTATAATCATCAAGTTTTGCACACCTCTATATGTTTTAAGCAAAATCTAAATTTGGGATGCAAGCTACCAAGACACCGTTGTACTTAGGAAAACATGGGTTCCCTTTTAAGTATCTTTTAATAGGACTTCGGCCTTGTCCAAACATAGAAGTTGAAATGGTTTAACTAAAACTGGTTTGAAAATCAAATTAGATCTTGCTTAGGTGAGGCTTTTAAGGGGTCTTGTTGGAAAGTTTGACCTTGTCTTCCTTCTAGGTTTAACACAACCAGTTTAGCACACATTAAATGAAGTAGGCACTGTCTACACCAGCCTTCTAAAACATGTTAGTTAGCATACATGTTAACAACATACCTTTAAAACCTACACTACACAAAGCTTTAGATAATCTGGAAACTACTTGTGAGAGTACTCGAATATCAGTTTATTAATGAAAATTAAACCAATATAATCCAGGCTTAAATAAAATTAAGGGTCTCTCCACAGCATTCTGCACTAGTTTAAAAGCACACCTTTAAGCTGGTATATTGTGTGTTGCAGACTTTAGCCAACCAACATGGATGGATCAAAGGCTTTGTTACTAGTATGTTCTCTGAACAATATACAATACAATATACAATATACTGAAGAGCAACAGGATGCAACCAAATCCTTCCTGATATCCCTGAATAGCTACAAAGAGACTCTCTGTGACCTTCTCTCTTCAGGGAGAGCGACAGGAACCTTAGAAGTGGGTTTTTCCCCACGCAGCCCAGCTCCCTCCGCACAGGAGTCAAGATTAACTGTTTTGCAACAGCTTGTCATCGCGAAGTTTTTCTCATTTTTACCAGCAGGGTTGGGTTTTTACCTTGGGCTTCCACATTAGACGGAAAAAACAAAGGGATCATTTGGTCCCCCAAGGTGGGAGAAGAAGGTGGGAAGTTGAACCTCTGCACGAGCAGCTCTTTTGCAGCTGCTGCTGTGAACGCGGCGCTCCTCGGCTGGCTCCCGCGCTGCGTTAACACGGGAACAGACAGACAGAGCGAAGAAATGTAAAAGCGAAAGAAAATGCCAAGACAGACGGACAGACAGAGGAACCCAGGCCTCACCTGCCCTAGGAACAAACTTCTCCGAAAGTTTCCTGCCGTTGCTAACCCAGCCCAGCCCAGCTCAGCTCCATGGGTGACACCCCACCCCAGCAAGCCGCCCCCGACCGCCAGCGTTTTACCCCGACGGTGTCACTCAGCCCTGCGCTGAACAAGGGCACCGGCACCAGCGCCCCCCATCCCCACCCCACGCTCCCCGGCCTCCCTCTGGCCGCCCCCGTACCTCCCAGGCCGCCCTGGCAGCTGCAGCCCCGTGGGGCGGCTTCGCTCCCTCTTTCCCGCGCCCGGCCACTCACCCCCGGCGGCGCCGACTCCCCGGAAAGTTCCCCACCCCCAGAGCCGCTGCCGTCGCCATATTGGCGGCGTCTCCGTGTCCCAGGCAGGCTACGGGGAGCGCGAGGGCTCAAAAAACAGCGGCGCGGGCGAAGAGAAACCCACAGGACGAGCGGGTGGGCGGGGCGGCCCAAGAGCAGGGTGGCAGATGCAGAGCCCAGCCGTTTCCGCCTGGGAGGGTCACGAGCCCCGTGTGGACCTGCCCCCGGCCTGGCTAAGGGGGAACGAAAAGGGGCGGAGCCTAAGGGCCGCTCGCTTCTCCGGGGGCTACCCCAGGCCGGCCCCCGCCCCGCTCGGTGGGCAGCAGCCTCCCCGCCGCCCGCCTGAGGGGCTCGGCTGGGGCACCCGACCCCCGCTCCTCAGGGGAGAGCGAGAAAGCCGCAGCCGGGTTAAGGGCCGGAGCGCCCGGGCTACTGGCCGGCAGGGGAGCGAGCACGGCCCAGGGACAGCCGGGGAGTGAGCCCCCCCGAGGACGCAGCAGTGCAGTGCCCACTGCCCCGCATGCGCCCGGGGCAGCCTCAAGCACATGCTACGCTCCCTTCCAAGCATGGAAGGACGTTTACCCAAATTACCAGCAAGCGGCGACCCGCCGTAGTAGCTGAGGAGCTGGAGTAGGCTCCGGCTTGTCTCTCACGCCCAGCGTTTAGTCGCAGGAAACATATAAACCTCCCCCACCTTGTCTCTGTAACAGGCTGGGACAGCCACAGCTACACCAGTGCCTACGATTACCTCCCTCCAGCTTGGCTCAGCCGTGGGATGCTTAGGGCAACAGGGGCTATTTTTGCTCATAGACGTATTTATGGCAGGAGGCTTCAAATTGTGCAAGCAGCTGCCCACTTAGCATCATCACCACCCTGCCCCGCCACTTGTGCGGTCGAAGCACGCAGCTCAATGTACAAGTGCAGAATTCAAGAAAACAAGTTTACCACAAAAGGTGATTGCAGTGAGAGGGCGAGTGGCTTTGATCTAATCCAGGTGAGTATGCGAGCTGGGCCTCTTGGTATAAAAGTAGCTGTAATCATTTAAGAGTTTGTGTAGTACTTCGCACCACATCATTTCATTGTATGCAACTTCAAGTAGAGAGCAGTTTCCTCAATCTGCTACCATTACAGAAATAGATTTGCTTTCTAAATCAAGCAATAACTACAAGATGTAAATTGGAAATGCCCTACTTCAATACAAAAACATGCAAGCAATAAATAATTTAAATTCTCTATCAGGAAAGCTCTTTAGATTTTATGTTCAGTAATGAATTAAGTACATTAATAAAATATAGCAAAAGTTGTTTGATCTGCTGCTTATTTGGGCTGGATATCACTAGTTACAAAACAGCGTACCAAATTTTGAGCACAAGAATATTGTTTTCTTCTAAAAATTCCATAGGGCTTACATGGCCATAATTTCTCAATTCCATAAGGAATTTATTCAGTGGAGAGAAAATGCATGAACTTTTAATACCTCCAGTGTGTGGGCATTAGCTACAGCCTTTGAACAGAAAGCTGGTGTTTGTATTGAAAAGGTGAATCTTAATAGTGCGAGCATATAGCAGAAAGCCTATCAGTAACCATTTCCACTAATAGTTAAAACTGACAGAACAGTTAAAAGATAGATATCTCTCCTGAGAGTAAATCAGTCCCTAAAGAGGTCTCAAGAGAAAGGCACCCAAATAGTACTGCTATTGTCAGCTCAGTTCCAGGAACACTCTTGAAGCAGCCATTAATCTCTTGAAATTTTTGGAGAAGGGGGAAAACTGGTTATTACACACTTGACTGAAATCTCTTTAAAAGTTACTAGCTCTTCCAGAAACACGTCTCTTGCAACTCTCCCTCTAGTATGTTACACTAGCAGACTATCATTCACAAGTAGCTCTAAAAGAAACATCAACCAAAGTGAGAAAACTGACCAGACTATTTAGATATTTACTTTGGTGTGATTTGAGCTACAAAACTTAAAACAAGTTGGCAGGTACTAGACCCCTATTATAAATAGCCATTCTGCTGATTCCTGCAAAGGGACCACATGGGTCTCAACAGGTGCAACTGGAGATTTATTTTAAGAGGTTTATTAAGCTTCTCTTTCAGCTAGGGAGAAAAGTATGAAAAGTTTCTTGCAGGAAGAAACATTAAGAGCAGCCAAGGAACATTTGCTGCTGTTTAACAATGAAGGAAAACCCAGTTAGGAGTTAGCAGAGTGGGAACAGCATTTGCTTTCATATGGAGTTTGTACTTCATAGATAGTTGAGCAGCTTTCATAATTCTGCATTCTAAACAAAAACGTTTAAAAAACACCTCACAATGCATCCAATGCTTACAGTTTATTTCCTCCCAATGGGTTATGGGTGCCTATTTCCAAGTGTGTCTGAGAAAGGAGATGGACACACAAAACATTTTCTATCCACCTTTTAGCTTGAGAATTGCTAAAATTTCCCAGAAAAGTAACTTAAGCTGAATTTCCAGACTCTTAAGGGGAATCTCTTGTAGAACAGAAACAAGACTAATTACATTTTTGCTGAAATGGCCTTGGAATCCTGCATTTTCAACCTTTTGCATCTGCACACACTGCTTTCTTCACCACCATTCTCTCCCATTTGTACTGTGAGCTCCAGGAGAAAACATTTCAGCAGTGCCTCTGATTGATAATTAATGACTGAGAGGAAACACCGTACCTACTGTGGGTACCGCAAGGCTGTGCTCTGTAAGAGTGGCAGAGCGGTGGAGGAAAGCAGGATGTGTTCCAGTCTACAGTGAAGAAGAGATTAGAAGAGAGAAACCAAAGGGAGGCATACAAAGCAGACAGGAAGAATGTGAGTTGTATTTGTTTCTGTTAACTATGAAGAGTTATAAAATATTTAAATAAGATTGTAAAATCTCTCTTCCATCAAAATAATCTACAACACAATTATAAAAAAATTAGGTTACCCAATTTTGCATTTTAGTTACTTTCTTGCTTTATATAATGTTACTCTATCTCCAAAGTATTTTATATGTGCAATGTAAAATTGTTATAATGTATACTAATGAAAATCTAAATATAAACAGCTTGCAAAAAAAAAAAAAAAAGACAGTTCTACTGAAACAAAACACTTTACAAAAGGCTTTTAATTTTTTTTTTAATACATGTGCTTTGCTCACAAAAGTAGTGAAAAAAGACAACAAATGCAAACAAACATTTTGTGGTATGCCTGCTTCCCTCTCCTTGACACTTGGAGTATGGGGATCCTCTTTCACCATATTGTGTCCAGTCATGATTTTGAGGAGTTTCAAAACCTAGAGACATTCTTCTTGAACCTCTAAAGCTGTATCTCTAGAAGATCATGACATCTCTCCTGTTTTGGGAGGCCTGAGTAGCAGGAAACCCTTTTGCCTCACATCACCGAACCCTCCATTTCTGGAAAGCACTTAAGGTATTTAGTTTGGGCAGCAAAAAGAAACACAGCTTCTATGATAATCTGGGTCCCTGAATCACAACCACAATGTCGTCAAGCTGTCAGATAGTTCAAAAATTGAATGTTTGAATTCAGCCTATTTC
Organism: Emydura macquarii macquarii; assembly: GCF_026122565.2. NCBI lineage: Eukaryota > Metazoa > Chordata > Testudines > Chelidae > Emydura > Emydura macquarii. Next base: position 16,869,921 of record NW_027132773.1, read on the forward strand.
TTCTGAATATGTCTGGGTCTTAATTCCAACCCGTCCCCATTTGAATGAATAGTAAATGGAGTGTAAATTACATTAACCAGTACAAATATATCTATGCTAGGTGGTAATAAATTTGTATAGCTTTTTGTTTTTTAAAAGGAGTACCAATTAAAATAGCTCATGCACACTTTGGAACATAAGCCGAATCAGTAATTTCTGTAAACAACTGAGAATTTATAGCACCAACATTTAGCTTTAACGTAAATCACTGATTCCAGCAGTGCTCAACTGAGAAGAATGCAGTCTTGATTGCCAAGCATCTTAGTTTAGCAAAAGTGAATTTTAAGCATTAGACATGAATATCAAGCTGTATTTAACTTAATTCAAAATACATAGTGGATTTCTTTTAGATCAGTGGCTTTCTGTTAGTTATATTTTTAATATCCTTTTAATTTAGCATGAGTTTTAATTTAACACTTCCATCTAGTCTTAAAATGATTACATTTTTAAATATAACTTTTGTTTTATTTGTAAATAATTGTGCCATTCATAGTTAACTACAGCAATCAAGTTTGGATGATCAGGGATTCCTTTAATCTGTGATGTGCAAGATATACAAAAAGCTTATGTTGAAGAATAACACAACTTAATACAGTTTGTGAAAATTTTAGTGTAAGTACAGAATAAAGCAAAAAAAGCAATCAAAAAGTTGGAAATTGTGAAACTTAAATGCAAAACTTCCATGGGAGTGTTTTAAAAACAAAACTAAAATAACCACCTAAAAATTCACACTAAAAATGGCAATTGGTAATCACTGGTTAATACAAGATTAGTTTTATGTGGTTTAAAGACATTTTTATTATATGTGAAACTGCATTTATAACACTGGACTAAAATTTTCAAGCCTATTCTAAAGTTAGGTTCTTAAAACCCACACTTTGGAACCTAATTCGAGATACTTCTGGTTTGATAGCTACAAATGAATTTAAGTCCCTAACTTCAGCACCCAGGTTTGACAATTTTGGCCATTCTTTTTAAATGGAGAGCAAAAGTATTTTTAAAAAAAACAAACAAAAAATAATGACCATCTGTTTCTACACCAGTATAGACATTTGTCTGCAGAAGAATATAGGTTTACCATACACATTTAAACAAAATAGTCAAGAATGTGTACAGAGCCGATTTTTGTCTCAGCATCTTAAACTGCAGAACAATTCTTAGAAAGTTACATGAAAATGTCCAACCAAATGCTTTATCTACAGTAGGATCCAGATCTTGCAAACACTTAAGGATGTACTTAACTTCACTTATGTGAGTAGTCAGTGTGGCTACTCATATGAGTAAGTATATATACATCCTTAAGTATGTGTAGAATTGGGTCTTAGCATTTACAAAATTGGCCCACTAGAATTACCATGTGTAATTTGGAAATTCTGCAACTAAGGTTTATAGCTATAAAAGAATACTTAATCTTAGCATTTTTCCCCCACCCATAAGTATTTTGCTTTAAAACTTTATGCAAAATGTAATTTCAGGAGAATATAGAAAACTATCCATTGTGGGCCATGCTGATATGTTAGTGCTACTATAATCATAAAATTGCAAACACTTTCCAGCTTTGCAGTAAAAAATAAGTTATCTAAACCTATTATACTACATCATTTGTTGGGGTTAGTCTCTCATCAACACATGTCTAACTCCTTTCATGCCAGTAAAGTTTTACATGTATGTACAGATGAGAGAGTATGCCCCAATATTTTGGCATTATCTCAATTAACTGAAATAGAAAGAACAACAAAATCTTTAAGTAAAACCAAATGTGCAAGTATTAAAGTTCCTTCAGCCCAAGCTTACCCAGAAACAGTTTCTGCAATACAGAACAAGCTTTGTTCAGGAAAAAAAAATGGACAAGTTTAACCACTTAACATCTTACTCCAAACTTATTTGCACATTTACTGTCAAAGTGCAAATTGCTTTTTCCTACAGAAACTTCTCAGAAATCCACCAACTCCAGTGTCATAAGCTCAACCGTATTAAGAGTTAAAAATACTGAAACAAGACATTTAGCAAATTAAGTAGAATTCACACTTCACAGCACTGAAGAAAAGAATGGTACCTTTCTGAAAAATCCTAAAGACTAACAGCAATTTATGCTATGACATGAGTCATTTTGCATAAAACTCGTATTCTTCACTTTTTGTACAAGAATAAATTTTAAAATTCAAAAGTAGAAAAAAATAGCAAACTCTGTAAACCTTTGCATTTTCTCTATGCAAACCATTTTTATGTAACGAGCCCATGTTAGTATAGCAAAATTAGTTAAGCAATAAAGAAGTTGGGACTTAAAGGGCATTTCAGCTGTTACATTAACTTAAAAGTAATATAGGATCTTCTAGCTCATAGAAGGGGACTGAGCTAGCCTGGCTTTCTCCAGAGTCTGAGTCATAAGGGGCATCAGGAAGCTCCATGAAACTGTAAGCTAGCTGTTCGTCTTCAGTATCTGATCGGACGTAGCAGGAAATGTTAGAGTATTCCTCATCTTCTACACTGTTGAAATCCTGTGGAATATACAGCATCCCTGGGTAGTTCCTGCTAACTAAGTCACTTTTAGTTTTCAGGGAGATTTTCCTAAATGCCATCAGATGCATGTGAGAAAACTTTGAATACTTGAAGCGTTTAAAGCCCAGGGATTCTATGGCAATTTTCCAGCTTTTCATCATCATGGCATGGCGATTCTGGTGGGAGGAGTCTGGAGTGATTATAAGCAGCAAACCATTCAGCACCAGAAGTTCATGGGCCTTCTTGCAGCATATCCATCGTTGATAAGGTGACGGAAAGTAAGAAAGGAGAAGTGAGAAAACCACAACATGGAAGAGTTCTCCAGGTAGAGAATCAATGGGATTTTTCAGCTGTTTAAGAAAGGCATCTATAGCATCTTGCGCAAGCTGGAGGGGTTGCTGAATTTGAAGGTTTAAAAAGTCACATTTGTACACACTCTGGTGAGAGAAAATATTAAAATAGATTAAGATTACTCTCAGCAACAAACATTATGCAAATCCACGGGATGATATATGAAGAGGCCCCTAGCTATTCATCAACCTTTTAATTTTTCTTGCTACTGAATTATTCTGTAGAATCTAAAGTTTAAAAAAAAAAAAAATGTGCCAGCTATCATAGCTGAACAGAAAGCCTTCAAATGTGACTCAATGCACTGACACTCAATAGCTCTGAATAGCATTTTAATCTCAATTGATGTTGACTCTGAAACCTAAAGTTGCAGATTAAAGTGTCACAACAGCTATTTCACTGTTGATCATTTTGATAGAAACATGCAGCTAATGTGCTCGTCCCACAATGAGCATTTGGAGATGCAAGATGACAAAGCCACAAATGTCTCATTATGCCAAAATCTTTTCTCTTTCAATGTAGCTATGCATTGTCAATCTAAACATTGCATCATATTAGCCAAAATTTGGGCAGCATAAATAAAATACAATACTAAAAACAACACACGGGCTACTGTATGGATTTGTAGCTTTCATTTTCACACCTAAGCCATCCATTTTTAAAAAAATTATATGAAGACACAAACATTTCCAGGAGTCTAAAGAATCCTGGAAACTCTCAGAAGAATTTAGGTCCAAATTGCTGCGGAGTACAACCATATTATAAATGGTAATTTAATACACACTGAGAATCAAGCTTTTTTTCCCTCTAAACACTGAACACTGTAAAAAAAATAATTTAGGTGTTAAAATGTTGTTCAATGTGATATGTTAATTTGACATTTTATAGTCACCAATAGATTTTAGTCCTTCTATTCACTTATTACTGATTTCTTTCAGAAAAGATGACATTCCTAGAACAAAACTCCTTGACACTGTAAAGCCTCACTAATTTACATTATTGACAGGACAATCTACTATGAATGACTGAACTGCAAATTGGTAATTAAGTGAAGATGAAAAGCAAAGACAGAAAAACATTTTGTAATGAACATTTGACAAGTGGAGCTTAATCTGATGCTATTTTACAATATAATAAAGGTTCTGCAGCGTACTTTGTACAATAACTCATTCATAGAGACCTCAACACTTGCTGCTCACTTTTCAATGGTAAACACTATGTGAAAGTTATTGAAGTGTGAATTAGAAAGCCTGTACTGTTATAAAGCTATTTGTCACTGTCTACATTAACACTTTGTGTGTGTGTGTGAGTGTGTGTGAGAGAGAGAGAATTTATATAAAGTTGTAAGATGTTATTAGTAAGTCAGGAATCTTTCAACTACTTTCACTGGCTTGCACTGTGGGTATGAAATCAACTGAGAAATATGCAGTAAGTGGAATTAAAATCTGTTTTTGCCAAGGTAGCCACATTATAGGATCTGTGCTATCACATTCTCCACCACTTTGTATTTAGAATAGGATATAACTGTGGTAACTGCATGACATTTGTTGGTAAGTGTTAAAAGAACCCCACTATGACTTCGTGTATTTCCATCTGAAAATTGTATGTAAAAAAGTAACAAGATCACTAGCAGAAAGTTAGCAACATATATTTTTGAAAATAGCAATTTAATCAGATTTGCTGATGCCTCTGTCAGTCAATTAGATGTTGAGAAGATAGACACTCGATAGAAACCAACATGGGTAAAGAGAAGGAATTTTAAAACAATTTCAGGACTCGTTACTTAACAGTGCTTTATCAGAAACTGGAGTTTTTTAAAGTTAGCCGGTAACCACTGGAGTTTTCCTTATGCTGCTTCCCAAGCTGGTTTGTACATCTGACTTTCCATGTTGGCTGCTGTTGTGCTTTGTTAAATGAACACTTTAGAACATACTGTGCTTTTATATGCTCAACAGACAGATAAGGACAGAAAACAAAAAGCTCCTCCCTATGCAGACAACCAGAGCAAGTTCTACGGAATGCTTAAATTTACTGAATGGTTCATAGGCCTTGTCCTGGCTTTCTACATGGGTGGGTTTTACTCAGCAAGAACAGCAAGGCCACCTGTATCTTATTTTTCCTCCTTCAGCCTTCTAAGGGTTTGTCTATGCATGAAAATTAATCCAAACCATCTAATAAGGTAGAATGTAAATTTAAAGATTAGCTATTCCTGATAAACTCCATGTATGAAGGTTCATATTCCAGATGAGAGATTGCACACATGGAGTTATTCAGGAACTATTTTGGAATAACTCCCCTATGCAGACAAGTCTTAAGAGTCAGATGTAACCAGCCAGGGCAAATTTAACTTTACAGTGCTTTGCTGGGATGGGTTTGGCATGCTAAAAATGATTCTTGAGTTGCCGGTATAAGCTTAGTGAAAAACTCTCTCCTATAGATCAAAAAGAAACAGGAGCATTTTGGGCAACAGTTTTTCCCGTCAGTCAGTCCAAGAGCACCCAACTGGATGTTGTACTGTACCTCTAAGTTCTTCTTGCAATTTTACTACAATCCAGGGAGCAAAAATGCATTTTCCTATCTTTTGATTTCCTCCCCACAGCCACCTTCCATTCTGTGGGCGTGCCTTGTTTTGTCTTGAGACCTGACAGAACCGGAGGACTTCAATTTACCACATAAAACTGACATCTTTTTTCCCCACCAAGCACATTTGCTGCCATCTGACAGACAGTCATGAAAAGATTTTGCCTTTGAAAAACTTTATACAAAGAAAGTAAGAAAAAGAATAGTTAACAAGAAGGTTTACTTGATCTTTTGACTTTTAACTGCACTTTTCACACTCCCCTGCCCTCTTTTGTTTTGTGTGAACTGAAGATGTTAAAGGAATTTTTCATTTGGTGTTGTACAGAAATAAATATCAAATCCTCAGGGAAGGGGAAACTGAACCCTTGCTGCTCTTAATGTTCTGGCAATACAAAATTAATAAATACAGCAACAAAATTCTAATATCCTACAAACCCTAATTCTTAGAATACGGCATTCACATTTAAGATTTTGCAATTTTGAAACGTGACCTTTAACACCTGCTCTTTGTTTTGGTTCTCTAGTAGTTTCTACTCCATGACCCCATTACTACTTTTATGGGTCACATAATGTAGGTCATGTAAGTACTTAAACATCTCCCATTCCTAATGGCAGACATGGATTAAGATCCATGAGTTATTAGCATCATCTTACAGTTTATAAATAATTCATCTGGGAATCCTCTCAAGAATAGTTATTTGTTGCTATAATTTGATCTTACATTCATCTATGCAATTACAAAGAATCTTACTTAAACTATTATCTTACTGAAAATGTATGATTATTTTGAGATAATAGTTTTGCTAAGCATGTCTGGAAATTTACATTTCTTTATATAATAGTTGAGACTAGCGTTAAATTGTACAGAAAATATTATATATAGGACTTGCACAAACCAATTTTTCTAATATAACCTTAACTAGCTTTAAAAATAGAAGAAAATCAGTAAGGGTTCATGGACTAAGGGCCAGATCCACAAAGGGATATAGGTATTGCATGGGGACAGAAAGAGAGGGAATTACTCTATAGCCTAGTGTTCAGGGCAGTCACCTAGGAGGTGAGAGACCCAGGCTCAATCTCCTTCTCCACATGAGGCAGAGGGGAAGGAAATGAACTGAATCCAGGTCTCCCACATCCAGGGAGATTGGTCTAATCACTGGGCTAAAAGTTAGGGCCCGTCTATACAGAGATTTAGTGCATGCTAAGCCACAGTGTAAGTGTACAGTGTAGTAATTTGCTGCACATTATGTCACTATTTGGATGCTGCTGCTCCACACTAAAGTTCCTTATTGTGCTCTGAATACTGCTGTAACAGACATCAGCGTTTATCAGCAACAGATAAAAGCACACTAGAGAACTTTTAGCACACAGCAATAGGGTCCACACACTAACTTAACGTGCAGCAGAGAGGTTAGTGCGCTGTAGAATTCAATCCTGGCTTTCCAAGGACTAAGTCTCTGTGGACAAATCCTTATAAGTGAGAAATATCTCCCACTTCTCCCCTACAACCTGCGTTGTATGGGGTTAAGTATCCTCAGACCACACATCGGATCAGGCTGTACAGGCAAGATGGCGGGGGGGTGGGGGGGACACCTAGTTTGAGGATCCCATTGGGACTTGGGCATGAGATAGGCACCCAGACACCTAGACTGAGGCAGCTATGCACATGCTCCTTGGGGTAATGTAGTTTAGGCACCTACATTTAAAAAGCAGCTGAGCTGAGCATTAGTAGTGCTTAAATATTGGATTTAGGCACATAAATCTTTTTAGGGATCCAATATTGAGTGTGGTGATTACACTAACATACAGAGCATGCACTGCTAAGCACAGCTATACAGCAGCAAACAATGAGCCTTTACACAAAGCAGCAGCAAACAACAGAATGTACATCTTTCCCAAAAGACAGCATTATCCTCATGCTGTTAATATTACTGGACCCACATCTATTCTATATATTCCTGACTCCACACCCACAGTGAACTGTCTGAATTGGTATCAAAGAATATGAAAGCTGAAATATTACTGTGTTCAAATATGACTGTTCCCTCTGTTTTCAATCAAATTTGGTCATGCCACTGATTTGAATAGCACTACTCACAATGGCTGCTTTTATATTTTTACTTTGGCTTTATAAGGATTAGTTGTAATCTTTAGCAGCTTCCAATTACAATTCTAAAATAAAAAATATGAAATTGCTCATTCACTTCAGGATTCTTGGAGACATTGGGGGTAGTTAAAGTTTTAAAATAAAAATCTATCCCTTTCTCTATCATGTGACTCACTTGTTGAAGGCACTCATTTTTCTGTTAGTGAGCATTAACCAGACTCTCTAACATAAGCAAGGCGAAGATGGGAAGACAAAAGCAGTACATAATGATTACAGCAGGTTTAAAATATTTCAGGACCTGTCCAAAATACAGAAGTTGCACTGATTTAGCTAAGAAGTTGTGTTGCACAGATTTAATTAAGCTAGTGCAGTTTTGTGAGGGTGGAGGGGAATCAAATGTTAAATTCAGCCATAAGTTCTGTGGTGTTTGTTGCATCCAGCCAACAGCTCTGATTACAGCATATTTATTTTAAGTATATAAATTGAAAAAAAAGTCAAGTCTTCTCTAGCTTGTTCTTAGCTAGTGAAAAAATGAAAACAGCCTTTAAAAATACCCAGCATGTCTAGACATGACCCTTTTTAAACTAAGTTATATATTTACTACTTTCTAGTTAAATTTAAAAGTGACTACTAAGGATTTGCCTGTTTTTTCCCTTGTTTCTTTTAACACTATAATTCATATTATAGGGGCCTGATCAATGTGATAAGCTTAGGTTGTTTTAACAAACTTATCAATCTTAAAAGATTTTCCCCATCAATATGGGTCCTATTGGTGGCCTTCCTCACTCCCTGCCTGCCCCTGAAGCCATTCAGAATACCCACTTTTAAAAACAGACCTATATTCCCTTAAGTCTTTTACCATAGAAATTACCCCCAAAATACATAATTCAAACTAAATATAAATTCAGCAAACATTACATACCTCAACAGCCGGGACAATGTCTATGCCGACAGTCAAGAATTCTTCAAACTTCAGAAATGGATTAAAGCAGCTGCCAACATCAAGTAATCTAGTCTTTCCTGAGGGGGGCAGCAACCTAAGAAAGCAGAAATTCAGTTTTATCAAATGCTATTTGTTGAAGGTATGTTCTGTATTACCATTTCAGACAATTAGAGCAAAAGAAGGTAGAACATTAAGGTGTGGAATAAGTAATAGAGGGGAAAGTTATTTGTACTCTGAAGGCACCTAGAGGAGGCCTACTGTGCTAAGGAGATAGGTTGTATGTTCTTCAGGGCAGGGACTAAGGATAACATGAGACACAACAGCTGAGCACAACACAGAGACTGGGTGGGGAACACAAGGCAACAATTAAACCATTCTGATCAGCACGATAAGCAGCAGCCACAAAACTCAGTATTTACCTTGGTGCTATGAGTCAATTTTTCAAAATGTGAGAGCTACCGAGGGCACTGGCTGAACCAGAATTATCAATATGAAAATGTTGAGGATGAAATTACACCAACATGTTACAATGACTAAACATAAAGATTTAGGAATATTGTGTGTTTTGAACTCCCTTGTTTTTGTTAGCCTGATTTCAAGAGTAATTGAACTAGTTTCACATTATGGTTAAAAATACCTCAAGCGAACAAGACACATAAAATCTCTAAATACATAAAGATTTAAGTATTATTTTACATATAGCATTTTTGTTCTCTTTGTAAAGAACCATGCACACATGACACAAATAATTTTACTTACACATACGTTAGATTACAAATTAGTAGTAGTGAGGTTAAAAAAAATGTATAAAGTGTTTCAGGAAAAGCTTCCTCACCGTGAGATTTTTTATTTGTGTTCTCTCAATGTCTACAGGTAGAGATTTGCCATCGTAAATGTCCAATGTTACCTTAATTGTCAGTATCGTATATATAGCAAAATGTCAGTGCTCTTAATTGCAGAATACAGCATTAGACCCAACATTAAAAACTATTTTTGCTATGTACAATACTAGCTATTTAAATAAATTATTCAAATTCAGAAATCTCTGTGTATGACAACACTTCAGATTACAGAATCTACCAATGTGTATATTATCCTTATAAGATCCAAATTTTTTTAAAGTTAATTTAATGTAATGAGATGACTTAAATTAGCTATTTTTCCTTGGATGCAGGTTACAAACAGGTGATAACTAAAGTTACTAACTGAGGGTAATCCAAAATCTTATTCTAAACTAGAGATGAACATGTTTGACTAGTGCTCCAGAGGGTTAGTCGTGTTAGTCTGTATACAGCAAAAACAACGAGAGTTCTGTAGCACTTAGTCTTTAAAGTGCTACAGAACCTTTGTTGTTTTGACTAGAGCTGCTCACAATATTTTGAAAAGAAAGAATTAACACAGTTAGTGCTAATTACCCTGATCACTGACTGTTGTTGGATTTTGTGTCACACTTATTGTTTTAAAATATTTAGATAATAAGTTTTTTGGGGGCTTGACTACGTGTTCCATATTTTCATATTGGCCCAATCTGAACCTATAATATAAACAAGTAATCAGTCTATGTACTAGTAATTTATGAAGTGGCAGCACAGGTTTCATATCTTCATAACAGTGCAGGTGTCACTGAATTAATTAAATGAATTTGGCTTTGCCATTCTTTCAGCTGGTATGATATGAAGTATTTTGAGAGGTATAAAAAATTAAAGAAAGCAGAGCAGCCCCTTCTACAAATTAGATAACTAGAGAAACACCTCACTCTTAATGATTCCAAAGTCTCTGACAAATTTGCAGTTAAGAAAAGTGAGTTTAGTGCAACCAAAAGATTATGCAAGGGCTAAAAAGACAACGGGCCTCACAGCTTGAGGCAGAGAAATAAAAACTGTCCTTTTCACATAGGGCTCTTGTAGGAAAATCAGAATTTTAATAAAGATAGAGACATGAAGTGCTTTCACTTCCTTCTGTAAATAATTCCTTTTCAATTTGTCCACTTAGGACTAAAAAGGTCTTATAAAGAACATCGGATACAAGCGGGTAAAGAGTAAAAACAAACTACATTTATTTCTTTAACAGGTTTGCAAAGCTGGGCACAACTCCAGAACAAAAATCTATTCTGAAAGGAGCGCGCCCCCCTTTCTTTGTTTAACAGTTTATATTCCCTATCCCGGCCGAGAAAATCCCTCCCTTCTTTCCCCATTGGCTGTGTAATAAAAGGTTTACAACTTTCCCGACCGCCTGTTACATACATTTTCTTCCACATACAACATATAGATCCATGTTCATGCTAATAAGCGAATTTTCTATGCAAGGTGTGTGCTAATATTCTATTACCTTTTTAAGCATGCGCTTTCCTACCCTACCTCTTGTCCTTTCTCTAATGGAATTCTTGTGCTGACATTATCAGATAAGAAAACTCTCCCTCCCTTTTACCCCTGTCTGGTGAAATTCCTGAAGCCAGAATTTATGACTAGATAAGTGCTTCTTCCTTCAGCAGAGAAAAACTCCCCTTCTTTATCAGAGGGTGAAAGAAAGACAGACTCCCTTTCTTTGGCAGAGGGTTAACCCATTGTTTCCCTAAACTTATTTCCTAATATTGGAGCCATGAATTCCTTTTCTATTACTACAACTATTTTATTTCTTTTAGACTCTTAACTCTTTCACTTCCACATCAAAAGAAAACAACAATTTGAAATAAATTCAAGAGTACACAATAGGGACTTAGGTACAGTCTGCCTGACAAGGTCTACAGGATAAGGGCAAAGAAAATAAGAAATTACTAGAATAGGAGGAGCCCAAAAGCTGCTCCCTGAAAATGGCCTCTTGGAAAAACTCCATTACTGCTTTTCTTCTGCTCCAGAGGATTAATTTTCCCTTTGATCTCAGGTTGTAGTTGTATGTACTCTCTTCTAGGCCATAAGCAACTATAAAGTTTTCCTCCATTACTGTATTTCCCCTTTTCTCCACTGGATTATTTGTGTAGGACAGATGAGGAGATGGGTTTTACCAGTTTCTAAGTCTGGACTTATGAAGGAATCATCAGGCTGTTTGGTTACAGCCTCTTGCACTGTTCCATCATCTCCTTGATTAAGGCAGTTTTCAGTGTTGCTGCTGGGGTCCTATTCTGATGTCAGTCTTAAAACATTCATGACTGAAGCACAGTAAATCTTTGCTCTGTTCTCTTCATGGGGTTGTGCTGTGTACAACATCAAAAAATGAAGCAACTCTTTTGCTAAAGCCTACCTTAATATGCACCGCTTAAAGTGATCTCATTTCTTGCTGAGGAGAGCAAAGCTGTAACTGAAATTTGGACACCCAAATTCCTCAGACAGTTTTGGCAATCTTATCCTAAATTTATCCTTTTGTAGATTGCCCGAGCTCTGATTGCAATTTTACATTCATACACTTTTCACTCTGCAACCTGCTAGACCCCTATGCTATAGTCTCATAGTCTGGCAAAGGTAGCTGGGTAACCAAAAAAGTCTTCTGCATATCCTTCAGTGCTATTGCGAGTTAGCATGAAGAGGATCAACTGACTGATACAAGCTGTTCCTTCCCATTCCATAGCATTCAGAACTGTTTGGTCACATGGTGTGACCCTACAGTTGACTCCCAAACTGAACTGTTTATGAAGTGCACCTCCTGGTGATAAAGCCTCTTGTTAGCATTCCTTTCATTTAGACATTTTATTTCAAAATTGCTCTCTCAAACCTCTTGAACCCAATGGATGTTTACCAGAAAGTCTAAATATTGTCTTTTAAGTACTTCTGTCTCTGACTGCAGAAAGAGCTTAGAGAGACTCAGTAAGACGTTCTTCTATTTTAATTTAAAGTTTCTCTTAAATTAGTTAAGAAATCTAACCAAGACTAACTGCTCTTTTTGCCTTCTCAACGTTGACTAAAAAGGTTCTGGCAACAACCGTAGAAGTTTTGGCAGGAGCAGGAAGGAGAAGGCAGGACCTTACACAGATAGATCCCCCGAGAAAGCTCTGCAAAGGTAAGACTATTCCACAGGTCTTCTACATGAAGGATGTGAGTCTCCTGGATTGAGATGGCCCCATCATCTTGAGAGGATCTGAACAGCATGGATCCAAAGAAGCCCTACAGTGGCTGTTTATGCCAGGTGAATCAGAAACCACCTTTGGATCAAATCTCTGACTGACTGAGAAGACTAATGCACACTGTTGGATTCTTGTTTGTCCCTATATTTCTTCAATCTACCTGGTTCTACTTAAAGGAACAACAAGGAGTGCCATGAACTGGCTGCTCTAATGACAGGAAAGGGATCCCAAGGCCTCCTGTCCTGATGGATGCAAGAACTTCCTTGTGACTAAAACAGAAAAGCTACCCAACACCCTGAGTACAAAAACCCAAAGAACTGTTTCACATCACATCACATCACTTGTGGGTGACTCCTGAATCAAAGCCTTTCCCTTCTAAAAACATTCAGTCCCCCAAGACTTCCTCTATCACAACAAGTTTGGATGAATATTTTGTCAGGGCAACAAGCCTTGGATCCCGACTTATTTCCCCCCAGCTTTCTAAATGGAAGGAACCTAATAGTCAAAAGTCAAGCCACACAACCACCTTCACCCAGAAACTATAAACTTGGTACTAGACAAATATTTTAAACTACCCTAACACATTCTGATGAAGGGAGAGGATTGGGTTCTGCACCCACTCAAGTTGTCAGAGAAAGGGAGACTGATTGTTGGAGTGGAATCTTTTATATCCCGGGCTCCAGAATATTGGGTCAGACAGGCATTTGCACACCCTCCAAAAAAGTGTGTCATTAAGGAGAAAAATTTGGAGAGGTGGTGGTGTGGGGAAATTAAACTTTAGAATAAAGTTGAGCTACAATCCTATTGGAAATGCACTTGTTGCCCACTCTAACCTACACAGATTGAGCATCTCTGAAAAAAGTCAGGCCCTGATAATATGTATCAAGTTGTTTTACACAAATGGAAGAATCCTCCATTCATCCTCCCATACGATTGCTCTTCAAAGAACTGGAGCAAGACATGAATGCTTTACTGCACTACCAAGAGACAATGGATTTAGGTTAACCATAGTCTTAGCTAAGGAAAAAAAAGACGCATCACCAAGACAGAATGATGCATTTAATATTCTGATTTTGAGCTGACAGGCACTTTGGAGGAAAACCTCTCTCTATAGATCATAACTCTGAAGCACCAGAGGAGATTTGCAGGGGATTTTTGTCTGCACTTGTATTTTTAGTGTATCCCACCTTAGGTAAAATTTAGTATGTTCTTAGCTCACTATATGTTTAATAATTGACAAACTTGTTCAGGTTGTGAAGGTCTAAGATGAGGCGCCACCTGCTGGATTTCTTTTGGACTAAGAAAGTGGACCAGGAAGTAGTGGCAGTAGAATGCTTCTCCTCTGTGCTGTGTGGGGACAGTTTCTATGCATCCAGTTGAAGAAGATGTTTTACTTCCTCTCCAAGGATGGGCTCGTGACAGGGATCCCTGAAAAGGGATGGGGAAAGGGGTTGGCAGGATGGCATAGCTAGGAAGGGGATGGTGTACCTTTCCTTGATTATTTCCAGGACCTATTTGTCCGAAGTTGTGAGCATCCAAGATGGTAAGAATGGAGCTAGTTGGTTGCCAAACTGATAGTCTGTTTGCTATGTTGTAGCTGATGGGAAAAGGTGAATAAGTGGAGTCTCTCTCGGACCTTCTACCACACCTTCAAAATTGTTGTTTATTAGAAGATGTGCAAGACGTCGCCCCTTGTGAAGTGGGCTGTCTGTAGTTAAGGTTGTTGGAAGGACGTTGATGGCATCATTGAAAAGTGCTGTTGTGGGTAGTGAGGTTACAGTCAGGTTTGAGGAGGGAGTTGGTATTTCCCTGATCTCCTCTTTGGTTGAAGGGTATATATATCCCCAATGATCTTAGTGTAGCTTTCGAATCTTAGAGGGAATGCAGTGAGTTGTTGGTGCCTTCACAGAAGAGCTTTTTGGGCTGCCATACTAGCGGAGTCTAGGGAGGCTTGGAGAGCCGTGTGGGCTATTAGATGTCCTTCAGCTATAAGAGGTAACAACTGTTCCTTTTTGGCCTGAGGAAGGTCCTGGCATAGCTCCTCCAATTCATGGAGGGCCTCATAGCTGGAGCTTCTAAATTGGAGGGTGGCAGGATGAGTAAGATTTCCTCCCAAATAAGTCCAGTCTTTTCTATTCATGATCAGGATGAGTGGATCGGGATTGAAACTGGCAGTTCATTTCATGGACAGCATTAACCACTAGGGAGTTTGGAGTTGGGTGAGAGAACAAAAATTGCATTCTTTGCAGGCACATAATATTTTCTATCCACGTTTGCATGTAGGTGGAATAGAGGCTGTGGTCTGCCAGAAGAGATTGGCTAGTTCAAGTAGTGCTCCATTGATGGGTAATGTGATTTTTGCTGTAGAGGTGGCATGGAGGATGTCGGTTACTTCATGATGCTGTTCCTTGACTTCCTCTAATTACATATGTAGTGCTTCTGCCATCCTCCGGAATATATCTTAGAAATGTCTAAAGTTATCAGCCGCAGTGGGAGGTGGCATGATGGCCTCATCTGGCGAGGATGATGAGAAATTAAGTGCCAGTGACATTTGTTCCTCATCCTGTTCTTCCTGCTCCTCTGGTTGTTCGTCTTGTGTCTGTGAGGACTGTACCTCTAGAGGTTGGGAGAGTGAAAGGGATGGGATGGATGGAGGATGCTGTTTTGTGGGATTGCCAAACTGAAGTCTGTACATGGTCCAAAAACCCCAGTATGGCCAGTTCTGTGCAGGGGGGATGTGGGGTTGCATCCAGGGAGGTCCTTGCCAAGGTTGCATTCCTTGAGATGTTGAAGGGTGTGCATGTGAATCCTCTTCTTCCTCCTCTAAGTCACGAGGGAAAGGAGGAGCAGTTCCTACTAGAGAGAATGAGGCATGGCTTGATTCCAGTGACAGGAAGACTGTGGTAAGTTCTGACTCAGCAGTGGAGACTCCCGGATTATCAGATACCCCTAGATCTGAGGTGTGTATGAATTCATGTGAAATATATGGCATTATTGGTGCCGACGTACAGCACAGTGCCATAGTATGTGGTATAGTAAGGCCAGTAGGTGGCACTGAGGAGATTTTAAAAAAACCAAAACAAACAAACAAACAAAAAAGAGTCATTGGTTTTGCCGGTGTCAAGGTCAGTGCCGGCAGCTTTGGTACAGAAAATTTTGTTGGTGCCAGGGATTTTTTTGGTGCCGACATCTTTGCTGGTGTTGACAATTTGGTCAGTGCTGGCAATTTTGTTGGTGCCGATGAGGGTGCTGGTGGCTTCTTTGGCATCACGAAAGATCTCAGAGCCATAGATGAGGTGCAGGACTCATTTTGGTCAGTACCATCAAAGGATGGCACTGATCATTGGTGGTCTGCTCTGGCATGGTCTGTAGGTTTCTCCAGAGGGATTGAAGAACTTTCTCTTTGCAGAGCCATGCCCTTTGTGAGAAGTCATTGACACCACGCATCTAGCCAGAGATGGCATTCTTGAAGTTTGCAGCTCAGGATCCGAGGAAGGAGCCACTCTCTTATTGCTCTCTGCCCGGTCAGAACATCTTTTCGTTTGTTTGGGCGTGGAGAGAGGGGATCATTAGATGATCTTGTCAACCATGAGGGTCTAACCAGGGATGAAGGAGACCCCAGTTCAGATGCAGCTTAAAGGGACTTTTCCATTAGGATCAGTTGGAGCCTATTGTCTCTGTCTTTTCTTGCCCTTGGTTTTAGGTTAAAGCAGTGGGAGCCATTCTGAGAGATGTGACCCTCTCCCAGGCAGCAAATACACTCTGTGTGGCCATCCATTATGAGGAATGCAGCCCTGCACAACACACACATCTTGAACTTTGGTGACCCGGGCATAGGAATGAGGTGATAGCTTCCCTTTCGAGAGGAAGGGAAGTGGGGAAAGGAAGCCTACTGTATACTAAAACTGAATTTTTATTTTCTGAAAGAAAAGGAAAGAGAAAAAGTTAAATCTAAACCAGCTATGTAAGGGAAAGATGACTATCGCAGCATCTGAAGAAAAAAGAAAATGGGCTCTGCTAAGGATTCCGTTCCAGACCGCAGTGGTAAATAAGGAATGGAGGGTGGTCAGACCGCACAGTGCTATTTATTTCCCGCGCACTGTGCAAGGCTGGGGAGGTGCACGTGCTGTCCAACGGGCACTGCTATTGACAATCTCCGACTCACATGCAAAGGCACTGCCACACCTAAAGTTGAGCACCCATAGAGACATCACTCAGAGAAGAATAAATACATCCAGTCCTCTTTTGTCTCCCATTCCACAACAAACAAATAAATTCCATAGCTAGCATTACAGCTGCACCTTCTAGGATGCTAGGTTTCAAAACTTGTCACTTTGTCTTCTGCTTGAAAATAATGGTGGACCTTCTTATACTTCATTACAGTTGAGGCAACATTTGATATTTGTTGATAACAGTAAGACTGCTACATTTTCTTACAGCACCACTGTTTGTTTATTCCTAAACCTATATTTTTCAAAGACTGATTTTTGGTTCAAAACTTCTCTGTGGCCATTTAAGGAAACCCCAACTTATTATTTTTGCACTGTCAGTCAAATATTATTGCTGTATGCAATTTCTGTTTTTTCTTTATCATATAAGATGAGATCTATGGAAAAGGGGAAGTTGTCATGCTGGTAATTTTTTTTCACAGCCTTCTCTCTTCCCCCTTCAGTCTTGTTCCCTTCTATTTTCTTTGCTTTTTTACGTAGTTATACAGTTCTCTAATTGTGGTAATGATATGACTTTTAAAATACTGAGAGGAATGAATATGGAGCCCACCTATATTTACACTGCCTGTTTTTGCCAATGTATTATTCTGCTTCATGGTAAGTAAACCTGTATTACTTGATGAATGAAATCTCATTTTGTAGGATGAGAGAAGAGAATGGACTATGACAAATTATTGGAACATAATTTTTCTTGATCTGTGGGTTGATGTGTGTTAAGCTGCAAGATTCTAATTTATCAACTGTTTGTAAGTATTAAGCTTTGTTATAAACACATCTATACACATACTACTATTATTATTACTTATTTTTAAGACTGTACTCAGGTGCACTGGGAATATCTGGGAGTGCCACACATTCAAAGAAGCACTGCAGCACCACATAATGCTTCACACCTGTATATAATCTTATCTGCACCAGATCGAAATTTAAGTGTTTTTAAAAAGGCAGAATTTTAACAAGTTCAGTATTTTTACTAGTATTGTATTGAAATGTGCTCCCCAGGCCTATTTCATATGTTTACTTCTAAAACTATTAGAAAATATAGTAAAACATGAAGTACAGACAAACTGTACTAGTTGCATTTGAACTAAATTATTGAACGTAAGCTACTGTTTATTTTTTATAAAATGCCTTTAAAAGATCTTAGAAATGAGATACTGAAAATCAGTTTTAATATTAGTAGCATCCCGGTGGACCAAAATTATGATGAATTCTTGGACATTTAAATATATTTTATATGTGCATGCCAATAAGAATCATTAACATCTACCAGCCTTTTTCCCTGCAAGTAACTGCAATATAATACCTGTTCAATTCTGTAACAGCAGCAACTTTAGTCACATCACAACAGCACTTCACTTACTTAATTCTACAGAATTGTGGATTTATCATGACTAAACCTTTTTTCCCCCCCTGCAACTGTTGCCAATATGATTAGTAGTGCAGGATTTCAAGAGAAACATGTAAAAACAGAATTAATACTACACATAGTCCCATCAGTTAAGATCCTATGAGACTTTCCATTGGCTTCAATGGTTAGGTGATAAAAATTCACTCCAAAATGAAAATGACAAATTCTCAGGTTGGGAAGCAATTTCCACAAAAATAAAGTGCTCTCCTATAAAATACTTATATTTAGATGTGCAGAAACAAAAACAAAAAACCCTTCAGATACTTTGTTGTTCTCCTATGTAACTGATTAAATTTAAGACAAATATTATTTAAGATTATTAAAATCAGATTGTATTTAATTTAAATATATTTTCATTTAAAAATAAACTATTTAAAATTAAATTTGAAGTTGTTTTATGTTAAGTCCTCAAGCTACTAGAATCTATTAAAATCATTTAAATAAGAAAGTATGCTGCATCAATGAGCCTTCCTCAAAATTTGATAAGTTAAGGGTGCTACTTAAAAAAAAAATTACATAGAGAATAAGTGCAAAAACTTCTAACTTCAGAGATTAACTCAACATTTATAAATATGTCAAAATGGCATGTACTGCATTAAGTATTTAAGTTATTTACATTCTTTACAATGGAGCAAATGCTGGTATTTTTCCACATGTAAGTACTTTCAGATTCTGCTGTGCAGAAAAGCTTTTTTGTTGTTGTTTTAGTTTAGGCAGCAGGTAGAGGATATTTTCTTCATTTGGATTAGTTCATTCAAAGTTGAGAAACTGACTGGGAGTTGAAAAAGCTGGAAAGCTTACTTCCTTTTCCAATAAAAACCAGGTGGGAGAGGATGAGATCTACCAATTCTAAAAACTTGATGGACACTGGGTCAGATTTTAAAATATATTTAGGCACCTGGAGATGCAGACTGCTACCTAATCTTCTTAGGTGCTTGGTGGTGAAATCACATTATAGAACTACCTTTATCTTTAGGTGCCTAAGAACTTGAGAAACCCTGTCCCATGATGACCAGAAACAGTCAATTCACCAACTACAGTTAATATTTCCTTTGTATAATAAATCGGTTTTAAATGCAAAACACGTTTTGATTATATTTACTTTTTTTTCTTATGTAGCCAGCACATTTGAACTTGTTATAAACTAACAAAAAGCCATTTTAAAAAAAATATGGTTTTGTATATTTAACTGAATTCCAATTTCCATCCAAATGCAGCTTGACACAAATCCAGGCATAAAAAATGCTGGAAAAAATGTAAAAAACCAAGAATCTATGTAAGTATATGTTAAATAAATGCGTGACAAAATAGTGTAAGTAATGATATAGGTTATCTTCCTGGTTAGCAAAAAGAAAGCTTTAGTGTAAAGGCTATATCTGGTTGCAACTCAACAAGAATGAATCTATCTTTAGGAAAGTAAAAGTACAAATGCAAATCAATTATTTAAATCAAGGTTTACAGCTTGCTGATTCAAATAGTGATTACAATTCTATGACTCAAAGCACTGATTTAAATCATTCCATCTTGTTAAAAATTAAACTGTCCTGCGATCTTTACTGACAAACTATTTTGTTGAATGTTAGTGTATCTGAAAATTTGGAGCAAACATTTTATCCAAGTTATAGGCTATAAGGTGAATACATGTGTTTATAAGCCATTACTAAGTAATATACAAAACCAGGTGCTGAGTTTACACAAGATTCCTCCCACCTAAACCTAGCTGCAAACCCATCTGACTTATCATACATAGCTCATGCATCCACTCACCTTTAACATTCCAAGACAGAATCAAAAGTGAAATGATTCAAATGGTATTTTTCAGCTTCATCTTTAGAGGTAGAAATACCATTTAATAATTTGTCTGTCATCCTTTTCTTAAGAATATCTGGCAAATTCCCTTGGCTATTACAGTATAACCCGCTATTTGTTAGTATTGATGCATCATCTTTCAAAACCTTATAAAAATTAAGAGGTGAGCACATAGCATTCTCTCTAGACAGAAAAGAAGAATGATGTACAGTAGATATGCAACATCTGTTGTTAGTGAGGAGGGAAACTGCTCCTGGATATGGAGAAGTTGGTGCATGGGTGACAATTCTGTTAAATAGAGCACCTCATCCTCCAAGTGTTCTGTAGAATTTTCAAGTCAAAACTTGAAACTTCTGTGAGAGAGAACATGATGGCTCTGCACAATCTTTCATATCAGGAGACTAAAGATTCTCACATGGGCCAGAGGCCTGATGAAGACATAACATTTTAAAAAAATGAAAGTGTTTCTCATAATGTGAGTATTCAGAATGTAGACTGATTATTGGTCATTGTGATCTTGCATGATTCTCCTCCACCTTATCTATTACAAGAAGTCAGAGATCCAATCTTAATATTTTTGCTCCTGATGAGCATCTCTCTCATCCTCCCCCAATCACTCTATGATCAGTGAAAATCTTCAACCTCTTTAGTACTTCCCTCAATAATCTGTTCCTAGTTTCAATGTCATTAATATGATCAGATATCAGCAGTACCATTAAGGAGGAACTGTCAGGGCTCTCTTTCCATCTCCCACTCCTTCCTATAGGCATACCAGTCAAACTGATAGAGGAACAATGTGTCCTGAAGAACTGGCTGCCAGCCTGGTCTTTGGTGTAAGATCTGGAGTATCAACTGATCTGGGGTAAATGACTGATCATTTGCGATTGGAAGTAACCTAATGTGATGTGATTTTTGGTTTTAATAGCCTTTAATCACAAAGTTCAGTTTGTTTGGGTAGCAAGATAAGCTGGAAAGTCTAAGGGGACAGTCTGACTTCATAGCAAGACTGGTACAGTGATACAGGAGTTCAGATTTGTTACTGGCTTGCTGAGATCTAACAGAATATATCACCAGTGTGGGGTGTTTTCTGACAGTCTGATGTGAGTTGGGCACTCCCAGTTGTGAGTCACTATAGAGAGCGTGAGAGGGGGGTCTTGCCCACTTGCTAAGGGTCTAACTGATCACCATATTTGGGGTCAGGAAGGAATTTTCCACTGGGATCAGACTAGCAGAGACCCTGGGATTTTTCACCTTCCTCTGCAGCATGGGGCACAGGTCATTTTCAGGTTTAAACTAGTGTAAATGATGGATTCTCTGTAACTTGAAGTCTTTGTGACTTCAAGGACTTCAGTAACTCAGCCAGAGGTTAGGGGTCTATTACAGGAGTGGGTGGGTGAGGGTCTGTGGCCTGCAATGTGCAAGAGGTCAGACTAGGTGATCATGATGGTCCTTTCTGGTCTGAAAGTCTATGAGACTTGCTTAGAAACCATTGCACTTGGGGATGGGGGAAATTCCCTGGCCTGGGACAGAAGCTGGACAGAGGGAGCTCTCTATCAAGATCAGGCACAATTTAATCTTCTGGTTCTCAATTTTAAGGCCAGGCAAAAATTACACTTTTGCGGGACACGCAACTCCTCAAGGCCATAAGTGCCCATAACTCACCAAGATAGCCTCCTGACATAAAAGGCAATGTTTAAACCCCGGAGAGCCGGGCAAAGCCATCCAGCAATCTAAAGTTCACCACAGGGTAAAAGAATGGAAAGATCAATGGTTCTTACAACAAAAACAAAAAATGTGATTTAATTATTACTAATTACTCCTCTCTCTAACTAAGCTAAGTAAAACTATAAAAAAGTGCAGTTGAGGCACCCTGGACACTGGTCTCAGGCTGAGGTGGTTAAGAACAGAGGGGTGTTTCACCTGCACAGCTCTATATAGCCAGCACGAGGCAGAGCAAAGCACGAGGCAGAGGAGGGCAAATGCACAGGCCAAACCTGCACTGCTACCTAACATCTCCAATTGAAGGCACATGCATACCTGAAGCGGAGCATCCACAGGAACACTACTTTAAGCAGCAGCAGATTTCCCACACTTAAAAGGTCTTCAGTTACTTGTGAGCCTCACTTTTTCATATTGAAAACAGATTTTTAGAGTTCAGTGTCTCAGCTATTTTAGAGTTAATTTCATCCACTTCCTCATTTATTAAGAGCAGGCCTACTTTCTCTCTAGTACTTCCTTTTCCCTTGATATATTTTTAAAATGCCTTATTTCCTTCAGAACTTTGGCTAGTAATTAACTCATCCGAGAATCCGTTTTCCCTCCAAGTCTTCAACAATTCTATTCTTGTTTGGTCGTCTTTCCCTTTTCTGTACAGGTTGTATTTTTTAACCTGATTTTTGAAAATGTCCTTCATGAAGCCACTATATTGTAACAAAACTACCAATATCCTTATTCAGAGGAACTATAATCTATTGCCCATTCTTTATGGTTCCTTTTTCCACCCTCATGGATGAATATGCCCGTTGCATCATACTCGCTACGTACCTATATTCCTCCAAAGATTGCTTTCCTGAATTTTAATTATTACTGCTTTGTTCTGTTATGCCATTTCTTACTATACTGAATTCAATTAACACCATCATGGTAGTACCAAGTTTCTCTATACCACGTTTTCAAACAGGTACATCCCCACAGATAGTAAACTATCAATATTTTGCACAAAACATCTTTAACGAGAAGTACTTTACAAATATCACCACAATACTCTAGTTAGTATTTCCCCCATTTTACTAAAAGGGAGATTCAGGCATTGTTCTAAGCTCTCGGTATAAACAAACAAATCTGCTTTCACATTTCAGTGATAAGAATTTATCTGACAGGTTTCAGTTTATAATCTCCATCCATTAACACTCCTAGCTGCTTTTGCTTGTTTGCCAAAAATCACTGCATTTCTACATGCTCACATGTTCATACTTTTCAAGCGTGTAAGCTAGGTAGGGAAAGAGGAAGAGATTTGTATTTGATCATTCAAAACAGGGTCCTCATCACAGGCATTCTAATGATCCATCCATCCAAAAATCCTCCTCTTCTGCCCATTAGTGCTTCAGTCAGGTTGGACTTAGTGATCTATTTTCCAGTCTTCATATATAATGCATATTTATATATTAGAAGATTAACAATTTATAGTCACCTACACAAAAATAGCTAGCGGGAGAATGAATACTTCAATGTTTATAAAGACTTCAAAAAAAATTCATGGTTGTACTTCAGTCACTAGAAAGTGCAAAGTCATTAACACTTAACACGCCTGATAAGAGATTCAAATCAGCAACAGCATGTGCAGATATGGTGTACATTGTTGACAGTATGCCTCAACTCTCCCAGAAGGGCCACGTCAAGCATAACATGTAATTCAAACGCCATGACCATTAAAACCTTGTCTTAACAGAAACCAAATTACTGTAAATTGTGTTTGTTGTTTGTAATGTGGCCATCTATCCCCTTAGAAAATGGGCAGATAGCCAGAAAGTCATAAGGCAAGAACTGTTAGCTGCTGTTCAGCAGTACCATATCTGAGCTGTTGATTTAGAGGTGAAGGCACATGTAGCAATAAATCCCATTATTAGTTCTTGATAGTGTTACCCCCTTCTCTGACAAGATTTAGATAACAGACCACTGCAGTAATGTCTCATAATATTAATAACTCAACTTACACTGTGAACTACACATTTTTCAAAATAAGTAAATACTCTGCTGTGAACAACGCAAGAAGGTACATCAGTGTCATCTCCAGTATTGTGCAAAAGTACAGTACATTCTTCCGAGTGTGACAATTTCTCCTCCTGAACTGAAAGAAGAAGCAAACAAAGCTCCTTGCTCTAGTTATAGCTGTGATGTGTGGAAGGGTGGAGGGACCCCAGTCCTGCAATAGGCTTTATGCTGGCAGACTGCTGGGCCCATGCAGAGCTCATAAAAGAACCACAGCCTTAATTTGTCATTGTTCAGGGCAGTGTGAACTCTCCAATTCCTCTTCTATAAAATATATTTAAATGAAATGCAGAATGAAATTTCAAGAGCAAACCATTTTAGGCTACATATCCCTTTTGAATTCCTGTAACAGTTCACAAGAGTATGATAAAAATTGCATTTTATTTATTATGATAGCATGGCAGTGCCACTACAGTTAAGGTTGTGTCACAACTTTTGTTTAAAGGTCAACCATTTTAAGTCCTATAAGACAGAGTTGCTGGCTGGATTCCTTTGAAATTTAGTGTGCCTCAGGAGGATGCAAGGTAGGGTAGGTGACCCAAATTTGAGATAATTTGAGTTAGGGGTTGCACAGATAAGCCCTCCTCCCAAACAACTATTTTTCAAAAAGTTTCTAGATGGTGTTTTTTTGTGTGCAGACCTTGAGAGCAAACTGTTGATGTGATGTGGGTCAAAATGGTCTCACGCCGTTGAGTTTTACCCAAGGCAATGCATGGCACCCACTAAATTTTTGGGGATCCAAAGAACAGTATTTACAAAAATGTACACTTTTTACAGTGCACATATGCCAGTTCAAAAAATGGCTAGAGGATTTCCATTCCTGCCATTCTATATCCTTTAAAGTTCAACTCTTTAAATGCTCTAAACTCTGATTAGTTAATTGAATTACTTCAAAATTTGGTGTGACTGATAGCATTAATGATCCAAATTTGGGTACATATGACCAAGAAGTTCCCAAGTTACAGTGCACCCTCTCCCAAAAAACCCCAACAACAAAACAGTTTCCTTCTGCTGTCTTGTACTGTTCGATTGAGAGGTTCTAATGACGGGGTAAATCACAGATCTCATTAAGATTGATGTGACCTCACCCTTCAGTTACCATAACTAAGGATAAGTTAATCACAGGTCCCCCCCAAGACAAAAGGAATATTGCATGGTAATTTTTTTCCCTTTTTGTCCTTTAATGGAATCCTGTGGGTACGAGTGAGTGGGTTGTAAAAGGAGGTGAAGTGTGTGTACATTTCAGCAATGGTGGGTTGGCAGAGTAAAGATGTATTAACAGGGCATACTGGGGCATTGCTAAAAGAGGGCAGAGTTATGATTGCCTGGGTTGTAAGTTTCAAAAGTCTGAGTTTTGCTCAATTCACCATTCTGCAGGAGGATAACATAAACCAACCAACCATAACACTGCATTAATGTAGTGTATTGCCACTGAATATACTTGGCAAATAAAATCAGAAAAACATTTAAAATTCTTTCAGAGATATATACATAGAACAAATACCAAATCTAAATAGTAATGGCAAAATAGTTTTCCCATCCTCACTGCTTGTTGCTACTTGACTCCCAAGTGTGTCAATTATTGCAGTCATCTCAGTGTTACTTTCTTCTCTACCCCCTAAGTGTCTTCTCCACTGCAAACTGAACATGGAATCTTAGCCAAACTATTTCCAATACATGCATTCTCAATAA
Organism: Emydura macquarii macquarii; assembly: GCF_026122565.2. Lineage (NCBI taxonomy): Eukaryota > Metazoa > Chordata > Testudines > Chelidae > Emydura > Emydura macquarii. The sequence goes on from NW_027132773.1 coordinate 16,895,400, forward strand.
TAAAATTTTGCAGTGGGAATTTTGTTGATTCATGAAGCAGAACAGAATCCATCTTACTCTTCAATAGTTTTAGTGGGTCTGCAGAGCTAACAGCTGTAAAAAGTAGGGAAACCATGGGTCAGCAGGTTTGACTCAATACACAGGCCTGTTTAGTGAGATGACATTTTTACTCTCATTGTTCAGAACCATATTTTAATCTCAACTGACTTGTTATTGTAGTTTCGACCCAGACGGCCTTCTAAAACTTCCAGCAACAGAATGTCCGCAGCTGCATTCTGTTACCTCAGAATACAGTGCTGGTACTTCAGTGTCTTCATTTTTTAAAGAATCTCTCAATTTGAGACATATTTCCTATATTTAGAACTACTAATCTCTCTAATTAGTAGAAATCTTAAGTGTGTCCACTGTACGTATACACTCAGCCTTAATTTTCTCCACAGTTACCTGCTTAGTTTGTCACATCAAGATCACTTAAGTGCAAAGTTGACAATCAGAGAGTATGCAACTTTCTACTCAGTTTAATAGTGCCATGGACTGTTGTTTCAGACTGGTGCCTTTGGCTCCCATTATTCTGCCAAACTGTCTGTTCAGATAAGTTGTACAGTCTGGCTTGGTATTGCTGGGTGCTCAAAAACCAGATACTGATCTGTGTGCACTCATCTACTGTGCAAAATTACAGGAAGTTGGTATTTTGTTATGACCAAATACCTGAAGTACTTTGTCTAGCTTAGCTCCCACTGTTCTTAGGCTTGTCTCTGTTATTACTCCTCTTACCAGCATCTTGAGTGACTTTCCCTGATGAACTGCTTTTCTCATACTTTACAAGGCAAATGATCTAAAGCACAGAATCCTGAATATTAATGAAGTAACCACTTGCAGCTCTGATGGACAAAGACAGGAGCAACTCATTGTATCCTCACAAATAGAAATGCAATAGTGTGTGATGTGAAGACAGGGAAAAAAAAATCACTCCATAAGATACAGGTAAGGACAAACAACTATGCATCTAGGTAGATGTAGGGAGCATTAAGGAGATGATGCAAGTGGGTATAGTCTGATTTAACATTCTTATTATTAAAAAGACCTTGAATTCAGACACTAAATCAAGCCTCCTGTTCTTTCCAGCACCTCAACCCCAAGAAAACCTCTTAAGATCTACAGGATTCCATTCTTACAGACCTTAAATATTATGCACATACACACTGCTGCACAATAGGAGACAGAGCAGAGCAGGGGCCATGGGAAGGGTGGAGTAGAGCAGAGAGTTCACACCTGTTCCATTCCAAAACCTGTGCAGGAAAATTGGAGTGGGACCGTCTCCCCTGACCAGCTCCTTCTGCTTCCTAGCTCTGTCCTGCCAATATTACTATTTAAAACGTTAACTTCTAAATAAGTGTCCAATCACCTCATCTTTGGTCCTGTTCACTATTCCTGTTATCTATTAGATCATCCAATGAATCTTGCTTAATTTCTACTTGATTTTTATTTGTTTAAGTTAGGTGAACATCTCTTTAGTTTATATGCCATAATTTATTACCCCTTTACTAAATCATCTTCTACTGATGAGCAAGTGTAACTCCAACAGAGTAAACAAAATTTTGAAGAGAATAATTCTTAGTTTGATTTTAGGGGAGGAGGAAAGAAGGGAAGAGAAATCTGGCACTCAGGTTGCAACCTGAAGTATGGGGTAGATACTGCACTTCTCCATAATACAGAATAAAAGAAAAAATTGTCAATTTTCTGTTGTATTTCTACCATTTTGCACAGGGACACTTATGGCATTTGCAAGTCATTCTAACAGAGTTAAAGGCACAAAGATACCAACTGATGTGGACATAAGACCTTTGTTAATAACATTATTAACCTGCCCTTCATTTCCCCAACGAATAATACATACAACATGCAATACATGGTGTTCACAGGAGATATGGCATAGTAGTAAAATCTTGAAAACCCTTCCAAAACTGCTAACAAAATGCTGCAGATAAGTAGTCATAAGAGTTGATCCATGAATTTAAGAGCATAAACCAAATTAAATTTACTGATTTTATTTTTAGAAAGCATATATTTTTGTTCTCATTACTCTACCATACTTGTTGTACAGTATAACAGCAAGAGTCCTGTGGCACCTTAAAGACAGTATGTGACAGTTGTACAGTCTGACTCTCTTCTCACCAATTTGATGACCCACATTTCTTGCTGCCTGCCCATTTTAATAAGAAATTTTACAACTATAATAAAAAGGTACAGACGTAGTTTTATTTCAGGATCAAAAGCAAAATATAAAAATAGACTGTTACTCTGAATTAAGGTTAAAAACAAGTCAACCTCCAGGGAAAAATATCTTAAAAATGCAGTACTCTAATTTAAAAAAAAAACAAAAACAAAAAAAAAACCCATCAAGAAACCAAGAAGTTCAAAAAGGTTAGGCTTCAAGGTCATTTGGAAGTGCATAGGTAATGTCCAAGAACTTTGCCCAGGGCTGTTGCTGTTTTGCTTTCCCCTCCCCCCCCCCCAAAAGGAGCTTAATCTTAGACACCCAAGTCCATATTTAGGTAAAGTGGATTGATTTTCAAAAGTGCTTAATATTCAAGCAGTTTTCCACTGAAGCACTTTCCCCCTATGGTTGCCTTTGTCCAAATCCAAGTTGTTATAAATTACACGGAACACTAACAAGATAGGATTGTTCCACAAGTGGTTATTATGAGTTTTTTTTCCTTAAATTAAAAGGACAACTGTCATTCTGACTAAGTTCTGGGCCACTATTTTTATTATTTTTGGAAGATAATGTTATGTGATAATATCAATATGCTTCAGGAAATATCTGTATATACTTAAAGTAAAAACATTCCTTTTATAAAACTCAAAAAAGTTGCATTAGAAATATATTAGGGCAATGTAATTTCACAGAAATCAATTTTACAAGATGGGGAAAAATGTCTCTTGCAAACTTTTTTTTTTTTTTTTTTTTTTAAAACAAACAGCAAAAAGTTAAAACTTACTCCTCCGATATGGTTTCATGATTTGTAAAGCTGAAGTTGGGTAAGGGATTTTCAATTTGGAGAGTCTGGTGAACATTTAAGGCTGAAGATGCAAGAACTGCTCTTTTCTCATCTTTTTCAAGTGCTTTTCTCTTTCCGCCGTTTTGAAAATATCCTCGGCATACACTAAAAAAGAAAATATCCAAAGTAATATTTCAGCAGACCAGTGGTAATGAGGTTTAGCGATACTTACAATTATAGGTACTTTGAGTCTACAAGTTATCTAAAACTTGCAGTGAAATTATTATATTAAACTATGATTATACCAAGCCTTGAGATGACAAAGGCTTTTGTAAAAGTTATTACTGGTATTTACCTATATTAATTTGAACTCAGCAGCAGCATGACAAACTGAGAATGAAGGAAAAACAGTTTTAAACGTAATTCATTTAAAGGATACAAAAACGTAATCACTAGAGTTTCATAACCACGTCCCACATTAAAAGCTACGACACTTATTCAAAGAGGAAAACCCACAATGCCGGAAACAGCACTACCTATAGAATGCATCATTTCCAGAAGACACTTATCCTTACTTCTTTGGCCATTTGACTTCCATATGGAACACACATGAAATGATGAATGGCTTCATTACTTCCAGATGTTTTGACCCAGAGGCAGTAGTCAAAAGCTAGACTACGTTAAAGTGAGGTATAATGATTTTCCCCCCTCTTTTTTCCCCATATAAGCTATACATAAATGCATCCTAGCTTTCAAGGGGAGGTAATGTGGATCTAGTGAAGATACCTTTATCAGTGCTACAGTTAGAAGTATATTCAACCTTCTTCCGCACTTATGTACTAGCTGTGTAGTCTCCCGGATTAGGGAGGCTTAGCAAGTACTTGTAAGACATTTATTGGAAAGGAGGAATATAGCCCCGTCATAAAGACTGGTGTAAGCTGGAATCGTCTCTCCATCTCTGATAACATTGATAACATTGTTTGTACTAGGAATCTTGTTTTAAGATATTTTAATTGTTAAGTTGTCTTTTTATTTTGTCTATATCATGTGAAACCTGAAGTTGAAAAATCTTCAATTTTTTTTTTTTTTTACACTGAGAGAGATACTGGCTTTTGATAGGTCTAATTTCAGTTTCTCAGACAGTCATAATGTCTCTCTGACAAAAAGTCAGTCATTTCTGCAAGAGATACTTTATATATGGAACACTGGATAACACAGGGACGTATTTTTGTATTCTACATCTCTGATTAAATCCAGGTGCAAAAATTGATATGCTTACAAATCCACTGGGAGATAATTAAAACATGTGACTATTATATAGCAAAGATTTATCTTTAAAAAGTCAGTATAGCTACAAAAAGCAGCAGCCAACTTTTAAAAATCCTCTACAAATAAAACTTTATGAATTATTTCATAACAGTATTACCTCAATTTGAGAGTCCAGATTTAGACTAAAGAATATGGTTAGTGCTTGGTAACAAGTTTAGCTGCTAACAGTTTAATCACCTAAAAGTTTTGCTAGATTTTGCTAAAATTTTAAGAATAGTAAGATAGAACAATGGGACATCTGATGCCTACTTAAAAATAACCACACTTTAAAACGAATGCCAGAGATAAGTACAGAAGGCAAGAAACTACTAATATGCTCTGCACTGAAGACTCAGATTGCCAGTTTGAGACTGAGTTTACAATCATATCTTGCTAAACCATACAAAGGTTTACCTGCAACACCATTCAATTCGACCTTCCCCTTCACAAGATTTTGTCCAGTGATTATCTGCAAGATTTTTCATTGCCACAGCATATTCACAAAGAGTCTCCTCATCCTCACAGTGTTCACGCCAGATCTTGTCAAAGTCTCCCACTAAAAAACAAAAAGTGAGCAGAATACGATGTGTTTAATATTGAAATGACAGACAGAGTCTTACATTTTAAACATTATCTAAAGTATCATCTTCTAAATGTTAGCTAAAGCAAAAAAATGCTATACACATGCAGTCAGGTTAAAAAAATATTAATGTTTCCCTCCCTTGTGTTACAAATACCTAAAATATTAAAAATAAAAATTTAAGTTCAGTTTTAAGGTTTTTTCGGAAGGGGTGTGGGGGGAGGAGGTTTAAACCATTTATAGTGTGTGTATTTTACTCAGTTCAGACAGTAGATGAAAATTGTGGTGGTCATTTTCTAGATTGTTTTGCTTTTAGGTTTTCATAAAGATGCAAGCACTACTAGGGAACTTTTCAATAAAAGATTACACTGGAACAATTTCTTGAAAACATTCCTGTTGATATTAGACATTGTAGATGTTGTGACAAAATACGAGACATGCTTTAATCCAAAGTATAATCTTCTCTGGCTAGCTGAGCAAACATCATATGATGTGTGTGTTATATGCATGTGTGTGGATTAGGTATTCTATCAAGACTAGAATTCCAATCTATTTATCTATCCAATCTTAATCAGCCAATTCATAGATAGTGATACAGAAGAGTAAAGCAGTCAAGTAATGAAATGAAGTTAGCTGATCTCTATGAATGAATTTGTCTGCATTTCCCTCCTCTTGCTAAGCTACCCCGCAAACTGGATTCCTATAGTTCAGGTTAACCAAACTGGACATATCAAGACGTGAAAGAGGATGGAAAAGCTAACAAAGTAGCACCCGCCCTCTTCCTGATGCTTCATGTAGAGCACCCCAAAACAGAAGCAAGTTGCTTCCATTATTTCAGTAGTGCCTAACAGCTTGAAGATAACTCAGGGTTAGGTGCTGTCCATGCACATAGTAAGGTACAATCATTGCTTCAAAGAGTTTACAGAATAAAATACACAAGGATCTTTCCAATTTGACAGTACTTCCTCTGACTTTCTTCCTCTGATGCTTCTGCTAGGCATACCACAGGACGAGAGCAGCAGACACTCCCCTGCTATTACTAGGGCACTTGAGCAGTGTAAAGGTGAAAGATGAGAGAAAAAAAACACTTCCATATTTTTCATCCCCTCCTGCAAGATGAGAAAAGGCGAGAGTTGGTGCTTACACCGCATGAAGCAGCAGCAGATTGCAATGGGAGCAGTAATGCAGACAAGGATAGCATATTTTACTTTGCTGCTCCTTGTGGGTGCTGCTGTGGAAGCATCATGTGCAGCTGCAGTGAGAAACAGGCACACGTCAGAGCAAGGCGAACAAAGAAAAGGGAAGGACACAAAGAAATAAAGTGCTCTCTTCAGGTTGTGTGAAGATAACAGCTGAAGCTACTGACTCGGAAAAGCCAGAAAGGAAAGAATAAATAAATAAATAACCCAACCAACTTTCCTTTCCTCAAAATAGCCAGGAGGAATAAATAAAATAAAATATTCCCAAATTAGATGTGATGTTTCCCTGTTACTGCACTGAGTTTAAGAACCACCTCTCAACTATGGTAACGGCCTTAACTAAAAGAAGTTGGGTAGATTTGAGTTGTCAGTTAAGTCAAGAGTTGAACTGGGCTGGCTAAGCACACCAGAGCAGTTTCCATGAAAATGTAATATTGTGCTCCAGAATCCAAACTTTCCTTTAAAAGCCACCATCAGAAAGAAGCATCTAAGTTTAAAGATTTGTGAAGAAGACATTCAAAGTGTGAATCAAGCATAAACGGATGCAGTGATGTCTCCCTAAGTCTAAAGGCAGCCTAAAACAGAGAAACAAAACTGCTCGCCATTCATATCAACAGGAGTGTTAACTTATTAAATCTACTTATGACAATCTAAATGTCAACATGCTTGATTATTTACTGCTGATCAACAAGGAAGATGAGGGATGATTATGTATAACTGCATAATCCTCCTTGAATAGCAAATTGTTTCGGTATCATGAGTGGGCAAAGCATTACCTTTGCACTCCCTCCCACTATTTGACATCTGATTGCAGCAGGTGTGGGTATACAAAAATTTGGTAACTTGAACAACAGAGAAATTTAAGGCAAGCAGCTTAGCTCCTTGTTTTGTCAGACTACCTATCCAAGTGTAGTTCAGGGACGGTAAGCCCTTTACTCAGAAAAATTTCAGACAGCACAAAATGCAGATCATCAACAGAGTAAGGCATATATCAAATCAGGCATTTGAATTCTCTCATCTCAGACAGCATCCATGCCATAAGACCAAGAAGCAGACCACGTACAGTCTACATCTGACAGACAGAGACTAGGGAAACAGAGCAAACAAAAAAAAGCACTAATGCAGATTTGTCTGTCTGCTTCATGACTAGTACACAGCAGAAAAGTCACGCTGTCCCAATTAGTAAATTGGGTGGCTGATCAGAATGCTCAAACGCATATACATGGCACCTTTCATTCTCATTATTTCCCAAACGCACTGAATTAAGAGGTGTGTGTGTTTAAATTGTGTAGTTGGCAATAAAAGACATCAGCAGTTACATAGACATCAACCTGGGAGCATGCATGAGTAGGATGAGCAACAGGAGCACTCCTGAGGAGGATTTTTGGTACAAACTCTCTTCCCCCTGCTGGGTTTCCCTGGAACAGATTTCATGCAGGAGCACCCACATAAGACTGAACACAAATTGGTGGGGTAGAATGAGAAACTGTTCAGGGCCATGGCTACACTAGAGAGCTTGCAGTGGCACTGCTGTAAGCTCTCTAGTGTAGCCACTCTAAGCCAACAAGAGAGAGGTCTCTCACTGGCTTAATTACTCCAGCCCCTAGAGTGGCCATACCTGTGTCAGCAGCAGAAGCTCTCTTGCCAACATAAATGTCAGTGTGGACAGTGCTATATCAGCATAAGTTATGTCACTCAGAAGGGGTGGCTAATTCACACCACCGAGTGGCATAGCTTATGTTGACTTAAGCTGTCATGTAGCCATAACCTAGATTTCTTCACCCTCCACTGTCTGGTAAGACACTAATACAATTCCTGTAATTTCTCTCTCCTGGTTGGTGCATTAATGAAGCATGTGTATGGCCATGAAAATCCAATTTAGGAAAAGTCAACCACTGATCAGCCCAAGATTGGATATAAATAAACTCAATACCCAATAAATTCTAACACAACCTTAATGGTAGTCTTTCAACGGCTCCACCACAGTACTCTGAATCTTGCTAAATTAGGCTCATGTTAATAGGCACCACATGATAAGCTTCATCCAAGAGTCTTGTAGTTATCTAAAAGTTACTAGTGCTTTGATTAGTTGATCTAGTTTACTATTTGTTTACTGAGCCTTCTGAAGTGTGTTAGGCACTTTATAGACAAACAAGAAAGGCAGTCAAGATAAGACAAGATAAAAAAAATAAGGAAGTAATGTGAGGAAAAAAAATTACAAATAAAAGACCATGAGTTAGCTTAGTGGTATTACGCTCAATTTTACTTACAGTACTACCTTTATTTGGCCCATGCCTAGTTACTACCTACCACTGTCTTCTGACCACATTCCAAATTGCCATTATTTTTTCCTTACTAGTTAACCTTTGCATATTGCTTTTTCCATATTTTAAGATTAACTGTAGACATTCCCCCCCAATACAGTAATTTTGCCTCTTCAAATCCTTACCCAAATCTGAGCCCTCACCTACTCTTTTATTGGTAATCCTTTCACTTTCTCCCCCACCCAAAAAAACAACACTTGTCTAGGGTAGATGAAGAATGAGTTCAAATGAATTAAATTAAGCTGTGTCAGAGGAAGTCTGAGCTGTGTTTGTGGTTTTCTTTAAATGGCTGGCTCAAAAAGGTCACCAGGCAGCTGGGTCTGTGAAGTTGTTGCTGCTGTCACCATTTCTGCGGGCTGTCAAAGCAGGACCGGCATAACCCACTTTCACCTGCCCCAGGAACCCTCCTGCTACTCCAGGAACTGGACTTTTAAAACAAACACACATACAAACACATGAGTCATAGGAGAAAACATTAATTTAAACTGAAAGTAAATGAGAAATTAAGTTTCTGCCCCTTTCAAGTACAGCAAAAACTAAAAACAGACCATCTAGCTTTTAAAGCCAGCCTTACTGCCATGTCTTATTTCCCTAAACTACCTCCCTGGTAGCATAAATTTAATATGTGATTTAAGTGATAAATATGATTTAATATTGCACATTTGAGCTCCTAAAACCACAAATTTCCCTTGATGTTGCTTTCTGCTTCTTATTTCTTTTTTTCATATTTATCATGTTTACTCTAGTTTTGTTGCATTGAGAAGGCACTTCATTTTGAGGGAGGCCCTCTCCCATTACTCTCAAAGGCTTCACACGCAGCATGGCCACTAGCACCTGACAAGTAATGTATTCATAGTGCAAACTGAAAGGTTTCATGAACCTCCGGCCATCCCCTGGAATTCCACCTTGAGGACGAAAATCCTCAACTGACTTGAATATGTTTAAAAGCAGAGTTTTCATTTCAAACTGAATATGATATTGATGGAATAAGCACATTCATATATACTTTAAATTGAAAACAAAGTGTTGAAAAGACTCACTATTTGTGGACGGACTCCAAGAGGTGTTGGCAGCATCTGGATTTCAAATCAGAACTAACAGTGAATGAATATATTCTGACTTCATACTTAATAGGGCTTGCCATTTAAGTTTCAGAGTTGCAATGGAAATGTAGACTGCAGTACACTGGTTACAGAACATAATGAACCTTAAGAACTAGATGGGATACAAACTGATTTATGAATCAAAGCTTAGGTAATGGAAGATGCAGTGAAGTTTACAAGAAGGACTTTGCATAGCAACTTTGGACTGCTTGATCATGGAAATAAAAGAGTCAACGTGAAAATGTCTCATTGGCTATTTCAAAAGAATGTACTAAAGACTGTGATCATGATGTGTTCAAGTTTATGTTCAAGCATAACCTAGAAAGAATCAGAAATTCTTACATAAAATTAGAAGGGCTTCCTTGAATAATATTTCCTCCTGTCCTTATATTAAGCTCTTCACCTCAGATAATTATTGCTCCCAGTTCATCTTTACTGTAGGGGTTCCTTTTCAAATTCAGATTTGTAGACCCCTGCAAATCCATGTATATCCACGGATCATTTTTATGGATCGCAGATTGGATGCGGATACAAATTTTGTATCTGTGCAGTGCTCTAAACATAGGATCTCAAAGCAGCTCTCTGCAATTCATAAGATCTCAAAGGCAGGGAGGCAGCCTCATAGGCTATGAGCTGCAGACAGCTGCTTCCCTGCCTTGGAGATCCTATATACAGTACACACACGCACACACACATGCTCCTTCTGAGAGGCACTGTGAGATAGCATGCTACTGCGGTTTCAGTGCAGATGCGGATACAGATAAAAGACTGAGTGCGATCATGGGTCAGATACAAGGTGATTCTTCTGGATGTGGATCCACATTTTTGTGTCCCAATATGGCTCTACAGATTTGAGCGTTGTCTCCGTCTCTCCCCTCCTATGCAACTTAAATCCTATTTGAGCATGGATTCCTAAAAAAGCTGTTCAATGACCCATTCTCCTATAAAAGAAATCAGTCATGTAAGTGTCAAACCCAGGAGATTCTGATTTATGACAACTTCTCATAACATGACAATTTTACAAGCCTCGCAGGTCCTTGCAGCAGCTTTACTTTAAAAAACATTTATGTTTCTGTTTGGTTCCCTCTCTTCAGGGTTGTTAAAAATAACTTATCACCAGTTCTGTATGTCCCAGAAGATTAATTTTTTTAAGCATTTACTTGGTTATCTTTCCTTGCAATTCTGTCACTGACTGTAAACACAACTGATGACCTAAGAGATTCCTTGTGGCAGTATATTCTTTGACATGAGAAAATTCCAATCCCATGTACCTAGCTCAGATGCATTCCCCAGACTATGTTCTCTATCCATGTAAGCCTTCTTCAGGCTTAAAAAAAAAATCCAGTTTGTTATCTTACCCCCTCCACCCCATTTTTTTTTCTAAATGAAGTCTTTCACATGTACACCTTTAAGTGGTGCTAAATGTGGTGTTCATAAAAGGTAGCTTTATCATCAATTAAATGGGTAATTTCTTGGATGAGATTACTTTTAGTTAGAAAAAAATTCCTGACAGGACAAAGTTAAATAAGTCCTGTCAAACAGAAAATTTATCTTTTATTTATATTTAGAGGGGACAGTGAGGCTACAGTCTAAAGAAAGTTGCAGGCCCACTTCCCGTTTCCGGAATGGAAACAAAAACAAATGATTTATTTGAAAAACTTTAAATTTAGATGAACAAGTGACTTAATACCTGAGTGCTGATTGTACGCAGCACCATACAGAATGGAGAGACAGGATCTCTGCAGCAAAGGTGATAGGATACTTCCATACAAGTCTATTTGATTAAGCATGGTTCTTTTTCTCAGTTTCTTCTGCATTTTAGCTCAAGCATGTGTCAGCACCTTGTCTCCAACAGTGGCCACCACCAGATGTTCAGAAAAAGGTGCAAGAACTCTTGCAGAAAACAGCTGTGGGATAATCTGTCCCTCACACAAGCCTCATCCTAACACCTACTAATTGCTGATACTATATATTTGAGCATAAGACTCTAATCACCAGAATCAATACCAGTAATCAGAGCTTTATTGTTGCACAGGAAAAATAAGACCAACAGTTTTAAACATACAGATCAGGAAATCTGTGATATTTTTAATCAAAGCCCAACTTTATGCATGGTTTCCTTTCAGGAGAGTGGGGAGATTAATTTGTGCTTACAATAATCAGCAGGAAGAGTGATAAAATTAAACATTTTTTAAAAAGCCATGGCACTTACCAGGCACAACCAAGACTGAATTCACTGTAACAACTTCCACAAGAATAACAGAAATCCTGACTATAGTTTCTAGTCTTTGTCATCCATCTCCTCGACATAGCTGTCATATCGTGGTAGATTCTACAGTTAAACTCACAAGCATATACTGTTCTTCCCATTGTAGTGCTTCCAATTACATTTCACAAGCTGATTATAGCTAATAGTAAACAAGAAAACTCACATATATGACCAAGTATTACAGAGTGAATAGACAGCACTTCATATTCCATGAATTTCTTATACTAAGGGCTGGTTCACACTTACTGCATGATTCGGCGGCAGTCAACAGGAGTTATGCAAACTACGCAGAGTATTTTTGCGTAACTGATGTTGATTGCTCTGCTTCCCTTCTGCACGCTGTTCTCACTGTGCTGAGCCGACAGCTCAGTGCTACGCTACTTGAGGGGGTGGACTTACTCAGTTGACTTCCTGATCGATTGAGCAGGTCTCACTGACCGCTCAATTGATCAAAAAGATCAATCTGGCGGTGGCGATTTTGACGCCGTCAGTCTGAACATAGCCTGAGTCTTCATAACATATTACCTTCTAGATAGTGATATTTCTTACCCCCTATTGTAAAGTGCTTTGAGAACCTCAGATGAAAAAGTGTGTCTGTCTGTCATGTATGTGCAAATTATAACGCAAGTCCCAGATCACAGAAGACTCCACTGGGGCAGGTCAGCTCTTTGTATGAAGGAGGTGTATAGTCATTACCATCAATCATGCTTCCTTTGCCATTCAGCATATTTAAAACGGAAGCATGGATGCATTTCTGGTCTGGCTTATAATGACTACAGAGTTACCTTTCTAGTTGGCAACTGAAGCAGCAGAGTTCACTCAAACAAAATACACACACAAACTCTTGCCATTCACATTGGAATTTATTGCCTGATCCTGATACCTGATGTTTTTATTTTATTGGGGGGTGAGGGGGAAGGTGAACAGAAGAGACAGGTCCTGATTACCCAATGTACAATTTCAGTTTCCACAAGTTAAAAATTATGCAAACTGCATTCTTAAAATATAACTATCAATGGCTATTAAGAAAAATGATTAAATAATTATTTTAATTTTTTTACTTCAGCTGTTCGTTTTCCACTTCAACAGGACATACTTAATGTATTGACATGTCACATTATATATGTAGCTTTGTTATTCACAATTTAAATATACATAACTAAAAACTGTCATTTTAAAAAGGAACTTGCACTATTTTATCTGTGTACTCTTATTTGTAATATGTTGTAAGAAATCAGTCATCAGTGGTTCTACTCTCAGAAGGTTTAAGTGTTGTAAACTGCAAGAGTAAACTAAAAAGTTAATCAGCTTGAAATAAAGATAGTAAAAACTAATACTCAGACAATAACCTTTTAGATACAACACTATAACATTATCCTATCAAACACATTAAAATGCAAAAAGTCTAAAGTATACACTGAACATAACTTAAAAGAAATTGAAGGTAAGACATAATCACGAGCAATTTTAGAGTGCTTCAAGTCCTTAAAAAGGTACAAAATACATATCTAACTACTTATAATTTACTCTTGTAACTTAAGAGTGTTTTGGTGATTAAATCTAATATTTCACTAGAAGCATGTTTTATGCAACAGAACATATTCTCTCAAAATCTCTAGATTTAAACAAAAAGCTGAGTAAATTACACCAACCCCACAAAGTCAACTTCAAATCTTGATAACACCAACCATTTTCTTAACTTATGGTAAACCTTCTGTTACCTTTGTACATAAAAAAGATGTGCGTTGGTTGAAACTGGGGATCACAATGTTGGTTTTGTTAGTGGAATTTATTAAAATTTTGTTATGTTTGTATTGCTGACAGGGTAGAGCGTTCTATCCGTGGGCAATGCCAGTGTTTATTTATGAAAGTATTTTTAGGAGTTTTCTAAAGCAATCCAGAACTATAAGGGGACTGTATGTAGGGTAGTACACATTTATTTTGATTTGTGTGTCATCTTACTTGCTTATTCTTTTTTGTTTTGTATTTTTAAAAGGGATGCAGACCATTTTATAACAGTGCTAAAATAAGTCAGATTTGGATATAATTTGGAGTGGCCTTGTCCTCAAGAATCTAATATTTATTTTAAAAAAGCCATTTATATGTCACTGAAAAAACAAAGTGATAATTAAGCTGATGCAGAACACGCAATGTGTGAGCTCTCAATGTTGCTCTTCACCATTTAGCAAAAACATTCACAGGACTGTGCATCTCTTTGTTGGTCCCAGAAATTAAAAACAAACATAGCACATTGTCTACTGCTGGGTTAAAAAACTATCATTTTCATGTTTCTACAAAGAAGCTTTTCGATGCTTCCCTTTAATCTTCCATTTTAAAGGAAAGCAACATCTGTTAGTTGCAAGGATACAATGCACTACTGGAAGACTCCAAATTTCAAAAGCCTAGTTATGGTAACATACCATTTAGACCCTTGGGCTTCTGCTTAGAATTTTTTTTTTTTTTTTTTTTTTTTTTGTGTAAACTAGAATGTATTGCCATCAGACTAATTTTTAACATGTCCCATGTAAGAATTATAATTTAAGTGTTTGTAAGAATAGCTTTGATTCATTCACTGAAACAGTATATCAGTTTACACAGCATGCTAAACAGCAATAAATGGCAACAAACATTGTCAACTAGGGCAGTGGTTTTCAGCCTGTGATCCACGGATGCCTGGGGATCTGCAGATTATATCTAAGGGGTCTGCAAAAGAAGATCATTACCAAAGAACTGTGGTTTTCAACCAGGGGTCCATGGACCCCTGTGGATCCGCAGACTATATCTGAGATTTCCAAAGGGATCCGCACCTAACTATAAATTTTTTATGGGTCTGAGACTGCAAATGAAAAAAGGTTGAGAACCACTGAGCTAGGGCAATATTAGGTTAAAAAATTCTTAGAGAAACTCAACACGACAAATTCCACACTGTTCTTAAAGCTTGAGCTGACAACTCATTTTATTGTTTTCCAACTGTCAAATCAGACTCTAGACTTTAGATGAGATTCACCTACTGTACCAAGACCATTTTATATAATTTAAATGATTAAAATGGAATGTATTCTTACATTATAGTCCACTAATTGACTATTTTTCATCCTAGCCCCATTACCAGACCAAGTTAACATAGAACTTATCCAATTCCCTGCAGCAAGTATCTGGTATGCTATGATGGAAAAATACCCAGTGCTCCATTATGTAACAAACATGCCCTCTTTTAAGTACCAGGAAATGGTGCTACAGTACTGGAAGACATGGTAGTGGCTAGGCAGAGAAAAGGTCAATTAAATTAGGAATGCTACCAACTATCTTGTTCCACTTAAAACATTCAGCATGTTCAAAATTCTAGAAATGTACTAATCATCTGCCTTCCTCTGACACAACGTTTTTAGTATTTTAATGGAGCTCAAACTATTTCACAAGACGTGTATCTACTTTTACATTTGTCCAAAACAGAATATACTTTAAGAACTATTTACACAAAAAGGATAATCATATTTCTGATTGCACTTACTAGAAATATTTGCTTTATAAACTTTAATATTAAACTGGCATTTTGTGATCTAATCTGAAAAAGGATGACACTAGTAACTGTGGCAACTAAACATGAGCCTGCTTTCATTTAGCTATACGTTCCTGTGTCCTCAAATGTTTTGAGGCTATGCAGTACATGTTGGTTTCAATTTGTTGTCCCACAAAATTTTAGAAGAAAATTTATAGCAGCTATGATTACATTAGTTAACTTCCTGACTTAATTTTGACATAATATTATAATTACTAGTTTATTTTTAACCTGAATTTCATAGAAACAAACTGCAAAAAGTGCAGTATAACAGTTCTTTGAACATGCAGTAGCAGAGCTATTGTAACAATGCTAATACAGCTTTGCACAGCCTATGTTATCCAAGGCTCATGCAAATTCTAGTTTATAACATATGATAATCAGTACATTTACACTACTTATATAAAACTCAAATGGAAAATATTTTAACAAGAGACCCCCCCCAGTCAGACTATTTTATTCTGGCTCTAAATGCATATTCAGCATACACTGCATAAATAAATGTACGGAACCAATACAAAGGCAAATGAAGACACTTGTTAAACTGACATCATGCACCGACCTGCAATATCAGTTTCAGAAATCCTATATACAAAGCAAATACAATATACCAAACATAAGTCTTAGAATAACTATTTTGTTATTTAAAAGTAATGGTTGAAAACTACGTAAAGGATCACATGACCAATTGTTGCCTGTTTCTAGAGTCTAACATGGGGTATGGGGGATTTTTTTAGAATTATTTGAATCAAAGATGCGTGTGCTTTTTTTTTTTTTTTTTTTTAAATCTTCATTTATAATACATTTCTCTACCAATCAAACTTTGACAGTTTTAGATGTTCTTTTCCTCTGTTTTCAAAGTGGCTTTTTGTTTGGTTACTTCCTTGTTTGTGCAGTTGTCTGTGATGCCACTGTTCAGGTTGGTAGAAACTCAAAAATATAATTTGTTATTTAACTTCTGCAGATCCAGAAAAGGGAGAGCACGAACCATGGGAAACCATTACTAAAACAACAACAACAAAAAACTTGTTTCTTAGGAAAGCACCTTGCAGCTTTCAGCTGTTTATTGTTTTAAGGTCAGTCACATTTTGGGGCTTATTTACATGAAATCATTACTAAAAATTAATGCCATAATGAACTTTTGAATCTGATGGCTATTATTGTTTGAAAATGTAACTTGGTACTACAGGTATTTCCCTCTTACTGGAGTGGAATTAATACAAGTGATGAATGGCACTGGTTCTATATCATGTTCAAATTAAATTTTCTAAAAGAATCTAGAAACTGTAATGCTTACTAGACTTATGTGATATGTTATCTAGAGAAATTTTAAGTGGGCTTGGTATTGGTAGTTTCTACATACATTTTCTTTCTTTTTAAAAGAAGTCAGACGGCCCAGCCTGTTAGTACAATTTCCTGTTTCTTTTATCCACAGTCAAGTATCTTTTTAACTTAACAAGGAGTACCTTCACTGACTATCTAAGGAGAGTTTTTCAAAGGCACTCAACTTCGCTGGTTTTCGATGGGAGTTGAGCACCTAATCTGTCTTTGTAAATCTCCCTTCTAAACTATGTATAAAACCTGCATGTCCAGGGATAAGGTTGCACAGAAGACACTTACTCAGGAAGCTGTCACATGACTGCACAGTTACAAAAGGAAGAATTCACTTAAAGAGATCTACCCACAGTTATTATTTGGGAAGATTATGAAAGAACTGCCTGCATTGCAGGAAGTGAGTTTTGGGGTTTGTTTGGGGTTTTTTGGGTACAGGGGTGGATGAGGACTGGGGGAACGTTCTGCTATGTACACAACTCTTCCTTTCTGTTAGTATTTTTTTGTTAATTGCAAAATACACTTTACATTCTTTGTCAAAGACTTAACATTGTTAAAAGGAATCCTTTTTTTAAAAAATGGGGAAAATTTGTTTTTAACTTTATTGTAAAGTCAGGTGTTTGAAAATAGGCAAACTGAAGGATGAAGATAAGCTCTACAGAGCTATAAAAAAAGTTTCAGTGAACGACAGCTGAACTCAAACAGAAGTGATGACATTTTGATTCCATATAGCACGGTCGAGCAGTGCCATATTAATTATTATAGGCGGCGCTGGGAGTTACATTTACTCAACACTTTCCTTTGGAAGACCCCATTTTCAGTGGCTTGTAACTTGCCAAACTGTTTGGGCTTAATATTTTCTGTTTGGTGACTGCCTGAGGCTGAATTTTTTGTGAGGTTTCAGCTAAAATGTTTCAGCTGTTTCTGAGAACAACATTAAGGGAAACATGTTTTGCCTATGTAAAAAAATTCTTACAACCATAAGTTGAGAAACTGTATGGCCACCATGCTGTGGAAAAGAGACCAGAAATTTGGCAGGGTCACCCTGGTGTCAGGGTTTTGCCTTTTGCCATCCCTGTGAAAGTTCACCTAAATTTGGCAAAGTTATAAGTCTCTGGAAAAAAAAAATCTAAGTTTGCACATGTTCAGTAGAGCCTTCCTAGAATTTGGCAGCCAGATTCTTGAAGATTTCATCTGTATTGAGCATGCTTCATCCCCACAAAGCCTGTGGGCCAAATAAATGGCAATTGTGCCTTCCCCAGGAGCAACTGACAGCTGCAGATACAGAGCAGGACTTTTCCTACAACTGCTTCTCCTGGCTGTGGTGCCAGACACCAGAAAAGAGAGCAGGAAAAAATGTGTCTCGTGTTCTCATTGTCCCCTCCTTTCTTTGCTATGGCAAAAGAAGTAGGTGATCATGTGATTTAAGACTATCAGAATGCAGAGTCAAGAAGGGACAAAATTAGAATGCCATGGGCAACTTTAATTTTCATATTTACTAACTTCTGAGTGCTTGACTTTGCAACCTTAGCATTCTTCTAATTTAGTTTTGGGGTTGCAGTTTATTTATAAATTAAATTTCACATTTCAGAGTTGAGGGTGTTTTTAGTTATCAGTTTTATTTATTCATTGTTACTTAACTTATTTGAACCATAGAGGTCTATGATAATTAAGAGGTAACATCTACATGCATCTACCAGGTTAATTGGTCAGACATGGATTCAAGTGCAAGCAATACACAAACAACAATACACAGCTCTCTCTATACTTCATCACGTACGACCACATCACCACCTCCAAGATGGCCTAGTGCTTGGACGAGATCAGCTCATGAATGAAATAACTGGCTCAAGCTGAACCTGAGCAAAACAGAGGTGATGTTGGTAGGCAGAGGAAAGTATTTTGAGACGTTTGCAGCCACAATGCAATCTCCTTTAAGTTCTAATCCACAATTGGTCTATTCAGTCTGTAGTCTAGGAAAACTCTTGCGTTCCTCACTGACACTAAGCTCTCATATTGTGATGGCCAAGAGTAATGCTTTCTATCCCCTCTGGCTGGCTAGGAGACTCCATCCCATCCTGGCAGACAAGACCTGGCTTCATTATTCATGCCTTCATCACCTCTCAACTGAACTATAGCAATGCAACATATCCAGGGGTGAAATCTTCAGGATTTAGGAAACTCCAACCAGTATAAAACACTGCAGTGCATCTCCTCAGCAAGACAGGCTACCATAAGCACATCACATCTATTCTCCACTTTCTACACTGGCTTCCCATAGAATTTTGAATTAAATTCAAGGTCTTAGTCATTATTTTCAAACCACTTCCTGGCCTGTGCCCAGGATACCTAAAAGACCATTTAAAGCTCCAGGATAAAGACCCCGGTCAACAACTTTTGCTCCTCTAGCATTGTTGAGGGTTCCATTACAAAATGAAAGCTCATCTGTGCAGAAGACAGAATCTTCCCTGGTTGGTCGAAGACTGTGGAATCAACTCCCCAGGAACTAAGGACTATCACAAACCTCACCACTTTCCACTTCAAGTGCAAGGCACATTTCTTTCACCTTGCTTTCTCTAAAACGTAACAACAATATACTGAATAAACACAACAACATAAAGACCCTACTATAACAAGACATTTAATTCCATATTTCTCCCTCTGGTGAGCAGATGAGAGAACAAGCAATATGTAACAGATGTGTAAGCACATTGCTTAATGTACTACTGCAAGGTGCTAGATACTACAATGAGGGGCATGGTATTAAAACCTGAATACAACAGACTATATTCCTGCTCTGAGGATCTAATAGTCTAAGATAAACAGTTCAGATGGGGAACAGAAGTACAGTGTAAGAGCAAAATTACATTTATACAAAATGAAATTATGAAATAACTGAAGTTTATGCATATATAACGTTCATTCCTCATTTTCTATTTTATTTTTATTGCTTTTTGAAAGTATATTGTTTTATATCTAATTACATTTTTCCTTTTTTTGTGGGAGTAGAAAAGTTAGAAGTATATTAGATTTTCTCAGAGAAACACAATTTAAGGCCAGATCAGGTAGTTTCACATCCTATATTTCACAGATCACCAATACCATCCAGCATCTGTACACTAAACCCAACAACCAAAATTAGACCAAAGTAATACAACCCTCAGGAGACTAGACTATTATGTGACACAGGCAAGAATTAGAGGGACTGAGATGCACCAGTGTCCGAAGTCCCTGCAATGTCAGGAAAATGATTAAGTGAGATGTACCCAAATAATTCTGGCAAGTGATCCAGCCCACATGCTGCAGAGGAAGGCAAGCACCTCACTTTTCCAGGTCACTGCCAGTCTGATCGATGGGAAAATTCCTTCTCAAGCCCAGATATGGTGATCAGTCAGATCCTGACCACATGAGCAAGAACCAGCCAGCCAATCACGTGGGAGAGAATGCTCAGTGCTACCTCAGAGCCCTGGCCCTCCTTGTCCAATGTCCCACCCCCAACCGTGGTCATCCAATTTGTTTCAGAATAAGGATATTTCACTTATCAGTCCTTTCATCTAATAACTTGAGAAAAATTTGTCCACATTTGTGCAGAAGTCACTGGCCTGAAATAGTTTGAAACAGTTTATTCAGAATTTAGGGTAATTTGGTTAAAGTGTTTAACCACTGTTGATAAGAATCAATCATGTTACAACTGTTTAAAAAGAGAATTTTAAATAAAATACTCTCTAATAAACACTGATTACCTAATAACCCATATTAAAGCCATTTTAGACTGAAGCTATTTATGTTTCAGAAAATATGGTTCAGAGACAAGTGTGGACAGGGTTGAAGGGTACTATAATCACAAAACTGTTCTATGACCATTTTGGCTTACCCATTTCTCTACAAAACTTTTCCCTCTCATTTACCAACTAAATGCCAAAGGTAAACCCAACACTTGCACTAGAAATGGGTCAGACTGACCATGCCCTGCAAACAGAAAAAGGAAGTATGGGTTAAGAGATGCAAAGTAAAGATCTGAAAATAAAAACAAAATGCTTTTTTTGTGGTGATTGAGAGCTACAGAAGAGAAAACCACCATGTTTTCCAGTCTCATTTCCAGATTAAAGGGACAGATTTTAACATATGGGCTAGGTAATGACTGGTTGCAGCACATGCTTGCCACAAAGAAAATGAAATAAATTAGAACTAATATGGTAATCCATCCTAGAGATTAGTCACACTATAAATAAAATAGTCAATATGTGGGCCATCTAACATGCAATAACGGTGCTGTTGAAAATGGAGAAGCCTAAACAATCATGGAAATAAGCAAAGATGTAACTTTGAGGGAAGTGGCTTTATAGAACATTACTGTACCAACTTTTGAAAGAACTGCCTGACTGTGAATGACCTGATGCTAAATGAGCTTTCAGTTACATACATTCTATTAGATAAGATTATCTTTTAACTAGGAACTTCACATTAAAACAAACATTGTTTTCACACTTAAACAAAAACGTTTACGACTTGTTCAGACCCGCATTAGCCTGTAATATTAAAGCAAACCAATGTTATTTTTACACTGACTCATTTCTTTAAAAAAGAAAGGGGAGTCATGGAGGGCAATAAATCAAAGTGAGGTCAGTGATGCCAGCTGTAAACAAGTCAGGTAATACATGGACTTGCCTTTTAAATTCACCCAATAGTAAGTCTAACTCTAGTAATGGTCTCACTCACATCAGCACTGAAATCTGCTTATTAGAAGTAAGTCTGTATAACAGCAAAAAAATTCATCTAAACGCCTTGGGGAAGTGACTATTTCAATACTTCTCTCAGACGAAGTAACTATTAAAATCCCAATGACAATATGAAAGTGAATTCTCTGAGAATCATCTGTATTATGTAAAGTAATTATATAGTTCTCACTGAAGAAGTTGAGCATGCTCCCTTTTTTCCTGGTAGTTCGTTGCAAACAGTACGCTTGTGACTTAATATATGAAAAAGTACTGTTGGAAAGTCCATGGTGTTGCCTGCTAGATACCACCGTTCAGATGAGATGGGAATTAGCTTTACAGAACAAGGCCTGTCAAATGGGAAAATACAGAAAAAATCCCAGTTACTCCTACATCTTACTGCCTTTATCAAAGATTTGTGAAGATCAGCAGCTTCATTACTACTTGCATAAAGCCCGGTGGATGTATGTTTAAGGATTTAACTTTGTCTTTGTTTTCTGAATGTTCCACACTTACATGGAAATTAAAATGCTGGTGTACTACCAAATGAATGTAGCTTTTCGCTCCTTTAGTAAGCTGCTATTTTGGATTTCATCGAGATAATATGCATTTTACTCTGTATATCTAAGACGACAATACAGAACTCAGAAAACAAGCATTTCCAGGTATTAAAGTTCAATAAGATGTTAAAGCTCTAGAGAGGGAGACTCCCAAGCACGTTTTTAGAAGGTTAGGGTGTAGTGGAGAAGATAAGACTCAGAGCTCCACTCTACAAGTCAGACTTTACAGGAGATAATTATTTCAACTTCAATGTGAAAGAATAATTATACTGATATCTAATAATTCATGAGGATTTCAATTGATTAGATTATAATGGGTGGAAAGTGCCATGCTGTAGAAATATGATTTATCAAACAGTTTTGTTATTTTCCTAAAAAATACAATTCACAGTGTCTGCGAAACACTGAAGGTCTCACTAATGTGCAAGATGCAGTACACAAGTAAAGTCAAACAAGTTTTACAAATAACACAATGTACTTTGCTCTAATAACTGTGCATTCTGAATAAGAAAACTGGTATTAATACCAGTAAATTATTTCCTACATATTCATTTACCAATGGCAAGTAAGAAACTTTTCCTGGGGACAGGATATTTCTGCAGAATTTAAGTTTTCATTAAAAAAAAAAAAAAAGAAAAGTCATTTCTTAGCTGAGGGCTTCTCTACACAAGGGAAAAGGCCCAGAATAATTATTGTAGAATAGCTACTGCTGAATGGATCAACCTAATCCACAAAAAGGCACTCAGTGCAGAATAAGAGTGTCCCAGTAGGACAGTAGGAGTGCCAAATAACTATTGCAGTTTAAATATCCCTAAGTATATTACACTAACTTCCCCTTGACATTTCTGTGTAGAAAAGCCCTAAGTGTGACTGTCTTTTGAATCTGCAGACAGAAGCTGAAACAACAGAAAGGTGTTAAGTGCCAAAAGCCCAAATCCTGGCAACAGAAGACCATTTGAGCAGCTAAACTGTGTGTTGATAATGGTTCCTCAGCCTGGAAGATGAGAGAAATTCTCCTTTTCAAGCTTGTGTGGCCATTATGGGTATGTCTACATTGCATCTGGGAATGAGCCTCCCAGTCCCAGTTGAGAGACTTGTGTTAATGAGGCTTGCTAGTGCACTAAAAATAGCTCTGTAGACACTACAGCTTGGACTTTCAAGATTGAGGGGGATGGGGTGGGCTTGAGAGCCCAAGCTCCAGTCAGTCTGAGCCTCAATGTCAAAATGACATTTACACAGCTATTTTTACTGTGTGGCTCCAGACTGAGAGGCTCACTCCCAGATGTAGGGTAGACATGCCTAGCAAGGCTGGACTGACTAATGCTTCTTGGTCTCCAACATGAAACAGCTGATAGATCTATCTTGTAGATAGCTAAAACCAAATCCCATGCAAAGTTGGGCTAGGATACACAAGGAATGTGTGTTCTCAGGATTTGGCGAGTCCCCACAGAGAGCAGCATAGTACCATTTCTGCAGCAAGGTGGCCTTCAAGCAGCCACGGACAAAGAGGTAGGAATTAGTCTAAGATGTAAAACACTCTGAGATCTAAAGATTAGAAATATTATACAAGAAGCGAGGTATTGTTCTAATAAGAATAGTTTCCAGTTCCTGAATATCTTTGTAAAAGATACCAGCACTAGCTCAACAAGAAATGATGGCCTTGATTCAAGAATTATTGGATGAAATATTATGGCCTCTGTTTTGCAGGAGGTCAGACTGGATGATAATAAACCTTTCTGGTCTAAACATCTCTTAATCTCAACTTTACAGTTTGTCTTATTTAAATCTTCCAAACTGCTATGTCTAATTTCTGGGATGCTTCTGCTATCCCAATCCCATACCAAACATGCACACATTTGAAGCTCTCATGGAGGGTAAGGGCAGCATTCTCAGAGTGACCTTCAGGATCACATGTCCAGGGCTGTTAGTAAGTGAGAGATAGTATACTTCATAATGTAAAAGTTTGTTGCAAGAGCTCACTTCAACATCAGCTATTAAGTTTCAGGATGAGTGGAACTAATGATATCTTATGCCGATGAGACTATATCTATAATCAAGTGCAAAAGAAATGAATTAATAGTCTTGTGTTTACATCACAGTGTATCATTTATCCATAGCACTTCAGCTGTCTGTACATCCCAAGGAATAAGCTCAGACATTTGTCATGAGCAGTTGTGGGTGAGGAAGAACAGCTTCACGGTGTTGGGTGAGGGACAGGGCACTGGACAAATGGACACTTTGTCAGCTGTGAGCAGCCCAGCTGGCAGTGGAGCCCGGTTCTGCAGGATGAAGTACCGAGAGCACCTACAGAGGGCAGCACTGGAGTGGCCAGGAGAGCAGCAGAGCCTCATCACCGCCGGCCCCGGCGTTACTAACCGCAGAGGTGCACACACAGCGCTTCCCCCTTCCTCGCACGTCCAGACTCTGCGCAGCGCCTACAGCCGCAGGCAAAGATTGCAGCTCCCCGCGCCCCCGTGTTTATTGGGGGAGGGGGCCCGGAGAGAGGCACGACGCCGGGACCTGTCCCCCTCCCTTGCGGGGTGCTCCTCGCCCCCCCTTCCTGTAGGTGTAGCAGTTGGAGTCTGGGGAGCTCCCCGGGCTCCTCCCCTGCCCCTCAGGCCCCGTGCAGGGGGCGGCTCCCCCCGGGGCCCTTTCCCCGGGCCCGGGGGCGGCTCCCCTCGCCCAGCTCCCCCCGGACCCTGGGAAGGGGGCGGCTCCCTCCAGGCCCCTCTCACGGCCAGCTCTAGCCGCCCACCCGCGGCTGCCGAGGGGCTCGGTGTGGGGGAGGACCCAGCCCGGCCGTGCCCCGGCATTTACCTTCCCGGTACTTCCTGCGCAGCCGCCGGTGGACGCTCTTCACCACCCCGGAGAGCTTCTCCTGCTCCAGCTTCCTTTCCTGCTCCGGGGGTTGGGGCAGGGATGCGGCGGCGGCAGCCCCGGGCCGCTGCTCGGGCTCCATGGTGCTGCTACCGCGGCTCCTCCCCCCTCCAGACCGCACCGCACGCAGCCGGCCTGGAAGGTGAGATGATCGCGCTGTCTCTATGGCAGGGCAGAGTAAGCACTGGGCATGCCTGGACATGTGACCTGGACTCCCGCATTGCCTGCTGGGAAGTGTAGTCCTCAGCCATTGACAGCGGGGGGGGGGGGGCATGGAACGCACAGGCCAGCCCAGGATCAGATCTGACTCATCCAGGCTTGTATGCAAGTGTAGTTGTAGCCATGTGGGTCCCAGGATATCAGAGAGCCCCAGTGGGTGAGATAATATCTTTTATTGGACCAGCTTCTGTTGGTTTTGGAAGGTGTGTTGTGGCGGGTCATTGTAGCAGTGGAGAGGAAATATTTCTTTATGCAACCCACAGTCAACCTGTGGATCTCTTTGCCAGAGGATGTTGTGAAGACCAAGACTATACCAGGGTTCAACAAGAACTAGATAAATTAATGGAGGATAGATACATCACTGGCTATTAGCCAGATGGGCAGGGATGCAAAACCATGCTCTGAAGTGTCCTATGCCTCTTGTTTGCCAGAAGCTGGGAATGAGTGACAACTTGATGATTACCGGTTTTGTCCATTCCCCCTGAAGCACCTGGAATTTGCTACTGTTGGCAGACAAGACACTGGGCTAGACAGACCGTTAGGCTGACCCAATATGGTCATTCTTATGTTCTTATGAGATATGTCTGCGGGTTTTGCATCTATTGCCCAGGCATGGTCTGCTGCCGCTTTCAGTTGGTGTGTCCTAGACCGTGGGGAGCTTGCTTTTAACGAGAGCTTGGAGAGGTTAGTGGGTTGTTTGAAGACCAAAAGAAGGGGTTCAGGAAAGATTTCTTTCAAGATGGGGTCCCCATTGAGTATGGGCTACAGCGTTTTAAGTGTCGACTTGCCTTTAGTACCTTTCCCAGACCTGAAGAAGAGTTTTGTATAGCCCAAAAGCTTGTCTCTCTCATCAACAGAAGCTGGTCCAATAAAAAATATTACCTCATCCACCTTGTCTCGCTAGCCAGCCTAACTCCCTGCATCCAGTGGGGCCTGATACTGCACCATCACACACTGTGGGAGATCTCTACTGACTTCAATGGGAATGCCCAGGGCCTTCAGGCATTCACCTGAAGGCCTTTCTTGGGGCCCCTGGGAATAATTTACTGGTTTCAGCTTTTGCTCTAAAACTCCGAGAGCCATAGGTTCAAATCCCAGGATCCTCTCTAGTACAAAGGGACATACAACATGTTTCATTCAGCTTGTGCATCTGCCTTCTGGTGACAAGACCTTTATAGCCACTGTCCTGACTGCTTTACAGAGGCTTTAAAGGTACCAGACCAGTTTTCACAAAAGGAGGAGCTTTCTCTGAGATCCTTGGCTAAATTATGCACTCTTGCCAGCCCTTCCTAACTCTTTTGCAGCTTGCTGTGGCCAAGTTGGTTGCCACCCTCCACCCCAAAAGCAGTACTTTTTTTTGTATATGGTCCCAGCTTGAGACAGCCTGCAACTCTAAGGCATAATTTTAAATTGACTGATTTAGGTTTGTATCTATACAAGTACACTCATACTATCTGGAGAGATCGTTCCATGATGCTTAACGGCATAGACAGAGAGAACAGATGAAAAATGTTGGCCATAATAGTGAATGCATTGTTTGACAAATTGCATCTTGCAGATTTGACCATGTCTCTTTCTCCTAAGGCTCCCTTCCTCTGTTTTCTCTACATTGCCACTGACTTTTCAGATTGTACCCAACTGCCAAAAGAACAGACAAGCCAGGCCTCTCTGAGTGGTGACAATTTAAATGGGTCAGATTTTACATCGCACTGAAACAGGTCTGGTAAAATTGTTCCTCCCCAGTAGAGAATATTGTAAAAAGTGCCTTAAAATAATTCAGTTCAAAATAAATTCACTCAAAAAGTGAATCTTAGCAGGTGTGTCTCCATATTCTGAACCTTCTGACCTTCATAAACACTGAAAATACCCATTCTGCCTTTATAGAGCTAACATTCCTGCTTCTGGGCTCAGTTCAACTCAGGACCACAGAGGTCAAGATATCTGTAGGCAACCCACCTAGATTCTGCAGGCAGCTCCCTGGGCTGCTCTGATTTATGGTTGCCTGCAGTAACTCCCTAGGAGCCATACAGCAGCAGTGAATAGCTAGAGTACAGTGTGCTCCAATAATGTAACCTCTCACCCTTGGTTCTCTGCGTCAGAGACTGCAAAAGGTGGCAGCACAAGGCACTTCTGCTAGCTCTATTTCACATCCAGGGATATTTCCTACTATCCGTTGTAGCATGGGGCCCATTCATGCTAGTGTAAAATGCCATGGCAGACCCCAGGCTCAAAGTCTTTATTTTCTTATGAGGCAGAACTGTTCACTTTTTAACATCATTGAAATAGAAATGCTAAACAAGGTACCTCCAAAATAGTTTTTTTTTAAAGTGACTAAATTCAGTCTGGTATTATAAAATCTTAGAGAAGAATCTGCCCAGAAGCCCCTAACTCAGTTTGTTGCCTTCGTGTTTGTGGATTTACACCTAGGCTTTTCTGCCTATTGTCTTCAACTTTTTCCTCTTATATTTGCTGAATATCTCATCCTTAGGGCCACTGGCTGTTAAGAACAAGCTAGTTTCCTAGCTTGAGAATGCTTCTAAACATTGAAGTGAAATCCTGGCCCCAATGTAATTAATGGTAAAAGTTATATTGACTTCAGTAGAGGCAAGATTTAACCCCTAATGTTAACTTAGTGATGAAACAGACTACATATGATATGGTTTATTGGTCTCTTATCAGCACTCTGGCAGCACTGACAAAAGAAATTAGTTTAAAACTAATCACTGAAGACAATATAATTTGGTATTGGTGATAAACTTCTACATTAATAAAGATGGAAGAATTGATACCAAACTGAATTTCCGCAAATGGAATTCCTTCATTTCAAGTGTCTCATAATGACTGCAGAGACCTCCTTTCTTTCTTCATGTTGGGCCTGATCCTATAGTGAGGACCACCCAGACAGACCTATGTACCTGCACCCAGCTCTGCTGAAGACAAGGCACTGGTTTATAGATCAAAGCTTTGATCTAGATTTATTCAGTAGATGTCTAAAAAGTTTATCAATCTCTTTTTAGGTATTTGTATGGACTAGTGCAGATTTTCCACTAGTAAATGTTTATGTACCATTATGCTTTCTGTTGGCTAAAAAGATGTTAGATATTCTCATTTTCAATTCATTTAAAAATACAAGAAAAAAAAAAGAATGAGACATTTAAATTAATAGAACAAATTGCTATTGACATCAGGTCAAAGAACATAAATGTAAGTCTGTGTTATTTATGCTTTTAGTTTTTGGCTTTTCTTAAATCTTTGAAACTATAAAGATGCAATGTATGACAATAGGACACTAAACAAATGCATTATATAAATCAATGGTTTTGCCTCATCTAGAATAGTGTGTAGCATTGGTCATCCCATCTCAAAAAAAGATACTGCAAAATTAGATTGGTTTCAGAAAGTTATTAGGGGGATGGAAAAATTCTCATAGGAAGAGAGATTGAAAAGATTTGGATTATTTACTTTGAAAGGAGATAAGAGAGATGATAAAAATATCTAAAATAATGAATAAAGGAGCTGACAACATTAGTATCCCAATAACTGGGAGCATCTTTAAACAGTAGGCACTTTGTGTGGATGAGTTAAGTACAGACCCCAGTTCACCTGTGTAGAAATGTTGGGACTGGTACCAATTTACAACTCGTGACAACCACTGTTTTAGTACAATTTGGAAAACTCTGCGGTATCTCTAGCATTGTGTACTGCATCATTTTTCGTACTGCAGATATGACAGGCTGACTCATGTAATAAGTTAACCTTACACATTTTTCAGAACTACAAGTGCTAGAAAGAACTGGGAGAGGGAATGTCTTTCCAGCAGGTGCAATGAACACTATGAAAGAAATTGAGCTGAGTGTGAGCTTGACCTCAGATAGCTTTCAAAGTATTAGTGGTTCTGAATCTAGAGAGAAAATTCAGCCTGAGTGAGGTGGGTGTGGCTCCACTGTCTATTCTCTGCATCTCAAGAGGTATGTGGGAATATATTTTGGCTTTCATTAGGGATGGGTTACATAGGAAGTACCTGCCACTGGTATGCATTAACTATTCTCTTGTCTGTTTTTCCTCTGAGGTTCTCCAATTACTTTTCATATCCTCTATTGTTGTATGCTCTTGGGTGTTGGTGCGCTAAACTCTAGTGAGGCTCAAGTGGTTTCCTGTTAATGCTGAAAAGAATAGAGGAAAATAGAAGCAGAACAGCTCTCAAAATAGCATAAAAAAGAGGGTCATTTGAGGAAACTAAATGGTAAGAGGTTTTGAAAAAAAATGATAGAAATGCTATTTTATGTAACACCTATATATTTACCCCACCTGTGGAACTCAGCATCTCAGAAGGTTGAGACAATTGTGTGATTAACTTTAAAGAGTTGGCTAATGTGGGCCCTCATTAACATTTTAAGCTATTAAGAATTTAAAAAATTGTAATGTTCCAGAATTGGATGTTATTATTCTCTTAATAGATTTAAGGGACTGGGAGTTATGACAGTGAAGGCTGGTGGTATGACAATTGAAAAAGCAAGTAGGAGTGGTACTTCAGGATTATTGGCTACATGTACACAGAGAGTCATTGTGGTTTTTCTGTAACTGCCTCACAGACAGGATTATAGAATATTCATGTTAGTGTTAGAAGAACAGTGTCTCTTTTTGCTTCTAGAACATCTACTATACAAATGGAGACAAGAATAGCATGAATTTAACATGCCCCACACTAGACTCATTCCTATAGTTCTTTCATCGCCAGTTGCTATGGATTAGACACTTTGTGTGCTCTAAGACTGATCTGATAGCAGTAGCCCTGTCATATGGATGAGAGAATGTACCATCTTGGTTTACTGTATAGGAATAGAATGCCAAGTATTCTGGAACATTTACCATATAGACTGATGGGAAAATTAACTATATATTTGGAGTCATCAAGAATACTGTGGTAGATTTAGTCATGTGCTGCCATTCAAATAAATCTGAAGGTCCCTAAAACAGTACAGAGTGTCTCTGTAAGAGTTAGCAGCATCATAGACATTCATATTCCTGTTCAGATTAAATAGTTGAGCTAAAAAGAATTTAAAATGATAGGAACATGACTGCTACTTGATCAGATGTCGGCACTGGTCTGCCAGATATAAGAGGCATTGTTAAAGCACTGCAGCCATTATACCCACCTTGGACCTGTAAATTAATGCATGCTTAATGAGGAGACTTGAAGCCCACAACTGGCATAGCAGCCTCTGTTTGCAACTCTCCTGCTTGAAATGAATCGTCTATAGATGCTACTTGTCAGCAAGACTTTCCCATTGGTTCAAAACCTTTTGACATGTGTGGATGACTCCACTACAAAGACTATATGAGGAAACCATTTTTAATAATAACAAAGCTGGTTCAGCTGGTAGTTTTCCGCCACTGTGGGGAGGGCACAATTTTGAAAGCTATTATGATATACTGTGACCTGTATACAAAAACTGTGCTGGCTGAGCCTACTTTAAAATGTTTTCCTAGCAGATGCTTATCGTAATATAGATAAGGCCTAAGGATGGAGAATCAGATAAAACATGTGGCTGAAACAAAGGAGGCTGGTCTTCCAAAGGCAGCCCTCAAGTCCCCAGAAAATCGCAATTGTATGTTTATGTTCTTTGTGTCAACTTGCAGCTTACGTGTTAATGACATAGATCTCCCAGAATCCATGAATCGTATCCACCTCTTCTTTTTTTCCTACTTCCCCAATACACTCAACTACCAGCGTATCAAAACATGTTAAATGATCTGTGCCGGATGGCTGTGTGTTGGGAAGCACAAATCAATTCTGATATTTAGTAAGGAGCCTTTAGTATAGCAATAGCAAATGAAACCTTTGTTATAGATCTTAATAGCTTTGTAATGGAAGCTTTCTTCTCCTCCTCTTTTCACAATTTAGAAAGCTTTTTGTGGGTCAGACACTTGTATTCAAGACAATATTAGAAAAAATTTGTATTACCAAGCAGAGGTGAAAAGAAAAGGCAGTGTTGCCTATTTACAATTTTATCACAAGTGTCATGATATTTAAAGCCTCAGCCCCTCTCATGTTATTACATGGGGATCTCAGCTTTCATTTAAGAAAATAGTAAGTTTCAAGGCCGCACAGTTGTGAAGAAATGCTTTACAATGTAATCCCTAAAAGCCCCCAAGCCAGAAGGTAATAAAAAGACCCAAAATGTGCTATTTAAAAAAAATCTCATTGTAAGCCAATCTCATGATTTTTGAATCATTGAGGCTGTCAGTACTAAAAACATACATGAAAAGGGATTTTGCAATGTCTACTTGAAGATATTCCAGATCCTAGTTCCTTCTGTGAGAGGGCCCAGCTACTCCCATTTCCTTAGAGCCAGGGAGGAGTTTATCAAGCAACACTTACCCTAATAAGTTAGCTTTAGGCCTGGTCTACACTACAGCGTTAGGTCGATGTAAGGCAGCTACACTACAGCCTTGCTCCCACCAATGCAAGTGCCCTACCACATCAACATAATAACTCCAACTCCACAAGAGGTGTAGAGCTTATGTCAGGGTATTTAGGGTGATGCAGTGTCTCTGTAGACACTGCGTTACTTACATCTATTGGCTGTCATTCTTGTCAATTTCACGGCTCTCCTGGAGTCTAAAATTGACAAGAAAGCCAACTCCCCCTGGGCCACTCTCTGGTCTCCGCTCCAAGTCGGGCTGCCACCCGGGCTCTCAGCTCCCCGCTGGGAGCACAGCAACCAACTGGATTCTAGGCATGGATCTCCCCGCCGGGACTTGGCTGTCCCCCCAGGGTCTTGACTCCCCGCTCCCCACTGGAAGCACGGCTGTGCCTGGCAGGGAGTGTGGAACTGCACATGGAGCTGAGAGCCCTGGCTCTCAGACCGCCACACTGTCCCTCTTAGTCAGTGGAAGCACCTCCTGCTGAGAACGAGCACCACCAACAGAAGAAGGGCAGTGTGCACATGTGGTGACTAACATAGGTCAACTTAAGTTTATAGTATAGACATGCCCTAAGTTTAACCTGCAAGCCCCTGTAAGGGTCCTACATTTCTAATAGGGTGGGACAAAAGGAGAAATTGGTCGCTATATTACAAAGTCCCTATCAGTTTTCTTATGCTGGAGGTAGAGTTTCCATGATAAGGTGTGGTGTGAAATCTTTGGGGTTCCAAGCAGGATTCAAAGAAGATGTCTGTGCTCTTATTATTTTGAATTCCACTTTGATATGCATATTGAACATGCAGAATAACTACTGTAATAGAAAAAGATGAATTTTAAATATTCTCAAATACTAACAGTTAAGTAATCTATGTATCACTTTGTTTAGTGCCTACAATGTATAATGGGCTTTGTGACATAATATCAGTGGTTGAGACCATTTTTTGTCTAATGAAAGAGTCATTGGCCCAGAGAGAAAGAATCTGTAGTTTATAGGTCAGGGAATCTCCCTGAGAGGTAGATCACCCAGGGTTCAGTCCAGTGACTCTATTTATTTATACACAGTGAAACAGCTTTAACAGGAGATCCTGAGGGAGCCCCTTTCTCCCTCAGACTATTCAATAGCTCAGTGGTTAGCGTACCTCTTGTGAGAGGTAGGGAACCCTATTAAAACTCTTTCTCCTCCCCAGGCAAAGAGGGAAATTGAACCTTGGGTCTCACATCCCAGCTGTGTACACTAACCCCTGGGCTAAAAGTTATAAGATGGGCACCACCACCTCGAGCCATTTTGTGTGGGGTGTGGTAGGCCCCTAATTCATACTCATAAGAAACAACTTAGGCACCTCAGCTGCCTGACTGCAGGTTCCTGTTCATGGATTACAAACAGAGATAGGCACCAGAGCTGGTGCTAGGCATAAGCAGACTAAGCAATAGCTTATGGCCTCATGCAGCTCAAGGGAGCCCCCTATTCACTTTTTTAGTGTGTGTTGGGGAGGCCCCCATAAATATTCCTGTTTAGGGCCCCCAATGGGCTAGCACTGCCTCTGATAGGCGCCTCCCTGCAGCCTGGATTTGGGTGCCTAGCTCCATGAGAGAGGAAGGGCTTAGGACACAGCTTTCTCTTCAGCATTTCCCTCTGGCTAGTTTAGGGGGCTTTGTGTCCAGCATGCAGGTTTTTGTGGATCACATTCTAAGGAGCCTGTCTCTCCTATTCATTGGATGTGCCTAACTCCTGCTTTGTGGATGGCACTATTGTTTCAGGGATTTTCTAGACACCTAAAATTCCTTTTGTGGATCTGGGCTTAGATGCTACCACTGTTCACCTGTTTCATTCTTTTGGGAAGGGTTATTTAAAATAAATCATTTTCTGTATTCTCTTCATACTTGAGTGCATGTAAGGATTGCTCAGTGACTCTGTCTTGCTTGCTGGTCTGAATTTTCAAGTTAACAGGCCATGTGTGAATTCTTTAAGACTAGTCTTCTCTTCCTACAAAACCTGTCCTGTAAGTGAAGATGACAACCAAATTGCTATAATCTGAATTTGGCTTTCATTGTTGGGGATTGCTGAATTCATATGTACTTGCTATGTCCCAGAAGTGAATGGCATAAGCAGCTATAATTTCTGACAGTAGTTGCTTATCAGTCTGAATTTGAATCTTTTAAACTCAGTGGCAAGATATGAGTCAATACACATAGTAAGTGATTTTCAGTAACTATTGCTTTGTACATACTATTTCTGTAGTAATTTTACAAATGCTCAGTTGTTTCTAATCTAATATTGCAAATCTTTATCTCTTTAATACAAACACACTAATAGCTGTTAGGTAACTCTGAAATGTTAGTATCTGACACGTCTGTGTGTGGAAATACTGATAAATAAACAAAATGGTTGAGTAGATTTTGAAAATGATTATAGTTTTGGATGCAGGAAGTATCAGCCACTGTGCCTATACTAAACTTCTTTCATTCCTGTCTCACTGTGTGTGTTGACTTCCTTACAAAAACACCAGTAGGTATTTGGTACATTTCTTTCTCTCTAAACATTTCCCCAGACTTGAATCCCCAAATCAAAGCAGATTTTGCAGCTGAATTAGTAAAGCCTGAACATAAAGAATCATTTTCACAACCCCAATCAGTATAATATGATGAATTTTCTAATAATTCATTTATATGAATTTTATGGTGTTCATTACTAATATTGAAAAACTTCACAAACCCTGATGGATTTAGCCTCATAACCAGGGCTTGATTACAGCACACTATGGAACTGAGAGATCCCTTCAGGGGGCAGTTCACCCCTCCGATGCTACTCTTTCAGGTTATTCATAGCACAGATGAACATCGATACATTGGTTGTGCTTGGTTCGTATTTTGAAGCTTTTCTTCACAGTCATAAGGGCTAGAATTTTTTTTTAATGAAAGCTTGAATTCTGATCCATTCACATGACCTCAGGAGGTAAGAGTCTATACAAGGGGCCTCTAGTGCCTATGGTTTAATCTGACTCACAATGTCTATTTGAGGTAAAAAGATTACCCTCACTGCACAGATGGACAAACTGGACAAATCACTTAGGCCTAAATCCCAGATTTAGGTGCTACTGTGATCCAGAAAACCCCTGCTCAGCTGCTGCCTAACCTATAGGCACCAAAAATCACTTGGTGACTAAATTTTCGCTGTAAAGTTCCCTGGGTACCTAAGTTTCTGCCTCTGGGCATGCAACTGCTGCCTCAGGGAGGCATGTGGGTGTCTATCTCATGCCTAAACCCCAGTGCACTCCTCACACCAGGTGGAGATAGGTGTTGCTCCACCTTTCTCACCTGCAGGGCCTAATTTAGCATGCTCAGAGCTACCAGGTTATAGGATATTCAGATATGAGTCTCTCTCAATATCTCTTGTTGAAGCCGTTCCACTTTGTATAAATAAGTAAATATGAATTGGGCCAGAGAGAGAGAAAGAATGACTCTATAGTCCACCTGAGAGATGAGAAACCTCTTCTCTCCTCAGCAGGTGGGGGGGGGGGGGGATTGAACAAGGCTCTTATGCATCCCACATGAATGTTCTAATCACTGGACTACTGGTTATAAGTAAGGGCCTACTTCATTCCCAATTTCACAGATTTCATGGAAATCGTAATCATGGAATGGTAATCATGCAGTATCACTCCAATCATAGTGGATAGTTGATTGAGAATGTCTATCAAGTTGCATGATGCAGACTAAAGTGAGCACGGCAGTCATTACGGTAGATTGTTGATTGAGAGTGTCTCAATATTTATGACAATAAGTGAGCATGACAGTCTTCAGGTTGAGTGAAAGGATCATTGTTGCATGTAAAGATTGTTACACTTATGAAATAAACAGCAGGATCTTATTCAAGGGACAAGGCAGTATGCCACATTTATTATGAATAAAGAAAATATTTGAAAAAGCAATTGCCTAAAACACACTTACACACACATGCACACAGTTCTGCAGGAGGGATATAATTACCAGCCTCTGTGTTGCTTGAGCTGAATCACTGGCCAGGTGACTCAGACACGAGGATGGAGCTAGGCTCTGTCGGTTGCAACACAGTGCTCCTTGGGGTTTGCAGAACAAGCCCAAAGTCCAGGGTTGCTTTTTTTTTTACTTTTATATTTATTTATTTTTATTTGGATCTATGGATTTTGTTATGTTAGATAGTTTTTTTGTTTGATGTAATTGTTAATTACATTTGATATCGCAAGTGTGACAGCTTTCCCATTATTCTTTTATTTTTGTTTTATACTTTGTTTTGTTCCTGTCTTTGGGTGTTAACGCCCCTGTTTTTTGGGGTTATTTTGATTTTCGGCCATCTGGGTTGTAAAAGTTCTTTAGACAAAAGCATCTTCTCTTCCTCCTGCCCTTGGAGGCTGAGAACCATTACCTCAGTAATTACTTCCTCGCTGTCTTATTTCAGCAGACTTAAACTGCATTCACTCCTCATTTATACTTACTAAAAATTATTACATTTTTATTTTATTATATTGGTATATTATTTTATACTTACTTATTAACATAATAAAATCCTTATACTTAAACCAATTCTATTAATACTAATTTTACTAAAAGGGAATAAAAGAAATCTTATTTGCCCTCTCATTGCCCCATGATTTACACATCAACCACGTTCCTGATACGCCTTGAGCACTTTACTTCACTTGTAAATTATCACAATTAGATTTCAGGATGTTCCCAAACATTCATATGTAGATCTTCACAAACAGGGCCCCAATGTGTCATAAATGTTAAATCACAAAATGTTTAGGCAGGATGTTTCCACTCAATTGTTCAAGCAGTCAATTATCATAATGGAGCCTGGGTTCGCATGAACAGACAATCAATGTGTCCGGAACATCCCTATCTATAATGCCTAGTTTTGTTCTTTCTCAGTGTGAGGATTAACCCTTAAGCTTCAAATACGTATCCATGGTCTGTGCCTGCTCTGGTTCAGGCCTAAATCACAGTGCTGTGGCCTTCATTATCCCCCTTTTGACCTTTCAATTCAGGGGATTGAATGGGTCATTTCCCTTTGTGTGTTATAGTTTGAGGGCCAAGTACTGGGAGGCGATTTGAATACGTTATTCCAATTTAACATATATTCGCCTTACTCAGCAAAACATAAAACACACTCCAATAAGACATACTATACGTAATATCAGAACTATTAGCAGTGGGTGTAGGGCTATTGATAGTGGTTTTTTTGAGGTAGGGGACCAGCCTGTAAAAATACCACACTAATGATAGGCTGTTAATTTTTTTTAATTTATTTTGCTATTTTAATTATGTTTTTATTTGAGTGCATGATTTGAATGGTGCAGTTTCCAGCATGATTCATTGTTTGCTGTAATAGCTGGGAGACCTTGCTTCCCTTAAACAAGATGTCCGTTAGATCCTGCCAGTTTAAGCCAATGTCAATTGAGAAATTAGCAGATTCTACACTTACTACTATTTGTCTTTCTTTTTTTTGCTTTGGGGAGGTAGTAGGTATGTTTTTTTGTATAAATTACATTGACATTACATTTTAATTTGTTTACAGGTGGGTGGCTAACATTTTTATTTTTTAATATATTTTTTATGAGATTACACAAGCACATATACCATTATACAGTACTTGAGTTACATTTTTTAATTTATTTTATACACATGTTTTTAATGACATGTTTTTGCTGCATGGTTCAGGAGCGACAGGCAGGGAAGAGCACACCCACTTTTAGGGGTCCGAAATAATACATCTCCGGGTATTTAATAGCTTTTCTTTTTTTCCTGCCCACTGGCTCGAAATGCGAGGTAACCAAAATGATCCCATAAGCAAAGTTGGGAGCGGGCTAACTTTCCACAGTTCTGTTTCCGGTGTTTGCTGGTGGGCCATTCTGACAGTGATTTCTTCCATTAACAATTCCGGTCTGACCATGCTTGACACGAATTGTATTCAGTGTGATTTATAAGTGTAAAACAGTGACCTTCTTCTTTGTTTTAACAGTTGTGACAACACTTTAACATTTTCAGATATTACTCAATACATTCTATGTTTTAAAGTAGCCAAGCTGAGAATCTGCATTTTAGAACATTTAATAACTAAGGCTGTTTTATTACTTATTTTTATTTGTTTTTTGTATAGCAACTAAGTCTTGGTATTCAACCATTGCCACATATTTTATTTTGCTTTTAGGTTTTTTAACTTTATTTGTACTAAAATCTATATTGGTATGTATTTGCTTTTGTATTAGGCTGTTTTGTAGTTGGTACAAAGAACTTAACTTATTCTTAATAACTTTTAAATCTACGGTATTCATTAATTCTGTGCTGGCTCCAATTCCTTCCAAAATTGTATTGGTTATTTTTTGTTTATTTTTACCTTGGGGATTTTGGTGTGTTCTGACCCAGGCTAGTAGGATTGGCAAAGAGTATGGGGTGCAGATGGGTTCCAGTTTAGAGACGTTTAACCTAGTCTAATCCATGTCTACTTTTAATTTTACGAGAAGTGGGTTTAGGAGGGCTTTGACAGGGCTACTTCATAATTTAAATAGCTTTGGTTTTTTTAATGGCTTGCGGGGTGTTGGTTATAAAAACATAATTCTGCATCCTTGCCTTAACACAGGCTTCAGGAAATAATCTTATCTTCACTTCCTTTGGGATGGGACAATACCCAACAATGACTGATAACGCTAGTCCGGATTTAACATATCCATCCAAATGTAAGGCAAGTACAGATATGCGTCTGATTCCATGAGGTCTCCTAGGGGCCCTTCTATTTTCACCCCCACTTTTTAATGATCGCTTTTATCTGCAGGGACTGTAAGATTAACTTGTAAACCCACCATTCCTTCCCAAACATACAAATGTGTGTTCCCCAATGACCTCAATGGCCGACTGGTGTTTAAATCATACCAGGTTATTAGAATGCCGGGATCCTGAATATGAAGCCAGGATTGGTCACCGTCAGCAGGGCAGGAATGATTCAAAGTGTGGGCCGGGACTGCTACAGGGTCCTTTTTGTTGCAGCTTCCAGCTTGTAGATCAGGGAAATTTTTAGAAAAAATAGCAACACTTGCCAAAATATATACTCTGATATCGTCTCCATTTTCTGCAGCTGGTCCCAGTTGTGGGCTTCCCATGAAACGCTTGTATATTGGCGGGCGGATGGTTTCTGGCTGGCAACACGCCAAGAGCAGGGCACCAATGCACCCTATAGTAATAATAATAATGCTGAACCAGAATTCCCAAGGGGCTATCTTCAGTAACGACATGCAGGCTGGTGATTCGTTTAGTCTGTAAAGAATCAGGAGATGGTTACTTCATGCAAAAAACTTCAATTGTGATATGTGTATCCATTTTAACTTCCCCTCCTTGTCAATATGGTATACCAATGGACTTAAGCAGTCCACGATTGAATAGGGACCTGTCCACTTGGATTTTAAAGTGTGATCCTTTTTGCCCAATTTTAAATACATTATCTGATCCCCTGTTTCCCACAGGGTACCATCAGTATCCTTCTGCTGCTGGGTCTTTGCTATCATTTTCTTGATAGCTTGATCAACTTCATTCTTCAGGGTAGCTTTATTCTCCTGCAACTGCTTTAACCATTGATAATGGTCAGCATGGGTTACCTTGGGATTTCCGTCCATCTGCTCCTTAATTTGTTCTGTTTTAATTATTAGCTTTATTGCCTGCCAGAAGAGGATCTGGTATGGTTGTATTTTAGTTCTTAAGTGGTTACTGCTTCGGATTGCTGTCAAAATTAAAGGTAATTTCTCTGGCCAGTCTTTGCCAGTGTTATTGCCTACCTTTCTTAGTGCCTCCATGATAGTGCGATTCATTCGCTCCACCTGTCCCGAGGACTGTGGTTGGTAGGGGATGTGGAATTTCTGTGTGATTCCTAAAGCATGCAACATGAGGGTGAACACTTCCCCTACAAAGGCCCCTCCATTGTCGGAATCTATTTTGGGGGTTTCGTACCTACATACCACTTCAGCAAACAATTTTTTTGCTGTAGTCCTGGCACTGTTATTCCGGGTGGGGAATGCCTCCACCCATCCTGAAAAAGAATCTATTATTACTAATAAATGTCTGTATTCTTCCTTGCTCCGGGGCAGCTTGTCTATGAAATCAATTTGGATGCGGTGCCAGGGTCCCAATCGTCGCTGGTGCATCATTACCTGTGGGCTTTGGGACTGTGCCTTGTCCCTAGCACACTGCGCACAATTCCGGACCCAGGTTTCCACATCGTCCTTCATATGATCCCACTTCGCTACTTGTCTTAGTCTTGTTAGAGTTTTTTTTACTTCCTTGTGCATAAACTGA
Organism: Emydura macquarii macquarii; assembly: GCF_026122565.2. Lineage (NCBI taxonomy): Eukaryota > Metazoa > Chordata > Testudines > Chelidae > Emydura > Emydura macquarii. Next base: position 16,935,192 of record NW_027132773.1, read on the forward strand.
TGAGCCACACTTACAAGCTCTTGTGTTTCTATTTTTTCTGGTGTTTGTCAGGGGTTGGTTGGGGTATTCCTTTTCATGGCCTTTTAAAATTGATTTCTGGTTATTGCCACCACATCATACTGGCAAGCTATTGCATCCGCACGGTTATTCCAAGTGGTTTCTGTCTCTGATTCTTTACCGTGTGCCTTAACATGTCTGATTCTTAAAAGATTTGGGTTAGCCTTTACTCAGGTGTGGATCCATTTCTATTCACTTTGATAGGCAATTTTTTTGCCTTCTGCCCCCTTCCAATTATTCCGTTCCTAATTAAACATCCAGTATTGAATTCCTTTCATGCAGAAGTCACTATCTGCATAGATGTATATTTCTCTTGGGGTGTTTTTATATTGTTTTAAAACCTGGTATATTGCATAGAGTTCAGCATGCTGTGCCGATCTATGGTCCAGGAATCCTTGGAGAATTTTTTCCTCCAGATCGATGGCAGCGTACTTAATCCATTGCTGTCTCTGTATTACCATGGAACTGCCATCCATGAACCAGACATGCGCCTCCCTTCCCACTGTATTTAATTCTGCAAAGGGGGGTGCTTCCACCCATGCAATCCTTTGCTCCAGAGTCACCTCTGGGCACTCGTGCCTTTTTCTTTTTTCAATGAGGGCATGGGTGAGCATGTCTGGTTTGGATACAGTTTCCGTTGTTACCCCTCAGTTAGCCAGTATTAGGGTCCATTGTGCTATACGAGTATTTGAACTTTCCCCCCATCAGTTTGCCTGATAGAATGTATTTCAGGGGTATGTGTGTGGTCTGGATGGTGATTGGTGCGCTGCCCATGAGCGGCTTGAATGCCTGCACCACCCACACTGCTACCAGACATTCCCTTTCACAAGGATCAAAATTTATTTCTGCGCCTTGCAGCTTTTTCGACTCATAGGCTATGGGTACTAGCTTACTTTCCTCATTATTTTGTAGCAGAGTCGCTGCCATGGCTACTTCATTAGCAGCTAGCCAAATGACAAGAGGTTTCGTTTCATCTGGGAATCGTAGGGCTGGAGCTAGGAGGGCTTTTTGTTTCAGAGTGCTTAAGGCGTCCTCCTGCTCTTGCCCCCATTCCCACTGTTTTTTCTTCTTCAGTAGTTTCCATAAGGGAAGGGTGAGCTCTGCAGATCTGTATATGTGTGGTCACAAGAAATTAAATCCTCCCAACAGTACTCGCAGAGAGTGAACATCTATGGGAGCCGGCATCTCTATGAGTGCCTTTGCCTTTCGTTGGTCGACTTGTCTTCCCTCCTTCCCTATGACTATGCCCAAATAGTTTACCTGTCCTTGGACTAGTTGTGCTTTTTCCAGGCTGACTTTAAAGCCAGTTTCTTGAATCAGCGTCAGGATAGTTTCAGTGAGTTGCTGCACCCATTCCTTAGTCTCTCTCAAAATTAGGATGTCGTCCACATAGGAAAAGACAAAGGGTCTTTCTGAGGGGCCCAAGTGGTCCAACATATCCACCACATGTCTGTGGGCGATAGCTAGAGCATCTTGAAATCCTTGTGGCAGACGCCGGAATGTATATTGTTGGTCCCGAAAAGTGAATGCAAATCGGTCCTGGGAATCTGGGTGCAAAGGTATAGCAAAGAAACAGTTAGCTAAATCAATCACTGAAAAGAATCTGGACATCGCCTGTACTCACTGTATGACCTGTGTCATGCCCGTCCGTATCAGCAGCCCTAGTTCAGGTTACCCGGGTTATGGCTGCCACTGGGTTTAGGACTTTTGGATCCTCTAATAGATCTGACTCCTCATCTGAATCCTCATATTTGTCTTCCTGCTCGAGGTGTGTTGGTACAGGGAACCTAGCTTCTCCGGCAGTTACGGCTGCAACTTGTTTAGTTACGAAACCCAATTTCTGTTTCAAATGTTTTATAAGGGACTTACAACGGCTGTGGTTAGCAGGGGTTTTCCCTTGTTCGAGAGTGAGTTTCTTCACTATTCCCTGTAGTGCCTGATTTTCTTTTTCTACTTTAGCTAGGAATTGAATGACATCTTCCAATCTGCTCTTTTTATTTTTCTCCTCCTGTAGTGTCTCTTGGAGTGAAATAATCTGTTTGTGGGCGTTTATGGAGGAGATTTTTCCAAATTCAATATCCCGTTTGTATTGTTCCAAAATATTAGTTAGGGATTTCACCTTTTCCGTTAATGAGGTGATTGAATCCTGGTCAAGTGCAGCTTGTATGTAGCCTGAATTACAAGCTTCCCAAAAAAGCCAAATTGCTGCTGCATCTTTCTGTTTTGTTCCAGAGGGATTGTACACTGCCAGATACTGGTCAGTTTTCCCTCTCAGTCTGCTATGGTACGGATGTCTGCTAAAGCCTGCTCTGTCCAGGGGCTTGGTCCGAATTTCTGCAGTATATAACTGAAAGGGGAAATGTCTTTAACAAAGGACAGGGATTGTGAAACTTGCTATTTATGCTGTGACCAAAATGTGATTTCTCCATGATTTAAGTAGACTTCTAGTTATAAAGGAGACTGCCTCCTCCCTCCCCCTGCTGTTTGGTGTGAAATAAGAGAGACAAGGTGGGGGAGGTAATGACTTTTATTGGACCAACTTCTGTTGGTGAGAGAGACAAGCTTCTGACTACAGGAGACGGGGTTCCTGTCTGTGGATCACAAACAGAGATATATGCCTCCCAGCAGCCTGTATTTAGACCCCTAATTCTATGAGAGAGGTGATGCTTAGGACACACCTCTCTCACCACCATCTCCCATTGGCTAGTGTAGCAGGCTCTCCACCTAGCATACTAGCATTTGTGGATCTCATTCTCAGACAAGTCTCTCTCCTCATGCATTGTATAGGGAGCTTAGATGCCTAACACAAGGTTTTTGGATTGCTCAGATTTTCAAGGCACCTAAAAGTTATATGCTGCAACACTGAGCATTGCAATGTCTACGTCTCTTTGTGGGTCTAGGTCTTAATCTTTTGTTGCTTCAAGGGAACAGAGATGGCCTGATTTTCTATGGTCTTGTACTTTTGTGTATTCATTTCCACCTGTGCAAAGTGGTATAAAACCATTTACCTTTCTGTTTTTGTACTGTGTTATATCCACTTTTCACAAGTGGAAATAAACAATCTAGGACCAAATCACTGTTGCCCTGCAGTTCCTTTATCCCACTAGCCTGAATGCAGGTCCCCTCAGGGAATATATGTGGTGCAGGAGGGTTCTGTGGCCCCTCCACAGATGCCTGGGGACAGGAACTATTCTGGATTGGAGTGCGCCAGTGATTCTACACTCCCGCAAAGCTTCTGAGGGGCCTAACCTGCAGTGGGGACTGGATTGGCCCTTATAGACCTTGAATAGAAGAGACACAAGTTGCCTCTCCTCTGTCTATTTGCCAGCCCAGCGCTAAATCTGCCTCACAAGGTGCAAGGCAGTGGATAATCGAGACATCAGTCTGTGGCACAGCAAGGAATAGAAACCAAAGTTTTTGATTCTCAGTCCAATATCTTACCCACAAGATCATTCTTCCTTGGCTTACTAATTGAAGAATAAGTACTTTTAAAAGCTAATCTCACTAGTATTGACTCTCAGTTCACAAAAAAAATTCTTTGCAGAGATTTATCTACATACAATGATGGAAGAGGTAGCTGCCAGAAGTTAAACACATAGATAAACAAAAATTGAAACTAGTACTAAATAGTTATCTTTTGAGGTGTCAGCAAATTGGTTTTAACTCTAACTGCATGCTAAGGGGATGCCTACACTAGAAGTGCTACAGTGACATAGCTATAGCATTGTAGTATAGACACTTACTACAGAAACTGAGGAGGTCGTTCCATTGCTGTAGTAAATCCATCTCTCCAAGAGGTGGTAGCTAGGGTGACAAAAGAATTCTTCTGGGGCTTAGGTCAGCTTAATGATGTTGCTCAGGGATTTGAATTTTTCATACCTAACTTTCTAGTGTAAACCAGCCCTAAAGCATAAGATAGGACAATGAGGTGGCAATTATTCCAAGATTGCTTGGCCTAGAAGTGTCTCAAGCTGAATACTAGTATCTTGGAGGAATTTTATAGATAATAGGGCAATTAGTAGGAGTCTGGATTTTTTGTAGGAACCAACTACCAATCCATTGGAAGTGATCAAATAAGTGTAACACTTAATGAGATCAAAAAGGTCATGATTCTAGACATGGTGACTGAGGAACAAAATATTTTGCTAAAAATTCACAGTATTTTAAGAAAACATGGAAAAGATATGATACTAATGAAGGTGTAAGGGATCAGAAAAGTGGAGTATTTTAAACTGATCTCTTATATTCTTTAAGAATGTAAGGAGTGGAAAAAGAGAGATCAAGAAATGGAAAGGCATGTATTAGGAACATAGATTTTAAGCTAGCCAGCAAGTTACATGAGCAATTAGAGGGTATAGGAAGGAAAGATATATTGATAGTTTCACCTTTGATGCAGGCCAGAATTTGGAGCAGAACATAGAAGACAGATCCATCTAATTAGTAACATTTGCATCTTTATTGATTGAGATAAGGGCAGTCTTTTCCCTTCATACCATTTAAGGATTCTGTAGCTTTGTCCAGGCTGTCTCTCTTTTTCCCCTAAGCAGCTCCCTTGTTTTTATTTTGTTTTCCTATTTCCTTGCTCTCACTTGTCCGATCTTGAAAAGAGCCTTATCTAATAAGAAAGATATATCAACTGTAAACCTAGAGTAGCTGTACCCAGGACTGGTTACATTAAGGGATTTGCTACTGGAATATGGAGCATTTCACCTCAAGGTCACTGGTTCAGACTTATTCCTAGTTAATGTTAGCTTAAATTAGCCTTTCAAGATAGCTCTATGATGGTCTTTGATGTTAGCTAGTAATGATGATTCCTAGTAGACAGGTGTCTGTATTGCAAACCAAGATCACCAATTGCCATCTCTAGTTGTCTCAGCAAGGGTTTATCAGCATGGAAAATAAACCAGTTTCTCCTTCCTGAAACATTTTACTCTTTAGAACACTTGAAGCACATGGGCAGTGAAATGTGGGGGAACTTGCACTGCCATTGCCTATACTGTCTCTATTATCTGGTTAGAAAATATCAGTTTCCAGTGTTTTATGAACCTGACGTACCACAAATCCTAAATTTACTATTAAATGAACAGTTGCCCCAAACTTTCTCCTGTTGAAGTCAATAGTAAAACTCCCACTGACTTCAGTGGTAGAGGAACAGACACAACAGGGCTACTTCCTTATGACTTTGAACTGTATGTTCTCATTTACATTTATGGCAAGTGAGCATAAAATGCTACCACATTGATTTGCACAGGTGTAAACAACAACTACACAAGGTACAAGAGATGCTGGAAAATCAGACATCTTGTTCTTTAAGGAAGCTAGTAACTAAAGGATACTACTCAAATTTTGTGTCCTGACAAATAGAACTCATTTCATTACAACTCACTATAGACAACAAAATGAAATTCAACAAAGACAAGTGTAAGGTGCTACACTTAGGGAAGAGAAACCAAATGCACAAACTGAATGGGCGAAAACTGACTTGTCAGCAGCACTGCTGAGAAGGATCTGGGAGTTGTGATGGATTCCAACCTCAACATGAGTCAGCAGAGCGATGCTGTTGCAAAAACAGCAAATACAATTTTAGGTTGCGGTAACAGAGGCCTAGAATGCAAGTCATGGGAGGTGATAGTACCACTCTACTCGGCACGGGTTAGGCCTCAGCTGGAGTACTGTGTCCAATTTTGATCACCAATGTATAGAAAGGATGTAGAGAAACTGGAAAGGATCCAGATGTGAGTGACAAAGATGATCAAAGGAATAGAATGCAAGCCATGTGCAAAGACTGAAGGAACTGGATATGTTTAGTTTGGAAATGAGATTAAGGGGGGATATGAAAACGGTCTACAGATACTTGAAAGGCTGCCATAAAAAAGATGGAGAAAAGTTGTTCTCTTTTGCTACAGAGAGCAGGATAAGAGGCAATGGGTTCAAACTACAGCATAACAGATTTAGATTAAATCTCAGGAAAAGCTTCCTAACTGTAAGACCAGCAGGTGAGTGAAACAGACTATCTCAGGAGGTTGTGGAATCTTCTTCACCAGAGGTTTTTCAAAAGGAGGCTGAATAGCCTCTGTCTTGGATGGTATAGACACAACAAATCCAGCATCTTGGCAGGAGGTTAGACTAGATGACCTTTGTGGTCCCTTCTAACCCTGTGATTCTATGATTCTAAAAGTCAGTAATTGAATTTGTAAGTGCTTATGATGAAACAAAAAAACAAATCTAAATATCTTGCTGCTATACTTACTCCAGGGAAGAAAACAAATTGGAGTCACAGCTGCTTCTGCAGCAGATGTCAGAGCCAGAATACTTATTGCCTTTAGGTACAAAAGCTATGAAAAAAAATCAATTTAACTAGGGAAGCAAATGTATAAAATGGAGCTATCTGAACCGTCTCATCTGTTTATTATCCATGACTGCAGGTCAAATTAACTGTAATTTTAACTTTTTCGGATCTTCCAAGTTACCCATTATATGCAAATGTAATACCAAGTGTGGGTGATTATCCAGAACTCTTGGATCTGCAAGACACAGCTGGAAGTTTCACAAGACTTCACTTTCCCATTAGTCTGAAAATGTATGAATATCATTTCTAGTTATATATACAGCACCATAAGTATGTACAGTGGTTTACAGAGTAAATAAAGCATGCCATCACTGCCTTAACACTTACATGAAACCATAGCATGGTTAATGATAGCAACAAAGGTTAAACTAGAACCATCTCAGGTTCTGTTTTCTCTACACTTCATAGCTAACTCTGCTTTTTTAACGTTTATTTTTTATTTGTAAACTAATATAATTATTGCAACTTACATTTTTGGGTGTGGAATTTAGCTGATTGAAGAGAGAGAGAAGGATATGTACCAAAAGCTGGAGGAAGATATATAGGCAAATGGGAAGAAAGTGCCCTGTGAGATTGCAGGACCTATGCCCCAAGGAGAAACCCACTTTTCTGCAACGCACACTGCTGGGAAGAGTGAGGGTGCTGGGATTTCCACCAACATGTTTTTTTCTCCAGATGATTAAGCAGTGTATTACAAACTTGCAACTCCAGTCATCTCCCTCGTACACCCTATTGTACACACAGGGTTGTGGGAAAGACATTGAAACTCTTTCTTTTTCACAGTAACATGGCTTGGGCCAGGGCCCTAAAGGCATATACACCTGGCCTATTTGCCTCCTGGGAAGGCAATTCTAAGCCTGCCTAGAACTAAAACAAATATACCTGGCTAAGACAGGGACCAGTATCCAGTAACGACATTGCCATTCACTCACCCCAGACTGCTGACTGTGGATCGCAAGCAGAGATAAACGCCTCCCTGCAGCCCAAACCTAGGCACCAAACCCAGTGAGAGGGACTGGGCTTAGGACACGCAACTCTCCATAGCATCTCCCACTGGCTAGCCTAGGCAGCTCCCCACTAGTGGGCTGGCTTTTGTGGCTCACATTCTAAGGCATCTGTCCCTCCCCATTCATAGTATTGGGAGTCTAGGTGTCTAATTCAGGCTTTGTGGCTTCCATTGTTGTTCTCGTGATTTTCTAGGTGCCTACATCCTTTTGTGGATCTAGCCTGGAATTAATGGATAAGGTGGAGGGGAGAGAAGTACGGCCTGTTTGATTGGGAGGTAACTTGTCTTAATTTAATAATCCTGAGAAAGAGCTGATTCAGGTCAGTTATTTTTATTTAAGGACCAGTTTTAAAATTCAGTAATGCAGAAAAGGACCTGGAGGTGATGGACAGCAAATTAGACAGGATCTCACAATGTGATGAGGTTGCAAAAAGCCAGGGTTTAACTGTGAACTATAAATAAGGCATCACATGTATGGACAAGAAAGGTAATTCTGCCTAATGTAGCTTTGTTTAAGTTACACTTGGGAGTACTGTATACAGATTTGGGCTCCCATTATGAAGATACTGATAAACTGGATGGAATTCAAAGGAAGGTGACAATGAAGATAAAGTATTAGAGGATATGATTAAGGAAGGAAGAATAAAGGAATTTAAAATGCATACTGTAGAGAAAAGATTACAAAGATGAGGCTGTGATTGTCTAAGTAATTCTTCTCCCTCACACATTACTTCAGGGATTGAAGATAGTTATAATTTAGGGGAAGTGTACTGAAACCAAAATACTTTTCCTCATACCAAACTCTAAATGTATTTTGGTTTTGTTTGTTTGCTCCATTTCAGAAAGGGCCTGATTTGCCATGGCAGATCCAATGAGGCCTCAGCTTCATTAGGAGAAAAGATTTGTAGCTGTCAGATGCATTAGCAAGTTGAGGAATATCCTAGGCTCCCCCATTGTCTTTACCTCCACCTGCTAACTCATGTTAAAACTACAAACTGCCTTGTCTTCACTAGGATTTTACCTCATGTTAGTTACCACCTGCTAGCTCACACAAGTTATGAACACACCTGTTTTTTTCAAGTGAAGATGCACCCTGAGGTATGTCTATACTAGAAGTTTTTTAAGTCAAGTTAATTGACCCCCAATTAGCTGAAGTAAGTTAACATGTTTGGGAATCCACGACACAAACATTTGTGGTTTACCTAAACATTTGAGTCAAGGAACAAAGGTTTGTAATTTGTGTTAACTGGCAATTAACTTGAGTTAAAAATTCTCCCTTAGTTTTAGATGATACATATGGAAATTGGCTAACTGGGCTCGTGGAGAGTGGGCAGTCTTTGGGATCCGTCAGCCACCACTACAAACAACTTTCAGTCCTGCACAAATGGCCCATTTAGGATATTTTTAGTGTGTACACTGTGGGGGCTGTTGTCATGCAAGAATGCCTGGCTGTTAATTGTTTCTTGCTACACAGGACTGTGAGTCTTGGCTATGTACAGGACATAGTGGATGGATTTGCAGCTGTGGGATTCCCGAGCTGCAGTGAAGCAATAGAAGGCAGACCTGTCTCAATTTTGGCACTAAGGTTGTGCATGTCCTGGTGGATTGCCAGGGATGATTCACTGACATCAGTGTTGGCTGGTCATGGAAGTGCATGATGCTTGCGTCTTTAAGAACACAGGACTGTTCAGAAAGCTACAACCTGGGACTGTTTCCTGACGGGAAGATTACCCACTGGTGATGTTGAAATGCCAATGAAGCTATCCACCAGCCACCTCAACAGCTCCAAGGAAAGATTCAACTACTAGCTCAGCAGGTGCAGAATGATGGTTGAATGTGCTTTTGGAAGATTGAAGGGGTGCTAGCGTTGTTTACTCAAAAGATTGGAGCTCAGTGAATAAAACATCCCAATGGTTATAGCTGCCTGCTGTCCTGCATACTGTCTGGGAAGGAATGGAGGAAAGTTGCTGTGAGAGTGGAAGTGGAGTGGCTGTCTGCTGAATTTGAACGAGGGCTATTAGAAGAGCTCAATAGTCTGCTCTGTCCTTCTCCATGCAGCCTGCAATATTCACCCTCGAGGTCCTCTGCTCAGGGTTTGATGCAGCACTGGCTTGCATGATCTTGCTGAAGATCTCATCCCGAGTCCTCTTCTTTCTCCTCCTTATCTGGCTCAGGCCTTCTGTGGGTGTGGAGAGGGAACCCATCAAAACCAAAATGGCACCAGCTACAGATAAAACGCACACGGGTACCATTGTCGGTATAGGCACAACAGAAAGTGAAACGTAAGGTTCAGAATTCCCTTTCCGTACTCCCCTAAAATTTTAAACAAGACATGCTTATTGACCTTTCTGCTTGGGCGTTCTTGTGCACAGTGCCCTTCACAGCACCAGCCAGAGTGAGTATGGCCCACCAGGGGTGAGGGAAATGAGGAGGGAATTTCTCAGTTGCATGACGCTATGAGTGTAGGGCAATGGCACTGAATATTGGCACCATTTTCCACAGGCTGTGGTGATTTTAGCTGATATGTCATTCCTGAGGGTGACAAAGTACAGAGAGCTCAGCTGCTGCTACTATCCCAAAGTTGCTTGGGCCCGTATTCTGTTAGCCTGTGTAATGCAGTGGTGCATGCAGAAGTTTTCATTGACTGGTGTGGGAAAGGGTCCTAGCGGGGAAGGAATAAGGCTGCCATTCCTGGAAACATTCAGGAGAGGATTGCAGAATAACCCCATGAAAGTTTTATCAAGATCTCTCAGGAGGATCCCAGTGTACATAAACAAACAGCTCCACATGCCCCCCGGGCCTTCCCCCCCCCCCCCCCCCCCAATTGCCTACCTACCTGTACAGGGGAATGAAAAGCAGACAACAGCTCTGTCTCTCTTTGTTGTACCGCTACCTCTTCTAGTATGAGTAAATAAATGAAAAGTCAATAGCTGTGTCCTGTTAAGTTGGGAGGAGAACAATTAAAGACTTATCTGAGGTTCCTTCTCCTGCATCAGGCTGTGCTTGATGGCTAGGACTGACTGGATTGAGGTGGAGTCTCAAACAGATCCTGGCAAGCCGGACGCTCCCTCAGTCACAGTTCCCCCATCCTCCTTCCTTCCTCCTTTTCCTTGTCCTTGCTGTTCTTGCTCAGGGGCCTGTGACTTGGGCTCTTTGGAGGTATCCACGATGGTCTGTGGGGTGGTGTTGGGGTCTCTGCCATGTATGACATGCAGCTCTTTATAAAAGCAGCAAGTCTATGGCTCAGCACTGGATCAACTGTTGGCCTCTCTGGCCTTCTGATATGCCTGCCACATTCCCTTGCTTTCACATGGCACTGCCTCTGGTCCCTGTCGTACCCCTTCTCCTGCATCCTCTGTGCAAACTGTTCACAGATGTCCGCATTTCTACGCGGGTCAGTAGCTCTGCTGGCAGAGCCTCTTCTCCTCACACAAGCCCAGGAGAGCCAATATCTCTTGTATACTCCTCACCAGAACGCGTCTGGAGCATGTAGCCCACATGATCTGCGGGGCAGTTACACACAACAAGGGAGAGCTACTTGGTGTGCTTGTAATCAAGAAAAGGCATTTAAAAATGTGTGGGGCTTTAAAAGGGAGCAGAGGGGTCTTCAGATCTGCATGATTCCTGGCCAGTGGAGTGCATAATTCTGACCAGACAAGTCACTGGCAGGTATTGTGGGAGAGCGCTGGAGGAGTGTTAGGGTCGATGTAGGTAACATGGTGTCTACACTCGCACTGCATCAATCGCAGTACATCTACCGTGGCTCAACGAGATGGTTGCTGCATCCTGTAACAGGGCATTTACATTAGTGCGAGACAAATTTAAATATAGACACATGCACAACTAGGTTGACGCAAGGCGGGTCACACTGACCTACCTCTGGAGTGTAGAGCAGGTCTTAGAAAAGCAGCACTCCTCAGCATGTTTCACATAGGAATGAAGTTTCAGGAGGCAACTTCTAACAATTCGGTATACAGGATTTTTTGCTAGTATAATAGAGGCTAGCAAGAAGTAGTGTTTAGCAGTGTAAACAAAGCTGAATAGTGGGAAGAATATACAGCTTTTTTTAACTGGCAAAAAGAGAAACAACGTTAAAATGTGTCAGATACATGCTGCGTCTTGATCCTTCTGCTATCTGTGCCATCCTCACCTCGCCCAACACACATACACTCATAAGGATAGGAGCAAAAATGTAAAATGTCAAGTTCCAGTGATGTGATATTTGTCCAAAGGTGGCAAAGACAGATAGCTGCTGCTGGAATCCTCAGCTATACACATTAAACCTGTCTTTCTTTCATTACACTTGCTCCTCACAGAAAAAATACCATGTCAAATTCAAGATCTCAGTTCTCATCTTCAAGGCTCTTAAAGATGTTGGCCTGGGAGACTACAAAAATCACTACATTTATCTGGGGTGAAGTTCACTGGTGTCAGTTCCTGCACAATGAATCTGGCTAACATCAAAAGAGTAAAGTCTGTGTAGGTGAAAAAGCTTTCTGGCTGGTCTCAGTCCATGTAACTAGCCTCCCAAAGGAACTACAAGCCACCCCTAAGTTCACTACTTTCTGTTCCAAGAGCAAAGAGCACTTTGATCTTGCCTTCCTGAAGACATACACAATCCCCTTCCCCCTATCCGCCTGACCTTGTTGTTTGAGGCATAGCTAGAAGAAATTCATACTGTGGTGATGGACATGATATAAGACTCTGAATACAGCAGAATAGCTCTGGCTGCCGGTGGAGCACTTTATTCTCTTCAAGGGCTGGCCCAAGCCCCAGGGAAGATTTTTTCCTTTAGCTCATGTGGTTGGGAGAGGGAGGCTTCTGGGGGCCTTGTGTACCTGGGAGGCCCATTTTGTTCAGTATCTGGGCATGCACCGTTCTGATGCTTTGATTTAATGCCCTTACACGTGTATACTTCCTGGGCACCAGCCTAATAATGACAGATTAATGCTGCTTAGCCTGAGCAGTTAGTCAATATTCAGGGCCTTGTCAGGTTATTCCAGTATGAGGAGAAATTGATTATGAGTCAGGTATTTCTTTGGTGTAATCCTGATTATTTACAAAAAAATGTTCACAAAGTCCTGTTCCCACAACTCAGTAGGAACAAACAACAGCAGACAGTTTCCTTATTCATAAATCCAAACCCACCTTTCCAGTCAGTCCTGCACCCCCAGGAGCTCTGTCTCTACTCCCTGTCAGGCCAATGCTCTCCACTGCTTCTCTCTGTCTGCTGGCTCTCTCTTGGCTTTGTTTCCTATCTGCTTCAGTTCAGATGCAAACAGCAGCTGCAACCAATCAATGCCCCAGCCTGGCATTTGCAATCATCTCCAGGGAAATCCTTCCAGCCCACAATACTTAGCTTCTGCTGACACCGTGCCATGCTGCCCAAGCCTGGGGTGGCGTCTTCTGTTGTTTTAGCTATCACCACACAAAGGGACATTTAATTGCACCTTCATTTAGCCTGAATGAAGGGTGCTTAATACACCCATCAGCTTTAACCAGGCCTGTGACTGATGGCAGCCATTAATACCTTCCATCATAACAATATATTACTAAAGATAGAAATGTAATGTATGGGATTGTAGCTGCCATTGTCACTTTCCTTTGGACACTAACATTTAAAAGCCTGTTTATTTATTATTTTCATATAAACTGAGGATTTGGGGTTTTTTCCCCTCAAAAATAGTTGTTGGTGCATTGATTAATGTTATTAATCCATCATATCAACCAGACCATTTTACGTATGGGTGCTCATATTTTCCAAATATTCCCTTACTTGACTTTTATCAATTCTTATTTTAAAGGGTCAACCTTTCTTACCAACTGTTTAGACTTATTTTCAGACAGTGTTCATTATCTCAGTCAGTTTTGACTCATTATTAATTTTCTCCCTGTCACCAGACCTACTTTTTCCCCTGATGTACTTGATAAAGCCCTTCATAATCATCTTAACATATTTGGCTAGCACTATTAACTAACTAATTTTTTTTTTATGTTCTTACATTTTCTGAAGTCCCCAAAATTTGGAAGGAAGGAAGGAAGGAAGGAAACACCTTTCTTGCTGTGTTAAGAAGCTTGTAGTAACTGGGTCCAAGTTTCCCTGATGCTAATCAGTACTTCACAGAGACAGCTTTTCATTTAGTTGAAGTCTTTGCTTTCTGGCTCATAAGATTGTATCTTTTGTAATTTAGGCCTTGTTTATACTTAGGACTAACTCCAATTCAACTGTTGGTGGCCAGCAACTGAAATTGCAGCACTCATGCAAACACCCAGTTACAATGGTGAATAAGCACAAATGGTGCAAATGGTGACTTTCCTTTTTCTATACTTGGAGGTCTGCACTGATATAGCTACACTCACTGCTGGCCACCAGTGTCCACATTTTAGGCATAGAAAAGGTCTAAGGGACCTTCCTGATGCATAATTCACTTCAGAATCCCTCCTTTAACCTGTCTTTTTGAGATTTCCATTGTTTATCTCTTTTCAACCAGCATATCCACACCTTCTTTGTTCTGGAGAAGTTATCCTGTCTAAATTAGATTCTATCCTCTAAAAAGGCAGGAATTATATCACTTCACATGTTAAGCAGTGCATGCTTGGAGTACTCTATAAACAATTAATAATCTATTAAAATCCTGAGCTTTATATCTACAGTCACAATGTATATTTCATGTATTCCTGTATATTGGCAGCAGATGCCAGGAGGGTCCTATGGGGCCTGCAACCTAAATTGAAAGTTGTTTTGATTTATGTGCAATGTACTGTATAGATCAGTAATTTTCTAAGATAAATTTTAGTCGCCAGGGGAGGAAATGAATTACTACATAGAGTAGAAAGTAGGACAAGAAATCTATGGCATGTCACAATTATTAGTCCATGTTCAGTAAGTGGGTAACAAGAGGAGCCATGGAAAATGTTCATCTCATTAATAATACTGGGAGGACAACTCCAATTTCTATATTAACCTCATAGTGATCATTTAAAAATGATAAATTTCTTCCTTATGGAGCATTAGCATCAAATATTAACCCTGTATATCTGAGAGTTCAGCACAATTACACTATTAAGACAATTGCTAATAGAGGTATCTTACCAAATAAACTACGTTTAAAGGACTTCTCAGAATACAGAGTAAAATTAGAGACTCTCATGATTCAGGTCAGGTAGTAAGCAAGGAAGAGAATAAATATTATGGGTTGAATTTGTACTAATTTAGTCTAAACTAACACCCAGGGGCTAGTGTTTCTGGCCAACTCAGATCACAGTTCTATATCAGTTTTAAGGGGTGTCTTCTCTGGGCATATTCAGCTTGGGCTAGGCCCATATTAGGCTAGTTAAGATAACATTTTAAAAGTATTTTTAGAGATGGGGATGAGGAATTGCAGGACAGAGCTGATTTTAGTGATTTGGGATGGGCATGTCTGAAACAATTTTTTGCCCCCTTCTTTCTTTCCCTATTTCCTTCCTTTACCAAATTTAATTTTCTCATTTGAACACCTTGTTCTTATTTTTATGCTCTCTCTTTGAATAGCAGTACTTCCTTGTCTTACATCTATTCCCTTTCTTAGTCATCTTCTTGAACTTTCCTATGTGGTATTCTCTTCCTCCTTCTGGTGTTTCTTGTCCTCTGCAGTCTCATTCCTCTGACGTACTCCTATCTCTGTCACCTTCTCTCTTCAAGGTCAGGTCTGGACGTCTTCCTCTTTCTAATTATAATATTTAGCACTTGTATATGCTTTCCAAATGTGGCACTAAGTTCTGCCTTGATTTACACCTTTTGTATTCCTGTTGGAATCTTTGGAGTTGTTGGGAGAGTATGTCAGTGCAGCTTTTGGCCCGTCATCTACCCTATCGAGTCACAAACCACAGTGAAACTGGCAGCTGCTAGTCACATTTTATGAGGAAGTAATTCAGTATTTTGATCATGGTCAGTGTCAGAGTTGGGATTAGAACACAGGAGTCTCTCATTCCTAAAGCCAGGCTTACACTACCAGACCTTGCTATCTCTTATGCTATTGAGAACGCTTTCTGGTCAGAAGCCAATGCAGAGGAGTTGGCTAAGTTACAGGCAGATCATTGGCAGCTGGGGAGGGAGCCCATGGTGGAAATCCTAGCAGCAGCAGCCCAGGCAGAGGCAGCAGCATCTCTCACTAGTGCTAACTGTTCCAGGAGCCCTCTCCAAAAACTGAGGGAACTGCAGCCATAAATTTCACTACCAGCCCTGGGCAACTGCATGAGGGAAAACTGAAGTGACACACTTTCTACCCACGGGATCAGTTTACATCAGCAATGAACAAAACACCATGATAATGTCTATGAACATAGCGAAGACAAATCTCTCTCTCTCTCTTTATTAAAAACATTTTGAGGCCCTCAAAGGCAGGGGGAGATTGTGGTTAGGTTCCAAAGGTCTTTAGATTCTGAAAAGACCCTGTCTGTGGGATGTTGTGTGGGGGAAGACTTCCAGCATGGGACATCACAGCCAAGAACACCCTGGTGACTGGTTAGCAATCCTGTGCCTCATTGTCCTCTCATTTATGCTGATATAAGTCAGTAGCAATACTGCGGAAGTCCACTAGTGTAGAACTGATGGCAAGAGAATAAGGCTCAGTGCTTTAAGGGATGTCTGAAGGAAGCCATCTCTGAGGAGATTGGGGTAGGGAGAGGCTGGGATTACCTGAGAGCCAGGCAAATTGATAAAATTTAAGAAACAAGACTGCTTGTATATATTCACTTTGCTAAAAAGTTTCCCTTGATCATATTGGAAAATTCTTCCTGACCTTTATCAGAGCGCTGGAAATCAACAGTTGAGTTAGATAAATATGCAGTGTTGGTACATGAGTTATAATGAAATGGCTATCTTGGCAAGGGCAACATACCAATGCAATAATTTAGATGAATTCAAAGTTTTGTATCAGTTTTGTTGGAGGGCTCTTTATGACTCATAAGGTTTAGTTTAACTTCACTATTTGTGATTTACCAAATATATTTTGCTGTCTGAACTCTCCTGATGAGTTTCAATCTCTTTGTGATGTTGCAGTATTGATGTCGTGTGGTCAACTTCAGCTGTATTCCTGGGCTGTTCGATGATCAGAAATGCAACTCCAAATATAGTCAATTGCCTTAACATTCAATAATGATTCATTTCAAATGGAAACTATGAACCTGTCTCCTCCGGAGAAACCTTTATGAAACTTGTAGGCAAATTTGAACTTACCAGTCTCCTATAGTTAACATTTTGTGTGTCAAGGTCACAGAGTGATGTTACTATGGATATATAAGCACTGTTACTTGGTGACCTCTTACTTGGCATACTGTACAGTTCTTCTGCAAAAAACTGTGTCAGACTGTAATTGCTCATTCCTCAGGCCTGATGCTGGTCCTAAAGGAGCAGCTGAGTATTCCTGCTTTACATAGAGAAATCCTTGGGTAGTATAGAGCTGGTGTATTTTTATTAATTAATTTATTTATTTGCATTGCATTACCCATACCAGGGCTCTCCTCTGCTTAGTGCTATACAAACACATAACAAAAATACATCACTGCTCCAAAGGGCTTACAGTCTATGTGTGAGACAAGATGAAACACTTGGATATAAGAAAAAGACTGCGGGGGCTCAAGTTACCCATGTGAAAATGCTTGTTAGCACGATAAGCAATGGTCTCCGCACACCAGCTGTTTAAACACTGTCAAGCTTTTGGGAGGCCTCACAGCAGAAGAGAGTTTTGGGGAGGTATTTGAAGAAGGACAATGATGTGGCTTTGCGGATGTTTATGTGGAGCTCCTCTTATGCATGGAGTGTATCAAGAGAGAAAGGGCAGCATAGGAATGACTGCCATGTCACAGTGAAGATGTTTGTTTGAAAATGGGCAATGAAGTCTGGAATCATTGGCAGAACTGAGGTGGGATCAATGTCTCAATAGCACAGAAGAGATGGTAGAGAGATAGAAGCAGACTGCCACTCCTTGGTTGGCACAGTGGTCCCTAAAGTTGCTCTAAATTATTCCAGAGATCAGTTTGGGCTCTGGATGGCTCAGGATCAGGAGAGTGGATGGGTGGCTTAGAACCATATTTCTTTACTGCTCTTCTCTTCTGGACTGAATATGAACTCGGCACAGCTGAGGACTGAGCCCTCACACTTTCATGCTCTGCTCCTTCACTAGTATCTGATTTGGCTCTCTTCAGTCTGTGCAACCATAGATGTAAGATTATCCTGGCTTCTATATGGGACCTGGCGAGAAATGTATTTTATCACTGTTTGTACTTCTAACTCTAACTAGGGTAATTGGGCTTGATTCTTCACTGCTGTGCAGCTTGCATAATCATTGACACTCAATGCAAAGTAGTGTAAAATGCTGCCAGACCAGGATAGTAGGTGTACCATCTTGCACACGTGTACATGACTGTGCGTGGTCCAAAGCAGTGGAGAATAGGTCCATTAAGTCCTTGTGAAGAATGAGGGCATTGTATGTACTATTTTTTATAAATGGCACATAGATCTCAGTTCACCTGAGCAGTATTATCCTGCCTGACTGCAAGGGGTTCAATTAAAGGAGGGTGTTGGGGAGAAACAAACAAGAAATGAAACAATAGCAAGGATAAAGAACATCCTGAGAGAATACCACTGGTTCTTGAGGGAACTATGTGAGGAGCTGTGAGTTGGGGAAGGTCCCCTGTTTAACTCCAGCCATGCCGGCAAGGTTACTCTGACTATGCCTGAGCCCAGGCTCAAAGTGTAACCCCCTATGGAGCTTACCTTGGTGCTGGGGTGTCTGTGTGTCAGTAACTCAGGGAGAGGCACACTGTCCCTGGGGAGCAGGAGGACCAAGGGCAGACTCAGCATCTGCTAGGTAACCAAGAGGGAGAAAGGAGAGACACTATTTTGAGTGATGGGGTCCCTGTTGGCTCAGGGAATGATAGCAGGTGAGCCTGGATGGCCACCAGTGGAGGAAGAGCAGTGTCGGGAGGAGGGGAGCATTAGAATTCAAATGATTGACAAGAAAAAGCCCTGGGAAAGTAGAGCTAGCCTAACCAATAGGAAGGTTGTCAGTGAGATGCTGGCCCCCGGGAGCACTGTGAGAGGGGAGAAGCCATTCCGAGAGAGGGTTTGGAGCCAGTCACTGAAAGAGTTGGACTGGCTGTGGGTGAGCTCGTGAGTCCAGGGCGCATGCAGGGACTCTGGGTGCCTGGACGCAAGAGCCCTATTCTTGGTCCTTTCCCTGTTCCAGGTAACTCCCAGTTTGCAGGACTGTGCCAGGAAAACTGCCTACCCAGACAGGCTGAGTTAGTCCCTCAGCTCCCTAGGTAAACCAAGTGCTGCTCTTGCTGCTAGTTCAGGGCTGCCTGCCTGTGTCTGTGACTGTATCTGAGCTCTCGGCTAGGGGATTAGGAATGAGGCTCTTTAGGATTCAGTTCTGAACCTGAGGATCATTCGAGGAGTTGTGCTTGCCCCATTTTATAGTCAGGGAAAGGGTTTGGAAACCTCCAGTTCCCTGAACTTTGCCCTCAAGCCATGAGGTAAGGGCTTTCATTATCTACTGTCTATTAAGCCTATGGATGGACTTGCCCTCTTATCCCACATGTGAATCTTTTGAGCTGTGCTGAACCAAGTTTGCCAGCTTATTGCTGCTACAGAAAATATTGTCTCAGGTCATTAAGGGCCCCGGGTAAAGTAAGCGAATCAACAGGACACTAAATTTTATTCTTGCTCTATCAAGTCATGTGACTGAGAAAATCCATGGGTATTATCAGCGTGGGGAGGGCACCAATGACTCTGAGAGTATTGATTTATCCTATTATTTCATATTTAATTTCTGTTTAATACAGTCATTGTGTCGATTATATTGTGTGTGTTTCTGTTATTCCTGGGGAGTCTCGCAACTATCTGGCAAGTAACTCAGGGTTGCCTGAGAGGATGGTAGTGTTATGACTTCAATCAAGTGGGCCCGAGCCTGCAGTCATTGAACTCATCTAACCTCCCTGGGAGTTTTGCCTGCATAAAAAGTACTGGGTTAGGATGCACATATCTGACTGATTTACCTGAGGCTAATTTAATTGTTTTAATCCTCTGGGGGAGGCAGAAAGGGGTTGTTACTAATTAAGGCCTTGATGCTATTAATTTAAGAGATCACTTTGAAGGGTACATCTGTAGAAGCCAGAAGAATCTATCTGCAAGCATAAGTGACAGGAAAACAAGTGAGGTGCCCTCCTACCTCAAACTTCAGACCCCTCCCCACCAAAGGAAATTCTATTTTTACATTAGAAAGCTCAGGTATTTGCTTTACTACTCCTG
Source organism: Emydura macquarii macquarii (assembly GCF_026122565.2). Taxonomy (NCBI): domain Eukaryota; kingdom Metazoa; phylum Chordata; order Testudines; family Chelidae; genus Emydura; species Emydura macquarii. Next base: position 16,954,896 of record NW_027132773.1, read on the forward strand.
CCCTCTAGCAATGTGAGAGAGGGCAAGCAAGAAACCTGAATTGCTCTCACTGCCCCTCGCCACCACTGAAGATCAAAGGGGGACAGCCTTTCCTGTGGGGAGGAGAAGCTGTACCTCAGGTTTCAGCTCAGTCTGACATCAGTATTTAGGTCCTTCAGAGATCTTGCCAGCATCTTCCAGGAAAAAGTGAGGACTGGTCAGATCAAAAAGAGGGAATAAGGGACCAAAACATTGTTTTTTGCAGCTCATCTTTAATAAATAGAGATGCGGCTGAGCCACACAATTAAGATCTGAAGCCAGGCTGGCACCTTTACTCTATGTTCCAGTAATTCAGGAATGCTAGAATCTGAGCTTTTAGTTCAAGACCTTGCCTAATCTGCAAATACACAAATAACCTTACTGCTCCTTTGCTAAGAGTCTGGAACACTCTCATCATCTGTTGTTAGCCTTGAAGTCTAAACCTCTGCCCTATTACAGGCTCCGAGATGTTGGTGATAATCTTAAGAAAGCTCATATTAACCTTCTTCTTTTGTTTCTTCCTTTAACTCCTTTATGAGAAGATAAAGAAACTACCGTGTTTGGTATGACCACAAAAGCTTGTAAGCTTTTATCTCTAAATTGTGTTACGTGTGGCAGGAAAATAACTGAATGCTCATACCACTGTGTATGTGTGGTGTGCTTTTGTCATTAGCTACATAAACAATCTCTGTCAGATCAGAATCTTCACTTAGCCTACATTTTTTGTGGTTTTGTAATTTGTGAAGTCTACATATGGTACTATGACCTAAATTCCATCAGAACAGCTGGTAGTATTTCATTATGTATTAATCCAGGCCGTGACTTTCTGGTGAGCAAAATGTCCATATGTAATAGAAGCTACATTATATTTCTGTTAATGAATTCCACATATTGTAGGTTCTGCCTCCCTGATCCAGAATGACTCTATTTGTAGGTTCATGATGACATGTCTTTATTGCATGTCTCTTCTGGGGTCAGATTATGCCATCAAGACACAACCCTGGCATGGCCCTTCTTGCTTGTCCCTTTGGATCAGCACTCCCTTTGGGGTGGGGAGAAGTACTCTAACTCCTGCCCTTTTTATATACCTGCACAAGAACCAGGCACAACTTGCCCCTATACATTTTAATACATATAATTTTTGTAAACGAAAAGTGATTTCATAGAATATATTGCCATTGGGAGTTACTGTTACTGCAGAGTTACCTTCATTGCCCTCGAAGTCCTAATAAGCTAGTTGTGCTCAGCTTTAGATAACTTTTTTGTGGTTTGCAAATGTAGACACTAGGACCATTCTTCTCTGTTACCTTGCTTCTTGTGTGGTAATTTATTCTTGTGCAAGAAGGACGTTATGAAAGGTGTGTGTGTGAGCTATAAAAACGCTATTGCCATTGGCAGTAAGAATTCTGATTTGGTAATGACTTACACAGTTTGCACAGGTGCAAAGGGTTCCACAGGCTGGAGAATTTGATCCTAAAACTGAGTGAAATACTGCACAAAAATTGTTTGTGCATATTCCACTTGTAAACAAGTACATTTATGAGATATTCATGCTCTTTGGGCTCCACTTTCTGCAAAGCTAGCAAATGAGTTTACTTGCAGGAATGTTTGCCAAAATGGAGAATTAATTGAATATTGCAAAATACTAGTGGAAAGTAAATGCTGATTTTTTTTGTCTGCACATGGGTAAATTTATTATCAGATTTACATTAATGCAATTAAGCACAAAAAACCCCCACCATGGACATATCTTCAATCAAAACAGATTTTTTTTTTAAATAACAACTACTGGCAACAAACTACTCATTAATAAATTTCAGGGTGTGAATTATTAGCTGAAATTAATCCCTGAATAATTTTTGATTAATGCGTTAAAGAAAATCACTGTTTGCTGACAATATACAAACAGAAACAGATTAAATTAATTGCATAAAATTATTCTTTATGAAGAAGCAATTGTTACTGGTAATTTCTTTGCATGGTGGGAAAATGAGCCATATTGGAAATGAAATGGACAATTGTAGTGTCTATGCTCTTTCTGCTTCTTCTATCCAATATTAAAAGTGGATATTAAGAAAAAATTGTAATCTAGAATCCTCTACTAAAATGTAGAGTGCCATAATATATTTTCCATTTCCTTTAAGGAATAGTGAGCTAAGACAGAGACTAAAGGGGTGAAAAAAAATCTGTTCTTTTGTCTAGTCTAGTCTAGTCTAGTCTTGTCTAGGCCTAGTCTAATTTCTACTAATGTGTAAAGACACATGCATCTTTTACTCATTTGTAAACTTTCTAGCAAATCATTCACTTTCTGTGCATTTTCAATATCATTCTTAATAATCTTTATTGCTCTATATTCTTGGAATCTATTTTCATAACTTCAGAGGAAAGAGATTGAGTGTATTCTTTTGTCTGTCACTTGGTCATCATTTATTTCCAACCAATGCAAGCACATACAAAGAAAAGTAGATAAACTATAAGATAAATAACTGAATGTAATGACGTTGGGCTTCATTAGGATATATACACATTTTCCAAGTTGGCTTAGGGCCATATTGTTAAAGGTACTCAGATGCCTAAAGATGCAGATAATTGTCTAGTGGGATTTTCAAAAGCACCTTGGTTGCTGCTGATTTCAATGGCTGACAGGGCGCAGGTGCATTTGAAAATTGCACTAGGTACTGCTTTGCAACTTGAGGCATCTAAATACCTTAACAATATGGTCCTAAATTATCTTTGTATAGTAAATAATGTTATGTTTATATAGTAATAATGAAACTATATAATATTTCTATGGTTTTCATATCTTCTTATAAAAGAAAACTGATACAAGCAGCTATTTCATTTCACTAATTGAATGTAGTATTAGTAACTGTGGAGAAAGTGCTCACTTTCATAAAGCACTCAGTCTGCTTTAGGTGTGGAATTCATCCCCTTCCAAAGGGCCTACTTAGGCTTGGTCTACACTACAGATTTACATCATTTTAACTATGTTGCTCAGGGGTGTGGAAAATCCTGAGCAATGCAGTTATACTGACTGAACACCTGGCATAGACAGCACTGTGTCAACTGGAAGGCTTCTTCCATTGACTTAGCTACCATCTCTTGGAGAGGTGGAGTACCTATACTGAGTGGAGAAGCTCTCCTGTCAGTGTAGGTAGCATCTTCACTAAGTGCTACAGCATCACAGCTGCATCATCTAATTAGTCCTTTTTAGCATATAATTAAAGAGATTTGTTGAAGGTGCTGCCCCAAAATGTGACCACTTCTGTCTATTTGCATTTTCATATATTTTGTTGGTGGTAGTTTCAGAACAAATGTTTCTGAAAACAAGTAAACAAAAAACCTCCCTAGTTTTCAGAAGCAACCTTAAAATAACAAAGCTGTATACAATAAAGGAGAAAAATCATTCCACGAGAGAATAAATGTCAACTGCAGACTTCTCGGGTTTTCTAAATCACTTAAAAAGTGTAAACTTTTCTACCTTTAGTACAAACAAGCTACTTTTCACACATAAAAATACTCAGATTGTTCTTGATATATGCAGTCTTTCAAAAATGAGAGTGAATGTGAACCATAGCTCGAAATTGATGGTAGCACTATATTTGTTCCTTATGTGATTATTTGTAATCATGTGCTAGAAAACAAAAAACTATTTTTAGTTTTGGGACTTTTGTATTTTGTTATTGATTCTTTACAGAATATTCAACAAACTCAATTTGCTTTTTTGTCATAACTGGGTCTTTATTGTGTTATGTCCTAGTCAATTTTCAGCCTGTTAACTAAATCACTCTGTGCCTTAATAAGACAATGGTTGAATGAAGAGAATGTAATAATTCATTTTATGTTTGACTTTCTTCCTTAGCTTGGGAACTAAAATAACTTGAGAGCCGACAAGAATTCACCATTTGAAAGTCTTGAAATTTACTTCCATGAAAACAGAATCAGGCCCTAATTCACTTTCTCCTGTGACTTCATTGGAGGAACACTACTCATTCTCTCTCCCTCCTTCAACCTCCAAAATAAGAAACCCACTCAGGAGATAGTGGCTTTTGGGGAGGAATTTTGAAATAAAGTGATACAAAATTAAAATGAACTGTCTTTATGAGCAAAAAGCAATTTGGAATAGGCAAAATATAAATTTTATTCAGATTTGATTAAGCACATGAAAAATACATACATGGTTTCAAAGTGCACTCAGACACGTAACTTAACATTGACTTCCCATATATAGAGTGTGTTTTAAATGTGGCTGGTTATTAACCATAACATTCTATGGAGTATTGGGTAATTGATATATTCATGAACATGTGCAACTTTTCCTTTAATGACTAGAAGTTTTTGAAGTTAAAGAATCACTGAACTATATCAATAATATGCTACTTACAAAAGGACTCTTCAATTACCCATGCTTCATTATTATGATGTATTACTGTAATTCCTACAGAATTTTGAGCGGAGGATAATGTGTTAGTTTTGTGGATGTTTACAGGGAGTTTATGCCAAGTGAGGGTATGGCTACACAGAACAAAAGAAAAAAAGCAGTGCGTCTCAGAGCTTGGATCAACTGACTCTGGCTCCCGCTATGGGTCTAATAGACATGTAGATTGTTCACGTTGGGGCTGGAGCCTGGGTTCTAAGAACTCCCCCTTCACTAGGTCTCAGAGCCTCAGCCAAGCCTGAATGTCTACATGGCTATTTTTAGCCCTGTAGTGTGAGCCCAACTCAGTTCGTGGACTGAACTCTGAAACTTGCTGCCACAGCTTTGTTATTTCCTGTGTAGAATTACCCTGAAAGGAGCAGTAGTGGAGACAGCATATTAGGGTGCTAGTTTAAATGTTTAACAAGTGGGCAATGTAGGCTTATGCACAGATCAGAGGGTGTCAACATCTTGGTGCTGAATGAGAAGTGATAGGTTGGGAGGGAAGAGGCTGTGAAGGACTTTGAAAGAGAAGACAAGTAGCTTATGTTTGGTGTCAAATAGACTGCAGACAACAATGTGCTTGCATGGTATTGTAGGTGTTTACTAGAAACAATAGGTCAAGCATCAAGCTATTCTATGGTAAATAAAACATATGCTTTCATGGCAAGCAGAGCCAAAGAAATCTGGCATGTTGTGTGCACCTAGGCAGCATGAATAGTAGCTGTCAATAGCCTATGGTGTAGTATGGGGTTTCACTACTCACAATCAGAAACTAATATATGGTATAGACTTCTCCTGACCACAGAAGAGATTTATCAGAGCTCTCTTATTGCTAATGGAAAAATCCTCTGAATGTTGTTTTTGTATCCCAGTACATAATACTGAAGAGTATTAAGAGAATAAAATTAAGGCACATTTGCTGTTGAACAGTCTCTATTCATCTTTTATTGTGAAAACTTTTCAACAAATCAAGTAAAGATTCAAGAATGTTGTACATCATATTAATGAATGTTAAAAATATAAGCATAGGAGCATGCTGTGTTGCAGTTCTGATGCTGTCATGCTGATTTCCCTTTGACAAAGGAATAAACCCATAGAAAAAACTCATAAGTTTTTCTGTATACAAAGAGCCATATACATGATGAGTTTTAATTTCTATGAGAGAGCACAGAGTGTGTCTCTTTCACATGCATGTTTCACAGAATGGAAGCTACATCTTTGGATAGCAGAGCCTCAGAAATTTAAACGTGCAATAAATACACAGAAACTCAAGATCTTGCTGACATTTTATGACACTTCTTATCCTTAACCCATGACTGAGTTTCAGCAATTCTAGTCAGTTTGAGAAGATCGTCATGTCAGCATGTGGTTTCCACTTTCTGCAATGTCTCGTTATCAGTCTGAGCTGAGACTGTTTGTTGTGTCTTTCAGTTCAATAGGATCTACATTTGGAACCACTCCCTGCTCTTTGTGAGCTATTACATGGTAATCATCAGATATTTGCTTCCCTATACTTCTTGTCTTGCTTACAGGTGGCCGGTTCTCCTATTTCATTTTTATGTCGGCTGTTAAACTGTCAGATTAAACTAGTGCCTTTGTTTACAGGATTAGAACTATCTTTAGTTTTCTGCTGCATAGTTTATGCCATGTATCTTTTGATTCCTATTGCAGTATCTTTTACTATCAATGAATTGGCGGTTGCAACCTTCACAGTCTACTCCCCTTCAGTTGTGGATTTCTCTTGTCTTGAAGACTTACATCTTTGATAAAGGTTCACCATCATAATCAGAATGATTAAAAAAATTATGCACACAGCTCACACAGAGCTCCCAGAAAAGGGAGAAGAAAAGAAAACTCTAGGAACGATCACAGACCTCACCGTTCAGTTCTAATTTCCTTAGGAAATGTTTAGATAGTATTTGGGGTGAGCACTATAGACAGCCTTTAGGAAGGAATTGTTTTGGGGATGAGCAGCAGGTTCTGTTGGGATTATCCCTCTTCACTCTCAGAGGGTTGCAATACAGCCACCCCCCTTTTTGAAATCAGCAAGAAGGGTTCAATATAGCTACTGTTAACAGTGCTCTGTGCATTAGGTTCAAAAGCAATGTGAAGTTCTCCCTCCCTCTAGGCCCTGCATTGTATCTCTCTCTCTCTCTCTCCTACTTCCTTCCAACTTGGACACTTGAGACCAAGTCTGATTCCACAGAATGGTGCATTGGCTATGCCAATGTTCTGTTTTGGCCATAAGAGCAATTGTCCACCACTGTCAAATGTTTGATAGCGTTTGAGGAAAAGGGTTGATTTTCCAGATTTAAATCAGCATCCTTCTACTACTACATGATGGGAAAATTTGCACCAAAATGTGTAAAGTTCTTCTGAAGCCTTTTTCCGCCCTGCAATGCCTTTTCATATGTATTTATTTAAATTCTAAGCAAATATATTGTAATGAAATGTCCTCAGCTGGCAGCAGCATCGATTAGATGATAAAAAATTAAATGGTCTCTTCCATCTCTGAAGACCATATATCCCCTTTCTCACACAAACTAGTCATATGATTTCATGTTTGCACACACTGAAAACTTAAAACATTATCCGCACCCCTCCCCGCCCGGGGTGGATGGATTAGAAGTGGTGCCAAATAGGATGTATGTATGTGTGGCCTTCTAGTTACATGGAGCTTGAGGAGCCCTGGGAAAAATTATGGCTTTCTATTTATCTTGGAGCATCTGAATGGAGGGTCTTTCCCAAACCACACTACCTCTAAATGTCTTCTCCTGGCATCCTAGCCTGCTTGATTACAGAGCTAATATTAATATCCTGGTTCATCGCTATGCAGTACTTCCCCACTGGGAGTGAGAGCGGGATAGAAGCCCTCGATCAGAAGTTAAAGCTGCCCTGAACACCATTAACATTGGCCGTTTGCCACCAGAAACTATGTAGGTTTTGCAGGGAAGGCTGTTACTTGGACTGACAGCAATACCCGCAGAGTTTCTGCAAAGCCCCAATGTGTGCTGTTTGTGCTAAGAGGCTGTTGGAGGCTACAATCCGGAGGAGAACATATCAAGCACCTACTGTTCTTCAATTACTTTCCCCTGAAACAGAGAGGAGCATATGACTCTATTATTATTCAATGTAATAGAATATCCAGTTCTTGAAAATCTTTCTTTCTCTAAAGCTTCTGTTATTGTATATAATCTGTCACTTTGCTTGTCCAGTTTTCCTCCTGTCATTGCCCTTTCTGTGGTATTTAGTACAATGTTTGTTTCTGTGTTGGGTATTTAACTATTTGTTCTTTTGTGATAAAATGTGTAGTTCATTCCAGCAGAAAAAACAAGTTTCTAAGAACTATGCATCTGACTAATAATGACCTCTTAACAATCATTCGTTGTTTTCCAAATCTGAAACAGGCTCCAGGCCCCAGTGTTTGTGTAAATTGTCTTGTTGACAAAAAAACTTTTAGAAATTATTTAAAAAAAAAAAGAAAAAGAAGTAAGAAAGCCTGGATGTGAGTGAAGTAGTGGCTTGCGGCAGTTTGATGTGGGATCTATCACAGCAAAAAGATGGTTGGAACGCTTGCTCCACTGCCCTCTTTCAGTAAATTTTGGCTCGTGTATCATCTTTCTTGGCAAAGTACAGTAATAATACCAGTATGGTACAGAAATCAGTGTATATGGCTGCACTGTTGTAGCAATAAACAATTCTGTTTCATTTAATAGATGTTCTGTGGGTATTGTTTCTTCATTCAGGAATGAAGAGGTACTTCCTTGCTGCCTCTTCTCATCATCCTATCTTTCTGATTAGATTGCTTTTGCCCTCAGAGCTTTTTCTTAAAGCGCTGAAGAAAAAGGTGATTTTTTTGCACATTTAAATATCAGTCGCATCTTAAGTGTATATAAAGTATTTGAACACATAAACGAACATCAAAATACAACATGTAGTGATAAATATTGCAGGATGATTTCTGGTGGGAGTTCTTTGCAAAGGATCTATTTTTCCTATTGAAGATTCCAGCACAGTTTTAGCTAATTATCCCCACCCATCATTTTATTATCTTCCACTTTCCCATGCTAGCAAGTGCATCCTTGGGTGGTATATTGCATTCCCTAATTCTCCCATTATTTCTGTGAATCTCCAGCTTACAGACGCCTTCTTTGGTTCCCATCCATTTTTGAGTATTCTGGAACTTTTTCAGGCTGAGCTCTGAAATGAAAGGTTTTGTTCCAGCCTCCAGTGCTTGCAATAAAATATCAGACACAGAAGTATGAAGTCTTGACAGAGCCTCTTCTTTGAACTCCTGGAGCCAAGTCATTCCTTAACTGACCCCCTTCATCCTTCTACCTGTCTAGAATTAGACAAAACAAGAACAGAATAGAAGCCGCTGAATGAAATGTATTAAAGCACACATCTTTAGTTCTTCAAGCTCAAGCCTATGCAGAAATACAGGGATTCCTTTTTTCTTTTCTTTTTTTTTAAAGGAATAAGCTTATTAAACAAAAAACAAACTCCCAGTGCAGTATAAGGAAAGATGTAATAATTGACCTGGGGGATGGGAGATAATCTGTTAAATGAAAACATGTATCAAACCTTCATTAGATTTATATATTTCAAGGCCAGAAAGGACCACTGTGATTATCTCGTCTGACCTCCTGTATAACACAGCAATAGAACTTCCCCAAAATAATTCCTCGAGCAGATCTTTTAGTAAAACATCCAGTCAGGATTTTAAAATTGTCAGTGATGGAGAATCCACCACAACTCTTGGTAAGTTGTTCCAATGGTTAACTACCATCACTGTTAAAAATATACGCCATATTTCCAGTCCTTATTTACTGCATACCTCTTGGATAGAATCTGTTACAAGACCAGAATGTGCTGGCAATTATTTATGTTTGTTTTGTACTAGTGCCTGCCTTCTTTGCACTGCTGTGTCAGCACAAAGCTGTTGCAAGTGGTGCCAAGAATCCATTTTTGAACATCAGACGTGTGCTAGATGCTTCACAGGATCTGACACGGTCCACCCCCAAAGAGCTCAGAGCCTAACTTTCTGAAGTGGCATCCAGTTTTGAGCACTTCTGGGTGCCCACTTTGAGATAATTCATCCCCTGTTTTCGGAGAGACAGAGCACTCCAAATTCCAGGTGACATCAGTGGGAGCTGCAGATGCTCAGAATCTCTGAAAATCCAGGTCACAGAAATCTGAAAAGGAGACCTCCCCAATCAGTGGATATTTTTAAAAATAATTGCCTTGCAGCTTAAATTCAGACATGGCACATGATGAGGGGACTGGGGGAAAGTGTAAAGGGAAGGACCAAAGCACTAACAGTTACAGTAAAATCATGGAATCATAAACATATAGGACTGGAAAGGACCTCAAGAGATCATCCAGTTCAGTGTCTTGTGCTGAGGCAGGACCAAGTATACCTAGATTCTCGCTGACAGGTGTTTGTCTAACCGGTTCTTAAAATCCTCCAGTGACAGGGATTCCACAAGCTCCCTTTTAATCCTGTTCCAGTGCTTAACTATCCCTGAAGTTAGAAAGTTTTCCCTAATATCTAACCTAAATCTCCCTTGCTGCATATTAAGCACATTACTGCTTGTTCTACCTTCAGAGGACAGGGAGAACACGTGATCTCCTTCCTCTTCATAACAGCTCTTAACATATTTGAAGACTGTTATCAGGTCCCTCCTTAGTCTTCTTTTTTCAAGACTAAACATACCCAGTTTTTTTAACCTTTCCTCACTTTTACCATTTCTGCTGTTCTCTGGATTCTTTTCAATTTGTCCAAATCTTTCTTATAGTGTGGTGCATGGTACTAGATACTCTATTCCATCTGAGGCCTTACCAGTGCTAAGTAGAGTGAGGACAGTTATCATGTGTTAACCTCAAGATATGTAACATCTTGATGGTTCTGCTTAACCTAGTTGTGTTTTTAACTCACCTTTTCATAGTGACATAGCAGATGTGAACTTCTGCCATTTGTAAATTGAATCCTTCCATTAGTGACAAGTTGGAAGGGCATATCTAGTGGTATCCTGCAGGGATCAGTTCTGGGTCATGTTCTGTTCAATATCTTTATCAGTGATTTAGATAATGGCATAGAGGGTAAACTTATAAAGTTTGCAGACAATACCAAGCTGGGAGGGGTTGCAAGTGCGTTGGAGGTTAGGATTAAAATTCAAAATGATCTGGACAAACTGGAGAAATGGTCTGAAGTAAATAGGATGAAATTCAATAAGGACAAACGCAAAGTACTCCGCTTAGGAAGGAACAATTACATACAAAATGAGAAATGACTGCCTAGGAAGGAGTACTGCAGAAAGGGAAGCATTTCAGTGAAGATGTGGACTAATTGGAGGAAGTCCAGAGAAGAGCAACAAAAGTTATTAAAGGTCTAGAAAAAAAGACCTATGTGGGAAGACTGAAAAAAAATTGGGCTTGTTTAGTCTGGAGAAGAGAAGACTGAGCAGAAACATGATAACAGTTTTCAAGTACATAAAAGGTTGTTACAAGGAGAAGGGAGAAAAATTGTTCTCCTTAACCTCTGAGGATAGGACAAGAAGCAATGAGTTTAAATTGCAGCAAGGATGGTTTAGGTTGGACATTAGGAGACACTTCCTAACTGTCAGGATAGTTACGCTCTGGAATAAATTGCCTAGGGAGGTTGTGAAATCTTCATCATTGGAGATTTTTAAGAGCAGGTTAGACATGGTCTGGATAATACTTATTCCTTCAATAAGTGCAGGGGACTGGGCTAGATGACCTTGTGAGGTCCCTTCCAGTCTTACGATTCTATGATTTTATGATTCCACTGTAGATTTTTTTCACTGAAAAAGTCCCTTTTAATTTTTTTCTGTCATTCCTAATGTGACATGAAATCTAAGGAATCAATAATCTTTTACATATTTTCTGCTGTCCAGTTGTGGATGTTGAACAACTAAGTTTTTTCATAATAAGCCACAATGATCAGAACAAAAGACAAATAAATATGCTTAATTTTAAAACTTGAGAGAGGGGATAAATTGATCCAAAAAACAGAGCAGGTCTATGTACATAACAAAATGGAGGCTTTTTAGTTATTAACACTTGCCACAGTAGTTAATCTACTTCAATGTCTTCCAGCCTGAGATGATTAGTGATATACTATTAAGTAAGACATTTCTTACTATTAGAAATCCTCAGTCTGAGCTACCGAGTGAATGCTCTGAATCTCAATGGTATACTGGCTCAAACTGCCAGAGCTTTGTCATTCAAAAACCAATTACTGTGCTGTCACCAACAGATAGACTGAGAAGCAAAAACACACAGGTAGTGGTAATTTTCAACACCTTGATACTCTAGGAAAAGAGTGCTACTCACCTCAGAGTCAAACACATACTCTGAAAGGGCACACAATTATTCCCACAATAGAAATTTTAAACAACTAGACACTGCAAGTGTTGTGGCTTAAATGAAAGTGCAGGTCTGACACTTTATTTTATTTTTCCATTGGTCAGATATGTAGGGAAGAGCATAATAATGAATACTTTTATTTCAAAATTGATTCTTTTCCTCTTAATTTGAACATGATATGATTAATGGGAAAATCCGACTAAACCTAAGCAACCCTGTGTTGTGTGTGTATTAGCTGAGGTGAATCTTATATATGATCAGTAAATAAACATACAACACAAATTTTACATTTGCCATTACAATAACTTATCACAACTGTACTTATAGATCATTAATTTAAAATAGAATTTATAAGATTTTGTGTGGCAACTTACTCTGCTCTGTCACTGGAAATATTGCTTGCTCTGCCAGGTGGTGGTTTTAAAACAATGTTTGTGACTTTTGGAAACTGTTATAAAATTAAACCCACAAAAATTACGTCAGTATGGTAATGTTTCACAATTAAATGCTGCACAATTAAAATGTAAAAAGATGCAAAATTAAAGGCTTTGTAGTAACCGTCACTTAGGCCTGGTCTACACTTGCAGTGAATTCAGCGGCAGTTAACAGGAGATAGGCAAGCTACATTGAGTAGCTTGTGTACCTCCTGTCGACTTCCTAAATTCTGATTAGAACAGCATCTCTATATGCTGTGTTGATGGAAAATGCCCTCCCATTGACACAGCATTAATGTTTTTGTGTGGGGTGGACTTATTGAGTTGTCTTCCGGATCAATTGAGCGGGTCTCCACTGCTGCTCAGTTGATCCCGTAAAATCGATTCTGCACTGCCGACAAAGCCACTGGCAGTGGAGACATACCCTTAGATATCTTGTATTTTTTGTGCTAAACATTTAAAATGCAAAGTAATATTTTAAGGATTACATTTAATAAGGGAAATGGAAACAAAAAACACTACATGTGTAGAGGAATCAACATAACATGGCTCTGTTATTCTTTCACTTTCTCACCTCTTAACTCTGTAGTTTTTACCTCTTTGCCCTTGATGATGCGTTAACTTAATTTTTGGCATTTTAACTTTTCAGGGCCACATTGAACCATGCCATGATAAATCAAAGAGAACATGGTCAGAGATCCCAGGCAACTGAAGTGAGAGCCATGAACTAATATTTAATTCAGTGGAATGAATTTGAGTCATACAACCTCCTTTTATAGCCTCCAAGCCGTATGGAATCATGGAATAGAAACTCCATCCCCATGGGCAGGCTGCCAGCTGGTCTCTCCTCATCCTCCACTATCAGCTACCAGTGTCTCCTATATCTACACAAAACCTTTACTCTCGGGGGTGTGTGCCGGCATACAGTAAGAGTTAATGCTGGAAGATGCAGCAGGCATAGGAGTTATGGGGTGGGCTAAGCTTTCCCAACTTCCTTGGCTCCTAGAGTGAGTAGTGGGAGTGACTTAGCTCAAGTAGCCATCCCCATCTGGAGCTACTTAGGCAGGAGCCCCACAATCTTATGCTTCCCCAAGAGTTGGAGTCAGAGTCCTTGCAAGAGAAAGACAGACTCTGGCTGCTCCTAGACATGCAATAACAATAAGAGGGAAAGGAAGGATTGCGGGGAGGAAGAGGGCTGGACTGAACCTCCCACACCCTTGAAGCAAGAAGCAGGGGACCCTGTTCAGCACACTTTCTCAATCTTTGAACTCTTGGTGTTAATCTACGATATCAGACTGCAAACTTGTGCTTGGGAAGGGGATGTGTTTTGTGGGGGAGGAGAGCACAGTGATTCCGGAATGGGGGTTGGGCTCAGTGTGGCTGGAGAAGGTAGCACTAGCACTACAGGGTACTGGTCCATGACTGTAGCTCTTAGGTGCTAGAATAATGCAACCAATAATGGTGGCAGGAAGATGGGGAAAGGAATTTAGTGTGTTTAAGTAAGGAGGGAAAGAATTAAAAATAACAAAATAAAACATCGAGAGTGAAACTTAAAAACATTCACAACTGAATGTCATTTGCAAAGCATTATGGGAGGGGCAAGCATTTGGAACACTAAGGAATTCAGTGTCAATGGGTAGTGGAAAAGAAATGGAGAGAGTAGAGAAAATAATAATTTAATTGAACAGAGGTAGATCTCAAATTTGGTATTGGCGGTTGTGGCTGTTTACTGAATTTTTATCATCTCACTCTGAGCTGTGAACACAAGCATACTTCAGCCAACAATTTCAAGAGCAGCCCCTGATTTTGGATGTCAGTGTTATTGTGTGCTGATCTTGAGATGCCTTACATTGGGCACCCAAATCAGCAGACATGAATGGAATTATAACAGTTCACAATTCTCAAATCAGTAGACATGGTTGGAAATCTGTATTTCAATCTGCATATTGACAAGTGACCCCGCCCGGAGAGTGGACATTTCTACTGTACACGTGCAGTGTGCTGTTTTCAGATAAACACACCCTTCAACATTTCCAGTCAATTCTTTTTCAGGCCTAGCAATAGCACTATTCCTCATTGTAAAAAGGTATCCAGCTTTTTTTTTCTTTTCTTTTTTTTTTTTTTACAGTGAGAAGGTATATTTTTATTATTATTATTTCATTATTTGTTTGACTGTAGGCTAGGAACCTCTAGTCATAAACTGGGATTTACATATAATTTTTTTTTAAACGCTCACTTAAAAAATGGCCTGATCCATTTATATTTTGTCTAATAATAAAATCTAGCTCTTATCTAGTGCTTTTCAGAAATACAACCTGAATCACCAAAGTCCCAGTCCAGTGTTCCATCCAGTAGGCCAAATTACTTCCCCTTAATGCCAAGTATGAAAAATTTAAGCCCAAAGCCAAATGTTAGACATACGTGCTAATAAGTGGTTATCAAAACCCCACAACCATTTATAATCTGATTAATTATAGCCTTCACTACTTAACCAACTGGCAAAATCAACTGCAAAATTAGTGGTCCATGTATTAGGTTCAAAACAACTTGATTCCTTATATTGCTGGTCTGAATTCTGGCAGGGCTGACTCAGCTCTATTCATATGTGGTTGACAAACTGAGTTCCATGTTTACTGCATATGAATCTTTTGCATGAGACCTTAAAAAGCTGAGCTCCTGCGTGCACTGCATGGACATTTAAGATTCAGTGTCTCTTTTCTTAAGAATGGGGATTTATCCCATTGGCCTTCACTGGAATTTTCTTTCTGCACTCTGTTATGCAGCATGCTGTATGTTAGCTGGTTGTTGCCCCCCTCTTACTAATTACAATAATAGCTATTATTTTTTACTGAGGGAAATACAGAGATCAGGGTAAGAAATTAGTGGAGAATTTGTCTCCTCCCCTACACTCGAGAGCACTGATATTGAACTTCCTATGTAAGCCACATCGGGTGAAAAAGGTCATTTTTAGCATATATCGTTTGAAATAGTGCAACATTAAATAAGAGTACTATACAAGGGGATCATTTACATACTTCAAATAAATGAGCTTCTGATATTTTAAAATGATTTCCCAGTATTTTCTTTACCATTCTCGAACTGAAGGATTTTAGCAGGATCTAAATGTGTTGAAAGGCATATTAACCAAGAGGAAAAAAAGGAGCTATATATAGTTTTACTGTCCCTTTGGGGAACCATTGCTCGAGCCTCATTAATATGCTTTTAGCATAATCTAATTTACTCATGTATCTGGCCTCAGGTGTTTGGAAAGGCAACCAGAGGAAAAGCAGATCATACTAAAAATTATAGACAGAAATATTGTTGCTTTCCCTTTTAGGATGTTGAAATGCACATATGTATTATAACAGTTCACATTTATGAAAACTAATACTACAAACAGCTCTACTAGATTAGTAGACTTTTTGTTTATTTTTGAAAAATGATCACTATCTATAAACATATTCCAAGCAATCCATGTAGAAAAAATATACACTACCATCTCAGAAAATGTCAGACACTTATGTGCAATGCCTCATGTGCTACCATTTCAATGTCCATTTACAGAGAAAAATCCAAACTGGGACCCAGACCTGCATTTCTTGTGTCCCCCCCTACTTACATTATGTCAGTAAGAATTTTGGTGCACAAGTGATTCAGGATCAATTCCTAAATCTCTTCCTCATTTTAGCTGTAGGATACGCTATGGCAAATGGTTGTATATATTGATTTCACAAGAGGCTTCCGGCACTGCAGCACAGAAGCAGACAAAACAATGTCAAACAAATTCGCTTTAAGGAGCATTCTGACCAGTGCTCAGCAATTTGCCTTTTTTCTGTGGGCTCTGAATGTTGAACTATTCAACGTGGGAGATATTTGCCTATGGGAGGGACTATTCCACTTTAGGTCTGAAATAGCATGACTAATGTGTGCCAGACTGATAATTTCCTGCAATATCCTGAATGAACTTTATTGAATTCAGCTAAACCTTGTTGGATTAGGTATAATACCTCTGGGGACCATTGTATTAAAAATGCAGTTGTGTATGTGTTATTGTGAAATTGCATGTACATAACTTCTTTAGAACACTGAGGGTGGTCTATATTACAAAGTTAGATTGGCTTAACTACATCGCTCAGAGCTGTGAAAAATTTCATTCCCTGTGAGATGTAATTAAGCTGACCTAAGACCTGATGTAAACACTGCTAGGTTGATGGAAGAATTCTTTCATCAACTTTGCTACAGCCTCTGAATTTGAATCTGAGAGAAGAATTTATTTCAGGCCTGGTTTACGCTAGGAAATTAGGTTGGTATAACTACATCACTTGGAGAAGAGGGTGTGTGAAAAAAACCACATTCCTGTGCAACACAGTTAAACCAACCAAATCCCTGGTGTTGACCGCACTAGATTTATGGGAGAATTCTTCTATCAACCTTGTTACTTCTCGGGGAGGTAGAATACCTATGACGATGGGAGAACCTCTTCTGTTAGTGTAGGTTGTGTCTTCACTGAAGTGCTACAGTGGTGCAGGTACAATGGCACCGCTGCAACATTTTAAGTGTAGACAAGCCCTCAGTGATGGACGAGCCCCTTCTGTTGCTGTAGTAAGTGCTGCAGCAGTGTCACTGTAGTGTTTCTAATGTAGACATATGCTGACGAATACAATCTCTGGAAGGTATTAGGAACTTAAAAGAGGTTTTTGGAACAATACCTGTGAAGTGGAATTCCTAAGAAGTTCCTAGGGGTAAAAGGAATGCAAATGATCCACTTTGAATCCACCCTTTTGAAGTTATGCCCTGGAGAGGAAATCTCATTGTGTACTAATTACCTGCTCCTGGAAACTCCATATCAAAGATCCCTGAACTGTATAAAGGGTTGATTTTCTAACCATTTTCTGAGTGTAGTTATTCTGAGTTGAAGCTGTGATGAACTTGAAACCATAAGGAAATTTCTTGGGTGGCGTTTGGAAGGACTGCTTCAGCCAGAGCTCACAGTTGGGATTGAAGTTAACTATGATAAATGTATTAGCATGCATGCAGGTTTTTATTGTTTTTAATATGTTTTCTCTAATGCTTTTATGTTAAAAATAAAATAGGCTTGCATAAAACCTGCTGTGTGATAACTTATATCTGTTGAGAGTCATTCTGTTATTAGACTCTGAACAGAAAGCAAGCAGGTGTGTTTAGGTAGCCTGTCTCTTCTGGGAATAACATAGTGAAGCCAAAGAACTGTGAAGCTTGAAAATACCTCACTTAGAAGGGAGAGAGATGCAGGTGTCCACCAAAGAACGACAATGGCTGGGGAGCTGGAAGCCTGACAGTGGGTGTCCTTGCTGGACCACTGAGAGGAAATACAGGTGCAGTTGCCCTGAATTGTGACATAATGTAACAGTGATTCTGGACTAATCTTCATGTGCTATGAAAACACCTACTCATCCGGGTGAACTTATCATTTAAAATACTTGGTATTCTCACTGTTAAAAAATCAGTGAGACCTGACTACTAAGGAAAAAAAACAACATGATGATTAGTAGAAAGACCTGCTTGAATTGTGCTTGTAAAGATAATGTTTACTAACCAGGTTGATTAAGATAACCTCGACGGGGATCCAACATATGTTAGGCTGGTGAAGAGCTAAATTAACACCAGCTGAAGTTAGTACTCAATAAGGAACCAAAAAGATCACTTTCTATGATACACTATTGTAGGACATATTTGGATAATTGGACATGAATGAGGCCTCATTCTTAGGATACAGGATAGGGTGGTAAATGGATCAGCAGGCTGGAAGCAGAATGTCTGTATTAGCTAAAATAAGGGGGAACACCCAGGGAACCATTACCATGGACAATATAAAAATGGATAAAATAAGCCTGGAACATAAAGCGAGGTAAAAAGTAAGTCATACATGGACAGTGTGCACAGAGCATGCTGTACAGAGATTGGTTCCTACAGAGTGACCAAGCCAATCCCAAAATGATGCATTGTATACTAAATGCTATGTGATATGTGAATGCATATAAAGGAAAAGACTTGTTACATGGTATGCCTATACTTACCCTCTGTGCCTGAGTCTGATCAACAAAGCATAGCTTTGCTGTATGCCAAATAAAGGAACCTGAGTGACAAGACTGGAATTCAAGTGGAAGATGTTTTGGGGAAACTGCAACATAGTGGTGTCATGACTCAGAACTGCTTCTCTGAGACATGTAACATCTATACCCCTTCATGTGATGGTCAGAACCTAGCATTAAGGGAAATGGCACTGAAAAAGTTTAAGGGTTTAAATATGAGGAAGTTAGTACCATGCTGGAGAAGTGGGTTAAATCTAAGGGTGGGCCCTATGGACTCCCCAGAGAAATATCAGGAAAAACTGTGATCAGGTGAAAGAAGAACCTTCCAGACAGTGATATTAAATTAAAAAACAATACTTGGCAGAGCATGGCAAAAATCTGTTGAATGCTATAAACAAATTGCACAGCAAAGGCCTATTGAATGCCATTGAAATTTCAAAAAATAGTATGCATTGGCAACCAGAAAAAAAATAGATTTAGGGTTTTTTATCCTAAAGCAAAGAAAGCCCAAATCAAAGCAGCAGTTTTACAAGGATTATTTCTCATGGCTAAAACTTTACAAATAAAATGTGCCACCTTGAGAGATGAATGCAAATAGCATAAAGAGCAAATCAAAGTTGTAAAGAAAAAACCAAAGTAAGTAAAAAAATAAAATCCTGAAAGATCAGGGGAGAACACGTCTGTTACCTATTTGCATAAATCCAAAGTAAAAAGCAGCCGTCTTTCAAGAACTGTATTTAGTGACTACAGCTTTGCAGTCCAAGTACACTAACTTAAGAAATAAGTGCAAAAACCATAAAAGATAAGCTTAGAGCTGTCGAGAAAAAGAAATGTGTTACTTTGGAAGATAAAATAGAAGAGTTACGGTCTCAGAATTTAGTAGCTAGTGAGATCTTGGAAGGTGTCTTATTAAACAATGAAAAACTGAACTGAGTGGTTTAAATAAAAGGTATGTGCAAGTTAAAAGGAGCTTTTGCACAAATTAACACTTTAGAGCTCAGAGGGTACTAGATAGTTGGGGATAGTGGAAATGATAAAGTGTTAAAGAGGATGTTAAAGTGTTTCACGGTTAGGTTGTACAGCTACGTTTTTTTCTGTCCTTGTATGTCATTTTTTCCTTAGGGTATTTCTAAAACCTTCTTTGTTTCGCTGTTTTTTTCCCAGGTAGTTTTATGGCTTGTTTTTCATCTATATCCACTCCAATATTTTTTTGCACATATTGAATCCATCTTGTTTGTTTGTTTGTTTTTCCTGAAGCTTCTTGGTGGTTTTATGCAATCCATATTTCTTTGATTCACTTCCAAAATCCTGGACTGAAACATATCTCCTACTCTTCCTTTGAAGTTTTGCTGTAGGTCGCTGTTCTTCAGATGGGTATTCTTAAAAGGATAGTCTCTTGCTGTCAGTAAGTATATCTGAAACTTTGTAATGGCAGCATACTCTATTAGTCACCTTTAATGTCACCCTGCTTAACACATCAAAGCAATATTTGCCAGTTTCTCTTCCCTGAGATATAATGAAAAGCACATCTTACAAACATCCTATGACTTGTATGTTAGTTTTTAAATCCAAATGTGCTTTCTCCAAATATTAAATCACATTTCAAACAGAATTAACTATTTCTCTTTAGGAATTAGCTCAATAAGGCTAGATCCAACCTCAAATAACAGGATTGTCCCCTACTTATGCAGCATCATAATTGTATGTTACTCTGACCAGCACATCATAACCATTGGTGCTCCCCTGAGACCTCTTCCACTTGGTTCCCCAAGAACTCAGTTCAACTCCACTCTCATCACTCTGCTTCCTTTATTTGGCATACAGCAAAGCTACCCTGAATTAATCAGACTGAAACATAGGGGGTGGGTAGACAACCAACGTTACACAGCAAATCTCTTCTTTTATATACATTTATACATTAGATTGCATTTACTGTACATTGTGTCATGCGTTTTGGGATTGGCTTGGTTACTTTGTAGGAACCAATCCCTGTACAGCATATTTTGTCCATGCTCTTTTCTTCATCTTACTTTCCAGGCTTATCTTACCCATTGTTATCTTGTTGTGCGGGGTGTTCACCCCACACCCACCTAGAAGAGGTTAATGATTCTGAGGTGAGGCCAATTAACTAGACAGGCCACCACTGAGGGGAATTAGCTGGCCTATATAACCCCTGAATAATGATGGAATCCAGCTGAGAAGCACTAGGAGGGGCTAGGATGAAATCAAAAAAGTGGCAGTGGAATGGGGCTGCAGTGAGGAAGCCTGTAGCCACTCTCTGACCAGTAGAGAGGGAAAGAAGGGAAATCAATCCCTGTACAGCATACTTTGTCTGCACACTGTCCATGCACAACTTACTATTTACCTTACCTTATGTTCCAGGCTTATCTTATCTGTTGTTATCTTGTCCACAGTAAATGGTTCCCTGGGTGTTCCCCCTTATTTTAGCTAGTACAGACATTCTGTTTCCAGCCTGCTGATCCATCTACCTCCCTAATCCTGTCTCTCAGAAAATGAACCCTCCCCCATGCCCAATTACTCATGGCAAGCCAGGCCTGCATTTTACCACTTTTTTCTTTTATATATTAGCATTTGTTTTATTTGCGATATATTCTTGTTTTTCTGTGCTTTCTTTTTTCACTACTCAGCAACACATTCCCAAGACCACAGTAGTTGTAATCATTTGAACCACCACTAATACTAGGCTCAAAGTACAAACCAAGGGATGCAAGCGGACCTCCAATAGCTCACCAGGGTGTAATTCCAAATTATAAGATTGCTCTGCTTTTAAAGCATCCTTCCGTAATTTTAACTTTGCTTTTATTACATTATAAAAAACTGGTACAAAATATAAAAATTGTTTCATTTATTACCACAGGAAATTTAGGTGTGAAACAAAATATAGGCCAATTAAAATAATACTCCCTGGGTCCATACCAAAAGTGGGCCTCTTCAGCCACCACACAATATTTGTTGTTACCAGCATAGGCAGTTTATACTTTACCAGTGTCCCAGCATCACAAACATACTGTGCAATTTGGAGACTGTTTCCCCAGAGTGAACCCACATGTCGACCACTCTGTCTGGAAGACATTACACCTGTGCATGTAAGTGTTCCCCAGCTTTCCAGACCTTGCATTGTCTTGCAACAGCATTTGAGGAGGGAAAACAAACTTATTCCCCACCATATGGGTTACAGTGGTTTCACATTTTATGTCATGGTACTGGACCTTTGTTAATTCCTTTACCCTGCACAAACTGGTATCACTTCTCTTGTACCATATTTTTACCTTTTTTGTGGTGATAAAAGAGGGCAATTTTTCTTGCTCTGTATCACTTAAGGCTGTTTTTACTTTGTATAGTGTGTATCCCCCACATACTATACTTCGTTCTTATTAGAACACATTGATTTAATTTTATACATTTTTAAAAGCAATTAGAACATTATATATATTATATACAGCTTGCAAATCTTTATTAATGAATCCTTGGTTTTGATCATTCAGTGGACGCAGTAGATTTGCTACTATTTTTTGTTGAAATGCTTGGTTATGTTTTCACAACATATTTATGTTAGCAACATACCGATTTTAAATAGTTTAGTTTTAGTGCTAATCCCATTGAGCTTCTTTCAGTGTAGTTCCCCCCTCGAGTCCCCCCCCCCCCCCCCCAGCAATTTTATGCATTTCAAAGTATACATTTTTATTTAGAAAGTTCTTTTTAACAGTTTTAAACTATATTTTAACAAATTTTAGTGGATGCAGTTTTTAAGTAATGCAGATTGGTAAAATTTAGTAACACTGACGCTAAAATAAACTGAATATTTTTGTACAATATTTTTAATATGTTTTAATTTTAAACCATTTGGACCTATTTTCAGTCTAGGACATTTCAATTTTTTTTATTTACAAAACTTCACCATATAGATTTTTTTTACTTTTTTTAGTAACATTTATTTTACCCCACATTTAAAGAGAACTTTAGGATAGTATTTTAATGGCTGGAGGTTTTATGATGTTTCTGAATGTCCACCGCTTCATTCAAAGGGACTTCATTGTTCACAATCAATCTGTTAAAAGAAAACAGAATTTGAATGGTACTTTTGAATGGATTTTGGTGGTTGGGCTTTGCTTCTTATGTTTACTGACTTTTTTTTTCTTAATGCTGGGTTGGCTCTCAAAGCACACAATGATCTGAAAAAGAAAACAACTTATTGTGGCTCCTCCTTGGAGCTATGATAGGATTTAAATTAAGTAGCATATTTTGTTTACATTTTTTTAAATCCTTTTACCATATACATCGCATGTTTCATAAGAATGCACACTCCTTTCATAATTTAACTTCCACTTTTTATTTGCTATAACAGTATATTAGCCATATTAATTTAATTGTATTTTATATATTACACATATAATATATAATATTAGTAATATTTTTGCAGCTCTTTCAGCTGTTGCTTTAATACTGAAAAAGGGATTCAGGGACTTTCCCCATTATCCTGGTTTTGGCTGCTTTTTCAGTCCCTATTTTCATTTACTAATTTATGTTTAACATTTTTAACTTAATTTAAAAAGTGTTAAACTTTGTAAAAACATTGAGACACCCAAAGGGTTAACTAATCCAAAGAGTGTCTGTGTCAGCTTTACAACCTTGAATGAAAGAGTTGGATGGATTTTTAGCGGAATTTTTTAAAAGCCTATTCATTTTACCCATACATTTTACATTTTCTATTTAAATAGGTATTTTCTTATATTCTGCCATTCCTTGCTGTGTTGTAAACAGTTTATTATGAGAGGAAAATAAATATTTTCAACTTGCTTGTCTTAGCCTTGCCAGCTGAGCTTTGAACTTTCTTCTTTCCTAAAATGGTTCCTGAAGTTTTCCTTTTGTATATTGCAAGTTATGACTAGAATGACACATTTAAGTTGCTTACATTTTTAAACTGAATGTTTTATTTTTATATTTAAGCCTTGAATACGTTTTTTACTTTTTTTTGGCTTGAAGTCTAATAAGTGCTGTATTCTACAACATTTTGTTTTTCTGCTGTTTCCACTTCCTTATTTTATTTCTGCATTTTAGCTGTTTGAGACTTTAGTAAGCTCATTGTTACACTTAACTTTTTCTGATAGCCAGTTTAGTTGCTTTTTCATTTATTTTTTCTCTAACTTTTTACTACAATTTATTACCTTCCTTTCTTGTGCCCAGGTTACATCCCTACTTTGATATTTGGAAGCAGTTAAGCCATTTAGATATCTCTATTTCCTTTAGTGATTTTAAGTAAATAGTCCATAGTCAAAGAATTTAAATTAGACTGGCAATTGGTGTGCGGTTCACCTTCAGTTGACTGTGAGAAAAAAACTGACCTGAGAAAGAACACACAGATAATTTAACAGATGGGAGTTAGTATCCTGAACAACAAGGATAAATGCTGAACTGGTCAGTATATAAGCATACAGAGAGAAGGCGAGACAGATGAGATGCTGGTACTCTGACCCACTCCTATATGGCAAAGAGAATGTGCATGAACTGTGTTCTAACCATACTTGGAGCGAGCTGTGCCCTTACACAATTTAGAGGACACACCAACTAGAGCTACTAAGGAGCATGTGATCAGAGGCATAGGTTTGAAAAACAAACAAACCTTCCATCATCCTTGTGAAGAGCTGAAAGGGACGTGGGAGGCAGATGCAGTGGTTATAATGCAGTATTACTAGTGGATAAGGTCACTGCTCTAATATAGGTTTGACACAGAGGAGCGCTACCAGGAAATAAAAGCTTGATTTTGAAGTCCAATCACATAACTGGGTTAAGGCTTCAAAGGCAAATATCCATGGAGCAATACATGACACGCACCAGTATCTACCCAGTCTACAGTTACCTGTAAACATCTGCTCAGTGTGCAGTGGCAGTCAAAAAAGCTAACAATATTAGGAACCATTAAGAAAGGGATAGGTAATAAGACAGAAAATAGCATAAATCCAACTGTATAAATCCATGGTACACGCACACCTTGAATACTGCATGCAGTTCTGGTCACCCCATCTCAAAAAACATTAGAATTTGGAAAAGGTACAGAAAGTGGCCGCAAAAATGATGAGGGGTATGGCACAGCTTCCATACGAGGAGAAATTGAAAAACTGGATACTGTTCAGCTTAGAAAAGAGATGACTAAGGGGGGGATATAACAGAGGTTTATACAATTTTGAATAGTGCTGAGAAAAAGAATAGGGAAGCTTTATTTACCCCTTCATATAATGCAAGAACCAGGGGTCACCCATTGAAATTAATAGGCAGCAGATTCTCAGCTGGTGTATATCTGTGACTATACTTGTTTTGATGGAGCTACCCGATTTTCACCTGCTAAGAATCTGGCCTAATATTATTAGTTGATCACCCCTCCTCCCATGACCTGCAAGCTGTTGTAACCTGCCAATGTGCCTTGAGTGGATGCTACTAAGCCTAAAATTGTTGGCACACAAATTTTGAAAATCAGGTGCATCCCCAAAGCTGTGCAGGTCCCTGTGTTCCTGGCTTGAAGTTGTGAATGGGCACAACTCAGCTCAATTGTGTTTAAGAGCAACACATCATGCACATTTTCTTTGTTATGGATCCAGTCACACTTGGAGCACCGTTGGGTGGAAAGATGTTTAATAAATTAATGTCCTGATCCTGTATGCAAAGCTACACATGCACAGCTTTCATTATTAGTCTGGCCCCCAGTGTGAAGACACAGTAGGTGCAGTGCAGGTCAAACAACAACAAAGCAGAAAATGGTGTGGGCACATATAGTTGAAAACGTCTATATCAGACAGCAGAAGTACTCAATATGCTTATGTTCAATTTGCGTCATTATTGTGACTCCATGCCAGTCAGGATGTGCATGTCTGCATTTAATAGGATCCACAATAGGTATGATTCATGTATAAAAAATCAAAACCAAGGTGTCCTATTTGTATATGCTTTGTTATAAATGAATAAGGCCTTGAAACTGCATAATGAGCATAGCTGTACAATATTCTGAAAAAAATGACAATTCTTCCTTTATGAAATGATACTCAGATTTATAAAAAAAGAGGGAAAAATGTGTTATTCTGTCCATAGAAGATAAAGCAAGACCATAAGCATCCTTCTTAGTTCTCTCAGTTAATCCCTTCACATGTCTAAGATGGTGTAAAATAGCCATAGTGTAAATGAGAATCAAGCCCTCAGTTCCAGGTCTAGGCCCCAGTTCTTTATCTTTAAAATTGGGATAACATTTTCCTACCTCCCAGGGGTATTAGGAGGATGAATTCAGGAATGTTTGAGAGGCATTTATATAGGACTGTGTTAAGGTCCACATAACTAGATATATAAGAGGGCTTTGGTTTCGTGTAGATAATGCACCTTTAGTGAATTATTTTCTGACATGGTTGGATTCTTTTGAATGAAAAACAGATTAGATAGCACTTATATTTCAATTTTACTTAGGTAAACTAGTTTATCAAAGTGTAGTCTTTTGTATCAAAGAGGAAAATGAAATTTAAAAAAATGGAAACCACCACCTGACCAAGATGTGAATTGCTAACAGTCTATATCAAAATCCAGTATACCATCTACTGAGCTACACAAAGTATTTAAAAGACCACTCCCATATTTGGAATTGTTAAATTAGCCACCAGAGGGAGTCATGAATACAATACTAATGTTTGGCATTGGCACAGAAAAGATAATTAAATATTTTAGATACAAGGCTCAAAACTCAAATAGAGCGCCTTCTCTCCATCCACTGAAAATTCTATATGGAAGCAACATTAATGAAAATCAAAGTATGTTTATAATTACAAACGCTGCTCAGTAAAAAAGACATATTAGTGTATCATATTTAACCTTCAGAATTTGTGCATCAAATTTGTTTACTTTATAGGACAAAATAATGAAACAAGAGTTGTCTAATTCTAGCACTGCAAGTGTAACTTTGGATCTGAAAATTAAGATGAGTTCATTTGCTTCAGGTAATATAAACAACTACCATCAAGACTGCATAAAAATCTCTTAAATCCAGAGTTTGTGTTCCAATTATTCTGATAATCAGAATTCAGACTATATCTTATTACTATAATGTCTCAGCAGTACTGACAGAAGAAGAAGTTGGTTTGTATAATTAAACAAATGATATGGCTCAGAGTTTAAGGAGTAGAAAAATGAGGCAACTGCCATTTTTAAAGTTACTGTTTTGGCCCTACCACATTTAAACAGGTAATGGGCCTATTTTAAATAACACAAATGCCCTTTATATTGCTAGAGAGGTGTAAAGGAGCCTTGGTATAAACCAGAATTCAGCCCAATGTGATTTGGTTCTTTAGCAAAAGGAAGAAGTCTGTTTGTGTCTAGTTCTACAATCTATTTCTGTTGATGTAAGCAGAGTCTGAATGAACTCCCCCTGATATCTAATGACGGCACTGTGGGAAAAAGACTTCAGGAGCAGAGCAGAGGTGTTTAGCAGAAAGACCTGCTTTGCTAACGTGATCAATTTTGGCGGCTTTTGGATTACAATATACTTTGAATGCAGGGGTAATGACATGTTGTTATCCTTATTGTATGCGTAAAGGGCAGCAGAACTGTACTTAGCGTCAATGAGGGTGTAGCTCTAAACTGAATCTCACTTGTTACGTAGGGGGTAGGGATTCCCATGCCTACTGAAGCTGCGAAGTAGGTGTTTTTAGCTGTTGGTGTGGATTTGTTTAGAGGATTCTATAAACTATTTGACCTTTCTCTCTTCAGTGTTTGAAGGTAGAGCTGATTGCACTCAATTAAGCATCCTCGTTTCTGTTCAGTGAATCATTACTAGAGCTGAAATCACTAATGAGCAGGTCTAGAGCCTAATCCTTAGATCTGGCAGGGGGAGAGTGTTGTAGTGAAACACAACAAAGAGGTAGCAATACAGAGGTTCCTTGCTACCCAGTGAAATCGCTAAGAGGGGAGCTAAATGGAGGAACCTCAGAATGTGGTATACAGAAGTGGTGGTAAGCAGTGGCAGAGATAATGGCAGTAGTGGTGAGCAGTGGCAGGGATAACAAGAAGCCAGTTGCAGAGGTGGTGGCAGCAGTGGATGTATTGCTTGACACCACCCCCTTTCAGAGGTGGAAGGTGAGCCCATGTGAATGCACCTCTGAACTCGGGGTCTTTGGGAAGGACAACCAACTGTAAATGGGGTACAATAGAGGGAAAGGGGAGTGGTATCTTAAAGGGATTATTCTTTCATTGGACTTTTACACTGCAAGATGGGAAACTGAGGCACAGGACACTGCCCAATATACTGTGGGGTGGACATTTCTTTATGGTTACATGCTTTTGAATGTGATTGTGGTGTTTTCCCAAATTAAGGCTGGGTTCCCTGTACCTTTTCATAAAAGTTTTCTTTTGTTATACATAGAATCAGTGGGGAAGTATTGCCTCTTAGAGGTGCCCAAGGGTGGTGTTTAATTTTTTCCAGATTACTTGGTGGGGGCTTGACCAGTTCTGTTTTGTATTGTTAAGAGCAACCCCTAGGTATTGAACCTGGCTCTTGTTGCTGCTGACTCCACCTGGCAGAAGGGTTACAATAATCTAGCACACACTCTGACTTCTGTGTCATTTTCATGTGAAAATGCCTTGACAAACCTCCCTCAGAATAATGATCTCACTCAACAATTAGGAACTCATCCTGCTGCCCTTGAAACCAAACTCCCAATGCTTAGAGGATGTAAATATCCTGTATGGAGGCCCAGCATTCACTCATTGTCCTAGTCAAGGCCATTTACAACCATGGAAGCTGTGTAAATTGTGTGGAAGGGAGAGAAAGCTTGGTTATCTGTGGTTATATGTGTCTCTACAAATCCTTAGAAGAAAGGACAGCTCTAGCAATGCTCACATTGCTTCATAAAGTAGGGTCAAATATACTCAGTGCCCTTGCCTGTCCCTTTGCTAATGCATATCAGATATGTTGTAAATTACATTACTTTGCCTTTCATAAACATGGGACATGCACTGAGAGGGATGAAGGCCATTCCATTGAAGATTAATTTATGATTATGCATATGGACATTTTCATTCATGAGTTCAAGATTTTCACTTTGAAATTTGTAGATAAGCAGATATCAGCGATCATTTTACTTTACAGCTGCTCAAAAATGTATTGACTGAAGTTTTCCATCTGAAAATGCTGTTTTGTTGAAATCACAACATTTTGCATCAGTGTCTTGATTTTGACAAAAATGTAGGCGGGGAAAAAAGTGGAAATGAACCATTTCTGCTTTCTTGTTTCAATGCCAAAATATTTTGATTTGATTTAGCATTTGATTAATTTTGATTTAATATGTATATTTATTTAAAACATTAACTTTAGTATATATTATATAAAATACATTATATTTATTAAGTATATTATATTTATTTTTATATTATGTTTCAAAATTATAAAAAAATGATTTAACATTATCAAAATGCTTTAACAGCTCTGAATTAACATGTTTTGAAATTTTTTATTCACAGGACATCTGACCAGTTCTATTTCTTATCTGGAGACTATCACTAACATTTAATTGCAAGCCTGGAGCTGATGCATAAGGCTAACAGGCAATCCATAATCAAACGCTTATTGTTCTGTTAGCTCCAGGATATTAGATTTGTTTAAATAATAATAATAAAATCACAATTATCTTATATTTTCCTCTTTCAAAACTATGCAGTGTCACAAGAGAGCCAAAGTAAGAAAAGGTCTTATTGAGTAAGCCATCTGGACAATCCTAGTTCTTGTACCTCTGTTTTTATTATTACTGGGCCTGCTTTTGCAAAACCTTTAGTTCTGTGAATATTGTTTATACATGTAAGTAGCATCATTTACTTTGTCTTTTGTGTGTGTGTGTATGTTTGGAAACTACAGAAAAATTTTTGCATATTAAACCTTGTTTCACTTAGATAAGAAATGTACACATTATGCTATTTGGTGCATTTTCTTTTAATACTGTAAGGAAAACAATATGGGAGACACGTTATCATCTGAGCTGATTAAAGAAACCTCATATGTCAGGGAATCCATAACTCTGTTAAGAAAAGAAGAATATTAAGTAGCCTTTGAGTAGCATTGGGATGTGACATTTTCACAAGGAACTCATTTGGAAGAAAATGAAACACCGATACTCACAAGAGACTGAGAAGAATGCAGCTATTATGCTTTCATATAATTTGAAAAGCCAGTAACGTGTTATTCTTATCCACAAAAGAGTATCCTTCAATGTAACCAAATACTAGCAAAATAGGGAGGATAGATATATTTTGATAGGGCTATCTTCTCAATTCTTTTTGCATTATTTTAAGTAGCATTTATCATTTCTAGGGCCTCTCTTCTAATTTCCTTGGAAATTTAACTGAGATTCTAACAGCAGAAAAAAGATATACAAGTGTTCAAGAAAGGAGATAGGAACCCAGTAATAGATCTGCTAGTGAACAATTCCTGCAAACTGAGTAATTCCCACAGGTGGGGGGTGAACAATAATATGTCAAACATTTCATGGAAGAAAGACTTTTCACAATATTTTAAAATGTTTCCACCTGAAAGAATAGGAGTTTCACATTTGCCTGGATCGTCCCCGTGGTAGAAAGCTCTGGAGGAAGAAATCTCCATAACAATGCTCTCACAAAGCTCCTAACCCATCTTTCCATTAGGGACTGGGTGTCATGCAGCTCTGGAGTAGGCCATTGGACTCATCTTCAAATCTGGCAGATCTGTAGGCATTCATGGCCATGTATACAGACAATCTAGGCTTCTTCAGCTCCTTGGGAGTTTGGGTCCACACAAACTCTTCCTGGCCTCAGCTGCTCAAGGTTTCCAGGAGACACTGAATTAGGCTTCAGAGTGGGGCTATCTTGACAGAGGGATGCTGAATCTGTGGCAGAGAGGACCAGAAGGTAGGCTCAGCAATCTGAACTAGAAACCCTAGGAGCAGCTATACACTGCAGTATGGCATAGGAGACTGGCAGACAAGATGGAGATAGATGGAATGAAGTTCATATATCTAACAAGCACTGTGCATCTCAGCATCCTCCATTATTGAAGTAAGTGAAGTATATGGAGCTATAATGCATATAGTCAGCTACATAGGATGCCAGTAAAAATATGCCCATTGTTATCAGTATGAAAAGGCAAGACATGCTACTAGAGAGCATCACAGTTATCATTCCTGAAATCAGATACATGAAATCCTTGGTTCTGATTCTCACTTGTGCTGATGTAAGGAAGGAGTAATTCCACTGAACTCAATGGAGCCACACTGGTGTGAAACCTATTCAAGTGAGTGGAGAATCAGGCCCATTGTCCACATTGTTACTGTCCTGAGAGTAGATAATTGCAGATCACTTCACCCTCTTTATAAATTCTTTTGCTCAATTGACATTTGAAACCCTGGAGGAAAACCAAAATCTACTGAACTGATTCTAGATGTAGGCTCAGCTGTTTTAATTCTCCTGGTATCTACTTACTTGCAATGATTTCAAAGGGCACAGTTTCGTGAACTTAAACTATATTTGGAGATTTAATTGAAGAAAAAGGTCCCTGTGCCTGCTTACCTCAGTGAACTGGTGATACTTGAAATTTATCTACCTCGAGTGCTCTATAGTGGGGAAACTGGCACCCCTATTCAGAGAATGAACCCTTTTACTGCCATGAAGCTACCACATTGTCAATGACTGCATTTCTTCCCTACCTGCACAGAATGACTCTGCTTGGTTCAGCCTATCGCCACTGTGACAGATTGCACTGTCTGATGCACTGGGCTGTGAAACTGGATTTGTGCACAAATTGAAACTCCAAAGCAATTTGGCCCCCATACAGTGGAAATTTACACATTTGACTATGCCTGTGAAGCAAGTCTTGTCCCAAGAACTACAAAGCAAGATAAAAATAAATGCCACACAGATGCTTGCTATAATGCCAAGTATCCAGAGTTCCAATGTGGTTTGTCGGTAAGGGTTCGTAAACCTGGATTTTTTCAAAAAAATAAGAAAAAGGCAATCTAAGACTAGTGGCCCAAGTTGCAGAACACAAACTCATTCTACAGATGTTACTAGATGGGAAGATTGGAGTGCTAGAAATCTTGCACCCACATATCAGGATCTGAGGCCAAGAGGGGGGTAGGATAAGAGCACAAATTTTGCATGCCATGGAGCGCATCTCCACACGGGGTCCTGGCACCTTATGGACAAAGCAGAAATCACAGTGAGAGGATCTGCTTCTAAGTGAATCATCTTGACTTTCCTCCTCCCCTCACCCAGCGAAGGGGAATGGTTAGCTTTTTAGTGAGAGTAGCAGTTACAGGACAGCCTATGAGGAGATTCTTCTCTCATCCCCCTATGGAGTTCCACAAGACCCAGCTGAGTTTCTCAGGTTATGTGTAGAGAAGATTTTGGCCTTAGAAAGAGAGAGAAAGGAGTAAGATTATGCAGTCAGAATAGTAACTCCATAACAGTACTTAAGGCGGTAAAATAGTTTCCATACTAATCCAGACTATGACTTCCTCTAATTTTTTGCATATTTGCTTCTTTTAGCCTGAATGTACTTAGTACAAACCAAATGCGTTTGCTATAACAGAGACTAAGAGTGAGATTTTTAGAAACACATCTGTCAATGGCACCCATTCTCCAAATCACTTAGGTGCATACACCTAAGCAGTTCCAAGCTTCTCCGCATCTTTCATTACACCAAAGACATGCTTCTGTTGTGGATGTCAGATGCAGACAGTCAGCCATACAGAATGATGCTCTTGTTGTATTCTAATTTCAGTATTTACTAACATATGCATATAACAAACAACCTTCCCTTCCCCAAGATTGTAATTGGCGTCTTTTACTTGTAGTTGGAAATGGGAGTCAATGCATATTGGCATGAAAACTGAACTGGTTTTTTCATCTGCAGAAGTGGTTCTTCCTGGTCTGGAATGATACATGTTGGCAGAACATTGTGGGTAAGCTTGACCCTACATACCTATTTAATGCATAATCAGAGGACATAAGGCCAATATTTTCAAACCTGGATGTCTAAAATGAAGCTTCTCAATAAAAGTAGCCTGACTTTCACAGGCTAGTGAGCATGTGCAGCTCTCACAGAAATCAATTTATCATTTAAAAAACCTGTCAATGGAAGCTGCATGTGCTCAGCAGCTCTAAAAATTAGGTCACTTGTATTTAGGAGCATTACTTTAGGCAACCAGCTTGGAAAATTTTGGCCTAAATGTCCTGTTTGACAGTTTGGTGTTTTATTAGGAACATGAAACCAACCGCAGTGTTTTTTAAATTCTCAAAGGAACTTCTCTCTTAGATCTGGTCTACACTAGAGACGTTTGTTGACCAAAGTCAGCTTTTAGCGCCAAAACAGTGGTGGTGTACACACTGCAATCACATCCCGCCGACTCAACTCCCCTGATTTTACAACAAAATAAAACCACCTTGATGAGAGGCATAGAGCTTTCTGTGCCAAACTTTTAGCAACAAAGCATCAATGTAGACACCGCACTTGGTTCTGTCACAGTAAATGGCCTCCAGAAAGCGTCTCACAATGCCCATTGTGACTGCTCTGGCCATCAGTTTGAATTCTGTTGCCCTGCAGCCATCCACCCCTCTTCCTTTAAAGTCCCAGGAATTTTTGAAATTCCATTTCCTGCTTTATTGGTGTGGAGAGCTCACATTTCATCTTCCCAGCTGACCACAGTGGCTTCACGCACTAAACGCTCTTCTGTTTGGAGCACACCAGAACTTCTGGATTTGATCGGCATTTGGGGAGAAGAGGCTGTGCAGTACCAGCTCTGCTCCAGCTAAAGGAACTTTAATACGCACATTCAAATTTATCCTTTAATGGCGGAGAAGAGTTATAAACAGGACATGCTGCAGTGCTGTATAAAAATCAAGGAGCTGCGGCTGGGGTACCAAAAGGCCAGCGAGTCAAATCATCACTCTGGTGCAGAGCCAAAGATCTGCTGCTTCTATAAGGAGTTGGAAGCCATCCTCAGCGGTGATCCCACCTCCACTTCCGAGAGACCTGTGGATACCTCTGCAGGCCTGGACAGCGGATACCGGACTTAACCCTAACGAAGAAGTCGTGGATGAGGTGGTCAAGTTGGAGGATGATGCGGAGCAAGGGACCAGGTCATTTGCTGACATGGGTAGCCAGGACCTCTTCTTGACCCCGGAGGGTTCAAGTCAGTTCCAGCTCTCCAGCTGTGGTGTGCAGGATGCAGGTGAGGGGCGCTTGGGTAAGTGGATTTTTTTGAGCTGATGCAGCTCACTTACATGAGGTACAGCAATCCTATGCTTGGTTGCTTTATACAGCTGGTTGAAGGTATAGAAATGTGCAACAGTAGCTGTGTTTGCATGAGCTTCCCATTTCCCTGTTCAGCTAGGCAGTGCAGCAGAAAAATGTGTGAATGCGCACCAAGATTTCATGGGAATCCTCCAGAGAGATCTCTAGGAAACTGTCCTGGAGGCACTTGCCAATCCTGTGCTGGAGATTCCTCAGCTGAGCTGCTTTTAATCTCTTGTGCAGGGACCAAAATGGCACATAGGTGAGCAGCATAGAGACCTGGTTTGAAGCTGCTCACATGAAGGAGATGCATCCTAGCATCCCTGCTTACTCTCAGGAGTGAGATATCAGCTTCTACGGCCCCCCCTGTGGAAAATGGTGGCACAATTTGAAATTTTGTCCCTATCTACTGCATCAATACCCCAAACAACCACCCAGAACCTTTTCCCCAGCTTGAGTACCCCCTACCCCCAGGCACAACTCACCATATCCTGGTTAGTCGAGCTGTGTGCTTGGTAGGGAAAAGTGAGAAAGAGGTGTATTTTACAGTAATGCATCAAAGCTATTACTGCACTCACAATAATGCTTCTGTTCATTATTTATTGTGCTTCTACAGATGTGCCTTTGAGGGGAAATCCCTCCACACCTGCTGAGTGTCTGCGGCTGATAAGAAAATGACCACAGAGAAGCAAAGAGGAGATGTTCCAAGGACTCCTCCAGTCCTTTGAGGCAGAAAAAAAAAAAAAAAAAAAAAAAAAGGGCACGGAGACACACTGTCTCTGAAAATCAGAAAATTGGTTGAACGCCTGTACTCAATCAGTAGTTATCAATGGTTCACTGCCCTACTGGGAGGGCATATCTAGTAGGGTCCAGCAGGGGTCAGTCCTAGGTTGGGTACTATTCAGTATTTTCATTAGTGACTTGGGTAATGGAGTGGATAATATGCTTATCACATTTTCAGATGTCATCAAGCTGGGGAGAGTTGCAAGCATTTTGGAGGACAAGACTAGAAGTCAAAATGACTTGACAATTGGAGAATTGATTTGAAATAAAAAAGATTAAATTCAATGAGGACAATTGCAAAGTACTTCATTGAGGAAGGAAAAATCAAATGCACAACTACAAAATGCAGAATAACTGGCTAGGTGGTAGTATTGCTGAAAAGGATCCGAGGTTATAGTGGATTACAAATTGAATATGAGTCAGCAATGTGATACAGTTGCGA
This sequence comes from Emydura macquarii macquarii, assembly GCF_026122565.2. Lineage (NCBI taxonomy): Eukaryota > Metazoa > Chordata > Testudines > Chelidae > Emydura > Emydura macquarii. The sequence goes on from NW_027132773.1 coordinate 16,989,760, forward strand.
GGAAAGCTAACATCATTCTGGGGTCTATTTACAAGAGTGTTGTATGTAAGACATGGGAGGTAATTGGCCTGCTCTACTCAGCACTGGTGAGGCCTCAGCTGGAGTACTGTGTCCAATTCTGGGTGCCACACTCTAGGAAAGATGTGCACAAACTGGAGACAGTACAAAGGAGTGCAGCAAAAATGATGAAAGGTTTAGAAAACCTGACCTATGAGGAAAGGTTACAAAAACTGAGCATGTTTTGTCTTAAGAAAAGAAAACCGAGGGAGGAGCTGATAACACTCATCAAATATGTTAAGGTCTGTTAAAAAGATGACTGAGATCAATTGTTCTCCATGTCCACTGAAGGTAGGAAAAGAAGTAAGGGGTGTAATCTGCAGCAAGGGCGATTTAGGTTAGATATTAGGAAAAATGTCTAACTATAAGGGTAGTTAGGCTCTGGAATAGTCTTCCAAGGGTGGTTGTGGATTCCCCTGTATTGAAGGTTTGTAAGAACAGGTTGGACAAACACCTGTCAGGGATGGTCTAGGTTTACTTGATCTTGCCTCAGTACAGGGGGCTGGACTTGATGACTTCTGGCGGTCCCTTCCAACCCTACATTTATATGATTCTATACAGAAGATCAGGCTAGATGATCAAATGGTGTCTTCTGGCTTTAAACTCTATGAATCTGTGAAATGGGCATAATAGTACTTCGTGGTCCATCCCTCATAAGGGTATTGTGATGTGCTTTAATAATACAGTACAGAGGGCCATATAAGTGCCATAGATAGAAAAAGGGGGTTTGGCTAAGCTTCTGATGCAAGAAAAAAGAGACAAAATTTAAAAATCGAAATCTGCTTATGATAATTCATTTGGAGAGCAACATAGTGTCTAGAAGGATAAAACTTCACAGCAGTTTAGCCTAATCATTGTTCAGCATAACACCTTTATTTTGAATATATATAAGTGGACTTAATACAAATGTAACAACATAACTAGATCTGGTTAAAAAGAATGACAGTAGATACAAGAGGGAAATCCTGGCCTCATTGAAGTCAATAGCAAAAATCCCAATGACTTCAATGGGGCCAGGATTTTATTCACAATGTTTTGAATTTTTCCTAATCTCTTAATTTATAAATAAGATAACAGGGGAAGTATAGCAGGCATAGATAATAATATTGAAAGGTTTTTCTTTAGCTTGTATCAATGACCAACAAAAACTGGAGCTGGAGATCTGAAGTTACCTGTATTGAAATGTATAAAATGCATCAAATCCTTGAATACAGATAAAGCCCCCAACCTGAGGCTTTTAGTGGAATTTTACTATCCATTTCACAGTTTACTTTTCCTTATGTTATAAAAGGCATCCCAGGGAGATTAAAAAATAGGTTAAAAACTTGCTTATAACTGTGCTTTGAGCAAGATTACTCAAAATGAAACCAAGTGTTTCCTGAATGAGTGTAAAAGGACTGCAGAACTGAGTCTATTATTAATATACTCATGACTACTAGGCTGATACACATTTTGTTTTGGATTACAAAAAAGAGAACAAGGTAAAAATCCTCACGTTTTTAAATCTATTATGTACATAATAGAAGCACTGCTGTGACTTATCACTTAGTGGGAATTGGATTCCTTAGTTTTTAAAACAAAGAATAAACATGCATTTTAGATGCAGGTTACAACATAACTAGACTTGGAAACTCAGACAAATCTGTGATAATTTTTTATGTGTTTACTTTATTAGCAACTGCATTGGGCACAAGCCAATTTCCATCCCCCCCAATTTTGTTTCTTGGTCTGGACCAATGGCTCCCAACCTGGGGTGCGGGACCCCCTTGAGGGGTGCCAAAAATTACAGGGGGTCCATGAGGTTTCAGTAATATTAAGGTCAGAGCAGAGGAGCAGCCTTCTCAAGCCCCAAGGCAGCTGGGCACCTGGCTGGACCGGGGAGGCCAGCACCCGCCGCCTCCATTACCCTCCATTGGGAAGGGGCGGGGCCACACGGGACATGCAGTGGCAGCTGCACCAGGGAAAACTTTGCTTCTTACTCAGGTAAGAGTATTTATTTATTATGTACTTTGGTGTTGTTATTATTATTATCCTTATATGTGTTTAAGGCCGGTGAGGGGGCGGGGCGGGAAGATGTAAGGGGTGCACATATTTTACCTAGTGTTAATTAGAGGGGCTTTCACTTAGAACAGTTGGGAACCACTGGTCTGGATAATTCTTAGACCTTTCTTGTTTAGAGATATAGCACCTGATGCTGCGAAGGCCTGGTTGCTTCCTGGGTGACAGTGAGCACACACATCTGCAGCTGCTTTCAGTTGGAGGAGTCCAGAGTGTTGAGTGCCATCCAAGAAGTGCTTAGCACGTTTCAGGATCAGGCCCCAGCTTTAGCTATGTCTCATACACCCAACCTTCGAATATATGAGGGGGAAGAGATGTTGTTAGACAGTTTTCAAGTGACATATCTTTGTCTCTCTGTTTGTTTTTAAAAATAAGTAAAATAAGTTAGGCTTATTCCTTCTTATTTGCACTACAGTTGCTTAAGTCTTGTCCTTAAAAATGCAGCCATTTCCCATATTTTCTATGTGAAAGTGATGGCACACAGATAAAGAAGAATAACGAAACCTGTGTGGCATAAAGTGGGGACTATAACCTGTGTGCCATATATTTGGATGTTCAAATCAGCTTATATTGTAAGTAGCTCTTAGTCTTAAAAATGATATATCTACTATAAGCCAATTTAATATGTGCAGTATTTGAAAGTTACAGTCACTTTGGGAAGTAGATAGGTCTTTTCAGTTTTTTGAGAATATCATCTTCTAATGGAAGATAAGTTTCTGTTATGGCCCATACTAACCTAATTCTGTGGGTTGCCTGACACTCCTGTATTCTGGGCTAGACTGAGACTTTATATGTTACCCTTCATAAGGGTGGCATGAAGCTAAGCCCTGCTCCCCAAGAGCACCCCAGCAAAAATAAATTGTCCCTCAGTTATACTCTTTCCTTGACCCTTCCCTTTCTCCAGAGGGGAGTAATCTATTCCATCCTTTACCAGCTTCAGATTACTTCTCTCAAGGCTCTGCCTGCCCTTCATCCATCTGCACAGGAGGAAGAGCAGCCTTGCTCACCCGATTCTCACAACTGGAGTCAAAATGTGGGGAGGCTGCGCAGTGGAGTTGGAGGTGGGCATCTTACTCCTCTTTGTACCCCTGCTTGTCTGTGTTAGGACCCATCCACAATCTGTCTCTTTTCTAGGAACCAATGGATAATGAACAGTATTCTTGAGGGAAAATATGGGAAGATATAATGAGCGTTGGTCATGATTCATTTTTCCTGCATCATCCTCAGAATAAAGGCTATCTACTTAACTCTGGATGAATGTTGTATGGGCAAGCTTCATAGACATAAATCAGTGCTGGAAAGGGAGTTACTAGGTATTTACAGTCATGTACTATAGAGATACAGTTAAAAGCTAGCTGCTTTACTGTATCTTAAATTAATGGGGCTATTTTCAATGCCCCTTCTTGCCTTTCTTTATGTTTGTATAGGAGCATTAACAGATGCTAGTACTACCATTCTGCAGCTCTAGCAAGTGCTGTGCCTCAGAGGTAGTCAATTTTTTGTCTTGGCCAAGGTATAGTCAAGGTCCAGACTCCAGAGAAAATAATAATAATAAAAAATCAACAATGACAATAATAAGCAAATTAAAAGATTTTGAGGTCAGTTCAAAAGCATCTGGCTTCAGAAGCGTCAATTCAGAAGAATCTAGAGGCCCCAGTCAGGACTGAGGACCCATTTAGACTGGTGCTGTATAAACATAAAGAAATTCATGGAGAGAAATAATGGTCACATTGAGTCAATGGCAAAACTCCCATTGATTTCTATAGTATTGAGGTCCATGACCTCCATGACTAAATCGTTTTCTTAGTTATAAACAAATACATTAACTAGATAGCAGCAATCTCCACTGGCCAACCAGTATCCCATACAGTGATGATCTTACTCCTATTAAAGAAAAGTCAACTTGTTAACCGAAATAATAAAACTTACGTAACACATCCTCAAAGCACGTTCATTAACATGAACTCATTAATTAAATTAATTAAAAATAAATGTGCTCTTTGAAAATATAATGAAATGTAGCCTTTATCATTTTGACATGATATATTTTATAACTTTAGTTTTATAGCTTGTTGAAACTGGTCAGTTGAGAGGGCAGTCAGATTATTCCTATGATGCCAGTGTTATGTATAATGTATTATGTATGATTGATTACTTCATAGCTAATTCTCCACGATAAGCCTGATTTTCATTCATCCTATGCCTCATTTCTCCAAAAAAGAAACTGATTTTTCTGAAATTTTGCACATTGTGTCTCTTTCTACAGTACAATTTTCCTGGGAAGTTTGGTAAAAATGAGAAAAATCATTGTAAGAGGTGACAGAATGAAATCCTTCCTGGCTCCATTGAAATCAATGGGAGTTTTGCTACTGACTGCAGTGAAGCCAGGATTTCATCCCTGCTACTGAAAAATGTAGTTGTAGTTTTACTTTTTAAACTAATTGTAATGGTTTTTTGCTTCAACATATCTCTGAGCTGGCTTGGCCTGTAGCCTTCAATTATTTTTGTAGGCCTTGCTGAGGAGAAGTGCTGATTAATATTTTGGGGAAGGCAGATGGGGATGGTGCTGAGTAAAATAATATCAAGACTTTTTTCTAGAGTATAAAGAGCAATGTTAACAGTATAAACATTTATAAATAAAAACTGACCTTCTGACTCCAGCTGCTGGGCTTAGTCAGAGGCTGGGAATTAGAACATCAGGGGAAAATGTGGAGAGGCAGGAGTCTGAAAAGGAATGGAGCTCCAAAGGATATGGAGAGGGTATAGAGATCTGGGAGCACATGAGGGGTGGCATGAAGCCATGCTACCTAGTTTTGACATGGGGGAGGAACACATAGACTGGAAGCTGGAAATTGGGGCATGGAAGGAGGGATCAAAGATCACATGGGCCTTTCGGTGTCTAATGCTGGGCACCTGCATAGTAGGACATCCAGAATTAGAGGCTGCTTTTGACAATGTTGCTCCATTGTATTTTCTTTCTCCATTTATTACATATTTTTTAATCTGATCCATCTGTAGGCAAAGAGTTTAAAATAACGTTACTCCAAGCTGCTTAGATTTCATATCATAAGTTTTGATCATAAGCACCAATTCTTTGTGCTGCTTTTGTTGCTGCTTCAGTTACAGAAAAAATATTTTGTATGTCGGTGATGTTTTTAGTAGTTATTTAAATTGCTTTATATCCACTACAATCACATTTATCATGCTGATTGTTTTTGTGTGTCTGCATAAATATAAGTACCACTATAAGAGATCTGTTGTACTTTAACATTAATTAATGTTCACTTATGAAAAGTCATGGTTTCAATGGAAGAACTGTAAGACTTTTGCTGTAGATGGGATTTAGCTGACTCTTTCTGTAGCTAACACAATTTGCCTCTGTTCTTCCAAACCAAGTCAACAACTGCACAAATGCTGTCTCTTGCCAATTATTGCTGCAGTGCCCTCTCTCTGTGATGACAAAAAAGAAGCAAAGGTACCGAGCAACTGAATGACACTGGATAACCAGGTATCCGTTGGTAAAAATTTAAGGATCAGTTCTTCATATGAGAGGCCAGATTCATTTAATCAGTTCCACCAATCCTAGCTGTGGGCCCTGGACACTTGGAAGCCCTCTAGAAAAGGGGTACGTAGTTCAAGTTACTGGCAGCCCTCTATGACTGGTCTGTGCCTAGGGTAGCCTCCTGAAAATGCCAAGGTCAGGGCAGGCTGCAAAAGGAGAGTAGATTCTCCCAGCCCTGGGGAGTAACACTGAAGTCAGACTTCCCAACCAGCCACAAACAATGCTTCTGATTTCCCACACTGGTTATCAAGAAGCTAAAACAAAATATACACAGCCCCCTTTACTACATTTCAGTATCTGGCTCCCAGTCAGACACTAGGTCCAGTGAAGAGATAAGTTACTTAAAACTCTATGCTCTTTACCAAAAAGGTTCTCCTGATCCGCAAAGGATCAACCACATTACCAGGTTAGTATGAGTTTGGATCTTACCCAAATTACCATGCTGCCAGCCAATCCTTTAGTAATTAAAACTAAAGGTTTATTATGAAAGGAAAGAAACAAACTCTAAGAGAAATGTTAAATTGATTAAAGCAATCAGATACATACAAATGATTCCAAAGTTCATCTATATCTGGTTCTCTGTAGAGTTTTGGCGTTTGCAGGCTTGTATAGTTCCTCCGGTGTACATCAGTACCTGGATGGGTCTCAGTGCTTTGATTCACAGCTTCAGTGCAGACAAGTCGATCCAGAGGTAGGTGAAGACTGAAGATTAAAGACTGACTGGAGACTGGAGACTGATGACTGGAAGACAATATTGATGTGGTGCAGCTGCCTTTTATAGTGGATTACCAGGTGGCTTGTTTCAAATAAGCCCTCAGCACATGGCATGGAAAAGCCTCAGAGTCAGAGAGAGTCCCTTGTCCATAGGACATGTTCTTACAAATCCTGGTGACTCATCGGGTGTAGCCCTAGCTTCTCTTCCTAGGCCCATAGTATCTGTGAGTTTCTTTAATGGTCCATTAAGCAGGCTAGTGCTGTTGCCGCCCTGTCTGGGGTGTTGTCCAGAAACACAGCACAAGTTGAAATACAGACATATTAAACATATCCATAGCTTTCCATACAAATATGACACATACATATAAACAATACGGAAACATAGAATAGAATCATAGAAGATTAGGGTTGGAAGGGACCTCAGGACCAACCCCCTGCTCAAAACAGGACCAACCGCAACTAAATCACCCCAGCCATGGCTTTGTTAAGCTTCACCTTAAAAACCACTAAGGATGGAGATTCCACTACCTCAAGTAGGTAGTGATATAGTGAAATAGGTAACTCATTTCAGTGCTTCACCACCCTCCTAGTGAAAAAGGTTTTCCTAATATCTAACCTAGACTTCCCCCACTGGAACTTCAGACCACTGTTCCTAGTTCTGTCATCTACTACCACTGAGAACAACCTAGTCCCTGGAACCCCCTTTCAGGGTAGTTAAAGGCTGCTATCAAATCACCCCCTCATTCTTCTCTTCTGCAGACTAAACAAGCCTAGTTCCCTCAGCCTCTCCTCATAAGTCATGTGCTTCAGCCCCCTAGTCATTTTTGTTGCCCTCCACTGGACTCTTTCCAATTTGTCCACATCCTTTCTGTAGTGGGGGGGCCAAAACTGGACACAGTACTCCAAAGGTGGCCTCACCAGTGCTGAAGAGAGGGGAATAATCACTTCCCTCAATCTGCTGGCAATGTTCCTACTAATGCAGCCCAATACGCTGTTAGCCTTCTTGGCAATCAGGCAGTAACTGTTGACTCAGGTCCAGCTTCTTGTCCATTTTAACCTCCAGGTCCTTTTCTGCAGAAGTGCTGCCTATCCAGTCAGCCCCTAGTCTGTAGCAGCACTTGGGATTCTTCTGTCCTAAGAGCAGAAGTCTGCACTTGTCCTTGTTGAACCTCATCAGAGTTCTTTTGGCCCAATCCTTGAATTTGTCTAGGTCACTCTGTATCCTATCCCTGCCCTCCAGCATATTTACCACTCCCCCCAGTTTAGTGTCATCTGCAAACGTGCTGAGGGTGCAATCCACCCAATCCTCCAGATCATTAATGAAGATGTTGAACAAAACCGGCTTCAGCACTGATCCTTGGGGCACTCCGCTTGTTACTGGCTGCCAACTAGACATTGAGCTGTTGATCAATACCAGTTGTGCCTGATGATCTAGCTAGCTTTCTATCCACCTTATATCATCTTATTTATCATCTTACTTAGCAATATCATTTTACTTAGCAAATTATAGCCTTTCTAACAGTACCTGACATGGCATATCTCATAGGAATTATTGTAACTTTGAAATATTTATATTAAATCCCATTACAAATTGTCTCCCTAATCCAGCCAGCAACACATCCTCACCCTCTGCTCTGCCTGGGACCCAGAAATGGCAAGTGTGACCATAAAAGTAGGTGGAGTCATTCCAGAAGGTGCTTCTCACCCAGGATGGGAGATGTACTGATTCATTGGCAGGACTCCTACAGAACTTGAGGCAGATTCTGATGCTACTCTCCCCCAGTGGAACCCTACTGAGTAGTGACGGAACTGATGAGTCATTCCCCACCAATGATGAGTCATTCCCCACCAAGTAGAGCTGCTCACATGGGGATGCATTTTGCATGCACACTGCACCCAAGCGGGTGAATCTGCCCCAGTTAAGCAAAACAGACTGCTTAACAAAGTAACTGTGTTTCCCTTCTGTCGCTCTGTTATTTTGTACAGTGTATATTAATCTAATTGCCTTATTTTAATAAGATGACTTGACTTCAGTCCAGGTTTTTGCCAGTTTGATATAGGCTTTTAGATTAAATGCTAATTTTCATGCTAACTTTTTTTTATTTCCAGGAAAGGTGGTAGTTTTGAAAATGTATCATGCTAAATCCCTTTGCCAGTGCCTCTCAGTTAAGCGATATTTTTGACATACTTGAACCTGTGCTATAATAATTTCTGACAACACAAGTGAGTTTTAGCCATGGCATTTTGGAATGCCGACATTACCAAAAATTTAAAGGAAAATGTTAGTGATGTGTTAGAATTCTAGGAAGCTAAATAAATATCAACCAAATAAGAATATGTATATTAAAAAGGAACTTTCAAAAGAGATTTTTAGAAAGGGCTCTTACTATTTCAGTATATTTTGTTCAGTGAATAGTGCTAGTATCTCTCACTCACTGGAGGCTTCTGTCTCAATGCCAAATTGTACTTTGTAGCAGACTGCCGAGCTTCATAAAAAAGATTAAGTATGAAAAAAATTATATCCTATTAGAAGATTTTGGAAAAATCAGACTATTTCAAATGTGTTTGAAGGAAATTTCTGTCAATTAAAAAGCTTTTAGATAATTCAATAAAGTGTTTATCAAGCTGTTAAATTAACCAAAACAATTAAAATAAAATAGTAGAATTGTCCTTCAAACAGCTTCTCAGTGGCTTATAATAGGACATGGATTTTCTCAGTCTTCATTTGCTTTATGAGGCTGTCAAACTGGGACCTTCCTGCTTGATTAACTGCTCTTTTATTATAATTCAGACACTTGTTTTTTTATACTTGGAGCCCCTTTATTGTGTGAGTAAGGACTTGCTCATGCGAGTAAGGATGGAAGAAACATCATTGAGTGGCCACCTGTTTCAAAGAAATAATGGACAAGGAAATCTATGTTTCAAAGAAATCTATGACCTGTATTATTCAGGAAGTCAGACTAGATTATCATAATGACCTCCAGTTCTTAAAATCTATGAACTCACTGTATGAAAGACCCAGGACACAGCTTTATTTGATTTGTATCACAGTGCATGATCCTTTGCATGATTATCACTGAAATATCAAACAAAGTTCATCCTCTAATGACTAAATCTACTACTTTAGTCACCAGAGGATGGTCCATAAAATAAGGCATAACCCTTAAAATAGGGGATAGTTGATCACCCTAATATTTTCTTTTCTTTATATTTAGATGTAGTGCTTATGGTCCTGTCCCACTGAAATCACTGGGAAAACTGCAATTGACTTTGAAAAGACCCTAAAAGATCTTTTATATGATACTGCAATTTCCAGGAGCCATATTTGTAAAGCATAGATCTTTTGAAAAGATTTAGTTCCAAGAGTGAATTTAGAGCCCACTAAATTTCAGCCCTATACCAATATTGGCAATGTCAATAATTGCTGTACTGAAGCAGACTTAACAGAAAATGACTTACTGTAATTTGTTTTGTCCAACATTCTGAAAGTTTGATGTGTGGACACATTTCTCACTGTAAAGGGGCTGTGAAATGTATTTGAAAATTAAGTTGGTTTATTTACTGGTTCTGTAATAACAGTATTCAGGGTGAAGGTATACTTGGGCCTTATATAATGTCATTATAATATTTTCAGTATTATTCTCTATGCCTTTCTTAACACAACTGAACATTTTATTTGCCTCTTTAACTAGCAGTGCACAATGAGCAGATTTTTTAATTGAACACCTAAGTTTTTCTCCTGAGTGATTCCAGTTAATTTAGAATCCATCAGTGTGTATGGGTAGTCCAAATTGTTCCTTCCAATATACATTGCCTTGAATTTGCCTAAAATGAAATTAATCTGCAAGCATGTTGCCCAGTAAGCTAGTTCTTCATAGTCTCCTCTCCTCTTGATTAACCTAGAAAATTCAGTTAGCCAAAATTTTTGCTATTTCACAGCTCATCCCCTTGTCCAGACAATTAGTGTGCTGAACAACATTTCTAGTATGGATCTCTGTTGTGTCCCACTATTAATTTTCTTCTAAGATGAAAATTGACCATTCATTCATGCTCATAGGTTTCTCTTTCCCAGTATGTAACCCATAACAGAACTGTAATTCTCTCTACTTCCTTTTCCTAGCAGGTTCTGGTGAGTGACTTTAATCAAAAGTTTTTTTCAAGTCCAACTAAATAATATCACCCATTTCTCTATTCTCCGTTATTTTATTCTCACAAACAAAATAATTCTAGCAGATTGGAGAGGTACCTTCCTTTATAGAAGCTATTCTATTTTTTGCCTCACTTTCTGAGAATGCCTCGTCTTTATTACCTGAAAAGAGTGGATATTTTACCAACAATCCCTGTGACAAGATCTGATGCAAAGAAATTATGTAATTTTTCTGCAATGTCCATCGCATTGTGTGATCTGTGGATCAAAAGCATTATATAAGAACTACTATATTATTATTATTATTACTATTATTATGCTCCTTACTAATCCTGGATAGTCTACCTGATCCATCAGCTCTCACAGGCTCCCAGCTTCTGATATACTTAAGGATGTTTTTTGTTATTTGAATATTCTTCTGCTTCAATGATTTGCTGCAGTTATCAACTATAGTGATAGCATTTGATGTAAAAACTCTGGTGCCATGTACATTTTCACATTGCTCTTGTCGTTATGCTATCAGCAACATATTACATGAAAACATGGTCTCACAGGATTGTAATGGGGAAACCATAGGTGTAGTTTGACTCCTATATTGGGGGAGGCAGTTCCAGTCAGGCCAATGGGGCCATGCATGGGTGGGGGGGTGAGGGCAAAATCTGTGCCTGCACAAAGGGGGGCGGGGGGACAATGTCCCCCTGCCTTCCCACAAACTACACCCATGGACCTGACATGAAAATGTTTCCTTGCCTGACTCCAAGGAACTTTCTTAAAACATTATTTAAATCAATCTCAGATTTAAATGTATCTTCCCACCTGATTTAGTAGCCTGGAGCCAGCCTCTGGACTCTTACAGTCAAATCCTGCTGTTCATACTCAGGCAAACTCCCATCCAAGTCAGGCCTTTATACAGTACTCTATCCCTAGTCTGCAAAGCACTTAAGCACATGGTTAAAGTTAAGGACCTGATTAGGTGTTTTATTTATGATTTATCTATTTCAATTTATGGACATGCTAAAAAAAGCACCATCTACAGGCTGCAGATGGCCTTGTCATTACTTAAAAATTCCAGTGGAACATTTAGGATAACTCTCCCGTGACAGTCTCCTCAAGACCCCAGAACCATAAGCCAGCATGTTATCCTCTGCTTCATCAAGTGAGAGTTTTGCTGCTGCTAAGCTGTGTGTCAGCTCCCTGACACTCCTATCTGTCTACCTTGCCTGCCAACTCCTCGAGACTCTGCCAGTCAAAACCTTGTCCAGGTAGCAATCAGGGAACCCCAAATCTCAAGTTCCCCAGAGATGTCTCTTTGCATTGTCCAGTCCTCTTACATTCGCTGCCTCCAAGGAGACAGTGCACCTGCTAGGTTGGCACTGAAATGGTTTATAGTAAAAACTAAAAATAAGTTTCTTAACAAAGAACAGATATTTAAGTGTTACTAAGCCAAGAAAGAGGGACAGGCCTGGTTACAAACAAAACAAAACAAAACAAAACAAAACACACTTTCTAGTGCTTAAAACACAACTTTAGCAAGTTACAGTCTTTGCCAAAACAGTTTTTTTTACTTATAGCAAGTTACCATCATCTCTAGCCTTCCAGGCTAGGAGATCCAACTTTCACAGAGGGTGTTGTCCCCTACTTCCTAAGTGATGGATAACTAGAATGTCTTTTTACTCCCCTTTTATTTCCCCAAAGTCCATGGTCTTTGTTTCAAGAGCCAGCAAGACTTCCTGGGGTGCAGCCTCTGTCTCCCGCTGGGCACACTAAGCTGTTTTACGCTTGTTAACTTGAATGCTTTGTTTACCTTATATATAAACATATTTTCATTGTCCTCTGCAGGTAATGAAGCCAGTCAGATAGATAAATCCACATTCCTTTGTCTAGGGCAGGCTTAATTTATGTACTGCCTTCAAAATATATTTTTAGAACATATTTCCAGCATGCGTACATAATTCTTTGTACGCAACCCCTACAGACATCATGCAATGCTATCGCTGACCAGCTCATTACATAGTACCTAGTACATAGTACTTTTTGAGTACCTAGTATGACAACAGCATGTTGTGGGTAGTGAGTGTGTCAGGCCTGATATGAGTTAGAGTGTAATAAGCCCTCTGTTAGTGGCCACTGAGAGGTTCTGATGGTCACCCCTCCCCCTCAACCCAAATCTTTCTCTCTCTTGAAAAATCCCCCATCCCATCAGTTATTATTGCCCTCTATTTTCAAATACCTGGGGAAAAGATGAGTCTTCAGGCGAGCCTTGAAGCTCATGTCATTTATTTTGCTGAACAGGGATGTATTCAAGCATATACTTAAGTGCTTTGCTGAATATCTCTTCAATGAGAATTTTGTGTGATGGAGATTGCAGGATTTGCCCCTACTGTTTTCTTTACTTGCATTAAAGGTTATGTAAAAAGAATAGTGTTTATTTATGTACACAAGAAGAATATTTTGTTTGCTTCCTACAACCTCTCTCCCCTTAATATCCTAATTAAGGTCAATTTGTACTGTTTCAGGATTTACTATGTGTGTTCTTTTTTCATCTTTAAAAATACAATAGTTTTGTGAGTAAAGCACTATACTGGAAAACTACTCTAAAAACTAGTAGAATTTAATGGAAATGCTAACTTTTATGTACATTTTAAAATCTGTTTCTAAAGTAAGGGTATAATCATCTGTCAATTTTTGAAGGATGCTCCACACACTATAGAAAAAAGTTATCATTTTCTATTAAATCCTATACTACTTTTCCATAAGGGAATGGGAAACCATTTCAAGTCTTGTAGCATACATATATAAAACAGCTTTTTGGACCAGCTCTTATAAAAATTTCTCATAGAAAACATTCACAGATGGAAAGGTTTATTATCACAGATAAAAAACATCCCAAGGACTTGCAAATGGCAATTGGCAGATACTATGCAAATAAGAATTCCTATCTAGTACATCTGGAAAGATATATGTCCTGAATTATTAAATTTTATATAGACTGTCTCTTCATTGTTATTTGTCTTATGTTAAGTTGCTTTTATTGGAAGTAACAGAATGACAGGAGAACAGTGTTATCTTCAGAGGAGATGGGACTTGTTCTGTTTGTTATATATTCAGGTATTCTGTAAGACTATATAGAAAAAAAGAAGTGGAAAGGGCTTTTTCAGCTGCAATATTCTGGAAATAATGTAAGGTACCATATCTTAACCACTGTGTAGCATAGACTTGGAATAATGTCATGGGTCATTTAAAGGCTGAATTGATACTGCAGCAAATAGAAATCTGAGGAGAATGTGGCAAGCTACTCCCAACCCTGCAGGAAGCAAAATGCTTGTGTGATTTTAACCATCTTTGAATAACTAAGCTTTTTACCTATTCCCAATACATAATCAAATTAATGCATCAGCTCTTGTGGAGACAGAGGGCCAAATCCTGAAAACGCTTCCCCATGGGAGTAATGGGATGATTCTTATGATTGAGATTACTTATGCCAGGAGAGAGCTTGCAGGATCAGGTCCTTGAAATATAACTGTCTGTCTTTTCTAATTATATCTCATCAAGCATGGAAAAGACCTATTCTGTGGGGGAAAACTAGCATACTGACATTTTTACTGATTGACATCATTAAAGAAACTATAGGCTGGGGACTGGAGTAGCGATGAATCAGTGCCTATAATACTCAAATATTTATCACAGCCTTAGAAATTGGTTATTCTCAATGTACGTTTTTAGTTGAAAAACACGTTATCTATACATTTACCTTCAGCGGTTTAAAACATTTTATAATCGTTGTGAGCCTCTAATAGACTTTTCTTGCAGTTGTCTTTAAAAGTAAAAGGATTTGTGGTATTATTTGTACATAATAAAGTATAATCATGATTTAACATAATGATACATTTATTATATTATGCTTTTGCAGTGGTACCCAGAGGCCTCAATCAGGCTCATTGCTGCATTGTACAGGAAGACACAGTACTTTCCCAGAAGCGCTTACAATCTGATTCATGATATGGGATAACATTTTCAAACATCCCTAAATTCCATTTTCAAAAGTGACTTAGGCACTTAGGAGACTAAGGATATGTCTATACTGACGGCGGCAAAGGCGCCACCATCAGATTGACCTTTCTGGATCGATTGAGCGGTCATTGAAGACCCGCTCAATTGATACAGAAGTCGACGCTGTAAAACCACCCCCTCACGTGGCGTAGCGTGTTTCAATGGGAACGCGGTTCCCGTAGGCGCAGTGCAGTGAAGACGCTGCACAGAAGGGAAGCACAGAAGTCGACAGGAGTTACGCAAACTACTCTGCTTAGCTTGCATAACTCCCGTCAAGTGCTGCCGAATTGCCAGGTAAGCGTAGGCCAGGCCTAAGTCTCATTGAAAGTCAGTGGGCGCCTGAGTCATTTCAGTGCTTTTGAAAATTTTATCCCTGCCACAAGCGTGTGACAATAAACATTTCCAAGTACAAACGTATCAATGAATATCCTCTCCTATTCAGTATTAATACCTCACAGAGTATTTAAAATGTCTTATAACAATGGCCTTCTTTACCTTCTACTTCCTGAACTGCTCAGTAACCAGCGACAGTGTGGATGGCACAGCCCACTGCAGCTGTGAAGTGATCCAGCAATTTTCCCAGAAATTAACAGATTTCTGACTGATTTTTCTGGACCCCAAAGATCACCATGGGTGGCTATGAGGGGATGCTGAAAAATTCCATATTTGATCTTTAGGAAAAAATCAGTGACCATTTACAACCCAAGTGATTAATACACGTCGGCTTAGGGTTTCAAAGTCATCTCCATACAGAAAAGGGTTAGGAACTGTCTGTAAGAAGACATGAGTGGAGATTTTCCTACATTTCTAGGTCTCCCAGTCTAAGGGTGCTTGGCCACAGAGTCTGTGGGCCCACAAAGGCTGGCTGTGCCATGACTTATGCATCCTTCTCTCTAGATCCCTCCTGAACTTCCCTTGTGCAGCTGCATCACTGCTAGGTACCAATAGAGATGGGGAGATCCCTGTGAAATTTGGTCCAGCTTCATTCAAAACTCAGTCTGAGTTCTTCAAAGGTTTGTAAACCTCAGGGGAGTTTGGGGTTTATAACGAAACAATTGCTGTCTGGTTTCAGGTTTCACTAGAATGCTTTGACCCAGCTCTATATCCCACTAACATGCCTCAACCCTTCTCTGGAGTGACTGCATCTAGGGGCGAGAGGGCTCTTTACAACCATTCAAATCTTTGCCTCTGCTGGGACTAGACTAGACTGTCGTGAGACGGCAGTGTTCTGAAATGGAGCCTTTCCAATAGCAAATGGACTGAGATTACAATCCCCCGAGTTAGCCATTCCCACTGCCAAAATCTTTTAAAATGTAGGTAATGTCATGCATAGTATCGACAGGGAACCTTTGTAGAAGTTAATTATACATTTGGTTCAGCAGAAAATAAGTGCCATGTTGCACAAAATGTGCTTTCTCCAGTCTTTTAGATGAGCACTATATGCATTACTTCATGCATGTGCTTCTATTAACTTCTAAATATCAGTCTGAGTAAGTCATGACACCATTCCAGAATCTGTTAACAACTCCTGTCCCTTATGATCAATTGTATAAAACAATTTTTACTTGTTTTCGAATATTGCTCCTCTGCTGACTGGTAGCAGAATCTGGGGCCTTGCAGGAGCAGAAATCAGTGACACAGAGTCAGGTATTTTCGTAGCATATGCTGTTTATTTATAAAATAGAGAGCTCCTTCTTGCAGCAGCCTCAGGTAAGGCACATCAGCCCTGCTTCCAGAAGCAGCTGTCTTGCACCTCTGGGTATGTCTACATGGCACTCAAAAACAAAACAAAATAAAACAAACCTATATACACCTGCAGCAGTGAGTCTCAAAGCCTGGGTCAAGTGACTCTGGCTTGCAGGGCTACGGGGCTAAAAATAGCAGTGTAGGCATTCCCACTTGGGCTGAAAACTGGGCTCTGAGACCCATCCCCCCTAGCTAGTTTTCAGAACCTGGGCTCCAGCTCAAAGGGGAACATCTACATAACTATTTTTAACCCTGTAACTCGGGCCCTGCAAGCCCAAGTCAGTTGACCTGGGCTCTGAGGATTGCTGCCTTGGGTTTTTTTTGCAGGGTAGATGTACCTCCTGTCTCTCTCCAGGCCCTCACAAATCTCCTCTGTTTCACAAACCCTATGCCTTTTCCTCTCTCAGGTCCTGCATTTCTACCTGGTGTAGTAGAATGTTAAAACCTGAGATATGAGGCCTAATATAACAGGCCAGGTATAAGGCCAGAGGCCTGAGCTAAAGTAATAGTCTATAGTCAAGCTCCATAAAGCTAAGTTAGCAGAAGTCAGGCTGTGAACCTGAGTCCAAGTTCATAGTAACTGGCAAGAACAGAGCTGGTATTGCAAAAAACACACATTCCTACAGAAGCATTAGGCCCAGAACACACAGCGAGCACATTCCAGAAAGGTGGTACCAGAACATCCCAATAACAGGAATGGTACAAGCTCACCCCCCAAAGATAATGAGGACACATTGACCCCTCCTAAAGATAAGGTCAAGATGACAATGTGATGGATGTTTGGAGGAAACATGTTTGGAGCAAACAATCCTGTACAAGGTAAAGGGTGATATTCTACCATGTCAGAGGGTCGCAACTAACACATCAGAGGGTGGCAACTAACATGTCAGAGGGGCAATATGCAACTTGTTTGTATCAGTGTATAAAGGAGGGTGTCAAGGGGACTGTCTTGGTCCAGCTGCGGGGGAAATGGAAACTCCTGCCATTTATTTGAGCTGGTCCATTGTAATAAGCATACATGTGTTAGTGGTCCTGTAGAATCTGCGGGACACTAGGATCATGCTTTGTCTACAATAAACCTGGCCTGGTGCCTTCCTGACTGAAACGGATCTCTGGTCTTATTGGATAATCCAATCATGGTTTGGTGTCATGGTTATCTGCACAGAACTGGGACAACATACAAACTGGGAGAACACACATGCAGCCAACAACTGACAACACCTGGAAAAACCTCTAGTCCAAGACTGCTGACTGAGACCACATAACCCAACCTGCTGGGAGCGGAGCGGAGCGGAGCTGCCCTGCCCTGCCCTGCCCTGCCGCAGCTACAGCTGCAGGGCTTGGGACTATCATCTGCTGCTGCTACCACACCGCGGCGGAGAGGCTTCAGCCGGGGAAGGCCAAACAACCCTTCACGCCGGTACCAGGGAGCAGGCTACAAGCCGGGGGGGCCACAGACAGGCGACCCAGGGAAGGTAGTCGGTCTCAGGGACTAAGCAGGATGAGACCACTCCTCACAGGGTCCCTGGGTCGGGGGCCCAGTGCAGAGGGCGGGACCGGGTCCCCCCTCTCCACTCCCCTCCCAGCCGCACCACTGGCATAGCCGGTGAAACGCAGGATCCACAGGGTGGAACAGGCGCACCCTGCCACAGTAGAGATACTGTCAGCTTGTGTTCTATCAGAAGAAGCTATAAATATGAATTCAAGGAAAAATCCTTCATCTCTGAAGTGTTTGGACTCTTTTAGAGAAGTGTACCAGATGCAAAGCGGAGAGCCCTAGACACAATCTGGGTGCCCTGAAAAGACTTCTGGGAAACTGGTAGTTTATTACATCACTGCCATCATTTGGAGTTACAAACTGATTCTCCTGCACGTATATTTTACCTGCTTTAACATCTCAGTAACTCTCATTCTTTTTTCCTTTAGTTAACTTACTATAGAATTGGCTGCCAGTATTTGATGTAAGATCCGGAGTACCAATTGATCTGGGATAAGTGATTGGTCTCTTGGGACTGGGAGAAACCTGATGTGATGTGATTTTTGGTTTAAGTGACCATGATCACAAAGTTCAGTTTGTCTGAATGGCAAGATAGTCCCCTTAGAATCTGCAGCCTATCTGTGATTCCATGATAAGACTAATATAGTGATCCAGGAGTTCACATTACTTACTGGCTTAGTGAAATCTAATTATAGAACAAACCACCAGCTTGGGGAGTCTGCCCTGTTTCTGACAGTCTGCCCTGAAGTCTGCACTCACGGTTGTGAGTCGTTCCAGACAGGATGACACTCACTACCTACCTGCAGTTTCAACTAGAGTTTTAGGTGCTCAGCACCTCTGAAAATCAGGCCCAAAGTGTCTGAAACTGGCATTCCAAAACTGAAGCACTCAAAATTAGTAGATACATGAGAATTATGCTCTTAATGACTGGTAAACCAAGTGCCAGCTCTGGTCAAGGCCCTAGGAGTTATCTAAGAACTGACAAATTCATAGCTGGAAACGAAACCAGCTCACTTGCATGTTAGTTTTGGTCAAAATAGGTATAGGTCTTATAAGAATATATTTAGTGTTTAGAGTCTATGAAATGCTTGTAAATTGCTGCTTGCATTAATCTCACTTGTAATGTCTGTATTTCATACACCAAGGTAAAATATAAGTTTGTTTTATAATTGTAAAAATGTCTCCTCTGAAGTTGTGAACTGAGACAGGAAGAGTGGTTCCCTCACTCATTCAGGAAGCCTACCAAAATTAAATGGGCCAGTAAGGGACATCACAATACAAAGGATTGGTGAATGGCCTTGTCACACCTTGGAAATGTTATGTGACAGGGAACTCATCTCATGGACTGGAAGGCCAAATATAAAAGTTTAAAAAAAGTTCACGAGAAATTTTTTCACCTCTTTGCTGTTTAGACTGTCACAGGGCCAGAAGCACTAAACTATAGCAGAGATCCCCAGGTTCTACCTGAGTCTGCCCTGAAAGACATTTTGAATGGACAGATTCCTACATCTCTATTATCTTTAGGACCCATAGATGGTAACTCATTGTTATGTATATATTTGCTTGCTTTAACCTGTAAATAACTATTTTATTTCTTTTTCCTAGTTAATAAACCTTTAGATAGTTTATTACAAGTATTAATGGCTACAAGCATTGTCTTCAATGTAAGATCTAGGATACCCACTGATCTGGGGTAAGTGACTGGCCTCTTGGGGCTGGAAGCAACCTGAATAATAAAATCATAGAATTACATGATTGGAAGGGACCTTGCAAGGTCATCTAGTCCAGGCCCCTGCACTTATGGCAGGACCAAGCATTATCTAGACCATCCCTTACAGGTGTTTGTCTAGCATGCTCTTAAAAATCTCCAATGATGGAGATTCCACAGCCTCCCCAGTCAATTTATTCCAGTACTTAACTATCTTGACAGTTAGGAAGTTTTTTCTAATGTCCAATTAAACCACCCTTGCTGCAATTTAAACCCATTGCTTCTTGTCCTATCCTCAGAGGTTAAGGAGAACAATTTTTCTCCCTCCTCCTTGTAACAACGTTTTACGTACTTGAAAACTGTTATCAATGTCTCCCCTCAGTCTTTGCTTCTCTAGACTAAACAAATCCAGTTTTTTAATCTTCCCTCATAGGTCATGTTTTCTAGACCTTGAATAATTTGTTGCTCTTCTCTGGATTTTCTTTAATTTGTCCACATCTTTCCTGAAAGGTGGCACCCAGAACTGGATACAATACTCCAGCTGAGGCCTAATCAACATGGAGTAGAGCAGAATAATGACTTCTTGTGTCTTGTTTACAACACTCCAGCTAATATATCCCAGAATAACGTTTGCTTTTTTTTTGCAATGGTGTTACACTGTTGACTCATATTTAGCTTGTGATCCACTATGACCCCCAGATCCCTTTCTGCAGTACTCTTTCCAAGGGAGTCATTTCCCATTTTGTATGTGTGCAACTGATTGTTCCTTCCTAAGTGGAGTACTTTGCACTTGTCCTTATTGAATTTCATCCTATTTACGTCAGACCATTTCTCCATTTGTCCAGATCATTTTGAATTTTAATCTTATCCTTCAAAGTATTTATAATCATAGAATCATAGAAGATTAGGGTTGGAAGGGACCTCAGGAGGTTATCTAGTCCAACCCCCTGCTCAAAGCAACAGACCAACCCCAATTAAATCATCCCAGCCAGCACTTTGTCAAGCCACACCTTAAAAACCTCTAAGGATTGTGATTCCACCACCTCCCTAGGTAACACATTCCAGTGCTTCACCACCCTCCTAGTGAAAAAGATTTTCCTAATACCCAACCTAGACCTCCCCCACTGCAACTTGAGACCATTGCTCCTAGTTCTGTCATCTACTAACTACTTGCAACCCTTCCCAGCTTGGTACCATCTGCAGACTTTATAAGTACACTTAATAAGTGTACTTTATAAGTGTATAAAGTGTACACTTTATAAGTGTATGCCATTATCTAAGTCATTCATGAAAACATTGACCAGAACCAGACCCACAACTGATCATACTTGCGATCATTCTTCCTGTTCAGTTTATTCCATTTGTAAGTTACAAACCCCATTAGTATATTCGGAATAAGTCAATGTGATGGTTATATTACTTTCAGAAAGGACAGGGTGACATTTTTAGGACTGTAAATTGAGATTATGAGGTGCCAGGCTTTCAAATTTCATTTATGCCATTTTCTACCTAATCACTGTTTCAGAACATATTATTATTTTGTCATAGAATCTGCTGCAAATCCACCATTGACAATATATCTCAGTTTGAATGACTGTATATTGTGAAGTACTATAGCATATTAGCATATTATTAAGGTAACACATTATGAAGTATAATAAATATGTGCAAGCTTCCTTAGGTCCGTGGCAGACCACTTGCCTGGAACACTAGAGCTTTCTGTTGCATCTCTTCTTTAGTTCTCACCCATAACCTCTACTATAAAATAATGAATTGTTATACTACCAGAGGGATGTGAGGCTGATTCTAGCATATATATCGCTGATTTGCTTAAAACTACGTTACTATCAAGGTTGGTGTAAAAATAAGCCAATATTGTGATATTTATCAATAAAGACTATTTTGACACCTATACATCTGTATTACTAAGCCCTGCTCTACACTTACCTGGAAATTTAGCAGCAGTCGACGGGAGTTACACAAGCTACTCTGTACATTCAAACTTCCATGCTGCACGGTGCCTTCCCTGCACTGCACCACTTGAGGAGGTGGTTTTACTAGGTCGACTTCCTGATCGATTGAGCGGGTCTTCACTGACTGCTCAGTCAATCCAGAAAGATCGATCTGATGGCGGCGACTTTTCCGCCATCAGTGTAGACATACCCTTAAAGAAGCAAGTACTGGTAATGTTTTGCTAGAGAAAAACATTAACTCTATGTAGGCCAAATAGGATTATCTTATTAATGACAGCAATTTGCATTAGTTTTAATAGGATTTATTCTTAACACATTGTAGCAGAGAATGAAAGAAACTTCCCAGCTATTTTAAACAAGATGTTCCCTAAATGAGTTCATAGGGTTATATATAATACTGATGTTTCATAGGCAACACTTACTAAACATGGTCAAATTGAATAATACTGCAGAGAGGAATCATGGAGATTTATGTTTAATCAATCTACCTCATAGCATACTTTTTCAAAATAAACGTGTCAGAGCCTTGCCTTTACTAATGTCAACATGGAACACAATCTACGGAGATAGTTAATACAAAAAATCCCCACACAATTTGCATTTGGGGAGAGGAAATCAGAAAAAATGA
Source organism: Emydura macquarii macquarii (assembly GCF_026122565.2). Classification (NCBI taxonomy): domain Eukaryota; kingdom Metazoa; phylum Chordata; order Testudines; family Chelidae; genus Emydura; species Emydura macquarii. The sequence continues at coordinate 17,011,901 of NW_027132773.1, forward strand.
TGCATATGTGACACATTAGCGACATTGTTTAATGCACAGCTGGAGTCACTCAGCTAGTACAGTGATGGGAACTGAATAGAACAGAATGCAGTGGCTACTATGTGTATATGTATATAGCACTGCTCTCAACTGGAGAGACTCAGTCCTCCTCAAATTTGAGGGCCATATTCTGCTATCCTTACTCATGATCAGTATTATCTGACTCCACAGATAAACCCCATGGAAGAAAATGGGGCTACTCTACATGAGTAAGGGCAGCAGAATCTCACCCTGAGTGATTATGTCAAAATCTACTAGCTGGCCAATGAAAACCTTATAAGGCTTCAGGATTAGTGGAATCTGAGGGTCATAGTACAAAATTAAAGTTACATGGCCTTCTGGGCACATAAGACAGCTGTGCGCTAGGGCAATTTGTTCAAAGGGAAGGCTGACCAGGTATACAAGCGAAACAATCCCCCTCTCCTGTTCCCCCCTACTTCAAGACATCCATCTATGTATCCAGGAACTGCTCAGGTAGAAGGGGTTGGGGAATGAATGTAGGTATTTCTCCCTTTTCTGGTTCTGTCCCTTCATCTACCCGTGGGTCCACACAACCTGCTAAAATTAATAAACACCTAGGGCCATGAAATTCCAGCTCCATGGCCCCAGCAGGAGATGGAGGGACAGATCTGTTCCTAACTGATCCTTTAAAAAACAGTAACATCATATACCTGCTAGGGAAAGAGAGGGATAGTGGTGTATTGATCACCGCATGGGATGGGCTCAAACATGTTCTGTTAATGCATGCAGTGAAAAAGGGGTGCTGATGGAGGGAGCTCCCACTCCCATCATGTGAATGAGATGTGTAGTGATGATATAGAAAACATGGAGCTTTTCAACAACAATAATGCTATAGACATCCACTCATAGGCCAGAATCTTGGCATAATTTAGGCCTAAACCTTTAAATCATGCCAAACATCAGATGCTCCTTTTATGATTCACAGAGAGAAAATGTAGGCTGAGTAATTATAAACAACTAACTAGCTAGGCTTAACCACAAACTCTTGCTGAATTGTGGACTAACTTCCTCTTTCACCCTTTTCTTCTATGTAATATTTTTACTCCTTTGTAACTTGAGTGGCTAGTCAAAGTTTGGGGCCTGTAAGTTTTCCAGTTAAGAGTAGAAATTGATAGTAGTAAGGTATTTATTTGATGCAATCTTATTTATTTTTAAAAGAATGTACAAAGTCCTGTGTCTCTGAAGGCAGAAGGAATCAAACAGCAGGAAACAGCTTCCTTTGCTCACATCTTCAAAAGCACACTTTTCTGTCTATACCCTGACTCAAAAACCTTTACCACAGTCAACCTTTATCACATGCTTTTAGTTGCACCTAAAGTTCACACACACCTTTCATTTTAGGTGGTGCTTATGCTGACAGTTATGTTAATTGAAGGGTGAGTTCACACCTACCAATCTCAATGGGGTTTTAACTCAACCCATAACAATCACCCAGCTTATTACAATATGCTTTATGCCTATACATTTGTAAGAGAGCTATAGTAGATCAAGCTATAATATTTGATATAGTGTAAGATTCAATGGATAAAGATAAAATTAATGTTATTAAATAAAATAAATATAAAAGGTATCAATTAGGAGTTATGAAATTATATCAGAAAATTGAAGCTATCAAAAGCATTTACTAACACATTTTTTTAGTATGAAGAACTTTTGTTGCTTAGGCAACCTAATAACAAAATATTGTAAATAGTTTGGACCATGCTGTCTATTTTAAATAGAAACGTGATCAGTAAGATATATAACTAATCTTTAACAAAGGTATGTATACAAATTATTTGTTTGGTATTAAAGAAGCTGATACATTCAAATGGAATGTTGAGAAGCCAATGTGAAGTGTAAATCTCTGTGGTGAACCAACCAAAATGTTATACGGTCTTAAGGAACATAAGGGCTGATTAACGGTATGAGTGGCAGTTGCACAGAGAGAGTTTCACAAATGAAATGATCCTACTGACCATATCACTGAAGTGTAAGGAGTAGTTAAGTATTGGTACAAATGTAGCTGTGAGTATAGCTAATCTGTATAATTTCATTAACTGCTATCTCCTGTTGGTGATTGACTGAGCAAATGAGTCAAATTATAGTGCTGCATGATGATCTACTAAACAAGGACAAACCTGTCAAGGAGCATGGAGAGACATGAAGACCCTGATCTAACTTCAAAATGGACATTTCTGCAGAAATGGAAAATGCTGATGCAAACAGCATGGAGGCCAGACAAAGTTCAAGAAGCCATAAAGGAGACATCTCATTTTGTTATTGGATGATCAGAAGGGACACAACTCATATCCTAGTTGGACATTTCAAGTCTTTGCGAGAAGCATGGATTACTTTCTGATTGGTCCACATTGGTTTTGCCAAGAAGAGGAACCAGGTTGTGCAGCCCAGCAGAAACTGTATAAAATGCCCTGTGCTGTTCAACACGTTGCTCCTGGAAGCCAAACATCAAGAGGGACTGTGAGTCGGACTGCCATTGAGAGTGAGAGTACCCCCTGGTGGGTAACAACTTAACTGTTGTAACTGACTATCAACCTATTTACTCTGGCTTGGTCTATGTTTACCCGGTCGATACGGCGGCAGTCGACGGGAGTTACGCAAACTACGCAGAAAACTTGCGTAACTCCCGTTGACTGCTGTGCTTCTCTTCTGTGCACCGTCTTCACTGCACTGCACCAACGGGAACTGCATTCCTGTAGATGCAGTGCTACACCACTTGCGGGGGTGGACTTATAGTGTCAACTTCTGGATCGACTGAGCGGGTCTTCACTGACCGTTCAGTCGATCCACATAAGTCGATCAAAGTTGCCACCATCAGTGTAGACATAGCCTTAGTCTTTTAAAGTCCTATTGAGGCAGACTTCTGTGAAACCCAGAAACAGAAGAGGAAAACAGGTGTGATAACACCTTTAGTTCACCAGAATGAACTTCATTGTGAGAAACCAGCCCCTAAAGCTGGACGACCTACCTTCATGCCAGTTCCAACTGATCGTAGAAAAATGACTTTTGTACATGTACTGTTTACCTAACTGATGATGTGGTTATGTTAAGCTAAATGCTTCTCAAAAAGTATGTACTTGAGTTAAAACCCTCTGAGTGACTAAAATGCATGATGTGTACTTGCATTTCACTAACAAATTTAGTCTTAGTTGTCCAGAAGTTACACTAAACTCAGTTAAGATTGTTGAGGATGGAGAAATTAATTACACTAACTAAACTTAATACTATTTGTAACAGGAAACTGTGCTTCTGTACAGCAATAAGAAAAAAACCCAAATGTTTCAAAGAACTTGGTTTAGAACTCACACAGATTTTGTTGTATGGTGTACGGTTGCTGTCTGTAAGCAAGGATAGGCCTCCCTCCCACAGCTTGAGCGAGTGAGGGATCATTAGGATAGGTTGTAGATCCTTAACGATGTGTTGGAGAGATTTTAGCTGGGGGCTGTAGGTGATGGCCAGTGGTGTTCTGTTGTTTTCTTTGTTGGGTCTGTCCTGTGGTAGGTGACTTCTGGGGATCTGTCTGGATCTGTCAATTTGTTTCTTCACCTCCCCAGGTGGGTACTGTAGTTTTAAGAATGTTTTATGGAGATCCTGTAGTGTTTGTCTCTGTCTGAGGGATCGGAGCAAATCCGGTTGTATCTTAGGGCTTGGCTGTAGACAATGGATCGTGTAATGTGTCCAGGGTGGAAGCTGGAGGCATGAAGGTATGTATTGCGGTCAGTTGGTTTTCGGTATAGGGTGGTATTAATGTGACCATCCCTTATTTGTATTGTAGTGTCCAGGAAGTGGATTTCTTGTGTGGACTGGTCCAGGCTGAGGTCGATGGTGAGGTGGAATTTATAATCAGATATAAAAAATGGTAACATCCATAAACCAGTAGGAGAGCACTTCAATCTCCCAGGACACTCTGTAGCTGACTTGAAAGTTGCCATTCTTCAACAAAAAACTTCAAAAACAGACTTCAGTGAGAAACTGCAGAGCTGGAACTCATATGCAAACTTGACACAATCAGACTGGGTCTGAATAGGGACTTGGAATGGTTATCTCATTACAAGAAGTAATTGTCACTGTTCACACATTCTCACCTTCTAATCAAAGGTTGTGAATAGGCCTCTTCTACCCTAACTGAACTGACTTTGTTAGTACTTGCCCTCCCCATTGTTATGTTTCTTACTCTTGGATGTACATATATACCTCCTATCTGTGATTTCCACTTCATGCATCTGACGAAGTGGGTTGCAGCCCATGAAAGCTTATGCCTGCAGAAATTTGTTAGGACTCCCATTGTTTTTGCTAGTAGAGGTAACTTGTTAAATAATATAACCAGTGTGTATTTTTAACCAGTCTTTCTAACAGATGCCACTCCCCATCACTGCTGGGGCAATAGAGGGTGTCCCGGGTCCCTCTTCTTCTCTAATCAGAACTTTGCCTTGTGTGGGCAGGTAAGGAAGAATGATTTTGATTTGAGGTGGTTTCCCCTTTCCCTGACTGAGAGATCCTGCTCCAATTCATCTCTGTGGCTCCCTTAAGAATTCTTCCCTGAGTAACTGTAGAAAGACAAGGTGCATGAGGTAATACTTTTTATTGGACCAACTTTTGTTGGTGAGGAAAAGCTTTCGAGCTACACAGAGCTCTTCTTCAATGCTTCTTGGCTGAAAAGTTGTACTCAGCCAAGTAAGAATTCATCATCAGCTAGGACACCAAAAGTGCAATGAGCAAGTTAGATGTACCCTTTGAAGGCCAGATTGCTCTATATGGAAGTTGAGCAGGGCTCTAATAGGCTTTATCCTTGAGCAGGGAGTAGGTTTAGGTAGCAACGTAAGGCCCAAACTCTCATTAAGTGGCTACCTGTATGGAAGTAATTCTGTGTCATAAAATAGAGCAGGTTCTAAAGCTGTGAAGCCTGGGAAATTTGTAGTTGTAGTGACAAATTTGGGCTGACTAGTCAAACAGGGGAATTTTCTTTAGATTAAGCAATATATAGAAGCTTATAATTTGCAGTCAGATGTCTTGGGTTCTATCCCCATTTTGCATGTGTATAGTATAGATGACAAGTGTGATGTCTATATGTTTGTGGCTGAGGATATGTTATGCAGGCATGCAAGTTGGAGTGGAAATTCAGATTTTCCTGAATTGTGTAGTATGGATGCCTAGAAAAAATTACCTATTTTATTTTCTCTGTAGAAATAGTTCATTTTTAATGGTAATGTTTTAAATAATGAATAACATTTTGAGCTGGGAGTTAGTAGGAACATTTTCCATTTGGTTATTCATTTTTTTTTTTTTTTTGCAGAGGCCATGTAGGAATTCAAATTAAATGAATCTATAAATGACTGTCTTTAATACAGATAAGTGTAAACAATACATCCAAAACTATTCTCCTTACGGCTTAAGCAGACATGCTCCATATTGGAATCATTACTAACAGAGTCTATTTTTCTTCAGATCTATTCTCTCCCCTGCCCCACCTCCCAATGCTTTAGAACAAATAAGATTTGTTCTTTCCCAGCTTGGCTGGATGTTAAATAATTTATTTACATGGTAGACAATCCCAGGTTATTTAGACATGAAATTGAAAGTGTAATTTTTGTCCGCTGCAAACACTCTGACTTTTAATGGAAATAAATTTATTTTAGTACCAGAAAAATGTATTTCAGTCATCAAAAGCTGTTTATAGAGGAGTTAGAAGGTATAGAGGAGTTAAATGATTCCCATAATATAGATTAAACTCCAGACCAATAGCCCAGTTAGTTTTTACAAGTGGTGAAGGACATTACCAAATGTCATAGCTGCGTTCAAAATGAGACAAAGTAGTAAAGGGTTTGTATTTGACTTGCCATTTAGAGATATATCAATGTCTGTCTTTCCCAAACTGCTTATGGCCCAAACCTTAACTTTGATATTTAGGCCAAACTTTTCAAGAATGGCCTCTAATTTTGGATGCCTCCCTTGTTAGGAGCCCAATCTGCCTTCGAAAATATTGTCTACAGGCTTAGCCTAGACTCGGAATTAGCTCTGATTTGAGCCCTCATTGCAGCTCTAGTAGTGCAAAGCCTTAGTATGCACGAGGAAATGGGCATTTTTTGTAATACATGGGGAAATGAGGCACAGGAAAACGACACAAATTACCCAAGGTCACACAGGCAGTCTGTGGCCCAGATGGAAACTGAACCCAGGTTTCCCTAGTGCCAAGCTATTATTCAAACCAATGCACCATCCTCTGTTCCAGCTACACAAGCTGGGTAGTGGGATTGTAAATTAATAGTCTGCAAGGCACTTTGAAATCCATTAGGATAAAAGGCCCAACATAAAGACAAATACAATTATTATGACTAAAGAGAAACTATATTAAAATACTGAAGTAAATATCTAAGCAGTAATGAGAAGAGGCTAACTGCCACTGTAGATCGACTGAGTTCAGTGTCAAGTGGACTGAAAGGAATACTTAACTGGGAACAGATTTTTAATATTGGATGGGCCATTCACAACAGACACTTGAGCTCTTATGCTTTAGTAAGTCTTCTTTATTTATTGCAATGGAGCCATGAAAAGGATGATCCATTTGCTCCTCCTTCACACTACTCAGCATTTAGAATAGTAAAGGTTTAACGTGGGGATCAAAAAGCTTTCCCCAAAGAAGGCCTGTTTGAAATGTTGGGACCAGAAGATTCTGTAATAGTATGGCTGGGAACTGGGACATTCTTGTAGGCTGAGACCAGGACTATACTATACTACAGACTTATATCAGTCAAAAATCCACACCCAAGTGATGTAATTATACTAACCAAATCCCCTATGTAGACAGCCTCTTGGTGTAGGAGCATCTTCACTTAAGCGCTACAGTGGTGCAATGGCACCAGTGCACCTGTGCCGATGCAGTGTTTGTTTTAAGTGTAAACCTACCCTCAGAGTTTTGAACTGTCCTTTGCTTTTGCCATCTAATATCTCCATTCAAAAGTGTACCAGCTGTAAGTAAATTAGATAAGGATACAGTATCCTATGTTATGACAACTTTCTCTGGTGGAGTCCAAACCTTTTTCATCAGCTGGAAGCTTTGCCAGTATTGCTGTTCTATTTAATGAACCAGAAAATAAAATATAGCCAGGTTAATCTTCTTCAAAACTTCTATTACAGGCAACAGCTGGGGAAAGGACCTGCACTAGTGGCATGCTGCAATAGGCCAGTTACTTTGAAATCATTGGTGAAATCACAGGTGAAATCATTGCACCTGGTGATACTTAGTGCTCAAAATTCCACACAGCTTGCACTGATTGCAAGACAGCTGCAAAGGAAACGCCGGAGAGACATGCACAATTGTATTGCCATGGATTGTTGCATTGCAAATTTCTACCTTTTGAATTTGACACTTCCAAACTAAGGGAGACAGGCAAGCCACTTCAGTTAAAAATGAGAGTTGTGTCCAGTTTTGGGCCCCTCACTACAAAAAGGATGTGGACAAGTTGGAGAGAGTGCAGCGGAGGGCAACCAAAATGATTAGGGGGCTGGAGCACAGGACTTATGAGGAGAGGCTGAGGGAACTCGGCTTGTTTAGTCTGCAAAAGAGAAGAGTGAGGGGGGATTTGATAGCGGCCTTTAACTACCTGAAAGGGGGTTCCAGGGAGGATGGGGCTAGGCTGTTCTCGGTGGTGGCAGATGACCGAACAAGGAGCAACGGTCTCAAGTTGCAGGGCGGGAGGTCTAAGTTGGACATTAGGAAAAAGTTTTTCACTAGGAGGGTGGTGAAGCACTGGAATGGGTTACCTAGGGAGGTGGTGGAATCTCCATCCTTAGAGGTTTTTAAGGTGAGGCTTGACAAAGCCCTGGTTGGGATGATATAGCTGAGGTTAATCCTGCTTTGAGCAGGGGGTTGGACTAGATGACCTCCTGAGGTCCCTTCCAACTCTAATATTCTATGATTCTATGATTCTATGAACCATTGCCCAGATTGCAAGGCAAACCTCCACTGAAGCTTATTTAATATGAAAAAGTGTGGTTTAGTTCTGAATTTTCCCCATTTTTGCAAGCTCCTGCACTTTTGAGCTACAGTGCTGAACTACTGTGAAAAACATTGTTCTCATAGTGTAGACAAGGCCAGTTGTTGCATTGCCTGAATATAGCTGGTCAAGGTCAACTCGTTCCTGTATGTAGTCTACAATGCATTAAGTCTTGCCTTTGGCTGAATGGGTTGCATATTTGTTAAAAATGATGCAATTCAACTGTTACAGGCACCTAATCCTCATGTTCAGGAAGTATTTATTGAAATAGCTCCCACCCATCCTCAGGACCTGAGATTAGTCAGTCACAAGGGCTCCCCCCTTACCCACCTACCTGTCTGCATGATATTTCATTAAAGAAAGGGGGGGGAAAAAAAAAAACCCAAGAGAAAGACACTGAAAGACAGAGCCCCACTAGCTGGGATCTAGGACCCACACTTTTTTCCTCTTGAAGCTGTGATTCTTTGTGAGGGTAAGGATCAATTCAACCCCTATGACTGAAGTAACTCCCACAATGGGGGTGCACAGCTAGACCCAATAAATGAGTTGCAACATTGATGAATAAATAGTATATTCCCATGCACTGTCCTCTCCTCTGTCTGCCCCTTCAGCAGCTGTGCAACTTGTTCCTCCCACTCCAGAAGCTGAGCAATTCTACCATGAGCACTCTTTTCCTTTTGACCATGAGCACAGGATAACCCTTCTTTCTAGGAAGGTCAACCCATTCTGCAGGGCCTTGCATGTTCCCAAAAGGCCCAGAGGATAGGTACCTTTTTCTCCAGTGGTTTACATAGCACTCCATTCAGCCACCTGACTGTACTTCATAACAATAATAGTACAATCGTATCAAGTTAACAAAAATAAATTAAAAGCACAGCCAAAGAGATAACTACTTAGTTAAATCCAGTGGAATACATGCCAGATGACGGGACTGCTGAACAGCTCATTTTGGTGAGACTGACCCCAAAACAATCCTGCTCCTAGAAGAACGTTCTGAGCATCTCAGTATCAGAAAGGTACAGGCCTTGTCTACACTGCTGTCAAAACAAAGGGCCAGATTCTTGTCTTGGAGTACTGTTGCTTTACACTGCCTCAGCTGTATCAAGCAGCCATGCAGCTGCCCTAAGGATGGCCATAGTCAGCTCTATCTATGCCACTTGTGCCTCTCTCCCACCATGCAGGAGACAGTAAAATGCTCCTGATGAGTCCTTGTATTTTGCTTCCACTCTTCTATTCTAAGGTGAATCTCAGAGGAGCATTATGATCCTTCTTCTTTTCTCCCACAAAACTACTGGAGTGACAGTTGCTTTTTTAATTACTTTCATTTGATTTTTAAGCCTTAGCAACATCACCACAGTGGGTAAAATCCTTGCCCCACTGAAACCTATGGAAGTTTTGTTATTTTTGTCTCAGTCTCAAGAAGTAACAAGAGGTAACATTTATCTGCTTCCTTTCGTCATACAGGTATTTTAGGGCCTCATCCAGGGCCCCCAGAAGCCTATGGAAAAACTCGTTGGGCGCAGGATCAGACCTTCAGTGCATTGCATAGGATGGAGTTCTCTTCTAGCCAGAATGATTTTTTTCTGTAAGAAGCTGATGCTTCATCTCTTTAGCCTTTTCTGTTTATTGGTATGCATCCCCTTTAGCTTGTGGATCTCTGTTCCAATTGAGGTAAGAGCAGAGTCATCCTGCTATTTATTTGCAAGCCATTATTTATATATTATTACTATAGTGGCAGCTAATAGCTATTTATAAAGTTTTATTCCATTAATAATTGATATAAAAATGTTTGAAGAGGAAATAGATATTCTGATGTGGTTCTCATATTCTTGGACCCAATGCTGCGCACACATATTCCAGAGGGCAGATCTACACTTAAAAAGCTGCAGCGGTGTAGCTGTGCCACTGTAGCTCCTTAGTGAAGACATACGCCGATGGGAACGCTTCTCGCAACAGCATTGTTAATCCACCTCCCTGAGAGGCGGTAGTTATGTCTACACTGGGGGTCAATGCTGTCTACACTGGGGATTAGGTCAGTATAACTATGTTGCTTGGGGAGTGGATTTTTCACAACCCTGAGTGACATACTTATACTGATGTAAGTTTGTAGTGTAGACCTGGCCTGGGTGTGGTGTTTGGTACTGGGAATTGTACCACTGACACCATATTGTAGTCAGTGTTACTGCTCATGGTGGTGTTTGCAGGGTCAGTCCTTAAATAAGATCAAGAAATTCACATGATCTTAACAATTTCATAATTTCTGTTTGGAGCTGTGGCTTATTCTTTAATACAACTTAGAACTGGGCTGCAATCTATATGCACTTCACTGGTTAGACAGCCTTGATAGAAAGAGAATCAATAATGTATGTTCCTTTTAAAAATGTTCATAAGCACATCACAGAGAATACCTAAACTTTAGGGAAAAGGTGATATTATTATTTAATGCTTTGTTGATGAGGTTCATTTTGGGAAGCTCTCGCTGGCACAAGGTAACATATCATTTTTGAGTTGACACAGACACTATCAAACTGTGAAGAGATACATTGCTGTAAAAGGGCTGCATCTAAAATGGGCTTGGGAGAACAATTTTTTTTCTGATTGGGTTTTGATTTGGCTGTGTTAGTTGTCTGCCAAAAAACCTTTAAGCCAAATTAAAAAGCATTGATGTTGCTGCAAGTTCTTCTCTCCAGCACCAAGTTCATGCTGCTCCTCACACCGTGCTGAAATGCATTTGTCAGTATGTGTGGTTTGGAAGAATGTCTTTATATAACCAGAGCTTTTACAGTATTTGTTTGCATTACTTTTCTTACTGTTCTGAAAGCAGAGATCAAGGCCCTTTGTTTGTATTTTCCACTCTTTATTTCCTTTGTTAGGTATGTGAGGAGAGTGACTCACAGTGCTCCAGAGGGCAGTGTTGTGCTGAAAGCTATGGTGCTGTGGGATTTGCCTTTGCACCTTTTGGGCATCAGGAGGATGAATGCTATTTGTTCATATACAGACCTGCTTAAATGGCCCTAAGTCTTAATTCCATAATGGCCTTGGATACACACATTTCATGACTGGGTCCTTGCAACAAATGAAGTGATTTGTTCATACACAAAAAATGATTTTCAAGGTTTGTCAAATCCGATGAGGTCGCTAAAATCAATGGGCTTAAAAAAAATCCACTAAAGAAATTCCCCACTTACAGTAAAAATGTGCCAGATTCACCTTGCAGGATTAATGAAGTGCAATATTGATCTCTCTGCTTCTGCTGCATGGTGGGCAGAGGAAGAGGAACTCATCCCTAGGCCAGGAGGCAGTGCTCCAGCCCTCCTCGCTTGGGAGGTCTGCCAGAAGAAGGTAGCTTTCTGCTCTAACTAAAGGTCTATAAAAGCAGGCTGGCAAAAGCTGGACAGGAGAGCTACTGAATCACGTATCTCCCTCAAGTATGGCCCCTCACCCTGGCGGGTTGGCTCTGCCATGCTGGGGGATGTGCCAGCCACACTAGCTCCCCTGCAGCAGTGGAGGTTGTGGTCAGCTTGTGCCATTGAACCCCTCCAGTCCCGATGCACATTCTGGTGCAAGTGAACTGAAACCTCGGTTCTGTGACATGCGCTGGCAGAACCCCTGGAGTGCATCTAGCATATCACTTGGACGAAGGACCAGACCTGCAAACTCTTACAGACATAAGAGTCCCAACTGTCCAGATCTTGAAGTCCTCTCGTGGTAAGATCTTTGAGAGGAGGCACAGGGGCAGCAAATCACTGCAAGCTCATTTTGACAGAATTTCATTCAAATTCTTCCACTGGAGGCTGGAAGAAGTAGTAGGTCCAGCTCCCAAATTTTGTGGAACCTCTAAAATGCACTCGGATCTTGAGGATCCACTGGAGATTAGGGCCGTCCACATCAGGTCTGTGGTCCCTTGCAGCTCTCTTCTGTTTCCTGGCAGCATCTCTCCAAGACTCTCAGTGCCAGAGTGCCTTCCCACTGGTTGCCCCCAGAACACACCCGCTCCCCACCCACCTCCGATGAGGGTGTTTTTCACTACATGCAGAGGGCTCCAGGAAAGATAATACAGCTTAGGACAGCATTACTGTCTAGTCAGAGTTCTTATTGTTGGGCTCTGCTACTGGTCCTCCTTCCCACCCACATCAAGAAGGCCTGACTTGAAGAGGATTCTGCCCTCAGGGCAGACGAGTACGGTGTTGCAGAGTCAGATGATTCACCGCTCTGCCTGCCCAGAAGGTTTCAGGTCCATGCACAAAGGGAGAATGATTGTTCAGCCTTCACTCAGATTTCCCGCAGATCTAACTGAAGCAAGGCTCTCAGAGAGAGCCCGGAGTAAAGGCGAACTTAAAACTGAGTAATAGCATTTGGCCTATTATCTACAAAAGTCTATATTGTTTTTGCAGGTCTGGCTCCTAATCGAACACTGTGATGATCTTGCTTCAAATATTAAGATACTAAATGCTGCTCAAATCCTTCTAAATTCTGAGAGCACTGCTGCCTGGGTGAAGGACATATTTATAATTTTAAAAAAACAGGTATTGATACTTGCATTTATTTATAACAATTTTTGATGTAGCCCTGATATGGAATTGTCCAGATGACTCTGCCTAAACTATGTGTAACTGCCAGCTTGCATTTTTGCAAGGACATCTGGAAGCCTGAAAAAGGCTTTTAATATTTAAAATCATGCAGATTATTTATTCAGCCCTCAGAAACATCTCATTTTGATGGAGGCAGTGTCTTTATTTCAGCACTTCCACTGCTGCCACCTTTTTCAGGCTAGAGAATGGTTTTATTAATTGTGCTGAAAATCTGTGGTGCCACTGAAGTATTATTTTTTATTTTTCTGTGAGAGATATGTTTAAATTTGGGTATTTCACTATGGATCAATGATGTCATGAGTCGTTAGCTCTCAGAAGTGCTTTTTAACTGTCCTTTTTAAAATGCACTTTTACTTCAAGAGCTTTTGTTTATGCAAATATATCAGTTTTTTCTAATCACAAAAGCTTATATTATCCCTGTTTTCAGGAATTCAAGTGTTGTTCAATTATGATATGACAGATGAGTAAGCAGTACATACATTTCAATTCTTGGACAACCTTAATGAAGTTGCTGTCATATTTTGCTGACAAACCCCATTACAGGACGGGACTATTGGAACATCCCAAATCATCTATATTTCAGAATAACGTTAATAGTATTAAGCACTTCTTATTTTCAGAGTTTTACAGACATTAGCTAATGAATTCTCACATCACCCATGTAACATAAATTTTAAAATCCCAATTCTACAGATTGGGTGAACTGAGATACAAAAAAAGGCCAAAACCAACATTTTTCAAAAGTGTCCACTCATTTTTTGGATGCCCAACTTGATGCACCTATGGGGGCCTGATTTTTCAGAGGCGATGAGCAGAGCTGGTTGGAAAATAGGGTTTTTCTTCTTTTGAAAAGTTGAAATTTTCCATGGAGAACAGACAGTTTGGAAAATAATTGCAACAGAAGATTTTTAACCAGCTCTAATGATGAGCACTTGCAGATCCCATTAACTTAACTGGGAGTTATGGGTGCTCAGCTCTCCTGGGAATTGGGTCTCCAGTTGGGAACCCAAAAGCTGATGTCCTTAAAGTGAGTGGACAGCTGCAAAGATGACCTAAGTGATGTGTCCAAGGTCAGATGGGAAACTAGGTCAGTAGCAAAGCTGTCAGAACCCAGGAGTCGCTGGCTTCCATCCCAGTGGTCAGTTCACTGGCCATGCTGCTGCTGCTATATGAAATAAAGATAATATAATGCCGAGGGGTTTTCAAACTGCACCAAAAATGCATAGCACTTTCACTGTCCTGAAAACCTATCATTCATTTTGAAATGTAGCAAAATTACAGGGCCATCTCCTTCTAAATATATAGGAACACCTACCAGGAACATGTAGTTTGTTGGTAGACTAATGCTCATACCACATCAAAAAGCTAGAGCAGAAATATCATTCTCTGCTATAATAGATGTAAAAAGAGAAAGTAAATAATGAGTCCAGTCCTGTGTACCTTGAACCCACAAAACTCCTGAGGTCAGATATAGGACTAGCAGGGGGAGCAGCTGCAAGCGCTGTCAAGTTGCTCCTGTCCTGGAGTCTCCCACCTGCCCAGATCCTCCCAGTGGAGCTCCACCCCCGGCCACCTTCTTGCCCCTTCCTGAGGCAACACACTATAGCTGCCTGACAGGGGGAGCTGCTACAAGCACTAGGGAGCCACTCCTCTCCCAGTGTCGTTCCCTGCCCATCCACTCACCAGCATTTTTCAAACTTAGCTGATTTTTTTTTTTTTTTGGCAATCTTGGCCACCTGCCCCTCCCCAAAGGCTCTCACCATACCCTTTGTCTGCATCACAGCATCTGTCCCTCTCCTCCATCCTGATCTCCCTTCTTCCATTGACTCCATTTCCCCTTCCTGGTTACCCTCACCTCTCTACAGTTCCCACCATCTCTACCAGTTCCTCTTCCCCTCTTCGTCCTGATCTCCCCGCTGGTTCTGTCAGCACCAATCCAGATGCTACATTTGCATCCTCTTCCTCCTCCCTGGCCCTCCTTCCATCCCTGCTATCTCCACTACCAATACCTGTCTCCACCAGCATCTCTAGGGCTACAATTCCTAATGTCACACCCATCCCCCACCTTCCTTCCTCCACTTCTGCTGTCTCTGAAATGTTCACTCCACATCTAAGAAGATTTCAGTCAGCCATAACCTCTTCATATCTTTCTCTATACATTTCCTGGCTCTCCCAGAGACCTTGATCCTTCGTCCAACACGGCTTCTGCAGCTGCCCACTCTTACGGAGGCCTCTCCTTCTCTCACACTTTCCAGTCCATGGTGGAGGTGTTGGGCTTCTCCTCTCCCATTCCTGATGGTTCCAACCCTTCTTCAGCCTCCTTTCCACACTTTCTCTTTTGAAAAATATTGCATCTTCCTCTTCTCTCTTCAACCTGTCCATATTGCTATCAACTACCATCCACCCAACTCCTCCTCATCAGCCTTCCTCTCTGACTTTGATTCCTGGCTCTCTCTTTTCCTTTCCTCACAATTTCCCACACTCATCCCTGGTGATTTCAACTTCCATGTTGATAACCCCTCTGATCTGTTAGCTACATCTTTCTCTTCACCTTTCATCACCCACACCTCTTCATTCAACCAGTAGTTGTGGTGCAACACTCCCACCCACCAAAAGACCACCTGACCTGGTCTTCACTGAGCTCTACTCTCTCTCTCTTTCTTATCTCTCCAACCATCACACTCTTTCAGCATTACCCATCAGCTCCCCTCCCCTCATTCTCCCACTGACTCCCCCTTCTCTATCGCATCCAACATAAGCTGCTTGTCTTCATTGTCAAAGATCTTCACAGCACATCCCAACCCTAACTATCACCTCTCATTCCATACTGAGATGTCGACTCCTACTTCTGGTTGGCCAGCCTTCATCGCTCACTGGTTATATTTTCAAACAAGAACCTTTGCTTTCTCACATGTTGCCCCTCGTGCCTGGGAGGAGCCTTATTATGCACCTTCAGAACCCTCCTTAAAACTCTCCTTTGCCATGCGGCCTTCAAAAAAACTTAACAATGCCTAGGCTCCTGGTGTGCTGGGACCACTGTCTATCATGCTGACCCATATTGTCTCCCTGTTTCCTTGTACTCCACTGTATATCTGTCTGCATCCATGTATTGTCTCTTGTCTTATCAGAGTCTATCAGAGTGAGGCAGACATCCCCTAGGCTTGATGGTACTACAAATAAATCATAATAATAGGAACTCAGACACCATTTGAACAGAGTATAAATCCTAGACAGATAGATAAGATTGACAGAATTCCAGGAAGGCTGGATTGGGCCCCATAGACAAAATTTGCAGATGTGGTAGGCATCCACAACTATAACTGTAGCCAACACCCAGCATCTTTGAAAGTCAGACTAAATGGGTGAAATCCCGCTGCCTTTGAAATCAATGGGCGTTTTGCCAAGAATTTGAATGAGCTCATAGTAACCAACTTCTTAACACAACTGTGTAAATAAGCAGTGATGCTGCATCTATATAATTTATACTTCATTCTAATTTGTTTAAAAAATAACATCCCATAATAATAGCCCATTTCTAGATATTCTAGGTTTGCCTACCTGGGGACATGCAAGAAAATTAATCTGAATTAACTAAAGGTGTGAATTTACAACTAAACTGCACCAAATTCCAGTGCGGTCACTCTCAGACAGAATTAAAGTGGCCTTAATTCACTTCCTCTCTGTCACTTGTTTGGACTCTGTATAATTCCATACTTGCTAACTCCGCATGCTAGCTCTGCCAACACTCAGAGTGCCAGTGCCAATGTTTAATGCATTACATGTGTTATTTTAGGTTGGTTTCCATTGCAGTTAGTTTGACTTAGAAATAATTGTCTCTTCTGAGCTTTAAATTAATAAATTATTTAGCAGTTCGTATTTGTCCTTAGATGGTATGGCTTAAGGGATGTCAATATCATGCAAAGTGTCCCTGTTAGCCAAACCGGTCTTGCATGGAATGAAGATATTAGTCCAAAGGAAATGTCAAAAGGGGAAATCAATTCCTTCAAGCTTTTGAACCTTTAAATGAAATGCCTTAATAATAATTATTGTATCAGCATGTACTTAAGAAATAATACGCTTAAAGAATTTGATCAGTCCTGGACCACACTGTATTGCCTGACCATGGTTGGGTTTATCAGTTAGTTTTTCAGTTCCCTAATTTATTATGGGGCAGCTACTCTTTTGTGATATTCTCTTCTTCCTGACAAATTAACTTGTTCTTATGAGTGGAGGTGACTTCTGTTGTGAGAGCTTTTAACTTGAGACATTCAAAATAGGTTAAATTCACCCCAGCACCAAAGGACTAAGCAAAGATCACAGTGCCACTTACACTCTGTGACGTGCCTCTTGGGGGAAGGAACAAAGGCAGGTCAGCTGTGCAGCGAGGTTTCACATCACCCCTGAATTAGAGTGGGCTGTTGGGGAAGGTCACTGGATCCCACTTAGGCAGTTTGTGCCTATGAGGTGGAATACAAGTGTCTGCAGTGTGGCAGGCTGGGAGGTGAGGGCAGATTCCATTTTTCAACTCCAGGAGGTTCCCTACACAAAGGTTGAGGCTTGAGGCAGGAAGGAAGGAATTTCACCCATTTTATTTAATCACACTTTTCAATTTCCTTAATAAAAATAGAAACAATTTGCTGAAATTCCAGAGAGAACTGCTTACTCAGAAACATTTTCTACGAAATCTTTCAAAAATTCCATTTGAAAAAGCTGCATTGTGACCTAATGATGCATTTGAAGTAAATCCTCAGATGGCATGGTTTAGCAAGGAACAGGGCAGGAAGCAGATTGTGATTTCTGCTTCCCTATCTGCTACAGCCATTCCCCACACACCTGTGCAGGAGGGGGAAAAGCAGCTAGGTGGTGCCATTCCCCAGCCCTTACCTACAGCCTCTGGCAACGTAAGCAGCCTTACACCGACTTAGGCACCTGTGCAGGGGAGCAGGCGGGCTCACAATTGAGCCCCAAAGTATCACTTACAGAGTAGACATGAGCAAGCTATAGGTAAGGTTGCCCCTCACTTTTCATTATAACTGTTTTTAGTTGCTCATGATACGTCCTCCTTTTGATCTCAAACCTTCCATGCTTGGTCTCAGCTAAACTGAATTATTTTGGAAAGTTTGAGCTAAGTCCATTTAGTTGTTTGTGTGTACACACACACACACACACACACAAATCAGCAGACTAATTTTGCACATAAATAAATTAAGTGGCTGAACTTTTAAAATCCTCACTGTGGACCAGATGATTGGAAAGCCTGAACAATTTTATTTATTTATTTTGAAATAACAAAGATCTTGCATTCTTTACTGAGGCAAAATTTCCACTGAGGTTAGTGGGAATTTTGCCTGGGTAGCAAGTGCAGAATTGGAACCAAAGTTACAAGCAATTACATGCTCAGTAAAACTTTATTTTATTAGGCTGGTAGTTTATATTACACCCATAGTGCTACAGTTATGTTTAGAGTATGTTAGCTGAAAGCCTGTGGGATTTTATTTACTTTTTTGTGTTTACTTTCCATGTATACACTCCTTTCATCAAAAGGAACACTATCCTCTGCTCTAGGTGTCCTTTGACCCATTATTAAATTACAGTTAACGAAACAGACTACTCTGGGTGCCTCACCCGGTAATTACCATAAAACAACCTAGCAGCTAAGTATGTATTTCCAATCTTTATACTCTCCCACCAGAGTTTTCCTGGTCTGGGAAACAAATGTGCCTTGCAACATGCCCTTAAGATCAAAAAACAACAAATGTTTTGGCCAAAGGGGGAGTGAGTTTCAAAGCTGAGGGGCCCTCATAGAGAGAATGCCTTGCGAGGTCAGGAAATGCACAAGAGCATTGTTTCAGAAGTAGGGCCTGTGTGTATGTAAGGGAGCAGAAGGTTACGGAAATGTGCAAATGTACACACCAAAGCAGACCCCCAGAGTTGGTTCCAAATCTACACACATTTTTACTCTTTATAAAACAAAACAAAACAAACAGGCAAACCATCTCTCTCACACACACACATGCAAAAGAGATTGATTGTACAAGCAAACGATACATATATATATAATATATATATATATATATATATATTGTTGCTGCTCAGGTGGCACTGGGCTGGGCTGGGCTGGGCAGGTGGGGTGGGAGGATGGAGATGGCAGTCCTCTCCAGCACTTTCAAGGATACAATAGCACACAAAGCACCTGCTCTTAAACTTTTCACTGGGAGCAGAGCATAGCATCACTTTCCCTTCTAAAGGAAAGCGGAGTGTGTGTGTGTGCGTATTGGGGGTGGGGGGAGATGGAAGAGCTGACGTTGCTTTGTGAGGAGATTAGCATTCACCCATACACAGAGAGCTAATGCCAGATGTACATACCTCACAAATCCCTCAAAATAAGGTTTGGGGGGGCACAGACTTTGTGCTGGCCTGCTGCATAGGAATGGGTTTCATCATGGGAGCACAAGGATTGGGATTGTGGCGGGCAATGCACAGAGGATGGAGGTGAAATCTACCTTGATCTCGTCCCCCCTCTTGCACAGCAGCCACAGCAGCCTCAATCAGTGTCCACTTTAAGGGCCTGACCTACTAACACTCCCTAATGTAGTGCTTTCTATTGGGAAAAATCCTCTTTGACTTCCGTGGGACTATTCACACTAGCAAGCCCTGAATTTGTAAGATCAAAATAAAGAGTCAGAAAATATGCCTGATTCTCATAACAATGTTAAGTTCCCATACAGCACACACATGCTGGTACATGATAGCTGGGATTGCTAGGCTGTTCAATGCATAGTTTAATGTACAGAATATGTAATATGACTGAGTTAACTTATTTGCATTGCTATGAGAACCTGACCTTGTGCATTAAGATCTTCTTGACTATTTTTAAATATGTTTTCAAAGCCTAAACCTGCATTCCTCATTGAAACAAAGCTGTTATAACGTCAATAGGAATTCTGCTTGAATACAGAGATCATAAATGTGTAACTTTGACATTCATTTAAAATGAGAGAGGAAGCGAGGAGAGCAAGATTGTATGAAGCATGTGTTTTTATACTATCAATGGTTTACTCCATTCTTCAGTCACAACCTTTGCTGTCCGACTTAGATTTTAAATATAACAATGCAACAAAATGGTGACACCACAGTAGAAAGTCAAGTATATTATTTCACGCTCAGGATTTTTAGATTTCGCATTAAAGTGAAACCTGTTTTAAGCAACCAGTGAAGGGGATCAACAAGATTTGGTTACTTAACAAAAGTGGAGCAGAAGTTTACTCAGTTCATTTGGGGATACTTTGGCACAACCTCTTAAGAGAGAAGGTTGCCTAATATTTGTACATGTTTTGACTTCAGTAGATTTGGATCAGGTCCTACCCATTCTCTAAAAGCAAGGCTCCTTTAAGGCGTCTCATGTCAGGCACCCAAAATCACTAGTAACTTTTGAGAATCTTGATCATTATTATTTTTGTTAATAGGTGTATCTCATTTGTATGCATATAACCAGATATATTTAATTTCAAAAGGTGAAATATTGCTTTTACTATAAGACCATGTTTCCTGCTTAGAAAATAAAGAAAGATCCAAGTTATTTACTGCATCACTTCTTTGGTCAACATTTTTTTACATAATGATACCATTTAGCTAAACAAGAAAAAAAAAAAACTTTGCTATGCATCACGAGGCAATCTCTAACATACACACATGCTTTCTCCGTGTTAGCTAGCCAAAGACTCTCGGTGAGCTGGAAGCTCCCTTTCTTTGGATATAAAGCATATAAAATACTTCCAGGTCATTCCAGGAAAATCACTGCATATTATAACAAGTTATTTGATTTGGGATTGGGATATGTATTGCACAGTGCCATATCATCCAATCGGTGGAGGTCGATTTATGATTGTTACTCATCAAATTGAGCCCACTGAACTCTTCTCACTGAAAGTCACTTCAGTAATTAATAGGAAAGGATTTTATACTGATTTTTAATCATGGAGAACAAATCTTAGCATAAATGTTCTCCCTCTTTTTCTGAAAAGTCAATTAGAGTAGTGCTGTTATATGCAGTTAAATAGTTCTCAAGGAATATAATTTAGAAGGAAGTTCACTACGTGGTATGTAAAATTGTATAACTATGTAATGGTTGATAATGCACAACTTTTATTCAACATTTATAAAAAAAAAATGTTCTAGTTAAAATACACATTCTAATTCACCTCTTCAAAAGTCCTCATACTAGCTTCTTTACCCATCAGGAATAACATGCTGATCATGCTCTGGACTTACATTAATAAAAGTAAATGTTCTCGAACATAAAAGGCAGAGCAAAGAGAATGAAAGTGAACAAAAACAACACACTTAAACGGGGATAAACACACTGGTCTCCTATACCCTCTAGGCCTAAAGATTGATTGAAAGCTGTTTTATAACAATATTTTGTAGCTGTACAAAATGTTGCTTTAATTTGCTAGCTGGATGTTTTATCCATTTAACATGTGGTTAGTACTGTTTTTAAACTAAGATTTCACAAAATCCGATGTCTCCTGGGCAGCAGAACAATAATTATGGTCTCCTTTACTTTGGGGAAAAACGTTAGTGTTTTATTTTGACATATTCCTCTGGACTTCATCTACTTTCTGGCTGAAGCCCCATGGCATAGGGACTGGATCCTGTTAGCCAGAAAATGGGGAATGACAGCTCTGAAAGCTACTAGCAATAGCTGCAGGGAACCTACTGTGCTATCTTCTTCTTCAGGAAGGGAATCCAGACGGCTGGAGTTTGTTGCTACAGCAAGAGAATCCCTTATTTGTATGGGGGTAGGTGGAAGGGAGGAGGACTGGGTGGGATGCTCCTAAAAGAGCACATGAATGGGATTAGAGAGAGACTAAGGAAATGAAATGCTGCAGCTGGAAATAGGGAGGCTGCCAAGGGGCCTGAGGGGCAACTAGGGAAAGGAAGGGAGTGGGGCTGGAGACACTTTGCTTGAAGGGGCCTGTTCTTGCTCATTTCCTCTGCTGACTCATCAGCAAGATTAAAATTAAAACCACTAACTTTAAGTTAAATATGTGAGAATAAAAGGTAAATGCAGATGTACAACAGAGATGATAATAATTGTTATACTAGAACAGACCACTAACTCTGCTAGTCCACTATCCTGACTCTGGCAGTGGCCTACACCCTGAATTTCAGAGGGAAGCAAAAAGCCCCCATACTGAATCGAGACAACTGTGCAGTAACATGGCGAGAATCTTCTTGGCCCAACCTGAAGCATGAGGTTGATACATTAACCAGGATCAAAATGACAAGAGTTACAATAACAGCAAATTCTATTTTAATTCATGTAAGCATATACTCCTCATAGGAATCTTACTTAAGCGATTTGCCTCAATAACATCCCGTGCCAGTGAGTTCCACAGAGCAATTATATCTTGCATAAAACATAACTTAATATGTTGCCTTTTAATTTCACTGAATGTTCCCTTGTTCTTTTATGATGGAACCAAATAAAAGGAAACACTTCTGTCACACGACCTCTCACTAATGTAATTTTGAAAATAGTTCTGGCTTCTTCTTGAGTAATAACACAATTGTATATTTTTAGTTAGTTAAAGTCAAAAGAATTATATTCAACCGTATAACAAAGCATGTTAATGTCAAAAAGAAAAAATATTTAGCAAAAAAAATGCTTTCAGACTTGTTCATTGCTTATTGTTTTAATTTACATCATTTACTGCTTGCTAAATTTCCAGGGAAATAGTTTTAAATAGTTTTTTTTCCCACTGCATAAATACAGCTTTTTCAGTATTCCGGAATTGGAGCATTATATAATTTTTTAGGCCTGCTTCTGTTCCCAAATTAAGTTAATGGGAAAATATCAATGGACTTTATTAGGTGCCAGGCCTAGGCCCTGAATCTGTAGTTTATGAAAGTATCTTACTTGAAAACTATCTGGCTAATCTTTAGAACCTACTACATCTACTACTATAACTTTATTTACAGGTTTATGTATATGTACTTCTTTATTACAATATGTAATATATCAATGTTCCTTGTAAAGGTTACTATTTTATAGAAATTAGACTGAAGTTATTGCCAATCAGCTTTTTCGTAAACTTAAGTGGGACAACTTTCAGTATTTTTCTCAACATATAATTTACTTTTTATTCTGTTTTGCTATCTTAGATCATTTTTTAAGCTATATTAATTTCAAAGCCTTTTTCAGTGTAATAAAAAGCCTTTTTGCTCGAAGTTTCTTGGTCCCATTTCAAAGTATGATCTGAAATATTATTGTACCAAATCAGTACATTAATCTATGCCTCTCAACCAATCAACCTTGGTATAAAGTGTAAGTGAGGTCAAACAAACAGATTGCTCACTAAATCTGTTATCAAGTTGTCTGATCATATATAGACACAACTCTGAATTGCGGCACACACATTGTATAATGCTATACAAATTTAAGCATTTCAGTTACTGACTGCTGCTTGTTTATATTTAGATTAACCGACTGGTCATAAAACTACAATGACAGAGTACACGAATATTTAATTGAGACCACTAGTCTTTTCTTTCAAACATTAAGAAAACCAACATTCTTTATGTCTGACAAACTCATGATGTTGTGCTTCAAATATACACACTTACCAAAATTAAACTGTGAAGTTTGTCTAATACTGTATTGTACCTTTAAATATAACTGACATCTTAGACTAGATAGAGGGCTAATTATGATAAACTACACAACAGTGCTATTGTAGATAATATCATTTATCAATTCTGTGGTCCCCATCATTCATGCATTTACAGTTTGGGAATACAGTGACTTCAAAGAATAAATAATCCATAATGGCTACATTCTCAATTCTCATGCTAGCTCACTAGACAAAATAATAAAGGTTAATTGTATAATTGGAAAAAATGTAAAATTTTATTCCAAGAAAATTAACAGGCTACACAGGTAAATTTTGGCAAATGCAACTTTATATTGAAATCCACACATCTGTACCTTAAAGAAGGAAAGACTCACAGACTAATGTTTTTCTAAAATACTAGAAATCATATTATATGCTTCCACAAGTTAAAACTTAAATAATTTAAAACAACCAATACACCAAAATGTGCAGAAAGTATAAACAAGACTGTGCCTTCAGTAGAATAAATGCTTCACAAATTGTGCAAGATATCATACCAAGGCTGCGTCTCCCTATGACAGCTGTCTTAAAATATAAACATACATCAACTGCCTGTGTTTCTCAGAACAAACTGGAATGGGCAGCACACCTAGAAAAAAATCATATAATCCCAGTGATGTGCATACTGATTTTGGGAACCACGGCAGTAAAAAGGAAAGAGAGGATTATGTGATCTTTCATGCACTCCCAAATGACTGACCAGAGTTACTGATTCAATTTTCCTTGCTTATTTGCTTCATTGCTAAACAAAATGGAAGATACTAGATAACCCTTTAAGGCAACATGTGTTTATTCTGTATAATTATGACTGTTCAATTATGATTGAATATTACCATTAACGTTGCCTAACAGACTGATATCTAGCTTTTTAAAAAATATAAATAAGAGTCTAATAAACTTTATACCAAATCAGCAAAAAACCACAGAATACAGTTGAGTGCTAGTAATCTCACTGTTAAGGAAATGGTATTTAGAAAGAGTAATATATTTGGAAAAAAAAGAGTAAAGTCTAATTTGAACAAAAATACTGCTTTGGAATGTTCCCCAAAACTTACTCACAAGGCAAACAGATTTGTCAGTGTGATAATCCAATAATGCATGGCACATCTTTAATCAGTTACAGTACTTGAGTCCCCAATTTTCAGTCTTTGCAAAACAATAATTGTATGAAATGTTTTAAATGTCTTCAGATGTCTAAAATTAGTTTTATCAACACATTAACCTCATATCAATTGAATTTATTAAGATGTCCAATGCTAATCATTTTGATGGTCTTATTTTATGTAGTGATATACACAGCATTTAGCACTGATACTCAGCATCTGCTACTTTCGTTATCTAGATTTCAACCACGTAAAGGAATTCAGGGCAGTGGTTCAGTCCTTTATTCTTAATTACAAACCTTCACCAGTGGTCAGCAGGAACACTTTTAGGTTTAAAATAGGATTATAGGTGAGCTATTGCAAAGACTGCAGAATGTTGCCCAAATCCTTACAGCTGCTGACATTCCATTCTTGATTTTCTTCTCTAGACATGGCTACAGGCCACAATTGCTTAGCAGAGAAAGGGTAGTGTTTCACAAGGCTAAAGATTTACAGATGCTCCCTCATATAACACAGTAAGGTTCCCTTGGTAACCTGGATTTTCTGCAGTAAAGAAGGGTTGTGCTGAAACAGCGCCTCAGCTCCCTGTTGGAGAAAATGCAGACAAAAGGATTGATTCCAGCCTGGGCAAAACTCATCCAGACAGCGGCCGTTAGAAATCCCCCTGGTACTACAGGCCCTCTTGCAAAAACTCTCCAGTAACAGGCTACCAAATAGGGACCCCACAAGGTCAGAAAAAGGAATGTCATAATGTAGAACATTCTGCTGATTCGCTTTTCCATTTTGAACTCATCTAAGACCAGCAGCCTTCTCCTGCCTGTAGTGTTTGCATTTTGCCTGATTCCCAGCAAGGTTGGTGGTGTGGGACCCCTTCCAAATCCAGCCAGCCAATTAGCTGCTGCTTGACCACTGGCTCCAGGGCCATGAAAAGTCCAGTTCTGGCTCACCGCGGCAACAAACTGGACTGGCTTCATTTTCCTTCGATCATGAACGAAAAATATCAGCTTGAGGTAGACAAGCTGTGTGGCTAGGAGTATAAGGGCAAGAAGAAGCATAAATCCCAAAGAATCATTGGCCCTGAAAGAACGATGCTGAAAGGTGCATTGTTCTTCCTCCCTAATGAATGAGTAGGTGCCCACATCTAAAACTGGGGGGAAAGCCATGGCTACAGAAAGGGTCCACACCATACAGATAACGGCCAAACAAGTCCAGAAAGTCAGCCTTTTTGTATAAAACCGGTGGTGGGCAATAGCTAAGTACCTGGTGACGCTTATGCAGAACAGCATGAAAGCAGTGTGGAAGCAGGACAAAACCCCCAGAAAGGCAATCACTTTGCAAGTAAGAGTCCCATACGTCCAGGTAGAGCCATTTTTTACAGAGGTGAAAACAAATGGGAAACAAATTGCAGATCTGAGGATATCTGAGCAGCAAAGATCCAACAGGAAGTAGTAAGGAGCTCTATGCAAGGTCTTATCTTTGACTAGCAAAATGGAGATCAGAAGGTTACCCACCACACTGACTCCTATTATGAAACCCAGTGAAGTCAGTTTCAGAAAGGCTGTTAAAGGAGAGAGATTTTGTAAAATGTTGTCAGCTGCATGGCTGTAGTTCGCCATAGATGGATGGATGATATGGATATTGCCTCAGTCAAGTCTTATGATCTATATATAAGAACAAGGAAAAAATTGATCCATACATCTTACTGAAAATGTAATCCACAAACAGAACAGATCTTGTGTCTAGTCATACAGTACATCCTCTTTTCTTCTTTCTGACTTGCCATGCCATCAAAATACCTGGAAAAAAAAATTGAGCTATCAGGACTGAAGTTAACAAGTAATGATGTCAGAGAGTGCTAACAAAGATGTTAATTTATGGAGACCCAAACAAAGTTGTAAATTTGAGTACTATTTGTTTTTATATGCCACAAGGCATTTCTTTATATGATCTGCACTCTTATCGTGGAACATTTTGGCTTATTTGGGATTTCATAGATTTGGCTTGTTTACAGTTTCTGAACAGACCAAACGTACCCTATTTGGTATACCCCTTATATTTGGTAGAATATACAAATTTATAGCTCATGCCTCGTAGTCTTTATGAATAAAATGATCCCTAGTTCACAACTCCAGGAATTAATCACTGGCATCTTAAAAGAAATCCTAAAAGACCACTTATATTTGGACATTACCTACATTTATTTTATGTCTACATATTTGTCAGTGTTTCAGAGGCAGCTGCTGTGTTGATATGGATCATACCCAAAGAAACCCTGCAGAATTTATGTTTTTTAACCCAAGTCACCAAAGCACATTAATCATAGTGTTAGTTCATGCACATTGTAAAAGAAAATGGAATTCACTATTTCCCCCCCTATAAACCATGATTTTATCATTTAGGCTTTGAAATAAACACGGATGCTAGACATCTTCGCCTCCCCCCTTTTGTTATTACAAATCTTTAAAGCCACAACATTATTATGAAGCCATGTCAATGTAAACACTGAAGGGGGGAAAAAAGGAAACACACCCAAGAAATAATGCCCATCCATTTGGAAGGGCTGTCTTTGGCTGTGCTTAAATAAAGGCATAATGATCGGATCTTTCTTTAGTTAATTAAGACTCCACGATTTACACTAATCCTCCCGGTGAACTGCAACGAAATACATTCCATACCAAAAACAAATGAACAATAATACTAATGACAAGAATAAAAAGACAGATTGCCTGCTGCTTTTCCAAAAGCCAGGGACAAGAGCCACAGCAAGTGTGATCAGGCGCCTCCGTTATTCACACGAAGTGCTTCCTATGCCACCTCGGGTGTACAAAGGAGATTCACACTGAATTCCACTAGAAGCCTTCCATTCTCACCAGCCACAAAGCGCCTGATTACTGCTGTGTAAACAGGGGCTGATCAGATCATGGCAACGTTTTAAACCCATGAAATCCCTCTCCCCCCACCCCAGTACCGCACACACATGCACATACAGGCACAGGGATGCAGGGGGGTTGCCAGGGCGCTTAGGCGCAGCTGCTTGGCAGCCCCCCTTTGCCCCCAGCCGGCCCGGTGCCGGGCAGCTGAGGGGCAGCCGGAGAGGCACCGTCTGCGGGCACTGCCATCATGCAGTTGAGTTAAAAAACCACCTTGGGGAGGAAGAGCCCCCCCTCCCCCAGCCCTGCAGCTGCACCAGCCCCGTGCCCCACGCTGCCCCCAGCCCCTCTGCGCCTACCTGTTGGTGCCGGGGAGCCGCGCACACTACAGCGGCTGCTGGCTGGTCATTGCTACTTGGGGGTTTTGGGTTTTTTTTTTTGGTTTTGTTTTTTGCCTGGGTACCTGGGCTGAGGCAGAGTCAGTGGCTGTGGCGGCGCATGCTCAGTGAGCCGCCTTCAGCAGCTCGCCGCCAGCCTCCCTCGTCCTCCCCTGTCGCAGCGGCGGCACGGGCTCCCCCAGTAACGCAGCAGCAGCAGCAGCAGCTGGGGTGAGGGCAAGGCAGCCTGGGCAGCTGCACGTTGCCGCGCGGCCCTGCGCGGCTGAGCCGGCGGCCGTGGGGAGCCGGGGCCAGCCGGCGTGGGGAGGGAGGGGAACTGGGCGGCCCACTCCTCGTTCATGCCTTTGAATCCCCCCTCCCCCCACACCACCCTCAGTCGGGGCCAGGGAAGCACCCGAGGGGCAGAGGTCTAGACTTTGCTGCTGGGATGCAGCCGTCTCAGGCCCAGGTCTTTCCTCTGACAAGTTACCCGGTGGCTCCTCTTTAGGCATGGCAGAGCAAGCAAGGGGCCCCAAGCCAAGTGCAATGGATGGAAGGGCGTGTTCTGCGGAGGAGGGGCTGGGACCCCCCCCTCCCCTGCCTTCTCCTTGTAGGGATTCTTCTGCCAGCAGCAAGTGGGGAGGATTCCGCTGAAACCGTGCAGGACTGCCAATGCCTCTTCAGTAACAAATAACAATAACAAAGTGCTCTGTACGGCGGCGGGGCCACCATTTCCCCTCCAGATGTCTAGTGCAGGAGTTCCCCCCAGACTTTCTGCCCGCATGACCCCGTTTTAATGACGTCTTTCATGCCGGGACCCCGGACAGCATGGAGAATGGCATTTTGAAGAGCAATATGCCCTCTTCCGCACTCTATGACTTTGCATGCACCCTACGTGTGAGGTCACAGCGCATGGAGGATGCCAATTTTGCCCTACAAAATGGTGCCCTCTGCACACTGCGACCTCATACGTATGGTGTGTGTGACGTCATGCTGTGCAGAGAATGCCAGTTAATAGGGCAAAATGGTGTCCTCTATGTATCGTGACCTCACATACATTTACATTCCAGGTCGTGCTTTGCAAGCAAAATGATGTCCTCCGCACAGAAGAGATAGCCACGACCCCATCTGCTGTGAGTGCCATGTGGGGCCGCGACTCACACTTTGGGAACCGCTGGTAAAAGGTACCAATAGCATCCCAATGGCAATGTGTGTGTGTGTCAGGGCCTATGGAAATGTTAAATTGATGATGGAGCTCTGAGACTTCTCCGCATATCGTGAAGTTCTGTGATGTCCCGGGAATCATTCGAATGAAATGCAAGTGCGATGAGATGGCATTGCTGACCAAAGGCTATTGCAGCATTCTGCCTGTGTGCTGGTTAACTCACTGTACTTGCTGGATATCAATCACAATATTTAAAACTAGAAAAACATGAGGATTTTGGATAAAACTTCATAGAGCATGTCCCTCTGCCCGCCGGCATATTTAATTTTATACAAGATTATCTGAGAGAAGCATAGGGGAAAAAAACTACCACCAAAATTAATGTAGTTTGATTTCAAGACTATTATGGAACAGTTCATTGTTGGTGGGGAAATTTTGATTCTGCAAACCTTCCGCATGATGAACATCTATTCAAGTCAAAGGGAATGCTTTCTAGGGTGGATTTGTAGGGCTGAGCTCATTATTTGTAGCTCATGCCTTTCAGAATACAGTTATCCTTATATCATTAGTAGATTGCAGTCCCTTTTGTTAATCTCCTGTCAAAATTGTTTGGGATTTGTTTCACTTTTAAAGCGACCTTGAATTCAATGGCAAAATCCATTAACTTCAGTGGGAGTACAATCTGGCCCAAAGGGCCTGCAGCAACTGAAAAGTGTGGTTATTTAAAGCGAAAACAAAACAAAAAACCACCCCTTGACGTGTGTTATTCACTTCAGATGAAATTCATCTTCATGCAGAGAGCCTGCACAAAGCTTATGTACAACTTTGGTCCCATTTTGAGGGCTTTGAGGACCTCAGTTTGTGCATAGACCATGCACTGCACACAGGAGTTAATTTTACCCTTCACGAATTGACTTTTTGGGTGATTAAAAAGGTTATTGAAGTTACATCACTCCAAGGTGTGCAATTGTTACTCCACAGTCACCTTAGCTAAATTGGATTCCTCTTGCTGTCCATTTTCTGTATCCAAATACATGTACCCAGGCGCATTTTTATGCAATACTTTTTTCTTATACTTATGGTTAAAACACCTTTAAAGACAAATAAATGCCTGCTATGAGCTGGCAAATTAAATAGACTGATCAAATACACTGGAAGAATTCCCTGAATAGCTTGAAAATGATGTACTTTTGATAATAGCATATCAGCTGTATCTTCAACATTCTGATTAGGAAGCAGGTCGGCTGATGTATAACTCATTGTTGAATATAATTGTTATAATATGCTCACAGGTAGGATGTATTCATAGAACACAATTTGGTAATGTGTTCACATAGTAAGAAAATATAAAAAAGGATGGTCTAATGCAAATTAACCCTCCTTATTGCCTCATATGTGTAATTGGAGAACCCAAATACCAGTGTTAAATGTCTGATGGAGGAATATGCTTTTGCACAGGGTGAGCTGACTCTTTAAGGGCTTAGTTTGCCTCCTTGGGTAGAGGGAATGAGCGTACAAGCGTCATGTGACTTGGAACCTGGCTGGCTGGCTGGGAGACCAGGGCTGACATGGGAAGACTCCAAGAAGAGTAGATCTGAGAGTGAGTGGTCCATCAAAGAGTGGGAAGAAAGTCAAGAAAGGGCGAGGGAGGAGGCCTAGCCTGAATAAATCTCCAGAGCTCTTAGGTGGAAGGCCTGGGAGAGAAGTCTGCAAGGAGCAGCAACCAACCAGGAGGAAAGCCTGAGCAGTGAGACAACTCAGAATCCAATATCAAAGATATAAACCAGTTAGGAAAGCTGAGTGGAAGATGCTTTATGTTAATAAACCAGATTCCTGAAAAGAAGAGAATTATTGAAAAAAACCCATCTCCAGTGTGAATTCTAATTAAATGAGAAGAAAGGGAAACTGAGCAGTGTCAGGGCCTGAAGACAGATCCTGCTAAAGATGACAAAAGATCAAAGGATCAAAGCGTGAGTGAAATCCTGGTCCTATTGAAGTCAATAGGAAAACTCCCAGTGATTTCAGTGTAATCAGGATTTCAGCATAGGGCCATAAATGATCAATACACAAACAGCAGAATATTCATCCCACCATTCTCTTGCTTATTTGGATAACTGAGGTGCGTTGGCTAATCTTTCTGAAAACTGGATGTTTGCAACTTCTGTTTATAACGCAGTTTGCAGAGTACTGTGGGATTTTGTTTGATGGGATGTTATCCAAAGTACATCCTTTTCAAACCACTCAAGGAATTCTTCCAGGGGAAATCTTATCCTTGAGCAGAAGGCCAGAATAAGCTCTATATACCACTCAAACCCCAGTTTAAAACTTCCAAATAATAAGTAGGCCTAATATGATACATAGACCTGTGTAAGCCTTCTGCACAAAGATGAATTTCACTCCTATTGTATTTGTAGGCTCTTAGCAGTGCCATGGCCTTGTGCTGTCCCTTGCCACAGGGATGAATCCCATACTGTTTGTACTGTACTGTATTTGCTGTACTTCTTCCTTGCATGTAATAAAATGTACCAGTTCTGTTCTAAAACTATGCAAGCAGCAGATGGCAAGGAAAAATGTAAATCAAGGTGAATGCATCAGGTGTGTAAAAGATGCCTGTGGCATCAGTGTGCATCTTCTCTACATTCAGAGACCTGTTTTGGAGCATGAGGGACATAGTGATGAACGTATCCAAGTACAAATGACAGTTGGACAAGGCCCAAATGGTCAGACAGTGAAGTGGTCCCTAATGTGCAGGAGAGAGGTTGCTGAAATACAAGGACTCTTTTTAAACAGTGGGCTAAATTCTGGCATCAAATCTTTGTTTTCAGGCTTTGGTGCGTATTATTGTAAGCTAAAATGCCTAGGCAAGGCTCAGCTGCAGTCTGACATACTTCAAAAAGAGTGTATCTCCTGGCACACGTCTCTCACATGTCTGAAGTAAGATATGCTGATATAAGATATAAGATATCAGAAAGAGATGCTGTTTTGCAAACATTTTACATGCACCAACTCATTCCTGTGCTATTTTCTGAAAATCTCTTAGCTTCAGGAACATAAATTATTCTTACCTATAGAATTATTTACTTACTTTACATGCATGTCCACTAGGGAAATTTATATACATATTTATTGCAATTTTATTATATGAATATATTTTTAAAAATAAATAAATAAAGGATCAGATTCTAAAGAATGAGGTTCTTTACAATGTTTCAAAACTGCCTTAGCAATGTTTTTTCTAATTGAGTCCCATTGCATGTTTTACAGATATAAACCTTTAAGAGAAAACTCATTGTAGCTTACTTACTGTTCATAGAGGGTAAGCCCTGATCCAGCAGATGCATTCATGCAGGCAGACTCCTGTGCTTGCATGGATGCAATTGCAACATTGGGACCTATGAGCTTATACTGAGCAATGCAGATGTTTCCACAGGACCATATTTGAATTCCTTAGTATCCCCTGACCACACAGATTTAAATAGACATACAATTTACTGCTACAAAAGCTAGGGTAGCCAAGTAGACTGTCCCACCCTAAACACATGTTAGCACTTAGGCCCAGATTCTCAGTAGGAGTTATGCCCCTAAATACCTTAGAAGAGCTGGGCCTTAGGGTCTGTTTTTTGAAAAAGGTATTTAGATGCATAAGGATACAACTAGACACCTAGTGGGATTCAAAAGTGGCCAGGCATCTAACTGCTATTGATTTCAATGAGCGTCAGGCACCTAGATGCTTTTTGAAAATCCCAGCAGGCACCTACCTGCATCTTCAGGAGTCTACATATCTTTAATCTGGGCCTTAGTGCTACATTTTTAAGACATAACTTCTCTTTTTGAGCCTGGGTTTAGTGGATACAGATATTACACATGTAATTATTTGTTGGTGCAAGTCAGGTAATATAGACATAATTTCCTGACCGCAACTGCACATCAGGTAGTTGGGTATGCAAGTGACCTTAATTGTGGCCACAAATAATTCCCAATAGCACACTCTTATGCATACGGTTAAGATTCTGTCACGGGTATTTTTAGTACAAGTCAGGAACAGGTCACAGGCAATAAACAAAAATTCATGGAAGCTTGTGACCTGTCCCTGACTAGTACTAAAAATACCCTGGGGACAGGGGGGGCGGAGGAGGTGAACAACAGAGCGCTGACAGGGCTTGCAGCTGCTCCAACTCTGCCATTGCTTTTGAGGCTGACCCAACCCCTGCTGCTACTCTGGCAGGCCCGGGGCTGGCCACTGATCAGCTGTTCTGGGACCGCTGCTCTGGGGCTGGCTGGGGCTGACTGTGGCAGCTGTTCTGGCAACCACTTCTCTGCAGTGGGGTGGCTGCTGGTCAGCTGTTCTGGTGGCTCCAGGGCTGACTGCTAGTCAACTATTTGGTGATCCAGAGCTGGCTGTCGCCGGTCAGCTGTTCTAGCACCCGCAGCTCTGACAGCCCCAGAAGAAGTCCTGGAGGTCCCAGACAGTCACAGAATCTGTGACCTCCATGACAGAATCGTATCCTTAGTTATACATATATGCAGAAAGGTCAGAGTATCACGCATAGTGCGAGGCTTATTATTTTCAACAAAATATTTATTTTCTTGTGACCAGGTTTGTGTGCAACATAGATATTTTAACATTCAACAGCCCTCGGCGTCTGTAATTCACTTCTGATTTATTGAAAAGCTACAGAATTGCTAATGTTTTCAAAGCCACACTGGAGTGATAATTCAAATTTGATGTCTTTAAAAGATACAGCCAAACAGATCTTCATCTGGTGCACATTGGGGAGTTTCACTAAAGTCAACAGAGCAATGGAGCTGACCTGAAGTCAGTAATACTTGCTGAGATGTTGCATCTGACAAAGTGGGTGTCTGCCCATGAAAGCTTATGCCCAAATACATTTGTTAGTCTTTAAGGTGCCACAGGACTCTTGTTGTTTTGCTGATATAGTAACTTATACAAAAAGCTGAATTTTGCAGTTTCTGTAGTAGTGGCCATTTTGGATTCCTAACAATCAGATGGTGTAAAGATTTTTTAAATGACATAATATTTTTATTTACTCTACTCAAAATTCAATGAGGAGGGCTCCTGTATCCATATTCAGGGACCTGCTTGATTCAAAAATACTGAGTACTCAATAGTTCACATTAAGTTCAATAGCAGCTGTTGGATGCTCAGCACTTTTGAGGGAGATGCCTATATATCTAACCATAGATATTTTGCAAATCTTCTTTCAACCTTTATCTTTAAGTAACATGGTCAGTGGCATAGTGATGGCTCGACATGCTGCAAAACAGTAGGATAGTGCTAGCTGCAAACTGGAAATTCCCCTCCAATAAAAATCATAGAATCATGGAACCATAAGACTGGAAGGGACCTCACGAGTCCTCAGTCACATTTAAAACAGAAAATCATCCTAAATCACGTCAGAAACACAACCTCAATGTGAGCTGGTGAATGCCTGAATATGGCGGTAGGAGCCTACCTCATTCAATTATTAGAAGACTAAGTTAAAAATATTACACCAGTGAAATTGACAAGAGTCTTCCAGGCTGCCAGCTGGGGAGCCATCATTTTCCCCATGATTTTTCCCAATGTCCAATTGACATTTTTTCTGCAAAATTGAAATTTCCCCAAGGAACACTGATTTTTGCAAAAAAAGGGCATTTTCTGTTGAAAAATTTTTCTGATGGAAAATTCCCAGCCTGCTCTGCAGTAAGATCTACATTCAGGTCCTGAGCTCCTGACCTAGTAGGGATGTTGATTGGTACAAAGGCCGCACCTCACTCCTGGGAAGAAGGAAGACCCCCACATCATCCTCAAGTGAATCCTGTGGGTCAACTTCAGAGCAGCATTCATGCTGCATCCAACCCCCTCAGCCAGAAAGTCTTTTTTAAGGCATTAGTAATTAAAGATGGAGCGGGAGGAGTACCATCAAAACCTGCACCCACCATCTCCTCCTCCCCTCCAAAAAATAAAATTGCCCCAGCTATAGAAACCCTTCATTGTATCATACTCAGTATCCAAGGGGTGCTGGTACAGGCATATGAACACTAAGAATAGCCTTATAGCAGGAGTGATTCATTTATTTCATTTGTTTTCTTCTAGAGTTTAATGAGTCCAATTCATGATACATATTTTAGTATAAGCTTCCAACATGGTTTTCAAGTGCTATAAATACACTTGATTCACTGGTTAGCGTTATTCTGTATGTCATACAGGAATGTGTGTACACCATGAAGAGTGCAGTACAATAACCTGTATAGATATAGATGAAAGAACTTGTACAAAACACTGTTCTGAGCTCATTACCAGATCACCGTGCGTGATAGTCATGACACTTGCCCAAAGTCTGTCTCATTGGTGATATGAAAAAATGGTGGTTGGATGCAGGCAAGAGACTGGGTTTGGAGCACCCCTGTAGTCATGTTGCAGACACGAGGCTGTAGTGACTGCAGCCAGTGACATCGTCCTCAGATGGATCAATGCATAGCTTAGGGTCTGTCTACACTGCATGCTAAGCTTGGGCACTGATTCAGGTTTGAGCCAAAGCCTGGTTCCATCCACACACAAATCAGTCTGACTCAAGTCTGTAAACTCCCAGGTCCTAGGACCCTGCTAGGAGAGTGGGTCGGAGCCCATGTCCACTGAAACTCAGGTCCAACCCCTGTCATTTTGCAGTGTGGATACAGCTCAAGCCACAGACCTGAGTCAGAAAGTCTGCATTGTACAGTATGGACATGTTAGTGTGACTGTGAGACCTGAGTCCAGCAATTGTAAATCTAGGTTTACCATGCAGCATGGATGCTCAGGTGCAGGCTTGGAAACACGGAGTCCCACAGCCCCGGGTTTACAATGCAGTGTAGACATACCCTGCCAGAGTCACTGGCTGTGCCCACACATCTCCACTGACCTGTCCACATGCCCATTCCTTCTCACTTCCTGATCCACCAGAGTGGGTCTGCTGTGCTTTGGCCTTTCCACAGCATAGGAATGAGTGAGAGTGAGGCAGGATTTCACCCCTTCTTTCACTTACATACTATGCCAGCCAGTGTCAATCAGTGTAATAGCACCATTGATTTGAACAGAGCTTTGCTAGTTTACACCAGCTGAGGATCTGTCCCTGTGATTTTAAAGGCATAAATTATTAGCTGTAGAAACAATGGTTGACAATGTAGATTTTCTTTTTTGAACAGTGTAATCGATTGGCTTGTGTTCTGTTTGCCCACCTCACCCCTTCCTAACTATTATGTTTGACGGCTTTTTTGTCTAGGCCACATTTCACATTCAGTTTTCAATAAAATGCTTACTCAGAGACTATTTAATGCACCAGGCTTACCTTGCTAAATGGAAAGTCAAAGCTGGAAGTAAGCCAGCCACTGATGAAGCACACAGCAGCTGGGTACTGTCATCAGTGTCATGGCCATTAAGGTGCCAGTCACAGCATTCAGTGGTGCTTCATTTGTTACCAGCCCGCATACCAGAGGTACACTGTTGAACACAGTGAGTAGGGTGGTGACAAATCTGAAACAAAACCAGGTTTTAAAAAAGGAACCTAGAAAGAGCTGTGAGACATGGACAGGCTGACTTCCAGTGGAGAAGAGTTTGGCACCACCATAAGCCCAACGTACACTAGTTAACTGTGTGAATAAGGAGCTTTGTTTAAACACTGAAGGCTAACCAGCCCTGGGTCTGGAGCAGTGCATAGGAGATATTACATGTCAAGCTACCCTGGAGCTTCCTAGTGTGTATGGGATAGGTGCCAAGTGTTTCTCCTGGTAAGTGGGCTTGGCAGGCTGGGTGGAGTGGGGTGGGTGGGTGCATGGCCCCATCTCTTTTTGAGCCATTTACTCACTGGAGGGAATTAGGGAGTGACTACTCCTGCTCCAAGGGATTGTTGTGGTGTTTGGCTTCTTACGTGCTCACATAAATGCCCTTTTATCAATCATCATCACTACAAGGGAGGATATAGCCTAAGCCTACTGCCTTCCAGCAAGCTCAGTCAGGGGTGGCAGGGAATTGTAGAGGTACAGGATATCAGTAGAGAAGGAAGGGAAAGGACTGTAGGTTGCTGGGGAGAAGGAATATTTAGCAATAGTATTTTCTGTATCCAGAGAAAGTGATTGAACAGGAGAATAAGGTCATCCACAGCATTAGTAGGGCTTTCAGGCTCCACTTATGGCAAAGGCTTGGAGGCGTAAACTTCATGTTAGAAACAGTGACTCTCATTGGTGCCAGTGGTTCAGGTCTAGGTGTTAGATAGAACTGAATTCCCTGCCAGTTTATCTGATGTTTTCAGTAGTTTAAGAACACTATAGATGCCGTTGCTCATGGCCTTCTGCAGTTATTGACACCTGTGCAGAGGGATGCAAAGTGGGGGTAAAAGGACACCACTCTGATCTGGCACTCACTTTGCACAGATATAAATGAACACACAAGATCCAGGGGGATCAAGAATCAAGCTTTGTTGATTCCAGCTTTGTTGGCAGTGTGTGGATGTTAGGCTTTAGGAACAGCTGGGAGCCCTGTGTATCCCTTATGCCGGGGCTTTATATCTGAGGATCTACATAGCAGGGAATTCTCCTGGATACTCCTTTGCATTGCTCCAGCCATTTCATGAATTACTTGCATGTTAAAGGCGTGCCATTCCCACTGCCACAGACTTGGTATGTGGCATGTGGAGCTATAGTTCAATATTCTGCAAACAGAGAGAATGAAGAGTGAAAGATGATGATTTAGAGCGCAAACCAAGAAGGCACAGTTTTAGATGTTACAATACTCGTTGGGTTGCAGAAACCAAGAGAATCTCTTTGGATGAGGGCTAGACAGATCTTCAGAAATGAAAGATTAAATTCTGCAGAAGCTGGTGGAGCCATCAGAGAAGTGCTGAGATGGCACAGCTATCCACACAGCCCCAAGAAGACTATGGAAATGTAATATGTTAGTACCCCATATTCTGTTTCATTGGGGGCATGGTATAACAGGATAACTGTTTTACTGGGCACTCACCCAGGAAACTAATCTAGCCCAATGATAGTGAATGGCAATAACTGCAGCTTACTTGGACTAACATTAGCATAAATTTAGATAGTGCTACGTAATTTAATAGTAATTAACCAAGTGCCAGGTTTGGGCCTGATTCCATGCCCTTTGTAGTCAATGGAAATCAGGCAGGTTTCTGGTGGTGTCTAGCTAAATACTTCTGTATCATTAAATCTACATACTCTGCGATACTCAGCTGATGTAAAATGCTGCAGCTTCATTGACTTCCATGTAGCGCTGCTGTTTTATACCAATGGGGGATCTGGTCCTATATTTACAATTTATTGTCAGCCAGCAAAACTTTGAAGTATGGCAGATTTCATCTTTGTTTGGTGGGAGTTATCGACTGTCTTTTCTTGAAAAGAAAAAATGAAAAAAGTTAAGTCAGAAAAAGGACTTAGAAGTCAGGAAATGCAACACTGAAGGTTGAATGTACAGCCATAGCCCTCCACTATTGTGCACATGTTATGATACAGTCTTTAGGGCTGATTTTCCTCTCATATCTGTGTTTGTAAGTTAGGAGTAACTCCACTCAGGTTAGTGGAGTTATGGCAGCATAAACCTGGTAATGCAGTGGTGAATCAAGCCTACTATACCTAAAATGATGCACCCCTAGATCCTCGGCTGATGTAAATCTGTCTAGCTCTATTGAAGTCAATGGATTTACACCAGCTGGCCCACAATCTATTATACAATTTTTTCTACCACCATTTAGCACCTTGTAACCATGAAACCTTATTTAATTGCACAACATTTGTGTTATTAGCATACTTTTTTGTATGAAATACTTGCGTGCACACATACAGAAACAGAATCCCCTTTCAGGGTAGGTCTACACTGCAGCCAGAGGTGCAGTTGCAGCATGTATAGACGTACCTGAATTAGTTTTGACCTAGCTAATTTGGGTACCAATATGAGTAACGCTGTGGCAGCACAGACTTTAGCATGGGCGAGGCCCGAGTACATATCCAGGGTCCTGGGCAGGCATGTATAGCCCATACTGCCATTCACAGCTATTGGTACCCAAGCTATCTAGATTAAAGCTGGCTTGGGTATCCCTCCACGTGCTGCAGTTACGACCCTGCATCCAGCGTAGATGTACCCTCCTGGGATAACGCCAATGACATTGGGTATATCTACACTGCAATCCAGAGGAGTGACTATAGCACATGTAGGCATACCCAAGCGAGCTTTTATCAAGCTAACTCATTAAAAATGGCAGCATAGCCATAGCAATATTGACTAGCCTCCTTAGTACAATCCTGTCTAGGACCCTGGGTACATACGGGGGCATCTGTCCCATGCAACTGCCTGTACTGCCACGGCTACACTTCTTTTTAATGAGCTGGCTCTATCACAGCTAGCTTGGGCATGTCTACATATGCTGCAATCGCATGCCCCGATTAAAGTGTAGCCATATCTGTCACGCTGTCTGGAACGGCTCACCACTGTGAGTGCCTGCCTCATGTCAGACTGTCAGAAAATAGGGCAGACACTCCTAGCTGGTTGTGTGTTCTAGCACTAGATTTCACCAAGCCAGTAACAAATGTGAATTCCTGGATCACTATACCAGTCTTACTGTGGAGTCCCGGACAGTCCCCTTAGACTCTGCAGTCTATTTTGCCACCCAGACAAACTGGACTTAGTGATAATGGTCACTTATGCCAAACATCACATCACAGTAGGTTGCTCCCTGTCCTAAGAAACCAGTCACTTACCTCAGATCAATTTGTACTCTAGATCTTACACCACTGGCAGCCAATTCTATAGTACACTAACTAAACGGTTTTTAGCTAGGAAAAAAGAAAGAGCATTATTGAGCGGTTAAAGCAGGAAAAATATACGTGCAGGTGGGTCACAGTTTGTGAATCCAAATGATGGCTGTGAT
Source organism: Emydura macquarii macquarii (assembly GCF_026122565.2). Lineage (NCBI taxonomy): Eukaryota > Metazoa > Chordata > Testudines > Chelidae > Emydura > Emydura macquarii. The sequence continues at coordinate 17,051,657 of NW_027132773.1, forward strand.
ATAATAAACTGCCAGTTTCCCAAAAGTCTTTTCAGGGAACCCAGATGGTATCTGGGGATCTCTGCTTTGCATCTGGTACACTTCCCAGTAAAAGTCCAAATGGTCCAGAGATAAAGGATCTTTCCTTGAATCCATACTTATAACTTCTTTTCACAGAAAACAAGCTGTCAGTGTCACTACCCAAGTGGGCTTCTCCTTTGATGACAAAGAATGACGAATGCATTTTGAGTCTTTGACCTCCGGTCATCACATACAATGACTACTTGCTTTGAAATTAGCACTTTTCTTTTAAAGTTCTTCATTTGCATTCCATGAGGCTTCTTTCTCCTTTGATGGGTTATTTAGTAACAGGGGTATAGTCAATGTTATAACAATGTAAATAACAGGATACAGATAAGTGAACACAAGGCATGTAACATCCCGTTAGTTTTCATGAAGTATAAACACCACATACACGCTGATACATTTAACAATCACTTTGATCTATACTAATATACAACTGAATTGACCTGGGTCTTTGGCATGATCTGGCACCTGGTCTGCCAGCGTCACAATACCCATTAGAGCTGAGTCTCTGTTGCCACACACACACACGAGTGAAAAGTGAATGTAAAATGTTGCTAAATCAGAATACTTAACTCTGATTCTGTATGACTGAATATGACCATTTATACCACAGATATTGCCACTGTTATACAATTGCAATAAATCTTGTACAAAGTATGTCATTTAAAGTGTCAATGGAAAAGTTATGATTTGCTAAACATGATTATCCTGGTTAAATCCATGTATCATCTTTGTATTTAAAGTTATTAATATTGGCCATGAACTTATATATTGTACATGTGTTGTATTCCTGGGTCACACACACCAGAGAGAATTTACATTAGAGCCAGATAAGGCCCATCAAGGACACTTAGCTCTGACAGTGGGCCATAGAAGAAACTCATTCTGCCCCAATAGCTCTTCCTGCGGGAGCCAATGGCTAAGAGGCCAATAGCCACTCCCTGTGAGTCATCAAAGCATGTAAGGGCATGTGATATGCTCATGTGACCCTGGACTTCATCTTGGGCCAGTAATTTTCCAGGTACCTGGGCTGTGAGCATTGTTTGTGACAATACATTTCCAGGCACATGGCAGAGGATATAAAAGACCCCTGAGATATCTCCATTTTGCCTCCTTCTGTACTGATTCTCTTGACTGTGGATTTACAACTAAAGGAGCATTTTGAACTATGGACTGAGAACCTTCCAATCTTTTTGGAAGTTGCCAGAGAGACTTTATAAGCCAGCAGTTTATTCCATCACTGCTACGAACCTGATATAAGGACTTTGCAATTATATGTATGTAATCATCTATTAATCATTATTAACTCTCCTCTTTGTTTTTTTTATTATTAAACCTTTAGTTTTAGTTACTAAAGGATTGGCATCAGCATGATTAGGCCTGAGTTATATATTGACTTGCCTAAGTGGCTGGTCCCTTGGGATTACAAGGATCCTATATTTGATTAAATTGGTTTTCAGTAACCACTCATCATAAAGTCTAGTGTCTGGGTGGTAAGCCAATGTCTGGAGTGCCTTAGAAGACTGAATTTTTTACTCCTTGTTAACCAGTGTGGTCAGACAGAAGTTCACTTTTGTTACTGGTTTGGTATAATCTAGTGGTAGAATAACCACCAGTTTGGAGTGAGTCTGCCCTATTTCTCAGCAGTCTGTCCTGAACCTGGCATTCTCAGCGGTCACCCATTGAGGCATGAGAGATAACAACTCAGTAGAGATGGTAATATTTTACATTGACTTTCACTGTTGCCCACTTTTGTGATTTTATCACAAATCTCACAATATTTGGTCTTTTTCTTAAAGTCCCAGCACCTGGGACATTGTAATTATGCAAGAAATCTTAGTTTTTTAGGTGGAAACTGAGAAAGGTTCTAGCCCTCATGGTTGTGAAAAAAAAAATCTGTACAATGTGAGGCTTAAAGGCTCAGAAACCATAAGGCCAACATAAAGAATCCCACGTGGTTTTTGACACAAATCTTACAATTTTTAAGCCAATTTCATGGGGGTTTTTTGGGAGGGGGGGGGTGAGGGACATGACTTGTGACTTGTGAAGTCTTGGCATTGGCAGAATGGATTTGCCCAAGCACACAGAACTACAGAAGTGCAAAGCAGTGGTGTAACTGAAAGTAGAATTTGACTTGGCATGTTGAGTGATGGGAAGAGGGACTCTGTAAAATGGTTGAAGTGTAAAATGAGGAATCAAGAATAAGAAATGTATTGGTTACATATTTTCACTAATCTGAAATATATTTCTTCTCTGGAACATATTCAATAACTTAAATAATGAAATGTGAAAATGGGAGCTAAATACTAATAATCAGTAATAATCATAATTCATTTTTCAGACATTTTGAGATGTGTCAGGCCACAAATACACTCATCAGATGATTAAACATGCTAATTCCTCGCAGCACATCCACAACTTGTAGCAATCTCCCAGTAAAACATATCCTATTATTATACCCTACCCTCTCACACACGCATATATATTTGTAAAATGGTGATGTATGTATCTTTACATATAGTCAGGTTTCCCCAAATATTTTAATTCTAAATGGTCCTTTTAATTTTCTTATTACTTTCTCAAATCTTTACTGTTTTGGCTAAAATGTGGCATGTTTGTTCTCAGTGCAAAAATGAGTCTCTTCCCCACCGCCAGAAAGTTTCAGCTAAAATGATTCAGACCATTTTTAAATACAAAGAGTGAAAAATATGCAAATTTTCTGCTATTTTTTTCTGATTTTTTTTGAACATTTGCACATCTGCAGGAAGTAATGGGAACCTGAAATTTGGTAGGGATACAGGGCCAGATTCTAGCCTCTGTGGGGACTGATTTAGGCCTATGTGGCAAAATCTTTAGCAAATGTGGCTGGAACTTCAATAGCTACAATGGGGCAGAGTTAAGGTTATACAGGCTACCTTAATGATGGCATTTTCAGACCTATGGCAGCTTCACATTACAATGAAAACCTGGCCCTATTGAAGTCAATGGGAATTTTGCTATTGACTTCACTCTGGCCAGGATTTCATCCTTAATGTTGTACTTAAGGATATGCTTAAGTGCTTTGCTGAAACAGGGCCATATGTATATTCAAACATTCCTCCTATCAATTGAATACAGTAAAGTAAATTAAAATCAGAAATCTGAGAGCGTGTGATTAAATATTTTTTATAATGAAAAATACCTACATGCCAAGTCCCTTTTTAAGGCTTATGAACTAGAACAATGCTGGAAAGCATGAAAGAGGATTTGTGTTCACTACAATTAAGGATGCGCACAGCAGTTGCTTTTAACCAGCTGAAATGAAGAAAAGGAAACAAAAAGTACAGTAGACTTTGATTCAATATTAATGAATGGTTTACTGTGAATACAGCTCTGTTGCACAGCAGTTTCTTGAGAATGGCTTTTTTTTAGTGTTCATCCATAACCATAACAGGTGGTGTGTGAATTTTCTCAGTGACTGTTTGCACCAAGCACTAGTTTAGGGCTTTCATTATTTCCATGATCCAGAGAGAAATATTCTATACACACCCATATTATGGAAGTTTACAGGAACATCTGTACTAATAAAACTTTATACAAATGTCTGACTCTCAAATAACCTGTACATTTCTCTATTTTGGTCATAAAATCATAAGTAGTCACTGAAAGCAGGTGGCACAGATCAACCAGTTCAACAACGAAAAAATAATCTTTCACTCATGTTTTCTTCCTCAAGGCTTAATTATTGAGAATTCAGAGTACCGTTGTTACAAGAGAAAAACAGAAAATGGTTTTACATCATTAGAAAATAAAAAGCAAAATCCCAGTCTTTTAACAATCGTATACAGAGCTCTCCCTGTACAAAGGGTTTCAATCCTACTGTCCATAATGGAGTTTGTGTGTATTCCCACTCATACTGTACATTTCCTATGCAATTAAATCTAGTAACCTATCTTGGGTGATAAATCATACACCACACTTGATCAAGCAATTCTTATTTGTCTTAAAGCCTGAAGACTTGGTTGGCAATATAATACATTTATTAGCAGATATTGAACTCTCATCATGTTTTGTACATTAAGTTCCCAGAACCCTTTTGTTTATGAACCAAAGTGCTGATGCACCATACCTATAAATTTAAAAGTGCTCTGTACTTAGGATGAACGTTAGAGTCTGACCAAATGACAGAATGTATTAAATCAATGATGGAAGATGTGTAATCTCTTGCTTTAATCCCACAGACTCCTAGAAAATTTGGCCAGAAGTCCAGAAAACCAAGACACGAGACAATTTGTGACTGATAAGGGATACTTGTTATTACAGATGTGTTCTGTGATTGATGAAACAATGAGCTATTGAAAGGTGTTTTTAGCCCAAAAGGAATTGCTTGTTGTGACAGACGTTTTCTATAATAACAACATGGTTGCTGATGTCTCTAGTTTATTGATTATGCAAGATCAGATATCACAAAAGGAACTCCTGCGTAGATTAATTATGGGAAAGAAATTTTCTTTGTTTTAAACATAGTATATAAGAGAGAAAGTTTCTGGGAGTTAGTTGGGTGTGAATCGAGTGGTGGGATCACTTCTCCAGATTGGTTTGGTAACATATAAAATCTTCCCTTTTGCATTGTACTGTACTGATCTTCAATTAAAAATCTTTGATTAATAAATTCTGATTGAGCCTGATTATTTGACAACTCATTTTATTGTTAATAATTGAATCTATAACACAGTATGATAGCATTTTGACAGCTCTACTGCAACCAGACAATTTCAAATTACTGGGATTTCATCTTGAAACATGCTATTATTTTAACAAGATGATCTGCATAAGGTGATTGCTCTTTCCTATGCCTGGTATTCTAGACTTTCAGTCTACTTGGAGCATCAGTACTCCCCTCGATGGACAGGGGATTTACATGGTTAATTCTCATTAAATCTAATGAGAGTTAAGCATATAAATCCCTGGGAAATTGATGACAGAAGAAACTCTTTAGAAAGATGGGGGAGTCTATCCTGGAAAGCAGTGACTCTGAAAAATATTTGGGTATCATGATGGATAATCAGCTGCACATAAACTCTCAGTGAGATGGTGTGGCCAAAAGAGCTAATGTGATCCCATGATACATAAACAGGGGGATCTCAAGTAGGAGTAAGGAGTAGAGAGGTTATTTTACCTTTGTATTTGGCACAGGTGTGACTGCTGCTGGAATGCTGTGTTCAGTTCTGGTGCCCACAATTCAAGAAGGATGTTGATAAATTGGAAAGGGTTAGTAGAAGAGCCACGAGAATGATTAAAGGATTAGAAAATATGCCTTCTAGTGATTGGCTCAAAAAACTCAATCCATTTACCTTAACAAAGAGAAGGTTAAGTGGTCACTTGATTGCCATCTATAAATACCTACATGGGGAACAAATATTTGATAATGGGCATTTCAGTCTAGCAGACAAAGGTATAATACTATCCGATGGCTGGAAGCTGAAGCTACACAATTCAGACAGGCAACAAGGTGTAAATTTTAAACAGTGAGAGTAATTAACTATTGAAACAGTTTATCAAGGGTCATGGTGGATTCTCCATCCCTGACAATTTTAAAATCAAGATTGCATATTTTTCTAAAAGATATGCTCTAGGAATTTGGGTGTGGGGGAAATTCTGTGGCCTGTATTATATAAGAGGTCAGATTAGATTAACATAATGGTTACTTCTGGCCTTGGAATCTATGAGTACTAATTCTGTGTACAATACATTTATAATCCACTGCTTAAATAATTTATTTGTTGGTCCATCTGGAATCAAGTGCACATGATCATTTGTTACTGGGAGTTCATTAAATTACATCCGAGTTGGAAGAGAAAAGAAGATAGCTCATAAAAAAGCATTGCAGATTTAATGATTTAATATCAGGTAGACTGAGTGAAGGAAAGTAATGTGGAAAACTCTGAAATAGAATTAATTTGTTTTTGAAATTATAGTAAAAATAATCCAGAAAAGAAGTTTGTGTATGTAATGTACAGCTATATGCAGTACCCAAGTGCCTATGTGTATTTATATGTGAACTTGCAATGTACATTAGTGAGATGTTCTTGATATTGGGCTTCCCTGATTATTTCTACCTTCCCTGGTTGATAAATCTTATTGGGGGGGAGGAGGGAGAGAGACATTTGGACTGAAATTGAATATACAGGTTCTGAAATGTGTGTGTGTGTGTGTGAAGGAAACGGGGGGAATAACTTTTTCTAATATTTGTAAAAATGTAGATCAAATGTAGCATTAGGAAGAAGAGAGAAATGATAGTAGCTCTTTTAAGAGCCAATTCCAATCTCACATCAGTGCCAATCAGGAGTAATTCTACTAAAGTCAATGGAGTTACACACCAGCGTAAAATCAGAATCAGATGTCATGCGATTACTGGCCAAAATGAATTTAAAGGCTGACGGTCAGATATTCAGCTGGTGTTAAGCAGCATAACTGAACTGATTTCAGTGAGGCTATGATGGTGTATAGCACCTGAGGATCTGGCGCTGAGATTTTAAAAATAGAAGAATCAGGTGTCTCATGTGAAGGACCATATTCTGTCATTGAACTTTGTCCAAAACTTCCATTGCTATCAACAGGAGTTCTGGATGCAGGACAAGACTGGCAACCTTTATTATTTTCAAAAAATTGGTTTTGCCAGGAACGAGATATTAGTATTTCAGGGTTTGAACTGAAACACTCAATTTCATTGGGAGTTAAGCATCCAGCCCCCATAAGCCCCTTTCAAAATCTCAGTCTAAAAAAGGATTACTCTCTGTATTCTGTATTTGCTCCCTTTTCCATAACAGTTTAATGCCACAGGGACTGAGTCTGATGAGACTCAGTGGGAGAATGATAGCACATCTGGTTTCCCCATGGTCTTACATGATGACTGAATAGACTCTTAGCTTTTGCTGCCAGCTTTCCTACAGACTTTCATTGTGATTAGATTTGTTCACCATTAATACAGCCTGATTTTCCATGAAGGTATGAGTAAACTGACTTGCTGTGTATGCCTCTGAGTTTACCATTACATTTTCCAGGCTTGATCTCTGCCCAGCAGTGAATTTTTGTGGATGAAGTGTTTAAGAAAATTCCTTGAGCCAATGATACCACTTTTCTGCCCACCTCTCAAACCCAGCCGCCACCCCTACCCCACACATTTTCTGTTTTCATACTATTATTTCCATTTCTTTTAGACAAATAAAAAACCACTGAAGTGTGAAACCTAAAATTTGACAGGGAAACACGGCCTGATCTAGCCCTCATTTAAAGAGGCAGAAAGCTTACTTCTGGACCACAGTGGGCTTCTTGAGAAGGTCCACATTCCTCATTGACTAGGGTGACCACACATCTCTAATTGGGCAGGACAGTCCTGAAATGTACATTTCAAGTCCCAGTCCTGGGCTGAATGATGCTGGAACAGAATTTGTCACAGATTCCCTTTGGTGCTGCTTTGTGCCTGCCCGAGACTCAGGGGCAGCACCAAGCTCTTCCCAGTAGGGAACTTAGCCCCTGCTCACCATGAGGCCCTGCCCCCTGCTCATCCTCTTCTCCCTGAGGTCCCACCCATGGCCAGGCCAGAAGCCGGAGTCAGGCCATGGTAAGAGCCAACAAGGGAGCCCAGGCTGCTGTGGGGAGCCCTGTGGAGAGCGCTGGACCTTCCACCTGCTCTGGGCGGTGCACCCCGGGGGGCAGGGACATGGGCCAGGGGCTGTTCTTGGGTACCCCGCCCCCCCCCACCCAGGGCAGGTGGAGGGTCCGGAGCTCCCCAGAGCAGCTTGGGTTCCCTGGGTGGCTCTTACCACTACCTGGCTCCAGCTTCTAGCCCAGCCAGGGGACGGGGACTGAGGGAGAAGAGGCGGAATAGGGGGCGGGGCCACGGTGGGTGGCAGGCCTCCTGCATGTGTCCCATTTTTGCACTTTGAAAAGGTGGTCGCCCCATCACTGACTACAGTCAATTTGTTATTAAAAAGTCACTATTTGCCAATAGTTATTATACAAAGATATCTGCGATTCAGTTTTCCCCATAATTACAGTAGGAAGTAAATGTTACTATGTGGTCCTTAATAGCAACTACTATAAGTCTATGACCAATACTTAACACTGTTAATTAAGTTCGGAATGATTGAGAATCGATTACTATACATGTGCAGTAGAAAAACTTACTAATTCCCATCAACCTGACCTGACAATTTCTTTTTGAGGAAAGGCAGAAGGCTCTTGCATCTTTGTAGATGTACTTGCTCCTCTGCCTTCTTGTAAAGATCAATGATCTCCTCAAATCCTTGATGATCTTTGGAGGTTGCCTATGAACAATCTTTCCCACAGTGTTATACTACAGAACAGCACAATGAACTGTGAACTGTGAACATGGCTGCCCAGGGGAGGGGTTGGGAGAGGGGACGAAGTCAGGACAGCTGGGACTCCACTCCCTGTCATGAGGAGCCTGGACAGCGGAGACTCCACTTCTGGCTGGGAGTGGGGGTGGGGAGTAACAAGAGTTCTCAGCCTCCACACTGCCCTTCTTTAGCCGGTGGAAGCGCTTCACACCATCGACAGAAGGGGGGGTAGTGTGGACAACAGCCACCACAGTAATTACATAAGTCGACGTAGGTTTGTAGTATAGACGTGACCTCAGAGAGAGGGAATTAAGTTCAGCCATACTTTCTGGGAAAATTAGTCAAAATGGCTTCTGCTAAGCTTCCAGATTGCTTAGGTAGGCTCAGCCAATCAGAGGACAAGAAATAATGCTTTGTGACTTATGACCAACCATGAACAACGCAGTTAGAAGTATGAAAAGTGAGCACAAACATTTGCTGCATAATTTTCACAACCATCCCACTTCTAAAGAAAGTTTGGGGAATACGTCATTGAGTTCAGAAATTATTTAAAGTTGTTCTAATTTCATAAAGAGTTTGTGAAGTAAAGATCGGACAGATTTTGATGAAAACACCTTTCTCTATGGAAATTTCTTTTAGTTCTAGTTTGGCTCAAGGCTAAAATTGGGTTGGCGTGGCACCTTTTTTTTTTTTAAGTGGAATTATTTTTATTATTATTTGTATTGTGGCAGCATGTACAGGCCTCAGTCATGGAGCAGGCCCCATTGTGCAAGGTGCTGTATAAACACAGAACAAAAGAGAGTCCCTGCTCCCATGATCTTACAGTCTTATCTTGTTCCACAGAATCTCAGCTTTCATTAAAAAAGAAAAAGCAAATCTCTAGCCATTATAGTTGCAAAGAAAATATTAAAAACATGACCCATGTACAGCTAATGCACTGAATCTATCTGAGTTTGCCACCAGCCTGAAGCATTAGCTCTGAATGGGGTTGATAGTTCAGATGCTAAGTAACAATTTAAATATAAACATTTTAAAGTTCCTCACTGCGGATCAAGGCAAGTATAGAAGGAGAGGGAGGGTTATGGTAGGAAGACCTGCACAGTCTCTTGGGACTTACAGCTCATTTTGGTGCCATGATTGAATGGCATTTTGGAGAGCTGCTACTATTTTTTTCCCCCCAATCACACCTTTGGAGCTGAAAGTTCCCGAGAACCCTGTTGGGCACTCAAGTTCCCACCACAACCAGCCCAGACTCCCTGGAAGCTGCAGGTCCTGGTTTGCTTTGATAGTGGTGTGGGACGAAGCAACTTCATCCTTGGCTCCTATAGCTTCTGCTCTTTCCTCTCTCGCTCCTGACTTGGGGAGATGTCGCTGAATTGGTTACGCTCAGTTCACAAGTTCACATTTTTGTTTGCTACCATAAGGACTGGAAACATTGTTTTTAAATGGAAGCTTAGATTCTGATATGATCACATGACTCTACAAGCAAAAGTCCAGGCAGGGCACGTGTTTTAATCGTACACTGCCTCTGGGTGTTCTCAAGCCCATGAAGGGACAGCTGAGCCTGAGGAGCCCAGCAGAGCGTGTGATAATATTTGGAACATCTGCTCAATTTGCAAGATTTCTCATTTGGATGTCCAAAGTGGCTGGAGCAAGGCTTGAGGGTGGAACATTGCGGAAAAAAATAGTGGTACTCTACCTGGCATTTCTAGAGAGATGCACTGCATACAGAGATGCTTTTTAAAAACTCTCAGCTCTGTATTCGTGCACTTTTCAGTGCATGTTGCGAGGCCTAAATAATTAAAAGCTACTTATGTTCTTTCATAAATGCACCCTTGTCAATATATGCTAGCAGGTTAAGTGTTCTTGTCACATTAAATATTTTAATCTTAAAAAAATAACTTCTAAAGGATCAGAAAATTTATTATGGGAGTTAGAAACCCAGGTGCTGTTGAAAATCCCAGTAGGTGCCTGAATACCACTGCAAATCTTTCTGTAATTGCTTTGCTGAATGGGGTTCTAAATAAGTGGCTGAACAACCCCCAGCTCCTGTTGACTTCAGAGGAGTTACTCCTAATTTACTTGTGTAACTGAGAGGGGAATCTGACCCAAGCTCTCCCTCCATCACCCCAAAAACCTCTTGACATTATACTATAGTAGATCTGCCAAACCTTTTGTTGGATGTGATGCAAATGGAACTGTTAGTATTGTAGCATAATAGTTACCACTTGTGCCATATCAATAGACCTAGTATGGGTCTCCCATTTAGTTGTGCTTTGTCTTGTTGTAAATCAACAGTGAAGTCAGCTTCTCCCCCCCAAAGGCCCAAATAAACAGCATTATGTAGGGAACCAGCAGGAGTTGGGAGCCCCACACCAACCCGGTAGTAGGAAGGGCATGTGCCTCTGGGCTAGCATAGGGATAGTGCCCTTTGAGCACTCCCTGAGATGCGGCCTGTTGGATCTAGGCTACAAACAAGAGATGGCGTGGCCAAAGGGTGCTATGCTCCAGCGACTTTTTCCAGCATTACAGCCCATACCACATACTTCACATGAAACTCTACACCAAGTCTTGCTTTGTGCCTCAGTTTCCCCATCTATAAAAGGACAGGTGAGGCTTTACTCATTAATGCTTATAAAAGGCTGTGGGATTCTCATATAGAAGGTGCAATAGAAGTTCAAAGTATTATTGTAAGTGTTAGAGCAGCAACGTGAATCTGAGTGGGTGAAAGCCCCAGCAGTGGCTTAGTCCCATTTTTTCACTTCAGGGAAGGCAAGTGTGCTAAGCAAGTGAGCTGAAGTATCTGCATCCAATGTTCCAGGGCTCCTGTACAGAACAGAATAATAATACTACTTAGCTCTTATACAGCACTGGAAACTATTGCCCCAGCAACGTCCTTTCGGAGTGAAGGCCTTCTGTCTTGTCCAGCTGCAGGGTGGGCTTCAGGCGGGTTGTTAAATGGCTGTGGAGTTGCTGATCTTGAGTGATACTATTGCTAAGGCAGATTGAAAATACCTGCTGGAAGCTACTAACCTTTCTACATTAATTAGGGGATAGGTAGTGTGTGCTAAGAAGAGGGTGTTGCAAGGCTGCAGTTTGTTTTTGCTCCCCACTACACAATCTCTAATGATACTTGTTCTGTGCAGAAAGTGAGCAACCCCCATACAACTGATCTGAACTCCAAAAGTGTATTTAAATAACTAGACCACAGTTTTCACCGTGGAATGCTGAGATACAAGAACCTGTTTTGTATTGCTCTATGAAAGCGTATCATAATATTTATAAAACGTTAGTGTGTAATTTTCTTTGGAAATAGTATAATAGTTTTTTTACTTGGGTATCTGGTCAGAAAAGCTGCCATTACTTGGCTGGTCTTTTGTACTAAGAAAACCATTCATTGTAATCCTGGAAATTGACAATTTATAAAAATGCCTTGAGTCTCCCACCAGACAATGGCCAATTAAAGGCCTCACTGAAGTCAACAGGAGTTTTGTTGTTGACTCCAGAGGAATAGGATCATACCTTAAAGGGGCTTTAAATTGCTATGATGTTGGTAGTGGACGACGAAATGTGACAGTATCGATATATCTTGGCAATAGGACAAAGGCAAACATGCTCTATGACAAGTAAACCTAAAATACACTTATATTTACCTAGATGCTCCAAATCAACTAAAATGAAAAAAACAAATAGTACTTTATTTAAACTGTTTTCATCACTTATATCCCTTTTCCCTTCTTGTAAGAGTTGAATCATCTATTTAAACCCTTTTTCTGTCACTTCTCTCTCATCCTTCCGGCTCGCCCCCCGCCCTTGTAAGAGTTGAATCATCGAATTAATAGAATCTATTTGAAAGGGTTTATTAAAAATTGAGGAAAAACAGAAAGATTGGACATGACATGCTCTTAGTCAAACCATTAACAAATGTAATTCTTGAGAAATACATTAAATAATTTTAATCAAAAGCCTGTAAATACACTATTATGCATAGTGAATGCCCGTTATAGGCACATGCAGCTACAGGCAGAAGAAAAAAATTACAGGTATCCCATAGCCTGACACTAATGGTGTGGTTCTTGTGCTGCCCTACAGGGAAAAGCTATTGTATAATGGTGTGAAACTCCTACATTAAGAACCAGCTATCAGAAATTTTCTTCTAAAGTGACGTTGGAGGTGTTTGGGAAAAGCTAGCTGCAATGATTTTGCACTTTTGAAAGAGTTCAGAATTTGGGAAAGGTAAATAAATTCAGTGATGGAAAAAAATTAAAGGTTTCGGAGGTTTGGGGGGCGGGAGGGGGAGGAAAGAAAGGCACATACAGTATGTGTCCCCTCCGCTTACAGCATGGAGTAGATGTGGAAGGCTGTGTGGTAACATCCCACCCTACTGCCTGGCCATGTCCAGGTCATCCATCACGCTGGCCCCACACTGCAAGCCCTGGTGGGTGGGGCATCGCATGAACAGCTGCCTTTTCCCCCTCCCTGGAGACACTAGATCAGGGGTGGCCAACCAGTCAGAGACAAAAATCCAAAAAATAGCTGTTGATAATGCTAAGAGCCACATTTTCCTTACTCTCCGCCGACAATTCATGCTGATCCCTCATTTTTGGCGGCAGCTTGTCAATTTCACTTCTCAATTGACAAGCTCCCCTCCTCTCTTACCCTCCACTGACAATTCAGACAATTTACAGTAATCGGTCAATTTCAGCGGCAGATTGTCAATTTGCCCTCCAGGGCTGCTTATCAATTTCAGAGCAAAGAGTGGAAAAGAGCCATGCGGCTTGCGAGCCATGGGTTGGCCACCCCTGCACTAGATCTTACAATGCAAATTTCATTGTTACCTCTGTTGTGTGCAGAAGTAACTTCCCCTCTGACTTATAGAGTCCATGGGTTGGGGAAGCTAGGGACAGGCTTGCATGTCACTAGAACAACCTTGTGAGCTGTGTTGCTGTACAGCATTTAAGCTGGGGAATCGTGGAAACAGAAGGGGTCTCTTTGTAGAGTCTGACATTCCTGGGGCCAGCTGTGCTTGTTTCTGTGATGTCAGACCTGAGTGGCATTTGGAAGCCCTGTCCGCCATGCCTGTTAGAAGGGAGGAATCACAAAATTGAAAAGTCCATGGGCTTTAACAATTACGCTTTCTCCTCCCTTGTCTGTTTTCCTCAGAAGAGATAGATAAGGGTCAAAGCACTTACAAATGGCATTTGGAAGTCTTAAAACTTCAAAATATGACCTGCCAGATGATTTGTAGTTGTCGAGTGATTCTTGTGAACATTTTATCCCTATCTGTGCTCCACCTCTGTTCAAGATATTTGGAAAAGGGGTAGGAAGAGGTGAGGGAGGGGAGAGAGAAAAGTAGTAAAAAAAAAAAAAAAAAAAAAAAGCATAGCTTTACATCTCTGTTTTAGCCTCTTTCACTGGTTCCCACAAACACCAGCCCAGTTTCCCTGGTACAGCTGAACAGCACGCACTGCAAGTTTAGGAAGAGGTTGCAAAGATGTGTAAAGTTCACTTTTGCACTGTCTCCTTTCAGCTGCTGCTTTGTGCAGGGCTACACCCCTTTTGTAAAGTCAGGGCAGCCTCATGCCAGCTGCTAACAGACATATGGGGCCAAAACCACCACTGGGATCAGTGTGGTATAAGGATGTCCCTGGATACATTCCCTTTTGCTGGCAGCGGAGGGTGGGTGTGGCATAAGAGGTCCCACCTCACCATTATCAGCCTGACAGGGCCAAGTATGTTGCTCTCAGCAGATCCCTCCAGCCAAGCGGCACCAAGCCCATCAAAGTCAAAGCACACCAGAGAAGCTGGCTGAGCATATGGAGAATGAGACTGTTAGCTGCATGCCTGAAGCTCACGGAAATACTCTCCAGCTTTGTAGAACGATTCTGACCACAGGTTTAGCTTTGTTTTTTGGCACAAGCTTCAGCTCCGATTTTGCACGGAGATCAGGCAGACAACTGCATTTAGGATTTCGGCCGCGTTAAAGACTACATGTTCAAGAACACCAAGGGGGCTCGTTCATTGGCATTTAGACTTCGTCAAAGAGCGCACTGAGTTTATTCACAGGGGGGGGAAATTACATAATCATCTGGTTCTAATAACCCTACTTCTCAGAATTAAAAACAGCCACTGAACAAAATATGCTAGTCCTCATTGGTGCAGAACAAACAATCCCCCACACAACAAAACCTCAAACCTGAACAAGTCAAAGAAAACTAAATATAAATGCATACGAATCAACAGATATATGCACAAAACATTTGGTCATTTCAATCTTTTCTTCAGAAACCTTTTCCTTGTTCGACTGGTCGATGTATTACATATACTTTTCTATGCGTCATATACATTTTAAAGAAAAAGAATGGTCTAATCCTTAATCATAGCTATTAATTAAGTTTGATTCTAATTTGTAATTTCTAAGCTACAGAAGAGGCACATTCTAAGATAAAAATACAGAAAAGGTTTTGCACATTTTGTCTACTTCTCCCATGTCTCAGCCTGACTATAGCAGAAGTCAGTTGTTGCAGGAGGGGGAGTTAATTCTAATTAGAAAGAACATCTGCACTCACGCAGAAGTCTAAGCAGGCTGTTCTTTAGTTATTATATTCATCAATATTTCCAAATCTTTATTATCCCGACTATGAGGTTTATGGCTGCCTTCCTGCTGACTAACCCCTGAAATCAAATTCTAAAAACGTTACATTCAGTATACGAACTTTCACTGTGAATGAATCTGGGCAATTTTTTCTTCTTCAAATAGCTTGTTTCCATCTTTACTTTAATGCAACCCCTCATCACAAGGAATATAAAATCATCATCTTCTTACTGTCATGGAGATAGATCCTGCAAACCCTTTCTACCACTAATAGTCTTTATTACGGAGGATGGCACAACAAAAAGGGTTTGCAGGATCGTGCTCCATGGTTTTGAAAGTCGTCAGGAACTGAGGCTCAGTTTTAAACCTAAATCGCAACATGTAGAATTTAGGATTATGCTTGACCAGGTAATCTCTTTAAAAAGTCATAGCTGTCCGTTTCTTTTTCTTGCATATAAGCCTAGACAGGCACAGAATCCAATGATACTGAGAACTATGCCTAGCAAGAGAGCAATTGCATCTCCAGCATCCAGGGCTTCAACCACGGGCAGCATAATCACCAGTGAAATGAGCACCAAAGAGAGTTTTGAGGTGTTCCCAAGAAAAGCCATGTTGCTCAAACGGGTGGTCTTGAAAGGGAGGTTAAAGAATGAAGGGAAGCTGGTACTGCAAAGGTATCTAAAAATGAAACAAAAAGGAACATGACAGGGTTTTTTCCTGTAAATTGATTTCCAAGAACTCTATATCAACAGATGTGACTGGAGTAACTCCAAATCTGTATGAAGTGTATTGTAGTGTGAATGATACACAGAGCAGGAATGGGACTTGGGAGATTCAGGCTTGGTCTTCCAGACAGAAAAGTGGACTTCTTTACAGCGAGATAAAAAAATATGTGACAGTTGTCACTCTGTAAAATCCTAAGGGAAGACATCATAGTATTTACCATGGAGAAGCTAGGCAAGGTCAGCACTGTACTCCTCACCTGTGGTTGATCTTACCTAGTTTATCTTGCAGTAACACTAAAGTGCCTTGTCGCCACTAGGATTTTACAGCAGGATAGCTAATGCAGGAAAATACACGCCTTTATAGTCAGTGAAGATAGCCTTAGGGCTCATCTACTCAGGGAAGTTATTCTGGAATAAGGTAGGTTGGGAATTTAAAGCACAATAGCTATTCTGGAATAGGTCCCCATTTGGATACTCTATTCTGGACTAAGGGTGCCTTTTTCCAGTTTAGTTTTAATTTACTTCCAAAGTGGATTAAGCTAAATCAGAAAAAAGTCAGTCTTATTCAGAAATAAGTGTGTCCACATGGGGAGCTATTCTGGTCAATATCCCCATGTAGACAAGGCCCTTGGGTTTTTTCCTGACTCTGCCAAAGATTCTTATATGACCAGGGCAAGTCACTTAAATTTCCCTGTGCTTTAGTTTTGCCATAATTATCCCCTAATGGATTGCATTGCTAGGGTCATCGATGCATAATGATCATATTGGCTTTGTCAGTGATACAACATTTATGTTATTGCTACAATTATTTTTGACCCAACCAGCAAAATCACATCCCACTTTACCTAGAAAAGTGGATCTAAAACTGAATGAAATTGCCCGTTTACACTTCTCCAGATTTCCCTTCCCTCTGTCCAAACACTGCAGTTTGCAAGGCAGATGAGCACAGAGACTGAGAAAACAGGAGAACAGTGTAAATTATCTACTGGTTTTTGTCTTCTATTAAAAGTCCAACAGCAACTTACCTTAACCTGTATAATTAATCGGTGATATTTCCTTTTTGGTTAGCACTGGCATCTAGAAAGCAATGAACTCCACTCAGTCATCACCTGTCAAAAATCAAGAGAGAGTTATTTGCTCAGTTAGTGGAAATGTAAAAGCTCTGCTAGCCATAGACAGCAGGAACTGGCAGTGAAGTCAGTAAAAAAATCTTCCCAGAGCTTCAGAGTCATGTGCAGTAACATGTGACAGGCAAATAAAATCAGCTTCTCTGCAGGCAACTTTTTGCAAAATATTAACTCTAGATCTGAAAACAAAGGAGTAGCTTGAGCTGTGAACGGCCCAGGGACTCTTTAATCAACAAAGTTTATAGCCTCACCCTTTGCTAGGAGCCAGGCATATGTGCATTACCCTCCCGGAGGCAGCCATTAAAGGAAGGAAGAGACAGACTAAGCGGAAGACAGTTTGACTACATTTCCCGGGACTCGTGCTGCCTACAATTCCCACAGTGCATTGGGTCAGATCAGACTGTTAGATAGACTTATGGGGGAGATTTCTGAAAACTCTCATTTTGATTCCAGAGGAAATGATGATTGATTGTAGACTGAGTATACAGCACTCAACTCATCTATACTCCATCTGCTATCCACTAATCTTTGGGTTGTTTGTACAACTTTTAGGACCTGATTTGGATCTCACACTAGTTTTACATCAGCCTAACTCCACTGACTTTTGCTCCTGATTTACATCAGTGTAATTGACAGTAGAATAAGGACCTTGAAATCTATGATTAATAGTGATGTGGCTTTTTACAGAAAAGAAAAACCTGCTGGGTTTATTATTATTATTATTTATAATTTATGTATTTTTATTTAGTAAAAACTAATACTGGGAAAATGTTTGTCTGTTTCTGTAATTTCCTAAACAGATACCTAACTATTCCCCTGCAGTGTTTACAATTAAAACATTACAACTTTGTGCCAGTGCTTGACAACTAGAAGTAAAATAATAATAACTATGCTTGCTATTAATACCTCCATAATTACTTCTTTCTGTAGCACCCAAAATAATGTTTGGTATCTCACAGAAACACAAAAACAGAAGGTACCAACAGGCACAGGGTTCTGCCTTTGAAGATCAGACTGAAGTATCAGGGCTTTATTTTAGACCCAATGGTATAAAAGAGTGCCAAACTACAGGGCAAAGAGTAAAGGAGGAGGAAGAATAATTCATAGCTATACATCCCCACAGAGTCCTGTCTACACTAGCACTTTCACCATTGCTACTACCAACGGAGCTGCACTAGTTGTAATGTATTGTTGGGGGAATTCTCCAAAAATGTTAGTGTGGGGGAAGGCTAAAAAGACATGAAGTACATATGAAAATCATAATCCAGGGGCAAATTCTTAATAATATCAATATTTTAAGAAACCCTTACATTATTAAGCCATTTAAAGGGACACACACATACACACACTCTTATCCCTGACTAATAATGCTTTATTTATTAAAACTGAAATAATTTAAAAATCTAGTTTTCTTGTCATACTGGTTGTTCACTGATTGTTCTTATCTCAAGTTGGAGAAAGAAAATAGGACAAATTTGTTTTATTGTCAGCGGTAGCCAGTTCCTAGTTAATTTCACTTTTAGAGTTTTATGCACCAGCCATAATAAATAATAATGGTACTAATTAACATTTATATAGCACTTTTCATCCATGGATCTCAAAGCTCTTAGAAAAGGTGAAAATCATTATAGCTCCTTTAAAAACAGAAAAATTGATCATGAAAAATTTCATAAAAATTGATTATGAAACAGACGTTGATGTTTCATAATCTTCGCCTCAACACTGGTGATGTTATCTGCAGAGAGAACGCTGGCATTGGTGCGATGGTCTTCCCATCTGATATGGAGAATCTTCCTAAGGCAGCGCTGTTGGTACCACAACAGACACTTAAGATGGCTTCAATATGTCACCCACGTCTCACACCCATAAAGAACAGTGGGGATGGCTACTGCATTGTGGACCAGGATCTTGGTTTCTATCCGCAGATCTCTATCAATGAAGACACGACGGAAGCCCCCCCCCCATCTCCCAGACAGCCAATCTTGTTGTGGAGATTGAACATAGGATCTGTTGTGCCAGTGAATCTTTCGGAAAGTTACTCAGCTATGTCTTTCCAAAAACTGAAGCCCTCCCAGATACCCTCAATTCTAAATTCTTTCACTACTCCACCAATCTACTCATACTTTGTCTCAAAAAGCCTTGCAGAACAGATGACAGGAAGTGACATCCCCACCAAGTCTCTGTCATCACTATTGCCTGGATCCTCGCACAAACATATGAAGTAATTTTGCCTAGGCCCACTATGTTATCGCTTGTTCTCCTGTCTTCATTGCTGCCACTGCCCCTCTTCCTGCATTCCAGAGCCCTTGGATGTTGCTGGAGCAGTCCAAATTTTATTTTGTCAGGTATATCCCAGAGGGTGTAGGTGGCCCAGACTCAATTTTGCGCCAGAACATGCAATAGATAAACATGCAGGTGTTTATCTTAACCAACCCCACTCAGGAGCTGGGCATCTGCATTCTAGAGTAGTTGGGGCTTCTGAGCATTTTTCATAGATAGTCAAAGGTAGAACTTGTTTAATTGAAAAGTGTGTTATTAAGGCAAGTACTAAGACATGGATGATCAAACCTAAGCTATCATCTGATAGGAAGGACATGGTCTCTGCCAGTTGTAAGTGAAAGAATGTTGTTCTGGTGATTGATGTGGTCAACAAGTCTAGCAGTAGTGATGAGAAAGGTTAAAATCAAAATTCTAACTAGGACAAGTCAGCGTCACAACAGGTTTAATAAGTTACGGTGATAAAAACAGCCAGAATAGTTCTTCCATTATTTTAAGACTAAGAATGGAGGTTATAGTTAACTACCTTGCCTTCCAATTCAAGTTTGTAATTCTGTCCACATTAGTTACTTATATGGTTCCCTTACTATAATTTGTGAATGCCTCATAATCTTATATGTATTTATCCTCAAAACACCCCTGTGTAGTATGGAAGTGCTATTATCCCTGTTTTACTGATGGAAACTGAGGCCAAAATAATTTGCACAAAGTCACACATAGGAAGTCAGTGGCAGAGCTAGGAACTGAACCCACGTTTTTCAGGTTCTGAAGTAGGGCTCCCACTGATGGATCATCCTTCCTCATAACTCAGGCCTCACTGGGCTTTTTTCAGTGTTCATAAGTGTTTCAGAGGCTAAAAATAGGAGCTATGATGGAAGGCACTGAAGGTCTCACTACAGCTGGAAGTATCGCTGAGTCTCTTCCAGATTATTACTAATAAAGCACATCTGTTGCAACCACATATGTTCCTGGCTTCCCAGATTTTGGGAAGATGGTGGTTTTTCCACACTTCCTTTCCCAGTTTTTTCAGTTGTTTTTAATTTATTAAAGTTGCTCAGAGGTTGGGAGAGGAAGGAAGACAACTCTGTGGAGGCCCACTCTGTTACGCTGAGTTTATATTGCCCTGCCCTTCCCCTAGCAAAGATGCAAGTGGGCTTGGGCCCCATGGTTTTGGTTACTATTGTTCCTGGGAGTAAAGGATTGAATTGCGAACAACTCCATCGTGCAATCACCTCACATCTACTATGTGGGAATAACATTGAAGATTTTAGCTTATAGGTGATGGTGACAACAAATACAGTGTGGAAATTTACAAGAATGAAATATGTTTATTGACATTGCAGAGCAGCACAGCATGTACCTGTCAACATTGCAGGATGCAATAAATCTGCTTAGAGAGAACAAAGAGAACAGTTCCGTGGCCTACTAGCTAAGGTGACAAGGCTAATCATAATTACACTTCCCATACTAGGTTCCTCCTGAACTTCAGGTATATCATTCTTTAAATTTAATTGGATAACTGACAGTTCTGAAAACTTAACTGTAAATGGAGAGTCATCGTTGAGTGGATGTATTTCTACTGGGGTTCTGCAATAATTGGTTTTTGGCCATGCACTATTTAACATTTTTATCAATGACCTGTAAGAAAACACACAATCATCACTGATAAAGTCTGCGGATGATACAAAGATTGGGCGAGCAGTAAATAATGAAGAGGACAGGTCACTGATACAGAGTCATCTGGATGGCTTGGTAAACTGGGTGCAAGCAAACAATATGTGTTTCAATATGGCTAAATGTAAATATGACTCTATGCCGGGAAGCAGTGACTGTGGAAAAGACTTGGGGTTGTGGTAATACAGTAGAGCACAAATTATCAAACAAGTTATTGGAATGCATGGGAGAACATTTTTTATTTCAGAAGATAGAGAAAGCAACTAGGGGAGAAGCTGTCCTAGATTTGATTTTGACAAATAGGGAGGAACTGGTTGAGAATTTGAAAGTGGAAGGCAATTTGGGTGAAAGTGATCACAAAATGATAGAGTTCATGATTCTAAGGAATGGTAGAAAGGAAAACAGTAGAATAAAGTTAATGGATTTCAAGGCAACTTCAAGACAACAAACTTTAGCAAACTCAGGAAGTTGGTAGGTAAGATCCCACGGGAAGCAAGTCTAAGGGGAAAAACAGTTTGAGAGAGTTGGTAGTTTTTCAAAGAGACATTATTAAGGGCACACAAGCAAATTATCCCACTGTGCAGGAAAGATAAGAAGTATGGCAAGAGACTACCATGGCTTAACCAGGAAATCTTCAATGATCTGAAATACAAAAAAAGAGTCCTACAAAAAGTGGAAACTAGGTGAAATTACAAAGGCGGAATATAAACAAACACAAGCATGTATGGACAAAATTAGAAAGGCCAAGACACAAAATGAGATTAAACTAGCTAGAGACATAAAGTGTAACAAGAAAACAGTCTACATTAGAAGCAAGGGGACTACCAAGAACAGGATAGGCCCATTACTCAATGAGGGAGGAAAGACAATAACAGAAAATGTGGAAATGGCAGACGTGCTAAATGCCTTTTTTTTCCAGTTTTCGCCAAAAAGGTTAGTAGCGATTGGATGTCTAACATAGTGAATGCCAGTGAAAATGAGGTCGGATCAGAGGCTAAAATAGGGAAAGAACAAGTTAAAAATCAATTAGACAAGTTAGATGTCTTCAAGTAAGCAGGGGCTGACTGAGGAGATATCTGAACCATTAGCAATTATTTTGGAAAACTCATGGAAGACAGGAAAGATTCCAGAGCACTGGAAGAGGGCAAATATAGTGCCAATCTATAAAAAGGGGAAAAAGGACAACCTGATGAATTACAGTTCAGTCATCTTAACTCCAGTACCTGGAAAAATAATGGAGCAAATAATCAAGCAATCAATTTTCAAACACCTAGAAGATAGTAAGGTGTTAAGTAACAGTCCACATGGATTTGTGAAGAATAAATCATGTCAAACCAACCTAATAGCTTTCTTTGACAGGGTAACAAACCTTGTGAATGGGGGAAAACAGGAAGTATATCCTGACTTTAAAAAGGTTTTGATACTGTCTCACATGACCTTCTCAAACAAACGAGAGAAATATGGCCTAGATGGAGCTACTATATGATGGGTACATAACTGGTTGGAAAACCTTTCCCAGAGAGTAGTTATCAGTGGTTTACAGTCAAGCTGGAGGGGCATATCTAGTGAGTCCCTTAGGGATCGGTCCGGTTCTGGTCAATATCTTCATAAATGATTTAGATAATGGCATAGAAAGTACACTTATAAAGATTGCAGATGATACCAAGCTAGGAGGGGTTACAAGTGCTTTGGAGGATAGGATTAAAATCCAAAATGTTCTGGACAAACTGGAGACGTGGTCTGAAATAAATAGGATGAAATTCTATAAGGAAAATGCAAAATACTCCACTTAGGAAGTAACAATCAATTGTACAAATACAAAATGGGAAATGACTCCGTAAGATGGAGTAGTGAGGAAAGGAATCTGGGGGTTATAGTAGATCACAAGCTAAATATGAGTCAACAGTGTAACACTGTTGCAAAAAAACACACACCATAATTCTGGGATGTATTAGCTGGAGTGTTGGACTAGATGACCTCTTGAGGTCCCTTCCAACCATAATCTTCAATGATTCTATGACTGTTGTAAGAAAGGCATGAGAAATAATTCTTCTGCTTTACTCCATGCTGATAAGGCTTCAGCTGGAGTATTATGTCCAGTTCTGGGCACCACATTTCAGGAAAGATATGAACAAATTGGAGAAAGTCCAGCAAAGAGCAACAAAAATGATTGAAGGTCTGGAAAACATGACCTATGAGGGAAGATTAAAAACCATTGGTTTTGTTTAGTCTGGAGAAAAGAAGACTGAGGGGGGACATGATAACATTTTTCAAGTACATAAAATGTTGTGTAGGCACCCTGTACTTCAGGGGCCTTGGAACTTGATTGGGAGTTTACAGTTGGGAAGATCCTGGGAGACTACAACTCCCATGATGCCTTGGGGAAAAGGAGAGAGACATTTCCCCTTCCAGAGAGACAGGGAATAGCATGTGGGGGACTCCATTTTGGTGCTAGGGTGGAGTGCAGCTGAGTCTGGAAGCTGCCGGAGTCCCAAAGCTGCGGCTAAGAGCCTGCTGGAGCCTGATCGAGCAGGGAGCTTTGGAGGTTGGTAGCATTGGAGCATTTGGAGGTTGGTAGCAAGCCTGGGCAGGGACTGAGCCTGGAGCTGCCTGAGGTGGGCCTGCAGTGGAGGTAGTGTGAGTGCCACCCCCCCGCTGTTGTTTGGGGCAGGGCGTGTAAGGGAAGGTGCACTGCAGAGAGACTTTGACTGGGCCTGAGAAGAGGCAGAGAGAGAGTCCTTTCAAGCAGGGCCAGGACTGCAGGCATTTGGTTGGGCCAGCTCCAGATCTCCAGCGTGAGAACTGGGCTGAACTGGAACACCGAACCCACAGAGTGCTGTCTTCTTCAGATCTTCAAGCGCGCCCATGCAAGCAAGGGGTTAGGGCTCTGAACTCTTGGGGAGTGTACACTCTGCAGGTGGGGTAAACAGTGGCAGTGTAAATGCAAGTTTAGACAAGTTTCATTTGTTTTCATACTATTTTTATTAATTGATTTATTCAGCTGCCCTGTGGATATAACATAATAGTGATGTTTAATTTCAGTCTGTTTTGCCATATTTCTTTAATTTGTTAAGTAAAGTTGTGTTAACTCTAATTTAAGTATATTGGATGTTTCATTTGCATAAGTGCAATTGTTGTTAGACCTGTCT
This sequence comes from Emydura macquarii macquarii, assembly GCF_026122565.2. Classification (NCBI taxonomy): domain Eukaryota; kingdom Metazoa; phylum Chordata; order Testudines; family Chelidae; genus Emydura; species Emydura macquarii. The sequence continues at coordinate 17,075,612 of NW_027132773.1, forward strand.
CAGATTATTATTAATTATTATTATCATCATCATCAGACTAAATTTAGTCCTGGAAGCTCCCAAGTCCTGCTATTAAGCGTGTGCAGGGGCCAGCCAGGTGGAGGCACCGCCAAGTTTAAATTCCTTTGAAAGTAAAGGGACTGCAGCAGGGGGGTGGATAGAGGATTCCCACCTATTCTACATCACCACTGGGATACTCAGGATCTCCTTTGTTGTTAACAACCTTAGGCGCCTTTGCACACAGGTGAGTGTTGCCGGCTCCCAAGTAACCCAGAAATAGAAGTGGGTTACAAGGAGGAGGGTGAAAAATTGTTTCTTAACCTCTGAAGATAGAACAAGAAGTAATGGGCTTAAATTACAGCAAGGGTGGTATAGGTTGGACATTAGAAAAAAAATCCAACCTGTCAGGATAGTTAAGCAATGGAATAAATTGACTAGGGAGGTTGTGGAATCTTCATCATTGGAAGCTTTTAAGAACAGTTTGGACTAACATCTGTCACGAATGGTCTAGTTATTACCTAGTCCTGCCTTGAGTGCAGGCGACTGGACTAGATGACCTATTGAGGTCCCTTCCAGCCCTACACTCTTGATTCTATGTTGGATCATCAGCTGAATCTGAGCTCCCAGTGGAATAATGAGTCTAAAATGGCTGACAAAGAGAAGTGCAGCAGGGCAGTCTGCCCCTCAAAGGGCCTGCGGAGCCAGGGAGCAGCAAGCCCCACCGTAAGGAGAAGTTCAGCAGGCAGGTATTGGGAACCAGCTGATTCAGCTAAGTAGCAGCTAATGATTGGCTCTAATTCCCAGCTGGAAGATATAAGGAAGAACTCAGCCTTGTAAGGGAGAGGTTTAGGGGAGACATATTTCCTTCAGCAGTGGCAGAAGAAGAGGACGAGGACGAGGACAAGGACGAAGACAAGGACAAGGACGGCGGGCGGTACATCCACCCACCTCCATTTCCAATGTTCCACCTAAGGCTAGGGGAGGCTTTGACTCTTGATCTACATGATGGAAGAAAACCCTGCAGTATCAGTCGAGGTCAGGACTGTCATGTTTGTTGTTTTTCCATTCGTTTGTGTAGCAGAAGAATAAAAGATTCTATGTAGAAGGCTAAAGCAGAGATGGGTGTAGCTGACTGTTTTGTCCCCAAGATGGTGGACAGACCCACCAGACTATAAGAAGGTTTGGGGGTAATTTGATCACAGTTTAGAAGTTTCTACATAGGGAACATAATTTAATAATGAGTCTTTCAGTCTATCAAATGAGATTCAATGCCTGGAAGTTTTAGACAAAATCAGACTGGAACTAAAGCAATGATTTTTAAGAGCAAGAGTAGAATAACTTACCAAAGGTTGCGATGAATTCTCCATCACTGACAGTTTAAAAAAAATCAAGATTGGATTTGGTTTCTAAAAGATGTGCTCTCATTCAAACAGGAATAAGTTAATTCAGGGAAGTCCTGTGGCCTGTGTGATACAGGAGGTCAGACTAGAATATCACAGTGGTCTCTAATTTATAAGACCTACCTATCAATGACCAGGGAACAATCCAAACATCACAATGTTACTTCGCTGAATGGACATAAAACCTTTCTCAGCATATTCAGGGTCTCATTTGGGTGGTAGTGAATTTATCTGGTGATCAGCTTCTAGGCAAAACACCTTCAGCACTGAATAGTAACCATATCGTGTTTTAGATAAGGAAAACTGTCAAGTAGATTTTGAGGAAAAGCAAAGGATAATTGTCAGTTATATAAATGTAAAAAAGCAATTACAATGGAGTTACATAAATCACAGTTAACAGACTCTATTGCTGTGTACAATTGTTTAGATAAATTGGGTTATATATGGTAGTGAGGCCTTCTCTGTGCCCTGCTTGGTATCATGATCAGTGGAACAGGAGTCAGAGGGCCCATGTTCCCTGGAGGAAAAGGAAGGAGAGCAGTGGAACAGGGAAGCTGGGGAGTGAGTCTGGAAGCAGCTCAGACTCATGGACAGAGTCACCCACAGGGCTTAATAAAGTTCCATTTGTTCAACTTAACCTGCATGGAGCTGCACTCTTTGTGACTGAAATATGGTGGCAGCGTCTGAGTGTGAATTCTCTGCAGTGCAGCAACTGGCAGCGTGAGCCATGAAATTTGTCTGAAGCCCCTAGAGTCCTGGACTTTGTAGACACAAACCTAGCCCAGCGATGGACCCAGTGGAAAGAGGAGGTTGAGCTGTACACAGAGCTGGCCATACCAGAGGACAACAGCAGGAAAGTAAAACTGTTATTTTACCTTATTGGGAAAACACAGCAGAGAGCACTATGAAGCTCACCACTGCCTCAAGCCTCACAGCAGCCCTGAGATCCCATTGCTTCCCAGAGCAGGATGAAACTGGAGCAATGTAGGGTTTTCAGTAGAGACCTATCCAAAGGGGAGGAGATAGATCTCCATGTTACAGCCTTACACACACTGGCTGCTACATGCAATTTTGACAGACTAATTCAGAACAGGATAGTCTGGAGCACTTGGGATCATCATCTGCAGGTGCAGCTGCTCTGGGAAGGTGATCTCACATTAGATAGGTGCTTAGACATTGTGCATGAAACAGAAGCCTCAAGAGAATGGACAAAAGTCCTAGGAGGCACAGTACCTCCAGAAGTACATGCAGAAAGACAACAGCAAAAGAGAGCAGGTAGCCAGGGTTCCATGGTGAGATGCATTTACTGTGAGACAGTGTGGATGGGTAATGAAGAAGCGCCCATGTTGGACAGCATTGCAAGGAATGTGGCAAGTTGAACTATTTTAGCCATGTGTGCAAGAGCAGAGGAAGTTCTCAGAAATAGTCAGCCAGACCCATATACAAAAGGTATGGCACATCCTACAGTGGTGATGTCATCATGATTCTCTCTCTCCTTCAACCTGAGAGCATATCAGGTTCAGGCTCTCAGGACAGGAAAGCAAAAAGGGACAATTCCCGCCTCCATGCATGCAACAGTGTTTCTAGGGAAATGCCCGTGTGATTTCAGCTGGATAGCAGAACCTCCTGCAGTGTAAATCCTCAGGGTGAATTGGACTTAAACACACCCATTACAAAGAGTAGGCACAGTCTAATAACATACAATAAGAGCATAATGCAGCCTGTATGAAAATATGACCTCATAGTAACTAACCTGAAAAATAAAAGATGGTACCAAATGAAGTCTATGGTGGTGATGGTAAGTGCCACAGGTCCCTTTTAGGGAATCCAGCCATACAAGCCTTGGATCTGATCAGAGTGCAGAGCCAGAATTTTATAGCTGCTGTGGTGTTGGCAACCCAGATGCCTGCTCCTGCCAAGGTCTCCATATCTCAGCTGAACACTGACAAACACATAGCTGGAATCACTGGCTTACCTGTGTATTAATATTGTTAAAATTGGTATTAGAATTATAAGAATGTGTGTAGTGTTTAGACTTTATTGAATGCCAGTAAAATGCTGCATGCATGAATCTCACTTATAACCATTGTATCCAATATTATAAGTTAATAGTTGAGCATGTGCATTATAAGGTTCTGTAACTGTGTAATTCACCTGACAGGAGAGAGATGTTAACTAGTGTGAAATGCTGGTCTCCAACAGAAGGTGTTATGTTCTGCCCAACAAGGAATGCCCATTGATACCAGATGGACTAGTGTGGAGCATCAAAGAGGACAAAAGACTTTGTTGTTTGTTCTCCTCCCTCCCATGAAGATGAGCCAAGCAAGTGAATTCCTCCCATCAGCTGAGTTTGAAGCTCACAACAGAAGTGAAGGAAGGAACTAAAAATCCCTAACAAGAAGGAACTGTATCTTTATGTTGCTTGGATTCTGAGGGGAAGAATTACTAGGCATAAGCAAAAGATCCCCGGGGCTTAGCCTGGCTTATCCCTAAAGGACATATAGAGCTTGCTTATTGTAGAAGTTTCTGTGCTGGAGTATCATAGCACTTGAGGAGGCCAGTACAGTCTAGTTAAACAACATGATGGTAAAGAATCCAGCAGGAAAATTAAATCTGCCGTCAAAATACTCTCTCTCACGCGTCATTTCTCGGTGGAGACTATGACGCAGCGAGAATTCCATACTACTCTGTAGGAGTGTTGGCTCCGTGGGAGGCCCCAGCAGCTTCCTACAGACAGGGAATAGCTCACACTTGGCAAGTAAGTAGTCCTAATAGTCCACCCTTAGGCAGGGTGAGCAGAGGCGGATCGCTCAGGCCCTCAGGCAGGGCGAGCGAAGGAGGAGTCTATGGCTCCAACCCCTAGGCAGGGTGAGCAGAGGATCGCTCAGGCCCTCAGGCAGGGCGAGCGAAGGAGGAGTCTATGGCTCCAACCCCTAGGCAGGGTGAGCAGAGGATCGCTCAGGCCCTCAGGCAGGGCAAGCGAACAAGGAGTCTATGGCTCCAACCCTTAGGCAGGGTGAGCAGAGGAGGCAACAGCTTCAGGTGGGGTCAGGAGAGCAATTCTCCTGGGGTGGCTAGGGAAAAGGGGAAGGGGATGCAGGCCCACCCGTCTCTACTGCATCCCAGCCCAGGGCCCTAGCAGTGGCAGAAGCAGCACACCGGCAACACACCGGCAATACAGCGGCTTCAGCCACAGGCCATGGCTGTCCCTGGGCTACTTCCTCCCCACTGACCCTAGTACCTGTTGCCTCCGTGTCCCCAGGATGGTCCACCTGGGGTAGCGTTATGAGTCCTTCCTCGTCAACCGGGGGCAAGGCAGGAAACTCCTCTTCAGGGGGCAGCTCCTCCAGGTCGTTGTAGGAGGGGAGCGGGTCAGCCTCGGGAAGCTCCTCCAAGTCCTGCCCTGCTGCAGGGAGGGGCTCGGCGGCCCGCAGTTCCTCCAAATCCGGCCTGGCCTCCGGGGGTGCCCGCCACTCGGGCTGCTCTGGGGTCTCAGCCCAGTCTGGTGGTCCCAGAGCACGGCCCCAGGATCGGGGTCGGGGTAACTCGGCCCAGTCGTCCTGGCCGGGTTACCTAGTCCAGCTCCTCGAGGGCCCTATCCAATCCCTGGGCCCAGGTGGGGCCGGGGGCCGGCAGCTAGGCTCTGGCTCTGGCTCTGGCTCTGGCTCTGGCTCTGGCTCTGGCTCTGGCTCTGGCTCTGGCTCTGGCTCTGGCTCTGGCTCTGGCTCTGGCTCTGGCTCTGGCTCTGGCTCTGGCTCTGGCTCTGGCTCTGGCTCTGGCTCTGGCCTCGGCCGGCAGGACAGCACATCTGCCTCTGGCCTCGGCCGGCAGTCTGTGCCCTACTGAGCTCAGGGGCCGGGCTTTTGTATTTCCCCTTCCTGTTGGGGCTCCGCCCTGGGGCTGCCAATTGGTCTGGCCGGGTGGCCCTATCACGGCTCGGGTCCCCTGTTGCCGGGCAGACTCTGGGGCAGGGTGTGAGTGGGGCCAATCAGAGCTCTCGGGTCCTTCCCCAGGCTCTGGCTCCGTGGGAGGCCACAGCGGCTTCCTACATACTCGAAAAAAAGAGTGGAACTGAAGAGGAGCCCAGGAAAGGTGGAAGATGCCATATTGATGACTAGTGTTGTGTGGGACTTTTATTTGTTGGATTTCCTGTTACCCTGGAAAAGTGGGGGAGATGACACTATATGTGACCTGGCCAGAGGGCTGGGTCTCAGAAGAAGCAGAGCATTGCAGGTCTGGAGTGACTGTCTTCAGGAATCACCAGAAGGGCAGATCCTGCCATGCCCAAGCATGAGGGGGTGCGCCAGCAGTAGGGGTGCACTTTCCTGTCCACATAAAAGCACCTCTATTTTTTTTTAAACATGCTTTCACAAATCATTAGGTAGATGTCATCATTTTACTCCGTTTCACTCTGAAGTAATTGGATCCCACTGCTCGGTGACTTTGAATCAGCCACTGAATTTGGCTAAGTCAGGGTCCATTTGAAAATGTGTTAATATAGAATGTTTCTGAGGATATAGAAGGGTCAGATTACTTTAGATGGGGGAAGAGATGGGGCTGGCAGTACAGTACCAAGTTTGGAAATTATTTCATTTGAGCTCCTGTGTTCTGATGCTTTTGACACTAAAATTGCAAACACATGCCTGTCTGTATCCACTGTAAATTGTACTGTATAACTTTGGCTTGGGAGGATCTAATGAGTGGTGCTAATTACTTGTATTTATAGTCACTAGAGTCTCTCTGTGGCTGTATTTGGTGTCTTCTAAAAGTCTCAAGCAGTGAGGGATTCAAAATTTATTCGGGCTCTTTTATGACTTGCAGTATAAATAGAGATAATAAGTCAGATTTTCCCATTACCAGCGGGAGCCTATATAATGTAGTCTCATATTTATCCAAAATTGCAGGCAATTAGAAAGCATATTTCCACACTGAAGTGTCTAATTTAGAACACTAACTCTGCACAGATAGTTTTAGACATTGCTTCCCTTATGGACTGACCTCCTATCACTGCCTTCCTTCTTCTTTTGGATTTTTGGATGGATTGGAGAGGAGTGAAATAGGTATTAGGGAGTCCACGGAGGAGGAAGAGGTTACAGAAGTCAAAGAAGGAAGTGACTGGAACATGGAATGATGTTTAACAGTCAGGATGGAGAGGAAAGGGATTTTTGAGATGTTAAAGAGAAAGAAGTGACAAGATTTAGTGGTAACTGCATGTTCGGCGGGAAGCAGAGGGTGGAGTAACAAATGACAATTAGATTGGTATTGTCAATGGCAATGGAGAAAGAGAGCACAGAATTAATTTTATTGGTTTGCTTTGTGATGTAAACACTGGATGGAGACCGTCATAGGCTATCCAATAGCTTGATTAGGATAACAATTTTCCATGACTACTGGATTGCCTAGATTTGAATGAGCAAGCCTAGAGGTGAGAAGTTGCATAGCTCATTAGCAATCCCCTGAGTCATCGTGATGGCTGCGTTTATTAAAATCCCACATCTATATTCTGAAACTATCAGAAACTTTTATTTAAAATGTCCTTCAAATTATAGGCTCTCAGTTCATGGAAGCCCCTTTTTTTCTCTGTGACTGCACTAAAAATCTTAACAAGTAATTTTGATAGCAAAATATTTTGTGAATTTTGGTATGTGAACAATGCTCAGGAAGGAAAGGTACATAGCATGCCTATTTAGTAACCCCTGTGATATTTGGTTATATTCATGAAGTCTCAGATGGTCTCATAATTGATGTGTTTTTACCATCCACATGAAAGGCAAATGATAACTCTTTCAAGTTACTCCAAGGTACAGAAAGATGTATGACCTGCTAACATTACTGAACAGATGACCTGTTGAGGTGATGAATAAATGGATGTGTTCATCTGAAAAAACTCTGCACTAAGTCTCCTTCACACCCCAGTTAGTTCTTGGATGGTCTCTGATTCCTGGAAGTGTACAGCTTATTTCTCTTCTTTCTTACTTTTTTTTTTAAACTATTTGCTTTAAGGTTAGGATAATGCTGAAAACTTGAATAATACATTTTTACATCTCTGGATCAGTTCCTCTAACTGGCATTTCCAAGATGATGAGACCTAGCAATTACGCTTCACTGAAACTCTTAAAGCTACACAAAGATACATTACTTAGCCTTTGTAAGCAGTTGGCCTCCTGGTGCGACAAGCAATGAATTAATGCTTTTTAACTCTGTGATCAGCTGACAAAACTATCTTTTCTGTGCTAGCTCTATCAATTTATTACTTAATTTAGGTTTGTTAATGTTTTCAGCGATTCAATTGTAACTCCTGATTATGATTGGCTACTTGTTTATAGAAATTTATTGGTAACATTAGAAATTTATTAATAGAAAAGCATTTTGTGAGTGTAAAAGATTAAAAAGTTAAGATAACTTGCAAAATATGACTTGCACAAACATAATTCTTAAAGGTACTACCAAGAAAACACTAGAACTGGAAAGCATGTTAAGGCAACATGTAGTATCATCTTCTCACTAGCATAATAGCCAGGTGATGTTCTTGAGCATAGCCCATTCTTGAGAAGTAATAAAGTAGCATTTTGCACTCAGTAGAAATTCTAGCCCCATTAAGAGCTCTGAAATCTAGTATCATGACCTTAAACTGGACTCAGTATTGGATGGGAAGCTGGCATACCTATCTTGTCCTGTTCAGTCTGGTTGATCTTATATTAAAATCAACACTTCTGGGAGTGGTAAGGTTCTGCTAACCAACCATTATTTTTCTGGGAATATGTTTTAACCAAGTTTGGATCCTGACCACACTCTTTCAACGGGGCTATGTTAACATGAACTAGTTAGTTAGAACTTTTAGTTCTTGACAGCAGTGTCCACATGGGGCAGTTAGTGTGCTCTTCAGTTCACGCTCCTGTAGTTTGTCCTGTGTAGACAAGGCCTGTGTCAATAGGAGAGAATGAAGTATCAGAACTACCCCAAACCTCCAGAACACCCTACGCATCATGCACTCTGCCAGTACAGCTTATGTGAGTGTCAATGAATCTGCCACTGTGGGCTACAAGGCTCTGCATAACGATGGAATAGCATTCAGTCCTGTGAATGTAGTCACTCCAAATTGTAGGCATACAGTGGTTCTATATGTGCTATCGAAAGCACCTGCACAGTACAGAAACCCAATCTGTTCATATCCCACAGTTATTTAGGGGATAATTTCCAATTTAACCATTCGTGGATGCAGAACAGCAATAACTGCTTTGCAAACCTCCATTACCACTGAACCAGCCATGGATTTGACAACCCTGAACTGATTATGAACAGATCTGTAACAATTGGGGTTTGCCAGCTTCCACAAGGAACAGGCTTCTAGATCATTTTTGCCCCTCTCAGCTGGTACTCCAAGGCCCGGGTGAGCTTCCCCACACGGCTCCAGGAATGTGCTTTTCCTCAAAAAAAAGCCCTGGGCCCACTTCTGTTCATCCCATGTTTCCATCACAATGTAGTCCCATTACTCCAGGCTCATGGTCCTGATCCACAGCTGGAGGTCTGTATAGGGGAGGTGTTCCATGAAAACCAGAATTAGCTGTGTCCATGCTCCTATGTCTTCATGTTGCTGACATAATTTTTTCTTTCTGCTGGTACAGCAAGCCACTACTGCTGTCATCTCCACCCAAAAAGTCATCTCTGAAACACTGGCTCTCATCCCTTGATGGCATGCCTCTGAGGAAGCTGTCAAAGAAACATTGCCTCCATAAAATATATAGCTGCCTGTCCTGGGGCCTAAGATGGGATCCAGACCTTAGAACACAAGGAGGTGACAGTACACTAGCGTGGGTCCTGCAATGAAATTCATTTCCTAGGCCAGGAGACAGACAGGTCATCCCACAAAGCCCTGTGAAAGTGAGTAGAGAGCAGCCTAATGAGTTGTAGCACCGAGAATCATGGGATATATGCAACCACATATCGTTGCATCTCGCATGACTGGATATGGTACCAGGATATGACAGGAGGTACTTGGAACTCAACTGCTTCTTCTGCAGTGTGGTTGTGCTCTGTTGAATTAGACTAAAGTGGGATGACTAACTCACCTTTGCCCAGATGGAGGCAAGAGTGCAGTGAAGACAAAGCCCAAGGCCCCTTTTCACCTCTTTGTCAGTGTAAAGGAATCTTAATGTGAAAATGTAATTTACACCTATCTGAAGGTCCCTTTACACTGCCAGAGCAGTACAAACTGGCCTTAGTGTAAATCAGAATCAGGCCTGCAATACTAGAATTGTTGCAGTGCAATGTGGTTTATACAGATACTTTCCTCTTGTATAGGTTTCTTAGTGCATCAACCCAAAGAAAAAAATAGCTTGCTAAGTTTTTGAAGTCCATCATCACCTCAATGATTTCCCCTTTTCCCAGTAATTCTGTTTCCTGCCCCCTCCTCCAATTCTGCCTGAGATACAGTCCTGGGGTCAAATTAATTCCTGTTGTACCTCCAGTGAATGGGGTTTATGGCATGTGCATTGTGTCCCTCTATTCAAGATTAAGTTTACCTTTATGCAGAGCCAACAGAAGACAGTGGGATTTAAGTGGTGTATATAGCCTTTGTTCAGGCCCTCTGCACAGGGGCAAATTCCCCTCTATTAGAATATTGTATTTGCCAGTGTAAAAAAGTAACAATTCCCTCCTAGGAAGTAGGAAAGATCTGAAAGGCATGACTTTTTTTTTTTGTGTGTGGAAATAGTGACCTGTTCTCTCTAAATTATTTTCCCCTCCTGTATCTTAGTATTTGGGGTTGTTCTTTTGTGACCAAATGCTTAGTTCTTTCTTCTTTTACTCATTTTCATGTACTTTTCCATTGCCTGGTTGCTTGAGGACCTGGTTAGTCTTGTGGTATTGTTCCAGCTATGTGAATCAACAAGTTCTTGAAATCTCCTCAGAAAGTATTTGTTTGGAATATATTTCCAGCGAAGTTTCTGTACCAAAGCAGTTTGGAGAAAGATGCTTACATCTTGAGACAAACCATTTGCTCATGATTGGTTTCAAGAAGAGCTGTGAGATTCTAACTGCAATGTCTTTCTCTTATTTCAGATAGTGCTACCCAAATTTCCAGGGGGTTCTGGTCTTTGAAGACTATTTTTATAATCCTTCTTACCATCTTGGCCTCATGCAGTAAGTCTAAACTCTTTCACTGCTAAGCGATATGTATTGTCTTTGGGCATAGTTTTTACTTTTCTGTCCTGAATACAAATTAATTAAGCAAGTTACTTCCTTTATTCATACTATCAGTTGCATAATTAAAAGGGGAAAATTCCCTCCTCCCTGAAATGTGCATATCCTTAATAGTGCTATTGTATTTTCCATATTAAATAAGTCTAGCTGCTTTTTTTATCTCTTTGTTATCAAAGTTATTAATGCTCACCTACACTTCAGATGCAGTTATAAAGCTCTCATTATTATTCTGATAATATAAACAACAGTTTCTGCCTTCTGGTGGATTGTTGTAAGGCTCACCATTCTTTTTTAAATTTATTTTGTTGTTTTTCATTCTATTCACAAAAAGCATAGAGTCCCCTTCCTGTAAGTATGACCTATATTCTTTATTTCTAAATGTATATATTTATATTTAGCCATATTAAAACACATATTGTTTTCTTGCTCCCAGTTTACCAAGTGATCAGTTGCTCTGAATCAGTGACCTGTCCTCTTCATTATTTACCATTCCCCCAATCTTTTTGTCATCTGTAAACTTTATAAGTGATGATTTCATATTTTCCCCCAGATCACTGATAAAAATGTTAAATAATGTAGGGCAAAAGAACCAATCTCTCCGGGACCCCACTGCAATTAGATCTCACGATGATGATTCTTCATTTACAGTTACATTTTGAGACCTATCAGTTAGCCAGTTTTTAACGCATTTAATGTGTACCATTTTAATTGTGTATCATTCTACTTGTTTAATCAAAATATTGTGCAGCACCAACTCAAAATATATTATGTCAACATTATTATCTTTATCAATGAAACTTTTAATATCATAAAAAATATCAAGTTAGCTTGACAGGATCTATTTTGCATAAATCCGTGTTGATTTGTATTAATTACATTACCCTCCTTTAATTTTTGGTTAACTGAGACATGTATCAGCTGTTCCATTTTCTTGCCTAGGATCAATGTCAGCCTGTCAGCCCAATAATTACCCGAGTCATCCCATTTACCCTTTTTAAAAGTTGGCACATTAGCTGTCTTCAAGTCTTCTGGAACTTCCTCAGTGCTCCAAGACTTATTGAAAATAAACTATAATGGTCCAGCAAGCTCCTCAGCCAGCTCTTTTAAAACTCTTGGATGCAAATTATCTGGATCTGTTGATTTAAAAATGTCTGACTTTAGTAGCATCTGTTTAACATCGTCCTAAGATATTTGTGGAATGGAAAGAGTATTATCATTGCCATATGATGAGGCTATAGCTTCTCTTTTCCCCCCAAATACTTTTGCCTTTTCTGCATTATTATTGATAGTTCTACCATTTCCATCTAGTAACGGACTAATATCATTATCGGGATTTTTTGTTCCTAATATGTTTTAAAAGTTCCGTTTTGTGCTTAACTCTGCTAGCCATATATTTCTCCTTGTGTTCCTTTGCTTCCCTTATCAATGTTTTACAAGTCCTAACTTCTGATTTATAGTCATTACTATCAGCTGATCGTGGTGGTGGCATCTAGGTGTTATTGTAAAATAATAATGTTTTTAACATGTCACTTTTATGAACAATGAGACTTGACTACTTTTTTTTAATACAGAAAAATTGTGTCCACAGAAAAAACATCTTCTCCCCTCCCAAGTCTGTCCTGAGATCAGTGACAGCTGAGCGGTGTAAAAAGCGACATTTACCATGTACTGAGCAGAAACATGCCCATTGTTGGATTTCAGAAATGTGAATTTGCAGACAATACATTTTCTAAAATCTTTGCTCTTGTTAAAAAAAAAAATAATAATAGGCTCAACTCTCTACCCCTCCTTGTACAACCTTGCTGTAACCAAAAGCAGACTGATGCCCAATGTCTATGAAAGTCCTAACAATCCACAGCAGGGTTGCAGATGTCAATGGTTTATTACTGTCTATAGTGTTAGCTGATGATAATGGTACACGTAGAAGTGCATTCAAGAGCACTGAAGATGGACCAAGGGTTCATATTCTTCAGGAAACTGATTAATTTTAAACTTATTTCTTTCCTCATCACTATATTTAGTGTAAGGACAAATCATTTTCATATCATTTTCTTTTCTGGTTACTGTCTTAAGAGTGTCAAGGGAATGAATAAATGGTCTGCTATTTTCTCTTTATTATTATAATATTTCTTACAAGATTGAAGAAAAAAGAGAGAATATAATGGGAATAAAAATGCATAGTATTGGAGCATTAAAAATTTGGTGAGCATTCATTTATGTGACAGACTGTAGCAAGGGCAAAATGCAGTGCAGGATATATTCATTCTCCTGACAAAAACTATAGAAAGAAGAGGAAATAGTACAAAGGTAATTCACAGTTATGACAATTCTCCTAAGGCTGAAGTCTCATGGCCTCTTGCAAACGTCCCTTGTATCAACACAGCTTTAGATATTTTATTTAAAAGTAATCATAGGGCCAGATTTTTTTCTAATGGAAATAAAACTGGCTTTGGGTAATGGAAATAAATCTATTTCCAACATAAGAATACAGATATAAGTTTATCATTCATATTATTTAAATGCAAGATTATCGCCAAACTGTACTTCAAACACTAAAACTATGTAGGAGTTTGAAATGTAGGAGTATTTGAAATGCATCAAGTAAATATAAAAGCAGTCAGATCTCGATTTTTTCCATACCTGGATTTACTTCTAAAGTACTATATTAACTGAATCCCTGAGAATAGTAATGATTTGATTTAAAAACTTTCTCTTGGATTAATCCCATGACAATGGCCGGGATGTAGAATAATAGTATGTTTTTAATAGCAACTTTGGCATGGAGTTTGTGATAATGAAATATGCTATTTGAAATTACATATCTGTGGAAAATTTACAATAATAGAAATGTAAATTAAAAACTATTAGAAGAAACAGCATTCATTAGTTACTCCAAATTGTGCCAATTGAGTTTAACATGGTTATATTAAGATAACCATCTCAAGAACTTTACTGTTAAACAACTGAACAAAACAGCACACAATAGAATATGGTTTTATCAAAAGCTTTTTTCCTATGTTGGATGTTTCAAAGTACTTTGCAATAATAGTTTATGTACTACTAATGCAATAACTGCATAGTGGAATAAGGTAACTATTTTGTACCCAGCAATAGCTTACATGCCTTTGAAGACTAGAATCTACTTTCTTGATAGGAAGAAGCCTGGGCAGGACACTACGACAGATTCTTGGGTGCAGCTGAGTGCCTTTCGGTGCAGGACCTGAAGGGGTGAGGCATAGGTAAGGTGACCATATTTCCTGAAGGGAAAATAGGACACCATGTGGGGCTTGCCCAAGATGCTCACCTGAGCCCTGCTTCTCTCTTGCATGGGGATGGTTGGAGCTGCTCGCCCAAGCCCAACCTCCCCATCTCCCCCACGCAGGCTGGTGCACCACACCTCCGAGCCCTGCCTCCTCCAACCATTCGGGGCTGGTGTTGCTGCTCCCCATACCCACACATTCCTCCACTTCAAGGTAGGGGTTGCACCACACTTTTTTTGGCAAAAGTGGGCATTTGCCCCATTTCATAGAATCATAGAAGATTAGGGTTGGAAGGGACCTCAGGAGGTCCTCTATTCCAACCCCCCTGCTCAAAGCAGGACCAACTCCAACAAAATCATCCCATCCAGGGCTTTGTCAAGTCACACCTAAAAAACCTCTAAGGATGGAGATTCCACCACCTCCCTAGGTAACCCATTCCAGTGCTTCACCACCCTCCTAGTGAAAAAGTTTTTCCTACTATTCAACCTAGACCTTCCCCACTGCAACTTGAGACCATTGCTCCTAGTTCTGTCATCTACCACCACTGAGAACAGTACCATCCTCCCTGGAACCCCCTTTCAGGTAGTTAAAGGCTGCTATCAAAACCCTCCTCATTCTTCTCTTCTGCAGGCTAAACAAGCCTAGTTCCCTCAGTCTCTCCTCATAAGTCTTTTGCTCCAGCCCTCTAATAATTTTTGTTGCCCTCTGCTGGACTCTCTCCAACTTGTCCACATCCTTTCTGTAGTGAGGGGCCCAAAACTGGACACAGGACTCCAAATGAGGCCTCACCAATGTCGAATAGAGCGATATAATCACTTCCCTCGATCTGCTGGCAATGCTCCTACTAGTGCAGCCCAATATGCCATTAGCCTTCTTGGCAATAAGGGCACACTGTTGGCTCATATCTAACTTCTTGTCCATTGTAACCTCCAGGTCCATTTCTGCCAAACTGCTGCCTAGTCAGTCGGTCCCCAGTCTGTAGCAGTGCATGGGATTCTCCGTCCTAAGTGCAGAACTCTGCACTTGTCCTTGTTGAACCTTATCAGATTTCTTTTGGCCCAATCCTCTAATTTGTATAGGTCACTCAGTATTCTATCCCTGCTCTCCAGTGTATCTACCACTCCTCCCAGCTTGGTGTCATCTGCAGACTTGCTGAGGGTATAATCCAGATCCTCCAGATCATTAATGAAGATGTTGAACAAACCTGACCCCAGCACCGACCCCTGAGGCACTCTTCTTGTTATCAGCTGCCAGCTAGACATTGAGCCTGATGATCTAGCCAGCTTTCTATCCTCCTTATAGTCCATTCATCCAACCAACCCATACTTTTATAATGCTATTAAGAATATAGTAGGAGACCATATCAAAAGCTTTGCTAAAGTCAAGGTATATCACGTCACTGCTTTCCCCACATCCACAGAGTCAGTCATCTTATTATAAAAGGCAATCAGGTTGGTCAGGCATGACTTGCCCTTGGTGAATCCATTCTGACTGTTCCTGATCACTTTCCTCTGTTCCAAGTGCCTCAAAATGGATTCCTTGAGGACCTGCTCCATGATTTTTCCAGGAACTGAGGTGAGGCTGACCGGTCTATAGTTTTCCGGAGCCTCCTTCTTCCCTTTTTTGATGATGAGCACTATATTTGCCTTTTTCCAATCATCCGGGATCTCCCCCAGTGTCCACAAGTTTTCAAAGATAATGGCCAATGGCTTTGCAATCATGTCGGCCAACTCCCTCAGCACCCTCAGAAGCATTGCATCCGGCCCCAGGGACTTGGGCATGTCTAGCTTTTCTAAATAGTCCTGAACCTGTTCTTTTGGCACTGAGGGCTGCTCACTTCCTCCCCATTCTGTGCTGCCCAGTGCAGTAGTCTGGGAGCTGACCTTGTCTAAGAAGACAGAGGCAAAAAAAGCACTCAGTACTTCAGCTTTTTCCACATCATCTGTCACTAGGTTCTCTCCACTATTCTGTAAGGGGCCCACACTTTACCTTACCACCTTCTTGTTACTAACATATGTGTGGAAACCCTTCTTGTTACCCTTCACATCCCTTGCTAGCTGTAACTCCACTTGTGATTTGGCCTTCCTGATTTCACTCCTGCATGCTCGAGCTGTATTTTTATACTCCTCCCTCATCATCCACTTCTTGTAAGCTCTATAAGCTCACTGAATAATTCTTTGTTCAGCCAAGCTGGTTGCTTGCCATATTTACTATTCTTTCTGCACATTGGGATTTTTTGTTCCTGCGCCCTCAATAAGGTTTCTTTAAAATACAGCCAGCTCTCTTGGACTCCTTTCCCCCCTCATATTAGCCTCCCAGAGGATCCTGCCCTTCAGCTCCCTGAGGGAGTCAAAGTCTGCTTTTCTGAAGTTCAGGGTTCATATTCTGCTGTTCTCCTTTCTTTCTTTTGTCAAGATCCTGAATTCAATCATCTCACTGCTGCCCAGGTTACCACCCGCTTCTACTTCCCCTACCAATTCTTCTCAGTTTGTGAGCAGCAGGTGAAGAGGAGCACCACTCCTAGTTGGTTCCTCTAGCACTTGCACCAGGAAATTGTCCCCAACACTCTCCAAAAACCTCCTGGATTGTCTGTGCACTGCTGTATTGCTCTCCCAGCAGATGGCAGGGTGATTGCAGTCCTGCATGAAAACCAGGGCCTGTGATCTGGAAACTTTCACTAGTTGTCTGAAGAAAGCCTCATCTACCTCATCCTCCTGGTCTGGTGATCTATAGCAGACACCCATCATGGCATCACCATTATTGTTCTCATCTCTAAACTTAACCCAGAGACTTTCACAGGATTTTCTCCAGTTTCATACTGGCGCTCTGAGCAACCATACTGCTGTCTTACAGAGAGTGCAATTCCTCACCTGCAATTCCTGCCTGTCCTTCCTGAACAGTTTATAGCCAGGGACAGCAGAGTTACCCCACCAAATCTTGGTTATTCCAATCACATCACAGTTCCTTGACTGTGACAGGATTTCCAATTCCTCCTGCTTGCTTCCCAGGCTTCTTGCGTTTGTGTACAGGCACCTAAGACAATTAGCCAATTGCCCGACTTTCTCAGTGTGCATCAGGAGGCCTCCCCTGTTGCCCCCTCCTCCTTTCACTTTCTCCTGGTATCCCACTTCCTCCAGTCTTAGGTCCCCATCCCCCAGTGAACCTAGTTTAAAGTGCTCCTCACTAGGTTAGACAGCCTGCCTGCGAAGATGCTCTTCCCTCTCTTCGTTAGGTGGATCTTCCTAGCAATCAGTTGGCAAGAGCAAAGGGGACAAATGCCCAATTTTGCCAAAAGAGTCGGGACAGCTGGACAAGGCTTAAAAAAGGGACTGTCCCAGACAAAACGGGATGTATGGTCACCTTAGGCATAGATGGCTTCATACCACTTGGCCCCCAGAGCAAGTTTTAACAACTTCAGGGGTCATCTAAATTGCACATGACTGTCTACCTCCCCAAGGCAGTCCAGGCACTTAGGAACAGCTGTAGCGCAAACTTTCTTGCACTTGGTCATACCCCTTAAATGCCTCTGTGTTGGACATGGTAGTGGGAACAGTACAGATCAGTTATGGGGACTCTGTGCCAATGGAGATTCCCCGTGCACTAAGTGAATTCTCCAGTGGCCAGATACTAGGGCTTTGAGTCCTTTGTGCTGGCATAAAGGAGCCAGAGCACAATGATTCATCATGTTCACTGGGATTATCTTCCACTGTTTTAGAGAAGATTAATTAGATCATTATCCTCCACATGGATATCCAGCAGAGACAAGCAGAATCTGCCTTAGCTGAATATATCATTCGAAGAGTAACACCCCTGACTGTCAGAGTTTATGTCCCCGTTAGCGACGGCTACTTGCCCTGTTGTGGGTATGAAAATGATCACTACTGGCAAACATCAGATTGGAAACAGCTGTGTAGTTTCTAAAAGTTACTTGCCCACCACCACTATTTAGAGCCAGGTCCTGGAGTCTTTGCTCAGGCAAAATGCCAACTGAAGTGATGCTGAAGTTTATTTCTTCATTATCACCAACCTGGAAAAATAAATTGCCATTGTTTGTTAGTGTGTGCGGGGATGGGGGTTATCTGTTTTTTCCATCCTTTATGTTATTGGCTAGTTTTGCACCACCATGTAATTTCCAGTTGTATACTGAGCAAGCAAACCAAAGATGCAGAAAAACAGAGATAACGTTATTCCACAAACCAATAGCTGACATGAGACTAATGTGAAAGAGATCTCTTAGATCTAATCATGCATCACACACAAGGATTCACCTAGTAAGGGATTTTGGGAAGATATGAGAAACTCCAATCCTAATAGTTTTTTCAGTTGCTAGAGACATGCAACAATCCCAGTGTGTGGCAGTGTAGTTGGATGATTATTTTTCATGAAATTGTATTAAGGAAACTGGTATCTAGACTCTTTCCACATCAAAAATGAATTTTGACCTATGATTGCTATAAATAAAATATTCAGAGCCATGTTGGCATAGAGAGCACCTAGGATTTTCAAAGGGGTTAGGCACCCAGTTTTCATTATTAGGCCCCTAACTTTCCTAGTCTCCTGTGAAAATCATAGCATTTACTGGCCATGAGACTGCCACCTTCAGAGGATCATCATTACTTTCACTTCCTCTTTTTATTACTGTGCTTTCAGGGGACTTTGAGAGTTTGTTACAGTTGTGGGCTCAAAGGGAGATTAACATGAGTAAGGATTGCAGGACAGGAAATATTTATTTCTTTTCCATTTCAAGTCAGGTCTGTGTTCCTGAGGGCCATAATCCTGGCAAACCAATGTTCCTTGATCTCTAGGAACCTCTCCACATAGTCTCTCGTGCTTCTTTTCCTGCAGGGAGACCAGCCTTTTCCAGATGTTGTAATTGGATCTAAAGATAGCAAAGTCCATCTGCTCTGACTGTTTGTGTCACTCAGAAGCTGTTTTTTTTCTCAGCCCAGAAAATCTGGAGAGTGAAGAACACCTTTCCGTGGTGGTCTTCAGCCCAGGGAATCATAAGATTTAGCTTTGATCCATACTGGAATTTCAAACAATCACTAAATGTACCATAGGAGCAGCATGTGGCAGGAAACTGCCAGTGGTGGGAAAGATCAGTGAATCATTACAAAGCTAATGGGGGTTTGTATTTGGAGAAAAAGGAGACTGGGTATTACCAGCCTGACAGGATTTTAAGGAGCCCATAAAACCCATCACTATAACATTAATGAATGGTCCAGTACTCTAGTGGCAGTACGTGCTACTGCCCTTTGTAGGATCAGTTCAAATATCATCACATCAATACAGCAATTGGATGTTAACACACAGATCTAAGGTAGTATATGCCCTAAGGGGGAAGAGCTATGGCAAGGTCCTAGGAAAGAAGATGATTCTATGGATGACCCCTCTGCTTCCAAGCTCTCTTTGCAGGATCCTCCTGGATCTTCTCCACCTGTTGAAGCAGAGGGAACTATCAGGACCTGAATGCCTTTACATGAATGGCCTTCACAGTCACTAGTCATTACCATAGAAAGTAAATGACGAACGAGTATCAAGAAAATTGGAGCAGGTTACAGAAAGTAGGCTTTTGTTGTGCATGACAAGGAGAAACTGGTCTAGTGGATTACAGAACTGGGTATATTCTTGACTCTTGGTCCCTTCCATTCCTGGATCTGCCACCAAGTTGCTATGTGATTTAAGCAGGTCACTTTACTACTATTTCACCTGTGTTACCCCAGCTATAAAGAGAGATAATAATGCCCACTCACCTTCTAAAGTAGTCATGCTTAAATACTTGCCCATTGCTTTAGATAGTGCATTAGCAAAGTTTGTTAGCAAGTTATAAGGGTGTCCATTGTATATAAATGCCAAGTATATTTACTTCATTACCAATATGTTCTTTCACTATAGTCTAAATAGCAGACATGTTCAGTAACCAAAAGCAGAAAACAAGCAACGCAGAGGCACGTGGAACAAACGCTGCTAGAGATTACACCAGTGATAGTCCAAGACAATTAGTTGAAGAATCAGAGAAGAGACATAATGCAAAGTATCTGAATGAGAAAGTGGCATCCAGTAAGGCAGTACATTTATTCTCCAGATATAGCAGCCCAATGCGGCATTAGTTTTTTCCAAGACAGAATAAAGACGTGTAAAACAGAAAAGGCCATTCTGTTACATCAGCCTGGGCTGAAAATGGCGTGTGCAGCTGATTCTAATATGATGCAAGAATCAAAATAAATAAGCATGAGTTTCCTTAACTTTTCTCAGATAATCAAGAGGAGAAATGGCAATGGCATTTTAGACTTTGGGCCATAAACCTGCACGTGAAAGGTGTCAAATAATGAAAATCTTTCAGGAAGGAAATAGAAAAGCTTCTTTCGGTTCAGTCTGTTGCTCCCAAAACACATTGAAAGGAGTAAGTGATTGCAAGAAAATATGAGCCTTTAGAGCTTGGAAATCAATGACCTTAATTTCTCTGTATTGACTAGGTACTAGGAAAACAGTATTTTTAATCTCAAAACTTCCCTAAAAGTTTCTAAATGACAAAATGCTGTAAAGAAAATCCATATTATGCTGACTGCATCGTCAATCCTAATAAAAATGTTTCTGTTGCTCTTTGCAGAAGTGGGTTAGATATTTGTGTGTTTGCATCCAAGTTGCCATCCAAGTGCAATTTTTCCTCAGACCTGTCAAACTCTAACATGACAGAATGATCCTTCTGCATGAGATACAACAGCTACACCGGTCAGAATATGTCAACATGGTAAATTGTAGTCGCTCTGAAAGTGGGCAGCCTGATGATTGCAGCCTGATGTGATACCCAAGAACATTACTGTTAACTTTGCTATCTCAGATCAGAGAAAAACACAAAGGTATGCCAGCCTGAATAATCCTTTAAACAATTCTACAGTTCAGACAGATTCCCCGCCCCCCCTTTTTGAAAGACAAATTGCATGTCAACGTATCACTTAGTGTTAAAATTCTATCCTATGGCAGTTTATAGTCCCTGCAGTTCTAATTCAGTTTCTGTAAAACACATTCTTCTTCGAGTGCTTGCTCATGTCGATTCCATTGTAGGGTGTGTGCGCTCCTCAGTGCACAGTCACCGAACCTTTTTTCCCTCCAGCAGTACCCGTAGGGCCGGCTCCGGAGCCCCCTGGAGCCCCGCACACATGCCGCAGTATATGAGATGCTGCCGGCCCTACGCCCCCTCAGTTCCTTCTTTCCTCCCGTGACAGTTGCTGGAAATGCTTCGGCTTGCATCACAAGTGCTTTTCAAACCCTTCATAGCTGTTAATTGTTCGTTGTTTGTTTTCTTAGTTATGTTGATTAGCCTTAAGTGCTGTTAATAGTGATAGTTAGTATAGGGATAGTTCTGGCCGGGCCTCCTGCCCGGGAGTGGGGCATGCCCTGGTCGCTGGGCTTCAAACCCTGTGTCTCCTGTGGGAAACCATTTCCACTGAGTAACCTCCATGACAGTTGCCTAAAGTGCCTGGGGGAAGCTCATCGCAAGGACAAGTGCAAGATCTGTAAGGCTTTCAGGCCGCAGACTCAAAAGGACAGAGAAATCCGCCTGAAGGCCTTACTAATGGAAGCAGCACTTATACCGGCCTCTGAGCTGGCACATTCTGCGTCGTTGCTGAGTATGTCTTTGGTGCAAAACATACAATCGGCACCAGCTCCGCTGTAGCACTGAACTTCTTCCTCACCGTCGAGGAAGATGCAAAGGAAACAACACATGGAGCGAGGCCGCTCCCCTGCACCACCAAAGAAATTGGGGTCGAGCGCTGAGGAAAAGGTGGCAGAAAGTTGGCAGGACAACAGCTCACCTCCTAAGTGTGCGTTCCCACCTAGAGAGCCGCCTCAAGGCACCAATTCCATCCTCAAAACCAGCAGCAGAGATACCAGCTGCAGCAGTTTGCACCCTATAGATAAAGGGGACAGGCACAAGGGGTCTAGGAGATCCTGACCAATGCTGGGGTCCTCCTCGACCCCCCCCCCAGGGGTCGTTTAGGCCATCCAACAATCAAAGACGATCCTTTTGAAGGTGCTCCTGAGGGCGGTGTTTCATTTCCAGGATCCTACCCATCCCTTCCTAAACTGCCTTGCTCCCTTCCTGTCCAAATGGGTCAAGGCCACATCGGACCATTGGGTCCTTGGCATAATTTCGGCAGATTATGCCCTCCAGTTTTCCTCTCTCCCTCCCAACAATCCTCTCTCCCTGTCCCTCTTGAGGGACCCCTCTCACGAGCAACATCTCATGCAAGAGGTAGAGAACCTTGCCTGGGGGCTGTAGAAAGGGTTCCACTGGACATGAAGGGAAAAGGGTTTTACTTGAGGTACTTCCTCATCCCCAAAGTAAAATGGGGTCTCAGGCCTATACTAGACCTGCATTGTCTCAACAGATATCTCAACAAACTGAAATTTCGCATGGTCTCCCTTTCCTCCATCATTCCCTCCCTGGATCCAGGAGACTGGTATGCAACCCTCGATCTAAAGAACACATACTTCCATATTTCTGTTTTCCCCAGCCACAGATGTTTCCTCCACTTCATGGTGGCCGGCTCCCACTACCAGTTTGCGGCGTTGTCCTTTGGTCTTTCCTTGGCCCCAAGGGTGTTTACAAAATGTATGGCGGTAGTGGCAGCGCACCTGAGGGTCTGGTGAGTCCAAATTTTCCAATACCTGGACAACTGATTAATCAAGAGCAGGTCCCAGTCCCGGGTCCAGAGCAGCACAGACCTTGTATGTGTCACCTGCCATCGCCTGGGCCTGCTAATAAATGAGCAGAAGTCCACGTTAGCTCCTGTACAAAGATCACTTTAGTCAACATATGGATTTTAGATCCTTGAGAAAAATCAGCTGTTAAATAGTAAACTAGTCCCAGCTGTAACTAAAGTGGTGCTAGCATCCCAGTATAATATTTCTGAGAATAGGTGTCAAAACAAGTCTTCTGAATTGTTTCACAGGCATATGAGTAATTCTTGTATTTTGAGAAATTCTAGACACATCTGAGCCTGTCCAGAGAAATTTAATTCTCATTCCTACTTTCATTTAAAATAGTCACAATAAAATGGTCTGATCAAGAATACCAACATTGTCTTTAGAAGATAATGGATCTCTGTTGGTCATGACCTAATTTGAAGAAAAGGACAGCTAAATTGGAGAGAGAGCATCATGGAGAAACAAAAATGATATATGAACATTGAGGTTTAAGAAATTAGGAGAGAGAGACTGTTAGGATTATAGTATTGCACTTACATGCTTCATAATAAGAACATAAGAATGGCCATACTGGGTCATATCAGTGGTCCATCTAGCCCAGTATCCTGTCTTCCGACAGTGGCCAATGGCAGGTGCTTCAGGGGGAATTAACAGAACAAGTAATCATCAAGTGATCCATCCCATTGCCCATGCCCAGCTGCTGGCAAACAGCAAACCCTGGCCCTCTGGCTAATAGCCATTGATGGACTTATCCTCCATGAACTTATCTATTTATTTTTTTAACCCAGTTATAGTCTTGGCAACATCCTTTGGCAAGGAGTTCCACAGGTTGACTGTGTGTTGTATGAAGAAATACTTCCTTTTGTTCATTTTAAATCTACTGCCTATTAATTTCATTTTGTGACACCTAAATTCTTGTGTTAGGAGGAGAAAATAACACTTCCTTATTTACTTTCTCCAAACCAGTCATGATTTTATAGACAACTATCATATCCCCCCTTAGTCATTTTGTTTCTAAGCTGAAAAGTCCCAGTTTTATTAATCTCTCCTTATATGGAAGCTTTTCCATACCCCTAATAATTTTTATTGCCTTTTTCTGTACCTTTTCCAGTTCTGATATACAGTATCGTTTTTGAGATGGGGTGATCAGATCTGCATACAGTATTCAAGATGTGGGCATGCCATGGATTTACAAAGAGGCAATATGATATTTTCTTTCTTATTATCTAACCCTTTCCTAATGATTCCCAACATTCTGTTAGCTTTTTGACTACCACTGCACATTGAGTAGATATTTTCAGAGAACTATCCACAATGATTCTAAGATCGCTTTTCTTTAGTGGTAACAGCTAATTTAGACCCCATCATTTTATATGTATAGTTGGGTTTATATTTTCCAATATGCATTACTTTGCATTTATCAACATTGAATTTCATCTGCCATTTTGTTGCTCAGTCACCCCAGTTTTGTGAAATCCCTTTGTAACTCTTTGCAGTATGCTTTGGACTTAACTATCTTGAGTAGTTTTGTATCATCTGTAAATGTTGCCACCTCACTGTTCACCCCTTTTTCCAGATCATTTATGAATACATTGAACAGTACTGGTTCTAGTACACTGTATCCCCTGGATCACCCTTTTCCCCATGCTTGTTGATCCTGTCAAAGAATTCTAATAGATTGGTGAAGCACGATTTCTTTTTTACAAAAACCATGTTGAATCTTCCCCAGAAAATTGTATTGAACTATCTGTCTGATAATTCTATTCTTCACTATAGTTTCAACCAGTTAGCCTGGTACTGAAGGTAGGCTTACCAGCCTGTAATTGCCAGGATCATCTTTGGAGCCTTTTTTAAAAATTGGTCTCATATTAGCTATCCTCCAGTCATCTGGTACAGAAGCTTATTTAAATGATAGGTTAAAAGCCACAATTAGTAGTTCTGCAATTTCACATTTGAGTACCTTCAGGACTCTTGGGTTGATACCATCTGGTCCTGGTGACTTATTGCTGCTTAATTTATCAATTTGTTGCAAAAACCTCTTCTAATGATTCCTCAATCTGGGACATTTCCTCAGATTTGTCACCTAAAAAGAAGGGCTCAGGTTTGGGAATTTCCTTCATGTCCTCAGTTTTGAAGACCAATGCAAAGACTTCATTTAATTTCTCCGTAATAGCCTTATCTTCCTTGAGATCTCCTTTAGCATCTTGATCATCCAGAATGTGTAAAGAGAAGATGACCGGAGTATTTAAACAAACTAAAGGTTACAAAATTCAGCTTCATCAATGATGTAACTGAAAGCATTAGATCTAGGGGACCTTGGTTTAAATTAAGAGTAATTTAAAACAGTGTTATTTTTTATTTACAGAGGTGAGTAGGTGGGAGTGCCTTCTAATTGAACTGGAAGAGTAAAAAAATTATTCATATATCTAATCAAACATTGAATTACTATATGGAGTTTAATCAATCTATTTATCTTAATTGCTTATATTGCTCCCATTACCATTGTATTTGAGCACCTCACAAGCTTAAATGTATTTATCCTCACAATATCTTCTTCTTCTATCCATGTTTCCAGATAGGGAGCAGAGACATAGAAGGGTTAATGCCTGGAGCCACGAGGAGACTTAGGTCTTGCAATAGTCAGCCTTGCAATACCTAACTTTTAAGGACCTAGAAAATCACAGGAACAACCCTGTCATCTACAAAGTCTGACTTAGGCACGTAAGCTCCTTATACAATGAATAGGTGCCTTAAATTGTTACTCACAAGCCTAAGATAGGCCATGGGAGATGCTGACAAGAGGGATGTGACCTAAGCCACACCCCTCTCCCAGTGATAGGCGCATATGTCTGGACTACAGGGAGTAATCTCTCTCTGCTTAGCTATCCACAAATGGGAACACGTCTCTTGAGGTCATGCAGTATAGTTGCCTAAACTGTTTCTTGAAGAAATGAGGTAGACACCTGCTTTGCTCCCCACAAAATGGATGGAAGAGGAAATTCCCATCTTATAACTTTTATCCTACGTGATTAGAGCAGTTGCCTGAAATGTGGGAGACTCGGATTCAATTCCATGCTCTTCGCTGGAGAGGGAGAAAAGAGGTGGGAGACTTTTCTTCAAATCCTAGGAGATGGCTCTAACCACTGAGGGACTGGACCCTGGGTCTCCCTCCTCTCAAGTGGGTGCCCTAGCCCCTGGACTATAGATTCAGAGTAATTCTCATACTCTTGCTCTATGACTTGACCACGATGGATAACTTAAATAGTCATTGGGTCAAAGCCAGAGAGACATGACATGAAAAACACCTTTATCCATATTAAAATCACATTAAAAACTATTTAAAAATATTATGACAACATAGACCCAAAAATATATGAATAAAACAAAGCAAAACATATCTTAAGCAAACATGAAGTATGGCTCACTAAAGCCTCATTGTTACCAAGGTCACGCAAAATATTGTTAACACACCAAATATACTGAGAGGTGTCCCGGTTACAAGTCAATTTATAAAAGGTGTAATCAATCTGCAGCCAGGCCATAATCAGTGTGTAGAACAGTCCTTGCACATTACACCACCTTATCCCGGCCGTTATGTTTCAGTGAGATTTCAAAATAGCTAGTTAGCCAGACAGGAAACCATCCTGTTTATCACTGTATATGACTGTGAGAACAAACAGGTGCTTGGAGAAAACCAATCCCAAACTGCTGAAAAGCTGCACGTAACCAAAAAGTGGAATCAAATGGGGGCAATGTCGGAAAAAGATAATATCGGTTCTGAAGCTGGATGTGCACAGACACCTCCAAGATAAAATGGTGCACAAACCGATTGGTTGCTACAATGCTGTGCACAACCCTTGACTGCAAGTCACTCGAGCACTTAAAAAGAGGAGGTTTGTACAATGTCCTCCAAGCTGGGACATAGAGTCATCCAGAGACAGAGGCATCCTCCAGGCCATATCAGGAAGGTCAGCAAGTATGGCTCACAGTTCTGAATGCCAATCTCAGGTCAGACTGTCAGAAAACGAGGCAGACACCCCAAACTAGTGGTATATTCTATAATTAGATTTCACCAAACCAGTAACAAGTGTGCACTCCTGGATCACTATGTTAGTCTTACCATGGAGCCACAGACAGTCCCCTTAGGCTCTCTATTTTACCACCCAGACAAACTGGACTTTATGATGAAAGATTACTGAAACCAAAATTCACTACACATTAAGTTACTCTCAACTTCAAGAGGCCAGTCACTTATCCCAGGTCAATGGATACTCTTTATCTTATGCCAAAGACAATGCTGACAGCCAATTTCTCTAGTAAACTAACTAAGATTTATTAGCTAAGAAAAAGAAATGAGAGTTCATGAAAGATTAAAGCAGGTAAAATACAATACAGGTAAGTCTATGGTTGTAGTCCAAATGATAGCAGAGAAGTAATGTCTGCTAACCTTCCATAAGCCCCTGGCCCCCTTTATCTAATAGCAGGAACAACAAAGCAGGGCGCAACCAGTGGTAAGTATTCAAAAAAATGGTTAATATGCTTCTGAATCTGGTCCAAAAGCCCAGGGAGGGTCCAGACGCAATAGCAGGTGTCTCCATATTGAGGCCACAAGGTTGTTAGCCATCAAAAACCCATCACCAAAAGGAGAGTCCAGGAAGGAGCCAGTTTCTGCAGGTGGCCTTGCACATTCTCATTGGCCCCCCTCCCAATTCCTTTAATCCCACAGTTGCCCCATTGCCATTGTTGGGACAACAAAGACGGGGGGCAGCTACATTGCCAAGAGCCCAGTAAGATAGAATTGCTCTTAGCCCAGTTAATGCTGGCAGAAGATGTACTTGTAAACAAGCACAAAGTGCCTGCTCGGCACTGTTAGATATTTTAAAAACTGAGATATTGTCAACGTAGGCTGACAGATGAACCAAAAAGCATCGGGCGCCCCAGCACAGAAAGGCCAGTCAGATGGTTTCTGAGGAGGTGCAGGAATGGCTCTGAACTAAGTGTGTACAGCATCCCAGACAGAAGCCACCCCTGATGAATGCCTCTGCAAATTGGGCAGCAGCAGTTAAGACCTTCATTAATCTTTAGGACACTAAAAACGTCATGGTACAATAAAGAAATATGTGAAGAGAACACTGGCCCTATCCCAAAAGCTTCTAATGTTTCTAAAAGAAAACTATGGTTAATTCTATCAAGAGCCTTCTTCTGGTCCATTGAGAGAAACCCCACATTCAGATTACAAAGTTTGCTAATGGTAAGAACAAATAATAAAAAATACGATGAATGGGAATACAGTATGTTTAATTAGGGTGTATCAAGGAGTCCAGACAGTCCTTCAGTCAGTTCGCTAAGGCTCTGGAACAGAACAGAGAAGAGAAATAGGTCTCCAGTTCTGTAAGTCACAAAGGTTCCTTTTTTTTTTGGTGCAACTGAGTGATCATTGCTCTGTGACAACGGAGGGGCACTCTTTCTCTTGGGTACATTCCAGCACCACTTGAAAAAAGCCAGCATCAAGAAGATGTCATACATTTTTGTAAAATTCACATGGCAGCCCAATACCTGGGGCCTTGCCTGTAGAGACCTGTTGGATTGCAACAGAGAGCTCCTGCACTGACAGTGAGACATCCAGGCACCACTGCTCCTCATCAGTCAGACCGGGTAACCCCTGGTGCAGCTCCTCCATTGCCAGCACATCACAAGATTCAGGCAAGTAAAGAGTGCTATAAAAAGAAATACCTGTTTTCTAGATCTCAACAGGGTCAGGCACTAGATGACCATTTGGCAGCCATAGGCAAGTAAGTGGCCAATGATCCATAGACTTTTTCTCCAATGTGAAAAAGAACCTTGTGGGAGTGTCAGTTTTATGAAGCTAAGTAAAATGGGCCCATACTAGGGCTCCTTGCAACCTTTTCTTCCAACAAGCACCTCAGGAGCTGGTACTCCTCAGCTAAGGTTAGGTAAATCTGTACCAGGTTTCCCACATCAAGGTTTCTATGAAGTCCTAAGATGTCTTGTTCCAGGGCACTCATGGCCTGATGCATGGACTGTGTGGCAGCCTGCGTATACTGCTGGTGAAACAGTTGAATCTGGACTTTTCCACTGTCTCAGGGATTCATGTCGTGACCTGTGCTGTTGCCAACCCTCCCCAATACAGCAAACATCTGGGTACAATTCGACTCCTGTAATAATTTGGCATTAAAGCACTAGTGGAAAACACTGGCAGAAAGAGGGAGAGACACTGACAGAGACATGATGATGAGCTGACAAGGTAATGGGAGACATGGAAGACCAAACAAACATATTCTCACTAGCCTTCGTCGTATAAAAGGGATCCAAGCTAGCCCCAGAGACCTCATTGGAAGTAGCCTTCAACCAAGAGTACTGCCTAACAGTGAGAGGAGAGAACCTCCAAACACCTACTAGCCCAGTGGTCTTCAGGAGACAGTACGCTTCCTTGGCTGACGAGGGTGTGGCTCCTCATGGTTCCTGTCTGACACATAATCTACAGTGCAATTGAAAACCCCTCCCAGGACAACAGCAGTATCAGGGTCACAGCCAAGCAGTCTGCAGAAAGGAGACACGATATCACCTCAGTAAAAAGGTTAAAAACAAGAATGCCAATACGTATCTCCACCGTATCTCCAGCCCGACACAATGTCCTTCACAGAGCGGGTCTGTACCCCTGTGCCCCGAGAAGAGAACAGCTACTCCAGCAGTGACACTGGAACCATTTGAGACAAGAAAGCTTCTCATTTCCATGCCTTCAACCATTTGCCCTGATTATCAGCCTCTGAGTGCATTTCTGGCAAAGGACAACATCCACCATTTTGTCTGAGAAATTCAAAGAGTTGTGCCCCTTTGTGACCATCCTGGCATCCATTAATATTTGGAGAGCCAAAGATGAGCGGCATCATAGAGACTAGAAGGAGACAGCCAAGTAGCAGAGAGAAACAATGGAAAGTGGAAGTACATTGAACAAAATGAGCCATAGGGAGGCCTATATATCCTGAACAATCCCCACACGCTTACTCACCTTGCTCAACAACTCTGGGAACTATAGAGCCACCACCTGCTCCCTTCCAGAGCTGCTCAGTAACTGCTGGGAATTTCTTGTTTTTAAGTCTTTATGCCACCCTTTTCTTGCCTCACTGATAGGGCTGGAGGGGCAGGGCCAGCCTTGCCCATGGGAACTCTTTAACCCCTTCATCATCTATGTGGGGTTTATGCATCCCATCACACTTGTATTTTTCTACGTCAAGTGGTTTAAACTAGAAATGGCCTGGGAAGGTAATGTTCAGATCCAAATTAAGTTTGAGGTAAGGTTCAGGGCTTGAGTTCATGACCAGATCTTGGCTCCAGTTAAGGTTTAGAGTACATGGTGCTGAAATCTGGTGCAGCATTCTGCTGAGATTTTGTCATCAAATGGCAAAACATATTTATCAGTTGATGTTGTAAATTTCCCCCATCCTGAATTGTCGAAACCCCACAAGATCAGCAGTGCTCACAACATTTAATTGTGTCTAAACTGGAACCAGAAAATACTGGTTGACAATCTACTGTGGGACCAAAATCAGAGGTGTATGTTCAGATCTGCAACCAAATCTAGACCCTACACCAATCTGAAATTTGAAAGATTTTAGATTGGAGAATCTGGTTTTGGCCAGTCCCGCATTTAAAGAAGTCTTAAAGCATCATTGTTGTGTATGTTGTCAATTGCATAACAAAAGCAATAGATTAACTGAATTAAATGTTGGTACGGTTTCTTTAGAAATCAGTGTCAAAACCCAATTTTATTTCAGTTACACAGAAGCAACTCCCCTTGACTTCATGGGGTTTGTACCCATGTAATTGAGGACAGGACTGGGCCAAAGGGTTTTGAAAGACACTGTGTGAAATTGGTTCCCAGGACTTTCTAAGTTGAGTTTGACTCGACTGTCACAAAATAGGTGACTGCCAAACCTGTTATCATTCCCGCCTGTATCTGAGACAAGAACTTCAGCCTAGTTTTTCCATTATAAGCACTGGGACACAAATACTAATTAGTGATGCACTTATTTATTACTCTTACACTGGAGAATGAACTCTTGCAAAACCTTGCACTTGTGTAACATATATTTATTTAGTTTTTTGCAGACATACTATCTAACTACTGCTTTTATGGTTCAGACCATGGACTATTAATTAAAACAGTAAAAATAAGCAGTCATCTCTGGTTGCCATAGCAAAAGAAACCCAAAAAATAGTTGCTGGGGAAACCATACTGAGGATATACACAATCTATAACCTAGTAATTTTGATACATGACTTTAAAACCACAGTGGTACAAAATGTAACCATATCCTGCCTGGATTTATGTGTCTGAGACTGATGAAACTTTACTTATAAATAAAAAAGACAGCTGTTTCCACTAAGTGTGAGAGACAGTTTTTATACCTATCAAATATTTCTTTATTTATCTAATAAAAAAACCTCTCTCTCCTGAGTGGAGAAAGGGTTTTGGGAGAAGGATTCATATCATAATGGGAGGAATAGTGAACAATCTCATGTTGACAATTGTTGCTATATTAGCCTGAGGAAAACATAGTGCTGCCGAAGCTTACATTGTGACAGCATTTGAATAAAATTTGGTAATCCATATTTCCAATGGGAAATATAATTGGCAGAATCTTGGTTTCCAAGTTTTTTGGCAATCCTGCCACTTAAAATTGGCTCTTTTTTTTTAAACCTCCATAACATTCTCCAGACCCTCAGCTTGCGTAAATGAATGTGTTTATAGCTATGAATCTGACCTCATTCATTCACTCTATGAGTTAAACCTAATGGGCTAACTTCATCCTACTAGTTCAGGGTGTGTTTTTACCTGCAGCCCTCAGTGATTCATCCCTGGAGGAGGGTAGATGTTTATACTACTGCCCCCCCCTGGTTGTTTATCAGGGAAAAGCACCTTTCTTTTGCAACAGAGGCTTTCCAAGTAGTGTACTGAATCAGTGCATCTCGTAGGGACCCTTCTCCTTGGCCAATGGCACCCACTTTTTAGACTGCAATGGGCAGCTGTAGGCCAGTGGGAGAATCAGTGTGGGAGGGGATTCTACAGTTTGGGGCCTACAGTTGTGGGTTATGCTGGCAGAAACTGGAACTGATTTTATTCCTCTAGATATGTTTAAAAATACTGATTTATTTCATTTAGAAAACTGCTTATTGCCATCAGTAACTTTCTCCAGAATCTGTAAGCAGGATTTTAGTAGGCTGAGTTATCATGCATGTGCAGATTTGTTGATTTAAGGTTCCATAAGTACTGTCTGGAAGAACTCCAAATTGTGTCCATGAGTGATGGATTAAAAATTCCCCAGGTACAGTGTATGAAGTGACATGACTGGCCTGAATGGTTCCTTTAAAGCTATTCTTGTTTATTGTGTCAGTGATCCACAGATAATAGGTCTCTGGGGGTCTTCTGAATCAGGTCTTTCAATTCATGCTGCAGTAAGGCTGCTCTGAATTGAAGCAGTGAGGCTGATCTTAACTGTCAAATTTAGGCAAACTTTGGCAAACCTTGAAGCATGCTGAAAGAGTTTGAAATAGTGTCACATAGACAGTTAATGCCTGTATAATGACTTGAAATGAGAAACACTTAAAAAGCTACAATAATTTTCAACATAACCCTCTAACAGTTCTGGATGTTTTTTGAGTTTTTTTGGGGGGGGAGAAGGAGGGACTTGACAGCTAGGATGAATAGTAGCTACAGTGACCAAAAAATCCTCATAACATTGTGCCAGCCTGAAGGATCTCTGTAGACATGTAATACATTATATGACCATGCACAGTTTTCATTTCCCCGCAGTACTGGATAA
This sequence comes from Emydura macquarii macquarii, assembly GCF_026122565.2. Taxonomy (NCBI): domain Eukaryota; kingdom Metazoa; phylum Chordata; order Testudines; family Chelidae; genus Emydura; species Emydura macquarii. The sequence continues at coordinate 17,108,030 of NW_027132773.1, forward strand.
GAGCTTGAATTAAGAGTACTCATTCTGAATTTCCAAGCTTTGAAAGGCAAACTCTTAAAATTAAGGTCACCTGGAGCAACTGGTAAATGATCACAGCATTCTCATTTTTAAATGACTATTTCACTTATTGATGTATTTATTTTAAGTCATTTGAGACAAATGGAAAAAGCCCAACATTAACTGACACAGTTTAATGTCATGATGGGGTATAATGAAAGCAGAGGAAACATAGCGTAGGAAACCAAACAAATTATCTTACTAATGGAAGTTGGTACCTCTTCCACTGAAGAATATTTTAGAGAAAACTTCTCTCTTTGTCAGCCCTAGCATTCACTAAAATTACGCAGAAAATAATATTGTTCTGGAAAGGCTTCTTTCATGTTTGTGTTCTGTTTAATTCTTATGCAGGACAAAATCAGTGAAAATTGAATTATTCAAAATGTATATATATTAAAACAAATATATGCATTGTCTACAATCGCCTCATAAATTTTCTTAAACTCAGCTTCCTTGTGAATAAACATTGGGATTGTGAAGATAGTAAGTATCAGATCTTGCCCTTTGGGAAAAAAAATCTGTTTTAAAATGTAAATTGCAGCATAATGCTGCATGCTTCCACAAATGTGGATCTCAGTGTGCTGTGAGAACATCTTGTCCATTGGCAGATGATCAGTGTGACGGGGAGTATGTGGCCTTTGTGGCTGTCTACAGGAGGCACCGTGGTCCTAGTACATCCCGCTCTAGGGACCAGCAAAGTGACAGGAAAGGAGCAGTGAATATAGCTCCTCCCAGCTTGCCTAGAGAAGTCTTATAGAAATAGCCAATTAGAGCCCAGCAGACTCAGATAAAAGGCGTTGCAGGGACTTACTATGTCAGTTCCTGTCTGGGCCCAGAGGAGCAAGGATGTAAACTGGATGTGTTTTGCTTAGCTGGGTTTGTGAGGGGGAGGGAGAGAGAACACAGACATAAATGTGAACACAAACACCTAACCCTGAGATAAAAGTGATGCTAAAAGGGACCAGGCAGGAAGCAGCTCTGGGAACTTGCAGTAGAGGCTTGAGGTAAGCAATACATGGATGCTATTTAGAGAGTCCCTGGTTGGAACCTGGAGAGGATCTGTTTAGTAAAGTAGCATAAATCCCAAAAGGAGGCAGGGCTTATTTGGGAGCCTGAACAAAAGGCTGAATTTAAAGGGTCCAGAGTTGGGTTGAAGACCTTTGCAAGGGAATGGACTGTTTTATTTGCTGGACTAGTTAATATGCTGGAAGGGGTTCATCTGGACTTTGTGACTTGGCTGGAGGGCCAAGGGATTGAAGACCTGCCAGGGATGGCTCGCAGCTTGCCATAGGTGCCAGGGTGAGACAAGCACTTCAGTACCAGCTCCTAGGAAGCACTCAAGAAGTGAGTGCCCCCATTACAGTCAGACAATTACTAGCTTCATATCTGGAGTTCTCTTTTTATTCTGGTTTTCTTGCTTTGGTTTCAAACTACGGAATGGCCTCACTAGTCTAAAAATTACACTGATCATTGTTGTAAATGGGCATAGTGTTTTCTGAAGTGTGTTGGTTTGTTCTGAAAGACTAAGGTCCCAATAGATAATACTTGCATATTGCCCCTTTAATTGTTTTTAACATGAAATACCATAAACAGGGTGCCTTTAAATAATAAATTATAGTGCAACAGGGTACTATTCCTCACCAGCGCATACCGAGTGTCATGTCATTGGCCCTAACTTTTGTAAAGTCAATGAAGAGAAAGGCATGTGTCACGCTGGTTGGATGGGGGGAGCATTTATCGTATTGTTTGACATCAGTATGTAAAAATCATCATAATTCATATGAGATATGCCATGTCAGGTACTGTTAGAAGGGCTATAATGTGCTCAGTAAGATGATGATGTTTATGTTGATGTGTTATATGTGTAATGGAAGTTATGGATATGTTTGAAATGTCTGTATTTCAAATTGTGCTGTGTCTGGGACACACCTAGACAGGATGACTGCAGCGATAGCCTGCTTAATGGCCCATTAAGAAATTCACAGGTACAAGGGGCCCAGGGGGAGAAGCCAGGGATATACCTAATGAGTCACCAGGACTTACTCCTGTGACTCTGGACTCCATTTTGGTTCCTGCAAAATTCCACAAGCAGCATAGCACAGACCAAAGGACATAAAAGGCAGCTGCCCGGGGTCCATTTTGTCTTCAGTCACCAGTCTTTAGTCTATCTTTCAGTCATCACCTATCTCGGGATCAACTCATTTACAACTGAACTGAACTGAAGCTGTGAAACCAAGGACTGAGACCCATCCAGGTACTGGATGTATACCAGAGAGACTGTACAAACCTTCAAACTCCACAATACTATTAGAAACCTGATATATATGGACTTTCAAATCAATTGTATTTGTCTGATTGCTTTAATCCTTTAACATTTCTCTTATAGTTTGTTTCTTTCTTTTTATAATAAACCTTTAGTTTTAGTTACTACAGGATTGGCTGGCAGCGTGGTATTTTGGGTAAGATCTAAACTTATCTTGATCTGGTACTGTGGCTGACCCTTTGGGGTCAGGAGAAACCTTTTTTGGTAAAGAGCATAGAGTTTAAATAACTGGTCTCTTTACTGGACCTAGTGGCAGATTGGGAGCTGGAGACTGAAATGCAGTAAAGGGGGCTGTGTATATCTTTATTTTGGCTTCTTCATAACTAATGTGAGGAATCAGAAGCATTGTTTGTGGCTAGTTGGGAAGTCTGACTTGAGTGTCACCCACCAATACTGGGAGAAACTGCTCTCCTTTTCCAGCCTGCCCTGACCTTTGCATTTTCAGGTGGCTACCCTAGGCATGGATGTGTCACAGCATGTCATGCTTCCTTTTCATCTGTGGTGGCACATTGCCTAAGCTGTTCCACAACACCTCTAGCTGGTAAGATGGCGCATTCAGTTGTAAGTGTCATGCCACATCTAAAAAAGATATGGGAAAGACTGTGTTAAAATTCATGCCACAAGTTACTAACTTTCCTCATTCTAGAGGCAATTTCTGTTCTATTGAATTGTGTGTTAAATTAACACGGTGTCATATAAGAGTTACCATAAGAGAAAATATTCCCATTTAGTACATCACAGACGTCATCAAATGATGACACCAAATTAATTTTCATGATCAGTGTCTTCATGTGGGGAGGAACTTTTATTAGGTTCAAATTTTAGAAACTGTGTGTTATAGGGTTTACAAAGCTCATACTGAGCATGGATGGAAGGAGGAGGAGAGCTTCTCCTCTTCATAGGCCAGCAGCTCGACCACACCCACATGCAGATGCCAATCACAGCTGCACCTAACAGAGAAAACAAGGCCTACTAGAAAGGAGAGAATGTAGAGACGGAGGGGAGGCAGAAAGGCCTGGGACAGCAGAGGGGCAACACTCCCTGGGCTCAGTTAAGAGACTCAGGCATGCTTCTAGATTCAGTCATAGGCAGGGATTAAATTCTCCATGAGTATTTCCCGGAGCCCTGGGGCTTCAGCCCCGTGGGGCATGCTGGAGCCTCAGTCATAGGTAAGGATCAAAGAACTGCCCTGAGCAGGGGCTAACTGAGGGGGTCCAGGTAAGGGCAACAGCAGTTCTCCAAAGGACCACACTAGGAGCTGGTGAAACAGTACCTGTAGTGTATTAGGCCTCTTAAATTCAGCTGTCATTCATGTTCATCTGATGTTTCTTGTGCTTCTCTCAGATTGCAAGTGACCCAATTTATGGGAGACTACTCTTTTCAGGGCATTGCCCAAGGAGGTAGACTCAATACACCCTTCCTTCAACTATAGCATCCTAGAAGTTGAAGGTTATTCCACTTCTGTGGAACAATCTACATACAATTTTCAAGCAGTCTAAGACTCTAATGACCTAACTAATACCAAGACTTATTAAGAATATAACTAAAGAAATGGTATGCATAACATATTTAGTCTTATATCCAGTAGAAGTTAAAATAGGTCAGGTCAATCTTGGATTAGATGATGTAAAGGAATAAATTTTGCATTTCTAGAGAGCATATTCCTCTTTCTCTCCTCTGACACTTTGGATAAACCAGCTTGTCAGGATACAAGAGACATCATTCATCTCTTTCTCTCTTTACATCATTCACAGTCATGCTATACTTCTCAGTTATTTTAATGTACTTTTACCCAAGATTGGAGTGATTGACAGAATTTGGAAAGTTTGTACTGGCGTATGTCCATAACTTCCTGGTGCTAATGGGAGATATGTACATAGTCAAGGGGAAAATAGCCTTGAAGGGAATTATGCAATCATGTTGAATGAACATATAGTAAGGAGCCAGAAAAGAATTAGATACAACCATCAGTCTGTGCACCAAAATTGGCATGTGCCACTGTTATCCATAAATTGCATGGTGAGTGAACTAGATTGGGAATTACATGGATACCAAAAGAAGTGATCACCTGATGAAATTCCAAACTGTTCAGGAATAAGTTATGGGGATATTACTCAGCCTACACTCAATTGAAGATGCATTTGTCCTTTAGTATTAAAGAAAAAAAAATTCTTGAACCTGAAGGCAAGAGAAAGGAACACGGTATGAGTCTTCATGACAAGTTACATACTCTGTGATGACATTTAAGTGCACTGTTATTTGCAGGCCCGTTAGATTGACAGCAACTATAAATACAAAACACCTCTGTATAAACCGCTCTGCTCCTTCCTTCACAGCAAATCACAAAGATGAAGCTGAACTGATCAAAGTATAGAGAATGTTACTTGAACTCAGACATTGCTTGAGATGTGCTCAGTCCAATCTTGTGTTGAAGAGGGAATGTATGGAAATGACAATGGGGAAGGAGGCTTTTTGTTTGGCTGAAACAAAGAGTGGCGCTCGGGAGACTTTGGGTTCTACTCACGGCTCATTCATAGACTTCCTACGGATCCTTGCAGAACTTAAAGTGGGTGGGATCAAAAGGGGTCACAGACCTGCCAAAACAAAAAACTAAAAGTTGAGCTGCATCACTGAGGGGCACATTTTAAGCACTGTTTTACCAAGTGCCTGACTGTTTATTTTGGATATTATGATATGATATTTATGATAGACCCCGCCCATGTGCTTTTTACAGACCACTGCAAGTACTGAGTCCTTGAGCAAGTCACAGAGGGTACGTCTACACAGCAACTAGACACCCACAGCTGGCCAATTCTAGTCAACTCAGGCTGGGCTCTCTCATTAATGTGTAGACTTTTGGGCTCAGGCTGGAGCTTGAGCTCTGGGACCCTCCCACCCTGCAGGTCAACACAGCAGTGAAATCTGTCAGCTGGCAAGGGCCAGCTGCTTGTTTTTCTTTGCTGTGTAGACATACCCTTAGGCCCTGACCCTCAGGAGTACTAAGCACCCACAGCTTCACTTGAAGTGAGCAGCAGGTGTTCAGCACCTCTGAGAATCAGGCCTTGAATCTCTTTCTGCCTCAACTTCCCTATTTGCAAAACAGGGAGAATAATGCTTCCTTACCATGTTAATGTTTGCAAAGTGCTCCGAAATTCTTGTATGGAAAATGCTAAAGAAGTGCAAAGAACTAGTATGTTTAATAAACACAGTACTACTTCTGCCATCTATCCTAGACATATGATCCCATTACAAGCTTATTTTTTTGTAACTATATTGTTTTAAAAACCAACCTCTACTCCCCTCCATGCTAAAGATTCCTAACTTGATCTCTGTTTAATACCATGTTTAACCCACAGCTTTTTACATTTTTGGAAAATAAATCTCCCATATTCTCCTTCAGGTACTGATTTGTATTTCATCCCTGCCTCAGTTTTAGTTCAGGCCTACAGAAATGTGTGTGTCTGTGAGAAATATTTAAGTGTGTGTGGAGGGGCGATAGGGCGGGAAGGTGGGAATCCATCCTCCCCAAGTGTTTCTTCCAAGCCGATTGCCACTATTTAATGCAGATTTTAACTGATTGCTTCAAAGTGGGACCTGAGCCGAGCACACATTTGTGATGTCAGCAGCCAGTCAATGTTTCTGTCACACCAGGCTGAAGCAATCAGGCCAAGTCAGCATGAGGAAGCAGTGTTGAGCCAGACACATGCCTAATGAGTGAATTGAGGGCTATAAGCCCATGTTGATAATGCCCGAAAGAAATGGAGTATATTTTATAGAGCTCAATTCACTGCTTCACTAGATAAGACAATATCAAATATGTCTAGTTAGGTTCTTATCCTGCACCTATCACTATGGTATCTGAGAGATTGTTTGGTGCCTTACAATTTATCTAGAGTGGAGAAATGACAGTAGGTCCTGATACAATATGTATGATTGCAGAATGTTCATTCTTAAGAATAAAAAGATGTTCGTGCCATAGGTTCCTTAATCCTGGGAGTGATTCATGTAACCTCTGAACACTTTGTACAGTATTATAAAGCTGCAGAACTGAGCATTACATTTTCTTTAATTTTGAGTTGTGTCTTTTAAACAGTGGAAATGTTAGCCAAATATCTCTAGACAAAATGCAACTCAGTTTTGCTGTGCAACTGAAGAACAAAGATTTGCAGAAAGTGCCGAGAGGCTAATTAAGGAAAGATGGTGGTTTAAAAAATCTGGATGTATAATCCAAGTTGTCTTCCCAGTGCTAAGAAAATAGGGCAAAAAGTGGTGTTCTAAATATAATAGACAACCATATGCTGTAGAAAGTATTTGGGAATTCCAAGTGGAAAACAACTTTACATGTTAGCTTTTGTTTGAATTTTGATGCAAATCTTGGAGTCTTGAAACAGAACAAGATCTCACAATGGGGCAAATCCCAAATAGAAAGGGCCTTTTAGGGCAGAATAATGAAATGCTGAATCTATAGTCTTGCAAAAGTCTACTCTGGATCCCAAGATGCATTGCTTATAAAGCAAAAACAGTGACTGAAGAATAGAATATTCTTGGGTAAATCACATATCTAAGTGGCTGTGGGAGAAGGTCACTGAGGGGAAAATAATCAAAAGAATAGTCTCCTTTTGATGTGTACATGTTTAACTCCTGTTAATGATAAAAGGGGATAGATACATACATCAAAAGAGAAGAACTAAGAGCCAAAATCAAAGGTGAGTTATAAGGAAGTGCAAATAAGACTCCCTTATATACTCACTTTACAGAGGAATTATGGAGAACACCCTTTATTAAAGTTAATGTTTAAAAGGGATATAAACCCTCACTCTTCAGGGTATAAGACAACTTCTAATTATGGGCTAAGAAAAACTCTTGTATGGACAGTTACTTCATCCACTGGAGACAGAGTGCTGGACTGATGGTTGATCTGGTTGATTCCTATAGGCAGTTCCTATATTTCTGCGTGACATGCTGTAAAAAAACATAAATTATAATGAAAGGCAGCCTAATTTAACAAATTCTAGCACCTTCTTGTTAGCTGCTTTTTTACTTTTCACTCTTGCCACCTGGCCCTTTAAACTAGAGCTGGACAATTTTTTTTTGGATATATAGTAAATTTGCCAAAAAAAAAATTTTTTGGGGGGGGCATCAAAACTATTCATTAATTTGTTTAAATAGCTTTGGCCAGAAAAATCTGCAACAGAAGTTGCAGAAACATTGAAGTGAAATATTTCAACACTTTCAAAAGAAAGCATTTTGTTTTGACCTTTCAAAATGAATAGTATTTTATTTAGAAATTTAGCTAATTTGAAGTGAGGAGGGGGAAGAAATACCCAAACTGAAAAATGTCATTCCAGGTCAGATGAAATACTTGGTTCAGCATGAAAGAAAATATTTTGGTTTTTTGTTTGGGTATGAAACCTAAAAATTTTAGCTTTAGTTCAAACAGAGCTGAATCTTTTTTGAGATTGTTTTCAGTTTGGCCCTGGACTGAAAAATCTATTTGCTCATCTCTACTTTAAAGTAGCATAGACTACCTGGACCAAATTCAAAGGTGATGCGTAAGTGGCACAGGGGGTAAGTTATACATTGGTAAGTGGGTGCAAGTTCAATCAGGTCTAAGTGAATCTATAGGGAAAGTGGTTAGTGTAGCAGGCATGCTGTGGGTGAAAGACGCTACGGCTGATTTATTGTACATCTATTATTTCATAACATCAGTTGTCCTAGGTGATTCACAGGTTGCACATATAAATGGCAGGAAGAGATTGCAGCCTAAATGATGGATAAGACCTGTGAGGATATAACCTACACCAAGAAGAGGGGGGGCAAGGATGGACATAAATTTTGGAGATATGATTATACAGTTATACAGATTAGGTATAAATGTGTATTTATGAATAATGTGATTTTTTTATTAGAGTGTAGACATGCCTTTGTAGGTGATGCTTCAGAGTGGATTTTTAGGTGTGATTCAAATGAGATGACACTGGAGGCCTGATTAATATATTTCAGAAGAGTGCTAAACACATGGAACAGTCCTGAAGAAGGCTTGCAGAGGTTTGTGAGAGAGAGTTGGAAGGAACATGGAGATTAATGTAGTTGGCAGAGTGGAGAGGACAGGAGGGAACACACAGAAACCAGGTCAGAAAAGGAGGGCAGGGCTGTTTGATGCAGAGCCTTGAAGGCAAGGTAGGTTATGCAATTTAGGCTATGTCTACACTTGGAGATAGAGATGTGTAGCCTTTGATCAATTAAGAGTGCCAAATTGCACAAAATTATCAATACAGCACAGGTCCTTTACCCAGGTGGCTATGTAAAAAGTATTAACTAGGAATGGGATTGCTGACATGCATGTAGGGAAATGAAAACGTTACTTAAAACTTCAGCAACACGCATGGATACAATGCAATTGCACAGTATGTTTGAAATCGTAGGAAAACAAAATTAAAAAAGATAAATGTGACAGACAAACTTCTGCCATTCTGCATATTTACAATGTAGTGGAGATTATTAGAAGTGAGGCTAGAAAGAAAGTGTGTGGAGAGCATCTTAGGTGGGATGTAATGGTCCAGGCTTCTGCCTCTTTGGCCTGGTCTACGCTTACCTGGAAACTCTGCATAGCTTGCGTAACTCCTGTCAACTGCTGTACTTCCATTCTGCACAATATCTTCACTGCACTGCGCCGACGGGAACTATGTTCCTGTTGATGCAGTGCTATGCCACTTGAAAAGGTGGTTTTACTAGGTCGACTTCCTGATTGATTAAGTGGGTCTTCACTGACCTTGCCGCTATCAGTGTAGACATACTCTTTGTCACACTGATGTCCCACACTAAAGGTCAGATAACCACTTTCTGATGCGTGGCACCCCTGTTTTCACTCCCTACACACCACTGCATAATATATGTACAAAATATGCCTTGTGAGGTATTTATGAAAGCTAATAACACACATTTTACAGTGCTAGTATAACTAGCATGTCAATATTAGATGTGAAGTTGTGAATTGCCTCTGTGTGATGTTACTAGAACATGTTTAAGCCAAGACAGCCTAATCTAGGTAAAAGTGATAAACCGGTCTATCTTAGACAAAGGAATATGGGTTTACTTCAGCTTACATATTAGCAGTAAATAAAGCCATTGAGCTAAATCAGTGAAGGTTATCCTCTCCTTCAACTTGAGAGACTGAGAATTCACATGGCTCTTGCATCTAGGTAGACACAGGAGACCCCAGTAGGTCTTCCTTACTTGTAAGACAAAAACAATTCGTTTGGGGCTATAAGGAATATAGAGAGAGACTCCATCTTTATCCTTCATCTTAGGAGACAAAGACAGCAAGCAATTTGATCTCTGTGATGGGCCCTGACTAGGCCAGTCAGTAAAATGTGGAAAGAAGACTGGATGAGAGAAACCCTCTTGAACAAAGACTGTATCTTGCTAGATGAAGTTTTAGATTTTGAGACAGATGTTTTCATTTTTATTTGTTGGTAACTATTTCTACCTTTTTACTTGGTATCATGAGCTTGTTTGCTTTCATTATAAATCACCAGTGCTGTGTAAGTTCAGTAAAATGTGTTTCTAGAGAGCTAACAGGCTGGAGTGTTTCACTGTCTCGGTAAAGGCAGCAAGCCTAACGCTTTTCTGACGATCCAGTGAGAGGGACTGAACCCTGCCGTAGGACAGTTTGGGGGCACACTTGGTCCTGGAAGGATACTGAGAACAGCCTGCAAGGAGTAAGCTGGTTGGGCAAACACAGGGTGAGGTTTGTGGACTGCCTGCAGACTGTTGGGGTCTGAGCTCTGGACCAAAGCTGCATAACCCCAGGTCACCAGAGGTACCAGGCAAAGATGATCGAACTCATTGGCCTGGGTGAAGCCCAGAATGTCACATCTGACACGCCTTTTCCCATTCCATCCATCAGATCCATGTTTGTGCCCTTCGCCCATATGTGGTATTCTGGTTGACCATCATTAGATTTCCGACCATTGACATAGGTCACCTGACTCAGTCACTCTCCCAATAGTTTTGATATGTCAATGCAGTTAGCTCCATGTTTACCTTATTGCAAAACATACCTAAAATATTTATGCAACTCTGCAGTGTACTTGTTCATTCTTTTGGTGTTCATTTTGTTACATTTCATGATGTTTGGTCAAGCACTTATACCATCTTAAGCCAACAATTAGGCCTTCTGCAAAGCTTAACACCTATAGCAAAGCTTAACACCTATAGCAAAGCTTAATATACTTAAATTTAGTGTCTTCTATTTGTGTTAAAATTTCTATTAAATTCTTATAAGCATTCTCAACATTTCTAACACATGTATTACACTAACTAGAGTATATAAATGCCACATCCAATGAGTATCTTTTTGATTAAAAGATATGCCTCTTCCAACATCAGGTCAATGGTTACAGGTCAACACAGGACACCCAGGGTTGTGAGGCACTTGGCTACTCCATGCCCTGAGAGTGAGGAAGTCTTGTGTACGTCAGTTGTGGGTAAGTCACCAACTCCAAGGGCATCACAAGCACCCCCACCAGACCGCTCATGCTTTGCTATTACTATACAGGTTAGTGACTGACCCCAATCCCGGAGTCCTCTTAACATCTCTCCCAAGTGTCCAGCCCTTAGTCCACTGGATCCTTGCAATATTTACAGATTTGCTGCTTCCAAAGAAACAGTATTCCTGAGCTCACCGTTCCACCACAGATCATCACTCTGCTTAACTCACCGCTGTTAGATATGTTTAAGTGAAATCAGGTATATGCTTATTTAACAAAGCCTAGAGATTCAAGTAATAGCAAGTTAGACCTATTGGAAACGAATGGTTATGTGTAAACAAAATCATAAGGTGCATTCTAGAGCTTATATTTAATTAACAAGATACTCTCATGTTTCATACAATATTGCTCACCTGAAACATTTGCAACGGTTTTACTGCCAAGTTGGCTTTTAACACTCTTTTCATGAGACAGATGTGCGGCCAGCTTGCCTCCTAGGTGAAGAGCCGAGTTTCTTTGCCTTTATTCATAAATAGGACATCTCCTGCTGTTTGTTTAATCTTGTAGACTTTCTTTCTTTGTTACAGATTTTGCGGTCTTTTATTTAACCTGTGGCTTAGCTTCCATCGACGACATGAATCCATCTCTCTGAGAAGTGGCTGCTAGGCTGACAGAAGAATTCATAGCCACTTCTAAACCAGGGGTTAGGTTGACCTAACTAGGATGTGAAGCTTTGCACAGCCTTGAGCGATGTAGCTGGGTCGACTTGAAAGTGTAGACCAGGCCTTACACTTCCTTAAATAAACTCACTCCTGAATTTGGCCTCTAGCTTTAAAGCAGAGAAATAATTTATTTAAATGCTGGGTAGGTTTTAATATGTCTGCATAATTTCTTTCTACTAAAATACCTCTTTCCTTCCCTTCTCTCTCCCCTTGTGGACTGTTTCATTGCCTGTTTTTATTAATCATATACAGAGCCTGATCATGCACTTTTTTTCTTAGGGGAAACTTCCATTGAAGTCCAATCCCTAGACAGTTAGTGGTTTATGTCTGAAAGCCAGAGGTTTTATAATCCTATAACTTCCATTCTGTGCACCCATTTTGCTCAGCACTGCAATCCTAAAGTTCAGGAGGTTTGTAAAAAAAAATCATGGGGTATATTAAACTAAAGATTTAAATTATATTTGGCATTCCCATGCTTGCTGTTCTCAGCTGTGGAAAAATAATAATTTCTGACACCTGCACTGTCAGAGACTTTAAATCAGTTTCTATCCTGCTTTAATGCTGACTACATACCTGCACCTAAGGATGGAAGAATCAATGGATAAAATAAGAACTGATACAAACCTTTGCTTAATAAAACGTGGACCAAATCTTTTTTTTGAGGTCAGAAAATGCTCCATTAATTTAAAACAAAAATATTTCATTCATGGGCTGCTGCAGTTTCTGTTTGGGGTGGGCAAAATTTTGGAGGCAAAATTACTGAAATGCCAAAAGAGGGGCTTTTCTCATTCAACTTCCTGATTAATTGGGAATACCAGAAATGTTTGCAAGTCAATACTTAGGAAATTTTTAATTTTCTTTTTCAAAGCCATGGATAGTTTGGATTAAATTCAGAATGAGCTGTGGGTGCTAATTTGCACTGAATGGATGCTTCCAACTTTTAGTGTGTGTGGGAGGGCGGGGGGGACTTCCATACACTGCAGGTTACCTTTTCATAAATTGTGTTTTCAGCCAGATCCTGGTGAGTCCCCAGCAGCAAGCTCCAGAATACTACAAATACCTGAAATTGCTTCATTAGGGCTTGTTTTAAATTCACAATAGCTCCACTGAAGCCAGTGGTGTCACCTGAGGTGTAAACCAGCATAAGTATAGAATTTAGTCCTTTGCATTCAATTGCAATAAATAATTTTCAAGTCACATCATCATTCGTGCCCTTTCAGAATGATTCTATTAAACAGTCTGGGCTGATTTCTCCCCTTCACTCCCCCACTTTTTCTTTTGAGAAAATACGGTGTTTGTGTGGTTTGGGGTGTATGTGATATTTTTTTTTATTTGTTTTTTGTGACCCAGGACAGGGTATGTCTAGATTTTGAACTGGGGGTGTGAAGTGTAGCAACTGTGGCATGAGATGCTGGATATGTACCCTGACTGGCTAGCCCCTCGTGCTGCCATGGCTACGTTCTATTTTTAGCATGCTAGCTTAAGAGCTAGCACAGGTATGTCTCCTCAAGCTGGAAAGTACACCTGCAGCTTGCAGTGTAGATATACCTTAAATTATATCCAGCCCTGAGTGTGCGTGTTAAAAGAAGAGGAAGGTGGCACAAGGAACTCCTTCCTTTATAGCACTCCCATGTAGAATGCAGACATAACTTTTCTGGCTGAACCTGTGAGCACAAAAATGTGAGTCAGAGCTAGTGCTGCTGCAATGCTTTCTGCTCCAGATCAAGTGTGTCTGACAGCAGGTCATGATCTTGCTCCCCTGTGCATCATTAAGTGCTGGTACAGGAACACCAGCACTTAACTTTGCAGCCTTTAGGTCCAGATAAAGCTTCCCGAGGGCATAATTCTGGGAGAGTTATGCCCCATGGAGGCAAAACACCACCTTCCCACCAAATATGCTTCTCCCACCCCAGTGCTCCAGACACTTTTATAGCAACAATTTGGATCTTATAGTTGAAGAAATCTTGAAATGAGACAGGACAAAAATTGCTTCCCTTGTGCATTGCTGAGATTGAAGGCACATTTTCACCAAGTAAACATCAGAGCAGATAAACCTGTCTTAGTGTTATTTATCAGGCTTTCATTTGCATGATTATTCATTTGTACAGAATTAGACTTGTTCTTTTCAGGAGGAATTAGGTTAATGTGGAGTTAGACTGATGGCCTCTGTCAATGATACCATCTTCTTTTAAAAGGAGAGAAATATTCACTTAAGTTTATGGAAGTAATTTGAACTGAATACCTTCTGCAGAATGTAGCTTGCTAATTTGTTGCCTACAGTATGCTTATGCAGAAGATCTGATGTCAACGACACATGCAATGGTGGTGCAGACTGCATGGTACATGTCAAAAGTTGATATGCTTATTCTCTGGGGCAGGCATCTGTCTAGCCAAGGTAAGCCACATGCCCTGCTGTCATACTAGAGAAAGAAATGCTAATTGACAACCATAGAAGAATGAAAAGGGTGAGTGGGGTTTCAGAGGGCCAGCTGGAGGAAAGACAAAAGTAAATATGGTCCCCCTCAAAAGGCTCTTCTCCATGTCTCATTAGAACACAAAACCAAATTAGTGTGCATTTCTCCTTTGCCAGAGGAAAATATACTGTCTGAAAAAACAAGCTGACGGTATGGAAAGAAATGTGCTATGCTTAATTGGTTTTCTTCCCTATGGAAAGTAACAGGCTGAGATTATCACTAAAACAGTAGGCTTATAACTTCCTGAGTGTTTTACTAATAACTAAGTCTGCAGATGGGATGGGCATACACTCCACACTAGCATGGAAAGGGTTAATGGGAGACTGCAGGCTGAATTACCCTATTTGATGGCACCTGGAGGGTGTTAGGTACATCTTGTTAGCAGATTGGGGAGGAGCTGTGTCTTCTTCATAAATGGAGGCACTCAAAAGGTGAGGAAGAAGTGAGGCTCGGAGAGATTAGGCCCTGGGATCCTCTCCTGAGGCGGGAGTGCTGGCAAAGGACCAGGGACAGGGAGACACTGAGAAGCTACAGGAGTGGAGTGAACTCCTGTGCTGGGCCTTGAGAAAGGAGCAAGACCTCAGATAGGCAGCCCTGCGGGCTGGTGTTCTGGAAGAGAAACAGAGAGCTGGGGAGACCCCAGAGAGACTAAAAGCTCAAGCCTGGGATGGGTGGAGTGGCTTAAGTGTGGTTTTGTTTGTGAGTCTTTAGTTCTGTGGGGGGAGTCCAGGGAGAAATCCAGGAACCTTGTACTCTAAAAGAAGAGTGGGATTGAAGAGGAGCCCTAGAGGGACAGAACATGTTGTTTTGATGTAATGTGGAGTGCTGTTGGTGCAGGACGCTGATACCTTGGAAGGGGTAGACTATAGTGTGACCTGGCTGGAAAGCCAAACCGAGACACCAGATCATGGGAGCCCTGAGGCTCAGAGAAGGCAAAAGTGCTGCAATGTGGGTCTTAATGCAAGAGGATACACTGTGAGTCAGTCACAGGATAAGATTTGGAAACATGTTAAATTTGGGATTTAAATGGAACCGCGTATGCAATAGACACATCAGCTAACAAACTCTTTATTGCTCTACTCTAGCTCCTGCCTTCCCATTGTTTAAGGCAGACTGTTAAAGTGGATTATTCATATTGTGCAAAACCATGCAGAAGTTTAGGTCCCTTTTGGTGACTATGACACGGAAATGCTTTGTTATCCTCTGCTCTTTACAAATAGCTCTCACCTCAGACCTGGCAAAGTTACTATACCAAACACATGTCTTACAGGATATTTATCCACAAAAATAATATGTAAAGTATCTACAGAAAGCTTGCAACTTGTCAAGATTCATAATTGTGAGATGCATGTATGGGTACCATTTTAGGAGTAGTGCATTTATTTTGGAAGTATGCTTTATGGACTTGGAGTAGATTAATCACCAGCAGATAATGTGTCTCTGAGAAGGCCCATTTGAGCAGAGGAGAGTTGTCACCCTGCCATCTCTGGCCAGTGATACAATGAAAGACTCAATTATTTAGCTGTGTGCTGTACAAGACATTAAATGGGAAACCATCAGAGGCAACAGCAAATAATGAAAACCACTTAAAAGTTAAAAATAAAACTTTACAAGAAGACAGGCATTCCAGGATTGCCAACCTTGCATTTTAGTTTTTACTGACATGAAGATCTGAAGTTAATTTTTTTTACTGACATGATAAACTTTTTACTGACATCACTAAAAATACCATAAACAATACAACAATGTCACAAAAATATGTACTCACTCACGATATTCTGTACACGGGAATTTGGAATTACGCAGTTGTTTTAGATGTAGTTAATTGATCAGCTGGGTTCTTTGGGCATGTGCAATAACAGAAAACAGGAAATTGATAAAATCATGGTCAATGTAGTTTTATGATACAAGAAGTGATTCTGAATGACAACAATCAATGTTAAAAAACAATGTTTTTCTACCCAATTTTACAGACATTTTCATTTATTTACGGGTTTATGGACAGTGTTAAAATTGTACATTTCTTTACTGACTGTCTGTAAATTTACAGACAGTTGGCAATGCTGAGGCACTTACCTAGTCTGTGAATAGAAACAAAAGACTGTTCTCAATATAACAGAGATGAGGGAGAAGCACTCTGGTATCCATTCACTGAGGAAACTCCTTGTGGAGCAGGGTGCTTTCATAGAATCATAGGATTGGATGGGACCTTGAGAGGTCATCTGGTCCAGTCCCCTGTACTTATGAGAGGACTAAGTATTATCTAGGTGTTTGTCTAATCTGTTCTTAAAAATCTCCGGTGATGGAGATTCCACAACCTCCCTAGGCAATTTATTTCAGTACTTAACTACCTTGACAGTTAGGAAGCTTTTCCTAATGTCCAATCCTAACTGCCCTTTCTGCAATTTAAGTCCATTGATTCTTGTCCTATCCTCAGATGTTAACAAGAACAATTTTTCTCCCTCTTCCTGGTAACAACCTTTTATGTACTTGAAAACTGTTATCATGTCCCCTCTGTCTCCTCTTCTCCAAACTAAAGAAACCCAGTTTTTTCAAGCTTCCCTCATAGGTCGTGTTTTCTAGACCTTTAATAATTTTGTTGCTGTCCTCTGTACTTTCTCCAATTGGTCTACATCTTTTCTAAAATGTGGTGCCCAGAACTGGATACAATACTCCAGTTGAGGTCTAATCAGTGTGGAGTAGAGCGGAAGAATTACTTCTCATGTCTTGCTTACATCACTCCTGCTAATGCATCCAAGAATGATATTTGCTTTTCTTGCAATAGTGTTACACTCTTGATTCTTATTTAGCTTGTGACCCCACTATAACCCTGAGATGCCTTTTTGCTATACTCTTTCCTAGGAAGTAATTTCCAATTTTGTACATGTGCAACTGATTGTTCCTTCTTAAGCGGTGTTCTTTGCATTTGTCCTTATTGAATTTCATCCTGTTTACTTCAGACCATTTCTCCAGTTTGTCCAGATCATTTTGAATTTTAATCCTATCCTCCAAAGCACTTCCAACCCCTCCCAAGCTTGGTATTATCCATGAACTTCATAAGTGTATTTGCTGTGCCATTATCTAAATCATTGAAGATATTGACCAGAACTGATCCCTGCAAAACCGCATTTGATATGCCCTTCCTGCTTGACTGTGAACCACTCATAACTACTCTGTGGCAACAGTTTTCCAACCAGTTATGCACCCACCATATTGTAACTCCATCTAGGTTGTATTTCCCTAGTTTGTTTATGAGAAGTTCATGTGAGACAGTATCAAAAGCCTTACTAAAATCAAAATATACCCCATCTACCGCTTCCCCCCCATCGGCAAGGCTTGTTATCCTGTCAAAGAGAGCTATTAGGTTGGTTTGATAGGATTTGATCTTGACAAATCCATGCTGACTGTTACTTATCACCTTATTATCTTCTAGGTGTTTGCAAATTGAGTGCTTAATTATTTGCTCCATTATCTTTCTGGGTACTGATGTTAAACTGACTGGTCTGTAATTCCCCAGGTTGTCCTTATTTCCCTTTTTATAGATTGGCACTATATTTGCCCTTTTCCAGTCCTCTGGAATGTCTCCTGTCTTCCATGACTTTTTGAAGATAATCACTAATGGTTTGTGAATGTTTGGATTTTGGTTTTTGAGAATTCAGCCAGCTCTGCGACAAACTGAACTTTGGGGGGTGGGGCAGGGGGAAGAGTGGGAAATCTACTTTATTGATGAATATAGACCCAGGTTTGTGTTTTGTGACTTTTTTTTTGTATTGTAACCTTTTGCATGCCCCACTCTCTCATTTCTACTTAAATCTTTATCCATTCTTAAATAAACCTTCTTTTGTCTTATAAGTGATCACAGGAGCAGTGTGGCTTACAGGAGTAGTGGTTTAAGGTAAAACTGGTAAATTGGGGTACACTGCTCCTTTGGGTGCAAAGATCTGGAATTTCTATGAGTAACCAGCGTCAAGAGCTAGATATTCCAAGAGTATGATTCTAAGGGGATTGGGATGCACCTACTGTGTATCTACAAGGTGAGGTTAGGGCTGGGATAGACCAGAGGAGAGTGTTTGAATGGTTGAAAGCCTGGTGCTATTAGAGAGCTAACACTCAGCTACCACAAGAGAGGCTCCCACTTGCTGGAAGCAGGGAATAACCTGGTGTCTCTCCAGTCACTATGTGAACAAGCTCCTCTGGATCTCGCATTGGAGCAGTCTTCCTCTTTGCAGGGAGTGAAGGAGGAGAGTGACACACTAGCTGCTGGTTTACAGTGTTGAAGGCGGCTGACAGGTTGAGGAGGAGGATGGAGTACTGGTTCTGGACTTTGACTAGCAAGAGGTCTATTAGACACTGTCAATAACACTTTTAGTGGAGACCAAGGGGTAGAAGACAGATTGGAGAAGGTGTAGGATGGAATTATAGGAGAGGAATTCCAGACAGTGATTGTAAACAGCACATTCAGTATCTTAGAAGGAAGGGAGATGGGTAGTTGGAGAGGCAAATGGAGTCACAAGTGGGTTTTCAGGATGAGGGAGACTATAGCATATTTGTACTGTGAGGGAAAAGTCAGATGAGAGTGAGAGATTGAGAAAAGTAAGGAAGGGAACGAGTGGGCATGAGGGAGATCAGTGGATGGGAGGGGGTTACTGGAGCAAGTGGAAGATATAAAGCAGGGGTGTCAAACTCATTTGCTATGGCGGGCCAGATTTGAATTAATGTACTTCAAGTGGGCCATACATACCATAAATCGAAATACCAGGCACTTTTGGAGCACTGTGTCTCGTGCACAAAGTGCTCCACGCGCTGCCACCAGAGTGTGCGCAGTGTGCGCTGCCGCCAGAGAGTACAACGCCGCGAGATGTCGCAGCAACGCGCACTGCTGCCAGGGGCCGGACCAAAAAGGTTGGCGGGCCATATCCGGCCTGTGGGCCGGATGTTTGACACTCCTGATATAAAGGAAGACAGCAGATAATAAGTTGCTTAATCTAAATAGGGGAATGACTTAATCCTTTATCTTGGGGCTGCACCACAAGCCCCTGCTTCAGGGTCCTCTTAGCCCTTCCCTGGGCTGAGTTTAGGCCCTCTCTGCAGACCCTTAATGCTCAATGCTCGGCTATGCTGACAGTCTTACACCCCATAGTGCAGGGGTCCCTCATGACCTTCTGCTTAAGGCTGCAACTAAACATTTGCACTTGTTCACCACTTGTCTCTACTCACCCTCTCCTAGAGGCACAGCTGAAAGTATAGGGGAGCTGTCACGCTGGCTGGATTGGGAGGGGGGACATTTATTACATATTTTAACATCAATAAATCAGAATCATAATAATTCATATGAGATATGCCATGTCAAGTACCATTAGAAAGGCTGTAATGTGGTAAGTAAGATGATGATGTTTATGTTTATGTGTAATGGAAGTTATGGATATGTTTGTATCTGTATTTCATATTGTGCTGTGTTTCTGGGCGACATCCCAGACAGGATGGCTGCAGCACAAGCACCTGCTTAATGGCTTAAGGAAACTCACAGATACAAGGGGCCCAGGGGAAGAAGCCAGGATATACCTGATGAGTCACCAGGACTTACTCATGTGACTCTGGACTCCATCTTATTCCTGTAAATTTCCACAAGCAGTACGGCAAAGGCAAAAAGACATAAAAGGCAATTGCACCACATCCATTTTGTTTTCAGGCTACCTCTGGACCAACTCCTCTACAACTAAACTGAAGTTGTGAAACAAAAGGACTGAGACCCATCCAGGTACTAGATATATACCAGAGAGACTGTACAAGCCTTCAAACTCCACAATGCTATTAGAAACCTGATATATATGGACTTTCAAATCAATTGTATTTGTCTGATTGCTTTAATCCTTTAACATTTCTCTTATAGTTTGTTTCTTTCTTTTTATAATAAACCTTTAATTTTAGTTACTAAAGGATTGGCTGGCAGCATCGTATTTTGGGTAAGATCCAAACTTATCTTGATCTGGTACTGTGGCTGACCCTTTGGGGTCAGGAGAAACCTTTTTGGTAAAGAGCATAGAGTTTAAATAACTGGTCTCTTTACTGGACCTAGTGGCCAATTGGGAGCCAGAGACAGAAATGCAGTAAAGGGCGCTGCGTATATTTTTATTTTGGCTTCTTGATAACCAGTGTGGGGAATCAGAAGCATTGTTTGTGGCTGGTTGGGAAGTCTGACTTCAGTGTCACCCACCAGTGCTGGGAGAATCTGCTCTCCTTTTACAGCCTGTCCTAACCTTAGCATTTTCAGGTAGCTACCCTAGGCACGGATGGGTCACAGGAGCCTGCTTCCTCTCTCTGCCCCAGCTCCAGCAGTGAGGCTGTAGCTAGTGAAATGGTTATCTACTCCAAACTCATCCATCTGCCTCATTGTTCCCTTCAGGCCATTTCTTACACTGCTCAGATGGTCTTTCTCTGAATATTTTCCCCAAGCCTTCCAAACAGCCTTCCCAGATGGTCAGTGACAGTTCAGAATTGTTCAAAGATTTTTATTTTAACTTTGTGTAGCTGAACCTGATGTGTGTGTGTGTGTGTGTGTGTGTGTGTGTGTGTGAGAGAGAGAGCGAGAGAACAAACACACATACAGTGTCAGGTTTGCTATTTTTACATGGGGAAAACTTAAACAAAAGCAGAGCAGAATTTATTTATTTAATTTTAGTGTTATTCCTCTGGAACCCCATGTAATTTATGCTATTCTTTTGGAACCAACATGTAAATTGGGCATAGATCTTTTATAAAGAGACCCCGTAGATTGCAGTAAACCTATGTGGCACAGGGTAACCACAATGTATCTTTTTGTGCACTTCACTAATATAAGATGTAGGCATATTTTCAATCTCCTAACCAGTACCATTTCTTGCTTATCTTTTTTGTTGTGCCTATTCCCTAATTATCTATCTTCCTAATTTTCTTTTTACTGGCCAATTTTCTCCATCAGTCCAACTTCATCCTGCTGGGTGGAGTGCATGACCACTTCTTGGACTACTGGCAAGCCAGCTGCTAGAGGGACTTGATGGTCACCCTATTGCACATGCAGGCTTCAGAGAGGATATAAGTGCTAGCTTCTACCAACTTCTCTTCTGACCCCTCAGTCAGCCTTTCTGGCTCATTTTCCACTGCCAGCTGTCCACCCATCTCCTCTTGCCTAATCATAATATAAAATGTATTATAACTCTGAAGTTGTTGCTTTATATATATCTTGCCAAACAAAAATACAGAAAAAACAGAGGCATTTAAATCACCTCAATTATCACCACCACAATCATAAAACCTCAGAAGGGTCAAAGTCCTTTGCCAGCCTTTGCAATCTACAGTCATGACTTTGTCTTTGCCTCACTGCCTACCGACATCTGCCATGCACAACACACATGCCTCTCCCCTCCACCTTGACACAAAATGTGCACCATTAAGTCTGACCATAAAATTAACTATTGGTGTGTGTGGTGGGGGAACACACAATGCATCACCTATATAACTTCTAGAATGGTAGCCAATTTTTAAACACTAAACTGTTCCTGGCCAGTTATATAGGCTGGTATGGATGGAAGTGAAGCTCTGACCAAGGTGACTCTCACTCATGGGGACGCTAGGAAGGAGCACTCTATGTGCTCCCCTGAGTACCCGGAGACTCCTATTGTACCTGGCTCTTGATCATTAAATGTAGATGAGGCACCTCGCCTTACACTGTCCTTCCCTGCTCACTCTCACTAGGACCAGATACAATGTGATCTTAGGGCCTGAGCTAAGCCCTTGAAGTCAACGGGAGTCTTGCCCATGACTTTAACGGGCTCTTTGGTGTACGGACAGTGTCTTTTTTTTTTTTTTTTTTTTTAATTTTGTCCCTAAGGGCTATTTTATGAAAGCACTTTTGAAGCAGGGCTCATATCTTCTGTTGCATCTGTAAAGCACCAGGCAGGGTACCCACATAATAATAATTAATAATCAGTAGCTTCCTTCTAATAGAAAATTTCCTAAATCTTTGTTGATAGAGGTTCTGCTTGGAGTTCAAAGAATCCTTAGCCCTGTCCCTCTAGGGACACACTTATTATTAATATGGTAGAGGGTGGAGTGGCTGTCATAAAATTGTTTGATGCTGTGGTTCTTGTTTGAAAGATACAATGTATTTATGGATTGCATTGCATTTTGCTGAAACTACACTATGCTGATAGTTGTTAAGCTATAAGAAGCTTTCAGCATTTTTTAGGCTCTCCTATAAGCTCTGTAATAGAAGTTTGCTCCAAGGTGCAAATTAACTTTGCAGGCATCAGAAAGGAAGCACTAGGAGTTCTAACTCCCAAGGTACATGCTGTAAGAATGGAAGAAAACAGGTTCAGTAATAAGCCACATTTGCCATCATAACTGGGACAAAGTGCCACTAAGGGTAAATGCTTGACAGTCACATTAATCACTGTGAGAAAGCAGGCTTATACAACTAGACATTGTCCAGTCTAAGTGCTTGGCTGTGCACTACTTTCAAAGGCAGATTTGTAGGTCTGAGCTGTTGGTTACTACTAGTCTCCAAACTATGTTGTCCTTTTTGAGTAGTGAATCCAGAGCCTTAATGAACCTGACAAGCAGAAATCAAACCATATTCTATTCTCTAAAGTGTCTTTCCTCATGACACAATGTTACTCCTTTGATAACTTTTTATGTCATTCAAACTCCACTGGAAACAAAACAACTCTGCATTTCTTCCAGGCCTAATTGTTCCATTAACTGAAGATCTCTGGCCCTGGCATTTTTTTGTGTGTGCACATATTACCAGCATAAAGAGCTCTTATTTTCTGTGCTGTACACAGCCACAGACATAGTTTTTGGGATACTACATTTTTATGGATTTTCTACCAAGACGTTATGATATATACTGTATGGAGGTCCTACAGTCCGTATGTGCAAGAGGAGCACCACTTGCCATAAGAAACTCTAGGTAAAATCTTGACTTATGTTGCACTGGTACTCAAGGAAAAGGAAAGGGTACAGGAAGTCTCTTAACCCTACCATCAAACCTATTCAGCAGCTGGGCCATATATCAAGATTACCTGGATGAAGTCAATGGGCACTGAGGACTCTAGCCATGATTTAGGATGCCTCAGTTGTTGGCTACCCAACTTGAGCTACTTAAATGGGCCTCATTTTCAGAAAGTACAGAACATCTACCCACTGATAACCAGGCCCCTTTAAGACATCTTAAGTTAAGCACACAAAATCACTGGTCCCTTCTGAGAAATTTGGCCCTCAGTGCCTCCAAAGGTCAGGTCCTGTGTCTTGTAACTATTCCATTCTGTCACAGCTGTTTTTTTAATTGGGGAGTAAGGGTCTGATCCTGCAAGGTGCTGAGAGCTCTTTTTGTGATATTGAGCTCTCTCAATTCCCATTGGTTTCAGTGGGAGTTCAGCGCTTTCAGTTTCTCACAAACGCTCAGCATCTTGCTGGTTCAGGTCCTACATGAGCAATCTTAGATTGAATAGAATCTCTCATAAAGTGGTGGAGTAGTTAGAGTTCCTGGTCCTTCATAGTTACTATGGAGGACTATTGCAGCACAGAGCTTATTAAATAGAGGAACTTCCTTGTGAGGAATTCTCTAGTTGCAGCTTATAACATGGTTGTGTGTTTGTGTCTTCACACTACTTGGTGTCAGAAGTGAGTGAATTCCTCTCTCTAAAGAAGGAATAAAGGGAAAAAGAGACCCCTCTCCCCAACCTCTCAACTGCCAGAGTGGCAAGTGAGTGGGGGAAATGAGGGAGGAGACAAGTGATGACAGCAGCAGGAAAGTGGAAAATTCCTAGTTTAAATCAGTTGTCCCAACCTCCATCCTAGCAGTCTATTTCCCTCCCAACTCAGATGAAGTCCATCCCAAGTGTGCAGTCCTCTGTCCATGAATGCCTCCCAGTGGCCATACATCCCAAAGCCCTCCTTATAGCACCACTGCCTGAGCCATCTGTTGATGATCATCATCTTGCCATGCCTTTGTTGTCAGCCTCTAGGGACAGGCAGAATCCCACTGAAGATCACCTGACCCTCTATTTCCTTAAGAGTCTTCCCCAGTCTGGCATAGTCTCCTTTGATATGTTCCAGCGAGAATCTAGCTATATTATTTGTACCCACATGAAGGACAATCAGTGGATTATTTCCTGCTCCCGTTAGGATCCTCTTCAGCTTCAGGTCCATATCCCGTATATTAGCCCCGGGCAGATGGCACACCCTTCTATTCTCCAGGTCAGCTCTGGTTACAGTCCTGTCTGTTCTTCTCAATAGGGAGTCGCCAGTCATGTAGACCTGCTTTTTCCTGGTGGAGCTGCAATTCTTTGGCATATCCCCTGTTCTTTCTGGCTACAAGTCTTCTTGTCTTCTATTTTTCCTTGCAATCTTCTGCAACCCATCCTGTATCCTCCTGGGGCTCTTATTTGGTGGTATCGCCATTGGCTCATTCGCTCTTTGTATAGGACTAGCTGTTCTTCTCTTCTTCCTTGACCTCCCACCTTCAGTTACTGCCTGCTGTGCCCCTTCTTCACTTTCCAACTCTGCAAACCTGTTCCTGAGCTCTATTTCTCCTTCACTAGCCTGTCTTTTCCTATGTCTGATTCTCATAGTCACATGCTTCTACTGGCCACTTTCCTCACCCAGCAGTCTCCCCTCAGAGTTTGTTGGTCCTGCTTCCATCTGCAAATCTGGGCTTTTCCCTTCAGTCTCCTCATGCATTTGCCACATCATTTGTTTGAACCCCCTTCTAAACTCAACCAGAGTGTCCAGCTGTGTCTCCAAGCCTTGGATCTTCTCTTCCATCAGCTCTATCAGGCAACACTTCATACAAATGAAGATCTTTTAAGGTGCCCTCTCCAGGATCATGAACATCCCATAGCTTCCACATCCAGTCATCTTCATTCTCTTCCACTGCTTGGATCACTACCACTGCTGACTCTGTATCTGTCATAGCCTTCCCACCTATGTCCTGTCAATGAGAGGGGGGGAAAAAAAACCCCAAACCAAAACAACCTTCCCCCCCCAAGAAGCACAGTCACAGTACCAGAACACCACACACTCCCTCACCACCTTCCCCTTGCAAACTCTCATTTAAACTCCCCTGTTTACAGTTCTGTTTGCTGGCTCCTGTGCCGCTGCAGCTGGACTACTTAAATGCAATTGATACAGAGACATAATAGTGTAAATAATTTTAAGGAATTTGATGTTTGTTTTCAAGTACAGTAGATTACGCTTATTAGCAACCCCTTGGTTGCCAGCAGAAAGTTATTATCTGGCAGTTGCTAATAAGCAAAGAGCAGGTTTGTGAGACAGTAGCCAGGGGAGTCATGGAAGCTTAAAGCATGCCTCTTTGTGCTTGAGGCGTCACACGAGTAGATATTTTATAGATGCAAAACATGTTTTACCCCTTTCATGTGAGGGTGTTATATCCATTCTGAAGAACAAGGAGTCACCAAAGGGATATAGAATGGAAGAGATGCTCTGTATATTGTATGTAACCTGATTTTTAAAGCTTCAATAGGAACTGATTGCTCAGTACCACTGAAAATAAAACCATCAGAATCTAAATTGTGACAGTCAGTGTGCTGACTGATTACTTACAAAATCATGTCAGAGAATAAAATAATATTTAAAAATGAGTCATTGCTATTCATGGAAATATTGTGGTATAGGCAACTTAGGAGGTAGCAATGTTCCTAAAATGCTAGTATATAATAGCTCTATTTGAAATATGATTTATAGGATATAAAATGTAGTAATATAATAGCATTATAGTATACTCCTGTATACTATAGAGTCTATTCAGTGTCTGAACGGAGATAGCTAAAAGTTTCAGAGGGTGTAGCTGTGGACTCTGCTTGGAGGTAGTGGAACTTGGTGAGTGGTGCCTTTGGTCCATCTGTGGGTTGTTTGTTCGACTGTTCTCTGTGTATGGGCTGTGTAGCTGAGCTATGGGCCCTTGTGTAAGTAGCTGAGACAGGTCTGTTTGATGGTGCCTTGGTAAGGGCCCTTGGACCTTTCATAGGCCCTCCTGTTTGAAGTGAGTGATTAGTTGCTTCCTGGTGGTGAGGGATGGAGCTGAGTTAAGCAAAGTAGGGAGACTTGGTATGAAAAGTCACTTGCTAGGAGATCTTGAGAGCTATGAACAGAGGCGGCTAATCTAGTTTTGCAAGGAGTTGAGAGAGGGAGTGTGGAAAGCCTTCCTTCCAGGTTCAGCTCCCCATGTATGATTTCATGATGGTCAGTGATGGAATAGTTGTGGTTACTTGCAACATGTGCCAAGTTCTCTTTCCTGCCTGAAGTCAGAAGGGACTTCCTGTGTATTAACTGGAAGTTGGAAGTCTGTGCTGGAAGAAAAAGCTTGGATTATAAGGACAAGCAGATACACTACTGATAATCAGATAAGCAGAGGAGTTCTTAGACAACCAGGTTCGGGAAAAGTCTGTACCCCAGATTCAAGGAAGAAAGGAGCTGGCCACCAAGGAGTCGGAGAGGAAGTCAGAGAAGGGGCTTGGCAGTTCATAACCACCAGAGGCAAAAGGGCATGGTGGAATTCTACATGTCTGAAGACAAATAAGGGATGGTCATGCTATGGTCACCAGAGAGAAGAGGACCAGGAGGAATTCCATACAGCTAGAAGTTTCCAATTGATACAAGGTGCTCGGTGTGGAAACTGTGGAAGACATCTCTCAAGATCCACTTGATTCCGGGGAATGGAGAGATTTATGCAACACACCTTGGAATAGCAACTCTGATTTTCTTACAGCGTGGGCAATCTTGCCCACAAAGATCTACAATCATCCAAAGAAGACAGGTGGCCCTTGTTGGGGATTCAGTATTCAGAAGAATTGAAAGAACATTCTGCAAGGGACAGGCAGACAACAGGACAGTGTGTTTTCCCAGAACCAAGACACGAGATATCACTCTAAGATTGGATTGGCTTCCAAAGTCAACAGGCAAGGTTCCACTGGTGATGGTTCATATTGACACTAATGATGCTGCATCACAGCATATCTCTCAGATAATTCACAAGTGAAAAGAGAGAAGGCAGAAGATTCTGGAAGTAAACCACTTGCTAAGTGGTGTAAGGTTTTGATTTTGTGGACCATTTGGTCTACCTTCTGTGGGGAGAAGGGACTGTATAGCTTGGATGGCCTCCACCTCAGTAGAAGGGGAACCAATGTCCTTTGGGGGTGAACTGACTAGAGTAATCAGGAGAGTGTTTAAAAAAAATAAAATGGGAGGGTAAAAAGAGGGAAGATATGAGTGTTCATTTAGCACAAAATTGAGATGTTGGGAACAAACATAATCAAAGAACCAAAGGACATGAAGAGGAGAAATTGTTTAATTGCCTATACATGAAAGCAACAGCCTGAATAACAAACAATAGGAATTGGAATTGCTTGTTTATGAACATAAATTCAATCTAGTTGGTATTAAGGAAACCTGGTGTGATGATTCACATGACTGGAATGTTAAAATCAATGGTAGTAAGCTACTTAGGAAGGATCAAGTCAGCAAAAGGGTAGGGGTAGTAGCATTTTATGTAAAGATGGCATTACCTGTTTCCAAATCACTTATAAACTTGGAATAATATTATGTTGAATGTTTATGCATAAATGTCCTAACAGGCAAAGCACAAGATGGGGGACTAGCTGGTGTCTGCTGCTGATCATCAAATCACACTATGGAACAGGATGTCTGGCTCCTATATATAATGTAACGGGGAGGGAAAAATCTGGTGTGTGTGTGAACTTGAGTGATATATGCTGGAGGTCTCATGCTGCCAGTGCTGAAACAGCCTTGACATTTCTAAATATTATAGATGACAACTTCCTAACTCAAAAAGTGTTGCATCCAATAGAGGGGAATTCTATATTTGACCTCTTTTTGACAGATATAGAGGAACTGATCAAAGAACTAAAAATTAATGGTAGCTGATGCACATGTGATCATGACTGGATAACATTGATAATGTAGAAACAGAATGAAGTTCAGATCAGTAATATATATACTTGGTGCTTTAAAGAGCCAGTTTCACAAAGCTGAAAAGATTGAGCCAAATCAGCTGGGAAGAATTTAATGAGAAAAAAGTGAATATTTATAATCAGAAAAATGGGAATTGTTTAAGAACACTTTACTAGATGCCCAGAAAGACACAATCTCACAAGTGAGGAAGAAGCCCATATTGGTTGGGTTTGAGGGGAAGTGAACACAGATATATATATATATATATATATAAAACAGATGGAGGGAAGGAGAAGTTGATAGTAATAAATCAGAAGCTAGGGATTGTAGGAATTGACAAGGGAAGCAAAGGGACACGAGGAAAAATCTAACTGTTCTTAACTCTGCTGGCCTTAGAAATAGTTTAAAATTATTAGGAACTATAGCAGGGTTCACTTGGGGTCAGCAGGCCTAGTGGGCAGGTTGTAGCTCAACAGTCTCTCAAAGTTTTGAGATGGTCTTGCGAGGCAATCTAACAAACTAGGGCTGAGGTATAGTCTACCATCCCCTGGTGCTTCCTGGGTTCTGATTGTCAGTGGAGGAGGGGGGAAAGGGTAGGGAACTTGAGCTCCAATGGGTCTCTACCCCAGGGCCAAGAAGGAAGGAGATTCTCAGTCCCCTCTGTCTGATGCACAGACTAGCTTTCCTTGGGTAACTTCCTATCTCCTCCTGTTCTTTCTTCAGATGGGGTTGTGGTCATGGCACTTGTATTCTCCTCAGCAGAGAATTGCTCCCTCAATCAGTCAATTGGGTCTTCCTAGCTCACTTTCCAGTGTCCATTTGCTCACCCCTTGTCCGGGAGAGGGGGTGAGAGAAAAAAGGGGCCAGGCCCTCGATCTCCTGCTTAAGTCTTACCCATAGTCCAGAGTCTACCTCTGTATATTCCTCTGTCCCAGAAACTACAGCCTGGCTGCCTGCCTGCAGGCAGTCTCTCCTCACTCTCCCCCTGCTTCTTTTTCATTTCTTTTCCCATCGTTTTATGGCGCAGCAGCCTCAGCATGTGAGTCTACTACTGCCACCTACCACAGTTTTCACATAAGCAAAAATCTATATCCTCTGACCAAGTCCTGTATCCTTAAAGTGAACTAATGCTTTTTTTAATGCTAGCGCACTTTCCTGGCACTCTCTCCAATTCTTTCAGACTATATTCATTCATCCTGAGGCATCTCAGTTCTTCATAAAAGAAAATCTATCTTTCTGTGTAATTCTCCCTGCATTGCCACGGCAGATGCTTAACTATTTCTTGGACTTTGAATATGTCACACAAGTCATCTTTTTGCTTGTTTATTAAATTATCATTCAGGTCACAGTGACCTGTTAGCACTCTAAATATAGTTACTTCACTTCTTCTATCCTAGCTATTAAATATATCATTATCCTTCAGTTTAGCATGTATTTCATAGAATCTTCATCTCTTCCCCCCTCTTTGGTCCATAGTTTTTGCCATTCCATTTTAAATTCTCTCTTAACCAACTTTTGATGTCTTGTCTACTCAGAGGGATCTTTATATCAGACTTCTCACTTTTAAGGCATTTTCGACTGCTTTATCTGCCGTTTCATTGCCCAGTATACTGATGTGCCGGAATCCACACTATTACTATATATATATATATATATATACACATACACCCACTTGTACTATTTCATTGATCAAGTTGTTCCTGCTTTCTGAGGATCCCTTTATAATCACCATTATACCTGTTAGAGAGTCAGAAAGGATAACAGTCATACTTGGGCATAAATCCTTTATCCAGATCAGTGCCAACTTATGCCCATCAATTCTGCCATCCCACAAAATTGGATAGTTTTATAGACCTCTTAATTCCAAATTCAGGGATACAGAAGGTCATTTCCACTCTGCCTCTGTTATCTCTAGAGCTGTCAGTACAGAGTTGTCAATGCTTATCCCATTTGCCATATATAATCTCATAAATCATAATCATCATATATGACAGTCCTGCTCTTCCCTTTGTTTTATAATGAAATTCCAAATCCACAACTGAAGAGACAGCCGTCCAGCTATAGTTTGATTTCCCATTGTCACATTCTGATGTGCAATCCAGACCATTGGGGGGTTGTTACCTGCCCCATAACCTTGGATGCCTCACAATACGTTGTTGTTGTGGCTCCCAACCTGGGCTGCTCACAAACAGCATGCAGGTCACACCCTGATTTACTATATATAGCTGAGCCCTGGTCCAGTACTTTGACCACAGCAGCCAGTCAGTAGCACACCAGCCACACTCTGGCTTCCACCAGCCATGATGGATGACCCCAGCACACTCCCAATCACACTCGCAATCACACATTTTTCCAAAAACTTGTCTACTTCCCTTCATGTCTACTTAATTCAAAGCAGTCCTTGTGTATTCATTTAGTACTCTTATCTTCATTATTTCCTTTAACCCTAACCCAAATAGTTAAATTTAACAATTTCATCCCTAAATTTGTAGGCATTTCTCTGGTTGCTACCTGCTGC
This sequence comes from Emydura macquarii macquarii, assembly GCF_026122565.2. Classification (NCBI taxonomy): domain Eukaryota; kingdom Metazoa; phylum Chordata; order Testudines; family Chelidae; genus Emydura; species Emydura macquarii. Next base: position 17,138,584 of record NW_027132773.1, read on the forward strand.
ATGGACAATGGAGTCTTAATACTTGCAGATTCTGGACTTAAATTGTCTCTAAATTTTTTTTTCATGTTGATTAGAAGCTGAATTAGTCTTGGCATCTGTAATCTATAACTGTTATTATTAATGTCCTATACAGCATCAAAAAGTGTTCCTCTCTGCACCCAGAAATATTCAGATTCATCCTATCTTTACATTTAGTTGTGCTATTATCTATATCACCCTTCCAAGTTTGTGATTGAACATAACTCTGAAGAATGTAAATTTTTGAACTAGCTGTATTTTTTTCTGTATAGAGATATAGACTCCATTCTTCCCAATCTTTCTTTTTGTGAAGATCATTCCCTTTGTTTTGGCACGTGAGAATTTAATTCCCCAAGAATCTTCCCATTCTGAGATGTTCTTGAGCGCCTCATTGATTCTCTCTCCACAGCTATCTTAATTTTCTGTGTATGGCCCATATAACACAGTCATCTGCAAATAGAGTAAGACCTATTCCTGCCTGTATGCTCTCCAGGAGGTCATTAATCATGTTAAACAGGGTTGGGCTGATAGCACTCCCCTGTGGAGTGCCATTAGTAAGTTTATAAATATTCGACAAAGCAGCTCCCACCATGACCTGTCTGATTCTACCAATTAATATGTCTCTTATCCACCAGAACATTCTTCCTCGTATTCCTATTGTGGCTAGGTTATGTGCTTTTTCAATGTCCAAAAAGACAGTTATCAAACTCTGTTCTCATAGTATTTGTATTTCTTTCTAATCTTGCAATATGATCAACAGTGCATCTTCTGTTCCTGAAACCACTTTGTACACATTTTATAATTTCATTTTTTTCCCCAAGTATGCTACTAATCTCTCATCATTCTTTCCATAATTTTGCCCACACATGATGTGAGGCCAGTAGATCTATATGCATCAGATCTTCTGTGTAATTTGCCAGATTTTCTTCTCAGTATAACCACCACTTATGTCCATTCTGCTAGTAATATTCCTTTCCCCCATTTTATTATATAATTTCAATAAAACTCTTGAACTGCCTTAAAGTAGGTGTTTAAGCATTGCATTACATTTGCTATGTTTATTTGGGGCTGTATTTTTACTTTTGTAGTTACCTTTATTGAGTTCCTGTATGCTGAAATTTGCATTCAGTACATCATCTTTATATTCTACCCAGCCATTTAAGAGCTCAGGGTTTTTTTTCAGCAAACATTCTTTTTTTTTTTTTTTTTCCACAAAACTCTTTACTTTGATTTGTATCATTACTAACTTTTTGGAACTCTTTTTTGCTAAAATGTTCACTTTTCCTAAGTTAGAACTTTCAACTCTATCGTTTACTATACAAAAAATATTTTTACTCTATCCCATTCATTCTTTTAACTTGTTTATATATCTCTGAAACCTTGGAATCTTTATTCAAATTCCTCAAATTTTTCTCTGATTCTCTTTGCCTTTTTAATAATTCTTTGTGCCACAGCTTTACATCTTTATAGATTATTGAATCCTGCTATTATTCTTTTTGCTTGTTTGTATGCCTTTTTTCTTTAATTGCTTTTCAATCTTTATTCCACCAGGGACTTCGGAGTTTGCAGCAATTTGATGTCTCACATGTAGCTAGGTTGTCTGCTGCTACAGCTCCCTTTGTTGTATTATCATGAAATTCCTCCATCACTTATACAATTGGTACTTAGATACTCAGCACACTTACTCTCGAAGAGTCCCCAGTTTGCATGTCTAAGGCTTCAGGTAGGAATTCCTTCAGTGTTTTCAACATTACCTTGGCCTTCATATGTAATTAGAATAAGGAAGTGGTCACTTTCCATTCCATCTTCTTTATAGATTTCCCAACTGCATTTACTTGCTATGTTTCTTGTTGCTGTTTCCAGCTGTAAACATGAAAAGGTTCCATTCACTGAATTAAATCTAGTATGTGCTCCAGTATTGAGTAATGCCAGATTGTGCATGTCAATGAACTGTTCAAGGCATTTGCCATTATTGTCAGTTTCCGAGCTTCCCCATAAATCATTATGGTATGTGACAGGGCACTATTAGTAGCACCCTGGTCACTGAGATGTGCAGCACTGGGAGGAGTGCAGGCATAATTGAAGCCAATTAATTTCTTTTGGGGATTATGATGGTTATTATCTGGCTAATGATGTCATTGGGAGGATATAAATGGAAGGAACAGGATGCAAGGGGAAGCTCAGAGGGTGAGCCTGGGCTGAGGAGTGAAGGCTGCATGGAAGCCTCTTGCTGTAAGCCTGCAGTACTGTTATACTTTGTAAGTATAAATAGACATGTGGTGAAAGGGTAACCTGCTGATGTGTGTTTGTGACTGTGAAGTAAGGTGACCAGATGTCCCAATTTTATATGGCTAGCCCCAATATTTGGGGCTTTGTCATATATAAGTGCCTATTACCCTCCACCCTGAGTCCCAATTTTTCACATTTGATATTTGGTCACCCTCCTGTGAGGCAACATGAACTGGCCAGGCAGTGTGATACACTGGGTAGTGACTGAGGTGTCTTGTGACACTATTAAGGTCTCCACAAATAATGTACAGATCACGGACACCCTTAACTCTCTTCCAATTCTAGATAGTTTAGTTTTTTACCTGGGTTGCAAACATGATAGATTTGTGTAAAGGTGATATTTATTCTGCAGAGGTATCTCAACAGCATAGTACTCAAAACTTAAGTTCTGTACATCTATGTCAAGGTAACTAAGACCTTCCTTTATAAATATACAGACCCCCCCCCCTTCTCTTGCTATTTCTCTGTAATGTCTGATTACATCATGTCTTGAAAGTCTAAACAAGTTTTCTCACTAACCGTGTTTCCTGGACACACCATGTCAGGTTTGTTTTCCATTTCCAAAACAGTTTTTTTTAATTCGTGACCATATGTTATTAAACTATGCATCCAGAAAAAGAAACCATTAGAACCATGTTTAAACTACATTATTGCCTTAATTTAAAATTGCATGAATGCAGTGTATCGAGAGATTGCCTATATGCAAATACTTTTCTGCCACTTTTATCATTTTTATTCTTTCTCTTCTTCCCCATCTTTAAAATGCAATTAATCACTTCTGTCTTAAGTGCTATACATTTTTCTTTGCATACACACTGTACATCTTCATCTGTTCCCTTTCTATTATCTTTTCAGCTGTGAACTGCTTGTTGTTGTACCAGTAGCTCTTTTCCCTCACCGGTATTTTCCTCCTTTTCCACGTTCCTGTGTGAAAATCTTTTGGTAGCTTCTGCATAGGATATTTTATGGATAGTCTTAATTTTCTGTATCTCTAGCTCCTTCTGTTGTCACATCCTTTGTATGCTGCACTGTTCTTATCCCCACATGTGCTGCATTTTATTCGGTTCCTTCCATACAGTTCTCATATGAGGATGGCTTGTATTTTCCCCTTCTCCTGCTAATCAGTCACTTAACAAACAGCAGTTGGTCCTTACCTATACCCCCTCTTAATTTCATCCTCAGTCATGCCTAGTGGAAACTAATATATTACCCCTCTCACTTCTGTCATAAGTTTAGGTAGCTGGGAAATTATTTTTATTTTCCCTTTAATTGTAGTTTTAAGAAGTTTCCCAGTCTGTTCCTTATGTGGGCATTCTACTAATAAGTCTCCATCCTGCATTCTTTTAACTCTTAATATATCTCCAACACTTTGTCTAATCTGTTCTGCTGTTTTCAAGGGATTAACATCTGTCTTTACATCTTAAGATAGTCATTTCTTTATAAGATGTCAGTCCTTTTCTTTACTGTTTTCCATTCCTATCTGTTCCCTCTTCTTCCAATATGGATACTTTTATTCTTTTTTCTTCCACATCTGAAGCCATTCCTTATCCCTTGCTGCTTCTCCCACATTTTCCCCCATAACTTTCAGCCTCTCTCTCTGTCTATATTTCCAGCTCTGTTCAGTCAACCATCTGCCAGTCCAAATCACCCGTGAATTCTATTGCCTATCTCTCAGCCTCTCCCAGCCAGCCAGACCAGCCTATCCTCCCATTTTCCAGCTTGTTTGTCAATCTCCTTTTTAAGCAGGTCCTCCATTTGGAGCATGCGCTGCAGTTGCTTTAGAGGTGGTGCCTTCTTGACCTGTACTGCCCAATTACTCCTTTAGTCTTAGTGAGAGGCCTGTAAACCCTTCACAGGAGCAAAAAGAATCCTTACAATGGTATTGGTCCATCACTAGATGAAAATAGTGGAATTATCAATAATAATGCAGAAAAGACTAAGGTGTTCAATAAATATTTTGTATTTGAGAAAATAACCAATGGCTAGTCATATCATAAAATAACACTCTTTCCATTCCACTAATAGCTCTGGAGGATATTAAACAGCTACTAAAGTTAGACATGAGCTGGTCCAGATCACTTGCATCCAAGAGTATTGAAAAAGCTTAGGAGCTCAGTAGATCATTAATGTTGATTTTTCAATAAGTCTTGGGACAGTGAGGAAGTTCTGGACCACTGAAAGAAAGCTAATGTGACACTGGCAAGCCAAGTGCCAGCTCTGGCCAAGGCCTATGCATCAGCTGAGAACTGACAAACTCACAGCTGGAAGCCAGGCCAATTCACTTGTATAGATCAAAGTAACTGTTAAATATATAAGAATGTACTTGGTTTTTAAATGTCACAAAAACATGAATTATTTTCACTTACCTATATCCTGTTAGACTGGAATTACAAATGTTTACATTGTACATACACCTGTAATCAAATAACCCATTAAACAAGACTGCAGTCTTGTGTAATACAAATGAAGAACTCAAGCAGGAAAGTACCCAAAGGCACAAGAATTGGCATGTCTACACTGCATTGCTAATTTGAATTAGCTTAATTCGACTTTCAGCAGCCGATTTATAAAAACCGCAGCAGAGTGTACGCATTACGCTGTTTGTGCTGGTCTCTTGCATTCACACTGGCCAGCCTTAATTTGAATTAGAAAGCAGTGCAATGTGGGTAGCTATTCCACAGTGCAGCTAGCCACGGTGACTGTTGGGATGAGTGTCATTGTCCCAGGATTCAGCACTGCTTCTCCCCTCTTCTTCCCCTCCTCCCCCGCAAACAAACAGGAAAAGATTTTCGCGCCCTTTTTTTACTCCCCATGATTGCCATTGCTGCAGAGACATGGAGCCAGCTAAACTCTGCACTATAATTGTGAGCGTGACAAATACATCGCAGCTTATCATGGAGTACTTTAGAAATAGAGCAAGAAGGCGAAGCAGAGACAACACCGATGCCACTGAGGCTGCCCTACTAGAAGACATCGAGCAGAACAATTCCCGATTCCTGCAGGCTGTAAGGTGTTATCTGCAGTCCGTGGAGCGCCGGTTCTGGTGCAGGGAAACAAGCACAGACTGGTGGGACCACATTGTTATGCAGCTGTGGGATGATGATGATCGGTGGCAGCAAAACTTTCAGATGCAAAAGGCAACTTTCCTCACTGTGCTCTGAGCTGGCACCGTTCCTCAAGCGCATGAACGCTCGCTTGAGACAAGCTCTGATGGTGGAGAAGAGAGTCACCATCACTCTCTGGAAGCTGGCAACCCCCAACTGTTACCGCTCGGTTGGGAATCAATTTGGAGTAGGTAAATCCACAGTGGGCATAGCCGTGCACCAAGTGTACAGTGCCATAAATAGACTTCTGCTATGAAAGCTAATAACTTTGGGAAATGTGCAGGACCTAGTGGAGGGGTTTGCCATGATGGGCTTCCCAAACTGCAGGGGGGCCATTGATGGGATGCACATCCCCATCTTAGCACCTGCACACCTAGCGACCGAGTACATAAACCACAAGGGGTACTTTTCCATGGTCCCGCAGGGGCTTGTGGATCACAGGGATCATTTCATAGACATCAATGTGGGGTGGTCTGGGAAGGTGCATGATGCTTGTGTATTTTGTAACTTGGGGCTGTTCTCTAAGATGCAGATGGGAAATTTCTTCCCCGACCAAAAAATTCAGATGGGGGAAATGCCTATAGTGATCCTGGGGGATCCTGCTTACCACTTGCTCCCTTGGCTAATGAAGCCCTACACCTGTCACCTTGACAGTGACAAGGAGTGTTTTAATAAGAGGCTAAGCAGTTGTAGAATGGTTGTAGAATGTGCCTTTGGGCATTTAAAGGGTAAATGGAGGAGTCTCCTCACTAGGCTGGACATGAGTGAGAAGAACCTCCCTTCTGTGATATCTGCTTGCTGTATTCTTCATAATGTGTGTGAAGCGAATGGGGAAAGGTTCCCCCAGTATTGAGCTGAGGAAGCAGAAACACTGGCTGCCAATTATGAGGAGCCAGATGCCAGCACTATGGTGAGAGCTAACCATGGAGCACTTTGCATTAGGGAAGCTTTGAAAACCAGGTTCTGCAATGAGATGCAGGAGTGATTTCTGTTCCTGTATGTTGTTTGCCTTTGATACCCCCCCCCGACAAATTCCCCATGAACAAGATATGATGTAATAAAGAAACATTTTGGAAAGATGCAAAACTTTATTTTTTAAGATTCAAGTCTTGGATGAAGGGGTGGGGGGTTCATTCACTGTCTCCAGGGGTAGGGTGGTAGCTTGGTGGCCAGCAGTCGGCGCGGAGGAGAGCAAGTACTACATCCTGGCCAATCTCCTCCAAGACTTGTTTGGGGCAGAGGAGGGGGGGCAGCATAGCACTCCGTCAAGGAGCATTATGGAGGGCCTGCAGCAGGACTGTCCACAAGAAGCCGGAGCAAGTCTGCCTGGTCCCACAGTAGCCGCACCATCTCCTGCGTGGTGCTGCGATCATGTTCCTGCATTTGTCCCATGTTATGGGACAAGGTCAGCCTCCACACTCTGCTCTGTCTTGCAGCTGCCGAGGTGCTCATGAGCTCTGAAAACATGTGATCTCTGCTTTCCTAGCCCCATCTTAGTCTGTCCGCAGCGCTGCTTAATGGTCGGTCCACTGCCGAGGGGTCTACTGAATGAAAGAAAAACAACAAGATAGCCACCGTTAGCATAGTGAAGAACAAGTTACATATGTAACAATATCAATAATGATGCCATGATAAAATGTAGCAAATGATTTTCTCTGTGCTTGTATTTCAAACCCTCACAGAGAGGAACTGCGGATGGCGTGGGCGACGGAGGGAGGCTATGCTTAAAACACATTAAGCCATGATGCTGGCTACCTTGATTTCAGAGAAGAATCCTACCGTGGAGGGAGGTACAAGGCAGCCCTTCCCTGAAATTTTTTGAGGGATAACAGATTACATACATAAAATTTCATGTGATATCAACTGATGATAAATGTAGCATTTCTCATCACAAAAAGACAGATCCCTGGGTAACCACCCAGTAGAGTCAACGAAATGCCTGAGATGCCCTTCGTGCCCCCCACACCCAATGTACAAGGACAGAAATGCTAATAAGAAAGAAAACTCACCAGATGTGCCTTCCCCGGGATCATTTGTGCTGTCCTGTGTGCTGGTAGACTGCTCGGGGGTCAGGAATAAGTCCTGACTTTCTGGGAGAATGGACTCCCCGCTCTCCTGCACCCTGCTCTCCACATCTTCCACTTCCTCCTCCTCGTCCACGAAGTCCTCCTCATTGTTCATGGACTGTGAACTAGTGGAGGTATTGATGCTGTGGGGAGACATCATGGTGGGATCGCCCCCCAGATTAGCATGCACCTCATCATAGAACCTGCATGTTTTGAGAGAGGAGCCCAAGCGGCTGTTAACTTCCCTGGCTTTCTGATACGACTGGCGCAGCTCCTTGATCTTCACTTGGCACTGCTGAGTGTCCCTCTGGTGTCCCTTCTCCAGCATGCCCTGTGATATCTTCCCATATATGTCCAGATTCCTTTCGCTGGCTCTGAGCTGAAATTTGAAAGAGAGGAGAGAAGTTGTGTGGTGCACAGGAAATTGATGTCTTCTACAACAATAATGGGCAGCACAAAAGAAAACACAAGGCTGGGAGTGGGAGAAGGACACAAAGGAATTAATTAGGAGCGAGGATAAAGAGTGAATGGTATGGGATGAAATGACAGCAGAGATATAAGCAGGGGCAGCGTTGTGAAGAGCCTTGGAACAAAGTTATAAGCAGGAGCTTGAACTATGTGAGAGGTTCCAGAGAGGTAGCTGTGTTAGTCTGTATACAGCAAAAACAACAAGAGTTCTGTAGCACTTTAAAGACTAACACATTTAATTTCTGCAGGCATAAGCTATCGTTGGCTGTAACCCACTTCATCAGATGTAAGGAATAGAAATCAGATTGGGGGTGTACACACACACACACACACACACACACACACACACACACACACACACACACACACACACACACACACACACACTAAGGTTAAGGAACAACAATGGGGAAGTTAGGTATAAGCAAAGTCCATTCGGTTAGAGTAGTTGAGGCCTATTGATTAGGAGGTGAGAATGTGTGAACAGTGACAATTACTTCTTGTAATGAGAGAACCATTCCAAGTCCCTATTTAGACCCAGTCTGACTGTGTCAAGGTTGCAGATGAGTTCCAATTCTGCAGTTTCTCTTTGAAGTCTGTTTTTGAAGTTTTTTTTGTAGAAGTATGGCAACTTTCAAATCAGCTACAGAGTGTCCTGGGAGGTTGTTAGGGTTGACACATCCAGAGCGGTAGGAAAGGTAGATAATGTTTGCAGAAACATTTTGGATGGAGTCATGTAGTGACATGTAGGAATACTAGAGAAGGGGTGGCTGCAGTAGCTGAAGTGAGAGATGGCCAAAAGCAATAACAAAGATCTTAGCTGCAGGGCTTGAACTGAAAGTATATTTAACAAAGGGAGGATTGTGTATGTGGATCTTGCCTTGTGCAAATTGAGGTTTTGGCTGCCTCCAGGGCCCTGTCTTCAATTTCCCTAAACTCTACAGGCCTATCTGTTGGTTTGGGGGCCTATGCAGAGGAAGTAGCTGGGGAATGGATGTGCTGGGAAGGAGTAAAGACCTACTAGCCCCACATAGATTGGTAAGCCAAGAGCACAGTATTATTCTTTTCAGTGATCCCCTCAACAGCTGTAGATTTTTCTTAAGATAGCGTGGCTTTAGTGGAGCCAAGGAGAGAGAGTGCTGAAAGCACAGAGCTGGCTGTGAAGACAACTTTTCATAGATGGCCTTGACCTCTTGCTAATCCCCTGAGACACATGCAAATTCAGAGTGGATTTGAGAATGGACCCTGAGCCTATTCTTCAACACCTCCTCTCTGATGGAATGATAATGGGGAAACTCCCATGAGGGAAATCTTGAAGAAATGTCTTCCTCACATGATATCCCTTCCATAGTGTAAATAATGGGCTCAGTTTAAAGTACTGATTAATGAGACATCTAAACACAAAAGAGTTTGTCAGGTGGCCCTGGCCAAAGAAAACGACAACACATTATAGAGAGACAATCACTTACAAACCTTTGTGGTCAACAGGCTATCCACTGATATTGAGTCCTGTTACATCAGTTTGAATATACACCAGGTGTTTATTCCATATTACAACTTGTTGCTACTGACATGACTAGTACTAGTCAATCCTTGACACGTCAGTCTTATTGTCAAGATCTTATAGGTTCCATCTACTCTAATTTCCAGCATAACAAAGTATCACAACAGTTTAACCTTTTAACCCCAGAGCTTAGCATGAGTCTAAACCAAGATTTTTAACTACTCAAATGTTAATGTCACCTTTAAAGTCAATATTTCCTATGCAGCTGCAAGATGAGGTTTGTTCCCCATTGTGACCCAAGAACTTTTGGATGCCAGCTAGCAGGGGGCACTGGGATTTTTGGGGTACAGGGATCTCCAAGGTTCACCAAAAGAATGACATGTGAAGTCTCTGATGCAAGCCTGTGTCACACTCATCATTATAATTGTGAGATGTATGTACAGCTACTGTGTAAGGAGTTTTGTGTGTGTGTGTGTGTGTGTGTGTGTGTCTATATATAAAATGAAAATTTGTGCTCTTAAGGTGTGCAGCTTGAGGGTTACTCACCAAGAAAGGTAAAAAAAGCCATTTTTTCCAGGCACCTAACCCCATCATCTGGTAACCTGACCCTGCTTGCCTCCTGAAGCCTGATTCTCAGTCTGCTCACTGACCTGTCTCAGATTCTGACCTCCTGCTACGACCACTAGGTCTGACTGCCCATGTCTCGGTCATGACAGGCTGGATCTTTCACAGAGTCGGCAAGGTGCAGCACAGCTTCCTTCATGAAAGGACAATCACAGACAACCTGGCTGAAATATGCTGCAAGAACTTTGGATGAGGAAAACTTCTTTAGACAGGAGATAAATCTAGATTCTAGAACAAGTTACGATTTTGTTTTATATGAAACCATTTGTATCCATCTCACACTGGTTTTTTTTTTTTTCTTTGAATTTCTATTTTTAAAATAAATCTCCTTTTACTTAATAATTGAACTCGTGCTGTGTATGAGTCAGGTGCCGGGGTCTAAGGTAAAACTGGAGAACACAGTTCCTCTGGGATCAGAAGATCTGGAATTTTCATGGGTATCTAGTGATCAGGGGCTGGATACCACAGGGTTACACTTTGAAGGGATTTGGGTACTGGGGTTGGTCGAGCCCAGAGAAGAGTGTATGAATGGCTAACAGGCTGGTTGTGTTAGGGAGCTAGCAATCAGTTAACATAGACCAGACACTCTGGTGCTGGAGGCAGGTGGTGACAAGGTGATTCACAGCCCTGTCTGCCCTGAGAAGTATTACACCATATACTCCTTTCTTGTGGTTTCAGTTACAACCAGAGTTAAGTACCAAACATGTTTACAAGGCACAGTCAATCATAATTGTTAAAACAATAGCTATAGGAAATGTCAAGCTCTTAAACATATTTCCACTTAACAAGCAGTTTAGCTTCTATTTGCTAATTATTCTGTATAGTCTCTCTTTTAGCAATAGTTTTCACAAAGCTTTATGGGAGTTCTTTAGCGTAGTCATGATAAATGCTTAGGCCGTATGTGTCAACACCAGTGATCTGGCCCAAGGTATGTAAAAGAAAAATATGAATGCCATTAAATATGCTTTTCATACAATATATAGGCATTGGACTAACTATGCTAGTTTTTCATCTCCAGAAATTGATAGGAAAGAAATACCTTGGTGAAGGTAGTTTTTGAGAAGAGATCAACACAGTATACTGAAATACTGTGCAGTGGGTGTTTATCATTAATGTGTGTAGAAGTCCAATTTAAAGTGACTTATGGGGCTGAGAATCTGACATTGCTTGGACAATCTTTTGAGCTCCGCTTCTACATGTCTGTCCTGCATAATGATTGGTGGGTTGGTTTTGGTTGCATACTGTGAGAAAACAAATTTTTTCCTCTCTAGCCCTCAGCTATGCTGCAGGCAGATGGGTGTCTTTTCCTGAAATAGAAAATGGCTGTAATAAACAAGAAAATATAGATGATGTTAATCATGATAGCTTCCATCAGATCTGTCATCACGGCATTTATTGACTGATTTATCAGAGCAGCATGTACGCCTCTCTTTTCCTAAAGCTTCTGTGTTGCAAATAGGCAGTAGGTAATTGATTTTGAAGGATTTACTTAATTTTAACACAAGAGTATTTCAGCCAGTCACAGCCCAGAAAAAGTAAATCATTATCCTGGACAACCCTGAACCTCTTATTCATACCATAAATACATGTCTAATCATTGATTCCTTTTGCTTATAGGATACAGTACTGCAAACTACTATTCCCTTTTAAAAATTGTTATCGTTGATTTGTTGTGTATAATAAGACTTTATATATCTATCTTGATTTCATCCAAGGATTTCAAAATGCTTCAAAACTATAGATGGGTCCAAAACACAAAATTTGGATTCAGATATGGGTTTGGATTTCATTTTCCTCTGTTTGGGGGCTTCCTTCATGGAAGTTTTGGTTTTGCTCCTCTCTGTTAAAACATTGATGAATCAAGACCCAGGCACCAGCCACCCTCCCTTTTACAAGAAATAGTGGAAAGAGCAGCAGGAAGATGGAATGGAGGGCAGAGAGGAGCATGCCCAAGAAGTGGGACATGATGCCTCAAAAAGGGGTCATGGACAGGATTGTGGGTGGAGCTTCACAGCTGGAGCTTAGCTTGTGGATGGAGCTTGGGTAGATAGGATCTCCCTTATTGGTTCCACACATTCTAGGAATATCACCTATGCAAGTGTACCGTTGATGAGGCTTAGCCAATGATAAACTGTCTTTGCCTATAACAAAGGAATTGCCATCCTGGATCAGACCAGTGGTCCACCTAGACCTGAATCCTGTCTGACAGTGGTCAGTACCTGATGTTTCAGAAGAAGGTGCAAGAAACCCTGAAATAAGTAGCTATGGGAACAGCTTACACCACTGAGAGTTTCCTTCTAACCCACAATAGTTTACGGAAGAAAAAAGGTGTCTCAATTAACTTCAGTTGGTAGGTAGCATTTGGGTTCATGGATTATGCTGATGGTTTCAGGAATGTTTTCTCTTAAAACTTTTTCTAAGTTGTCCCCAACTCATTTGGCAACATTGATAAAATTAATATCTCAATGTACAAAACAAACCTTTTCAAACTCTCTGAAGACTGTATTCCGTTCAAGACAGATATTCATTTCCTTGTCAGTTGGGTGGTTTAAGTTTAAAGAAGCCTCATAATGCAGTTTAATCCCTCAATATAATATTTATCCCTTAAGTAATTTTGTTTTATAAGCTTATCTTGCATTATATAATCACACACTTCTATTCTAATTTCTAATATATGCATTTAATTAACAAACAATCCCTATAATTTGATGAATGCGTATTATTCAATGTTCAAGATCAAAGCATGATTTTTTTTAAACCAGCTGTCATAATAGTCTCACTAAATCTTTTCTAACACACCTTCATAAACACTATTTTCAGTACAGTAACCCAAATTTGATTCTTTTTTTCCTCTCCACTTTCAGGAGAACAGGAAGGATGAATCAATTTTGCTCCACTTAGATTTTTATATCATGCCCACAAACATAGGGTCTGTAGTCTTGTCTACACACAAGTTGTACTAGTTTAACTTTAATCAATCTTTAAACTAATTTCTTAAATTGGTGCTAACAGACTTAAGATAAATGCAAATAAACCTGGTTTAAACTGAAATTAATGCATACAGATCCTTTTGCACCAGTTTAACTAAATCAGTTTACAATCCCCACCTTAGGTTAAACTGGAACAACTTTCATATATAGGCAAGACATGAGTTGTCCTTTCTTACAGGAATTAATCTATTTGAGAAAGCTGCATTGGTTCAACTAGAGGTGTGATATTTTTTGTTAAACCAGTGCAAACCCTTATGTGACATGCTTATTTTGGTTTAAACCGGGGTCATTTCAGTTTATCTTAAATCGATTGGGAATCTGTTTAAACTATACAGCAATAAACCACTCTTAAACCAAAATAGATGTGTTCACACAAGGGTTTGCACATGTCATATTTAAAATTGGTTTAAAAACCCAGTTAAGTTAAATGGTTTCAACTTTCTCACATAGACAAGGATTTATTTCAGTTTTCATGAAGTCAATTAGATGTAAGCTGAACTGAAACCAGCCTTCACATTTAAATGAACATTCACACAAGGGATTGCACTGGCTTAAAAAGCAGGTTAAGTAAAACCTGTGCCATTTTTGGGGGGGGTCTAGACAAGGTCCTATATAGCTCTAAGGATTGTCATTGCAATCATAAAGACTGATTTTATCTTACATCAAAGCTTCTCTGTAAGGAGGGGAGAGCCCAGCCCCTCACAAGATGTCAGGTGGGTAGTTCTCCATGTGGGGGACACTTGTGGAGACTGTCTCCCATTGTTCTATCCTATGGGAGGAGATGACATAAACCCATGTTAACCTTAAAGTGATCTCAGCTGTCCTAAACATGCCAACATGTCTATTCTGCCCTAAAGCCAATTTTTTCCAACATGTTTTGGTTGGTTGCAGTGGCTTTTGAAAATGCCCTTGTTGGTTAAATATTTTACATCATGAGTATGTTTGAATACAAATCAGTACAGCATATAGATGTTCACTGTGGAGATGTCTGCTTTAGCAGATTCATTGTTTGACATTCACAAAGTCAAATCACAGGATTTTTACTTTCATTCCAGAATTTTACCATTCCATATTTTCCATGTGTTTAAATCCTTAAGCTTTCTTAAGCTCCAGTAAAGAACCTTAAAATGCATTGATCTTGAACTTCAGATAAAATAGAAAGGTTAATATTTTCCTCATTTTCTCATGCTTCACAATTATTGGTTTTGTGCAACACCTAATGTTGATGTGTCAAGACAAGCTTTCCATACACTATGTCCATCTCAACCAAGAGCGTGAAAAGCTGGAAATCCCATTAGAAAGCCCAGTCTTGTATAATTTTTAGATACGCTTTGGCTAGGCATCTGTGTACTTTTGGGTGTTTACCTAAATGAAGCCTTTGAAAGTTTGCTGATTTGCAATTTAATACCCTTGCATAGTACTTTGTTGGTACACATTTTCAATGAAACATGGTGATGTACTATATAGCATATATTTGTGAGGCATTACTAGTGATACTCTTCTTGATGGGCGCGCTAAATACATTGGGCATTGAAGGGGTTAAATAATATTTTTAATGAACTTTTGGATTCTTGCTGTTACCCAGCACACTTCATTTTTACTAGGCAATAGGGAAGCACTCATTGCTTAGTGATGGCTTTTGGAGGAGGGTATTTAGCAGCAGCATTAACATTTTGTTGCTTGGAGACATTCTTTGGCCCTAAGAGCACTGAATAACACTACTTCTCAATGTCACGGGTAGTGGCATTGATGGCCAGTTTCAAGGGGGTTGGAGAAAGCCAAGAGCAGAGCCTGGGGACTAAAGTGGCAGCTGATCTTCCTCCTTATTTTATTTATTTTGCATTTTAAGTCACTCTTCACTGATGACGAGGAGATACTCTTATCACTAAAATATACAAGAGAAACAGCAAGAGTTTGCAATACACAGAGCCAAAGTCCCTGGTGATGACAAGGTCAACCCAAGGAAATAATTAAATAAAAACAGCATGAGACAGTTTTCATTCCTCTTCCAACCTGCCATTTAAAAATTAACTTACTCTAGTCACGCACATGCCTTTGCAGAGAAATAGAGTTAGAATTTCTGACAGTTCATCACTGATTCTTTTCCATTTATTCTTCTGAGAAAGCAGGAAAGGGACAGAGATAATGTATTCTTGACTTACCTGTCTCTGTAACAAGAGCTCAACTAGAATATGCTTAAGTCTATAGAATAGGTACAACTTTTTAAAAAAATGGCCACAAATGACAAATAGTAGAGATTATGGGCCAGATGCACTGAAGGCCTGTGTCAGCTGGAACCTAGGATAGTATCCAGTAGTCAAAAAGGGTAAGGGGATTGCTTTGTGGTTAAGGTCAGCCTTACAAAGTTCTACTCTCCCATTCATCTGGGACAGGTAATTTTTTCTTGATAAACAAGACATTTTCCTTAGATGGTCTTTACTTTCAGTCATCATGTCAATCCGCAGGAGAGAAGATTCTTGTGTTAATTTCACATCAATTTTCCAAGACTGGATTAAGATACAGGTTTAGCACTTAGTCAAAACAAGTTCTATTTCTATCTCTGCCTTAGGCATTCTGTTTCTCAATCGATAAAATGGAGATAATGCTTGTCTCACAGGGGTGAGAGGATTCATTTGTTAATGTTTTGGAAGTGCTTCTAGTGGAGGATGTCTTAGAAGTATGAAGTACTACTGTTCTAAGGGACCAAGAAATGGACTACACAGATGTACTTATACAAATCTTTCCAAATCTTTTTTTCCTTTATTTGACATGGTCACGTTTTGCTACAAACCCCAGGATCACTGAAAACTTGGTCACGCTTTCTAGTGTCATCTTGTGAATAACTGAAGTTTAGCCTGTTTGCATAATGCAGTGTCACTGTAATGGCTGCCATCTTAATAGACACAGCAGAGATTGAATTTAGCCCTCCAGAGCTACAAGCATGAACCACTTCAGCTTGAGCTGAACAACTAACTCTTTACAGGTGGGGGCTGTAACAACTGACAGTGTCCACCCACAGAGATTAACTAAACCTGTCACACTGGGCTGAGACTAAAAATACTACATCTTGCCTTACTCCCCTAGGGAGAGGAAGTAAAACTTGCTCTCACTTCTGTAGGTTACATAGGTAACTGGTGGATGCAGGGACCTTGTAACATGCATTCACCAGTGGGTTACACCAGCCCTCCAGCTCACCTACAGAAGTGAGGACAAGTCTTGCTTCTTGTCCCTAGGTGGAGTATGTAATGTTTTCACACTCAGCCCAGTGTGACAGGTTTAGTCTGTTGGTGACTGATAGTACTTTATAATTTCACCTAAAATGTTGTGGAACCCAAATTTAACTCATTTTTGGTTTCACTCAGTGCTTCACTTCACTGATCTATTAAAATGGGGCATAATATGGGAAAATAGTTCTGAGATTCTTTCTATTCATCCATAAAGACTCATAATGGAGCCATCCTCCTCTCTTCTCTTGTTGCCATGTAGTGATGTGCCCCTAATATTAAACTTTAAACACACTTGGTCACATGGTACAGCCTTATTCCAAGTGTCTAAAAGCTTCATTTGGTTATCAAATCTATCAGAGCCCTGTCTGTGGCAAGCATTTTTTTAAATTAGTACATTTTCAAATCTTTGCTTTTGAGATTAGCAGTCCTCTCACATGCTGTGAAAACCTGTTTAGCATGCAAGTGCTTTTACATTTGTTATTCTGATCAAATACAGTAGGTGTTATTTCCTTTTCTTCAGGTAATTTGCCTTGGAAATTATGTAGAGTTGAGTTACTGTAGTGCTACGGAAGCCATTTTTATATAGCTGATTTGCTAATTATGACAGTTGTCATGAAATTACTAATTAAGTCACACAAAACTGACTCATAGCAGGACCCAGCAATGTGAAGGAAATGAAGTGTGCTTTGTAGATTTAAATATAAGAAAAATGGTGTCCTTAGAGTTGCAGCTAGCAAGGGATGTGAAGGGTAACAAGAAAGGTTTCTACAGGTATGTTAGCAATAAGAAGAAGGTCAGGGAAAGTGTGGGCCCATTACTGAATGGGGGAGGCAACCTAGTGACAGATGATTTGGAGAAAGCTGAAGTACTCAATGTTTTTTTTGGCTCTTGTCTTCACAGATGAGGTCAGCTCCCAGACTGGGCAGCACAGAATGGGGAGGAGGTGAGCAGCCCTCAGTGGTGAAAACAGGTTCAGGATTATTTAGAAAGGCTGGACATAGACAAGTCCATGGGACCCGATGCAATGCATCTGAGGGTGCTGAGGGCATTGGCTGATGAGATTGCAGAACGACTGGCCATTATCTTTGAAAACTCATGGCGTCTGGGGAAGGTCCTGGACAATTGGAAAAAGGCAAATATAGTGCACATCTTCAGAAAAAGGAAAGAAGGATCCGGTGAACTACAGACTGGTCAGCCTCACCTCAGTCCCTGGAAAAATCATGGAGCAGGTCCTCAAGCAATCCATTTTGAAGCACTTGGAGAAGAAAGTGATTAGGAACAAACAGCATCGATTCACCAAGGACAACTCATACCTGACCAACCTAATTGCCTTCTGTGATGAGATGATGGCTCCGTGGATGGGGGGGGAAGTGGTGGACGTGACATAACATCAAAAGGTTTGGTAAAGTCAAGGTGTCTCCCACAGTATTCTTGCCAGCAAGTGAAAGTAGTATGGGTTGGATAAATGGACTATAAAGAGGATAGAAAGCTGGCTAGATTATAGGGCTCAATGGGTAGTGATCAATGGCTCGATGTCTAGTTGGCAGCCGGTAACAATCAGAGAGCCCCAGGGGTCAGTCCTGGGGCCAGTTTTGTTCAGCATCTTCATTCGTGATGAAAATCCCAATCTGAGGCAAATTGCCTAAACTCTGCTGGAAAATTGTGGCCCATTATTGCTAAAGACCTTATCTGAAATTTCATGTCTGGAAAAAATTCCTTTCATGCCAGTTATTACTGACTTACTATAGTACGGTGCAGTATGCAAATTTCTGGATACAGAGAGTAATAATTGGTAACTATTAAGTAAATAAGTCAGCACCTACCTTCTCATAAGGCCTTTGTGGAACAGGATGGGGTCTCAGTGGCTCCGCCTGTTGGCATGGTTTGTATTTCAGGCATGAAAAGCAGTTTCTTACCACATTAGTGATGTCGTGATTGATCTGCGGTCAATATAGCACCTCTCTCACTTGTTCTTTGCACTTCTCAATTCCTAAATGACCTTTGTGGATCTTCTGTAGCATTTATTTTCAGAGGCTCAGCAAAATTATGACCTTACCACCCTTTAAAAATCACACCATCTATCACAGTCAATTCAAGTCTGCAGTTCCAATAGTCTTATACTTAGGCTATGTCAACACTGACAGCAGCAAAGTCGCCGCCGTCAGATCGACTTATCTGGATTGACTGAGCAGTCAGTGAAGACCCGCTCAGTCGATCCAGAATCGATGTATTAAAACTATCTCCTCAATTGGCGTAGCGCTGCGTCGATGGTAACGTGGTTCCCGTCAGCGCAGTGCAGATGCTGTGCAGAAGAGATATACAGAAGTCGATGGGAATTTCCAAGTCCTTTGTGTATTTTGCGTAACTCCCGTCGACTCCACTGAATTGACGAGGTAAGTGTAACCCAAACCTTAGACAGCAACGGCTTCTTTCTTCAGGCCACCCTTTCATTATCACTTTAAAAATTCCCAACAATTTCTGTCTCCTCACATTTGTTGCAGTCTCCTGTTAACTATGGGAATCAACCTCAATCATATATATGTAGGCTTGCACCTCTGTCTATACTATTTTCTCAGGTGCTGTGGGTACCACTGCTCTGGAAGGTGCATCTGCTGTGAACATAAATTTACCAGGCATGTAGGTCACCAGTAAATTATACTTTTGCAACTTTTATCATTCTTTGAATCCCAAGGTACAGTAATTTAGTGGTTTGCTAAATAATGCAATCAGGGGCTTGTGGTTCATTTCAACTTCCACTGTCTGTCCATAAATATACTGATAGGAATCTTGTTCGCCTGTGAGAGATTCAAAAAACTCCTTCTCAATCTGTGCATATCTCGTTTGTGTCACTCAGTGATTTGAATGCACATGCCACTGGTTGCCAGTAATCCTTTTGCTTCTGTAAAATCACTGCACCCAACCCAGACTGTGATGTATCTGCTGAAATCTTAATAAGCCTTTCTCGTGCATAGAACTTCAATACTGGTTCTTGTATCTGTGTTGTTTTCAGCCTTCCCATGATTCCTCCTGTTCAGCACTCCAACACCATTCATTTTTGTCCACTAAGAATTGTTTTGATGCTGCTGCTTTGGCAGAAAGATTGAGTATGAATTTCCCAAGATAATTAACCATTCCCAGGAACCATTGACATCTCTCTTTGACTGGGGATGTGGCATCATTTCAGTGGCTGAAATCTTCCTCTTATGTTTTACACCTTCATGGGAAATAACGTCCCCTACAAAAGTCAGTTCTCTAACTCCTAAGACACAGTTGCCCTTATTTAGTTTGAGATTTGCAGCTCTAGTTGCAGCCAGGACTTGCCAAAGTCAACGATCATGCTCCTCTTTCATTGAGCCCCAGATGACGATGTCATCCATGGAGGTGTCCACACCGCCAATATGTGCATAGATCATGTGTATGGTTTTGTGGTACACCTCTGATGCTGAAGCTATACTGAAAGGTAAGCATACAAATCTATCTTCTGAATGGAGTATTAAACGTACATAATTGAGCTTTCCTCTGTTAATTTTAGCTGCCAAAAACCTGAGGATGCATCCAATTTACTGAAATTTTGAGCATTTGCAAACAGCCATAATCTTCTCTAGTTGGTAGTTTGAAATGTTCTCTTTGTACAGCCTTGTTACGGTCTCTGGGATCTAAGCTTACGCATAGCTGGCTGGTGCTTTTTTCCACGATGACTAGGGAGCTCACCCATTCTGTTGGCTCCCCTACTTTTTTTATTATGTGCATTGCTTCCA
This sequence comes from Emydura macquarii macquarii, assembly GCF_026122565.2. NCBI lineage: Eukaryota > Metazoa > Chordata > Testudines > Chelidae > Emydura > Emydura macquarii. The sequence goes on from NW_027132773.1 coordinate 17,158,632, forward strand.
TCCTTGCAAGCTCAGCCTTCAGTTTATCACGGAGTGCAAATGGCACCTTTCTATATGGATGAATAACTGGAGGGACCTGCTTGTTTATCCATATTGTCTGGACTGTCATGACTGTCTGGACTAAGTCTTCCCTTTAGCATGGGGTTGGTTCCACTTTATGATTTGAGCCATTCTGGCTATATGCTGCTTTCCTTAGTGCATAGATGGCTCCTGCAGGTGAATGCAGCTGTTTTATTTGTGTTTTTACTGTTTCGGCAGCCCTGCATACTTGGATAGCTTTGTTCAAAGTTAACTCCCCCTCCCTCCTGGAGCAGTCACTCTCTTAACACGTCTGTAATGCCACAAATGAGTCTCTCTGTAATCAGAGACTCTGGCAAGCCACCAAAGTTACAGGTTTTACTGAGTTTCCTTAATTCTGTGACATATTGCTCTATGGTGTCATCCGGTTTTTGCATGCATGTAAAAATTTATGCTTCTCAAAAGTCACATTCCTTTCTGGCATGAAATATTCCTCAAATTTAGTCAGTATTATATTTAACTTCATGCTTCACCATCCTCAGACTCAAAGTTATTATAAACATCTAGTGCCTCCTCCCCAGCAAAACATAAAAATATAGATGATTTTAGCTTTTTGTCTTTGTCCTGTGCCCCAAAGGCAGATAAATACAACAGAAACCACTGCTTAAACTTTATCCAGTTCTCTGCAACATTGCCTGACATTTGCAGATTGGAAAAACGTTGTAAAACATCCATTCTTAGAGTTTTGCTTTTCACTTATTTCCTGAAGGCTGCAAGGCATGGGCCTTCATTTGCAAGCCTTTGTTTGTCTGTGCTTTCAGTTGCAAATGCAGGAATTTTTCCTCCAAATCCTTGTAGTTTTCAAACTCATTCACCGCTACTGCCACCATGTAATGATCTTGAAGGTTCATTAAAGAATAAGTGAATGAATAAAAAATAGAACTTTAATAACAGACAGGAGTGACTCCCAGGTGTGCAGCTGGGAGCAGCCATGTTGGATCTGATGTAGGGCACATCTCCCAATTTGCACAACACTGTCCCATGCTAGGGAGTGTTTTTAAATCACAATCTTGTACAAGGTAGTGTACAGATAATGTGGTGTATTCCCATAACAGATCGGCTGCTTTCCAATTCAGTCAATTTTCAGTACATTGACAGTTTGTTTAAAAATTACTAATTTAAAAGGCCTTCCTTGTATTTGGCATGCATTTGATTAAGAGTACAAAAAACCTTCATTTAACAAGACTTTGATAAAGTGGTCTGAAAAAAATGTGACAGATAAATTGACATTTATAACCTGAAGTAGTAAGGGATGGTAGGAGCAGAAGCAGTATTCACTGAGGACCGGGTTGTTACTTACATGACTTGACCTTGAAATTTACATCTTCCCTTTGTGGAAATAACTGCCAGCCTAGCAGTGAGTGGACAGAATCAAAGAATAGGGAGAGCCATTCTGGCCAGGGAACTGTTTTCTACCTTTTCCCATCATCAGGAAAGTAATATTATGAATGCCTTATCGTGGCAGCCATAGATTCCTGACAGTAGAACAATTGCCATGAGAATGTATATCCAAATACCCCCAGGTGTGAGGTAAAGGTGGATGAGAAGAGACGACACTTGAATTTCTGACAGATATAAAAGAATGAAAAGTGACCGTCAGCTTGTGCTTATTTTGTATGGTAGACAACTAAAAATTACATGACTTGTTATTTGCTTGAGTCCTAAATATTTTCCCTCAAAGTAAAGGTTCAACTATAAAAATCTGGTACACATTAAAAAACCCAAATACACGGACTGTACAACTACAGTTTAAAAACCTAAAAAAAATTTGGAAAACATGTTTTTCATGAAAAACTTATTTTTTGACTAGCTCTTTATTTACAGCTACTCAAGTTACTTTGTGTGAGTTCTCAGAATGGGTGGTAGGTCTTTTTGCCTTCCAGATAGTTTGTTAAATAAATAAATATATGTGTGCACATGAGGTGAATATGCTTATAAAACTAACTCAGACTACTGTCTCGAACACACATTCTCTTAAAATGGAAGATTCTGAATAACATTCTTTCAAGATGACACGAGTGTCACTTTGCACAGTGACAGATTTTTTCCGTGACAGATTTTTTGCACTGACCATTCTTGCTGTTTATGTTCTACAAACAATTATTTTGAGTTTACATTTTTGTAATGCTCTATGCCACTATTGTACAAATTGCAACTCATTTGTGGTGTCCAATTGTGTTGGTTAGCAAACTAGAGGTGACAGGTGAGAATGGATTAATTCTAATACTTCTCTGTTGAGATAGACAATACATCTAATAATTAGAGGCAAAAAAATAAGTATTTGAGTTTAAAAACGTAGTTGCTTTGGCTATACTTCCCTGCCTTTTTATATTCACTTTCTATAAACTTTCAAGTGGCTGAATTTTACTCACATAAATGCTCCAGAAAGAATTTTACAGTTGCAAGCCTGAGGATTCTAACTGGAAATGGTAAATTTACATGAGATGGGGCACTTCTTAAAGTAAGCATATTAGGTTCCACAAGTCCTTTGTCAGAGTTCTGACACTGGGAATCTTAATCGAGCTAGACAAGGATCTTTCAAGTTATTCTGTTTGGGGCAAAATGCTAAGGGAAATAGAACTACAGTCCTATCCTGGTTAGTTCATTATGCTAAAATCCTAATAGGGCTGTCTCATTTCTTCTGCTTCTTGCATGTGTGTACACATACATCCTCTATCTTTCTTTGTTGCATTGTCTCTTCACAAGCAGGCAGCCATCCATTTTCTAGTTATGCTCAATTTACTACTTACAATCACTCTAGAACAAGTGAACTCAGAGTAACTGAAGGGTTACTGCAGTTCACCAGATCAGTGGATATAATGTTTGGTGCTTACTCCCCACCTATTACAAAGCTAATATTTCCCTGAATATTCTGGTGCCACTGCCTCCTGGATCCCACTGGTTTGGATGTGTAAGTCCTAGACTGTGGAAGATCTGGATCTGGATCATTAATTAGCATGTAATATCAGTATTAGGCCACTGAAAACTCCATGCAATATTCTGTATATTACATTTCTGATAGTTATAGCATAATATTGTACATTGAGCAAAATAGGACAACTTCATTATTGTTAATCATTCCCTGATTCACTGCTTATAATTTACACTGTTTATTTTATCAAATTTTACTAAAAGTAAGTGTTTAAAAACATCTAGTTAAGTGAACCAGTTAAAGGGGAACAATTACTAGTAATGAAAAAGGCTAATGAAATACATCTAATAATTACTGTGTTGCTTTGCTATACAGTGAGCCTGTTTTCTATGTTTTTTCTGTTATTGGCAAACAGCTTTCTAAAATATTCTTACAGATGGTTGTTTGTTTTTTAAGTTAGGTAAGAAATCATAAGATGCAGGTTTTTTGTGATTAATCATTAGCACTTCGCATGAAATCTTGGTGTATAAACAGCAACCATATGTGATGGATCATGTCTTGAAAAGAAATTAACACTGTGTGACTGCATTAAAATGAGCAAGGAAACTATCATTGGATAGGTCAGTATGCTTAGGTACAGAAAACAATGCTTATTTAGAGCAAAATGATGCAGAGTTTTATTAATTTTAGCATCCTGTTCTAATAAAAAATATTAGCTGGTCTTGTACAGGGAGTTTTTGGCAGACTTGCAAAATGCCTGGACCACTACTGATAACTGGAATATCGATTATCATGTTTATGGCCAAAAGCAGCTAAATCAGTAGGTCTTAGTGAGCCTCTGCAATGTCCTTAACATATCTAAGCAAGAAACAGAAGGAAGGAGGTTGAGGGGGGAGCCAACCCAGTGTCCTTCCTGATAAATTCTCTGTTGAAATTGCTGAAGTATGTGTTAGAAAAACAGGAAGCTTGTCTAGATCTTCCCTTTAGGATGTGTTTGTTAGTGCCCTCAAAACACGTGGGATCTGCAAAAACACATTTGTCTAATTAATGGTTTAAGAAAACTTCTTAACTTTTGAAGTTGTTTGCTTAAAAAGTTGTTTTATTGACATGTTATTGTTACACTAACCCAATAAATAAAGGGAGGAAGGATAAGGTAGTTGAACTCTTCAGGTAAATTTCATGGACAGGGTCCCCAATGGCAGTTGAAAAACAGGCCAATCGGACAGCTGTTGTGCCACTTGAAAACCACTGCAGACTTCAGTAATTATTGATTTTTGGGGTGTTTTACTAGCCTATTGTGGATGTGTGTGAGTGCTTGAGAATAAAACAAAGTGCAAGCACTCTTCTATTGTACTGTGCCAGCCATCTATCGTCTGGACGGCCATGTTTCTGTTGATTTATTTCCTGCCACCACCTCACCAAGAGTAAGAGTTACCAAGATTTGGGGTTTTAGAACCATGATAACACTTCGTCTGACTGTTGTGATTTCTTCTTGACTTTAGATGCAGATTTCACCATAGGATTTATTCCTCAGCTTCTGAAACTAGTTTATTTCCTCTTCTGCTCACAAACTCCCTTTTGTTCCATTTTAAGACTACAACACATGAGATCTCCCTCTTCTCCCATCACTATTCCAAAGTTTCTATCTGCTATCCTGATAAATATGCCTCATGAAAGTGCATCCAGGATTTCAAAACACTTTTTCATTAGCAGTGCTTGCGGCAAACTTCAGGATTTCATGCTGTTTGCCCTCCTGTGTTTACAGCCCATTCTCACTCTACTTTCTTGAAGGTCTTCCTCTTGCAAATTTTAAACAGCACTTTCAGATGTTTTCGGAGTGTCTGCAAGGCTCTTATGTTGTTGGAATTTAAACCTCCTTTGAAGACTATTGCTCATTCTTCCTTTTGCCAAGAGATATTTACGCATTTATATGCTTAACCATGGAAACTTGTATAGAATTTCTAATCAGATACATCAGGGGGTCTGATTCTATGCTGTACCTCTTAGAAACACGGTGCCGAAGAGGGTCAAAGATGGCTGTGAGCCATCTTTGCACCACCCAGATTCTAGGTGGACTAAGGGCCACCATGATCCCTAGAGCAAATTGAGCAGCCCCAGGGGTTTAACTCAGATCCAAATCCTTAAGTCATATCCAGTATCCACAAGGTTTATGGAAAAAGGTCACCACATTTATGAGTCGAATTTGAGAATTAAGGCAGAACACTTACTGCAGTAATTGCAGCTTGACACTTTCAAAAATACATCAGATCACTTCAGGAAAAGCAGTGAAAATTTCAGTTAAGACCATATGTTTTTGTCACTTATTACATAGTAATCTGATCGTTGGTCTAACTGATTAATAATTCACAGACACATTCTTAGAACATTGTGGTGTATATTTATATCACACTGTCTTTTTTTAACTCACTAAAAGATGCTTAAATGTTTTTCCTATTTACTAACAATAATGGATATCACCAGTTATGGCAACATTAACACAGAGGTCAGCTACTTCTTACATACCTTCCTATCCCAAAAACGTTATACCCAAAAGTACTCGCCTACCTGTCACTGCCATAACAAACTCCCTTTCAATTCCAATATGTAATCACCCATGATATATATAGCCACTTCTCCTCAACCACTCTCAAATGCACACCCTTACCACTAACTACACAGAGGAAGTTTAAGAAACTTTATTGACAGAGATAATTTCAAATTCTAAACATGTGATTAGTACCTTTAAAAAAAAGTGGTTAGGGGTAAGGTTGCTCATTTGAGTGTGTTTGCCAGCAATTCTGACAGGTTTTCTGAGGTAAGAAATTTACAAGTTTGGGAAATACATTTTTTCCTACAAGTATAAAAATGAGAAATATCTTATCTGCGAGATGTTATAATGATGCATGTGTGTATGAAATCTGGCATTTGTAGGGATTGGGGCTGTTAATTTGCACTAGTTTAATTGCTCAAAAATGCTCATTTTTAATTGCTTTGTCTATAAAACTTAGTAAATACTTATACAAAAAATAGAATAGAAATTCAATTGTTCTCTGAAGATTCAATGTATTAAATTTGGAGCTTAAACCCAATATTTAAAGTGAGAAACAGACATTTTAATCCTACTTTAACTGCAAATCTCAACAGACTTAAAAATGATGCTTCCATATTATAGAATCTTCTGCAATATGCTGGCTGCTTAACACAAAGATTCAGACAAGATTACAACAGAAGCAAAAACAAACAGATGGTGGAGGTGGGGTACAACAAAAATAAGTGACTGGGCTTGTTCGACAGAAATACCAGTGTAATTTAGGTGCAGAAATTCCACAATATTTAGGAAACATTTCTCTGGCAGGTTGATTTTAAAACAATGACAACAATGTCTGAAATGATTCAGATTTGGTATATTGGGATTGGGACCGGGAATAGAGCAGAGGTGACGTGGTCAGAGGGGAAGATAAATGCAATTTTTCACACATCTATCATTACCGCATATAGGAGTAGAGGGTGAAATCTTGGCACCATTGAAGTTGAAGCCAAAACTCCTAATGACTTCAGTGGAATCAGGATTTTTCCCATGGCATGTGTGTATAGGTATAAATTGATAAGGATGAATGGAAAAGTTATGATCAAATTGTTTTACCCATTTAAACTTAAACAATAGCTGGTGAATATCTTAATTTCTGCTAAGAAGGTCATGTGTCTAACAAGTGGCTAAAACTCAAAAGAATTTGACAGTGAAAAGTGTGTGATGGAGGTAGAGGGCCCCAGAGACAAAAGATGCTATAAGCTTATACATGTGGATAGGATATAGGATGCTTTACACAGGGCATAAGCACACATGATATATAAATTAAGATAGTCAGAATACTGTCATCTCTGTGTTGCAAGTGCATCATCTGTAAGAGTAATGCCATGTACCTCTTTACAAGTGATCAGAACCACATCATCACATTCCAATATATAATACTAGAAAAGTGCAGCAAAGTAAAAAATTATGTCCATAAGTATTAAAAGTTGCTATATAGACAATTTGTATTTTAGTGTGTGCTTTGAGAACCTGTAAGAACACATGGGGTAATAACATATATAGGACCTGATTGTCTTATGAGTTTTACACTAGTAAATCTATTTATCTCTATATGTATATCTATCCATTGACCTCAGTGGACTTAATCCTGAGTTCCACTAGTTTAAATTACAGGAGAATCAGCCTGTGTATGTGCCCCTGGAAGCAGGGAGCAGCATCTGGGCTTCTCCCTCTGGGTCCTTCTCAGAGGGGGACTACCCCTCCTGGCTACCTCCCACCAGGAGCAGTCTTGAGCCCCTTTTCCAGGCTAGCACTCAGGCAGGGCTGGCCAGTAAGCAGTCTAGTGCCCGGCCCTCAGGCAGGGCTGGCCAGTAAGCAGTCTAGTGCCCGGCCCTCAGGCAGGGCTGGCCAGTAAGCAGTCTAGTGCCCGGCCCTCAGGCAGGGCTGGCCAGTAAGCAGGCTGCTCTCTGGAGCGGTATGGAGGGTGAGGTTCTCAGGGCTGTTAGGGAAGGGGGACACAGGCCCACCCGTCTCCACTGCATCTCAGCCCAGGGCCCTGGCAGTGGCAAAAGGTGCTTGCCATAGGGTCGGCGGGGCTCCTGCTGCAACACGCCACCCGGGTTGCCCCGAACTCAGCCACAAGCTTGTGGCTGCCCCTGGGCTTCTTCCTCCCTGAAACCCCCGGTACCTGCCTCCTTCAGGTCGCTGGGGCGTGGTAGTCCGATGAGGCCCTCCTCATCCACGGGTGGCAGCTCTGGCAGCTCCATGGGCTCATCCTCAGAGAGTAGCTTGTCCAGGTCCTCCAGCCCCCAGGCCACAGGCAGGGCCGGTAGGTTCTCCAGGTCCCATACTGCTTGGGTGGGCCCTCCTCTGGCTCCTAGGCCACAGGTGTCTCAGGTGGGGCCTCCTCCAGCTCCCAGGCTGGGGATAAGATCAGCTGCTCCCTTTCTGCATGGGTCTCTGGCCTGACCTTAGCTGAGAGCCCAAGAGGAGAGGCAGCCTTCTCCCTCAGCCATCCTCCCTTGACTGGGCTCGCAGGCCTGGGCTTTAAAGGCCTGGCTCCACCTCCCTGCTTCCGGTCAGGTGGTGTCCCTGGGGCCTTTAAAGGTCTGGGCCCACCCACCTGCTTCCAGTCAGGGTTTTTCCTTTGGGGCTTGATCAGCTAGGGTGTGTCTGGCTCACCCTCTGGGTCCTTCTCCGAGGGGGACCACCCCTCCCAGTTACACAGCCCCTTGAATGTAATTGTAGATTAATGTGGGCAGGCCTGATGGGTGAAACAGACCTATGGTTTGTTAGAATGTGCATTGCACTAATTTCACATTATAAAAAGGCCAGTGGTCCCTTGGAGCATCCACTCTGGGAGAGTTTGACAGCTGAAGCAGGGTGAAGGCAGATGGGGGATCTGGAAGGGTTTGACAGTTAGTGGTGAAGGAAAGAGTGAGAGATGATAGAAAAGCACTGGCATAAAAAATACATGTTTAACAGGGCCAACAGGCAAGACAGAAATTAAACTCAGCTGACTATGTGAGGGAATAAGTTCAAATATTATTAAGGTTCCAGGCTAACTCTATAAAGCCAATAGGTTTTGTTGACAGTGGGGGAAAGGGAAAGGGGATATTACAGAAAAGGAGAACAAAGAGAACAAAAGAAACCAAAAAGAAGGGAATAAAAAAATAAGAAGAAAATAAGAGAAAAGTTAGAGAGAATCCATCATGACAAAACAGCATCTCTTCTCAGTCAGACAGGAAGTACTGTCCCTAGCAAAGACAATTCTGATATCAAACTGGCAGGAAGCCTCCTACCATGTGTATCAGGCAAACATTTATTGCATTTACATCAGATAAGAAACTCTTTAGCTTTAAAAAGTGGGCACTGCATATAACATCCACAGGTGTATTTATAGTCCAGCATATCACCAATTATTTAATTTCCATTTCCATAGCAACCATTAGCAGAATCCAGGCAGAGAGATATCACAAGTCAGTACTCAACAATTACCTCACTGCATTTCCTTTGTATATTTTCATGAAGCAATCCCAGGTAAAAAATATAGGGCCTGATTCTCTACTGTTATTTATTTGTACTGTGGTAGGACGTAAAGGTCCCAGTTGTAATTGTACAGACAGGAAGAAAATAGACAGTCTCTGTCAAGAACTCACAGTCTAGGATTACAATAAGATCCAACAGGTGGGTAAACAGACCAATAGGGAGGGTAGAGGACAAGATAACAGCCAAGCTGGGTTTGTTTGCATATGTAAACAGTGTCAGTGGTCACAGTAATCACAGGTGGCATACCTCAGGACAGATAAATGATCTGTCAGCATCAAGGCAAGAGTAGCTTTTGTTGGAAAAGTCATAAGTGTGGGTCATGTATAGTGAATGACTTTGAACAGGCCAGGGTAATATTTATGCTAAACTATCTGGCTTTTCCCTGTCTTTGCTTGATAAGAATGTTGCTATACTAACTTGTCCTTATGTAGACTTGATTTATAATGCTAAAAACTGCTGTGTTGGACAAAAGTGGTGATTTGATCATGACATGTACTGTGTTGAAGAACAGAGATAAAAAGAAATTAATCACTACAACAAATACACAAAAAGTACTGCCCAAAAGTTCCTGTACTGGGAAAAACAGGAAAGTCCTTTCATGGAGTAAGGTGGTCACAGTGCAACAGAAATACACCAATTGGAAAAGAAACATGATGACATGAAAATAGTGTGCACAGCAAAAGTTATGTAAACTGAAGATTGTGAATGCATATTGTATAGGTTATGTAAGACATAATGCTTAATGTTGATTAGATGGTCATATAATGTGAGAAGGTATAAATTGCCTAGAGTGTAAGGGGACAGTTGGAGCCTCATAGGAGAAATCCATTATGACCCGCCCATGCCTTAGGAGAAAGTAGTTGGCTAGTATCTTTTTTTGTATATCTGTCATTTGTTGCTTTAATAGCAATTGTAATTGCAAGATATACTTTTGGTCCAAATAAGGGTTTGAATTAATAAACCCGAGAGTCTTGGCCCCAATATGCAGTATTCCTCACCCAACACTTTGAGTTTGGCGAGCACACCTTGCAGCTCTCCCTTGTTGTGTGCAACTGCCTAACTGAGCACGCCAGGTATATTTTGCAGATGTACTCCAGTCTGGAGTAGACAGGAGGTATTGGATCTCTTGGGCCTGTGGGGAGAAGAGATTGTGCAGGTACAGTAGTAGAGCAGTCGTAGAACTGGGGATGTCTATGAGCAAATTGCAAGGGGGATGCAGGTGAAGAGGTAGATTAGGGATCAGCATTACAATGCAATCCCACCAATCAGTGCTCATTTCTCAGGCCCAGAAGGGACACTCCACTGTCTGCAACTGCTCCATGAACACGACCCACAACCTTTAGGTGGTTTTTGCTGTGTTCCACAGCAATCTGCCCTCCATGAAACATGATGTTCTCCATTGTTAGGTTTCTTCCTGTGGCTGTGAAAATGCCAGAGGATCGTTCATCCTGCATTTGCAACGTTCATGACAACAGTGCAGAGCTGTGTGGCTCCATGTTTCTGTCAGAGATGGCAGACAGGGAGAAGTGTTCCATGGTTCTGTGGGCTTTTTTAAAAAGGTGTGAAATTATGGGATATGGCTAGTATTATGAGATGGAGAAAGTTGCAAAATTGGAGTGGTCCCTTGCTCCCAGTCACCTCTGTGTGACTTGGTTCTGTCCCACCATGTGTTGCCAAAATTTCCCAAAAGACAGTGCACCAGATGATGGTGAATAGCCCGCTGGGAAATCTATCCATGGTGCACCACACTGTGCACCACACTGTGCACCAACACAAGCACTCCTGGTGAGTAGGCACAGTGCTGACATAAGGAGCCAAGCATGCAGACGCACAAGCAATGTATTAATTGCGGCTGCTTTATGCTGACGTAACTTGTATTAAACAAAGTTGCAGTGTAGACATGGTCTAACATGCATAATTGATAAAAATCCCCACAAAACTAAAAGTCCTATCTTCAGGTTAGAAAAAATTCTGTTCTCCTTGAATACTGAATGCTGCCTCTGGAGCACCAAAAAACGAGGCTGAAGGGGTTGCACAGGTGCCTACAGCTTGCAGACTGAGGCCATCCTTCCACTTCCAAAAATTTTATGGACCAGATTTTCAAGTGACCTCTGATTTTGGAAGTCTCTTTTTGAGTTTCCAGCTACAGAGGATCTGATTTTTACAGACATGATGGGCAACTTCATAGCCCACTGAAGTCAAGGGTAGGAAGGGATGACAGTTCTGTTAAGAAACTGACTCTGTACACATGAGCATGTCCATTCACCACCAGAGGTATCATTTTCATCCCATTGATCACTAAAAGGAATGATTGCCTCAGGTAATTATGTGTACAAGAAGAATTTCTCACTGCTCTGTGAATATCACCAATAACACTTTTAAGTGATTTACTGTACCTTGTAATTGGTTTTCTGAAAATCTGAATATTTTAATGCCATTGTGGCAACTCTCCACAGCATCTATAGTAGTGACATACTGCAGGACGTGATTAATTAGTTTTATTGTTTTGCTCTATCTAGAAATAAAAAAGTCCCGTTTTTTAAATGATTCTCCCATGGAGAACATGCGAGAAGCTATTTACAATTGTATTTGTTCAATGAATAAGTAATTTCCTTAAGGATGAATAGCTGAAAAAATCACATGTAAAGTAATGCATTGGTGCCACATGCTTCTTTACAGCTGATCAGAGCTACAGCAATTATATCTGTTTGAGAACATAATAATTGAACAGTGGAATAGAGAATAGTATCCATGAATATTAGAGGCTATTTCACTGTGAGTGCCTTTGAAATCTGTTAAGAATTCATGTTGAGAAAAATGTGCATAACAAAATGTTAAGGTAAAGCCAATCCCCTAGTATACAGTACAAGAGCAACAGTGAACTAATTTCATAAAGCAAAATGGAACTCAGATGATGAAGTCCAACATAGAAGTGATATTTTTGCCCTAAAAAGTGTGCAACTGGCTGAAGCTTTTTGACGTGCAACTATTTTTAGTGTTCTTTCCCCTTCATGATAAACCAGTAGAAAAAGATGTTCTATGCAGTATGCTTTTTCCACAAAACATACTTACCTTCACTATATGTTGTCTAGAGGCATCTTAGCTAAGATGGATCCAGGGATAGAAACAGGTTAAAATTATAGGTTTCCAGAGCTTGGAAATATCTTTTTGTATTGTCTTGTTAGACATTTAGAACGAACTTGTATGCTTCAACTTAAGGGCACTGGGTTAATGGTAGTGGTTTCTATCAGCTCATCAGTGTCCCATTTGTCACGCTGTCTGGAGTGGCTCACAACTATGGGTGCCAACCTCAGGGCAGACTGCAAGAAAAAGAACATGAACTCCAAACTGGTTGTGTTCTATACTTAGATTTTACCAACCAAGTAACAAGTGTGAACTTCTCAGGCATTTAACAGCCTCAATAGGGAGCCACAGATACTCCCCTTCAGTACTCTTATCGATCTTATCAACCAGGCAAACCTACCTCTGTGGTAGATGGTCCTTTACACCAAAAATCACAACAATATTTAGGTTACTCCCAGTACCAAAGGACCAGTCACTTATGCCAGGTCAGTTGTACTTGGATCTCAAACCAAAGGCAACACTTGTAGCCAGTCCTGTGACAAACTAACTAAAGGTTTATTAACTAGGAAAAAAGAAATGTTATTTACAAGGTTAAAGCATGTCAACATGCACACACAACTGAAATAAAATCTTAAGTAAAAATGTAGTAGAAACTTCTATAATCAAGCTTTTATGTCCTTTAGGGCTAACCAAAGCAGCTTGGGGAGCTTTTGCTTATGTTTAGGAATCTTTGCCCCTCAGAGTTCAGACAGCATAAAGAGACCAATTTCTCCTTAAAGGGCATTTTTATTCCCTTTCCCCAGCATTCAAGCTGTGACGGCCTGCAGGCTTGTGCATGTACCCTCTTCAGGAGTGTGCAGGCAGCAATCAATAGTCTTTTTTTCCACAATGGCTTGTCTGAAGTCTGTAGACTTTCTTTTGTTGGGGAAAAGATAACACTGCTCACAGTAAACTAGTATTTCACAACTAGTAATGCTTCTCTCCTGACTGTGGGAGATTAAATGTTTGCTAAGACTATAAAACATTCCCTTATAGCATGGGATACAGATATTGTAAGTAGGATTAATACATGCAGCATCCTACAGGCATTCCATAAAGTCAAAACACTGAACACATTCCTATAACTCTAATATCTATTATAAGAATACTAACACACTGATAAACCAGACTGGTTTCCAGCTACGCATTTGTCAGTGTTCAGTGAGACCTGGGGCCTTGGCATGAGCTGGTATCAGGCCTGCCAGTGTCACACTCTTCTTTCCATATGTATGGAACCTTTTTATCTCAGTCAACATCCATATGTGCCTAGGTGTAAGGTATATAATTTGTGCTAATAGTGTGCAGTATAACTCCAGGTTGTGGAACAGTCTGCAGGGACTAGTTAAAGACAGGAGACACCTGTCTGGTGGGATTTCTTTTCAGGAACTCATTATATGGCAAAGAGATAGTAAACTTCATTTATTGCATCTCTTCTCTATTATTCTGATCCTGTGCACTGAACAGCCTGTCATGTTCCAAAGAACTGTAGTGAAAATAATAGTAACTGACTTAAGTATAAGTATCAGAAATAGAAGATCCATCTCTTAATACAGTGGGTAAATGACTATCATAGAATCATAGAATTCTAGACTAGAGTTTGCATAACTATGAACAGAGTTTAGCATTAATCTTCCCTTATACACTAAGTATATTTTCTTAAATCCAAATATTTGCTCAAGTCATTTGAGAATGAGAATAAAACGTATTAATGTATTGAGGTGTTTAGCTGAAAAATGGAGGGATTGATTTTGGATCCCATTTTATCTATCTATGTAGAAGTGAGAGTAAATTGGTTCAGGAAGCTTGCAGATGACATGAAAATGGAAGATGATGCAAATCAATTGAAAACACTGGAAAAAATGCAAATATGCAGTTCCAAATGGAACTATGACAATTTATACCACCTGTGGATCTGCCCTAGTGGGAGCTACAGAGACTAAAAACATTGACATAAAATATGAAAAACACTATTTCGTTTTGGAAAAATACATGCTACTACATCCAGGGAAATTCCAAGGTACTGGAATGAGTAATAGGTCTCCTAATAGTGTTCAATAAGTTACAGGAATGTTCTTGTGCACAGTCTTTCCTATTTGGTTTTAACTATGGCTTTAATTCAGTAAAGCACATACGTATATGCTTAACTTTAAGCACATGAATAGTCTCATTAAAATAAAAAAGGGAGGAACAGTGTAAATATTTCATAGTTAGACACATGGATATCCAAAGAGAGGTTTTCACAAAATGAGCAGAGGGACACAGGAAGGAAGCCTTCCTCAGATACCTGGATCTCAAAGTTAAAACAAACAAACAAAAGTAGAAAGTCCCTGTGGTTTAAACAGCAATAGCAACAACATAAATAAAATCTGTGTAGAGAGTGGGAACTAGGAGTGAGGATGCAGGAGACCTACAGCTGTATTGGAGAGGACAGCAACAGAATAATAGCAAGTTACAGGGGAAGGACATATATATCCCTTTCAGCTACTGCACCTATGAATATGGAAACTTAAGTGCCTGAGGAACCCTCCTTAGGCCTCACACTCTAATCTTTATTAGTTGTACCGCCAGAAGAATTCAGTAATTTAAATCCTTTCTTTTCATCCATATCTGATCTATATTTCTGTGGACAGCAGTATGAGAGGCAAAGACGTTAAATAATTTAAGAACAAGCTTAGAATAATCTGTTTTTAAAATAAATCTGCAAAAGATCAGGTAATGGTCACTTTGAGTAAATCAAGAATATTAAAATACAGGCTAAAAATTTCAAACCTTAAAAGAACCTCTATTGTAACTTAACTTATGCCAGATATGTTACATTATTTTGAGTCTAATCCTTGTACATGAAGTCTTAACATTGAAGTCAATGTGAGTTTTGCCAAAATAAGGACTACAGAATTGAGCCGAAACATATGGACACGATTTTTTTTTTAAAACGTGTGTCTAAAATTAGGCACCTAAATCCATGTAGCAATTGATCTGATTGTCAAAAATGCTGAGCACTCAGTAGTTCTAACTGAAGTCAATGTGTCCTCAGAACTTTTATATAGACATTATTATTATTATTATTTTTAAAGCTTGGGCTATATAGATTATTTTTACTGGGAAAATAGTGTCATCAAAATATTTTTTTACTCCTACATCATCATGTTAATTGCTGTAAAGACATTATATATAAAACCCGATAAACCAGTAAGTGTTCCCCCCATTGCCCCGCATTGGGCTGTTGCACAGTCTGTCTTGAGGTAGGAGTTTCATTCAACAATGTCTCCTGATACTGAGACATACTAAATAATTCTAGCATGTTTTAAATCAAAATGTGTCTGGCTATGCAAAGTTGCTTTCCCAGTAAAATGCGAAGTCACAAGGTAGGCTCTGAATTAATCATGCCTGAACAAAATGACACTGATGAAATAGTTGAATAATTAGCTCCAAATTAATTAAGGGGAAAAAAGAACATTGAATGCTGTTAGTTTTAGAGCTATTTAAATTCCACATATTGTGAATTTAGACTGTGGTGATTAAAGGAAGTTTTTTTTCTCATTATGAAAGCATATTTATTTATGTTCATAAATCTACTAGTTGATCATGAATGGAGCTCATGCACTTAACTCATGTTAAAGTCCGTAACAGAATACAAAATATTTTCAAGCTTTGGAGGGAGCATTGTGGGTATCCTTTACCTATATGTCAATAATATGAAAAATAGAGAATGTCACACGAATAGTTTTGGATTACTGCTGCAGGACCCCTGACCTGAGCTGCCTATGTCCCCCGTTAGCAGTGACAGTGCACAGCATAGATGGTATGTTGTAATTAGACCTGGTTAATTTTTAAGAGTTTTTCAGTGGAGAAAAGGGACACATTTATGAAAATTTCTGTCAAAATTGCTACTATTTCCTGACCAGCTCTAGTTGTAACCAACAGCTGGTGTGTCACAAACTTTTAACAGTAGCCATGTTGCAAAATGACAACTTTTTTTTGCAAACTAACCTCTTGGTGACACACAACATGACTCAAAAGGGGGGATTACATGCCTCTCTGTTTTGTTACTTGCAACTGCTTTGGAAAACACTGAAATAAATGTATTGTGGAACACCTTACTTCCCACTTTGCCCATGAACACAGTGTGGTGCTGAAACTCTAGTCAAAAGTGTTATTTAAAACCAATTAATTCCTGTGCTCTGACATCCATTAAGTGTAATTACATTATCTAATGCTGACATTCCAAGATTCATATGACTAACCCTGGACAAAATTTATGTGAACAGCCATTTCCAAAAGGTTATGTTCTGATTATGCCTCTGCATCACCTTTGACTGAGGTTCTAGAACAGAGATAGGAAAAATAAAGTTGTAGAGTTGGTGAGTTTCCGTTCTGCGTGGCACAATTATATAGATATATTTTTAAATAATCCTTTTAGGGTTTTTGCAATTTGTTATTTTCAGGATTTGAGTCTGCCTCCTTTTAAACCAATGTGGGTGTCAAGCACTTCCTACAAAGTGCTAGGGCTGTCAAATGAAAACCTTAGAATGACAAGGTTGGGAAGGTAATCTTTTAATGGACCAGCTTCTGTTGGTGAAACAAGATTTCACACTTATGAGATTGCTCATAGACTGCCTTTCCTCACATCTACAACTGCATGAAGCTCCTGAGAGAACTAAATTAACTGCTTACATAGCAGAGTAATATAAATTAAGTATTTTAGTAGCTATGTTGTAATGTAATTAACAACTGACTACAAAAAGGAGAACCAGCAGCATGTGACCAATCAGCTCTTTGTGGCTCACAACCACAGACGACTATTTAAGAACCTCTGTCCAAACAGAAAGTTTTGGCTGTATGCCAGCAGATGGGAGTACCCAGTAGGTGGAAAGTAACAGTAAAGTTGCAATATTCTTTGACAGACACAAATTCACTATTTACAGAGATATTAGAACAGTGACTGCTGCTTCTAAAAATACCTCAAAAATAGTGTTTTTAAAATTTATGTATATATGTACTGGTATATCAATCTATAAGTCAAATATTCCTTCAGATTCAATTTTTAAGTTGAAACTTAATCACTGCAGTTTGTCTTGAAAAATTGTTTAATGAGTGCACAGTACAATGTGTGCTCAAATTTCCTTTATGTTTTTATAACTCATCCTAATTACAAAGGGGCAGTTCCACTTTGAAGTGTAAATTATAGGCCCGACTCTCCACTCTGTTGTAGGTTGACTAGTCATTTACACCTGTGCAAAATGAATGCAAATCTGAATGGGGGCATTATACATTCACTCTGCACAGGTATCAAGAACCAGATGAGCAATCTTAAAAATGAATGTGGATGTAACTGACAGACCAGAAGGACTTCTTCATTTGAATCTGAGCTACATAATATTAGCTTTTATTTTAAAAATTGCTAGATAATATTATCTTTTACAAAAAAAAATGCTTTAATGCATATTATTCAAACTGTTCAGACTATCATAGTACATATTATGCATAATTAAGGATCGCTCAAATGCAGACTGACCTGATAGACTGGAATACTGTGAAGGAAACTTTTGGATCTGTTATAAATATATATTTTATAGCCTCTTTGTAGATTACATTATAAATATTTAAATGCAGGGAATCTGACAATAAAAGAATAGATGAGGACATATTTCATCACACAACGTACAGACAGGCTATGGAACTCATTGCCAGGGGATGTTGTGAAGCCAAAAATACAACTGGGTTCAAAAAAGAATTAGATAAATTCCTGGAGGATAGATCCATCAGTGGATATTAGCCAAGTTAGTCAGTGATGCAAGCCCATGCACTAGTTGTCCCTAAACCTCTGACTGCTGGAAGCTGGGACTGGAAGATGAGATGGATCACTCAATAATTGCCCTGTTCTGTTCATTCCCTCTGAAGTATCTGGCACTGGACACTGTCAGAAGAAAGGATATTGGGCTAGACAGACGGTCATGCTTACGTGCTAAAATAAGGAAAAACTGGTTGGATTTAAGTATGTCCCTTAAGTGGCCGATCATGCCCCCATTCCAGTTTTTGTAAGTTTATGTCAGACAGCTGATTTTAGTTCAATTTGGAATGTTTTTAGCTTAATCATATATGGAACACACTATCATTAAAAACATTTAAAATAAAATGTCTTGAACTGCAACAAATAATTATGTATAACATATTTTGACCATCATCCCGAACTAACTTTGGGTGAAACTTGCATGTATGTAGAGGGCCTGCAATTGTATTTGAGCAGGCACTAATGCCCTTATGGATCCAGTGGCAAGATTGGAACATATGGGGTATAAGTGGTGCACAGCCTTTTTTGTGGGCCTCTGCCCAGAGAGAAGAATTTCACCCACTGTGTGTGGAATTCCCATGGAAGTCAACTTATGAAATTGGACCCACTATAAATAATCACTTTAATCTGAATACAATAGATTTTAATTTCACAATAAAAACCTATTGGGTCTAATTCTCATTAACATTAACACTGCATTATATTTACACTGCTCTAGCAGTGCCTAAAATGAGGCATAACTGTAATTTGCTCCTATATTAAAGCCCCTTTATACTGCCAAAAGGGTCTAAGAAGACTATAGTGTACATGAAAACCATCAGCCCTGTTAACATTTTCTTCTCATATGTGTGGCTGCCACCATTTCTATATCTTTCATCCAACCATCATTAAGTTAGATTTCTGGTTTTAAGTTATGACAAAATTATAACCCTAACAACATCCCAAGGCCAGATGGTAAGAGGATCTATGGTATCTAACAGTGAGTGTCAACTGGCTTGACCAATGTACCCCATGCTAAAAGTGTCATGTATATCATTGAAATATATGATTGAAAAGCTAATGGCATATTAGTGATTAATATAACTGTGAAATGTATATATTTATACTATATCTGGAGTTACGGGTGTTCTCTGACATTATGTTTTAACATCTGTATTTGAATGAAGTAGAAAACAGGTCTGCCCAGGTCTTGAATTTAAATAAAGCAGGGATGACCAGTGACAATGGAATTGAAATTTACATATGCAGTAAACAGAACCATCAACGCTCACAAGACAGTTGTGGAGTCAGCCTGTCCAGATCACAAAGGACCCTGTATTTGCTGGTCTGACCATCCTGGTCATCAGGCAGAGACAACGAAGGCATATCTATATGCAAGGTAAACAAAGCCATCAGGAGAACAAGGGGAGAAAGATGATCATTTAATAGTCTCTTTTTACTATAAACCAATCCAGTGCTTTGATTAAAATAGAGTGTTTGTTAACGCCGGTAAGAAGATAAGCTGCTGATGTACTGTTTCTTTAAAAGGAACAACAAACTTAATAACCATTCTAAGTGTACCAGAAGAGGTCTGGACAATTCAGGGCAGACAGTTTCAGGGAATTTGGGGCTCAGAAGTATGCTGGGGTCACTTTTGCAGGTGGTAACCAAGGAGTGATGAATACCAAGGTGGGTCTGTTACCTTGTAGGCAAGCTGCTGAGGTCAGAGGGCTAAACCAGGACTGCATAGCACACAGACACTCAGGATACCTCATGCTCATCTACTGGGGCCCAGGTTGTGAGCAGTTAAGGGACCCAGAGTTACAGGGCAGGTGGTGACAGAACCCTTACTGGTCCGGATTGCACTCCAGAATTTGACAAAAATATTTAAAGTTGTCTCCATTGAAGATTTGAGATAGAAGTGATTGTCTTTTACTTACTACAGCTAGATGTCTGAGTAAATCACAGCATAACTTCATGATGATTGAAGGGAGGATTTATTAAACATAATTATCTGGATTCTGGAGAGGAGAGGAGAGATCTTGATAAACTATGTGTAGGAACTGAAGAGAAACAGTCAAATCAAAAAGAGTCCCATTCAATTACATCACATGAAGGTAAACAACTAAATACTGACAAATTTTATAAGTGCTTTTATACAAATGCAAAAAATCTAAATAATAAGCTGGGTGAACTTGAGTGCCTGGTATTAAATAAGGATATTGATATAATAGGCATCACAGAAACTTGGTTTTTTGTGGGAGAAATATTTTTCAGTGTATGGATCCCAGCTTGGATACACTCTGACCAGGAATGATATTTTGAGAATCATCTTCAGTAGGAGATGTTGAAGATGGCAGGAATTATGAAGTCCAGGACAACACCTTATCACCCACAAGGTGACCCTCAGCCAGAGCAATTTAATCAAACTGTTGGTTATGCTGGGGACTTTACATCCAGAGCAGAAGGCAATCTGGAGTCAGCATGTTGTGTTTTTGGTGCATGCCTACAATGCCATGAAGAATGATGCTACAGGAGTCACGGCATATCTCTGGATGTTTGGCTGAGAACCAAGATTACTCATAGACTTGTGCTTCAGCATATCATAGGACGGAGATAGCTATGAGACACATCAGCAGTATGCCTCACTAGTAAGAGAAAAGCTGAGATGCTTATCGCTTATCTACAGCTGTTGCCTGCAAGAGCTCAGATAGTAACAAGCACCGATATGATGCTAGGGTGCATTTGCAAAAACTCCAGCCAGTTCTGCTGTGGAATTTGTGTGGTGTTGGCAAACACAAAATAGCTGACAGGTGAAAGGCAATACCTTACCTGGTAATGGAAAAGCTGGGAGATCTGCCAGTCTACAAGATTAAACCAGAGATGGGGCCAGGGCAAATAAAGACAGCACATAGAAACCTCTTATTACCTGTGGGAGAAGTGGTATAGTGCCCTTTATGGAATGGATCATGACATAGGGCCTGCGCGAAAAAGGGGTGGTGGATCGAATCCACCACCCAACACATGCAGTGGCCCCCTTGGGACTAAACCGCTCCCCCCACTTAGTGCTTCTGAGAGTCAGTCTGAAGAGAAAGACACTACCCGAGTGTACCCTAGGATGGATACCAGATTCTGGCCTCAGTCAGATGAACCCACTGAGAGTGCCATTTCAGCCCTAAACCCCATGGCGGAAGCATTTAGGTCTGTTGCTGGCACACCCACACCAACAATGAGAGCAGCCAGGGATAATGAGCTTGTCCCATCAACATCCCCAGATCTCCTGGCAGAAAAACAGGACACACCTAGGCTGTTGGACAGTGAGGACAAAGAGGTGGAAGGTCTCCCTGGTGCCCTGGACCTTCCAGTACCAGGACAGGATTTCAGATCTTAGTGATTGTCAGTTCTTAATGGGTGAACCTCGGTGCTGGAGCTGGGCAGGAGCGCTGTCCCACAGTAGATGATTTTCAGCTCTAGTGAGGACTTTATACATAGGAAACAATGTAATATTCACAACCGAAACACACATCTTTATTAACTCAAAGATAGTTACATACTCATTAATCCTATTTCTATCTATATTTTACACTATAGCTAGAATGCTTACACTCCATAGTCTTCTCTCCCTCTGTTCTGTCAAGGTCCTTCTGCTCTGTCCCAGCAGCATGCCCTGCTGCTGATGTCACTCTGACGTTGCTATCATGGCTGTTGCTTGTGGTGTTTGCTTGTTCTGCCACAAAAACCCAACTCAGAGTTCTGGTCCTAATCTTCTCTTTTTCTGATTCTTCTGCTGCTTCTCCCAACTGTCTTCTTCTCCTACTATTGACCATCCAATCATCATCAAATTTTTGTCTACTGTCCCTCTGTCTTTTATGCAGTTTTCGACCTGTTCTGATTGGCTATTCTTTTGATCCTTCCTTATCCTCCAATCAAATTTAGACTGTTTCTGATTGGTCTATACTTATAGTCCAATCACGCCTACTAAATCTGGTTGTCAATCAAAGCTGTTACATAACAAGTTTTAGTATTATAGCCTGTTTACTATTATGGTCTGGTGACCTTCACCTAGTTTTGGACTGAGCATGCCTGACTGGCCCCTCCCTGCAGTATTGGAGTGACCTTTACTTGGTCCCAATCCACACTTGTCTGCTTGTCAAAATACTAGCTATAGGCTAAATTGAAACTGCTAACTCACTCTTCTTGGCTGTCTGCCAACAATTTACACATACCAAATTACCAAACTATTAAACTGTAAACAATTACCTCATCCTTTTAATATGCATTCAAGTGTTATTTTATGCATCTTAATGATATGGTCTGTTGTTGTCACGCTATTTTTTTTTCCAATTTAGTTAATCTTGTTTTAGTTCTTCCCCTATTTTCAGTTAATGGTAGCAAGGCAGAGCTTTTAGTGCTGTGTTTAGGAAACAGAGTAGAGCATCTTAAAATCTCTTGTATCACTATATTCTTATTAGGAGTAGTGCACATTTACACATTGGGATTAGAGCAGGTTAATGACTGAGAAACATAACGGTGAATAATTTGTCAATGGAAAAAATGTCAGCATCTGCAACAATATTATTCAGCTTTCTATAAACATGGCTGAATAATTATTTGATGAAAAAACTGCCAAAATTCACAATGACTTATTTGCAAGGGATAATTCAGCCAGCTCTGAATAGGATTTGTATCTAGATTATTATTGCAGAATGCAATATGAAAACTGAAACTGAAAAAGTCTGTTCATATCCATAGACATTTCTGTATTTCTTGCAGACTTGATAAGCACCTAAATCCCTTTATGGATCTACCCTTAGTCTAACTACCTCTAGGCAGCTAAGCCCAACGTTTAGATGCCAGTGAGATCCTCAAAATCCTCTCTCAGCTGCCACCTAACCCTGGATTGCTTAAATTTTTGCCAGTAAACTCCCATAAGGTGCCTAGGATTCTGCCAGCAGGCATGTGCAAACCTCCTAAATCCTGATGCCACCAACCCACTCAGCACCCTCATGCCTAAGCCCAGGGGAATTCTCAAACTAGGCATTCCCCACCTTTCTAGACTACAGGGCCATCTCCATTATATGTAAGGCCCTACTTAATGCATGAGATTGCGGATCCCACAATATTAGGCTTCTACTGCAATTTTTATTTTAATTAGCTCAGGCTGTCAGCCCTGTCATGCATGGGGCTCCCATTGTCAGCACCACAATTCATAAAGGTCCATTATTACTTTTCCATGTCTTGTGCGCAACTCAGCTGCAATTATTTGACAATCATCCTGCAATTCAAGTAGGGCCTTAATTATGTGTGCTCAAAGCATGCATGGTCCTCAAGAGATAGCTGGGGCCTATCAGGTTGGTGATTTGGGGGTAAGGCAAATTCTGCTTGTGATGTAGAATATGCAACAGTCCAGTGGTTAGAGCACTCATGAGGGATGTTGGAAACAGATTTGAATTCCCACTCTGCCTCATTTGGATCCAGGATTCAAACCCAGGTCTCTTGTCTCTCTGGTAAATGCCCTAAATACTGGGCTATGGAATATTCTGATGTGGGGCTCTCTCCCTTTCACCTTTTGAAGCTGTTCCATGTTGTATACATGATTAAATACTCATTGGGCCAGAACACACAAGCAAGACACTGGTTCTATAGCCTGCTAGGTAGGAGCACTCATCAGAGATATGGGAGAGTCAGATTCAAGGCCCTGTTCCAAATGAAGTAGAGCAATGATTTGAAAACAAATCTCCCAGATGAGTGCCCTAGCCAATGGGCTATTTGCTATAAAAGGGCAGGGGTGGGTTCCTCTGATTTTTTTGAAAAAATTCTGACCTGGTTTAGGCACCTACTTCCAGGAGAGAGTTCATGGATGTGAATCCTAAGTGAAGATATCTATCTACCTCCCCATAGCATTTCCTACTGGCTGGCTTAGAAGGCTCCCTGCTCAATTTACTGGCTTCAGTGAATCCCATTCCTAAGAGACTGTATAGGGAGCTTGTGTGCCTAACTCAGGTCTAAGGATTCCATTGGATGGCACAGTGCCTAAAAGCTAGTCATTGCAATTCATCAGTCCCGTTATGGATCAAGTCCAAAGACCCTAAACCAGATTTAGGGACATATGTACCTTTAAGCCTGTGAGTAGTACAACTGCTTTCACTGGGCCTACTCACATGCTTAAAGTTACACACATGCTTCAGTGTTTTGCTGAGTGGATCTACAAAATGTTACTTTTTATAAAACAAAGTTGTTACTCAATTGGGGCCTGATCATGCAAACACATATGAATATAAGTAACTTTGAATCCAGTGGCTCTACTAGTATAAATAAAGTTACTTAGGCTATGTTCAGACCGATGGCGGCAAAATCGCCACCGCCAGATTGATCTTTCTTGATCAATTGAGCGGTCAGTGAGACCTGCTCAATTGATCAGGAAGTCGACTGAGTGAGTCCACCTTCTCAAGTAGCGTAGCGCTGAGCCGTGAGCAGTGAGAACAGCGCGCAGAAGGGAAGCAGAGCAGTCAAAGTCAGTTACGCAAACTACTCTGCGTAGTTTGCATAACTCCCATCGACTGCCGCCGAATCGCACAGTAAGTGTGAACCAGGCCTAAGGTGCATAAATGGTTGCAAGATTGCATTATAATCAATCTTTTTATTTTGTTTTGCATATCTGTATCCTAAATGTAACCAAATGCAGTTTTCCTTTTTCACATTAAGACTCATTCCCGGTCTGAGATGCTCTATTTCACATTTCAACCCTGGGCTAGATTTTACTGCCAAGTTATATCAAGTCTCTGGAAATAGGTCTTTGTAATGAAAATGCTGAAAGACCTTTATCTGTAGTGACGTTAGTGGGCACCACTTTGATAAAAACAACCTTCAACTTATTTATTGAGAATGAGACCAGTTGACCATTTTTTAAAATTCCAGTTAAACACAGTAATGCATAGGAATCAGACCCAAATGGCCTTCCAATAAGTTGTAATTTAGTTATCTGTCTGACCAGACTTAAGAGTGTATGTAAAATGCAAAATTTGTATTAATTTTTTAAATGTTGGAGAAGCTGCTTGGAAAGAAACTTTTATTAGTTACAGACAAATGTTAGATTTGATTATTTTAAGCACTTCTCAAATCTTCATTATTGGATTACATGGCTAGTCTTTGTGTACGTTGTAACCTTTAATTATCACTGGGACATTGATTTCTGCGCACCTTCAAGCCATGATTAATCTGTACATTTGAAGGAGACATTTCTTTATTGTGCAAGGAGAAAGTGGTCTATATTTATTATTAAATTACAAAAAAGCATCACTTAATGTTAAAGGTCTGACTTACATTCACAGAAGCAGAAAACACTGATAAGAATGAAACTCCATCTTTAATTTATGCCTTTGTGTCACAGTATTGCATCAGATGTACACAGAATAATAAACATAATGGGTCAGGTCCTCAGCTGGAGATCAGTAGAAATCAGTCGATTTGTGGATTTACACCATCTGAGGCTCTAGCTCAATGGTTAGGGACAGCGAATCAGCTTCTCTATTCATTACCAGATTTGAATGTACAAATGTTATTTTCCCCACTCCGAAAACCCCCAGAACCAAGCCTACTCTTAGAGATTGGCTTGAGAATGTATATTTGGCATTAAATGTCCTGCTAAGATTTATTTTAATTACACACGCATTGTAAATTATTGAAGCAAAGCACTGTACAGTCCTTTCTTCTGGGTCCTTTTATCAGAGTTCTGATTCCTCCACACTATCCCCTGGGGGTTTTGGTGGGGTTGTATATGCACTCCAGCACTGAGTGCTCTCAAATAGGAGAACTCAGTAGTGCTCTGAAGGAGACAGTCTCTCAGCCCTTTGGCTGAGCCCTTCTGGATGCTCACCCCTTCTGGGATTTTGGGGGAACAAATACAAAAATGAGGAGCAGGAAAATAAAAAAGGAAAAGAAAACATACAATCAGTTCCAGCCAGGCTGCTGGCTTCTCTTCCCTCAGAGGGGCCTTGGCTCAAAGTCCAGTTGTTTGCCTGCAGAAGGAATATGGTACAACCCACTCCTCCCTCTGCCACTTGCCTCCGGGGACTTCAGACTTCTTTAGGCAATGGAGCAGGCTCTGCCCTCTGTCAGGCTTCTCCCTGGGAGCTGGAAAGATGAGCACTCTGCTTCCCTTCCAGAACTGTGAGCTTCTCCCCTTTTGACCTCCTCCTCCATTCCTGATAGGATTCTCAGGTGCAGCAGACTGGGACCACCCAAAATAACAGTATAACAACAAAGTATAACAAAGGTGGACTTTATTGGGAACAGGAAAAGAGGATCTGAGGAAGGAAAGGGTTAAGGTTAACTAATAATTAATAACCAATAATAAATAAACTAGTTCCCCACCTCTCAACACTCTCAAGCGTCTCCAATGCCAAGCTCTCTCTCTGGCACCTTCTCAAGGCAGATATTGAGGTTTCAAAGTCCTGAGATGAGTGTTTGCAGTGTTGTGCCATTGGCTGGCTTAAATAAGTCATCTTATTTTGTCTTCTCCCCTGGGTGGGACAAGTCCTTGCCTGACTCCGTCTAGACTTGCTGTTCCCTGCTCTGAAATCCCTCTGGGGTCTTAGCTGGCTCTTGGTAGCTGATGCTGGGTCAGATCTCTTTCTGTATCTGCAAGATGCTGGTCACTGCAGGACTAGAGCTGACTGGCCCATGCTACTAAAGTCTCACAGCAATGCAAGAACCCTTGTACAGGGAGAATAGAGGTTCAGCAGTGACTCCCTGAGATTTGTGATCTCTCTCTCAGCTTCAGACCAAATCTGAACCTAAATTCTCTCCTTTATGTAGAGTCAGGCAGGTTGCCCCCTCGCTTGGGGCCATGCAGCCCTGGCGTGTCATTGGTCCAGTGGACTGCTTGTCCAGATCACACCTTACAGAAGCCTTCCTATTGGCCTTAGCAGAAGTTTCTAGTTCCTTCTGTCCCCTCTCCTGACTCCGGGTGTGCTGGGAACTGGTGTGAGCGTTTCTGGTAGCCATTATAGTTGTAGTTCTTTTGATAGGGCCTCCTAGAGGCTCAATCTGGAGCTGCAGGAAGTGGAGAACTCCAAGAAACGGTTACACTTAATAACAGCTACACTGAGAACACAGGAGAGAAAGGCTGCTTGATCTCGTTCCCAATGCCCCATCTCTCCCTGGCCCAGAGCAGCCATTACAGGGAAAGTCTAGCTTCTACCCATATCATTGGGCTTGAGGGAGCATGCTCAGTCACTCTATAGGGATGGCACATGCACAGTCTGGTTAACACTAGGAGTGGTGAGAGAATTGTGCATACTTAATGAGGACAGAGGCTTTAGGGATTTCAGCTGCTAAAATTGAGTAAGTTCCTATGGAAGTGCTATTATTAAAAAGCTTATAACTTGGTCAAATATGAGCAGATTTTCATGGGCTTGGCAAAAGGCACATTCTTGACACAAACTCCACTCCCGCTCCTGCCAAAGCAGGAAGATATTAAGGCAGTTAAAAAAAAAAGGCCGAGAGAATTTTTTCAGAGTCAAAACAATGTATGTGTCCCTAGCCTCATTCTCAGAAATGGCTGAACCATGTTGGATGAAAATTTCGAGAAATGATCAGCTTGAGGCAGATACCTAGCGTGTAAAATTTTAGCCCAAATACCTAAAATTTAGAAAATGTATAAGCAACAGATGCTGAGCAACCTTAACAAAATGTGGCGTTTACCAGCTCTGCATATAATAAACAGATATATTTCTATCTAAATGAGTCCAAGCACCAAATTCACCTCTAGACTCATATCTAATAATGTCAAAGGTGAATTTGCATGTAGTGTAGATGTAACCATGCTGATCCCAGGATATTAGAGGGACAAGGTGGACAAGATAATATCTTTTATTGGTCCAATAAATGTTATTGGTCCAATAAAAGATTAGTCCAGTTAAATAAATAGATATTATTGGACCAATAAAAGATATTTCGTCACCCCCCTTGTCTCTTGAAAGGTGAATTTGGCATATACATGAAGTTTAATCGCAGAAAGCAATGATTGTCGCCTGTGCATGATTATCAGAATTAATGTCTTCTAAAACAAAACATCCAAATTATAATATATCCTTTTAATGCAAATATACCCAGAAAGAGCACAACCTGCAGAATTGCAAAATACAAGAGCTTTTCATGAAAAGCATGTATGACTCATTAGGGGAGTTCCCCATAAATCAGAATTTGTATTCAAAGATCCAACAAAATTCGGTTCCTGATAAATATATTTTATGAGCAATACCCTGGTTCTGAATGACTGGCTCAGGGAAGCTGAGCTAATTGTTTAGAAAATTATGGCATCCTATTCTTAGGTTAATTGTACTTTCCATTGCCTTTAAATTTTATGGTAATGAGATAACACTAATGTTCTGAAATGCAGATCAGTTCCAAAGAAAGTTCATCTAGAAAAGGATAATATAAATAGGGAATAAAAACTAGTCTCCATTTCTAAACAAAGCATGTTTTCATTTGTGTAATTGATAGATGAAATGTAGCCTTCAGTATCTCAGCATCCTGTAGAGATTGTCTCATTTGGACTATTCAGAATCTTTTGGATGGCTTAGTGTGGTTATGGGTGCAATTTTGAAAAGTTCTCAGTATTGGCTTAACTCTGCTCCTACTCATTTCAATTCATCTGACTGAGAATCAGATCAACACTGAGAGCTTTTGAAAATCCCATCACATATGGATAGCATGTATTAGTGATAAGTGAACCACCAAAAGTTCAAATGTTTGGTATGCATAAACACCCAAAGTTTTCGAATGCTCTACATATGGGTGAATTTCATCCAGGGATGAATTCTGAGCTTTCATCTAAATCTCAAATTTATTATTTCTGAATGCACTCCAAATGTGGCCAAACGAGTTTATCTATTCTTAAATGTGACTGGAGTGAGAACAAACTTGCACTGACTAAATGGCCTAATGCATACAGTTTAGTTGTAGCCGTATTGGTCCCAGGATATTGAAGAGACAAGGTGGGTGAGGTAATATCTTTTATTGCACCATCTTCTGTTGGTGAAAGTGAAAAGCTTTCGAGCCACACAGAGCTCTTCTTCAGGTCTAAGGGTCGTATTGCTCCCCAGAATCATGAGATATTAAAAATTATAAATGCTGGGTTCTTGTTTTTATTTCCTTTGAGCCTAGAGGGTCTACATTTTGAAGCCTTTCTCTGCAAACATGAGGGCTAGAAGTTTCCTTTTTTTAAATATTAAACCTGAGCTTCTCAAGTAATAACGTAACTTCAGGATGTGTGCCTTTAAGAAAAAGCACAAAATATTGCAAAACTCACGATAAACTCACAAAGATTGTCAGCATTGTAATCAGTCTTTTCTATCTCTAACTTGAAAATCTCTGGTTATCTTTAAACCTGTTCAAGTAAGGGAAGTGTTCTAAGCAGAGAATATAGCAAGCTATTGACTTGCCTAGTAGAGCTGTTGAAAATCTTCTCTTTCTGGGAATTACGCTTTTCATGGTGTTTGGGAGGATTATTGCTACTGTATATCGTAGTGAGGACATTCCCTCTTGTTTTGTTTTGTTATCATTGACTTCTCAAAACCATGCAACAAACAGAGTGGAGAGAATGCTGTTAATAAAACTACTATACTAACTGGACCTGGAAGTTTGGTGTCTCTCTTCCTAAATTCCAGACTTTATTCATCCACGTAATCATAATCACACTGTATGTACACTTATGCTATGTAAAACATTAGAGATGGACATAAACTAGTACTCCATATCCAAGGAGAGTAAGAGTGTTGGTAGATTCAGCAGATTATATCTGGGATCCTGCCTGTGCAGTCTGATTCCACCCAGATGTAAAATCATAGGAAGCTCCATGTTTAGATCCAGTTCAGGACACTGTTCTCAAATATTACCTCTCCCCTCACTCCCTTGTGTATTTTTGCTGTCAGCTGTTTACCACATCCTCCTCTGTGTACAGTAGGTTGGCTAAAACAGAGGCTGATTTAGGCCCTGATCCTGCAAATATTTAGGGTGGGATTTTCCAAAGCACTCAATGTTGGCCTAACTCTGCTTCCATTGAAAGCAATGGAAGCAGTAATGCCAATGCTGAGTGCTTTAGTAGATCCCTTAAATCACAGTAGTAAACAGTATACCTGGCAGTAAGTATTTGCAGGATTAGTTCCCAAGGCTAAATCAGTCAGGGCAGCTGCACCTCGTTCTGTAATCGGGCTTACCAATGCCATATTTTCCTTATGCAAGGAGCCAGAAAGCCTCAGGAGGAGAAAATATGCAACAGCCTAACTTAAGTTTGGTATGTACAGTTCCTGTCTTATGTGATTTAGATGACTCCAGTGTTGTATATTTTATTTTCCTAATCTGATTATTTGGACTACCAGGGATGGATTTGGTTTTAACTTTGCAAATAATTGAGGTTATGCCCAAACAAGAACACTACCATTCAATCACATCTCCAGGGAAGTCTCAATACTTTCTCAGTATGCTGGATTATATTTAGAACCCCAAACATTTGAACTCTAGCAACCATTAGATTTTGTTCATAATAAGTCATTATCTTCTGTTGTCGGTACACAGTAGGGCGAGCCTGAGTCCTTGACAATGTACCACTTCTGAGTGACCTGCACATAAACTTTTCTTGACAGTTTTAAAATAAATCTTACTCCTCCTACATCAGCCTTCTAAAGTAATTCCTAGTGATGTTTGCAGAATTCAAACATTAGCTTAGCTGTTCTTGCATCTGATTCAAGTGGGGTCTGGAAGAGACTGGTCCTGAGAGGGATGAGGACCCACACTCTTATGGAAGCCCAAGGGAGTTGCAGGGGTTCAAACCCTCCTGATCAAGGTTTTATGCCCTAACATTTCTAATGTGGTAGTGATTTGGGTGTCCTCAATTTTTGGGTGCCCAACTTTGAGATACCCTTAAAGGGCTGATTTTCAGAGGGCAGGTGCTCAACTCTTTCTGAAAATCAGGCCACTTCAAGGTCTATCAAATTAGGCAACTGAAACCGCTAGTCGTTTTTGAAAATGTAGACCTATTTCTCTTCAGAACAATACAACCTTTCTCTAGCATTGATTGTTGCTCATCATCATCTATACACATTCTGCTTCCCTTCTCTTCCCTTCTGTTCAAGCTCACTGTTGGGGTTTTGAATTTCTTTCTGCTGCCAAAACAGACTTTTATATGGTTTTAAACAGAAGGGCTGCTATGCTGCTGACAGCTTTCTCCCTTTATTCACAGTCAAGAAAGACTTACCTTCCTAATGCCTCTGGCATCTAGACACACCCACGTTAGAGAGTGCTAATGTTGGGCATGAGTTGGCAAGAGAACTTCTATAATGGGTTATAATAGGAATACAAGAAAACAAATACCTACAATGAAAAGAGTCATAGGAAATGCCTCCATTTAAACATGGAATATCTTTAAAAAATCATATAGTACCATTCTGCTACTGACTATTACAGTAAAACCACCACAACCATTGCTGCTATTACTAGACCCATCTGTGCCCTGCTGCTTTGGGCATGCATAGGGTGGAGAGGAAGAATATAGGAGCTCCTCCTTTTGTGCCCCTGGGTGGTTCATAACTGTGATGGGATTGTACCTTCTGTGAGCTTCCTGAAATGCAAGACACACCAAAGAAGGTGGTGCAGGAAGCCCCACATGCACTGGCTAGCATTTGAAAGGGTGTAGCAATGGGCACACTTCCCCTGTGCATTAGTGAATTCTGAAAAGAGTTCTGCTTCAGGGAATCCTCCCAGAGCTCCCCGTATGCTGATGTCACCCAATACCACACAAGGCTCTGCCTTAAAGGCAGAATTGAATCCACATAATTATTTCTTCAGAAACATGAGGTTTGTAGATGAATATTTTTTAAAAGCTAGGACTAACAACAGTTCAGGAGGGACAGGGCACTGCACACATACAGACCAGCCCTGCTTGTGTCTTTAGGATTAAATCTGAACGTAATGAACTCAGCAGACTCCAACATCACATTGTGGCATTGTTATATGATGCCAGTTTTGTCTTGTCATTATACTGTGAAGCCATCCCAGAAGAATCTGAACACTGGAATGCTATCTTCAGAACTTGGGCACCAGGAAAGTAGTGGGCACATCTCTATCTGGCTGTCCTTATCCTGTTATCTGACTCCCATCTCTGGAGTACAGGCTATTCTGTGCTGGCACCATATGATGATTACATTGCCTATAAATGTCACTGGCTATACTAGATTCCGGGCAGGGTTCATTAAAGATAAGCATGCAAGGATATAAATACCTACGTTCCATTTGTGCCTTTGAAAAATATCCTCCTGTGTCTAATTCTCCAAACCTGTTTGGGTTCACTCACCCTTAGTAGAATCATATACTACATGTGTATGAGAGAGAGAATAGTATACAGGCAACAATGAGCTGTAAGCCAGAACAAAAGAAATCTGCAGAAACTATGGAATTACTGTCATCCATAGACTATTCATAGAATTGTTCAGAATCTACAAAGCCTACACTTTGAAGGCTCTTTGCAACCAATCGGGCTTGAAGATTTAAAAAATGCAAACTGATGCACTATTGCTTTGTTAATTCTTTATGTTCTGGACATTTTTTATCATGTTTGCAAACAAGCTGCATGAGTTTCACACTTGATATGAGCCAGATTCGAACAAATTTTGAAAATGGTTTTTAAGATACTGGTCAGCAAAATCTTGTTAGCATGAAGGAGCATTACTTCAATTGCAAGCTTTTGGGAGCAGGGACTGTCTTTTTCCCATGTGTTTGCACAGTGCTTAGCACAAGAGGTTCTTGCTCCATGACTGTGGCTCCTAGGTGCTACTGACATATATATATATAGCTAACAATCAATATAATAGTCTAGCTTAGCCAGTTTTGCTGAAACCATGTTTAAAGTGAGCTGACACTTGGTTTTCAAACATGTTTCAAATTTGAATGTAGACAGAGCTGCATCTACATTTTGACTGAAGAGGCACCTGAGTCACACAATTCAGATCTGAGTTTGGGTTCAAGTTTTGAACTCTTCCTCATATCCAAATGTTATTATAGGGATGGGGACCAAGAACACACCAAAAGCCCCAAGTGGCTAAATGGGCCCCAAATACATTTTTTAGGTTCTGGTTTGAGCATACTGCTAATCCTAACAAATGGGAAGGGCAGCAAGAATGGGTGAACTTTCCCCATTCATCTTAATGGGGTGTTGACTTTGAACCTTGGAACTCCTGAGGCTCTTGTGAAGATAAATTGGGTGCATGTTAGTAGAGTCAGTGAGGTCAATGCCACTACTCAGAGTAGTAAGTGCATGCAGGATCTGACTCTTAGGACAATGTTGTGCCTTTCCCTACATGGCCACAGAGGAGAGTAAGAGGTTGTGAGGCATCCCTTTAGTCCCTTGTGTTGGCTATCTGCATCACAGGTCAGAAGCTAAGGGGGAGAGCAACCTCCAAGGAACCACTATTCCACATCCTATGCAGGTGGATGGGTTCACTCAGCAACCACCTTCACCCCACTTCTAATGAGCCACCAGTGCTGCTGAGGGATAGTCAGCTTCTCTGCAACTGGAAGACCTGCAGCAGATGCCTTGCCCTCACTGGAGCAAGGGGAAACCTGTGGAGGAACTGTTACTCTGAGCTTTACAGTTCCTTCTTTGGTCTGATCCTGTGGCAGAGCAGCTACACCGAAGGAAAGTAAACTCTTAATCTAGCCCTTAATAATTAAGGGCCAGATGCATGGGCTGAAAAGGTATGCAGTTATATGAGGAAGTAGGCTGTGTGCCTGGGCCTCCTCTCAGTCTGGTTTCCCTTTGCAAATATATGTTTAAAACAAGATGTTGATGTACTATCCCACCAACATTTGGCAAAAACGTCTGCAGACTTCTGTTAGCCACTTGTGAATGTTGCAAACTTAATGGTCAGTCTATTAAATGAATACATATTTTGTCTGTGAACCATAGTTATGTCTTACAATGACATCTGGTATTTAAAACTAAGAGTAAGGCCAAGCAGAATTCACAGATACAAATCTCAGAAATTCCATGCACTTTGGAAGATAGTCCTCACTAGAGCTGGTCAAAACTTGGGATTTTCGATTTGTGAGACATTTTGGCATTTAGAAATGTGGGTTAGTTTCGAAGAGGATTGAAATCAAACTTTATAAAATTTCTCACAATTGAAATGAAATTTGCTCCCCTGGATGGGCAGTTGCTGAGTGAAACCAATAAAAATGTCTATTTCAGTCAGCAGCTGCTACAGCGTCAGGAGATCCTTACTATGAAGACTGCCCAGAAAGTCCAGGGTTTACAGACTCTCAAGTAGCTGCTTGAGGGGGCAGTCTGGGGAGCCAGCTGGCCCAGGAATCTGGAAGCCCTGGAGTCTCATCCGTGGGGCTGTCTGCATGGCAGGGCTGCCCTAATACCACAGACCCTAGAACTCATCCCAGGGTCTCCAGGCTCTCAGCTCTGAGGCAGTGAGCGTAAGAGCCCCCAGGATTTTCAGGTGGATCTGGAAGACTAGAGTTTGAGAACTCCAGCTAGAGCTGGGTCTCCAAGGCTTCCAGATCCATAGCAATGGGCGTGGAGACCTTGGCATGGTGAAGCTGCCCTGGAGCCGTGGACTTTGGAAATCCTGATGTCCCTGGCCCCAAGACAGTGTATGTGGTGGGGCACCCTGTCAGAACAGTTAATAGGGAAGCAGGAAGGTTTCAACCTGCTTTGCTGCTTTGCAGCCCTGCATGTAGTTTGGAAAAAAGTTTGTCAAAGCCGACTCACATTTGCAAGAAATTTCAAGTTCAGCAAACCAGCATTTTCCAACCAGCTCTAGCCCTCACAGTTTTTGTCAAATTTCTCTGCAGTTTCTGATTTTTGCTTGGTTATAAGGCTACATGTACAAATCAGAGAATTTCTTCTGATGACACCAGATCAACCACAAGAGCACTGACATAACTGAAAAACTTATTAAAAACATAAGTGTGTATTACCTTTTATTGCTTCACAGTATAAGAAAATATTAACATATACTGTTTTGAGATCTATCTAGCCATATGAGATTCCACTCTTTGACATTTATCTTCTCGTGTCAGGAAAGACAAGAACTCCCGAGTTCCTTGTGAAGATAAATGAGATCAGCTACCATTTATTGCTTATAACTTATCCAAAATTAACCTCACATATGGCTAACCTCACATAACCTCACTATATAAATACAATATATACTCTAGACTGCAATGAAATAATTGTTCTTATGTGAATTAAGTGGAGTGTGGAGTGAATTTATGCATGCCAGCCATGAAAAAGACTCAGCGCTTACAAATGAGCAATACTAATGGATGACACATTCAACCACTTATAGAATTAAAAAAAAATCTTTACACCACCAATGCGGGAAAGGGCATCCAAATTATCTGAATGGCAAAATCTAATAGTGCTGCTTTAAGTTTCTTCAGCTCAATCATTTCAATAAGTGTACCCCACGGTACACTTTGTGACCCATTCACTATTTGAAAGCTGCTGGCATTGGGGTTACGGCATTTTCAGGGATGGATACGAATCTCTTGAATACATTTGTGATAGAAAGACTTCTGAATCTGGCCATATTTAGAGTAAGAAGTAAGACACCCCTGTGTCACGGATTTACAATAACTGCAGGCTCTTGCAGATCATGATATTTTATTTGCTGGTTGCTGCTATCCATCATCATTAAGCATCACTCACTTTGGTATGTCTTCACTGCAGAGTTACTGGGGGGTGATCAGCACCTGGGTTAGTTTAGCCCAAGTGTAAGCTGCCACACTGCAAAGCCCTACTCAAGTTACTGTATCCTTACTGGTGCTGCACTCATTCTGTATGTTGCTAAGACTTCTGGGGACATCCCAGGGTTCTTTGTGCTGCAGCAAAATGAGCCACTCTGATTCTTTCGAGGTGAATTACAGAACTTGTCTGTCCTGGGCATGAGTGGGGAATTGTGGAAAGGGATTGGAGGGATTATCAGCACTTGAGTGATTTAGCCTGTCTCCTCTTTGCAAAGTGGAGTATTACCAGCCCGGGTGAAAGTGGCACCCACGCTCTAATCCATACTGCCAACTGGGCCAGCAATCCTGGGTTTAAAGCACCACTAAAGTCAGATGAAAGTTTTGTGTGTGAATGGGAGAGGAGTTAGGGGAGTTAACTCCTCAGTGAAGACATGACCTTGGAGCAGTGGTCCCCAAACTTTTTACCTCGTGCCCCCCTTTTCCTTGTCCACGCCATAGTTGGGGCTAGAGGCTGAGGCTGGGGGCCATGGTGGGCCAAGGGGCTGGGGGTTGAGACCAGGGGAGGGTGCCGAGGCTGTCACTGGGTGTCGAGACTGTGGCTGGCACCTCAACCAGGGGCTTGGGCCAGCGTGGGGGCTGGGTGCCGAGGCCACCCACTGTGACCAGAGATCGACTAGGCCAAGCCAGGGGTTGGGCTCCGAGGCCACGTGCCTGTGCCATGACCAGGGGCTGAGGCTGAGGCAGGGGCTGGGCGCTGAGGCCAAGCTGGGAGCTGCGGCTGGAGGCTGTGGCCAGGCGCTGAGCAGAACTTGGCACAGAGTGGGCAGCGGGGCTGGGTGACTCTCGCTCCCCACCCTCCAAGAGGGCTGGCCTCGGGCCAGGTCACACTCCTCTGAACATTCCTCCCTAGGGAGGCACGCCCCATAGTTTGAAGACCTCTGCCTTGGAGGATTGTGGAGTACGTGTTCTCCAATGCTGTGGTGATATTTGGTTCTGTTCTTACTGGTGCAAAGTTTGTCTAGATGCCACAGTGATGGGTGCCTTATAAATTCTTATAATTAATAATAAACAAATTGAGAAACATTTAATAGGTGGCTCTTTAGACCAATAAGGCAATATTAAATCTGCTACTGAGAAGGCTTTAATTATTATAAACGATTAACTTCCGGAGTCTGAAAGAAGTAATATTTACTTTTAGTATGAAAATAACACTGGGTGATATACATAAGATGTTCCATTCAGAACACTAACACATTCAGATCTTTGATTACTGTAGTCTAAATGCATCCTTTTGGGGAAACGATTTAGCAATTCAGATATTTTGGCACAGGTAATACAAGAACCATGATTTTACTGAGACATGGTAGAAAGGAAAAGAGGAATAAATAATGACTTGAATGAACCGTGTTTGAATGAATCTCTGCATACATATTTGCTTAGTGTTGCAATTATACAGGAATGTCATTGCTTTGTACACAAACCCATAGTACATCTGTATAAAAACTCTTCACTGGCGTTTAGGTTAAGAAATGTCTATAAAGTTCTTCAACTGGGTTAAGGTTAGTTAGCTGTAGTAGATGAGTTAAATGTAATGAGCTAGATCTGGCCACTGGCCAGTCCTACATGAAAGCACCGGCACGTTGGCCAGGGGACGCAAACAAACTTCCTGTCTTTGTGCTCCTATGCTGGCAATGAAGCCAGGCATGCTCTCCTGAACACAAGGACTGGTGCAGGCTAGTACCACCCGCTGCACTGTGCCCTTCAAAGTCAGAAGGAAAGGGCAATGGCCCCTCCTCCTGCACTGGCCAGGAGAGCTGATCAGAGCTGGCTGGAAATTTTTGAATGAAAACGGTTAGCCCTGAAAAATGGCCATTTCTTCCAAAACTGAACATTTGGGAACAACTGTCACCATTAGTACAAATTTTTGTTTGCTGATAATCCAATTTGCTGTAAACAAAAACTTCAATAACCATTTTGATATAAAAAAAATAGGGCTGTCAAACGATTAAAAAAATGAATCAAGATTAATCATGAGATTATAAAAAATAATTGTGATTAATCACAATTTTAATTGCACTGTTAAACAATAATAGAATATTATTTATTTAAATATTTTGGATGTTTTCTACATTTTCAAATATATTGATTTAAATTACAGCACAGAATACAAACTGTGCAGTGCTCACTTTACATGATTATTTTATTACAAATATTTGCACTGTAAGAGATAAAAGAAATAATATTTTTCAATTCACCTCATACAAGTATTGTAGTCCAATCTCTTTATCGTAAAAGTGCAACTTACAAATGTAGAATTATGTAATAAAAATAATGTAAAGTGAGCACTGCACACTTTGTATTCTCTATTCTAATTGAAATCAATATATTTGAAAATGTAAAATATCATCCAAAAATATTTATAATACATTTAAATTGGTATTCTATTATTGCTCAACAGCACGATTAAAATGGCCATTAATCATGATTAATTTTATAATCGAGTTAATTTGTTTGAGTTAATTGCTTGAGTTAACTGCGATTAATTGAAACTCCCCCCCTCCCCCCAAGAAAATCACCCAAAATAAAATGGTTCCATTCTGAGAAACAAAAAATAATTCAGAATTATTCGTGCAAATGTTGTTTTCATTTTCCAGCTAGCCCTGGAGCAGAGCCTTAACAGGGAAAAGCTTATACTCCACTCTGTAGTAGGGTGATGCAACAGCTCTTCTTTCCTAGTGTCTAGGGGTGTGTCTCCATTGCAGTTAGATACTTGTGGCTGGACTATGCTAGCTGACTCGGGCTTGCAGGCCTTGGGCTAAAGGACTGTTTAATTGTGGGGTAGATGTTCAGATCTGAGCTGCAGCCTGGGTGATGAGACGCGGAGAGGTGGGAGGGTCCCAGAGCTCAGGCTGCAGCCTGAGCCCGGATGTCTACATGGAAATTAAACAGCCCCATAGTCCAAGCCCAAGTCACCTGGTACAGGCCAGCTGCGGGTTTTTAATTGCAGTGTAGACATACCCTAGGAAGCACTGTGCTTGGCTTAGGTACAGTACCATAGGAGCTCCTGCTGGGGTGGTGCTCCTCCAGACTTCCCCTTACTGAGGGACTTTGTCTTAAAGCCACAATTTTTCCCTAAGTGTAACTTAACATTCATTAAGAAGCATAATTCATAATCCACCACAGATAAAACCTAAGGACCTGGCCCTGTGCTCATTGAGGTCAGGAGGAGTTTTGCCAGGAACTTCAATGGGAGTGGGTTCAGGCTCTAAAGGAATGACTTCAAATGACTTCTTATATGTGTCCATATGTCCTTCTCTTCTCCAATTTAAATAAAAGAACTCTCTCAAGATTGCTTTGAATGCAGCCTCTCTTGTCAAAATTAGTAAGGAGACTCATCTAGTTAGGCCAAAACATAATTGAGGGATTTTTGAATTGTCAGGCTTGTGAAAAAAGTAACTAATTTAAAAGTAACTAATTTGAGTTCAGGTGCCTCAAGCTTCCATTCTCCTCTCTGCCAGTCTCCCCAGACAGACTTCATTTCCCAATATGTGCCATGACCATCTCACTTCTATAATGCGCAGCCTCCCCTTATCAAGAGGGGGGGGGGGCTATGGTGCATCATGGGAGTTGCAGTTTGACCATCAGCTCAGCCTTCAAAGAAGAATGGGAATATGAGACACGCACATGAACCTTGAAATGTATTTTTATTCAGCATTAAGTCTGTGAGAGTTTCTTTCAGTTTAGGGTCATGTCAATGCCTTCTGAATATACAAG
Source organism: Emydura macquarii macquarii (assembly GCF_026122565.2). Lineage (NCBI taxonomy): Eukaryota > Metazoa > Chordata > Testudines > Chelidae > Emydura > Emydura macquarii. The sequence continues at coordinate 17,198,085 of NW_027132773.1, forward strand.
TGTATTCTGACAGTAGAGCAATCACTTACTGCTATATTGTTATGTTTCTTCTTCAATAAAATATTGATGACCGTTACATTCTTTTTTTTGAATATCTGATTTTATTGCTTTAGATGATTGCTGTTAGTTAGTCTTGTGCCTCTAATATTTCAGCTTGACCAGCAAACTGGCACAAGATTCAAATACTCCTGTTCTTTGTTTGGAGCCTTGCCTTCTCGTATATAATCAACAGCATTGTGCTATATTGTGCCTCATTGCTCTAAGATTACAGCCTATTTTGTGAAGATGGCTTTTCCATGCTCTTTTGTAACTGTTCTTCTCTTGGTTGTTATGGAAATAAAGCTTATGCAGTCCCTTTTCCGCTTACTTTATCATGTTTCATGTCCAATAACACATTAGACAACTTATTAGGCAACCGATTTATCTTATGTCAATGCTTCAGTTTGAGAATCCTATTATTTAAGGTGTGTACCTTCCTGGATTTCTTCAGGTCTATTTGCTTAGAACTGATTCAATTTTATTTAATTTGCTCCAGCTTTCTGGATTTTTTTTTTAAAATCCATTCAAGAATACTATTTTGTGTAATTTTTCAGTATTTTCACACTCAGCAAGAGATAATAGATTGTATTTCCTGATTGAGATTGTATTTGGGATTTACTACTACATTGTCAGATTACAAGAGAGAGAATTTCACACATGGACATGCTGGATGCCACGGCATACAGGCAGTGCTTAATGACAGGTTTCTGTATTGCCATGCGGCTGAGATTAATTAAATCAATTTAAAATTTTATTTCTTTTAAATAGTTTGGTTATAGTCATCATTTAATTGGAAGATTGTTTACAATTAGCATAAAAGCATTGACAGTAGAAGAAAAACTACCTTTCCTCTAGGCTTTTTCTTCTGAGAACATAATGTGCTTTTTCCAGACAACCATTCAATTTTGCTACAAGTTCCATAGCAGGATAAATCTTGGGTAGGAAAAGTGTTCATTTGAAATTGTTTTTTATTGAAAATTGTGATTTTTGACTAAACAAAATCTTTCCCAAAGTGCCTGTATGGAAGTGCCTTCAGTTTTCTATGGAAAACTTTGATTTCCCCCTCCCCTCAAAACTAAATGCCCCTGAACAGAAATAGTTTGATTCTAAAACACCATCACAATACATCATGGGAGTTGTAGTTCAGGTGCCTCAAGCTTCCATTCTCCTCTCTGCCAGGCTCCCAGACAGACTTCATTTCCCAATATGTGCCATGATCATCTCACTGCTATAATGTGCAGCCTCCCCACACCAAGGGGAGGGGGGGCTATGGTGCATCATGGGAGTTGCAGTTTGACCATCAGCCCAGCCTTCAAAGAAGAATGGGAATATGAGACACTCACATACTGTTCTCGTGACGCACAACATCATCATTTCAACATCAAAATATTTCTGGTTTTGATATTTTGCAAAAAACCTCAGTTTTCTTCAGGGTCAGGGGAAACTGTTTTCTGTCTAGCTCCCTTTTCTGACCAGTTCTGCCCTCAGTTGCTTGCGGAAGGCTGACTGAAGTCCTTACAATATACACGTAACCGGTATGCCATATGCAGCAGCAATTCAGTCCTCTCTATGCTGTCCCTCTAATGTATTTCAGCCTTAACCAGGAGGGACCATCTGTAGGAGAAAGAGGGTAGTTGTATCTCCATATTTATATTCAATCCTTGATCCTTTCATAGGGATTGGCAAGTATGATGGTGATTTTTGAGACATGGACACCCATCTGCTAGAGTGATCAGATGTCCCAGTTTTATAGGGACAACCCCGATATTTGGGGCTTTGTCTTATAAAGGTACCTATTACCCTCTACCCCCGTCCCATTTTTTCACAGTTTCCATCTGATCACCCTATCGTCTACTAGGAAATAGATAGATGACAAATACTGTTTCAACATTTTCCTGTTTGTACCTGTACCTCCACTTTGTTCTGCACAGCACCCAGTCAACTCTTAATAAATACTAAATCATAACAGGGCAATATTAGCCTCTTTTCTTTACATTCTAGACCTTGAATTGGCACTAAACAATTGGACTCAATGCAAACTAAATCTGATTTATGCAACTAATATCAGTACCATTTGTTAATGGAATAGATATCCAAGTCCTTTGACTGGGTATCTATTCAGTACCATTTAAGATTAGGCTCAGCAAGCCATTTTGGTTTGTCTTGCATTATGAACAGAACACTTAAGTAATGAACTGTTGCATTGCTAAAGGATTCCTATTGTAACAATGTTACAGTAAACCACATGCAAACACTTTAGTGAAATCCTGCTTTGGTTTTTATCAAACATCATGCAGAAATATTTCAATAAAAGGAAGAATTATAGCCTACATCAGACTTGTCATATCTCTGAGACTCTCTCTGACTGCACAGATGAACCTTATAGTGAGAAACATATTTTTCAAACATTTGCTGTTTGTGAGATTATATATTTCACATATAGGGAGAATGCATAATGGTGAAGAATACATATAAAGGTTTTATCAACTTAATTGGAGGTCTGTACATTACTCGGAGATGATGAAGCCATGAGTAAATTAGACAGATCATCCCAAATTAATGCCAATAAATCCTATGTAACACAACACACAATCATGTATAGGCTGCATTTTATAGAAACTATTTAAGAAACATTTTAAAGTATACAATTTTTTATACTTTTTTTTTTTATTCCTCTGAGTATAAAAGTCAGGCTGACTTAGTAACCACTTTACCAGCCATGGAAAGAAAAATATAACTACATTTTAGAAACCTCTAATAGTTTTCCTATGCATTAGAGTGTCACAGTTTTAAGGATCTGATATTTCAATCTACCAGAAGAAGAAATAAATATAATATTGTTAAAACTTGTGATTAGTTGGTGTTTTTTCATTCAGCTCCTACTGCTGGAATCACAATACTGCCGAATTTCAGCTTTCATCTTAAAAAAAAAAAAAAAAAGATTAACATTCTAGCCCTCCTGGTTGCCTTATAATAATGGCTAGGTAGGGAGGCATGCCCGGCTTTCTGGTGAACTAGAATTCACATTTCCCAACTCCTATCCCATACAAATGCCATTATACTAAAGCTACCCCCAGCTGAAAGGTTTATTTTCAAAAGTGACTAGTGATTTTTGAATGCATTGATTTTTGAGTGCCCAACTTGAAACACCTTAAAGGGGCCTCACTTTCAGAAAGGGCTGCTCTGCACTTTCTGGCACCTTTGAAGTGTCTTAGTTTGAGCACTAAATTAACTAGTCACTTCTGAATATGTAAGCCTAGCTTTATGGAGGAAAAACGAGGTGCTTTAGTTTGTGCAGCTGCAATTTTTCAGAGAATGGAGTCACAAGAGACCAGTACAGACATTGAAGATGAACCTGAGATCTTTTTCATAATTTAATGAAGTAAGCAAAGAAACAGCTGCAGGAAAGGTTATTTTCACAGTAAAATACTTTTGCTGTTTCAGCACTATGCTTCTGTTTCATGAATAATATTTTTAAACAGGAAAATGTAATATTGTAATTGATTTTTATGCTGATAGTTTAGGGCTGAAACATGAAAACAATCAGACATAATTAGGCATTCCTAAAAGAAAATATTAAAATAAACAAACAGGATATTAAACAGCTCCATATTAGCTTCCAGATTTCTCTGGCACCAGTTTCCTTGTGACAGAGCACTTTTGCTTTTGAACCACAAACAGCCACAAAACGTCAAATTAAGTTTTTCACTTTGCTTTAATACTTTCTCTTAAAGTATTTCTGCATCCCAGCCAGGGCTTTATCAAGCCAGGCCTTAAAAACCTCGAAGGATAGAGAGCGTGGTCTGCTCTGGGCAATTTTAATTCTGGCATTTCCTAACTTTTGAGTGCTTGACTTTACAACCTGTACATTCTTTTAATGTAGTTTTTGGGTGTGTTATTTCATAGTTTATTAAACAAACTGACAGAGCCCATCAGGAGACATCATTGACACCCACATAGGTCATCAGCAGGGTTGGAACCTTTGGATCTTCCACAGACCTCTGCTACTTGAGCTAACAGAGTAACTGGTAGCACGAGTAGGTTGTCAGCCTGTCTGTGGACCAACACTAGAACGAGATGAGATGCACACTTTGCCAGTGGGCTTCATAGCTATTTGCTGACAGCAGGGGAATGATGAGACTCAGAAATCTTGGGTTTCATTTTTGGTTCTGGAGGGAGTGTGCTGTAGCAGTTACTGATCCTTCTGCTCCTGTTCCTGTGTCTTGTAAGAAACAAAGTTTTGTTTGTGAAAGACCCAATTGGCTCTCAAATAATTTGGTTAATTTTCCTAAACTAGGAAAATTAGGATTCTGGCCCAAATTGTTAATATGAAAGAAAAACAGCCTCTGTATACTTTTATGGTTGTTATAAAAGTTAATAACAAGCACACTTCAAATCAAACAAACTTATTGCTGGGGATAACTACTATAAACTTTTACTAAACTAACTAAGACTTAGCACAATTATTAAATCGAAGATACAACTGAAATCAAATGAAGCTTTACAGTGGAAATGAGATTAACACAGCCAGTAATCAAATCATAAAGTTTATACAGCAGTTAATAAATTTTGACAAATGTCAATCCCCAGAAGCTCAGCAAAGGATGGACCCAGCCCTCCTCCAACTTCAGCCCCACTGGAGCTGGAATTTTGGCCCAGCTGCCCCTCCATCCGCTCCTGACTTAGGGGTGGCTGGGCCAAATTTGAGTGGCACTGCAACCCTGTGCACCTGCTTGTTCTCCTCCCCACCTTTGCTGTCCTTTCAGCACACATGAGCACCAGGCACCTCCTGCCCCCCAAGGAGAAGCACAACAGGGGCACCAGGAACCCCCAGTCCCCCGGAGATTGGGAAGATTGGATCCAGGCTTTTGGTGCTTTCTGAGGAATCAGAGACGTAGAAGGAGGATGCAGTCTGCAGCGCCAAGAACTTCCTGGTCCTGGTGGGGATGGTTCTTTTCAGTCTGACTACCTTTCTGAGTAAGAGGTTGGGGCAGAAACACTGTGGGGCTGGGTGCAGGGAAATGTGGGGGGAAGAGCACAGGGCTGGGTGTAGGGCAGTGGGAGGGGAGTGCGTGTGGACCTGGGTGCAGATGCAGCATGAGAGAGCGCAGCGCTGGCTACGAGGGAGCGCCAGGGGGAGAATTTGGACCAGGGTGCAGGGGCAGTGTGGGAGAAGTGTGTGGAGGAGAAATATTCAGGACTGGGTGCAAGGCAAGGGAGGGAGAGCTGTGGGGCCCCTCTTTAGGAAAGGTCTGGTTGTACACCAGCTACTTGATGGAGGTAGGTGAAGACCCTGAAGTAAATTTAGATTCCTCCTGAAGTTTCCATATGTTTAGTGACTATCCTCTTTGCTCCCTGTGGCCTGAATACATGACTTTTGGCACAGTAATAATACCTAGCTCTTATCTGGTACTTCTCATCAGTAGATCTCAAAGCTCTTTACAAAGGAGGTCAATATCATTACCCCTGTTTCATAGATGGGGAACTTGAGGCTCAGAGAGGTGCAAGTTTCTTGCCCAAAGTCACCCAGCAGGCTTCTGGCACAGCCAGGAATAGAACAGAGGTCTACTGAGTCCCAGGCCTGTGCTGTAGCTTTTACTTCATCTCATAGAATATAGCTTGGTCTCACTGATGTTCCTCCCTAAAGCAGGAATACATTCAGATGACTTTAAAAGCAGGACTTGCTTAGGATTTTAAGTTTAGAGAGTTATTACTGGTGTCTTTATATGCATGTGCTAGGATCAAACACACTCATCTGCATTCACAGCCCAAAAGAATTAGAAAAAAAGATGATGACAGGGGATGTCTGCCTCTTTCAAAATAAAAGACAAAAAGAGAAAAAGAGACTTAAGGTAAAGAAAAAAGGTTCAAACGCCATAGCTTGCATGGTCTTTGGACTTGCCATCAGAATCAGGGCTGCAGCTTAGAGAACTAGGTGATGTCATCTCTGGTCAGCACCTCACTCTGGTGTGGTCTTCTGGGAATGTAGATGGGTCACACTGGTGTGTCCTGTGGTTGGCCAGCCTTTGAAAGCAGGAGTGTTGACCTTTTTTGATGTCATGGAGGCCCAAGAACAACACACCGTCTTCCATGTTCCCCTTGGCTTTAAGGTTACTTCACTCTGGCACCTTCCCAGGTGATCTTTTCAGCAAATCATGGGGCATTACAGGTCTTAAGCCCCAACAACATGGTCCAATCTTCATCAAGGCAGGGAAGCTTGACTTTTGGTTAGTTTTGAAAGGTCCCCTTAAAGTGATAGTTCTTCTACAATATCTGTTGTTACAATCACAAGTGCAGTGGGCTCCACAAATATAAAAAGAGTAGGACAAACAGAAAGGCATTTTGAGGAAGTTGCTCGAGCCTCCCCCCTTTGAAGTAACATGTGGTGGGTACCAGATGGCACCAGGCATCCAGTGGAAGGCCTTAACACATTCCTGAGTATAACTAACAGCTTAATGAACAGTCATTGTCATTTGCCTACTCTTACATCTTTATACGTCCTTTTAAAATACATGAGATGCCTCCTAGTAACTGTCACATCACCCTTTCACCAGACAAGGAATTGGGAAACTAACTTTTACTGGCTTTTACTGGGTGAAGGGTCATGTCTTACTCCAAGCAACTGTTAACCCAAAAGCAGAGCGCTTTAGATCTTGTCATTTTAAATTTTATTTAAGAAAAGAAGTATTAAAGTATATGCCATGCCAAAAATATCATCCGAGTTATTCTCTATGTTTTCGCTCTCCTCTGGGTTCTCATCCCAATCCCAATCTCCTTGCCCGGACAGTGACAGCCTTCCGCCCGCCTCATCCCATGAACTACTAGTCCCAGTCTCCCCCTGCCCGGGCTTCTTATCCAATCTACTTCCTCCCACTCTCCCTCCCATGTTCATTCCTTACAATAATAGAATCATATAAGGTTAGGGTTGGCAGGGACCTCAGGAGGTCATCTAGTCCAAACCTCTGCTCAAAGCAGGACCAATCCCAACTAAACCATCCCAGCCAGGACTTTGTCAAGCCAGGCCTTAAAAACCTCTAAGGATGGAGATTCCACCACCTCCCTAGGTAAGCCCTTCCAGTGCTTCACCACCCTCCTAGTGAAAAAGTTTTCCTACTATCCAACCTAGACCTTCCCCACTGCAACTTGAGACCATTGCTCCTTGTTCTGTCATCTACCACCACTAAGATCAGCTCCATCCTCCCGGGAACCCCCTTTCAGGTAGTTAAAGGCTGCTATCAAATCCCCCCTCATTCTTCTCTTCTGCAGATTAAACAAGCCTAGTTCCCTCAGCCTCTCCTCATAACTCTTGTACTCCAGCCCCCTAATCATTTTTGTTGCCCTCCGCTGGACTCTCTCCAACTTGTCCACATCGTTTCTGTAGTGGAGGGCCCAAAACTGGACACAATACTCCAAATGAGGCCTCACCAATGTTGAATAGAGCGATATAATCACTTCCCTCGATCTGCTGGCAATGCTCCTACTAGTGCAGCCCAATATGCTATTAGCCTTCTTGGCAATAAGGGCACACTGTTGACTCATATCTAGCTTCTTGTCCATTGTAACCTCCAGGTCCTGCCAAACTGCTCCCTAGCCAGTCGGTTCCCATTCTGTAGCAGTGCATGGATTCTCCGTCCTAAGTGCAGAACTCTGCACTTGTCCGTGTTGAACCTTATCAGATTTCTTTTGGCCCAATCCTCTAATTTGTATAGGTCACTCTGTATCCTATCCCTACTCTCCAGCGTATCTACCACTCCCCTCATCTTAGTGTCATCTGCAAACTTGATGAGGGTGCAATCCACTCCATCCTCCAGATCATTAATGAAGATGTTGAACAAAACCAGCTCCAGCACCAACCCCTGGGGCACTCCACTTGTTACCACCTGCCAGCTAGTCATTGAGCCGTTGATCACTACCTGTTGAGCCTGATGATCTAGCCAGCTTTCTATCCACCTTATAGTCAATTCATCCAATCCATTCTTCTTTAACTTGCTGGCAAGAATACTGTGGGAGACTGTATCAAAACTTTGGTAAAGTCAAGATATATCATGTCCACTGCTTTCCCCGCATCCACAGAGCCAGTCATCTCATAATAGAAAATAATCAGGTTGGTCAGGCATGACTTGCCCTTGGTGAATCCATGCTGACTGTTCCTGATCACCTTTCTCTCTTTCAAGTGCCTCAGAATGGATTCCTTGAGGATCTTCCCCAGGATTTTTCTGGGGACTGAGGTGAGGCTGACCAGTTTGTAGTTCCCCGGATCCTCCTTATTCCCTTTTCCGAAGATGGGCACTATATTTGCCTTTTTCCAATCACCCGGGACCTCCCCCAATCACGATGAGTTTTCAAAGACAACGTCCAGTGGCTCTGCAATCATTTCAGCCAACTCCCTCAGCACCCTCGGATGCATTGTATTTGGCCACATGGACTTGTGTATGTTCAGCTTTTCTAAATAGCCCTGAACCTGTTCTTTCACCACTGAAGGTTGCTCACCTTCTTCCCATTCTCTGCTACTCAGTGCAGTAGTCTGGGAGCTGACCTTGTCTGTGAAGACAGAAACAAAAAAGCATTGAGTACTTCCGTTTTTTCCACATCATCTGTCACCAGGTTGCCTTCCCCATTCAGTAAGCAGCCCACAGTTCCCCTTACCACCTTCCTGTTACTAACATACCTGTAGAAACCCTTCTTGTTACCCTTCACTTCTCTTGCTAGCTGCAACTTCTATTGTGCTTTGGTCTTCCTGATTTCACCCCTGCATGCTTGAGCAGTATATTTATACTCCTCCCTAGTCATCTGACCAAGCTTCCACTTCCTGTACACTTCCTTTTTGTCCCCCTCTGCATTCAGATAAGGTGTTTTCATCTTCCATATTGCCTGGTCTCCAACTGGGGGAGTATTGAGAACACAGGAAACACGGTGTCATTGTTCTTGTTCCTGCACCTGGGGCCACAAGAACACACAGTAGTCAGGAGCAGCAGTCATGGGGAAAGTCCTGTTCAGTGCCTGCAGTCAAAGTTTGGCAGTTATAAGCAAGTAAAAACATGATCTTATAACAGGAAACGGTAAGCAAACTAACCTTAACAATTAGCCCAATCCTGCCTATAATAGTACAGCATGGGTGTGTCAGTACAGAGCAGGAGACCACTTACATTACCTGTCATTGAACAAAGGAAGTCAATTGCAGGAGATCCAACTTTCTCTGTTTCATAGTAGAGGAAATTACACAATTCCTACTGCTCAGGAGCGTGCGCAGAAATTTAACTTTAACCCCTTTTGGAGGGGCACGTTCTGTGTCCCCCCCTAGGAGGAGCTTGCTTTTCCCTTTCCCCCATCCCTGGGCCCAGGAGGAACTCACTCTCCCACCCAACCCCCACCACCATGGCCCCAGGACTGGGAGGAGCTTCCTTCCCCTCCTCATGATTATTGGAGGGTCCCATGACCCTGATTGCCCGCCCCTCCTCCCCTTGTGCACACCCTTGCTACTGCTTATCTCCAGCTCCTGGGGAATAACTCAGTTTAGGCTAGTCTTCCAGCAAAGATAGAAACAGTTGATAAACTGCTGATCTGTTATATTAATAATGTTTAAACAGGATGTAAATCACTCTCTCACTCCCACTAATCTTCTATTAATCAACACAACCAAGGAAGATAAAGGTTGCAACGGTAGACATGACAGTATTTAAAGATCTAAATATCTACTCTTCTATCTACCAGTTTATTTATCTAACACTCTCATAAAATATCTCATCTCTAAAGCACTCTTTAACAGAACTGTTCTGTTTATTGAAAACAAACCTTGCAATGATGAATTCTTCTGTAGGATTTGTGTACTGATATATTACTTTATTCTTTTACTAAATTAAAATTGATGATATAGGCATACTGATTTGATGAGCAAACCCAGACATTGTCAGCTACTCAGCTGCATGAAAAAGTCATATTGAGGTGGCAAATTGGGAGTCATCCTGTGAGCAATGAATTCGTTGAACTTGACACTCCACGCTTTGAGAATGATCTGTATCTTCCAAAACCATGGTTCTTTCTCGATTGGGGAAGATGTGAAAAGGAAATGAATGGGCCAGACCTGTCAGCTTAGAGTAGCATTCTGACAGCTCCTGTAACAACAGAAAATTTACTCTAGGCTCTTTAGTATAAACCCCTCCTTCTCTCATCACTCTTCCAAAAAGTTCCCATCTTTGAGCTCTTAAAGTATTAAATTAGACCATAGGAATTGATATATTGAATCAGAGCAATTATGATGATTATGGAGTCACCTGCCCATATCAAAAGTTTCATTCTAATCCCCTTTTAGTTAGTAGTTCACTTATTCTCTGAAGTGTGAGGATCTATATATAATATTCTATTTTTATGCTATCTACCATAACTGTGGATGTTCCCTTCTATAAATGTCTGATCCACTTTTGAATCCTGAAAAGGTCTTACACTCAGTGGTAACTAATGGCAATAAGCAGCACAGGTTATCCAGTATATGTTACATTAAAAAACAAAAGCAACAAACCCTTTAAAAAAAAAAACCCATCTTCTATCACTTTTAAATATGTTGGCTTTCATTTTCCTTAAATGTTTTAAAATATATTAAGTCTTTATGGTTACTTCACCATATAAAGCCTAAGACAATAACTTCCACCTCGACTACACAAACCTTAAATGCATTTGGGGAGGAGAGGAAAGAAAACTGCTAATTTTCTTTCATAGATTTTTAAGGCCAGAAGGGATCTACTAACAATGGTATTGGTCCATTACTAGGTGGAAGATATAGAATTATCAGTCATAATGTAGCAAAGGCAAAAATGTTCAATAAATATTTGTGTTCTGTATCTGGGGGTGAAAAAAGTTGATGTAGTCTATGATGATGACAACTTTCCATTCCATTAGTACCGCATGAAGATGTTAAACTTCTAAAGTTAGACATTTTAAAATCAGCAGGTCCAGATAACTTGCATCAAAAAGTTTTTAAAAAGCTGGCTGAGGAAATTGCTGTACCATTCACGTTGATTTTCAATAAGTCTTGGAACACTGGGGAAGCTCCTGAAGACAAGAAGAAAGCTAATGTGCCAATATTTAAAAAGGGTAAATAGGATGACCTGAGTAATTACAGGCCTGTCAGTCTGACATCAATCCCAGGCAAGATAATGGAGCAGCTGATATAAGATATGATAAATAAAGAATTAAATGAGGGAAATATAATTAATGCCAATCAACATTGGTTTATGGAAAAAAGATCCTGTCAAACTAACTTGGTATCTTTTTTTTTAAAATAAGATTACAGCTTTGACTGACAAAGGTAATAGTGTTGCTGTAATACATTTAGATTTCTGTAAGGCATTTGACTTGCTACTGCATGATATGTTGATTAAAACCTTGAATGATGAAAAATTAACATGGCATACATTAAACAGATTAACATATGGCTAACTGATAAGTCTCAAAATGAATCTGCAACAAGGGAATCTTTGTAGAGTGGGTCCCACAGGGATTGGTTCTTGGCCCTAAATATTTAACAATTTTATTAATGTTATGTAAGAAAACATAAAATCATTACTGATAAAGTTTGCAGATGACACAATAATTTGGGAACTGATAAACAAGGAAGAGGACAGATCACTGATTCTGAATGATCTGGAGCACTTGTTATCTCGGGTGCAAGCAAACAATATGAATTTTAATATTGTTAAATGTAAATGTACACACCTAGTAACACAGATTATAGGCCTTACTTGCACAATGGGGAACTCTATCCTGAAATCAGCTGAACAAGAACTCCCAGTGCAATGCCGGGGCCAAAAGTGCTAATGCGATTCTGAGATCCATAAACAGGAATCTTGAGTAGGAGCAGAGAGGTTATTTTAACATTGTATCTAGCACTGATGCGACTGCTGCTGGAATATTGTGTCCAGTTTTGGTGCCCACAATTTAATAAGGATCTTGATAAATTGAAGAGGAATCAGAGAAAAGCCACGAGAATGATTAAAGGTTTAGAAAACCTGCCTCATAGCGGTGACTCAAGGATCAAAATCTATTTAGTTAAACAAAGAGGACATGAAGAGGTGACCTAATCACAATCTATAAGTATCTATACAGGGAACAAAGATTTGATAAGGGGCCTTTCAATCTAGCAGAGAAAGGTATAATAGAATCCAGTGACTGGAAGCTGAAGCTAGACAAATTCAGATATAAGGTGTACATTTTAAACAGTGAGAGTAATTAATCATTGCAACAACTTGCCAAGCATTGTAGTAAATTCTCCATCACTGACAATTTTTACATCGGAAATATTTTTTTAAGACATGGTTTAGTTCAAAAAGAATTATTTTGGGGAAGTGATGTGGCCTCTGTCATACAGGAGGTCAGACTACATGATCACAATGGTCCTTTTTGGGCTTGGAATCTATGAATTATGATCATATGGACCGACCTCCTATGTAACACGGGCCACAGAATTTCACATATTAATTTTTTTATTAAGCCCAATAACAGGTTTATTTAACCTGCTCTTAAAAATCTCCAGTGATGGGTGGAATCTGTGATCTAGATGATCTGGTGGTCCATTCTGGCTTTAAACTCTATGAAACATAGGGGTGTATCTACATGGCAATGTAAGCCTAGGTCAGTGGGACTTGAGCACACAGGCTTGGTGTTTGTAAGCCCAGGCTTGAGCATCCACACTGAATATTGACCCTAGGTTTGGAATTTCTGGACTCGGGTCTCACACCTGCACTCGTGTCCACACACAGCACTATGGAGACCCAAGTCATACCAGTGTAGTCCATGTCTCCTAGTGCTATCCACAACTGTAGCTGCTCTAGCCCTTTGTTTGTGGTGCACTGTGGGAAAACTTAACTGTCTATCCTGTTGCACTTTACAGGAGGTTGTTGCAGCCCATCAACACATCCAGCTGAGTTGTCTTTTGGGTTTGCATGCTTCCAGCAACCATAGCCAGCAGTGTGGAGGAATCACCATTTGTGCTTCCAGTCCTAGGTCAGGAAACAAATATAGCATCCATTAGATACTGGTGAATATTTTGGTGGTGTTTTCTGACTCACTGAAGGCAACTGTTGAAGCAGGCAGGTGATATACATTTGGCAGACTTGAATTGGCTGATGCATCTCATAACTCTTGGTATAGCCATTTGATGTCCCCTATGTTGACTGGCATTTCTGGAGCAGGGCCACAAGCACAGACTAGTGGGATTGAATCATTGTGTGGACCTGTGATGACCCAGCAGAACTTTTGTATGAAGAAAGCTACATTTCTGGAGCTTTGTGAGTAACTTTCCTGACCCTCCAGCATCAGGACATACACATGAGGACAGCTATGCCGGTCCAGAAACCAGTTGCTATAGCCATGTAGTTATGACTTCAGTGGATTCAGGATTTCAACCCCTAGATGGATGAGGGTAGCACAGAATCAAGTAAGAGTCTTATGTGCATTTGTCACATTGACAAATTCAAAATTTGCTTTTCGTGAGTATTTTCTAATATTGTCTTAAGAGCTTTCCTGCAAATATTCTTGCTATAAATCAGTGTGGAAAGTATACACAAAATAGGTGCAAACATAGTGAATTCAAATTTGCATTCAACTGAATATTCACAGAAACATTTTTGAGACATTCAGTCTCCTGGAACAGGCTTAAGCTTATAAGGCTTAATAGTGTACAATATTGTTATACTGAAGGCCTAGAAGACATCAGATCAAATCCTTTAAAAACAAATAATCAAGGATTCCGGTACAGCCAAGGATGGGCTAAAATAGAAATCATCTGCCCTTGGCAATGCCATAGGACATTTATTCAGAAGTCTGTTCCTCTGTGGCTAGAAGGATCCAGAATGCTCAGAATAAAAATAAATGCAAAAGAAATTGACAGCATCCAGGAAGAGAAAGTAGCCTGAAGAACCCAAGCATGAAATCTGACACAAATTTATAGAATCCTCAGCACTGCAGTAGAGCATCTCTCCAGTGGGACAGATGGTAGGAGATTCTGCAGTCAGATCTGGTTATCCTGAATTCATTTATAAAATCAGTATTACATATCTCCCTTTAGACTGGTTATCCCATAAATCTTTTAGATACTGTGCCCCGATGTATTGATAAATCAGGCCTGTTCTAGCTTTATCTGACTGTTTCACAGATAAGGAAGCTGTGTTTTGAGATGTCCACATAATCCCACTGTGCAGACCTAATAATTGTATCACTTTCACTACTGGAAGAAACAGAGGATGGGTAAGAATACTCCTTTGAAAATGACTGATTCACAGTAAATGAATTTGCAAAGATGTTATCTTCAGTCAAGGCTTGCTTTTTACAGCAGTTTTATGTGATACCAAAAGGATAAACCCCAAATGTTGTTAATGTGAATATTCTTATTTGTGTCTATATGATAAAGTTGGGTAAGTGCTCCAGGAATTTTCCAACCCATTGAATTTAAGATGGAATTCTCTTTGGCCATGCTCATGCCCTCCCGCTCCTTTTGTGATCTCTTTCTGCAGATGTTGAGTGACAGAGATGCTGAATGATTGGAGAAACTAATTGGAGAGATGAGAGTGATGAATGATCTGAGAGCCTAATTTTGAGATTTATTTGCATGAAAGATCATGGAAAGATTGCGCACCTGAGGATAGCAAATTTGAAACTTGCATAATGAGAATGGTATTTTTCAGTAGAGGATTAGTTGTTGTTTGACTCAGCGGAGGAATTGGTTTGAACCCCCCTCTCCAGCTGAGGTACAGAAGCAATCAATCACATGAACCAGATAAGGTTCTGGGCTGCTCTTTCACAACTAAGACCACACATACCATTACTGTGTGGAAATATAAGGACACAAAATGAAATTTAAACGCCACACCCAGCCAATACATTTTACACTACCCTAAGCTTTTTAGGAATGATGCCTTGAGCAAGATTTATGTAGCCCAGAAGGGAAAGGATTTAACTTTCAGAAATTCCATGCAGGGGAAGAAGATATAATTCATCTTTCATTTCCACCAGTTTTATTCCAGTGTAACTGCACCAACTTCAGGGGTGTTATTCCTGGTTTACACGGGTGCAGTAAGTGAGAAGAGAATCCAGCCACCCTTTGTGAATCCTAAACTAAACCCAAATAGTAATCCTTGCCAAACTCTACTGCTTATGCAGCTCCTCTCTCTAGCCTTACCCTGCCACCAGATACAAGCCTTTTTTACCCCAAGAAGGTACTTGAACTATATAACTTGTATAGCTGAATATCTGTGACACTTTTCAGGGTTAACTAAGGTGTCCAGGGTGAATCGCTACCATCTGCACACAGTAGGGGGAGCCTTGTCTGTGCCCATTAGGGGAAACCTCCCCAGCTACCAACTGTCGGCAACACAAGTGCTCCACTCTGGGCTCCACAACCCCGCTTTTTCCTAGTACAGACAAGCAATTTAAATACCTGTCTTTATTATACTCAAGTGCCCAGGCCTTTGTCTTCAGGATACTCGCAATATACACCAATCTGCTGCCTCTGTGAAAGCAGTGCACCTCACTTAACTGGTTTCACCTCAGGTCAACACTCTCCTAAGCACAAGGCACTTCAATGAGTCTGCAGTAAAACAAAACTGAAGTTTATTTAACAGAGCTTGATATAGATTCAAACAACAGCAAGTATAAGGGTTTGGAAACATAAGCTTACAGGTAAAAGGAAAACATAAAACACAATCTATCACCTGCCCTACACTTACTAAAAAGTTGTCCTGTTTAATGAGGATTTCTCACCCAATGGTCAGTCCTTACAGCACTTCTTTTGGTCCAGAAAGCTGGAATTCACTTTCCATGAGACACTCCTGGTAGTAGAGAATCTCCTCTGTAATGGATAACGTCTTGTGCGCTCTCCTCTTGTCTTACACAGTTACAGATTATTGTCTCTTTGCCCAGCGTCATCTAAGATGAGACTTTTCTTGGGGTTCTTTTGTCTTTGTGAATGCTCAGACCTGCCCCTGGCTCCACGGATGTTACTTGTTCTCAACGTTACTTGAGTCAGCTCTGAGACTCCCAAGCCTCAGGTGACAAGTTTCACTCCCAACAGTTTTGGAACACGATACCCTACATGTTACATAACTCTACAGTTTTTTCCCATACAAACATCACACAGCAACTATGAAAATCAGCTAGTTCTTAGCTTTCAGCAGAGATGATACACAACCCCTTCAGTGAAATACTAAGAAAATTGTTGGACACGGGATAATATATCTGCCGGGGCATGTCTGGGCCTGACTGTGTCACAATCTCCCAGATAGATTCCTGACAGCCCATCACCATTTTATTATGTATGCAGGCTGACAGTTCCAGTTCCTACTGATCGGTGCCACTCAATCCAGAAAGCAACATCACTTTGATATATTAGCCTGGCACCTGCCTGAGGAAAGCTGTTCTAATTAGTCTCTCTGAGTTTCAGTTTAAGAAATAGGCTAGATTTCAACAGAATCTCTTTATTTTAAGGGAAGAAAAGACACAACATTTAAGAGATGGGGTGAGAAGCTTTGTATGCCACCACCTTAAATACCTGCTCCTTTTTTATTGAGGAGGAGGAAACTCTACAAGGGACAAGGACCTAGCCAGAGAATATGCTCTAAGACTTCACATTTTTTTTAAATCTGGCTCTTGTTCATGGGGAGGAGAAAAGAGTTTTTAAAAAACTTACTTCTGACCTAAAAGCCCTCACAAAGAATTTCATATTTGGTGATTTAAGAATGCACTGTTTGAAGTATCAAGGCTGCCTTTGCTGCAAAGAGAATGAGGTCAAAACAGTCAAGATGTTACAGAGCTAAAGAGAAGCAGGAGTTATGATGAGTAGCACTTGATTTGAAAGAAATATGGAAGAGTTGCACTGAGCACTTCATACAGCCTCTCAAAGTACATGGTCTCCAGTTTGGGTAATGTTGTGCCTGCCTAGGTAAGAATTGATCTGTGCTCATTCCTAAAAAAAAAGTTAATAATAGAGCTGCCTGGAAATTTTTCATCAAAATGGTTTAGACTAAAAATGCTGTTTTGGACAAAACATGTCAATTTTGACTATTTTGTTTAGAAAAAACCTGAAATGAAGCATTGTGATAATATTGAAACTTCTCATTTTGACTTTTTTTTTGAATGAAACATCTTGATTTTTTTCTTTTGTTTTGAAACTCCTTTTTGAAACAAAAATCATTGTTTCTATATACATTTTATTTAACTTTTTAAAATGTTTACATTGGAACAAAACATTTCAATTGATCTGAAACTGATGATTTTTTAAATTTCAGATTGTGGGAAATTTAATTTTTTTTTTTTTCATCTTGAAATGGAAAAAAATTCAACATCACAGAATTTCCCACTAAATGGAAAATCCAGTTCCCACCTAGCTCTAGCTATAGTGATAGAGGAATGGTTACCAAAAAAGCATTTCAAAATAGTTCATCTCAGAAGGAGGTATATGTGTGTGGGTAGAAATGAATTGTCCAATTAAAATTTATTCCTGCTGTAAATTTTGTGACTTAAATAGAGTTAGAGCAGGGATGAATTTGGGCCAGAATATTTACTTGCATAGTACTGTAACTCCTGAGACTATACCCACTTGCATTTTGGCAAGGACAAAGATGTTTTGCAAGCAGTAATATTCAGACTTTAAGCAGGACAAATGGGGCTACCAGAAACTTATGGTGGGAGGACTCTCCAGGAGGATAAATCTGGTACCAGATTGGAGAATGCATTGTGTATCCACCTGGAGAGACAATCCACACATCACGACTGTTTAGTTTCCTCAGGAAACTTGACAGGGAATTTCAGAGTAATCCACATGCAAGGATAGAGTGATGCTTGCAATCTAAGGGGGTCACAAGATTTTACAAGTGGAAAGAAAAGACACAGGGAGTGAATGGACAGTCCACCCTGAATGGTTTTATTGAAACTAACCAGGAGGAAAACTGAAAGGAGGAAGATGTAGAAATGGAATGCAAATGGTCCATTGCTATCAAATCCCACAAATAAATCCACTGAATAGATCCACTGACTGGTTAACACCCATCCAGCATCCATCTGGGTTAGCTTTGGATGCCGAGTCCTTCATTACAAAAAATAGTCTTAAATGCACAAGTGTTGGTTGGCTTGTATACGGTGGGGCTCATTGCTTCAGGCCAAAGGCTCCAGCGTTGGGGGAAGAGTAGGCATGCAGCAGTGATAAGACAGAGTTCCCTCAGGAACCATTGAGTCTCTGTGTATCATTGAGGCTCTGGAACCTACTCCAATGACTATTGTCAGACATTACTCAGGGCCCATAGTTTCCTTACTCCTGGCTAGTGAAGGGATGCTGGTGCTTAGTTTCTGAGAAGGCAGCAAAAGACAGCCACTTTATTCTGGTAAGTGTCTCTCCTCTCTTGATTCAGAGCAAGTCTGGAATTTTCCCTGGGTCTTTGCCAGAAATATAATCCCTTATGTCAACAGCCAGGTCTTCTTGCCAGGACCACTCTGACTGGAGCTTGCAATGGGTAAGCTGAGAGACCTGGAGAGACTTCCACTTCCATGGGGTTCACCAGGCGGACTCCTCCAAACTTCAGGATTGCCTTGCCTCACTCTTTTACTCCCTGGGGAAGAAATGCCTGGCTTCAGCATATTCCAAATGTTTCTAGTGATCTTCTCCAGACTATGGTGACTGCATTCTGAAGAGATGGGGTTTCATTGCTATGGAATTTGGAGCCAAAACCCATGCTCCAATCCAAAAGCTTTGGGGACATTTTAGCATCTGCCCTGCAGGGTGATCTTGGTGGAACTACTGAAAGCAAGAGACAAGCGAATTTGGGACTTACCACCAAATGCAGATGATTGCTTATGATTTATTTATTTATTTATTTTGTCTTCTTTGAATCTGATTGCATTCCTTTTAGCTTTTGGGTATATCATCTTTTCACTTTCACTTTCAATTATTTTCTTATGTGTGTCCAGGGGGCAGGAAAAGGCTTTTAGTGCAACTGTGTTGCATGCTTCAGTAGTACTGTATGAGGGCATTCATTCAGTGGCTCATTTAAGAAGAAAGCAGATGTTGTTGACATGTCAGAAATGTAAGAACACTTTTTGTCTACTGCTGCTTCTTTCAGTTTAGACAGACTTAATTCACCTTTACATTTCTGCAAGCAAAGGGAAAGCATTCACAAAGAGCAGAGAATTCCTCCAGAACTCTGCAAACTACTTTCCTGGAAGAGAATCAGACTGTCTCTCTGTGTATTATTAAGAAAGTTTTGGGTGGAACAGGCACTGGAATCTGTTATGTTAAATTGATTTTAACTGAATGCATTGTTAAAAATGCACCAGCAGTGGCTATTAGTTAACATGATCTAAAGATGTATTGTCCCCATATTTCCTCAGAATAGTGATGTGACCACGTAAAGTCTGTTCCATCTTCCTTTCTCTCTCACTGCTCTCATCATTGTTAGACTAACATTACACTTTATCTATCTCTTTGCATAATGCAGCTTAAGTAATTCAAACTTCTCTTTCTTCATGGTGCTAATAGAAATGTCAAAAGCATGTAGCACTGGACTTTTTCTGCAAACCTAATGAGTCTCAGTGTAAAACAGATTTTTTTTTTTTTTTTTTTTTTGCTTCTTAGCCTACTCCTGGCTGCCCAAAGTTGCATTTTTTAAATTATTATAATGCTTAGGGATAATTAATGAGTAACTTGGCAAAACTGCACACTGTGTCACATCCTCATTTACATGCATGTAAATGAATAAGCCAGAAATGAAGATTATATACCAATGTAACCATTACACACTTGCTGTTAAAAACAAACAAATACATGAATAAAAATCCTGACCTCCCCCTAAGTGTTTTTGCTAAAAAAAAGAGGGTACAGGATTCTTCTCTCCACTCCAATCCTTTTCCGTAGCAAGGTGATTGACAGCCAACCGCCCCAGCCGGAGCATCAGTCTCAGCAGGGTGTAGTCAGCCCCGCGGATCATTAGTGCATATACCATAGGATGCCGCGATTGCTAGGTGTGTGCGTGCACTCCCTCTTAAAGAGTCAGTAAAGTGACTTTCACCCCACTCTCACTGTGAACCATACTGGTCTGATGGCTCTGGTCCCTCCTAAGCAGCAAGCACCCCTCCGCTTCCCAATCACAAAGCAGCTCTGAATATGAAAAGGAATATTTTACTGAATCCGCTGGCTCGTTACAGAGCACTGTTACCCTCTGCAGTTCAACATCCAACCAATATAAGGTCCATAATCTTTAGTGTACAGAAAAGGGAAATCTAACCTGAGGGCAGAGAGTGGGGGGCAGGTGCAGAAAAGGGAGACTGTGTGAGAGCAGGAGCAGTAGGCTGGAGGTACTAGCCTGGGAGTTGGTTGTCTTTGGGAGGCTGGGCTGCAGGTCTCCTGAGAGCTGACACTGAAAGCCATGACGGGAAGCAGCCTTTTGCGTTCTGCCTGCACCGGGCTAGCAGTCACATCTGCAGGAGGACACACAGTGGCCTGTGTAGCCCCAAAGGTGTGGTGTTGTGTTGGTGTGTCACAGCCCAGCAAGGATTAAGATGATAACAACACCCTTGTTTGCTGTTACAGCATTAAACAGTTAGTTGTGGTCTGGGCTTTCATTCCAAGGTATTGCTGGCTCACTTCCATTCTTACAACCGCCGTTAAAAACTGTGACCTTTTATTCAATACCCAGAAAAATGAGAAAACAGTTATATGCTTAAAGCAAGTATTAAAGAAGGCTTTCATTTTAACATGTTCACTTGTTCTCTTTTCCTTGAGCTGTGTAGAATCTTTTATAAGTCTTTTTTTATGTGGTATTAGCCATGAATTAGAAAGGAAAAGAGAGAAAGTTTAGATGGACTGGAGCTGTTGTTGGGAACTTATCCTGTTTCCTTTTTGACAAGACAAACACACAAAAGGGGAGAGAAAAGAATTACCAAGATAGAAAATACAGCTTCTATCTCTGGTGATGACTTTTATTTGCATCCTTACTATTAGAGAAATACAGCCCAGCACATGACCTTATCAGCCACCTCCAGAACTGGCAAACCTTTACCAGTGTCAGGCTGTTTAAAACATTGCTTTTTGCTAGCCTCTCTGGTCACAGCTTCACAGCACTGTTACAAAAGTTGTCTTGACAGCTAAGCCAGGCTCTTATTAGGCAGAAGACAAAAGGGAAATGATGGGGGGAGGAGAGGACAAATATGGTGGGGAAGGAAAATGAAACATTAGGGTGGGCAGTAGGAAACATACGCTCACATCCCAGGTGGTGTTCTGGATTTAGCCAAAACAGGTGGAGGTAGTGATATTTTCTGGTTCCCTCTTTCTAGTCTGGTCTGGTCTGGTCTGGTCAGGATGCCTTTAATGGTCAGGCTGATTAATGCCCAAGGTGTTCTGGTAGATTCCGAGTCATGATGAGAATGGTAACAATGATTGTATAACTTGCTTCTTACTATCCAAGAAAGGCTGGCAACCTCATCCTATTAAAATTAACCAATCAAAAAGCATTTGATGGTTAACTATAAACATGTCATCCCATTTCTAGAGCCTGTTATGCCAACCTGTATCTTTACCAGGAACCCTGAAGACCTCTTATCACAGTTCTCTTAACTGAAGTAACCCAGTTTGTACCAGACTCTGTATTTTTACCGTTTGTTTACTTCTATAAACAACTTTATATAGCTTTCTGAGTTGGGCTTCTTTTACCTTGGACAGCTTAAGGGTACAGGCCTCTGCACAAAAGCTGTTACTCTTATCCCTAGCATCGGACAACCCTTAGGGATTGGGTTATGAACAGGTGGTTTGAGCTATTTTAATGGCACATTATATAAATTGTGCCTATGGCATCTGCACCTCTTACTGTTTGGCAGCCCTGGTAAAACAATCATGTGTTAACTGAAGTGTGTTAGTGTTTATAGGAACTTGCCTATAGCTAGACACTGAGGCACCTAGTGCACTGACTGTTTTCAACACTTTCCTCTGTTACCTGCACATGAGGGCACCCCACCTTTGCCCCAATCCGTAGGATTTAAGGCATAACCCAGTTAAGGCACTCCCACCCGTTCCCAATCTGTAGGACTCTGGGGGAAAGGCACCTACCCTTACCCAATTCACACTCTAGAGCTCAGGGTCACCCATTCCCAGTCAGTAGGGCTCTGGGCGTAATTTTCTGTGGGCTTGCAGGGTCTTTTACCAGTGAAGGAGCCTTGCCCAATAATATCCTTATTCTCTATTTATTAACAATTACCAAAACAGAATACGCATGCTCACCACTCCCAATAAAGCAGACAAACTCCTTCTGGTGGCCAGTCAGGGTTAGATCATCTGGGGACACCAGCTTCTGTAAAAACAGTTGGCAAGCTGTTGAGGTCTGGCAGCTCTGATTGTGTGCTGTGTCCTGGAGTTAGGTTCCAAAGAATTTCCTTTTGGAACTAAGTTTATATAGTTAAAACTTGGGTCCTGCTTAGCTATACTTTTACCAATCATTTTAAACTAAAGTACTACAAAACGCCAATTGTAGCTCATTACAAAACAGTTCTTTAACCAACCATATCCCACCTGCTTGATTTAAATATTGCACAATTAGTTATGCAAGAGACAGAAACAATCAAAGATCCAGAGAGAAATCATTCAAATAAACAATGGAGAAGAGGGTACCATAAGACAAACAATACAGAAATGTGTTTTTACTACCACAACTGTTGATAAGTGATTCCTTGCCAGAATGCTATCAGACAAAGTTTTATTTAAACATCTTGAGATCTGTTTCTTTATCTGGTGGTGGTAGGTACTATTAGGAGAGTAGCACCTTCTTAACAGTCCAATGCTACATTGTTTGATGTAATTTAGATGGGAATGTGAAGATGTGACCACATGTTTCTTAGCTTATGGCTTCAGTCTTTCCTAATATGGCTGCTATTGCTTAGCCAAGAAAACAAGGCCTCAGACCTTACAGTCCACTCCTTAACGATGCTTTAATCAAAGCTGTCATTACTATTAAAGGAGTCCAATACTCAGACCTCCTGAATTTGGGCTTGCCTCCTGGGTATAATTAACAAGGGCCTTATTTGACTCGGTATGCCAGATTTATGTATTCTCTAAACAGTTCTCTTCATCCAGCAAGCCAAAGCTATTATGCTTACTAATAAAACCAATTGGATTCCAATGATCACCACAGTGGAGTGAACCATTATATTTAATGTACCAGTTGCAGAAGGTGACCACCCTAATAAAGTTTTTCACCAGGACTGGTGAAATTTCCTGCATCTGCAATAGTTTTCAGCACTTGAGTGATTTCTGTATTATCATGCTGTACTTCTTTGCTCTTCTGTCTGTGTAAAATATTGTAAATGTGAATATAACATAGGGCCTCAGGTTCCAGGTTTTACTTTGTGATACAACCAGGGTTTAAACTTTAAGTCATTTACAGTCCATACTGGTGCATAATATTCAAAATCACAACTTTTAATCTTTGTAATATTGCAAAAACATCTATTAACTAAATAAGTCATAAAATACAATTCATTATCATCTACTACTGCCATTGGACAATGACTTCTAACACAAATACACCCCCTTCCTGCATACACAACATACACATACATATACATCTTTGGGTGCCTTTGCCTTTAGCATAAAAACATTCATCTCTTTCTTGTAAATTTTGATCCTCACACACATGTGCCATATTTTCAAGGGCCACACACTGAAAAGTGTCAATAGTTTTTCGTTGTTGATGTTCTTTATATGCCCAGGAATGGTGATCAATGGAATACATAACCAAATTTTTTTGTTAGCTGGATTCCCACAGATACCACCGGATATATATTAATAGTGAGACTGAGGTGGAAAGTTCTTACATATGCTCGTAGAACCACTTGGTCTTTAATCAATGTAAATTTTGCCAATCTTCACCATGCCATTAATTGCCTCTCCTTTTCTATAACATTTTTTAAGAACAACTTTATTTTCAAAGGCAAGCTTTCTTGCATGCCTTTCTAGATTATTTGAATGACCAATTGCTGACTTATTTCCTGGGCCTGTGTACAGGCTAGTGCTAAGGATACATTTTCTTGTATTGTACACTATAGTCCCTACTAAAAGTAACAAATTCTCTTCATCTTTCTGTTGCCATACTGGCAGTATTTTAGAAAGTACTTGTTGCCCCATTTCTAATTTGACAAGAATACACTAATGGGCTTTCCCAATTTTTGTATTTCAGCTGTAACATAACTTAGTTTGTTTACCAATACCTCTATGTTAAGCATCCATTGCTTAAAATACCCCTTCCTTTTTCAGGACTCTTTGCCGATTGCAGGAAAAACAGAGGAATTACCCCTATACTTTCCTGTGTTTTTGTTCTATAAGCAAGCCAGGTTTTAATGGCTTCTACCTTTTAACGGTTTTAAGGTGAATTATCCCACTTTTCATTCATGAAATTCATGAGGTGATGTACCTCAGTTTCCCTGTTTATATAGCAGACCAGGTTTGTAATGTTTTCTCTGCTGTGCCAACTTTTAAAGTTCATTCACAGGTAATAGCTGAGGAGCATTACTACCATAAGGCTTTTTAGCATGAGGTCCGTTTTCAATTACGATTTCTAGCATGCTTTAAGGTTTTTCCCAAAAACACATTATACATTGTTACAAGGTTATTCATTAACATTAAATTTATTCCAAGATTTAATATTAACAATAACATCAGCAACAAATCTATTGCAAATGGGCATTTATAAGTATTTTGTTATATCACACCTTTTATTAAGACAATATGTCTCTGAGACCAGTGTGTTCAATATCCTTTTGGAATCTTTCCGTAGGCTTTAATTTAGTTATATCCTTGGGGTTCTGGTGGGGCAAGTTTGCAAGGGACTTTTGCTTTCTAAGGGTTAACCTGTCCCTAAGTATTAGGACTGACTTGTTTCTCACCTTTCTTTTGTGTCCATTATCAGCCCCTTGTGCTACCATCTATGGGCAGTTCTCTTCTTCCCCTATCAGCTAGGTAATTTGCATCAACAGACATCACTGGTTGTCAGGTTTTTTTTATTTGAGATCTTTGAAAAATAAAATTAAAAATTTTTAAACCTTCTTCCATGCTTTTAATTGTGAGGAATGGAACCATTTTAACCATGGCTTGTTTTGTTTCTTTGACAATTTGTTTTAACCTGGTATGCTGTTGGGCTGGCCTTTTTCCACAACATTCACTGGGCTCATTTAAAAATGCAAAGTACAGTTTTTACCTTGTTTTCTCTTTGTTTGTCTGTTTTATTTGTTTTTAAAGCACACAGTGCTATAAAAAAGAAAACACAACCTATCATGGCTCCTTTTTGGAGCCCTTGCAGGATAATTAAGTAGCAAGTTTGGTCTAAATTTATTTTACCCCTTCTATAATATACACTACATATATTATGGGAAATGCACATTCCTGTTATAGTTTAACTTCTTTAACATTATATTACCAATACCAATTTTTACATAAGGTGTAACTTTATTTTGTGCTTACAAAGTTTTCAGGTACCCTTATCAAAGTGACAGTCTGATTACTCATATCCACCTTAAGGCTCAGTGTTTTTACCATTGTTTTTCTGTGCACCTTACCCTGGCTGTTGCTCCAGGGGGACACTTTCTTTTTAATTTCTTATTCTTTTACTGCAGCTCTGATCTGCTATTTTGTTACTACCAAAAAAAAAAAAAATCTAGAATCTTTTTTCATTCTCCTGGTTCTGGCTGCCTCTGCCACAGCCATGGCTATATTCTGTGCTCCTTATTTAAAAACCTATTAAACCTATAAAGCACTGAGGTACCTTAAGAGTTAAATGCTAAATAACAAAGCCAAACAACACTGTCTGGCAAAAGATGTCTGTAAGTTTTGCAAGTTTGAATAAAATATTCAAATGGATTTTTAGTGGCATTATTTAAAAAATAAAACAAAACCAATTAATCTTAAACCTACAAAACAGGGTTACAGACCAGGAATGCAACTTCCTTTGCACTGCTTTAATTATTTTTGCACAGCTGTACACAAATTACATTTCTTTTTATACATTTAGAGGAAGTTAAGTTCCAATGGAAACCCCTTGTGTTCTTCTGGTGATTTCGACTAAATCGTCCTTATTCAAATTATTTAAATTAGATTGTCTCTCTGCCTGCAGCAGTTATTTACAATTGATTATTTACAGACCATTCCTTTGGGAAAGGGGCCCAATTTTTCCTTCAGAATAGCTGCAAAGAAACCAAGAATTCTTTTGCTATATCACTTTTCGCAACTTTCAACTGTTCAATTCCCTCAAACATCTGTAGTGTTAACTTCTCACTCTTTTCTTAAATCATTTGCTTATCTTGTAAAACAACACCTCCATCAGCCCAGATATCACCATTCCAAGTGCTGATCAGGGATCAGAATTCCCTGTGCCTGTATTTACGCTTCCCCTTGCTCCTGCCACAATGCCACTCTGGACTCCAAGCATGTTTTCTCAGTCTCTTCACTACATGGTTACTGCTTGTCTGGGCCTG
This sequence comes from Emydura macquarii macquarii, assembly GCF_026122565.2. Lineage (NCBI taxonomy): Eukaryota > Metazoa > Chordata > Testudines > Chelidae > Emydura > Emydura macquarii. Next base: position 17,224,614 of record NW_027132773.1, read on the forward strand.
ATTCAGCTGCTTTCCTTGCAGAACTGTTCCTTCCCATGGACACAGGCCTTGTTCCCCTGTCCATTTAGCAAGGAGGGTGGGCTCCTCATTTAGCCCCACCTCTCCTGCTCCCTTTTCTTCATTTCCTGTCTCTCCTGTTGCTCTGGGGTGGTCATTCTGCCAGGTGGGTAGTGAATCTTTCTGACAGAAGGCACAGATGTTCTGCTATTATTTATTGTGTTGGACTCCATCAGTCCAGTTCAAACATTCTCCACCATCTCCAAGCTTACAATACACAGGCAGTGCTATCAAGCAACCAAACACATAGAGGAAACTAGTGTACCCCAACACTCACATCAATTCCCTGTGGATTCAGTTAGTATTTTGTACTGTGTGAGGTGCTCCCAGATACTCAGGTAAACACTGGGAATTCCCTGCAGAGTTCTGGATAAGGATAAGGAAATTAAAAAAAGAGAAGAGAAAACCCCACAGGGTTTTTACTAACAGTTTGGCAGTTTTCTAGTGTGCTGAAACACAATCATAATATTGAGTTTTGCTTAAGTGAGTTAATGGGAGCAACTCTATTGCCTTCATAACAGGAAAGAAGCGTAAATAGAAATGGGAAGAAGTGTAAAGAGTTACTGAGCCAAATTCAGGCCTGTTGTAAATGAGTGCAACTCTGTTGACTTCAGATAGCTATTTGTTTCCCAATTATGGAGGCAGCTACTGCAGAGAACTACAATATTGCTCAATGCAGTGATCTTTTATATATTGGATCCACATAATCTTGGCTGCAGTAGCTACACTTATAAAATGTCTTACACACTGACCTGTTTGGGGCTATTCTTGAAAGACCTGTAGCCTGAGATTTTGTCTCAATGATCTAAACTGCCAGAAGAATGTAGAAGTAAAGGCTTGCAGAAACGCCTTGGAAGGGGTTTAAAATTGGAAAACAATAGTTTGGTTATTTGAATAGTTAAAGAGTGGCATCAGTATCAGAACATTTTGTAATGTTTAGAATAATAATTAGTTTTAGAATAGAAGTCCTTAAGTGAGAATTAGTAATAAGAAAAATCCGGCAAGTGATAGTTGAGAATCTCAGTGGAAGGGGACTCCCTTTTCCTCCATATGTAAACCCTCCCTTCCCTAGGCATAATTCCCTCCCCCTCCCTTTTCCTCTGTACATAACCCCTCCCTTCTGGGTGACCTTTAAGCTGATTGGCAAGAGGCAACTGGTATGTAAATTGCCTTAAACTGGATTGGGTGAGCTTAGGTGACCAAATTGTATACAAGACCGACGTTCAGCAGGTTGGGTGTACATAGAAGGAGCTGAGGAGAGAGGAGAAAAGATTGGGAGAAGGAAGAAGGAAGTATCAAGCATCAAAAGGGAAAAGAATGGTCAGAAGCAATGGCAGCAGCATCAGAATAGACAGAACAGAAGGATCCTTTCTGACAAGCCGAGGGATTTAGGAAAATCTCGTAAGCCCTGACCTCTTATATTCACCCAAAGAATATATGGGTATGCCTGTCAATAAAGCTGAATGTTTGTGGTGAAAGTGAAACCCTCCCTCTAGCACCCATTCAGCAGTTTTAGGTAGTTTTAGGGTAACACCATACTCTAAATTCTCCTGGTAACAGACCCACTGCACAAATGCTCCACCTGCCACTCGCCCACTGCACAGTATAACCACACAACTTAATGAGCACAGAGGGGCTTATGTTCAGATATCTAACCAATTTCTCCCAAGAGCTGTAGGGAGAGCACAGCGATTCTGAAACATCTTCATATTTTCCAGCTGATGGACCTCTAGCTGGAGCACATTCATAGAATCTTCTCACAGCTATCTGCCAACTTCATTGCTAATAGAAAATATTGTTTCAATTTTGTCAACTGCATTTGCAGAAGAACTATAGTCTAATTGCTGATAAGATTTTTTTAAGTTTGCAGATACTTTCCTTATGTTCTGGAGCTATTCTGTACAGTTTTCCTTAATGCGGTATTTATTCATAAAAAGCTATGTCAGACTCAGTTCTGCAGAGAATCAAAGAGATTTTGTACTGGCGTGCCTGGGGAAAACTTAAAAAACTAAAGCGTGCCTAGAATTAAAGCTCTTGGTTAGATGGCTTGGACTAAAATGTAAGTTAAGCATCAAAGATTTCTGTGCACATGATAAAGGATGAGCTTCTGTTTTCCCCTTCAGAAAAAATTCCAGGATGAGGAATAACATTTGATTAATTTAAACTCGTTTTGTTACACTTCTGCATTCAAGCTTGATAAAGATCCACTGATATGTTGGTCATGTGTATGTTGTTGAGAAGTATATTGATTTCTTTCCTTATATGAAAACCAGATGTATAATCCTGGAAACCTGCAATCATATCACCTCAGGCTGAGATCTGCTCATATTTCAAAGTTTAACAGGCTCGGGTCTAGGTTTAGTAATTGATTGGAAAACCTCCAAAAAAATCTAATGGAAAGAGGCAATGATGTTAGTGATTCAGAAGGGGGCACTCTTTCCCATGAGTGAATAACGTTCTTAAATAGAGGTAGGGGACAATATGCTGCTGGAGGTACCATCCTGTGGGTGACAGGGCTCAGAAGCCCTGGAGGTCTCTTCCAGTTCATGTCTTATGTTCCTAATATATGCTTCAATTGGTCACCTGCAACGTATTCTGGCATTGTTGTGGCTTCCTCCCCATACAAAGCTTCGGAAATGGCCACAGCTAGAGATGGGATGATGGGACCCTGGACATGGTGAGCGGGGGTTCTGAGGTGGTACTGATAATTCTCTCTCTCTTGCTTGGCTGACTGATTCTTAGTCACATTTTCAGGGTCTAAATGATCACAATATGTTAGGTTGGGAAGGAATTTTTCCCCCAGGTCAGATTGGCAGTTAATTTTGTGTTTTTGCCTTCCTCTACAGCATGGAGTTTGGGTCACTTGCAAGGATCATCTGGATATATCTTAGTAAATTCCCTGCCATTGAAGGGCCTCAGCACCCTGGTCCCTCCTATTCTCTGCCTGTGGCACACAATTGTTTAGTCTCCTGAAGGCTTTAATCTTTGGTTGTTGGATTTAGTGTGTGGGTGGTGGTGTGGTGTTTGTGGCCTGTAAAATACAGACGTTCAGACTAGATAATTGGGTGATCCCTTCTGGCCTTAAACTCTGTGACTGTGAACCTTTAAAATTGTTTATTCAGGGTTGATTTCTGCAAGGTATTGAACTTGCTAGACCTGCTCCAGCAAAGCATTTACATGTGAGTAATCCTATTGATGAAAATGGGACTACTCACGTGCTCAAAGTTAAACATGTGCTCAAGTGCTTTGCTGGAGTGGGGCCAAAGTGCTCAGTACTTTGCAGGATGGAGCTTGTAATCCCATATTGGTTTTAGTTACCAACCCTTGGGGTTCTGGCCAATGTCCAATTTGAGTGACATTCTGTTTACTTAATTTCTCCGACAATTCATTGTACTTTTATTGTTATTGTTTGTTTCTGGTAGCACCCGCAATGTGGTAGACACTGCAGAACTAAAAAAGAAGGCACAACCTCTGGCCAAATGCTTTGCACTGTACAAAAAAGACCAACCAAATGGACAGAGATGGGGGGTAGGAGAAAGGGGAGCAAGAAACAAGTAAGGCCGGCAGGAAGCAATATACAGATGGCCTATATTTTCAAAAGAGATGAGTAATATTGGATACCTTCAATTTTTGGGTGCTCAACTTGAGAAACCTCATTTTCAGAAAATGCTCTGCACCCACCCTCTAAAAATCAAGCCCTTTAAGGTGCCTCAAGTTGAGCAACCAAAGTCAATGGTCACTTGGAAAATTAGGTCCTCTATATGTATAGACAATCCAAATTAGTGTACAACTATCTTGTTATGGACTTTGATAGAAACACTTTGGCCAATCGCTATATGGATGGCTTTGCGGGTGTACCATAGGCTGATTCATTCTAGAGGGTTTATATCCTGTGCTTAACTGGGACTGATGGCCTAGGGAAGATAGTGTGGTGTGAAGAAAAGATTATAGTAATGGAAGTTAGGTGGTATTCTAATGCAGGTTCTGCCACTAACTCACTGTGTGACCTTGGAAAATCACTTCTCTAGTTGGTCTGTTTCACCATCTTTGAAATCAGTATAATACTTACCCACCTCCCTACAGGGATGTTATGAGAATTAATTAGCTAATGACCATGCAATGCTTTGAACATGTATATCTTTATATCTGTGCCAATTCCCTGCAGATAGGGGGGTTATTTGCTGACCTCTTATGTAGGCTATGGGGCTTGTGGAGGCTCAAGGTCCACCATGGGAAAATTTGGTGTTATTTACAGACTGCAAGAGGATTTTTCTCATTTGTTTTATGTACCACCAGTCAAAATGTGCTTATAGTATTTTTGTGCCATGTGGTTATTGGTTTTTAATTATAACTCCTGTAATTTTTTTTTGAATGGTACAATTAAAAGCACCTGGCACTTTACAGACTTTTGAACCTTTAATTTCCTCTTCTCACTTCCTTATCTGCATGTACCAGCACTGTGGAATTCTTCCGTCTTGTAGAATTACTATGTGCTGTTAAAAAAATCTGCTGTGTTACACACACTCTCTCTCTCTCACGCTCTTTTCCTTCCCCCCACAAGATAGGTGCAATCCTGCCCCTAGCTTATTACTCTCTTGGTAATACCCTTTTCCATACATCATGTGCACTTTGAATCCAGATTTCTCCTCACCCAAACTTTTCTTCTGTTGCACCTCTGCCCAGTAATCAATATAGCTATAACTGGTATAAACTATATGGTGCCTTGGGATTCTTTAAAGATGAAAGGCACAGTACACGCTTTTTATTATTTGTTCAGTGATGTCGCACAGTTTCATAAAACATTTTTAGTTTTATTACTTTTCTCCTTTCAAATTAGAAACATTTAATTTCTTGATATGGAGAAAAATCTACAAAAAAATTATTTCTGCTCTGGACAGCACTATCATATTAAAGTGCTGTTGCATAAATAAAATGGCTTCGCAGGAACGCTAGTCTTGAAGGGCACTAAAAATGATTAAATGCATTAACAAAATGGAATTCTCAGCACCTGACCAAGACTGTGAAGCATTTCAAATATCGGTGGGGAGGGTGTGCGTGTGTTTATTTTGTTAAACTTGAAGCATAAAATAACATTCTCTTATGAATCTTACAGACTACATTTTTTTGTTTCCTTACAAATGGAGCATCAGTGCATGTAAACAAAACAGTTCCACTCAGAAAAGCACATAGCTCCGAGCATTCTGTCCTATTTTCAGTGACCTGGAAAGCACAAAGAGCGCTGTCCTACAAAAAAAATGGCTTTACTAAGATATTTGTAGACAAATAGAACCTTCATTATCAACATACATTTAAAACCTATCAGTTTCCTTGGAGAAAGCTATTACCAGGAAAATGGGAGCATGGAGCTGTATCGTACCATCGTTTCATTTGGGAAATGTTGAGAAGCCACAATGATAATGAATTTGAAAAGCAGCATCTCTGTCAGTTGCAGGGTAAAATAGTAATAAATTAAAGACTGAAAAATAGTATTCTCTGACGAAACTGCTTGGACATTGACTCATAGAATGAAACTCTTATCTCATAAGATGCCCCTGTAAATGCATTATTTTATTATACTTTTTTCCTGTGTAATATTACATGATGTAGTGCGAGAGACAAGGTAAAGGAGGTAATATCTTTTATTGGACCAACGTCTGTTGGTGAAAGACATGCTTTTGATCTCCACAGAGCTCTTCAAGTCTGAATTAGCTACAACAACAGCACAAACACTACTTTAATGAGGCATTATTCTAGCTATGCAAAGTCAATTGAAATAAAGGATAGAAATATCACATAGTGTCAGAGATGACAGGTCTTGCATCCTAGTCCACAGGGCTCTTACGAGCCAGTAAGTTCCAACCTGCCAACAAAACTAAAAGCTGAACTCTGACAGGAATCCAGTCTTGGCATCTGAGTGGCAGAACTCTGGTTCCCTGCTTGTACTTAAGCTGAGCACAGGAACAGGACGTTGGCTGTGCAACTTGGTTTTCCAGGCTTAGGACTGCTTCCCTGGTGCTACCTGCTCCTACTGCATGACTCTGATCGCCTCATAATCTGCCCTTTCCTGCCTCCTGACACCTGACTCAGAGTGCCCTCTGGCATATCTCAGACTCTGGTCGCCTGGTATCTGACCCAGACTGGCTCCCGAATGCCATGCCAACCACTAGGTCAGAATGCCCACATCTTGGTCATGACACATAGCCACTAAAATGGAGCAAAGGGTACTATGCTTCTCTTTGCTGCTGTAGACATGCCCTTTTCTTTGAAGTCTGATTAATAGAACCAGCCTGCTGTGCACCTCACCACTTCCTCTTTTTTAAAAGTACTTGTGTAGCTGCTGGTGAAAGAGGTGGACAGCATGTTATGGGCCTTATAGTGAGAGGCTACTCTGCAAAGCCTAACAGCTAGGGGAGAGCCCCTGCTCTGCTAGCAGGGAGGGGAGAAGAGAGCCAGCATTGCAATGGAAACTCCTGAAGAGTTTATAGCTCTCTCTCAGTAGGTTGTTTCCTCCTCCTACCCTTCCACGTGAGCGGTGTCTCAATTTTCTCATAAGATCCAGACCTTCAGGAGGCAAATTATTGTCTAGATAGGGGGCAGAGGAGGAGGCCTTTTCTCAGTCCTGAGTAAAGCAGTAAATGGCCTGGCAGATTTCTTCTTGCCCAGGTTACGGGCTTAAATGATTGTGATCTCTGGGCTTGTGTGCTGAAATAAAAGCTCACAGAATGTCAAAATGTCAAAGGGTTTACTTAAATCCATGTTTAAACACCATGCGGCGGGGGGCGGGGGGGGGGGGGGAATGAATCTCCCCCATCCTGTGTGAAAGAGGGATTATTATGATTCCAGGGCACATCTCTTATTCCCTGAACCCTACAGAGGCCTCAATGCATGTCAGGAAAGTTGCAGGGGGCCAAGCAGGCTGAGGAAAGAGTGGCGATCTCTTCTTCCATGGAGCCTACAAGAAACAATTAACACAGCTTGAGGTTTTATGGGTGTCCAGAACAGCCATAGCTAGAGGGAGACTCTGGGCAGGCAGCAGGGGCTAGAGTTCTATCCAGGTATTTATATGGCCCTCATCACGGTACTATATGATCACCTCTCAGTCTATAATGGATTTATCCTCATAGCACCCCTAAAAGGTAGGGAGGTATTATCCCAATTTTACAGGTGAAAAATGAATGCATAGGGTAGTATACCTGATTTGCCCACAATCACACAGGAAACCTGTAGCAGAACTGGGAATTGGACCTAGGTCTCCCGAGTCCTTGACTTTTATCTGCTAAACCATCCTTCCTACCCCTGGTGTTCTGGTCTCCTGTTTTCCCTCTAGACTCTACAAACATCCTGGGGGCAGATTCTGAGGCCTATCCCTCTACTCAGCATGGAACGATGTGGGGTATCTTCGTGAATGGAAGCTTGTGGAGATTCCTTTCCCGATACCCTTTCTGCAGAATTCACCATGAGATGGAAAAGACAAGCCAGCCACTAATTAAGTTGCCTGAATTTCAGAGGCACTGAGCTCCCGTAGATCTCATTGCAACTAATTACCTCAGAGATGATGGTTTCCACACACCTCTCAGATTTTTTATTTGCAGGGTATTATGTGATTTTTGTATTTTCTTTGCAGCCCAATAATAAACTCAATTTATAAGTAATTTGAGGGTGGCTGGCCAGCAAAGAACAATTTTCTGTTATTCAAATTATAACCAGTTCTTGAATTCCCTTAAATTATTTATAACTACATTATTGATCTAACAAGTTGGGTTCATGGAAGTTAAAGAATATCCTCCATAATAATTCCTTTTCCCTCTAATACTTGTTATAGTAGGTGATAAACTGCCTTGCTATTCAAGGGCTGAGACAATACAACAGGTTTGACAATGTAGGCATTTTAATGAAAACAGCTCTGACAGGTAGCTGGTGCACCAAAGAGCTGTATAAGACTGGGGAGAGGTTATGAAGTATCTTTTGTTTATGAAAAGTGGCATTTTAAGTGTAGCTTTGATACATTTTTCACAAAGTATATTAAGATGCATCTCAAAGGGTGTAGTGGTGCTACCTATCCTGTGTACAGATGTAGAATCTCACAAGTAACATGTTCAGCATTATAGTGAAGTGAAGGTTTCTGTGCAAGACCATTGCACAGCTGTCGAGGCAGCCATTAGATTTCTATATGCTACAAACCCTTATTTTGTAGCAAACCGAATCTAGCAAACACCCCAAATACCATTAGCCTAAAAAGCTATTTGATTATTCCACTAAACAAATAAAGAACAATTGTTCCCTTTGTAAATATAGAAACAGAAGCTGTACACAGGGCCACATTCTAAATAGCTGTGGTCAAAGCATCCCTTTCCATGGGGCCTGTAATATCTAAAACTATACTTGACCTGCAGGAGGCAATGGCCATATGCAAAAAGGCCCCATATCTCCACCTTGACTATCAAGGCACTGGCTATCTATCTTAAGGTTTTTTGCTGCCTATCACTGTAGTATCTGAGTATCATAAAATCAATAGCAATAGTGAAATTAATGGAATGTATTATTTCAACCTTTTGGGGGTCAAAACTCTGCTTGGGGTAGGTTTTTTTTCTGGAGGGTAAAAGGGAGCTGGTAGCGGTTTGGGAATAAAATGAATGTTCAAATTGTGAACGTCACTTATGGTAGGAAGGCTTTCTGAAGGAGGAAAGCAGTGCAATATTTCAAAAGATGGTCAGGCTCCAGATTCACCTCACCTCCTCTCGAAGAATATTCCACAGAAGGATCCCCATGACAGAGAATGCTCTGTCCTCAACTCTCGCATGCTTCATTCTGGGCTTTGTGATCTACACCTTCCAGAAGAGCTCAGGTGGTTCAGAGATCAGAATTAGGTCTTCGTTGTAGCTGGGGCTTGATCTATTAACTGCTTTAAAAATTAGTACCAAGTCCTTAAACTGGCATCAGAAGTTGAATGGGAACCAACAGAGGTGGGAGCCTACCTGAGTATGTGCTGGGGGGGCCAGATGTGATTGTACTCCATCAGCTAGCCCAAGTTGCCACTTGTGTCGCTACAGCTACACTGCTCTCTTTAAGTGCTAGCTCAAATAGAGCCAGCATGTGTACATTTACCTGAGCTGGGAATTACACCTCCCATCTGGTGTGTAGACACACCCTCAGATAAAATGGAGTTGCAGTAATCCAGATTACAGGTGACACATGCAAGGATTACTATAGCCAGGTGCTAATCCAGGAGGAAGGGATGAAGTTTTCTAGCAAGCTGTAGGTGAAAGAAGACCTTTTTGGAAACTGAGCCTACCTGGTCATCCACACTTGGTCAAGAGTCAAACGGGACCCTGAGGTTTCACAACATGTTAACGAAGGGGAGGCTATATGCTTTTGATGGGAAAATGGAGACTACATCTTGGCCAACTCTTTGAAGCATTTCCCCTTCCCAACCAGCATTGCTTCAAACTTGCCGAGATTCAGCTTGAGCTAGCTGTTCTTCATACAAGAGCTAATTTCCTGTAGACATTCACACATTTTAGTAGTGGTGGTAACTGCATTAGTTGAGTATGAGATATATAGTCATGTGTCATTGGCATACTGTTGGCAAGTAAGCCCATGGTGTCTCATTATCTCTCTCTGGGGTCTGATGTAGGTATTAAAGAAAGCAGGGACAGTATGGATTCCTGCAGGACCCTGAAAATGAGATCCTTTGAAGAAGAAGAGCAGTTACCCATTATACCACCAAGTTCTGCCGCAAAGGAACAATTGGAGCCACTCAGAACTGATACTCCATTCTCATCCTCCTTGACTTGCCAATTCACATCTGATACTGTTAACTATGTTCTCCTTCTTTGAAATCTTCTCTTCCTTTGGCTTCCATGATTCTTTCATCTCCTGGTTCTCCTCCAGGCTCTTTAATCACTTCTTTACTATGTCCTTCATAGAAATCTCTTTATCTGCCCGCCAACTTTTTGTGGGGATTGCCCAGGGCTCTGTTCTTGGCCTTTTTCTCTCTCCACACTTTATCTTTGGCTAATCTCATCCAGAAACAAAAATTTAACTACCATTTCTGTGCAGATGACTCACAGATCTACCTTTCTGTTCCCAACCTGTTTCTTTCTGACCAAACTAACATTTCATCCTGTCTCTCTGATATCTCATGTGCTGTTAGCCCCTCACTTTCAATAGTTCTGGGGGAGCTGCCTAGCAGCAGCCAGGATGTGTGGGCTGCTGGGAACCCATGGTCCCAGATTTGAGACCTGCTGACTCTTACATTTGTGTCTCAATTACTGCAACAACTTCTCTCTGATCTTGATAAATACAATCTTGCCCCAGTTATATCCATTCAGAATGCTGCTGCATAGATAATATTCCTAGCCCATCACTTTGACCACGCCACTCCACTCTTTGCATCTCACCACAGACTGCCCCTTCTCTTTCGCATCCAACACAACCTGCACTTGTCTTCACTTTCAAGGCCCTTTCCCCCTTAGCCCCACCCTAACTATCATCTCTCATATATTATCAAAATATTGATTCCCATCACTTATCGGCCCATGATGCCAGCCTCCATCGCCCATTTGTTACATTTTCAAACCAGCATCTTTGTGCTTTTTCCCATGCTTCCACTCATGGTTGGATAGAGCTCCTTGTAAATATCCACAAAGCTACCTCATTAGAATCCTTCAAATACTTCCTTAGAACGTTCCTTTGTTGGGATGACTACAATAAATTTAACAGTATGTTGGTATGCTAACGGCACTGCCTATCAATCTGAGACTACAACTGTCATGTTATCCAATACTGCCACATTGTTTCCTTGTGACCCCCTGACTGTTTGTATCCATCTGTTGCTTCCTGTCTTATATTTAGATCATTAGCTCTTTGAGGCAGGTACTGTCTTTTATTTTTTCTGTGTTTGTACAGCATCTAGCACAATGGATGGCTGGTCCATGATTGGGGCTCCTAAGGGTTATAGTAATAATAATAATAATAATGCCAAGATAGACATAGTGAAGATGGCTTAGTACCATCTTACTATCACCTTACCCTTCCACATGGAGATGGTTGTCTTCTCACATAAGTCTGGGGAGCAATATCTGGCCCTGTACATTTAAATGATAATGCCAAAGAGCCATATGATTCCATGGCTAGTGTACTTTAAAATGTAGCAACCCTGTTTCTAGGATGCTGCTATGCCAATTTACCACTCATGAACTAGATCCCCCAAAGAGCTGTGAATTTATCCTTTTAGTGTCTTTTTACTGCAGATTTTCCATGTTCCATACTCATCTTCCAACACAATAGCCACAGTTTTATCATTTCCTCAGCAGGTGTTCCTAGTCAAGTCCATTGTCAGTTGGCAAAAACATTTTTTCTCATTATTAGATGCCAGGATGGGTATTAATTTATGCAGCCCAGTTTCATAGAAACATTGTCATGATTTTAGCAGTTTCTATCCTTTTTTACTACAAAGGGGAGCATATGGCCCAATGTGATGATGTCTCCCTTTTTGCCTCTTCAGAGTGGTGAAGCAGAGTGTATCAAATTCTAGCTGTCCATCCAGACAGTGCAAGCTTTGTCAGCATATCAGTTGATTAACTCAGAGAGCCAATAATTCAAACCCTTGAATTAAAAGAGTTATGGACAAATTCTCCCTTTGGGAGGACTGATGTAGGGAGTACAGCAGGGAGTCAGTTATAGTTCTCTGACCCTATGGAGTGGTTTACACTGACCAGCACCACATAAACTAGAGCAGTGATCAGGTTAATTTATGTCACTGGCGTATGGGCCCCATAGAACCTTATGGCAGTGGGGGATCAGACATAGTGGAATGGAGAAGTGCCACTCCTCACATGACCCTTCCTTCCTGTGACATGTACCCTACACTAGGGAAGGGGAGAGCAGCTGTGCAGGAAAGGACTCTGCCACCTTTTTTTCCAGCATTTTCCCTCTCACAGAAATGAGAATCTGGCCCATAATCTATTAGTTGTACTAAAATTAGGATTTAATTTCTGTGTGAATCAGCTCTAGAGAGTGACCTAATCACATACTTATGAGCAGGTGTGACATTCTATCCAGAAGAGGACAGAACACACAGCAATAAGTTACAAACTCATGGCTATCATAATAAAGAGCAGGTGATAAAGCATCAGACGGTGGTGGGTACAGCTTAAAAATGTTAAACTAGTTCATGCTGACTGATGAACAGATCTGTAAATTGGATATCCTGAGCTTACAAAGCCTGCTGTGTTCCCTTGGGATTTAACTTAGCTTCAGAAAGAGCAAGTAAGAGCTACCCTCTGGGAAGGCAGTCTTAGTTCAAACATGGGCTTTAAAATAGCTCTTATGATGGTTACTCCAGAGAGGATGTGTGACACCATGCTGTTTTTGCCAATTGGAGTTAGAGCAGTCTCAGGGCTGCTCTAACTTACACAGGGGGTTGGGGTGGGGAAGAGGCCTGCATCTGCACACAGTTGCCTTAGGATCAGGAGAGTGCACAGCTGAGTTATATGCCACCTTTGTATCACCAACCTGTAGTCTGTGCTGTGTGCCACTTGGCAGGACCCTAGGATCTGGCCCAACAGATCCTAAAGCAAAGGTAATCTTGGCTTGCTTCCTTTAACGAGCTAGCTATTTCCACAAGAAGAAAAATACCATTAGTCTACATCAACAAGTGGTGGAAATGGTCATATTGCTACTATTTAATTGGTCTTCAAAAATAGTCAACACTTTCTCTGAGGACTACAATCAACTCAGCCTCACACTCAACACCAAAAATACTAAAGTATTCCACCAACACAGTTTGAACCAACAGGATCCTGCTCCCGTAATTCATACATATAAAGAGATCCTAGAGAAGGTCAAATACTTCCTTTACCTTCGCAACTATCCGTTACAGAAAGCTGACATTGATGAGAAAATGTAACACCACTTTCAATGCACCCACTGCAGCTTTTAGATGCTTGAGAAAATATGTCTTTGAAGATCATGACATGAAGATTCAAACCAAAGCTTCTTGTGTACCAGGCCATTGATATCTTTGCTGTCTTGTACGGTGTCAAAACCTGGATCACGTACAGTAGATACCTCAAGGTTCTTGAGCGATATCATCAACACCGCCTGTGCAAGATCTTCCAAATCGAGTGGGATGACCAATGCACTATCATCAGTGTTCTGTCCCAAACCAAAACCTCCAGCACTGAAGTTATGATCATCCACCACCAACTCTGTTGTGCTGGTCATATTCTTCGAATGCCAGAAAATCAACTCCTGAAGCAGGTCTTGTTCTCACAACTAAGCCATGGACAACAGATAAGGGATGATAAAACAAGCATTTCAAAGACACTCTCAAAGCCAACATGAAGAAGTGCTGTATTGACATAAACTCATGGAAAACCCAAGCCCTAGACCAACCAAAATGGAAAAGACTCAACAGAGACAACAGGAAATGGAGAAACTGGAAAGGAAGAAAGAATGTGCCATAGCCTGACTCAACAATTCAGATCTGCCCCTTCCATTGGAAAATGTCTGCCCCAATTGTGATGATCTGTAGAACTCATCCACTGCCTGCAGATCCACCACCTATAACTGGCTATCATTTTATGGAAAACAATCATCCTTGAGCTCCAAGAGATCACTGACGATTTAATTGTTGCAGTTATGAAACTTGATTTGCGAGAACACTGACAGGTATGGCAATTTCCTGCAATGTCCTGGACAAACCTTTCTGAATTTAGTTAAACCTTACTGAATTAAATTTAAGTATCTTGGGAATTCATTGTATTAAGAATGTGAGTGTTTATGTATTATTGTGGAATTATAAGTAACTTCTTTAAGGGGTTCTTTAAGGGGGAGACATGGCTAATATAAACACTGAGAAGAGTCATAAACTTCAAAGGACTCTTTGAAACAATGTGCTAGACAAACAAAGTTAAGTGGGATTCCTAGGAAATACTATGGATGAGGGGAGTGCCAATGACCTATTTCCAGATCCATCCTTTTGAAGCTACATCTTGAGCAAAAACCCATTGTCTGCCTAGTCACAATCTCTTCAAAGACGCAGAATGGATAAAGGAGTGACTCTCACATTTGTGAAGGTTTTTTGTTCTGAGAAAAAGGAGTTGCAAACTTGTAACCACAGTAAAACATCTGGGTGGAGTTTGAAGGACTGTTCATTGGCCAGAACCCTCTTTAGAGTCAGGGGGTGATAAGCTTATTAGCTTGTATGTAGGTTCTTTTATTGTTTATTATATGTTTTCTCTGTAATGCTTTTGCTTTAAAAATAAATGTGTTTGCTTAGATGGAACTGTGGGATTAATTGTAGCCATTACACTGTTTACCATCTCTGAGGAGAAAAGTAAAGCAGGCCTGCTGAGGCAGTCTGACTTTGCTAGGGAATTCACAGTATAGTCAGAGAACTGTTCAATCCAGTCAGGGGAGAGATAGATGTGTGTGTCAGCCCAAGTGAGGAGACATCTAGGAGCCAGAAGCCTAAGAGTGGGTACCCTTGCAGGACCATAGAGTGGGAATCCAGGTGCAGTTGCCCTGAACTGTGGCAAACGCACTGTAATTACATTCATGAATATTACCGATTTCCATTATTACATTCTGATTCAGTATCTTCTGAACTGTCTGACACAAATAGAGACTGAATTTCAGCCAAGTAAAATTAATGAATATTTTTTACAATTAATTGGATTTGTTGGTTTCATTTTATAATTCAGATTAGCTCTTCAGGAAGTTCCTCCAGATGTGATTATAAAATCTTACACTTAGATTGCACCTTCCATCTAAGAATATTAATATGCTTTATTAATAGCAATTGGTTTATCTTGCAATACCCAAGAGCTGGGTAAATCTTATTATCCCTGTTTTACAGATGGCGAAAATGAGGCACAGTAAGTTAAAGGGCTCCAACTGTGTCTAATAATGGCAATGTTTTCATTGATTTCCCTGCATGGAAAGTCTGTGGTAAAGTGAGCAATAGAACCTAGGGCTTTCAATCACTAGTCATGCTTACCCACAAGATCTTCCTTCCTCTAAAGCATTTAGTTCATTTAATTTCCCAGGCAAGTAACATATGATGCAGCATATTTAATCTCCAATAGTGGTTACAGTTCTGTTTAAGAAGGAGGGAAAAAAACAGTGGATTTGTGATCGTTTTTCCTTCTTCAGGATGTAGGAAGAAGGTTTAATGTAAGAGTTGTTTTGTTTTTCTTACACTTAGAAATATAAGGAATGTCTATTCTTGTCTCCCTGTTTCCGCTTCATTGGAAAGTGTGGATTGAAGAACTCTTTTACCTGAGAGAGCTGAGATGATGATCTTTAACAAAAACAAATTTCTTCCAACAGTTTATAGGTGTTTTATGTAAAAATCACTCCTTTATTCAATTAATAATCCCATTTCACTTGCTTGGTATTTGTGTAGTCCTAATCCTAATGGTTCTTCAACTGTACGTAAACACTTCCATAAAAAAAATTAGGCAACATCTATAGTTTGGAAAGACAAGGTGGAGGGGAACCCCACCAATCTTGAAAAGAAAAATATCCATTCTGGACTTCTTTATGTATCATTAAGACGCAAACAAAACAAAATAAAATAAAAAAGCCAATTTATTTTCCTTTGAAGATCACTTCACCCATTCACTGAGAAGAAAGACCCTGTCACGGTGTTTAGTATGTGGCTCAAAATTGAGAGTGCCAAATTCAGGTCAGATTCTCAGAAAACAGGGCAGACACCCCAAACTGATGGTATATTCCATAATTAGACTTTACCAAACCAGTAACAAACATGCACTTCTGGATTACTATATTAGCATTACCATGGAGCCACAGACGGTCCCCTTAGGCTCTTCAGTGCATCTTGCCACTCAGACAAACTAGTCTTCTGTGATGAAAGGTTATTAAATCCAGAAATCACAATACATTAGGTTACTCCCAGCCCCAAAGGGCCAGTCACTTACCCCAGGTCAATGGATGCTCTGGATCTCACAGCAAAAACGATGTTGATGGCCAATCCTTTAGTAAACTAATTAAAGATTAATTAGCTAAAAGAAATGATAGTTATTGAGAGGTTAAAGCAGGTAAAATATAACAGGTGAGTCAGAGTTTGTAAGTCCAAATGATACTGCAGTGATGTGGTATCTGCTAGTTTCCCATGGGTTGTGCAAAATGGCTTTGAGGATCTCTGTCTTGTATCTGGAACACCCTCTGACAGCATCCAAATATATCAGAGATGCAGAATCACTTCCAGGGTTATAGTTAAAAACAGTCTGGGAAGTGTAATCAGCGCAGCAGGGGTTTCCCCTTTGTTGACTAAATGCAGACAAAGTTTGTGGATTTTCCATTGTTGAATGCAAAGACCCATGCTTAGAAGTTAACAACCTTTTTCATTTACACTTCCACTTCCAATCTTCAGTGGTAAAATGTAATGTGAACAGTGTGATAGCCAGAAACAAATCTTTATTAGTTTTTATGAAGTTTTTGCATATCAACATTTTAATGCTTTTTTAATGCTTTTTTGCCTCTGTTTTCACAGACAAGATTAGTTCCCAGACTACTGCTCCCAGACATTTCTGGGAAGCACAGAATGGGGAGGAGGTGAGCAGTCCTCAGTGCTGAAAGAATAGGTTCAGGATTATTTAGAAAGGCTGGACATGCACATGTCCATGGGGCCGGATGCAATGCACCCAAGGGTGCTGAGGGAGTTGGCTGATGTCATTGCAGAGCCATTGGCCATTATCTTTGAAAACTCATGGCAACTGAGGGATCCCAGATGATTGGGAAAAGATGAATATAGTGCCCATCTTCAAAAAAGGGAAGGAGGAGGATCCAGAGAACTACAGATTGGTCAGTCTCACCTCAGTTCTTGGAAAAATCCTGGAGCAGGTCCTCAAGGAATCCATTTTGAGGCAGTTGGAAGAGAGGAAGGTGATCAGGAACAGTCAGCATGGATTCACCAAGGGCAAGTCATGTCTGACCAACCTGATTGCCTTCTATGATGAGATGACTGGCTCTGTGGATGTGGAGAAAGTGGTGGATGTGATATATTTTAACTTTAGCAAACATTTTGATACAGTCTCCCACAGTATTCTTGCCAATAAGTTAAACGGGTATGGGTTGGATGAATGAACTATAAGATGGATAGAAAGCTGACTTGATCATTGGGCTCAACAAGTAGTGATCAATGGCTCAATGTCTAGTTGGTAGCTGGTAACAAATGGAGTGTGCCGGAGTCAGTGCTGGGGACATTTTTGTTTAACATCTTCATTAATGATTTGGATGATGGAATGGATTGCACCTCAGCAAGTTTGCAGATAACACTAAGCTGAGGGAAGTGGTAGATACGCTGGAGGGTAGCGATAGGACCTAGACATATTGGAGGATTGAGCCAAAAAAAATCTGATGAGGTTCAACAAGGACAAGTGCAGAGTGGGATGGAAGAATTCCATGCACAGCTACAGACTGTGGACCGACTGGCTATGTAGCAGTTCTGCAGAAAAGAACCTGAAGGTTACAGTGGACAAGAAACTGGATATGAGTCAACAGTGTGCCTTAATTGCCAAGAAGGCTAATGGCATACTGAGCTGCATTAATAGAAGCATTGCCAGCAGATTGAGTAAAGAGATTATTTCCCTCTATTCGGCACTGGTGAGGCCACATTTGGAGTATTGTGTCCAATTGGAGTATTTTGGGCCCCCACTACAGAAAGGATGTGGAAAAATTGGAGAGAGTCCAGAGGAGGGCAATAAAAATGATTAGAGGGCTGTAGCACATGACTTATGAGGAAAGGCTGAGGGAATTAGGCTTGTTTAGTCTGCAGAAAAGAAGAATGAGGGGGGATTTGATAGCAGCCTTTCAAGGGAGGATGGGGCTAGGCTGTTCTCAGTGGTAGCAGATGACAGAACAAGGAGCAATGGTCTCAAGATGCAGTGGGAAGTTTTAGGTTGGATATTAGGAAAAAGTTTTTCACTAGGAGGGCGGTTAAGCACTGGAATGGGTTACCTAGGGAGGTGGTGGATTCTTCATCCTTAGAGGTTTTTTAGGTATGGCTTGACAAAGCCCTGGCTGGGATGATTTAGTTGGGGTTGGTCCTGCTTTGAGCAGGGGGTTGGACTAGATGATCTCCTGAGGTCCCTTCCAAGCCTAATCTTCTATGATTCTATGATCAAGTAATGTCATCTCTAAACACTAACACACTCTTCAATCTAAGGCTAATTAAGTACAGGCTACAGACAGCCAAAACAATACAATCAACATCTCTCTTGATTTCTGTCAGCACAAGTGAATTGGCTTAGATACATATTGACACACTAAACCTTTCTTTGATATTCGTACAAAAGTGAATTGCCTTTTGCAGTGAAGCGGTGTGGCCTCCTTCTAACGCCGACACTGAGGGGCTGACACACGCCACCTGGTGGGCGGGCCCGGGTACGGCACCACTCACAGATTGGAAGCTCAGGGATAGGACAGGCAGTATAAAAGCCAGGCCCTGCAGTTCAGTCAGGGAAAAGCTGCTGGAGGAGAAGGAAGTCTCTCCCCCAGGGTGGGAACTTGAGTCCAACTCCAATCCCGCTAAAGAGCCACCTGAGCTACCTACTGGCTGGAGCTTGGAGTGCTTGTTGGAGCTACCAGGCCGTCACAACTGGGAAGAGCGGCTTGCTGACAACGATTTGGAAGAGCTGCCTGCCGCCTGTGACTTGCCGGAGCAGCCTGGCCCCAACAATTTGGAAGAGCTGCTGGACATTAGCGGCCCTGAGGGCCAGGTGGTACTGCTTCTCCCAATCTATCCTGAGGAAGTGGAATACGATCTGGGCCACAGGTACACGGGCACAGGGGGACGAAGTAGCCCAGGGATAGCTGACTGGGGACTGGCTGTGTTCCAGCGCTGGCAATATTCAGTGTGTTTTGACTGGAGCCCCGCTGATCCAGTGGAGGAGGCCCTGCCACTCTTAGGGCCCTGGGCTGGGATGCAGTGGAGTTGGGTGGGCCTGCGTCCCCCTCTCTTTTGGCCACCCCAACCCTGGAGTGACTGCCCCTCAGCCTGCTAAGCTTCAATAGGCTGTAGTCTGTTGCTCTGCTTGCCTGCCCTACCCAGCCTGAGGGCCTGGGCCTATGGACTGTTTATATTGCCTTCCCTGTCCGGCCTGAGAGAGCCTTGTTTTGCATGCCCCACCCTGTCTGAAGGGCCAGGGCTACAGACTCTTTGCCTGCCCATAGCGAAGCAGTGTGGCCCCCTTCCAAGGCCAACACCCCTGGTCAACCCCAATCTGTTACACCCTCTTGCTCTGATCTGAGTTGATCTGTCTGTGCCACAGAGCTGGTAACCTGTTTAGATAGCATCACAGGCCCATAGGTAACGTATGTTAGTCATATTTCTTAATTCATATTTGGAAGGTACTCCCAATACTATGGTGATGGGCATAGTATAGGAACCTGAATAGAACAGAACACACATTTTTCAATACTTGCAAAAGATTCAATACCCTGCAGTGTTGTGTGAAAATTTTTCCTACTGTTGCTCATGGCATAATCAACAAATGGAGCGATTTGAAGCTTGCTGGCCATAGATTGGGTAAAAATGAAATGATTGACACAGCATTATTTGACTTGGCAACTTCATATTTTATGGCAATACCTAGCTACTTCAAAGGTAAGTACTTCTCAAATATCATTATAGCAAGTAAAAATAGATCAGACTCCCTTTTCATAAAAGCCTGATCCAGTGGTCACTGAAGTCAATGGGAGCCTTTCCATTGACTTCAGTGGGCTTTGAATCAAGTCCTTTACGGTTAGCAATATACAAACTCTGGAGTTCTAGAGGGTATTGCTAATACTTTTATTATTATTTATTATTTATATTACAATGGCTCCCAGATGACCCAACCTGAATTGGGATAGATGCTGAAACATTCACTGTGCTAAAATTAAGAAGAAACCAGTATGCTAGATGCTGAAGAAACACTGATGCAGATGTGATGCCTGCATAAAGAGCTTTAATCTTTCATTGCTAGATCAGTATGCCTATTTTATCAAAATCCATAATCAATAGCATTCAAGACAAATTGACTTCCTGTAGTCTAAAGATGGTCAAATCGCAAAATACTCTGTGCACAAAATGATCAGATAAGCACCTGGACATTTCAGTGATTATCCAACTCTCAAAATTGAAAGCGTATAAAACCAATCTGGATTCTTTCCCACTGTTTTTAATGTGTAGCCTAAGCATTACTGAATATGACGCATGCAGATTGTGCATGGCACACAATTAATCACAAAACTGACACTAGCAAAGTAAAATATAATAAAATAATATCATGCAAAAGCAGCAGTAAATAAGCCTATCTCTACAGCAGAATACCACAAATGTTTCAGAGAGTAAATAACATTCAATTATATACCATATGTGTAGTATTATGGAGTTATGCTAGCCAGATTGAAGTTAGCTTCCCATTATAAACCCATTTGCACTTTCCTCAAAATCTCCCCAAAAGAGCTCCAACCCCACCCTGAAATTCTGCATGTCACATCTCATCTCAAGGAAATTTGAAAATAAATCAGAAAAGGTTTTATATTTATGGAGCTGGATTATGTCCTGTCTACTTTATTGATTTTTTGCATTGCTCAGAGAGTGGAAAGTGGATGGATTCTTGCCAGACATGGCCACTGAAGATAATCCCTCATGTGTGGCTAATGGAAGCCGTTCCTATGTCAGTCCCCACACCAGCACCAAGTACCTAAGGAGCCAAAGTGGACCAAAGCTCTGCTAAGCCAGTTCTCCACTGGTGTGAGTTAGAGCAAGTGCCCAGCTGCTCTAACTCCCACTCGGGTTGGGTCAGGGAGCTCTAAGCAGTTCCCTGCAGATCCCCTTACTCTCCCATGGCACCCCAACAGAGCTCAGACAAAATTGAGAATTCATCCAATGGTGGTTTTTCTTTTTTTAAAAATGTACCTGCCATTGACTCTTTTGCAAAACTGTCCCTAATTCTTTTTTTTTTTTTTTTTTTTTGGCTCAGCATACCTTCAAAATGGCTTGGTCTGCAAACTACGGTTGCTTTGTTTTGTTTTGCTTGCTGAGGACAGTCACCTGGGGGTGGACGGCGACTAAGGGAAGTGTAAGGAAATATGTACTTTCTTTAAATCTGTAATAAGAAGCAAGTCTGTGTAGGGGTTTAGGCAAAAACATGACAGTGAAGCAGATGGAATATGTAGTTCTTGGGGATAATACTGGTTTATTTATTCTAATAAAGTTCCTTATTCATAGTTTGAGGAAAGCAACATTTTCTGTGATTCTGTCCCATTGTCACATGAAGTTGGCTCATTTTAGCTACTGAAAATAAGGGCCTTTCTTTCCCACTTTCTTCTGATAACCATAAACCCCCTTACTTACGGTGGGTTTTTCTCCGTGGGGAGGACTGGTAGCTTTTTAAGGCCTGGCTTGACAAAGCCCTGTTTGGATGATTTTGTTGGGGTTGGTCCTGCTTTGAGCGGGGGACCGGACTAGATGACCTCCTGAGGTCCCTTCCAACCCTACTCATCTATGATTCTATGATATTCCTATCTTGTATATTTGAGGAGCATATCTTCTTCATCCCACGCAGGCATGAGAAAACAAGTCTAATAGGCCTCTACTAACTGTTTTGAGAATTTGGAGTAGGACCAGCCAACCATGGAACCTGAAAGGTGCCATGTGACTAAACCCAACCATCAAGCTGTCTTGCACTTAAATATCCCACGAAAAACTGCACTGAAATTTTCATTGATGTCCTAATAGTGCACAAAATGTAACCAGCTTCAACTAATATTTTGTCGTTTGCTAAAGATTTCACAGGAAACATATTTTGGAGAAACTCCATAAAACTGAAAAAGGACAAGTTTTAAGTGTATGCATTTGCAAGTTAAATATTTTGCACAGCCATGCATTAAATGAAAGATGCCATAAAAGCAGTTTATGAGAAAATATGTTGGAATAGTTCTATAGCCTGGATCCATGGTTGTCAAAATGAGTTGTCCCATTGATTTTTAACAGGAGCAGAACTGGGCTTCATATTTTGCACTTTAAGGATGGTTCAAGCTTTTGACAATAATGTCTATGAACTTATTGAAATGTAAATGATTTTGCACTGAAATGTAAGCTTGAGGAGTTATTTTTCTTACTAATAAATTCTTTGATTTACATTCTTTCCAAAGGATGCTTTTGAAAGTGTCTAACATCTCCCCTGCCCCCCCCCACCCCCCCCCCCACCCCCCCCCCACCCCTGCCCCGGTCGCCTTATTTTTTAGCATCTAAACCTCTGGTAATTTGGACAATATTGCAATACATATTAAAATGAATTTTGCACCCTCTTTGTCTTTGGCTAAAATGCAGATATTGACTAAATTAGCATGCCATTCAGTGTCAGGGCTTCTGGCTGCCACCAAGTTCACTCTAAATGATTTCCTGGCATGTCTGTGAAGCACATATGCTTCCTCTAAGAATAACTGAGGAGAAATCTGCTTATAAATAAACTCTCTACTCCTGCCTCTGTAAACTGCAATACCTCCATACCACCAAAAATGACAGATGGCTCTAGCCTATTTAAAAAAAACAACCACCACAAACCACCCTTTTTCATTACTTTTGCAGTCATCACTCAGACACACAAAAGAAAGCAAATGTTATAACAAAACTGACTTCATTTAACCATTCTTCCATGAAACAGTATTATAATTTAAGACAATAGTATTATAAATAGCTTTCACATATTTATGCACGTTGCTGAATATATAAATAAATAAATTGTTCTATTCTCTCTCTCTCTCACACATTCCAAAAAAAATCACGAGACATCTATCACAACACTATAGCAATCAGTCTTTAAGGGAAACTTAAAACACTTTAGAATAAATGTTGGCAAGCTTTGGCAGTGAATGAAGTTGCTTCAACACAAAATGCATAAACATATAAAGGCTACTTTCTAAATCAGAAACTAAGAAGTGCAATTTTATCCTTCAATATATAGTAGAATGAGATAGGATTGTTTTTAAATCACAGTCAAATTAGAAGTTTGTTTAAAAGGTTTAAATGCATTTGTTTCATTCATATCTTATTTATGTATATATCAAAGAGTTTCTAAACAAAACACTAAACAGAGTTTTAGTGCTCTCATTCTCTAGGCTGGATTCTTCTCCTAGTTCGTTGCCAATGTCATTACCATGAGAAGGTAGATTATGTCTATCTGACCATGCTTCACAAAATCTAAAGGCACATACAGCAGTATTCCCATGAACTAATACATTTACTAATAGATTAATCTCTCCAGTGATATGTCCAGTTTTGAAGGAACAGTCTGAACAAATTACTTTGGGGCATAATCCTCAGCTGGTACAAATTTGTCCTAGCTCTACTGAAGTCAATGGAGCAATGACAAATTCACACCAGATGTGGATCTATACTTTTATTTTTATAGCCTGCAGTTATCCCAATAGATTAAGAATTTTATGGATTATTTCAGTAGTAAGAGTATATTTACTAACTACATGACACAAACATGAAGTAAATGTGATTGGGAAGTAATGGCATATGAATTTTAAATGTATTATTCTAGCCACTAATGCACCTCCCTTTTCAACAGAAGTGTGTCTTCTACATCTTGGGTGATAATATTAGTAGACTTTTAAAATTTAATGTTCCAAACTTTAATAAAGTATTATACACTGTACTTTTGCATGGCTTGTGGTGGAACTGAGTGAAGATTTCTGTTCCTGGTCACTACTTAGATTATAGAATAGTGGGGTGCTGTTGCCTTATCTATTTCATTCTCACCCAAGTTTCAGAACACATTAATTAATTCAGTGCCATTTGCAGTAGATTGTGTTTAGATATTCAGTAGCTGACAGACAATACTTTTCTCTGATAACTTTTTTATCCCAGTCTCAAGGATACAGCTTTCTTCACCTTAGCTTGTAACTCAGCAGGATTAACTGCATTAGTGAACATTTCATTGCTGCTCACATAGATAATTTTTTGTTCATTACACAAGTTCACACTGTTGGTAGGTCAACAAGACATATATTGTATATTCATGGATATTCAGAAATGACATTTTCAGCATCTTTTACTATGCCACACAAATATGTCTCTTAAAAATTATCTTCTGCTTCATGGAGTTTTGTTTTTGTATTCCAACATGTCTTCATTCTGATAAAAAGATTAATATATATGTATGTTTTCCCTGCAAGCGTTCGCATAACTTCCCAATGCTTTAGAGTGGTCTCTGCATTTTTGCTATCACACATTTTATTTATTAACTTCCACCATGGTTCAGCCTCTCCTTTCAGCCACTTTTCATAAGTCTGGTTCATAACCCATGGCCTGCCAAGATGGTTCAGTAGTCTGATTCTGTCCTTTCAGTCTTTGCAGAATTTGAGCTTTCATTAAAATCATATATATAAATAGGTCATTTTCAAAAATAAATATAAGGTAAGCATTAATCCTGCACTAATATACTCAGGGAAAACATTTCTCCTGATTTTAGTGAATATAAGATCAGGATCTTATGAGTCCACATTCTCAAGAATTTTACTCATAGTAATTGGTTCAGAAATATCTGACTTTTATGTGCATATACACAGTGGTTGGATAGAAGTGTGGGCAAAATTGAGCGAATGATGCAGTTAGCCCTCCCACTACCATTCTTCGTTGCCATGGTCACCACTTAGGTGGCCGGACTGATGTACTCTGTACAGTCTACTAGCCAGGTATAAAGTTTGCTGCAAGCCTCATATGAGAAAATAAGTAAGTGGAGCATGGTTCTGTCTCCCCTCTCATCTCAGAACAGTGAGGAGTAATTTTGTGTTTTTGATTTTTATTTTGCTTTACTGTGGATGGAAGGCTGGAGTGTAGGCAATAGTTGCAAAACACATCTCTAACAGACACTTACTTCCACCCCCTAATGCAGAGCTCTCTCAATGATAAAGTTGACAAGTTGGTTTCAGGGGTAGTAATGATCTTCCCATTGATCTACTGTCCCTGGCAACCCTTCAAGACGATTTTGTTTTCCCAGGTGTTTTGTAAAACACTATGTACACTTATAGTGCTTAATAAATTAGAGATGGGACCAGACTGCAATCCTGGATGTCATACTGTGATGAGGTGTATCAGGACTTTGTGGCACCCTGCCAGAGGTTCCACTGCTTTGCTGCACCCTGTCTCAGGAAACTGTTTTCTGAGGAGAAAAGAGCAGCCATTTTGGGAACCAGTGAGATCTGGTCCTCCAACAGGCAGAAGGGCTGGAGACCATCGCCAGTCAAGGCCCAGCAAGTTGAAATAAAAGGAGCTGCCTGCTGTCAGCAAATCAGTTTCTGGCTGGTGATAGAGGTGTGAGAAGGGATGATCTGTAGACTGCAGCAAAAGGAACCAGGCTACTCCGGGGCCAATTGTTGAGCACAATAAGTGGCAGGAGTTCAGAAGGATACATGCTTTTTCAAGTCCAGAGAGGGAATTTAGCCCAGAAGGGTGAGAAACGCTTTTGTTTGTAGCTAACCGTGAAAAACAAGGAACTGCTTCTATTTTGAATTTGCTGTATCCTGGAAGGGGTTTTAGACTGTTGGACCTGGCTGGAGGGCTGAGTGACAGAAGGCCTGCAGGGAGTGGTAGGAGCTGAAGTGAATGGCAGCACCATGGCAAGAGGATGCTCAAGAGTTGAGCGCAACACATGATGCATGTACTTCAAATTCAGGCTATGCTGTTTGACCCTCTCAGTACTACAGATTACAAATATGTGTGTGGATTTGTTATCTTACATAAATGATTATATCCAAATTAGACATGGCCTTTGAGATCATGGCTCATTGAGATTGAGTCCCTTGGTGCTGCAAAGGTCATGCTCGCTGTCTTTTCAGCATTTCTCTGTTTTGCAATCCTCCTTTCCATTTAACAAGTGAACCCTAGAACAGTGATTGAGGAGATATTTCTAGGTACTAGATACATTTAAGAGTTTGCTATTATTCAGTGGGAGGAAGCCAGTCTCACTTTTCAGGTCTCTTCCTTCCTTTGCCCCAGTATAAGAAGTGCCATTAACAAAAAATGCTGCTGACCCTAAATACACAGTCTTGAGTTTGGGGTAGCTTTAGCATTAGAAAAATACAGGGAAAAAAGAGCTGGGTGGGTCCTCCCGCTGTATATGTGCACAGACAGACATCATAGGAATATATTTTAAACAGATACAAGGGCACTGATCCTGCACCCAGAATAATCAATGGGAGTTCTGCCACTGATCTTGAACCCCAAGATCTTGAAGTTGTAGTCAGCAATTAGTAACCCTTCCCTTTTCCTACTCTATACTGATATTTCCCATACCCTGTCCTACTGGTTATTTTCCATAGCCATTTTGGCAATCTGATTTTTGGATGAAGCTTGGGACTAACTTTTGGAAATATTAAAAATATCATGAGTCTTGCTTTTTACATATGGAATATCTCTCTATTATCCTTATTTTAAAGTTAACAACTGGCTTCTGTTTAACTTCTTTAACTAGCTACTAGCATTTGACAAAAAAAAAAAAGAGGCTAAGACAGAAAAGAAACAGAAAAGTGGCAATTTTACACCTACACATAATTGCTATTGGAATGGTGAAATTCAGTTTGAGGGCCTAGAGTTCACTCACTACTTTTGTGTCTCACCTATTTATGGAAGATGAAAAGTCTTTTTTCAGCCTACATGATCCACACATCAATGCTAATGACTTCTTTAGTGTCTTCTACTTTGCAGAAAGGTCTCCAGGAAATATTTTTTTTAAACTGTCCCTGATCTCTCCTCCTATGACTTCATAAATTATTCCCTCATCCCAATCCCTGTATCCTAAATACTACTTTCTCAGTGAGTATTTTCAAGCATTCGCACAAAATCAGTTCAGAGGCCCCTACTTTAGTGCCCTCCACTATCTGCAAAGCATTTTTTGGCTTCCTTTGAGGCCACATTAGCTCTTACATGACAAGTAAGAAATGCAAATATTGTTCTCTGTGACATGCATTAAAGGTGGAAAACTAGAAAGCTGCAACAGAAATCCTCTGTTCATGGCATGCCTGAGACATAGTTAGGGGAATGTTCTCACTTTTCATTATAATGTTTAACACCCATCAAGCCAATCTGTCACCCATGAACAGAAAAATACAATATGCAAGGGACAACACAGATTCTAAAAGCCTTCTTGTCATCTTAAATGCAACATGGTGAAGCCAGACTCGTCAGTTTCTCATTCCTTGAGGCAATGATAATTATTGCTTTGCTTCTTTTGCTCTGAAAACGGCCTATAGGATAATAAACCCCCACTTACACTCCCAGTAGGAAAGAATGTATCTGAAATTTAGTACCATGGAGAATTCAGAACTACAATGCTAGCTCTCAAACACAGGTGTTAATTAAGATTTTGCAATTTTTTCAGAATTTCTCTAGGGCTCCTGGTTGTGTCATTAAATTGATTATAGGTGGAGCTAGCAGTGAAACCAAGCGTGACTTTAAACCAGCCCCAACTCATCCTTGCCCTACAGTGTAAACAAAAAACAATATAACGAAAGCAGACACCTAATAGCATCAGCTATGGTAATTAAGGTTACAAAACAGTTTCCTTTATAACCACCTGTGTTCACATGCTCCTAATTTTGTGATTGGAGGAGACAAAGGGGGGCTGAAATTTTCCATGCTTATCTCTTCATAAAGGTGATCTATTCAGCCATTTTTAAGTAAAAGGATGGGGGAATACACAACTTTATTAGTAACAATATATGTTTTCCCCACTCTTCTATGCCTCTGCCTTTTTTACATTCTGCTTTAATGGAAACAGGATTTGCACAATTCCGTTATCTGGGAACTTAAGCAGACAATACTGTAACTTGTGTGAGAATGACTTTCATGCAAGATTTCCAGTCTGATTTTCTCACTGTTTTTGCCATTTCAGAGGAAGGGAGGCTAATCTCTGCAGGTGGCTGGGTCACATTGTTCACATGAGTACATTATATAGTAACCCTAAAAAAAAGCGTAGGCAGTTCCAGCATTAGTAACATTAATATATAAATGAAGTTATATCCCCAGCTATTCTGCTGTAGCAACAGCATTCTACTGCCTTTCATGGCCTGCTTACAGCTAGGGCCAAGGCCCTGAATCAAAAGTAGTCCGGATGCAGGAAAATTCTTGTTTCATGGCCCATCAAAACACCTGTAGTGTCCATCAGAGCACCGAGGTAACAAACAAACCTGAATTTAAGAAGGCAGCAGACAGGCACCATAAAACCCATGGCCTAGTATTTATTACATAGGAAAATAATGCAACATATTTAAGATAGAACTCTATGAATTTATAATAAAAATGTTGCCATTTTGAAATTGGTTTCTAGTACCATCCATGAAATAAATAGAGAAACTGGTAAGCAAAAGCTTTATTCCTCAATGGAAGAGCTTTGTCATTGGTGAATAGTTCAAAACACTCTAACAGGAAAAGATATAATTTCCAGGGATTTTCAAGTAGTACACATGAAAATGTAACTGATGGTGTGATGGGCTGGACTAGGCCTGCTGGAGGTTTTAGGGTCCTACCACACCCCATCCAAGAAAGGAGCAGAAGAGAAGTCCTCCAGGCTGCCTACAGTGGCTATGGGGGAAGCAGCCAACTAAAAAGGCTACAGGGAGCAGGATATCAGGGCCTAGGGGGGCCATATAAAAAGACCTGCAAAGCCAGAGTCAGGCAGTTGCTGCCTGGAGCTGGAGGAGTGCAGCTTGTGTTCCAGGATGGCTGAAAGAGCAGCAGGATCATGGACAGCTCAGTTGCTGACAGTGACAAGGGAAGCAAGAGAGATCTCCTGGCTGGCTGCTGGGACTGAAGATAGAAGAACAGCTGGGGCCAGAAAGGCCCAGAAATGGTGAAGAGTCTCCAGGGAGGAAGCCTGGGTGCACAGCCCCATACCAGAGTAGAGGGACTATTTGAAGGATAGCCCAGAAGGGACTGCAGAACTGAATAAAGATTGAGCCCAGGAAGAGCTGCAGGAAGACAGTGTCTCCAGGGAGGAGCCCTGGGGATATGGCCCATACCATGGCTGGGACTATTTAAAGACTGAGCCAGGGGAAGGCTACAGTGATGTTGCCAATGGAGAGGTACTGAGATAGGTCCCTGTTGGACTGTATACCCTGGAAGGGATCTGTTTTGTTTCACATAAGATTGTGTGTGTGTGAGTTGACTGGAGACCTGAGTCACTGAAACCCGCCTGAGAAACCAATGACAGAGGTCACCCCAGACTAAGAAAGTTCAGGCGCACACACGTGACATGCTCACAAGAGGTCGGTTCCACCACATTACAGCTGGTCATTGAAGGCTAATTCTCTTCATCTAACAAATGGCCATTAGGTAATCTAAGCCACATAAAAGGAGAGACTGGATCGGCCCCAATGGGAGACTTTTTTTTTTTTTTTATGGGGGCCAGGGGCAATTGCTTAGAGAGTAATTACATGATTCCTTTCAGAATGAAGGCCCAGATCCACAAAGTCATTCAGGCTCCTATCTTTCATTGATTTCACTGTTTGTTTTGATTATGTTTTCCCCATATAGCATACGAAGTTCATCTGTTAGGCTGGCAAGAACCAATACAAAAAAGTTATCTGGATTTGCAGATGAAAAATGCTTGTTCTTGTATTTTATAGATGTTTTTCTTAATTTTTTTTTTCAACACTGAATTTCTGACTGACTCCACTTGGATTGGCTGCGTCCCACTTCATCTGACATCAGCTAATCTGGACTATTACACAATATGACTATTAAAATGGAAATATTTTCAATTTTGTGGTCTGCTTTCAATGTACAGAAAAATATTTGAAAGTTCAGTGTATCATGATTCTACGAGGGAAATAATGATATGCCACTATCCCTTGCTTTTGTTTCATAGACGTTTAATAGACCACTAAATAAGAATCACTGAGATGACAAAGCTGTTTGTTTAACCTCACTACTCAATCATGTTTTTTCCCCACTTTTCATCCCATTCCTTGTTTATTTGTCTGTTTATTTAGAGTGTCAAGTTTTGGGACAGAGACCTTGTCTCCTTTTTTGACAATGAAGCCACATATGGCAAATGATAAATAATAATCAAAATCATCACAGGCTGCAAAAGGGCAACTAATGTCCCCAGATCAGTACTTAATCATCTTCCCAGATGATGGCAGTGAGACACATGTCTGACATCTTTACTAAACAGATGCTGATATTTTATTTAGTTGTTACTTAAGTCTGAAACAAACTTAAAACTGATAAAAGGAAATGCTTAATTAGTTTATGGAACTCACTGTCAATATTAATATCAGTTGAAGCCAAAGTTTAGAAAGGATACATACATACATGTAAGGGTTAAACACCCTCGCTTTTCAGGGGGCATAAACCCAGAAGACAAACTGGCTTCGGCCTACACCTGTATTTTTTTTAGTATTCCTTTCATGTTGTTAGAAAGAACACTTTGAAATACACATGCAGTCCACCCAAAGGTGATGTTATGGCTACAGTCAAAGTTGTGAAACTTATATAATTAGATATAAACCACCCTGAACTCATTGCATTCAACTGAACTTTGTGGCATTTGTTCATCACGTTCCCAAAGCCATGGGCTCTGCCTTCTCCTTTTCATTATTATTTATATTGCAGTTGTGCCAACGGTCCAGTGTGCTAGGCACAAGGCCAACATAGAGAGACATTTCCTGCTCCAAAGTGATAAGATTGAATTGACAAGACAGACAAAAGGTAGGAGGAGAAAGTCACACAGCAAGTCAATGTGACATGCAGGGATTAGAACCTACATTTCGGGAGTCCTAATTCAATGGAGCCTGATACCTTGTTTCTAGTCACTCAGTTATTCTAGAAGAACCATCACCAAGGGAAAAGTTCCAGAGGGGTAGCCGTGTTAGTCTGCATACAGCAAAAACAAAGAGAGTCCTGTAGCACTTTAAAGACTAACAAATTTCTGCAGGCATAAGCTTTCATGGACTGCAACCCACTTCGTCAGACGCATGAAATAGAAATCAGATAGGAGTTATATATACATCCAAGGGTAAGAAACAACAATGGGGAGGGTAGGTGTAAACAAAGTCCATTCAGTTAGAGTAGATGAGGTCTATTCACAACTATTGATTAGAAGGTGAGAATGTGTGAACAGTGACAATTACTTCTTGTAATGAGATAACCATTCCAAGTCCCTATTCAGACCCAGTTTGATTGTGTCAAGTTTGCATATGAGTTCCAGCTCTGCAGTTTCTCGCTGAAGTCTGTTTTTGAAGTTTTTTTGTAGAAGTATGGCAACTTTCAAGTCAGCTACAGAGTGTCCTGGGAGATTGAAGTACTCTCCTACTGGTACCTAACCACATCAGCCACACCATAAAGAGCTCATTCACCTGCACATCTACTAATGTAATATATGCCATCATGTGCCAGCAATGCCCCTCTACCGTGTACATTGGCCAAACCGGACTGTCACTACGCAAAAAAATAAATGGACACAAATCAGGCATAAAAATTGTAACATCCATAAACCACCTTAAACAACTGCCACTTCACTGATGATAAACCATAAAGCTGCCATCTCAGTAGGACCCATGCAAATGAATCTTCAGAGGGTACAGAGCCCTAGTAGTGTTTTCTTTACCATCCCCATTCCCTGAGGCAGCTGAAGAAGGAGTGGCTAGGAGAAAAGATAATAGCTGGTGCATTCCTGTACCCAGTAATCCTCAGTTGCTGGAACTACCCTTTGGGGGCACAGGAAGTTGGCAAAAGTTAGAGTAGACTGCCCTAAATTGTGTTGTGTGACTGGACCACTGCAAAGGAACTTCAGGATCAAGGAAAAGCCAGTGTGGCTTAAAGCCACCTGTGCATGCACTCCATCTCAGCTGCGCTGTACATTCCCTGAATGCAGCTGAAAATCTGGCCCAATAATTGCATGCTGCTTAAAACAGAAAATGTACACATCGTTTCAGTGAAAGTAGTGTAGTTAATATAAGGCTAGAATCCCCCTCCTGGTTGTTGAATCTTTCTTTTGCCTTCTGGGATGATCTAAACACCTCTAACTGCTGGATAACCTATTCCATCCTTCCAATAGCAAAAATGGCTGAAAACAAAAATCTTTAGTTGGGGCTGGCTAGCTTTCACAGTGAAATCTTTTAGGGTTTATTACTAGATGGGTGGGTGGGAGGCGTCTCAAAGGCATTAAGTAATATACTATTTCAAACTATTAGCATTTTAATTAGAGTTTACAAGTCCAACAGATCTGAGCAGTTTCTTCTAACAATAAACTCTCATGTGGAAGCTGGTGTGTGGCCATTATCTGAACTGATGCCACTGCACAGAGCTGGATTGTAGTCAATGCACACACCAAGGGCCAGATTGTGGAGGAAGTGGAGGAAGAAGGCACAAGGGACTTCCCTCCTTTTGTACTATCTGTAACACCCTGAGATATTGCGTTTTCTTAACACTGTTCTTGCCGATCATAGTCCCCCCTTTGCTATGCATGCTGCGAGTGCTGGCTGTTGTGCTCTTAGTTGAATTGGCCTGGTTATGGATGCAGCATGAATGGTGCCTGTTTCATGGGTCTCAAATCTCTTGCTGGAGCATGCACACAAAAGTAGGAGCGAGAATGGTTTCTTGGGCTCCTACTGAAAAGTAGCCGCTTTTCCTTGTCTTCCCCCAAACCAGGGCTGTGTTTTGAATCAGCCCTTTATGGTCATAACATGAAGAATTAGAGTCAGAAATGACAAAAATGAATGGTTAAATAACCTTATTTTTATGCCATTTTGCAGACTGTCAGTGGGAAAATATCATCTATTCACAGCATGCTTAAACCTTCTGGAAAGAATCTGAAGATGTTCTGCTAGCTGACTGTAGGCAAATTGAAGGCTATTAATGCTGTTCTTTACAGCAAAATAATGATGGCCCCTGTTCTGACAAAATCCAACTTGGATGAGTGATGTCCCAGATTTTTGCTCTTAGCCTCTCTATTGATTGCAGCTTTTAAAAAAGTAATTTTCTATTGTAGAGAAGCCCACACAATGGTCTGCAACTGTGATTGGGGGACAGGGTTAGTGGAAGAGGCATGTGAATATTTAGGTCAGATTTTTATAAAATGAGCAAGAAGTCCATGTCTATCTTGACGTACAAATGTGTGTGCCTACTTTATATACGTAGTTCTTAATGCAAATCAGGTATGTGCAGTATTTGATATTTGGACATATATTTTCAGATACACATGCAAAAGGAGCATTGACCTCCTCTGACACTTTAAGTATGTGTTGCCTTGGCCACATTTTTTTTAAATGGCATTTCTTTGAACCCAGGACTTTGCATCCACAATCAGTTGCAACACAAATAGCATTATGAAATCTAGCAGCTCGATTGCACCAATAATTGAGGTAGTTTAGATATCTAAATACTTTTCATTTGTGCTTGCAGTTAATTGTGTCTGCGAAATTGCTAACACCAGAAAGCTGCTTGGTTGTAGCAGATACATCTCCTAATAAGTATCATGGATTCTATTTTTATTTGGTTGTCTTTGCTGTTTATGATCTTTTTGTGTTTTCGTGTGATCCTCTAAACATTCCTTTTTACAGAGCTAATCAATGCCATGCAGGATTAGAATTTAGATCCATGATAGCATAACTAGAATGCCAGGTAATCCCAATGAACTTTAGTGTGTGCACCAGCATGGGCTATTGAAGCCATCCTCACTATCTAAAGCAAGGCATACTTAGGCATTAGTATTCAGGGCCAGATTCTCAGTTAGCATGAGTCTGCACAGTTTCATCAGAGTCCGTTTACAGCAGCCCTGTGAGATTGAGAACATTTTATCTAACAATTTCTCATGCTGTTTTTTTATAATAATGCATTTTTAAAGTAATTTATAGAAAGAATCAATTTTCCTAATTCCCCTGCTGGGGTTTGCAAGGGAATACTTTCAAATATTAGCATTTTCTAATTGTCCAGGCTACAGTCTGTTAGTAGTAAGCTCTGTACTTGAGGCATTGGTGAAGACGCTTTAGTAGTTTTGATATTGCTCATTTCAATAAACATAAAGTTGGCATGCTGAGAGCTACAGAAGTGGGGAAGCAGCAGTTTGGATACAAGTGCAAAGATGGTCTTTTTCTCATAGCAGAGATGTAGTCAACATCTTTTTCATATCATTATGTTTTTGACGGTGTGTTTTGTGGGAGATGCTGCTCATAGTCACAAGCATCAGCAAAACTTTCTGGCAGGGGGACAGAATGAAGGGAACTTTCAAGCTGTGGGATGATGGGAAGAACTGCAAATTAGAATAATAATTCAAAATCCGTGCAGAAAGAAGAAAAGATTTGGAAGAACTGGAAGGAAATACGACTTCACCCTCTTCTGTCGTCTGTTCAACAGAGTGACATGTAGTCTTGTGGAGTCTGACTGAATTCTGTGTTGCTCCTAGACACTCCGTTAGCCAACAGGAGTTCTGCCCGAATAAAGATGTTGTGTTTAAAGACTGCTTTTGTTATATAACATTTAATATATTTCTATTCCTCTCATGGTATTATGCAGAGTACAGCATATTAATACATTCTGAAATCAAAGAGATTGTTATCCTGTCCTTTCACTTTATTTCAGCCTTGAAATTAGTTTATCGACCATGCAATATATTTTGTGAAACATTTCCATGCTATGCTCTTCTCATGCTCTCTCCATCTTTCTCCTGGATTATTTTTTTTGTTTTGTTTTGTTTGTCTGGCTTTTTGCTCATGCAAGCAGAGCTCAATAGGTTTTTCTTCCAAATCCTGTTGCTGTAGCACTATGGCTATCTTTTTATCAATGGTCAGGAAATATGACTTCTGACTTGGCAAATATCTGCTAAAGTATCTTTGATATACTGTACCAAGCTCTTATCATACAGTAGATCTTGTGCACTGCTTCCTGAGTGAAGACTTGAAACAAATTAATCATTGTTGTCCATGGCCAATTTGCAGTAAGTAAGATTCTAGGCTAAAATTTTAAATTAAATCAGGAATCACTTAAATCCATATTTAAGCACCTAATTAAAAGCTTTCACCTGATTTTTTTTTCCAGAGGTGCTTGACGTGTCTGACGTCAACAGAACCTCAACAACTCTGAAAATCAGGCCTCTTTTATTCACCTAAATGTATATTTAGGGGATTAACTTTAGGGCATCCAAATCAAACAATCCTGACACTAATTAATAATTGCCAGGCTTTGTGGTTTACAATGTATGCAATGAAACTCCATGGGGTTCCTTGATCTGCTACTTTTGGAGCCTCCATTGTTTTTAAATGTCCAACAATCCTGACAGCCAAGGAAAGTTCTTATGTTCCCTCTCATCCCTTCAGCTGCTGTACCTTTTCCTATCTCAATTGCCGTATACAGTATAGCAATTTAGCATAGTAAGAGGATTTCATAGATTATATTAAATCAAGAAAAGCAAGGGGACTCCGTACATTATATTAAAGGATCCTCTACTATTTGTGGTAAAGCATCCTTAAAAAGAAGCTATGTTAGTCATTCTGCATTCACTGTCTATAGTCTTCTTCAGTTTCCCAACTCCAAAACAAAACACTTTAAAAGCATAAAGCACTCAATCATGTGTTGTGGCACTTGGGCAGAAAGGAACACATTTTATTGGGTTGCCACCTTCCATTCCACTTTTTCTCTACTTTTTCCATAGGTCAGTTACATGGGACATAGGACTGAAAGGAACCCCCGGGGTCATGGAGTCCAATTCCCCGCTGCTGGAGGCAACCTTGTTATATAATCCCATTCATAAATGTATCAAGCTTCATCTTAAAACTAGTTAGGTTGTTTTCCTGACTACTCCTACTAGAAGGCTTTCAAAAACCTTTGATGGTTTCCAGTCTAAATTTGTTCATGGCCAGTTTATACCCATTTATTCTTGTGCCAACATTGTCTTTTACTTTAATAGCACATTTCACTTCCTGTTATTTACCCCTTTGATGTATTTATAGAGAGAAATCATATCTCCTCTCCACTCTTCATTTTGCTCAGCTAAAGAAGCCAAACTCTTTTAGGCCATGTCTACACAAGGATAAAAAACCTGTGGCTAGCCAGGGTCAGCTGACTTGGCCTCAGGCTCTGGGGCTGAAAAAAATCACCCTGTGAGGTGGAGGGTACCAGAACTTGGGCTCCAGCCTCAGTCCAAATTTCTACACAGCAATTTTTAGCCTTGTGAATCAGAGCACCGTAAACCCGATTCAGCTGATCCTGGCCTGCCATGGCCATGCTGCCAGTCTTTTATCCCTGAGTAGATGTACCCCAAGTCTTCTATGTAAGATAGGCTCTCCATCCTCCTGACCATCCTAGTAGCCCTTGTCTTCACCTGTTCCAGTTTGAATTTATCTTTCTTGAACATGGGTAACCAGAACTGTACACAGTGTTCCAGATGAGGTCTTACCAGTGCCTTGTACAATGGCATTAATACTTCCCTTAGTCTACTGGAAATACTTTACCTGATGCATCCTAAATTTGCATTTGCCTTCCCTCCCCACCCCCTCCCCCCGCCACAGCACATTGGTGGCTCATAGTCATACTGTGATCAGCTAATACATCCAGGTCTTTCTTCTCCTCTGCTGTTTCCAATTTATGAGCCACCAGATTCTAGCACAAATTCTTATTGTTTGTCCCAAAGTGCATGATCTTGCACTTTGTGCTGTTACATTTCATCCCATTTCTATTACTCCAATCCTCTAGGTCATTCAGTTCATCCTGTATAATAATCCAACTCTCCTCTGAATTGACAATGCCTCCCAATTTCTGTTATCCGCAAACTTCATTAGCACACTCTTACTTTTTGTGCCAAGGTCATTAATGAAAATATTAAATAAAATATCCCAACATTATACTTGAGGAATTCCACAAGTAACCTCCCTCCAGATCTTCAACGATAGTTATCCTTTCAGGACAATCTTATCATCTCACTTTAGCCAGTTCTTTACCCACCTTACAATTTCTGTATTAATCCCTGTCTTCAGTTTATCTAATTTCTCATGTGGTACCATGTCAAATGGTTTACTGAAGTCCATATAGATTAGCTCTGCTGAATTTCCTTTCTCTAAGAAATCAATCATCTTCTCAAAAGATCAGGTTAGGCTTTCATAATCTACCTTTGGGAAGCCCTGTTCCATTTTATCCCATTTTTCATTTACCTGCATGTCTCTTATTTTTTCCTTCAAAATTTGTTCTACAGCCTTGTGTTTTATTGAGCTTTGTGTTTTAATGGGTCTATAATTGCTCAGATCATTCTTCCTCCTTCTTAAATATAGGTACTACATTTGCTATTCTCCAGTCATATGGTAATACCCCCAATTTTATAGTTATTAAAAATCCTTGCTACCAGACTTGCAGTTTCGTGTATTCTGGGACAGAGATTATCTGTGTGGTTTCCTTGATTTCAGTGCATTAAACTCTGAGATTATTTTCCCCCACCTCAGATGTGATAATTTCCACTTCTATACACTCATTCCAATTTATCATCCTACCTTTGGTCCCATGTTTTACATTATCATCTTTACTGAAGACTGAGGCAGTTAGTTTTTCAGTTATTCCTACGTTATCTTTTGATCTCTACTCTATCTTGGCTGCATACTGGCCCCACTTCTTCTCTTTTTATTCATATGGCTAAAGAACCTTTTAACTATTGATTTTAATTTCTTTTGCGAGCTCTAACTCAGAATTACCAGAAGTCAAACTCACTTTATCCCTACTCTTAAACCTCCAAGATGTAGCTTTCTTTTCTGATCAATTCCTTCTTCCTTTCCTTTAAAGTTCTCTGCTTATACCTAATATTCTTTTTGAGGTGATTATTCATCCAGTTAAATCTGGAGCCCTTCCCTACAAGTTGATTACTTGCTGACTCAACCAGACAGATGTGGAGCCAGTTTCCACAGCTTCCATGGCCTTGTGCAGACTTCTTCATTGCAAAGAAGACAAAAGAATAAGCGAAGGAAACCCAGAGTAATTACTTAGAGTAAGCCCCAGAATATACTACTTAGCATGGATAAGAGCAAACGTTACTCAGCTAAAAACTGTCAACAAAGTTGCATAGTGGCAAATAATAAGGTCTTGCTATGGAGTGTGATTTACTGGATTATCAAATGCAGAATTCAGAAACAGATAAATCCATTTTTATCGTCTAAGAAAACTAATTAGATCTACAACTGCAATATTTTAAAGAGACAAAAAGCTTGTGTTATATTGCAGTTTTTATACTTTATATGATAGTCTCCCACACTGCCACTGCAGATGTGTATTTCACTAGTCAAAGGAAGCACTTTTTTCTATTTTTAATCCAATTGCTATTTTTTTGCAAAGGATTGCTGGTTGATTTGTTTCCTGCCCCTTCTATCAATTCTAAATTAGCCAATTACCTTGCCTTAAAAAGAAATAAAAACTGGAAGCTACAGTATCCCCTGTGTTGGAGGAATGTGACAATTTTATAGATTTTAACATAGCCAACCAGTAATATCTCATTCTTTGGGTTAATTTATGAACAAGTTGATGCTGCAGTGGATCCCAGAATATATTTAGTTTTAAAAGCATAACTAGCATTGAAAATGCATATGCAAGAGGCCAAGTGATTTAGTATGAACCAACTAGTTGAAAAGACTTTTGTTACTTTTTAAACTTCACCTAATAGAAGCACAGTATGTAATTCCATAGAAATATGAAATATAGCCAAACAGATGCAAGTCAAAGCATTTATAATTAGACTATTTCTATAAAGATAGGTGATGGGTTTTTCCGTAAAATGTTTGAGTTTAATGACCTGTAAATTAGATTGGGATCAGTCCTAAATAATATAAAAACAATAATATTATACAAGTTGGGGAATAATCAAAAACACTCGTCACTGAATTTTGTTTACCATAGTCAATTTTTTATTTTTATTTTTTGGTATCCCAGTATTTCTGGGTACAAATGGAAATTTATCTTTTGTTATTTGGAGATTGTTTCATGGTCATTATGTACTTTTAATGTGTTTTGTAGACTATACTTAATTTTCCTCTGAGTCAATTTCATGCAGTAACTAAAGCTTCTTTTATGTGTTCAGCTTGTATCAATTTGGGGAAGATAAAGCCTTTCAAGATAAATTGCTTTTCAGGAAATGCAATAAAGATTGTCAATTTCTCTAGACTGTGCCAAAATTTTGCTCAAGACAAGACACTCTAAATTGTAATTCTGGGGTACTATTGTGCTATTAGAAATCCTTCCAGCTGCTCCAAAAGACAAGTGTCTAACTTTCTGAAACTTGGGGTTTGTATTTTAGTCATTCTTCAAATCTATTATTTTAGAATAAAAATTATAAAATTCTATAATCTGAAAAAATGTTACCTGGGCACAAATGGCACTTTGGAATTAGATACGATTTTAACAAATTATATCACAATGAAGATACTTTTAGAACAATCATATGCTTGACAAAACCATTTTCTCTCAGATCAGTTATAAACTCTTGTAATGAAAAAGACACTAGTAAACCATTTGCCTGTATATTTTAATCAGATTTTAAGACAACTTTTCACCATGTGGCCTTGTAAATTGTATTCAACTTTATGGTAACATTTCTATAGAACTTTAATATATTTATTTCATGCATGTTAGTTCTGTATATAAAAGACAGACTGTATAGTAAGGCCACATCTACACTACAGAATTAAGTCAACCTAACTTACGTTGGCATACAGACAAGGCAATAATTACATTGCTTGTGTGTATCTACAATTTGGTCCTTGTGTCAGTGGTGCACGTCCTTACCAGGAGCACTTGTATTGAATGTAGGGTCAGTGTGGGGCATTGTGGGATGGCTCCTGAAAACCAGTAATAGTCAACATAAGCAATACAGGGTCTACAGTGACATGGCATTGACATAACTACATCAAACTTGACTCTACACTGCTTGTGGAGGTGGAGTTATTAAATCAACATAGTGGGCCAGTTACATAGGCAGGAGAAAAATATAAGTGTAGACATGTCTGTAGTTAAATTGATGTAAACACCTTGCATCGACCTAACTGTAATGTAGACTAGACCTTAGCTGCCCAAAGTCATTATTACCTTTATGAGAGGGGTGAAAACTTTGCTATTGATAGAGATAACATTTCACTGAGACTGATGGGTGTGAACACACCCGTCAATTAATGTAACTGTAAGGATAAGCAAATCATGAGCTCCCACCTAAGACAAAAGGAGTTGTGAACCCACCCAGGAGTCTTTGAACTGAGAGGCTGACGGGATTTTGTTGAGTATTTGTGTGTGACAGAGGGTAGGCTAGAGAACCCTGAAACCGAGAAAAAACAAGAACAGAGAGAGAGGAAGAGACAAAAAGCAACTATGCCAAGCCACAGCCATGGAGCACAGTGTGACTCTGGTAAAAAACTTAGAGAGCTTTTGGGTCAGGTGTTAGTAAAGAGGTGTAGGTCTGTAAGTTAAGAAACTGATCCTTTCTGTTCTTGGTTCTCCTGCATTCAGAGAAGCAAGGTTTTGTACATTCCTTGTAAATAAACAAGATACCATCAAAGACAATACCAGACTCCTTCAAATTTGACTTCCTACTGGCACATTCCCAGGACTCCAAAATTTGATTAGCTACTTGGTTGACAGGGGGTAACACCACTTTACATAGAGATTTAGACTGTAAACTCTTTGGAGTTAGAAACTGTGTTTTTCTCTGCTTGGCAAATGCCAAATATACTTTTGGGATTTAGTAAACAATGAGTACTTGACCCTTGCAATGAAATCAAATTTGTCAATAAACCACTTTGCTGTGCAGTTGAAACAGAGCTTGTGTGTCATAACCATTTTCTTAACACAGAATTAAAAGTTGCTTTCTCTTCTTTAACTACTAGTACAATTGATACTGTAGTATGTGGCAAAAAGTGCCGCTGATATTCCCAGAGGAATGGGCTGTCTTGTGGTGAAAATGCTGGCTCAGCAATCTTGGACAAGACAAAAAAGGCCAAGGGCTTGACTCCTGTTGATTTCAAATGGAGTTGTGGATACTCAGCGCCTCTGAAACTCAGGACATAATTAATCTCTTTACATATCTATTTGTCCATTAGATGGGTATAATACTTTCCTCCTTCAGAGGCGATATGAGGATGAATTCATTAATGTTTGTGAAGTGATAACACAAAATGATAACAGGTGAAAACCATGTTTATTGTATAATAGACTCTCCAATCCCAATTTCTGAAGTACAGGGCGAGATTTTGCCTGGCTCTGCATGAGCGTTCAAGGACAGGGGATGAGTGTACAGTAGGCCAGCAATGAATCAATGTTTGGGTCACTGAAAAGCCACAAGTGCCATCTTTCAATTTAGAAGTAAAACTCTTTAGTCATTAGAGGCCAGGGCACTTCTATATATAGATACATTTCTTCACTTCCTCTTCCGTATAATTGTTCAACAGCCTAAAGCAAATCTACAGAACCGCCATGTTCTACCTCAGAGGTCACTGCATTTCAGTGCCATGTCCAGTGATTTTACAAGAGTATTAGCATGTGCTTCATTACATTTTTTTTAAATGGAGTGTTTGGGGTTCTTTTGGAGGAAGATACTTTCTAAACATAAGGTAGTAAAATTATTTTCCCATGTTGCAATTAGCTTTTGTATTCTAAACAATTGATAAATGGTTCAGAGACAGAAAGTGTTCTGCCATCATGAATTCATGTACTATTTATTATAAATAGCACTGATAAGAGGAGTTCATTTTATATTCATGTAAATGTCATGTGCAATGCTATGGGTGTTCCATTCCAATTTGGGGCTAGTCAACAGACATAATAAATAAAGGTGTTACTCATCAAATCTTCAGCAGGCTTTGTGCATCCTGTTCTGTAGCTAAAGCACATGGTAAATGAAAGTACCTTGATTTCACACTGACATTAATACATATAATTTCATGGCATCTCAACTGACTAGTCATCACAAGATAGAGTGGAGGAACAAAATAATAAATGTCATTGCTTTTTTTGAAAAAAAAAAAAAAAATAGAATTTGAGCTTAAGTCAAATGGAACTAAATTTAGTTCACCTGAGACCCATCATAAAATTCCTAGGTTTTAGCTTCTCTAACAGGATATGTTTTCATCTGTCTACCTTCCTTTATATTTGCAACTTCTGTGAATTGCAGCTAAATTATTTTGTTTGTTCTGATTTCACATCATCCTTCCATCTATTAAAAATACAAACCATCAGAAAAAAACTGGAGTAGATTTCCCACTCACCCATTTTCATCATAAAACAGCCAGTCAGTAAGGAACCTAACCAAAAAAACCTCCCAACCCCTCAAATTGCCACATTTCAGCCTTCCACAAAAGCATATTAAAAAAGATGTTTTTGCAACAAATTCAGGCTATTTTGGATCCAAGAAAGGGGATGTAATGGAGTATACAAATCCCACATTAAGCCCGAATGGGCTGAAAGACAATATTGGGCCCAGGTAGCACTGCCCCTCCGGGCCTGACAAGCATGCTCCGACTGGAGGAGTGAGTTAAAAGGTCCTCAGAAGCCCAGGCAATGGGTGTGAACAGGATTCAGGAGAGAAGAATCCTTCTCAAGGAAGCCAGATAGAGGAGTGAGCCTGAGAGGGGATCACGAAGCAGGTTATGTCCTCAGGTGAAGCACGGTCCAAACTTCTCAAGACCCCAAAGGTGGAACAGGTGTATTTGAGGACTTGTCAGTTCTCTGTGACTGTGAAGGTGGATGAGGGCTACAGCAGGATGGAGACCTATGGTTATCTCGGATTTCCCTGCCACCGGGTCCAGGGCTCCTTCCTGTCAAGTTTTGTAAGGTTGCCGCTTGTGCACCAGCTCCCCCACCTTAAAAGATTTCACATTTAGGCCTCTGCCAAGGGTGTTAACATCTCCCACTAACAAAGTCCTGCAGCGATTGATGAGAGGTGGTGAGGACAGGAGCAGTGATCTCTGGGAGTCCTTAGTCACAAATCTACACACAGGCAGTGTGTTGGTTGTCTTGTGCTTGGAATTGTGAGACAGAAGCACAATTTGGCACCTGTGGCCATGCCTGAGCAGTCCTTTTCAGGATCCCCTCTGCTCACTCTGAATGGGGAAGGGGCCAGTAAAGGTGCACTAAACATAGGCTGTCTTAAACATAGGCTGTCTTAAACCTCCCCCAGCCATGTCCAGCAGGATACCTCTACCTACGGTCAGAACACACAAAGCAAACTTATTAAGTTCACCACTTGGAATGTTCGCACTCTCATGGATTCCCCGAACAGTGACTGTTCTGAAAGAAGAACTGCCATAATAGCTAGAGAACTTGCAAGATATGACATCAATATTGCTGCTCTAAATGAGACCCATTGGGTAGATGAAGGCCAATTGAAAGAAGATGGAAAGGAAAGTCATCTGAAGACAGGAATATTCATGGGGTTGGTTTTGCCATCAAGAATGAGATTGCTAGCCAGCTTTTAGAACTCCCTATGGGTATTAACAAATGTTTCATGACTGCATCTTAAGCTTAGTAACATAACCAGTGTGCCACGGTCATCAGCGTGTATTTTCCTACACTTGATGATGATGAAGACAAGGAGCAGTTCTACTGTGCTCTTAATGCATTTCTTACTGCCACAGACAAGGAAGACAATTTTATCCTTATGAGTGACTTCAATGCAAGAGTTGGAGGACATCTGAACTCTGGAGAAGCACCATTGGAAAAGAAAAAGTGGGGAAGTTAACTCTAATAGCATTGTTATCCTCACTAAATGTGTGGAGCATGATTTGCTTATCACAAATACATCGTTAGACAGAGGAACAGATATAAGATTGGAAACAACCATGTTCTGAACACTGGCATCTTCTT
The DNA here is from genome assembly GCF_026122565.2 of Emydura macquarii macquarii. NCBI lineage: Eukaryota > Metazoa > Chordata > Testudines > Chelidae > Emydura > Emydura macquarii. The sequence goes on from NW_027132773.1 coordinate 17,268,517, forward strand.
AACTATGTCATTGTCAAAGCCTGTGATCATACTGATGTCCATATTACACAAGCCATGAGAGGTTGGATGACTGCTGGACAGGTCATTGTTTAGTCAGATCAATCATGAACATGTGGTTTGCACCACAACACTGCAAACAACTGAAAGGAATTCAGAAGAGATTTAACATCAAGGCACTTTAAAATCATGCTAGTCATGAGACTCTTCAGCAATGCTTCATTGAGAAGTTCTCTGACCTACCTGACAATATTAATGACATCCGAACTTGGGAGGAGTTCAAGACCATTATTCACAAGATGTGCTGAATTGATTGGATATTCCACTCACCGCCATCAAGATTGGTTTGATGAGAACAACACGGAAATCCTAGCACTTATTCATCAGAAGAGAAGCACATTTTGCATTTGGCAAAATGAAACATCTAACCAGCAAAAACAAGAGACTTATCAGCTTAAAGTGTGACATCAAGAATCAAAGGTAGCAAGCAAAGGCAATGGAGATCCAAAGCTTAACTGAATAACATGACATGAGAAGCTTTTTTCAAACAACAAAAGCCATCTATGGGGCAAGTTCAAATGGCATAACCCTTTTGCGATCTCAGGACAGCTTCACTCTTCTTAAGGAAAATGTAGTCCTCAAGAAACATTGGAATGAGCATTTCAAGACTCTGTTGAACCGTGAATCTGAAGTCTCAGCTGCCACCATCAAGTCCATTCCTCAGCATCCAGAAATAGAACCATTGGCCAATCCCCCATCTTCTGAGGAAGTTTGGCTGCAATCACTCATACTAGAAATAAAAAGGAGTCAGATCCAAATTGCATCCCTGTGAAGGTTTTCAAAGCTGGTGGAATAGTACTCATGCAAAAACTCCACCTACTTCATCAACTTCTTGTTAGAATTTGGATTTATGAGTAAATTCCACCTGACCACAATAATGCCAATATTGTGCCCATTTTTAAGAAAGAGGACAAATCAACGTGCAGGAATTAACGAGGTATTGCCCTCCTCTCCATTCATGGGAAGATCCTTGCTCATATCCATTTGAACAGTCTCCCTCTTGCTGAAGACATCCTTCTGGAATCCCAGTGTGGTTTCAGACCATATTGGTGCACCACCAACATGATTTTGTTGCAGATCCAAGACAAGTGTAAATAAGAACACCAGACATTGTTTATGGCATTTGTTGACCTAACTAATGCCTTTGATTCCATCAATCGTGAAGAGTTATGGAAGGTGCTGTCTGATTTGGTTGTCCATTGAAATAAATTCACATTCTCAGGCTACTTCATGATGGAATGACCATCACCATCCTTTGTAATGGGTTAGAGATGGACACTTTCACCATCTGTACTGGTGTTAAGCCGGGTTGTGTTACTGTCCCAACCCTTTTCTCTATCTATCTTGCCATTATCTTGATTCTTATTCACCACCACCTTTCCTCTGGAATTGGGATTGAGTATCACATGGATGGCCAGTTTTTTAATCTGCAGTATCTTCATTCTAAAACTAAGGTCACCAGGACTGTTATTACCAACCTTCTGTATGCTGATTCAGTGTGCTATCCTTGTGCACACCAAGGCTGATTTGCAATCCACCCTAGATCTTTTCTCAGGTGCTTTTATCTCACGTTTCTTTTATCATAGCCTAGGACTCTCCCCCAACATTGAGAAGAATAAGGTGCTCTACCAGCCTGCCCTAGCACAAGTTGCCCTCCTTCTCCCTCAAATTTTTATCAGCGGTGAATCCCTTGAAAATGTTGAGCATTTCCCTTATCTTGGTAGCCACCTCTCCCAGACAGCCAGCCTTGATGTGGAGATCAAACATATAATCTGTTATGCCAGTGTATCCTTTGAAAAGTTGCTCCATCATGTCTTCATTGACAGAGAGCTGCAGTTGGAAACTAAGATCCTGGTCTACAATGCAATAGTCAGCCCCACTCTTCTTTATGGGTTTGAGACATGTGTGACATATCAAAGCTATCTTAAGCGTCTGGAGTGGTACCAACAGCTCTGACTTAGGAAGATTCTCTGTCTCAGATGGGAAGACTTTCGCACCAATACCAGCGTTCTCTCTGCAGCTAAAATCACCAGTTTTGAGGTGAAGATTATGAAACCTCAACTTCACTTGGCTGGTCATTGTGTGTGGATGTCTTCTGGAGCAAGTCCTCTTTTCTCAACAGAGGAAATGCCACAAGGATACCCTGAAAGTATACCTTAAGAAGGGAGGCATTGGCCCCAGAAATTGCGAAGATCTGGCAAGCAGTAGACTGCAGTGGTGTCACATCATACATCAAACTTCAGGCTGTCCTGAAGAGAATTGCCTTGCTCAAGAGCCTGAGGAACAGCAGAGGAGGAAGGGATGTGTACAGCATCCTGGTCAGCAGCTGTGCTCTCTCCAAGCAACAACCTGTCACATATTGGAAAAATCTGTAGAGCACGAATTGGACTTTTCAACCATCTTAAGTCTCATAATGACTTTCCTCTTGGCAGATATCATCCTCGTATTGAGGGATAGATGACGATGCCCTCAGGCAGAGCCTTCTCTAACCACCACCTCATTTGAGAGCTCACAGACCTTGCTGTTTTGGACTCTTTTGTTGTAAGGCAATTGACTACTTAGGGGCATGGCCCCTATATACTAACTGAAGGGCTCTATGGGAACCAGTTTAGACTCTGTGCAGGGAAGATCCTGCCAGTGTCACTTACCACAGGGCCTTGGGCTGGGATCCAGTGGAATGTGAGGGCCTGGACCCAGATGTGGGTGGAAAGTCAAAGATCCCGCTTAAAGTCAGGAGCAGGTACCTTTCCTACCTGACAGAAAGGCATGGAGCCAGAGGCTGAGTGCACTAACCACTAAGCTGTCTGGCCTCTGAGCTCCCTATCACCGGTGAATTAATTCCAGAGCCAAGAGATGTTCACAAAGAACACCATGCCAACACCTCTCTCTTCTTGAAAGCCAGGAAGCTCCTGCTCACGACTCTCTCCACTGATTGCAACCCTGGCACGGTCACTTAGGGATATACAGTCTCCCAGGTAGGCTAGTCACAGGTCTTTATAGACTGTAAGGGATTTCTTAGGCTGTAAATTAGGAAGATAGCTGAAGGGGCATGCACCATCTCTTTGTATGTATTTGTACAGAACTTAGCACTGTGGGGCCCTGATCCTAAATAGGACATCCGAGTGCCACTGTAATACAAATATTAACAATAAGTGAAATCCAACACTTCAAACTTTATCCAGAAGCATCACACAGCTACTCCAGCTCCCAGATCAGCAGTTTCATGTGCTCATTACAAAATACTCCATATAAATAAGCTGACACATTCTACAGTGTAGGGCAGATTCTCAGCTGATGTAAGTAGTCAAAGTACCATTGACTACAATAGAGCTAAGGACAATTTTCTACCAGCTGAGGACCTGCCCTGAACTCCATTTCTGAACTGATTTTAAAGTGAAGCACATGAAGAGCACCTTTCAATAACCTAATTTGGAGATACCAAAGGCATGGATTATAGTAGTGAGGTCTGAAAGAAAACATGAGGTCAATGTAGCTTGATCAAATGCAGATGGAAGAAAACTATCCTAGACACTGCAGCTACTTGCTCATCCAGAAGCAGCTGGGAATCCAGCTAGTCCCATATGATGTGCATTTTGATGGACATCCACACTTAGTCATACAGTAGCTATGTTATCTCAGGCCTACCCTTCAGCTGCATCCTCCTGATCATCATCACATCTGCCCTAAATCTGGATTGAATCTCATAGGCTCATAGACTTTAAGGCCAGAAGGGACCATCATGATTATGTATTTTGACCTCCTGTAACGTTGCCCACCCACTCCTGTTAAGTAGTTAGTTAGTCCCCCATTACACCTCTGGTGTTTAGGGCAGCAGCAAAGCTCCTCCACTCCTGTCTGTTTCTCCAATCAACTTTCTTATCTAGGCTCCAAATTCTAAGAAAAACAAAACACTGAGAAGGAGATTTGATTGCTGGCTGTGGAATGGACATCTAAAGCTGGATATTATTAGCATACAGAAACCTAATTTCCTCGCTAACTTCCCCAATTGGTCTCAGATGCATACAGCACAAGAGGGTGGCAGCATAAAACCCCTCTATTCACCCATATGAATGAGCCACTGAACTGGTCCAGATTTGCAGTTTTTCTGGCTACATCTGCATTATTCCTAACAAAGAATCCCTTTTCGAAAGTGAAGTTATGCTGAGTTTATATTTCTGTTTATAGCTCTCTTAAAATTCATAAAAGTAAGCTATGTGCCACATCATTCTCCGACTAAACTGTGCTTTCTCATTTAGCTCCATCCTTTTTATTGCTCGTTTGAGTGATATGAAAGTCAAATGACAATGAGCCATATTCATCCCTGCTGTAAATATATTGACTTGAGAGGAGCTCCATCAGGGGTGAATTTGTCCTGATGCACTATCCTAAACATCTCCATACCACGCTGTTGTGCATAACATGTCTTTTTTTCAAGTATAAAGGAATCTTTTCTCCCAGGACTAGTCTTAAAATGGTCACAATAGTCTCTTTTTGCTCAAATGCTTTCCTTTTCTGAATATTTTTCATGTCTCAAGTTTGCCCTTGTCATCCAGTCTCCAGAAAAAAGCTTTATAAAATATGTTTTACTGGAGTGACTCTTTGCTCAAAGTCATTTTTCACTGATTTATATCAAACCACATACTAATAACATATGCACGCTCACTACCAGCTTGTCTGGGACAAATGATAATTTTGGCACTCAGTAATGCATCACTTTCACAGTGTTTAAGGATTTATTATCTTGGAAATGTGCATGGGCATTGTAGAAGATTCAGATCCCATAGTCTTTTAAATAATTTCCTGAAATCTTCTCTCTAATCAACATTATGTTCATTCAGCAGAGTTAGGGAAACCATTATAGTTAAATAAAGAATTATGCAGATCAGTTGTTTTCTCTGTATAAACAGTTTTCACTTAATGTGTTGAATTTTTCTTTAAGCTTCACTATATTTCTGTATCTCACTTTTATCAATAAGTAACACCACTGCAGGGTTCAAAATGTTGATAATGTTGATGTCCTAAAGCATCTTTGACACAAAATATAGGAATTTTTTGCAAGGTCAGATATGTATTTTTCCCCCACTTTACCATTATATTGGCCAATGAAGTAATCAAAGTTAGGCTGCAAATCAAGTTTAGGCTGTTATATGTTTAAAAACTTGGGGTCTGGACCCACAGTCCTTACTAAGTCAAAACTTATATATTAAATCTTCCATTTTCTCTCCCAGCACCCCAGATTTACAATACAATAAATATGAGGCACAGATACTTTCATAATTTTAAAATTAAAGTGAGTGATAATGGGAATTTCTGAATGACAAATTATTTCAAGTGAATGACAATTTTCTGAATAAAATAAATGTTGATGAAGCTGTGATAAAAGTTGATCTGCTTTACCATATAGTTGGCCTCACACAGTAAAGTGAGCAGTCTTTTCAGACAAAAAACAAACAGTCTCTTCAGACAACTACCACGTATAATAATTCTGCTAAGGAAAAATAAATGTTGGCACAATGCCAATTTTTCTATGTATATCTAGTATTTTTGTTCGTTTATTTAGTACATGTAATTAAGAAGTCACCCTCAGACAAACTGATTGGTTACATTTTACCAAATGAATCTATTAAAATGTCATGTCCTTCTTGGTTTATCCTTTCTCTGTACTTTAGCTTTACTAACATAAACCTCAATTCAGCAATAACCTTACGCACAATCTTAGAGTGAAGCATACGCTTAAATACTTTGCTGAATCACTGTGCCATACTGTGGTATAAATAGATGAATCATTTTATTGTATTCAGCCTGTCTGATCCACTCAGTGATGTCACAATCCAGTGTTTGTTTTGCCATTGTCACTGATATTCTAGTGATTTATTATGACATGGATACTATCCTGGTTTACTGATGGGTAACTCTTAAATGCTTTGGATAGGTATCCTTAAAAGATATGAAATATAGAAAATTATAGTGCAGAAGCTCAGTGCAGTAGACACACTGGCCCTCTGATTTCAGCCTCACTTAGTCCCACATTCATTTATTTAGTATAACAAGACTATCAAAAGAAAAAAAACAGCTAAAATAAGTCACCCACCCCTAAAAACACAGATAGGACTTCATAAGAGAATTTCATCATCAACTACAAACTATTCTTGGCTTACTGTAACTCATGGATCCATATAAATCACTTTAATGTTTAATATCATTTGTTCTTTTTTCTAAAAGTTCATACATACTAAAAATAGCTACAGGTATTAATAGGCCTTGTTTAATAGGCTTTGTTTCATACACTTAAGTATATGTCCTTATATGAAAATTAATAGGTAGATCTGTAATGCCTCTCACACACACACAAAATATATGTGATGGTGACAAATTGAAGTGATGTCATCAGGTCAGAAATATGATTATTTTAAAATCAACAATCTTATCTGGGATTACAAACACTAAAATGCCTTAAACATAATCATATGCTCATTGCATGGCATTCCTATGAGTCAGAGTTAAGACTATTTTGGATGCCTTAGCTGTGCATTTATTAGCATATTTGGATTTGTTTTACGTGTATCCTTAAATGTGAGTGTCCTACATTAGTAATGCTTGGTTTGGGGAAAACTACAGCATCCCTTTAAGGTTTCTGTCTTTAACTTTAATGCATACTGTCAACTGTGACTCAGGAACCTTTTGTTGCTGACTGATAGAGGGCACTGTGGGGATGCTTAGGGGTTTAAGTCTATGTTAAGATAGTGTTTATCACCTTTTCCCATCATTCCTTATGGGATAAATGAACCAGGTAGCCAAGTTATTGCCACTTCTATTGGCTTGGCTTTAGAATAGTCACTGATCACAAGTCCTAGTGCAGGCTTCTATGTGTGAATGCAAAGGTATGGAGCCATACCTGTTCTTTACCTTATGAGCCAACCCAACCTTTTCTATGTTCTTTCTTTCATTACTTGAGCTGGAAGGTAGTGTATGGCCCTCTCTGGGATGACTGTTGCCTTACTATTGGACACAGGTGTACCTGCCTTTCATTTTGAACATAACTGAAGACAGAAGTAAAAGCATTAGTACTGACTTTGTCACCTTATGACCCCAATTAACTTTGAATTGTGATGATCCCAATTAAGATATAAAAGGGTGTGTTGACTTGACAGATCCTTTTAACCATAAAATGTAACGTATGAGACCATCCTGCTGTGCTGATTTAAAAAGTGTATTTAATAGATTGCAATTTGAGTTTCATATTATTTAATATGTCAAAGGGCTAAAAGAATGTCATGGCTGATGATGAAATGTGTACTCTGTCTGTACAGAAGTGTAATGTATATCTTTATTGTAAAGAGCGAAAATGTTAGTTATACAGAATGAACACTGACTTTACTAGTTAACAGGGAAAGGAAGATCATCACATAGTAGTGTCAGAAATGTGATGTTAGAAATTGGAAGACTATTAGTATTTCTACTAGCAAAGCCATACTGAAAATACTAGTCTAATTTATTTGTTTCAAGAACAAAAAGCATTATACCCTGCATCTATAAGCCCAATTCAGACCTGATGTAAGAGGATACAACTCTATTGAAGTTTGTGGTCTTGCATCCTCTTGCACCTGCTCTGATTATGAGCCACTAATTTATACAATTCCTGTTGTTGTAAAATGCTGACAGTTCTGCAGGTTCTGTACAAGATACAGATAAAGACAAGATGTCTGCCCTGAAGAGCTCACAATCTAAAAGACAGACAAGTTTTACTCAAATCTAGAGCTGTTTGGCAAACAGAATTTCAATTCCACAGGAAATTCTGATATGCTGTGGAACACACTACATTAAAATATAAAGGCTAGATTATCTGACACCCTTACACAAGAATGTGGGATTAGGTGTGAAAGAGGGAGCACAAAAAGAGTCCCCCAGCTGATACATCCCATGTTATGGCCTCTCATCATTGCAGTCTCTGTGCTTTTTTTATATTTATATATATTTTTCAGCCCCAGTGCTGTGTGTATTTGTGTATATGATCTATAAATAACCTGTTTACTAGACTTTATCTAGAATGACACTAACTGCATAAAAACATTGTTCCTCTGAAAATGAGGAAGAGGCATAAAATCTCTATTTACTTTTATTTAATTGCCCCCAGTAAAGATAAATTTCATACTTTTAAAAAAACCTTTTTTCAAAATGGCCACTATGACAAAAATGCATGTGTCCAAAAATGGAACATAGGGACAGGACACAAGGCAAACGATACAAGTCATAAGGCAAAGCGGGGGTGGGAGGGAGTGGAAACCTGTCAAATTATATAAGTACAGGTATAGAGTTAAAACTCCTGGATACAGAAGAAGGGAGTAAAACGTTTAAGAAGAATTTTGAAAATTCTATATAAGAAAGATGGACTATGCTAGATCTTACACATGCCTCCATACAGTACTCACCAGTCCATAACACTGGCTACATGCATATATTAAAAACAAAACCTTTAAAGTTTTTTCCATCATCCCTACTCTCTTTCTGGAAGTGAAAATATTGGTAATGTTCAGTATATTTATTCAGTGAGTCAGTGATCACTTGTCAGTTTCTACATTTCAGCAATTTGGCATAGAATTCACATGTTCATTTAATTGGGGGAGGAGAGAGGGGGAGAATGAGAAAAGGCTAAACAAATATTTTTATTTTGCCTCAACCAGTTCTCCCATCCTTAGTGTACCTTGTCGTACATAATGGTAAAGTGACTATGCATTGAAATTACTATTCACCCACTGTATCTATTCCTAAAAGAGTTGCAATCCATATAGCGGCCTGAATCTAATCCCCCATCGAATGAGAATATGGACATTAATACTGTCCACACGGAAGAGCAAGAGGAGACATGTAGATCACCCTTGTTCATTAACCCTTTCCAGTTTAGACTTTAAAGGAACCTATCCCCTTCAAAAAATCTGTCTCCAATATTCTCCAAGATATAAGATGTATGGAAGGTCACGTTCTGTTTTTAAATGAGATATAACTAGTATCATTATGCAAATAACGGTAGTCCTAATCTATATTTAATATGACTCTCTCCGCTTCCTGAAGCTAATAGCATTCAAAAGAAGGGTACTGAATTGAACTGCAACGGCCCGAAGTACAGAATAAAACACAACCATGCTCCTCTTTTATTTGCTTCTTTTTTTTCTCTAAAAATAGTTGCTTCTGGTATTGAAGTTGTTCAGGAACCAAAAATATTGTTTATTAAAACAAAATTAATTTAACTTAAGGCATCAAGTAAGCTAAATACAAATCATCTGAGAAAATTGTGTGTTTAGCCTGAGTAATTCATTTTTAACCCTGTGCTCATTCTGGTCTTCACCTTTCCTTAAAGCTCTCCCTTTTAATCACCAGGATCTCATGAAAAAAGTGAGGAGGAATTCATTTAAAAATTACAAATTCTTAGACAAACAAAACTTATTGCATGGGGTTTGGTGGTTTCCATTAATATTAAAACTGACTTAGTCAATGATTAGGTTAACCCATATAACACATTCATATAACATAATTACAACTCCCAGAAAATCAGGAACAGACATGACATCTTTGTATCACTGGAGACAGTGGAACCGTGGAAGTGTCAACCAAAAGGTGAGAGTCATGACTGCAAGAGCTTTCTTGGTGATTGGCCCAAAAATGTGAAGATAGAAATTTAGGCACCATTGGATGAGACAAGAAATCACATGCCCAATATTGGATCCATTGGACCTGATTCTTATTTACCTTGAGGCCAATTTATGCTACTCTGGCAGTGTAGGTTCTTTGTAAATGAGAATCTGACCCATTATCCCAAGGACTTTCTCCAGAAATAGTGCAGACAGAACACAAATAGACTGCCTGACCAAAGTCACCTTTTGTATAAGGGGCAATGCCATCATATTCAAGAATTTTTAGGTTCCGAATTATGTATTTTATATGGATTCCAGTACCATCATTATAGCTACGTCACATGAGTAGGCTTTAATTGTACATCTTTGACCACTATGGAAGTATCACACGGACACACACTAAATAGAATCTGAGTTTGTGATGAATGAATGGTAAATGTAAATTTAATGGATAGAGTGGAAGTTATACTTACAAGAATGTCAAAGATTTGAAGAGCTTATGGTTTGATTCTGGTTATTGAGGAGAAAAAAATCTAAAATTGAAAGATAAGGGTATGATAAAATATTACTTACCCACTAAGTATAAGTTATAATAACCTTTAAGTGGTTACAAACTTTGAATGTTTGGCTCTGTGGTTAGAACACCCTGCTCAAGCCATGATGGCTAAAGTGTTATTTTATCAAATTTCATGTGCAAATTAGCTCATATATATGCCACTGTGTTCCAATTTTTGTTTCAGTTATATGGAGTCTTTGTGAAGCTCATAATTATTAGTTTATCAGATCGCAAGTACTTGGCCAAAAGTTATATGTACCTGTAAGGCTTGAGGTTGTTTTCAGCTAACCAGTTGTAGGTCGAAACTCATTTAAATGGCTAACGAATATACCTGAGCCTAAAGGACAATGGCTAGTGTAAACATCCGATGGCTCAGGCAGCCAGATGTCCTCTTAGTGATTCTAATTCCAATGAGAACAGCACATTTGCTTTTAGAACTTCTGTCTCATCTGCCACCTATCTGTAAGGACCCGCCCCCCGTCCTCCACCCTACCCCTCACCCCGAGTGTAGCCCTAGCATCCTTGATGCAAGTAGAGTGATTAAAGTGTCTCTGCATGTATGTAATGACCATTATCACTGTTGTTCTCTTTGGATGGGACAATGTCTGTATTTGTAAGTGAATAGATAAAGAGTTTAAAACGTACTATGTAATCAATAAGAAAGCATATATAATCGACCACTGTAACACCATGAAGTTGAAGATGATTTAGCAGACTTCCCGGTATCGTGAATAAACCTCTTCAGTATTGTCTGTGCTGCCTGATTCTTGGAGAAAGAATCCTTCATGCTTTACAATTTGGTGCAGCGAACAGAGTGCGACTGGGATCCTCAGAGTGCTTCCTACAACCAAGGACAGAGGTGAGTACCTGTTATGGTTACCACCTCTGGCACACACCTTGGTCTCGGACTCCCTGAGATACCCCTTTGCACCCCTTTTTTTTTTAATAAAACGAACCATGCATAAGGCACAGACAAGAGGACTGAACAGGGATTGTGTTTTGGGGTCATAGTTTTGGCCACATTTTTGGGGTGCAGGGATCGCTTCGGCGAAGGCGGACTGCCAGAGTTTTCAGGTTTCAGGGATCGCTCCGGCAAAGGCTGCAACGTTAGTACTGAGCACCAGAGTGTGCTTCAGTAGTGCTGAGTACAAGGCTGTGCTTGGCTGATTCCCCTGAAACACCATTTAAGTGGGTTTTAGGAAGTGGGGTGACAATGTCATACAAATTGCCCCAGGGTGTGTCAATGATGCCCTCAACGGGAGGAAAAATAATTGAATTTCTAAAAGAAAAGCACGTAAAGGTTCAGAAGGCTATGGTAAAAGATGAATGGACTGGTGCAAGTGTAAAAGACAGCTTGTTGTGGTGGTCTGGTCAGACAACAGGAAAGCTAGAGAAAGGAGTTGTGATACTTTACTGTGAATATGAAAGAGAGGTAAAAAAGTTAGAGGAACTTCAAAAGGCTTTCACGTCAGTGCAGAGCCAAAAGGCAGATCTGAACCATAAATTAAATAAACTCCAAGCAGAGAACAGTGCTTTAAAGGTTAAAATGAAAGAATGTAACTCATCATATTGCTGCTATCATGCAACAGGAGGATCGCACCGATTTTGGTTCAGATAAAGATAATGAAAATAACCACAAAGAAATTAATTGGAAACAGCTCACAAAACAAATATAAAAATGGAAGCTGGCACACACGGAGGAAACTCAGAATAATTGGCCTCTTCCTCCTCCTCCATTTTAACCCAGAACCTGATGCCAGCGCTCCCCTGGCCCCATTCCAAGTAACCATGCGATGGACGGGACAGGGGCGTAACAGAACAGTTCAGCATACTTATAAGTATACTCCTCTCAGTACAGAGGAAATGAGGGGCTTATTAAAGGATCTCCCAGATCTAAAGCCCAAAGACCCAAACTTGATATTTTGGAAAAAAATAAATCAGATGGTTACAACATATACGGTACGTCCCAGGGATCTCCATATCCTGACTAAAGCTAAATTCTCCGACCTTTCATAGGTCAAGATCCTTTTAGAGGAACATCGAAATGGCAATTGGGCCTCTGTTAAGTTTGAATCAGAAGTTGATATGACCCATGGTTGCACTGATTTTAAAGAAGCCGTTCAGAATGCCCTGGGCAATGGAGCTGATAACTAGGGACTGATACTGGGCAGCGTGCAAGGCAAGGATGAGCCCGCTGCAAAGTACTGTGAGAGAAAATAGGAAGTGTATTCAAGTAATGCAGGCATCTCGGACCCCAAAAAGACTGATCAGGCATTCTTAAAAATGTTGAAGGAAGGTTTCAGCTCCCATCTGCAAACCGCCCTTAATTTGGGAGTAAACCCAGGCTCCGATTATGAATCTATCTGCCTGTGGGCTTCTGAATGTGAAGCTAGACAAATCAAAGATAAGAAAGAAAAACCTGCCTGCATTTCTGTGGTAACAGCAAAAGGTAAAATAACTTGTCATAACTGTGGGGGTGTTGGGCATTCTCAGAAAACCTGTAGGCATAAAGTCCAAAACCCTAGTCAGGGACGGGACCACAGCCAATTGAACCCACGCAGTACTCTGCCTTTTCAATCCAGTCCTGGCCCCGCTCCTACCATCCCCCTCCCCCCTCACTTTGCCATGTTTTATCTGTGCAGGGACTGGACATTGGTCAGCTGATGCCCAGTCTGGATGGCCCCAGGTAACCAACGCCAGCCAGCAGCTCAGCCCACTGCCAACCACTACTTACACCTGAGCAGGGAAGAAATGCTAGACTTTTGAACTCCATGACCCGCTAGGATTCAACAGCCCCCTTATCCATCAGAGCTATGGAGGTGGATATAAACCTCTCGAGAACACATTTGCAAGCATGGATAAGGGGCCAGCCATGCACAATTCTTGTGGACACGGGAGCGTCTATTTTCCTTACTGACCTCCCCCTCCCCATTACTAAAAATACATTATTATTTCAGGGGTAGGAGGCACAATCTATTTTTCTGGACTCAATCTTTTTATGTAGCTCCAAATGCTGAGGGAACTATTTTGGGCATGGATGTCCTCCGCGATCTTGCAGCTACACTTAATCTCGCTCAGAGCACAGTTACATTTACTGATAAACTCATGCGCACTCACACCATTGCCTTTCGCAGCAACAAGTCTTTTTCTTCTACTGCCACTGCTAAATCTCTCACCTGGAATACCTCTAACCCTTTTCAAGAAGTATGTTCCAGGTTTCCTTCCGTCTGGGCTGAAGACAAGTTACCTTGTGGCTTGGTGCCTGCTCATCTCTGCCCACCCATCCAGGTTACTGGTCAACTTCCCCTACCTACCAAACAATATCCTCTCAAGCCTGAGTCCTTAAATGCGGTAGGTGACATTATTCATTCTTTACAACAATGAGGCATACTTGTTCCCTGTTCCCCCCCCCACCAATTCTCCTATCTGGCCAGCTAAAAAACCTGATGTCTCCTGGTGCCTTACCATCGAGTACCGCACTGTTAATCGATATGCAGATAAACTTGCCCCCATTGTAGCTGACCCATCAGTCACCCTTTCGGGCCTTGATCATTCTTACTGCATGTTCACTGTGTTAGACATTGCAAACAGCTTTTGGAGCCTCCCCGTGCATCCAGAGTCACAACACTGGTTTGCGTTTACCTTTGGCCCCACCCAGTTCAGCTGGACTCATTTGCCCCAAGGACATCATAATTCTCCCACCCTCTTTCACCAGGTTATGACAAAGGCCCTCTCTTTGGTAGACTGGGCTTTTGCTAATTCTACTTGTTTGCAATATGTTGATGATTTATTGCTTCCTTCCTCCACTGTCTCTGACCACTTACATGCCCTTCAAATGCTACTCCAGGCTTTAGCCAATGCAGGCTTAAAGGCCAACCCTCGGAAAGCTCAGATAGCTCTACCTACGGTTCAATATCTGGGTTACATGGTCTCTTAGGACTCCAAAGCCCTCACTTCAGACCACCAGTTCGCAATTACTGCAGCCCTGCGGCCGACAATAGTTCAGGAATTATGTAAGTTAATGGGCCATCTTAGCACAACCCCTCAATGACCTTCTTAAAGGGGCCCAAGCCTCCTCGGACCCCATCTCTTGGTCACCAGAGCATGACTCCTACTTAAAGCAGCTTAAAACAGCCCTTCTTTCAGCTCCAGCACTTGGGTTCCCCCACGCGTCAGTACCATTCGAGCTCTGGACCATGTATAGGATGGGCATGTTATTCCTGTACTCACTCAGAACCACGGCGACAGGCACCACACTGTGGCCTACTATTCTACCCACCTTGATCCAGTAACTCTCGCTTTTAACCACTGTCTTCGAGCCGTAGAGGCAGCCTCCTGGGTTGTTACTGTTTCCTCACCTTTGGTTTCTGGAGCCCCCCTTACAATTTTCGTGCCTCATGCAGTTCACAAAGCCTTGGACGGGTGCCGCTTCTCAAAGGTCACCTCAGCACAATGGTCCAACTGGGAATGCACCCTTCTAAGCCACCACATTATAATTGCACATTCTAACCTTCTTAATCCTGCTACTTTAATGCCAACAACGGGAGAACCTCATCAGTGCCCTCTTTCTGAGGACACCATTATACAGGACCGACTTGTGTCTGAACAACCACTACTCTCTTCTGATTTTGTTTTGTTTGTTGACAGATCCTGGTACTATGTTGCCGGTCAACCTTGTTCTGGCTGGGCAGTTTGTGACCTGTGAGGTACATGCCTCTGCTCGGGTTCCTTGCCACCTTCCTGCTTGGCTCAGTAGCCGATTTAGTGGTACTAACACAGGCCTGCCTCCTGGCTGAAGGCCAGGCTGTTACCATGTACACAGACAGCCGCTATGTATTTGGGGTAGTTCATCACTATCTTGATTCTTGAACAAATAGGGGTTACCTCACTTCATTTGGTACCCCTCTTAAAAATTGGGGGTACATTAAAGGCTTATTGGAAGCAGTTAAAAAACCTTCTCAGCTGGCTGTGGTTAAGATCAAGGCACATACCAGAAACAATGACCCCCCTTCTCTTGCAAATGCAGCTGTAGAGGAGGCTGCTAAAAAGGCTGCAGCAATTCCACAGGAAAATCTCCAAGTGGCAGCCACCCAAACTTCTGACCTGAAGCAAATTTCACTACCTAAAATACAAGAATAATGCACTAGAGAAGAAAAATGGATATGGATTAAAAATGCTGTAAAATTGATAAAGCCAACACTTGGGTCACAAAGGATCAGCAATTTGTAGCCCCTAAATCAATTGTGGCTCACCTTTGTGATCTCTATCACTACCAACCCACCCAAACCCAAAAGCTATGCTGTACCACATCAAGGGAAAGTGGTGATGGCCCAAGATGACAGCAAACATACATGACTACTGTCTGCGGTGTCTTGTATGTGCTAAATTTAATGAAGGCAAAAAGCTTAAAGTGGCAATGAGACACCAGCCTCGACCCGGTCCTATGCAAAAGATTCAAATTGACTTCATAGACCCCCTACCACCTGTAAAGAAAAAAAAATATTGCCTGGTCATAATTAATCATTTCACCCAATGGATTGAAGCTTTTCCCACCTCTAAAAATAATGCCAGCACAGTGGCCCGCTTACTGGCCAATGAATTCTGCCCTTGATGGGGCTTACCATGTTCAGTGGACTCAGACCAGGGAACCCACTTTACAGGACGAATCATGAAGGAAGTCTGCTCTGGTCTAGGCATTAAACAAAAATTTCACTGTCCTGAGAGCTCTGGGCTAGTGAAACGAGCCAATCAAACAGTGAAAAATAAAAATCACAAAAGCCTTACTTTCACAAGAAACTAGCTGAGTGGCTCAACTATCCGCAGCTCTCCTCTTGATAAGGGTAACTCCTAATGCCACCTCAGGAGTCTCACCCTTCGAACTCATTACTGGAATGACCATGTCTTTGGGTGAAGGACGTGTAATTCCGGCTCCCCTCCCTCTGGTTTTTGATATTACATGGGAATACATCAAATGTTTAAATGAAGTTTTGCAGCCTTTAAGACTGACTGTCAAAGACAGACAGGAAACTCAGGACTCCCCAGAATCCCTCTCCTGGATGGATGTACAGGAGGGAGATCAGGTCATGGTAAGAACATACAGTCCTGGTGTACTCCAACCAAAATACTCAGGTCCGCATATGGTATTGGCCCATACAGATACATCCATGAAGGTACAAGAAATCCCAACATGGGTTCACAAAACCAGAATTAAGCTGTATAAATAAGTTTATCTAATATGCGTTCTGTGCACTAATTTTGTCTTTCCAGGTGAAAATGTGGTTATGTCTCCTCTACCACCTGTGCTCCATTCCACCCCTCCTGACAGTATTATCTATTTGGGGTATAATAAGACACTTCTACGTGATGTAATTATGGTTTCTGTTAAAGTTAAATATGATTTGTCTAAGTTTACTGTACCATTACAAATTGTATGTTTCCACCACCCTAATTCTTTACAATGGCTACAAGAACAGTTAAAGATACTAGTGCACCAATATACTGTCCGCACCCACACAGTAAAAAGACAAAAGCGAAGCATCCTAGGTGACATTGGGAGACTATTTGGAAGCTCAAATTCCATGATAAATTCACTTAATGCCAATGCGGATAGATCTTACAATGCCTGGGTTAAAAGCCAGACTACCCAGGCCCTAAAATACACCAATGCTGGCTTATTATACTCTTTCACTGCTATTGATGCAGCCATGGATGGATTCTATACAGCAATTAAAAAATCCTTCGATATCATAATCAATATGACTATATCCCAATCAAAGGGATGTGCTTATATGTTAGCTCGTGATTTGTTCAATACGTTAAAAGAAGATATGTTAGATATATGCCTTGGTTTCCCCCCGCCCACACCCTCGCTTCCTCTGCCCGTGCCAACTTGGCAAATATATCTGCTCAGTTAATTGTTGCCTCCCCCCTACCCCCTGAAACCTCTTCCACCCCCTTTTTTGATTTTCTTCTTACGTACCCTTTTGTTATCCCCACCCATGTTTTTCCTTCCTCTTTTTATTTTAAATCTATTGGTTATGTGTCTAACAACACTGTCTATCCAATAGGACTTTCTGGCTTTATGTCTCCCTCCCCCAGTGGCGGCATGCTCATAACAACTTCGGACTGTTGTACAGAAACCGCTGACTATATCATTTGCTCTTGATCTACCCTCCATCCTTTGAAAACTTCTTCTTCTGTGGTTGTTACTATCCTTCCTCTCCTGGATGCTGAGACTGCTGCTCAAGTGTCTGCCACGCAGTGGTGTTTTATCACCACTGCATCACATTACAACTACGGCCCACTGCAGTGTCCTGCCAAACCTTACCCACCATCAGCATGAGAAATGCTTTCAGGTTTTTTAACTGTATGCAGATGTCTCCCTTCAAGAATGTGCATTAATCCAAGAAAAATAGTGTCATCAGCAGAAATAAGCAGGTTGTTTTGTGAAAAGTTACTAATTCAATCATTTCGTTTTTTACAAAAACAATTTTACAAAAACGAACGTACCCAATTTAAAGATGACAAGAGACTACTCTAATTTGTGCTCTGGCAACTTGTGAGCTATTTGCCAGGGTAACCTCTGTGTCACATCACATGCATACACAGTATTGTTTCTTAAAGGACTACAGGTAAAATATAGAGACATATTTTGCATAGTTATTCAGGCACAAATCTAAACCAGTGCTCCAACATGGAAGTACCTCAGACAACAGAACTAGTGCAGTTCTACTGTGCAAGGGAGACAACTGGACCAGACAGGGGAGCAGACAGGGGAGAACACATCCTCAGATTGCATGTCAGGGTTCCTTGTATGGCACTGTGCAGCAAGAAGGCATGAGCTGGGTACCAACTGGCTGGAAAAGAAGAAAAGTGAGATGTGTGGATGTTCTGTTCCTCTTCCGTGTAATGTGGTTACATTAGGGGCATGCATAACAATTTCAGCCATGATGGTGAAATAACCTCATTGGAACAGCCCTATGGTCATCTTGGTGGCAGGATGCCACCTGCCTTTCTCCATCATCTCTTTGGTATCAACTCCACGTATTCAAGTTGGGCGCTCAGCTGAGAATTTGTTTCTCAGAAAGCATTTCCTTAATCAATTAATCATATTTATTCCCAGGGTAACATTTTCAAAAGCACTTAGATGATTCAGGTCTCCTCTTAAAAAGCTTTTTTTTCAAGCCTCCAACAAGCCACCAGAAACTGATTAAACATTTGACTATATGGATGTGATACTATGGCGTTCAACCCAGATCAGGAAGGAGCTGTCACCGTTTACCCTGCAACTCTGGATGCCTTAAATGCTATGGTGCCATAGCTCACAGCCCTAACACCAAGAGCCAGCCTTACAAACATGCAGGTCACACACAGGCTTCCACCACCCAGTTACTTTTTGCAGAGTAGTCCCACTGCCCTCCCAGTCCTGAATTTCCGCCATACTATCTACCACTGTGACAGTCTGCTAAGGTTTCCAGAATTGTAAGTTTACTGTGTTACCACACTCAGCCTCAGTAGTGAGAGTTTTGCTACTGCTAAGCTCTGTGGGAACTCCCTGACATACCAGCTTGTCTGCTTTGCCCAACAAATTCTATAGGATTTTGCCGGTCCAAAACTTACCTTGCCTAGCTGGTAACCAACCGTGAACCCCAGCTCCTGAGTTTTCCAGAGACACCTCCTTGAAATGCCCCACTCGCTCCTGGAACATTTACCAAAGTTATTTGTTGCTCCTTTAAAGAAGCAATGCACTGAAGCTCATTAACTTAGCTGGGGTTTAACATGCTTATTTCAATTGCAGCATGGAATTGGTTTATAGTAAAACAAGTTCTCTTAATAAATGGACATAGGATTATGTAATACAAAATATAATTAATAAAGATAGAAAATAAAAATAAACTTCTAAGACTAAAACTTAATTACAACAAGTTACAATCTTTGCCTAAACACATCTTACCTAAACTCAGTTCCCAGAGACTTCAACCACCGGTCCAAGAATCCAACCTCGAATGATTTCAAGAGCTAGCCCCTTGAAGTGATGAGTACTCAAAAGTGGTTTTCTGTTTCCACTTATATCTCCTAAAGTTCATTGACTCTGTTAAAAGGCAAGAAGACTTCCTGCTGTTCTTCCCTTTCTGTTGACTTCCCATCCCCCTGCTGAATTGCTTGTAAATGGGGCTTCCATTGTTTTGATTCCATAATGCTTAATTTACATTAGGGACAGGTAGATAGCTACTGTCCCTCCTGTCTGGAAGAGAACCTGTTTCTACCTGTGTTTGGTCAGACTTTAAAGCATAATATCAGTGAGTATCCAAAATTCCTCAGTGTTAATACAGACAGTTCATGATTATATTAATCACCAGTGTGTCACAGGCTTTCATAAAGGACTTTACTCAATACACTTTTATAATACAGTAATATTATATACAATCAGCTGATTCTATAGCCTAGTAAACCATTCAAATGTATTCTTAGATAAAGTTCCTGTTCTCCTGCTGGGAAGAGATGCTTCATGATGGCTCCTTGGCTGCTGGTGATAGTTGAGTTGTTACCCCCTGCCCTTGTTAGCTTTGTTTACCTTTTATGCAAATGTACTTTCATTGTCTCTGCCTGACTCAGACAAGTAAATAAATTCCTTTGTCTAAGGCAGACTGTGATTCTGCATTGCTTGTCAAACCCATTTTCAGAACATAATTCTAGTACACATTTATAACTCTTTGTACACACACCATACATACATCATGCAACAATATTAATGATCAGTGAGTTATTATTTTTTCAATTATGTATTATATGCTACTTTTGGGGTATATATTATAGCAGTGTTCAGCGTAGTGAGTATGTCAGGCCTGACAAGAGTTGCTGACAGTAATGAACCAGCATTGAGTCTCTGTCACACTGGAATTGAAGACTTTCTGAGAAGGATGAAATCCTCTGAATTTGTCCCCTCTGTTCTTATATTGAATATGGCATGAAATGTGATATCTATCACTTAGTAGAAGGTATGTAGAGGGCAATCGTAGTAATATCTTGGTCCTGAATTTATGGGAGCTTCTAATTAAGATCAGCATTATTATTTGTTGCCATGTACAATGTGAATAATGTTGTATAAGAGGTAAAGAAAGTTCTGGATGCTGATCAGTAGGACTTACATTCTCAACTGGTTTTTTTAACTTTTTCAAAAATCTGTAGGATCTAATTGTTTTGCTTTAGATTAAGCCATTGACCCTTTGATGCTATGAGCATCAGCATCAGTTCCACACAGCCAACTATTAAACCATTATTTAGACAGTTCCGCAGCTGCATTTCAATGTGTGCATTTCTGTATCTACCCACAAGATGAACTCTTTATACTGTGCCAGAACCAATTTACAGAAATGTGCTTGTACCCTACCAAGCCATTAGCCTCAAAGTCCCAGTCCTGCTCTAGTTGAAGTCCCAATGACTTCAGTGCTGCAAGACAAGGCCCTCAGCGTTCTACGGCTTTGATCAGAGACCAGAATGTGCTACTGTGCATGTGCCAAACTGACTCTGAAAACATATTCACTAACATTGTTTTGAACTCAGTTGCAAAACCATTTCAGTTTCAAACCTATTGCGCGTTGGACTTTTAATTTTGGTAGGCTCTTTCCTCTCCCCATTTAGAAAGGACCCTATTACTAGTGTAAAACAGGAGGAAAGCAAAACTGGAGTAGGAGATCAGAATCTGGCCCCAGGAATCCTATAGCTATATGGACTATGAATTCTGAATGCTAACCGACAGTCTTGATATGGAAATGTTTGGCTTCAGATCCATCTGTTATAAAACGTGTTTATTCTTAGCTCTTACTTTAAAAAGAGAACTTAATATATCATTTTGCAGATGACAACAATAGTAGCTAAAGCTGCATCTCTCAGGTAGTTATATTCCTTTTTCTTTTCTGACTGGATAAACTTTATATAAATCCCATCCCTTGACCAAAACGATAAACAGGAAGGAAAGAGTATAGAAAAAATATTGGCATTTTACTGTAACTGATTGTGCTGCTGAGATTAGAATGTAGAATTCAGAATTTAAGCCTTCATTTATCATACAGAAAGTTAGGGGGGTGGAAAGGAACCAAGCAATTACCTCAGCAACTCATCTGTCAATCTTCTCACAATTTTTCAGCTATGCTTTACCGAAAGAAGATTCCATGCACAGCAAAGAGTAATTGCAACATGGGGGAAGTGAATTGAAGCTCTTTTTGGTGAACCTGCATTTAACAGGACTACATCTTATTAGACTGTCACTCCATATTTGGTTTTCTGTATTGTCCTTAAACATCTCATCAAAATAGACATAAGTACTGCATGAATTAGAAGACACTGTAACTCCAGTCAGATTATCATCCATAATCAACACTGCAAAGTAATGACACCTCTGGCCAATTATTTTTTGATCTGTTATGATTTCAAATAATTTGATACAAAGAGAGAAACGTTAACTGGGGAGAAAAATCAAAAGCAACCAGGTTAGTAGATATATGCACCATGTTCAAAATGATTCATTAAAGCTATCCCAAGATTGACAAAACATTTTAATAATTAATATTTTGTTGAAATGTTACTGCATCAAAATTTAAGCTAATGACAAATGTACTTCTATATCAACAAGGACTTTTTGCTAAATGATATTAAAATATTTAGTTTAAATACTGTATAATTAATTATTAAAATATAGTTATTCGGATATTACAGTTAGAGCAAGAATGAACAAAGTGTTGTGTGCATTTAGCCTTTTTAACCTGGCCCCTTCCTCAGAGCTGCCATAGAAATGTTTTGATTTGTGGCACTCTGCTTTGTAATAATACTTAACAGTGTATCAACCAAGCACAAAATTATACTGATATTATGCATGACAACAATGAACTAAGGGCAGAAGATGGGCTCAGCAACAAAATGCACATAACGGAGTGTTTGAAATAAAGCAGTGGTAAAATAAAGACTGGCAGCAAAGAGTCAGTCAATGGTGGGAGCCAGGGCAGCAGATTTCAGACAAGAGATTCAATTTGCAATTAATGAGTAGCTCACCAGGCTGGACTCACTTCTTATTAATTAGCTTCTCAACTTAGCAAAACATAACTTTTTTTTAAATCTATCCTTTACAGTGATGCCTGAACTGAGTACAGTCTTCTGTGAAAAAGACTCAGATCTTTAGCCAAGACTCTCCTGAGTCTCCTGCTTAATGCAATGTAAAGGAGAGATGTGGGCCTGGATCCACAAAGGGACTTGTAGGGACACTGAAAATCATTGGAATCCACAAACTCTGGTTTAGTCCCCAAGGCTCCCTATATAATGCTTGAAGAGAGATAGACATGTGAGAACGGGATCTACAAAAGGCAGAATGGTGGGTGAGAAGCTGCCTAAGGAGAGAGGGAGATGTCCTATGCCCTGTCCCTCTCAGCGAGTTAGGCTCCTAAGTCTGGGCTGCTGGGAGGTGTCTATCTATGCCTGGGATCCACAGCACCGAATCCTCTCCTGGCACCTAAGTCATTTCTTTGCAATAACAGTGGTGGCACATATTTAACTCCACACACAAAAATCCTGGGAATGAGGAGGATATCCCTTATAACCTCAGTCAGGTATTAGGCTACTCACTCAATATGTAGAAGATCCTAGTTAAATTTCTCCTATGCCTGAGGAGGAGAAGGAATTTGAAGCAGGGTTTATTGCCTCTCAGGTGAGTGCCCTAACCATTGGTCAATAGAATGATTCTCATGTTTAATTTAGCCCAATAAATATTTAATACAAAGTGGAACCACTTCACCAAGAGTGCCACATATCAACATAGTCCACTCCCCTGACAGGTGGGAAACCCTTGTTCAACTCCTTCCACCTCCTCATGAAGTAGAGGAATGAATTGAGCCAGAGTCTCCCATATCCTAGGCAAATGCCCTAACCATTGGGCTAATGGTTATAAGAGAGGCCTCACTCTGTCTTTCCCTTCCCCCACACAGCTTGTGTGGTGCATGCTCAGAGTATGCCTACCAGATTGAGCCCCACATCCAAGATAGGCAGGGAAACTTGGTTTGAGGAGCTTAGGCATCCAGACACCTAGCTGAGAGCAGTGTGCATGCCCAGAGGCAGAAACTTAGGTGCATAGAGGAAATTTCTACAGCATAAATTTAGGCACCAAGTGAGTTTAGGTGTCTACCAGGTTAGGTAGCAGCTGAGCAAAGGTTTTGTGGATTGCAGCAATGCCTAAAAGTGGGATTTAACCCCCAGATTTAGGGATTTAGATCACTTTGTGTGAATCTGGGCCAAAGTGCCCCCAACAGATTGCCTAGATCTTGGACAGGTAGTCTGGGCTCAGAAGAGTGCTTGTGCTCATGTACTTTGGCAGCATTTTTATTTTACCTTCTGAAAGAAGTCAGATGTAGGGTATGTGTCTCTGAGGTCTTAAACAGTGTTCCTTTTGAACATTACTCCAATTCATTCCTTCCATATCTGACTCCCAAACCGGGAGCTGGCTAGTATACATATCTTCATAAGGCAGGCAGAGCAAAGCCTCTGCTTGAGTATGATCATCTGTAAACAGCAAAGGGGTGAAGTATATGGAATGCTCTAAGATCCAAAATAACCAGTTCAATCAGAGTCCTAACTGGATGGCATTCAGCCAAATTAAGCCTGATTGTTTCTCTTCTCTGCAATATGGGATAGAGAGGGAATGTCTGGGTGTGATGAGCATTGGCACAATTTATGAATTCTGTGTGAGATTAAGAATTCTCTGCAAACCCCATTTTGATGGTAAGATTAGTCTTTGCCTTCTTGCTGTCTGTAACCTCCACATTGGACTGAGATTCCAAAGGGTAGTACTACTGGGCTGGCGATAGAGGATAGTTAAACTTTGACTGTCCATGCACATAGTGCACCTTGGAGGTGATAGCCAGATTTTTACATTAGAACTCGAGGGTGGAGGTACCTAAACAATGGATCATCTGGTGAGACTGAACAGAGAGTTACCTGACAGAGGAAACTGGATGGTTATAAAAAGGATAGAAGCTTCTCTTAGCAGTCCTTCTTTAGTTATTTCCCAGTATCTTGAGAGCAATTGCATGTAGCAGCCTCATGAGGCACAGACAAACCCACCTTCCTAGGCACAGATGGGACTCCCCTTCCCAGGGGGAGGGTGAGGGACCTTGCATTTGTGACGTCTGTTTTCTAAATGATCTGAACTTTGTTGTGCTTTATCTGTTAAGTAAAAAAGCAGTGGTGTTAGAATACTGTGCAGTGTCTGTTATATGCTACAGCTACCCATGTCTTCTGAGAAAGGGTGTGTGAGAGCTTCTGAAGTGTCTTTGGGATCAGTATTGGTCATTGGGGCCCATGTCAGGTGGGCTGAAGGGCTCTATTTGATTGGAAAGTCATTCCATTTTAATGACCTTCTGTTGGCACCTGTCTGCTTGCACCCTTTGGAATTCCAGTCCAATGTGGAGGTAAAAGGCAGCAGGAAGGCAAAGACCAGTCTTACTATCAAAATGGATTTTGCAGGCTGACTCACACAGCTTTCATAAATTGTGCAGTGTAAGAAGGTGATCTACCCCTTCAAGGACCAGGAAGCAGCCAGCTCTGTTGCTGAGAGCAGCCCAGCAGGTATGTGTTGGGAATCAGTTAATTCACCTGGACAGCATCTAGTGATGGGGTCTAGTTCCCAGCTGGGGGATATAAACGAGATCCTCATCAGCATGAGGGAGCCTGGGTCTAGGGGAGAGCTGAAAGAATACTCTCCTGTGGCTGCAACAGAAGGC
Source organism: Emydura macquarii macquarii (assembly GCF_026122565.2). Classification (NCBI taxonomy): domain Eukaryota; kingdom Metazoa; phylum Chordata; order Testudines; family Chelidae; genus Emydura; species Emydura macquarii. Next base: position 17,293,524 of record NW_027132773.1, read on the forward strand.
TGTGAGCGGGCAAGCAGGCCCAGCAGACTCCCTACCCCCTTGGCTGGGGAAGGTCTAAAACCTTTAGCTGCTGGAGGCCTCGGGGTCCATAATCTTGGATGAGAACAGTTGCTTTTGGTTGTTCCATGTTTCCTTTTGTTTGTGCGTTGAGGAATAACCTGAGCCCTGAGAAAAGTGCTACAAACTGAACTGGGTGAGGCTGATTGTCCCAGGTTCATGATCAGTCCACCAGCCTACATACAGATAGATTCCCCAAACTATTACCAAGGGTATTTAGTCCTATCTAACATCAGCTCACTGATGTACTAGTGAAATATTATTACCTGCTTGTGGTTTTGGACTCAATTTATTGAAGTGATATAATAATACAATATACTTGATAGGTATGATCCTATGCTGAAGCCACATTTCCCATAGGCAGAGGAAAGCTATCGGATTTCTATGTTAAGTTCTTAAGATATTAAGAGAAATAGTTCTTTAAATATCCTAGATTACTATCACATTTTGGTGTGTGGTAAGTCTTTGGGCACCATAGGGAATTGACATTATTGGCCTAAGGGAAATCCTAAAGAGAAAAACAGCGAGAGTTCTGGTAGACCTTAAAGACTAACAAATTTATTTGGGCATAACCTTTCATGGGCAGAAACCCACTTCACCGGATGTCGTCATTCCCTCTTTTAGGGCCTGATCCCAGACAATGGAAGTCAATGGAAATACTCTCTTGGCTCCTTTGTGCCATGTTTCACCTTAATAGGCTATCTCAATTCTGCACATGTTCTCTTTTTAATAAGTATGAGATTAATAAATTTGTTTTGGCCATGTAATAATTATACTCGCTGCATGTGATACATCTTTGATGGATATCTTATAGAAAAGGTTCCAGCACCATGTTTCTGGTTCAAAGGTTGGTGGTGGTTAGATAGTTTTTTGCTTTTAGGGTACATTTCTCATTAGTTTGGTAACATTGAAGCTATAATCCCGTGAAAGAATTTAAAAGAACATGGTCTCCTGTATTCAGGCTGGTGGCCTTTGAGGTGATTTACATTTGTTAATGGATATTGTCTATTTGAGTAGCCTGTTTTTAGGGTTGACGTGGGAATCTGTTGGAAAGTATCTAATGTAGATCACTTTGGAAACACAAACTCAGTAATAAAAGAATGTAATAGATAATGGTATGTATCTAATACATAACTAGTAATGACTGGAAAATCTGCATCTATTTATTAATCTCTTCTTTTCAGACCTTCACTGCCATTCTCTCCCTTAAATATAAAAAGGGGGTTATTCTTTTTTGGATGTTCACATATAACTTCCATCTTGGAGAGAGTGAATAAACCCACTATTTGCACTATGTGCATGTCTGGGAACACAAATTCAAAGCATAAGTGTAAGGACATAGGTCAGACACTTCCTGCAAAGAATTGCTAGTAAATTGGCTATGTCCTCTAAGATGTTGCTATAAGCTAAAAATAAACCTCTTTGCCTCACCAATCTTCAAATAGAGTAGAACAAGTAAGGAATAAGTCTTGCAGAAGTTACAGGGTGAAAGTCCTCTCTAGTGTGGAGTCAGATTTCCCATGACAAAAGTCACAGAATTTTTGTTAACTATATGTACGTATAGCTAAGTCTGAGTCTAGTCAGGTTCCTTAACACATCTAGCTCTCAATGGGGATGCTCAGACACTTAAACTGTCTCTCCCATACTAACATTACCTCATCTCATTTGCATGGTAACTCCTCTAAAATAAAGCTTTATTTTATTTATTTAGATTTATAAGTGAAATAAAGGCATTCAGGCTTCTATAACTGAGCCTTAAATACCATCCTAGACCTTGCAGATAGTCCAGTAACTGCAACAGTTTCTCTTCCTAATGAAAGTTTGCTTTCCAGCAGCCTTTTATCATCCAAGTTCTAATGAGCTACCAGCTGAGACCTCATCTCATTTTCTTTTGGAGGTTCTTCTGCAGTTTTTGCAGGGGAAACTGACATCTATTTTCTCCACTGCTCAGTAGGACATTTAACTCTTTCCCTACCAGTATACATTGTGGTCTATTTAGCTGTCATAAAACCAAAATTCTTATGTAACAAGTATTTTGAATATGTCTGTTCCATCCAAACTCCACACATGCAGAGCAGAGAGAAAAAAATAGGAGGATTAGAGCTGTGAGCTGTGCACATAATTGCCTGCCCTCCCCTCCCAATCACGTTTGTAGTTCTGGAAAAGCTGGGAGGGTGTCATTGTAGATTGACCCAAAACAAACTTAAAAAAAAATCAGTGAAGTGGAGAGTTTAAAAAATAGTTTTGGACCAAATGAAACATTTCATTTTATTTTTGAGCTTTTTAAAACATAATTTTATTTTTAAATTAAAGTAATATTTGAAATAGTTCTTTTGAATCAAAATGTTTCATCTTGAAAACATCAATAAAATATTTAGATTTTTTAAAATTTTCAGTATTTTTTATTTACCAAAACAATCTGAAACCAGTAGGAATTTGTGAAATGATTTAGATGACTCAAATCTGCATTTTTTCAGTAAAAAAAGTTTCACCCAGTTCTAGTGAGGATTCCCTTTCAGTTAGAAAAATAATAAATTTCAGTAGTCTTTTAGAGCAATAATCTCCCATGAAGACCTTTAGGGACATGTGTGGGGGGGAAGGCATTGATTGGAGGTGTTTACATACTGCATTCTAATGTAGGTACTTAACACCAGGAGGGTTTTCTTTGAAAATAGAAAAGATTAACCCTCAAGGATATTGAGTTCTATTAGAAAGAGAATGTTTTCTTTTAGTTCTTAATTTTTTGAGATAATAGCAAGTAACTAATGTAACAATTCCACACAATATAGTCTAAGCAAAATTAAGATGTTTGTTTTTGCAAGTGACTTTCTTTTTTCTTTGAGAGAGAAGAACAATATTAAGTGTTCTTGTTTTGTTTTTTCCTTCTGGCAAACAGTCCAATATGAATCTGGTGAATCTGACTGCAAGACCTGAGCACATTCTGCTAGCAGGGTTTTAGAGGCCTTCTCCTTCCCTTCCCCCCACCAATTGCTTATGAACAGCTTAAGATTGTTGGTATTTCAGATGGATTTAATGTTGTGTCTAGCTCTCTTGCACTGAAAAGCGATGACTGATCTAAAGACAGGGGAATCAAAGGGGAGAAAGTGAAGTGGCCCTAATGGAAAGAGGGGTTTGATTAAAAAGGTCACAATTCAGCAAAGTACTCAAACATATGCCTTTTAGTCAATGGGACTATTCATGTGCTTAAAGTTATGCCCATTCTCAAGTGTCTTGTTGCATCAGGGCCCAACTCTTTCAGAGTTTTAGTGGAGGGCAGGAGGGTTCCCAGAGTCACCCCCCCCCCCCAGCTGCCTCAGGGAGGGCGGATCTATACCTGCAGGGGGGGGAGTCATGAGGCTGCGGGGGCGCAAATGCCTGACCTGGGGGGAGGGGGTGCTGGGCCAGCCCTTCACGATGCGCAGGTGTCCCTCAGTACCTCCTGCACCCCCCACCCCTCATGAAGAGCCGAGCTGCCCAGGCACCCCCCTGCACTTACCCGCCACTCCAGCCCCACAGCTCAGCACCAGCTCGGATGGGGCGGCCTCACCCCCCTGGCCTGGGGGGGCTCTGGGCCAGCCCTTCACGATGCACAGAGGGCATCTATTTGCTCTTTGAAATTCTTGCGAATTTTGAAAAATCCAGCAAATTTTAACATAATTTACAGTTTGCACTTCTCTTTGAACTGGATAATGGAATGCTAAGAGGAAACATGTTAAGTTGTCTGTACCAGAATAATTCTCTAAAATTGGACAAATCATTCTAGATAGACTGCATACCTTGAATTAGATGCTTATCTTGGTTCCTGCACATTCCTGAATCTATTAGTCAAGAGAGAGAATCTTCTGACATGCTTATTGCTCTATTGCTTCCTACAATCTTACTGAAATTGTTACTGTCAGTCTATGAACTTGAGAAGAGCAAAACTGGTGGATAAATTGTGTTCTTCCACATGCCCTGCTGGATATCCCCTGGAATGCATTGCGACTAGTACCAATGGGTAGAGGAGTAAGAAAGGCCAGATTTGTTTTAAAGGCTGGAGGTCAGTTATTTCTGAGGTTCCTTCTCCACTATTCAATCAGATGTCTCTCTGAATAATCTGTGTGGTTTTCTCAGTGCTCCAATTTTTGGAAAATATCATCAAAGTTCTTAACTCCAACATCGGAAATCCTCAGGTCTCGTTGACTCAATTCAGTGTGGGTTATGGGTGCAGTAAACAATCCGATAATTATCTGCTTTTGGCAATGGATGAAGATAATTTCTCTTTTTTTTTTTTTTGAACCTTTGATCACAAAGCGTTGTTGATTTGTCTGAAGGTCCCTGCCAGGGATTGACGGGGTTTCTCTTTTGGGTGTCTTCTTTCCTTTCTGCAACCTTTCTGCGCAGAGCTACACCTTACACCAGTTGGAAATTGAGACTGGTGCGTATTCAGTGGCCCATTGAATACCTGGTGTTTCTTACTAAAATCTCCTTACAGACTTGCCTCACAGGGCCGCAAATATTCTCCATTCAGCTTAGTTCAGCTTCCTTTTGTATCAGTAGACCAACAGGTGTCTTGAGTAACAAAAAGGTTAACTACCCTTCTTTGTCACTGAGTCTTAGTCCCAGATTTAAACTTGAAACATAAACTGTTTTCCTAGTGCAAAGTGCTACCTCTCTTTTTCTAGGTCAAAATAATATTAGGCCAGATTTTTGGAAGTCTTAGGGTACATCTACACTTCAGCTGGTAGCATGCTTCCTTGCTCAGGTAGACAAGCGAGCAGGCTAAACAAGGCAGTTTTAGCCAGGGGAAGCCTGGGTGGCAACTTGGCCTAGCCACCCAAGCACAAACCCATCTGGACCCCATAAGTCTGTGCTTGAGCAGCTAGCCTGAGCTGCTGCCAATGCTACTCCCATCTATACTGTTATTTTAGCACATTATCTTGAGCAGCGTGTTGGTGCAGCACATGTCTATCTACCCAAGCTGGGAAGCACGGTGAAAAGGCTTTAGTGAAAAGGCCAGTGACTGAGTGGATATCGAAACTGAATGACTCTCTCACCCGTAGACATGGTCTGTCTGAGGCACAGTGTAGTGGACAGGAAGTGAGGACTTAATGGGTAATAGATTCTGAATGCCCCTCTTCAACAGAGTTGGTCCAGCTTTGCATAGGATAATGTACAGAAATAGCTTTTTTCATTCAGAATGTCTGAGAAACTTAAGGTGTTTGTTTAGATCTATTTCAGAAGTTTAAATAAACCTCAAAGGGAAAACATAGAATGCCATTTCCTATACTGCACAGATATCTATCCTGTGAACACAAGTAGGATGTCATTCTCAAGCTGTAAGTTCAGCTACTTTCTTAATTTAACAAAATTGCAATGTTTTCTAGTCAAAAAGACTTTTACTCACATGTGAAGATGTTTTTTTGGTCTCTGGTGGCTTGAAAAAATGTGACTCTTGATAAATTCCTAACAAAATCCCAAGGTCTAGAATAGGTAACACATAATTGAAACTGATGGAATTACTCTGGATTTAAAACCAGTTAAGTAAAACTTGACCCCCAAGTTGAAGAAAGTTTTTTTTGTTTTTTTGTTTTTTTTGTTTTCCTGAGCCATGTCAGGCTGCAAAATGTACAGCTTTTTTTGCATCATTGGACAACATGAGGAATAAGCGGAGTCACTGTAGCAACTTTGTCCATGTCATTGTTCTGTCTTCTTGGATCAGGTTTTCTCCAATAGGTTGGATATTCCTTAAAATTATTTACATGACCAATAACTTGAGATTCTTCTTGCTTATGAGTGGTTCATCTACAGGCCTGGATGCAGAGTGGTTACATGGCCTTTGTTACACTGATTCACTTTAATGGAAGTCAGTGAAGTACCAGACACCTAATATTTAGTATTAGCCAAATAATATTTATACATACTTCATACTTTTATTTTAAAAATAAATCAGTAAGTGTTTCATTCACTGGCAAGTGGTATTAATAATGCATTCTTGGCACCAAATTATTAGGTTCAGAGCAGAACGCAAATTTTTGAAAGGCTTTGAACTCCTGAACAAGACTCTTCCCATCAAATCCTAGTTCTCCATCTTTGAGCTTCAAACTCCCCAACCACTAGTTCCTCTTGTACTCTTTTACCTATGGAGTCCAAAGATTTGATGTCTTCACTAGCGAGCTAGGTGGTGCTTTGAGATGCACTGAGGACTAGGTTTCTCTTCTAGATGTGCAAGAGAGGATCACAGTTCTGCCACTGTAGTGCATTTGCTAGGGCTAGACTGCTACATAAGAGTGCCACCTGCAGGGACCTGACCAAACATACTCTTGTTAGGTGAAACAAGTTGATTGGCCTTGGATTCCACTGGGGCTCAGCAGATCAACAGGACATGAGGAGCCCATATAACAATAAAATATTGGGGACCAAATCAACAAAGATGCAGAGGAGCACTTTATTTGTAGATAATATGTAGATCTATAGCTGTTTGCATGATTTTTGGCTAGAAGGTTGTGGGTCAATTTAAGATTACAAGGAAACTTTCCACCCTGAGTTTGACACAGAATTATTTCTGAAGCTTACGTTAGCAGATAAGTCCCTGCATTTCAGAGTAAGCCACTCACAGCCCATTCTCTTTTTGTTCAATACCACCAGCCCATTTCTTACCTTTCCAGCAACTACAGTACAAACCAGTGACTTGGGTGATGTCAGTCTGAGCCAAGTCCCAAGAGACAATAGAATTTTCTGCAAAGAGATGACACTTCATTCCGTGCTGCCCTCTTTTGAAGTACACAGTTATGCAGCTGAAGATTTCACTGTCAGGCTAGTAGGAAAGTTACAGATACACAACTTGGGTGACTGTTGGAGATATACTTTGCACGGAGTGCTAATTCAGAGATGGAAGGGTGAATTAGCTCAATATATGCACATGAGCTAAAATAAAGCTGTCATATTCCTACTCAGCAGAACTGGCTGGGAACAGATAAAAGATAATACACTGTTGCAGCTAAAATCTAGTTTACACTGAATAGTAAAGTATTATATATAAGAGAAATACACTTTTTATAATTGGAGTTTAAGCATACACAGCTGATTCATCACTATATTACTAGTACTAGTACAGTACTAGTATATACCAGTGTATCCCTTCTGCCAGTTGAAGTCGGCAGAAACAAGAACCGGGTTCAATATCTATGGGTTACATTCAACAATACAACACAAAACTGGCTCAAGACCCTCCCTCACCCAGTAACCTGGGACAATTATACTCCACCCCTTGGGCACCTCTAGAGGCAATACTTCCCCTCTTGCAAGCACAGAGATTGAGTGTACAAAAGAGACTTTTAATTAAAAAAGGGGAAAAGTGACCTGGCACTAACTTGGGAAAACGCCGCAAGCAGGATTCACAAACATAGAATCGTGAGCAACACACCCTCCCCAAGTACATTGGTCATGTTGCTTGCCGCCCCGCCTGCTGCCCGGCCGGCCACTTGCCACTCCGCTGGCTGTTCCACCGGCTGCTCCAATGCACATCATCATCTTCCGCTGCCCACTGCTTCTCTGCAGGTCAGTCTCCTGCGGTTCCCCCAACTCTTAGCGATTTTCAGCTCTTCCTGGGAGAATGTCACTCCTGAAACAGGCTGGCTAGAAAACGCTGTCCCACAGCAAGTGATTTCAGTTCTAGTGGTCATTTAACAAAACAAAAAGATTGTTAATGGAGCCTTAACTAGCTCTGTATTTGAACAGTGGGGGGGAGGAGGTCAAACCATGACTAGGACTATTAAGCAACACACACACACACAATTCAGATGTGGATTCCCTGCCAGATGCACACTGTCCCACCCAGCCCTGAGCTGCTAGCAAGCCCCTTCTGCCTACTCTTGTCATGTCCCATTTGTGAACATTCATACATCAGGCATTATGCCCCTTTTCCCACACATTTACATTCTGTGACCATAATTACTTAGGGCTCGGCCCTTTTCCCATGTGTGGCCTTCCGGCTACCCATAACTGGGATTGTTGACCTAACCTATTTGCGTCAATAGTCAATACATTTCCCAGCGTTTCCAATACATTAATGTATTCCAATACAGCTAACCCCACACATACGAGAAATCTGCTAGTTCAAGGATAAACTGTTCTTTTGTGGTTAACTTGTCTCTTACAAAGCACTTATTGCTAAATCTTATAACCGTAGATCAAGCTGCTTATGTTAACCCTTGTACCCCTTATGTTAAAACATGTCTAACTATTGAACTACTATAGGCTGCACTGGGGCCTAGCCTGTTGCCAAGCCTACCTAACATCAATGTCCAGACTGTATGTTCTGCTACTTGCATTTCATCTATATTGGCTTCTCTCATAACTATTAAAAAGCAATTTTACACACACTATAAATTATACATATCTCATGTCCTCTCCAGGATTAGGTCCCGTGTTACAGGTCAACAGTGTGCAATCCTCTTCCCCTCCACAGAACTGTCCAGTACCCAGCCATGTTACCTCATTTAGAGGGTTGGGGCGGGAGTGAGTGTGTGTGAAAATGATTTTGCCTTTCAGGTTAAATGGGTCCCATTCTGACACTGGCTGTCACAAGGAATCTGATCACCTAGCTACACAGCATTAACGGGAAGCATGCACACACAGCTGGCATCAGTCAGGCATGTATCCATTTCCTGGAAATATGCCCTACCTTCACCCAGTTCCCAAAGCCCTTAGAGTGGTATTCACTGTATTTACTCCTGGGGGAAATCCTGTGCCATAAAATTCAAAAGTCTGTGCCCAATATTTTAAAATTCTACATATTTTATTTGTTTAAAATAACACTAGATAATCACACCAGTTCAATTATATTGATAATTTATTTCAAAATACCTGTCAGCAGCTATGTCTGTAACAATATAGACACAAAAAAAATTCCTCCAGGAGTCACAACTTAAAGAAACCCCTACAACAACCCTCTTCCTGTTTCTCTATACCCTGCCACCCCAGAGCCTAGCTGCAGGGTGCCTCCCAGCCCAGACACCCACACTCCCTACTCCCTAGAGCCCAGCCACGGGACAACCCACCCCCCAGCCCAGACACTCGCAACCCCTCGCCCCTAGAGCCCAGGGATCCAGAGGAAGAAACAGCCTGATGCTGGGTTCCAGGCTTGTATGGAATTTCCTGTGTTCTGCCTCCTTCCTTCCTTCAGGGCATGCCGGGAACTGCAGCTGCTGGGAACCCTGCAGCTCTTCCTCCACCTCCCTCTGGCAGTGTTTTCTATTTGAGAGCTGGGGAGCTGGGCTCTGTCCAGTCCAGCAGCCTCTAGTGGCAGCCAGCAGCTTTGCAGCTCCAATTCGGAGGTGGGGGGAGTGGGGGGGAAGAAATTCTACATAGAACACTAATTCTGCATTGCACAGTGGTGCAGAATTTCCTCAGGAGTACATGTTATATCTTACTAAGTTAGGTTTATATAGACCAACATGAGATTTAAATAACTTGTATTTTTTAGATACAATATATGTCCTTTCCTGCTGTAAAATACCCAGCCGAACAGAAAACATACCAAATAACCCTAAAGTGAAATAATTGCATTAAGTTTAATTTCACCAGTTTTTTAAAAAGTAGGGATTGTCACATTTTATTAATGTAGTCAAGTTTTACTGCATTTAGGAATTATAATAAGGTGCTGTTTTTAGGCTATTGAAAATATAATTTAAATGATAAATGCTGTGATTTCCCTGTGTAGCCCATGTGTTTTTCCCTTTCTGGGTTTTTGTGTGTGCATTGACAAGAGCGTTAGGGGTGTTGAAGCCAAAGATTTCTGTCTCAGTTGTCTGAATCTGTTAAAAAGAATGATCAGGTGAAAAGGTTTGCAGAAAAACCCAAAAGGGGTTTGAAAATGGAGAATAAACAAACAAAAAGTGGTATCAGTGTCTAGGCATTCTGTAATGATTAAACAGTAAAAAGTTTTAGGGAAAGAATTTTTAAGATAGAAAATGAATGGTGAATCTGGTAATGGCAGATGAAAATAGCTCCATCATACTCCTCCCTTCTCTCACTCCCCTCTCAGCTGCCAAACTGTATATAAGGTCAACAGCCGTCAGGCTGCTTTGGTATTGAAGAAGAAGGAGACAGAAGAAGGAAGATATCAGAGAAGAAGAAAAGAGCTGAAGGAACAGGACAACAGAATAAGGAGCAACTTTAGAGAGACAAGAAAGCTCTGCTAAGTAGGGGAACACCACAGGCTGTATGCAGCACGCTAACTTAGACCCCGTGCACTGTCTAAGCTTGAGATAACCCTCTTAGTGGTTAACAGAGCAGAAGGACATGGTAGCCAAGGATTTTGTAAATTCTAATGCAGTCTACATTCAAAAATGCCTGTCAGTGAAGTGGAATGTTTGAAGTGGGATTAAGGTTTAAGGAGTAAGGCGGTCAGTGAAGACTCGCTCAGTTGATCCAGAAGTTGACATACTAAAACCACCTTCTCAAGTGGCGTAGCGCTGTGTCGACAGGAACAATGCAATGAAGACGGTGCGCAAAAGAGAAGCACAGAAGTCGACGGGAGTTACGCAAGTTCTTTGCATACTTTGCATAGCTCCCGTCGACTGCTGCAGAATCGCCGAGGTAAGGGTAGACCAAGCCTAAAACCTCTCCCTCTGGTACCCATTCAGCAACTGTCTAGCTGACGCTTGCTGTCTAAATATAGTGTTAAGTATTATAGTGTTAAGAATATAGATGTATTATTATTATAATATTTACTTCTATCTCTACTCAATGTAACCCATCACTTCTAAATAAACTTAACATGTGTTTTCGAAGTATCACAGTTTGTGTGTTTTACCTTGATCGGAGGGCTGTATCTGTGTCCTTTCAAGGGAAGGCAGGTTGTCTCCCTGGAAATTCCAATAGGCCGGACTACCACACCTAACTGGCAGTTTTTAGGGTAACCCCATACTCTAAAATTCTCTTGGTAACAGTGTCACCTGTGGGATAGCTAGTTTTTAAAGTAGATAGGGATGGGAAGCTGTGCTGTCTTCCATTTTATTAGATAATTAAATAATTTCACAACAGTAGGATGGCTTTAGTGGGACTGTCCCCTTTACCCTACATGTGTTTTGGCCTTCCTCCTTTTTTCCTGTTATTCTTTTCCTTTCCACTCTTGTCTTTCAGCTTTCATTCATTTTGCAATAGAATGCCTCATGAAGGCAAGTTAGACTACTGGGCTACTTACACCTGATAACTAAAGGAAACCACCAAATTGGTCATTCCAGAATGTTGACCCCAGCAAATAAAATAGTTTATGATCGTGGTATATTAATCTTTGATAAGAGCACTTAGTTCCAGCCATGCAACACAACAGGTTCTCACTGACGCTAATATCAATGTGAGCAAAATCTGGCCAAGTGACTCCAAACTACTTCTGATTACTCTGAGGCTTTGATCATGCTAATCTAACATTATGTTAGTATTAAGGATGGATGAAATTCGCTCCTGTGCAGACACATTAACTAGTGCATAGGTCCTTTGGTGGGTAAGTCAAAATAGGCTTAAATGGAATATTGGCCTAAGTAAAAACAGAAAATGAACTGATATTAATTCATTCACTCTTTCTCACACTAGTTTAATCTCTGTTTTCTTCTCTGGGCTAATGCTTTTGAAGACATATTAACATTTATCAAGTAATGGGAGGGCATTCCAAATTTTATAAAGTCTCTCATGTACGGTGTTCTTTCCTTGAGCTGAAAGAAAAATTGAGAAGCAAAATTGCCTCTTGCTTCAAGAGAAGTTTAACAATGATCAGTTTAAGGAGAAAAAAAAAATCTGTTTCCCAAATCTCATAATAAACATGGAACCTGCCGCATTTACACTAGTAAAAAAAAGGATTTCTACTTGTTTTCAATTAATCTTCCAAGAGTGCCTCAGGGAAGACTTTTTTGCAATATACATACAAATAGCAAAATGGAAAAAATATGGTGCAAACCTTCGCATTCAAAATATTTATTTTCTGATTGATTGTCAACAGATTATTAAGGAAATACAATTTTTAGCACAACCCATTTTACAATTATTTCTCTTAGGCTAGTTTCTTTGACATAAGGCCATAGCAATTTGGGTTCCTATTGTGTGGCACCATACATCCACTATTCCATTCCTAAAAGCGTCCAGACAACTACAGAATAATGACATTTTTTAATATTAAAGAGATGTCTTGTTGATGTCCAACTGATTCATTCCATTTTCTCTCAGGATGATTGTGGGACTGCTATTATTTATTTTAAAGGATGAACAGCAGGGAGGAGAAACAAATTTGGGGGCCTGATAGAACTGTTGATCTCAGTGAGTTATGCTGGCATAAAACTGGAGTAACACAGCAGTGAATCAAGCCACTTATGCTGAATTCAGTTTAGACAGCAAAAATTATAGAAAATATGAGTTTATATTAAGGTCTGGTTTTCTCCCCTGGTAGATGAAACTAGAATGGGCAATTTCCTGGTCTTACTGAAGTAAAGTCCAAAGTCCTCATTGGGAGTAGGGCTCAAGGGTGCCCTTGAATTTTAGGCCAGTAGGGGTAAGGATTTCTATGTAGGCTGCATGCAGGAAAGAGTGTTCACATCATGCAATTGACTAGAGAGATTCTAATGGACCCACAGGGCCTCATCCGATGCTGAATGATGATTATGGTAGTTACTATTTGAAGTTCCTACTGCTGCAGCACATAAGGATCCCATTGAAGGACCAGAGCCCCACTGTGTACAAACATCACAAGGGCAATCTTGATCCCAGAGAGTTCCCACTCAAGGGATGATGGTGGTTGCAGTGCAGGCCTGGAGGGAGGTCATAAGCAGGGCAAAACTGGGATCCTGCTGTCTTACAGAGAACCATGACACATCCCCTTTTTGCTTGTCAGGATAATACCACCCACCAGCCTCAATGGGTGGGAAATGTGATGGGGCCTACAGTAACTGGAGACAGCCCCAGTTGAATGGGGGATGATAGCAGTTGATTGGGGGGGGGGAATGAAGGGTTGGCTCCTCCCTCTCCAGAGTCTCTAGCCACTTCCTTGCCAGATGGGAGAGGAAGGGAGCTGATTGGTCCCTTGCCCTCTACTTCATTAATTTAATCCTTAGCCCATGCCCCATAGCGCTTCATTTTGCTTTGTTTCAGCACACCTCTAGGTTCCCTTAATTATTTTTGTTTTCCAGGATTCATTTAGGTTCCCAGTTCCGGGATGCCAGGGCAAGGAAGAATTGTGGTGGCTTCTGCACCCAGGAGATGCAGTGCCCAGAGCTCTGAGACTGCTTTCCCTGCTTGTGAGGGGTGCACTCTGGCAGAGAGATCTCTGTCCTGCTGCAGGGATTGCACCACTGTTTCCCAACCTACTGGGGGTGTTGCAAGGCCTGAGTGAGGTGCTACTGCCCTCCTCACTCCTGAGGGTGGAGTTGAGGGACATGAGGGGCTGCCACTGCACCTGTAGGAGCATATGGCTTCCTGGGTCCCACTGCCTGGATGGACTATGGTGCCGCTTCCCCTTCCCCAAACCCCACCCTCATCCCCTGCTTTTGTGAGGGCGGGGAAAACAAGGAACATGTGGAGCTGCTGATGCTGTAGTGGGAATGCTTCAGGTGCCCAATTCAAGAACCATTCAGTTGGGACCTAGGAAGATCCTGGGTCTCTCTTGTCCCCTGCTTTCAGCTCATGGTGGGAGGGGTGCCAAGGCCCATGTCCTTGTGGAACCACTGTGGGGACAGCAGCAGGCTTTGTATCCCCACCCTCTTGGGGTAGGTGGCATAGAGCACCTGTAGCATCAGGACCAGATGGCAAGCAGCTGCTGGCTTTACAGCAGGCCCACCCCAACCCCGCATAGCTGTAGCAGGGTCAGCACTGCAGGGGGAAAGAAAGGCACAGTAATGGCAAGGGGGCTGTAGAGGGGATGGCCCCTCTTGTGTCCTGAAGGGCCCCCGGCCACTCCTCATGGATACATTAAGAGTGGAGATCTCAGAGATGGATGAGGATTCTCTGACATGTATTAGCTGGGGAATCGTGGGACTGGCAAAAGTGTAACTAACGCTCTTTATTTCTGATTCTAGGAGATATTCAAAGCACATTCAATGTGTGGATTTCCTGGGTCTCTGTAGTGCACTAAGCCAATAAGAAGGCAGCCAGATAAGCAGGTGGATCACAGTTGGGCTTCAAGGCTGAAGCTCCCCTCGTTCAGTGGTTCAACAGGAGAGGCATACTGTGGGATCAGCTTATGTCTCTTCTGCACTCACTGGAATCCCTGGTTATTCACCTTTGGGTGGGATGGGGGAACGATCTTGGGGCCTGCGCTGGACTCAATTTGAGGGATAGAATTCACAAGAGTATTGGGTTGATTAAGCAGTTATGGTCCCACATTTAGGTTGGTCTGGCCAGAAATGCTCACAAGGTGGGTTTGGTGGGGAGCTGTGGATCCAGCCCTTATGTGGATAAGGCTCAGAAAAAGGTGAACCCTGAGGTTGCCATAATGTTCTTGGAGACTGGTGGTTCTGTGGCCCAGCACAGGGACCTCTGTGATAATCAGTCTGGGTGTTTCATGGATAAGAGAGTACTTTTATCAGACAGTGGGGCTAACATCTGGCTTTGGAAAATGAGGGAATGGAGCAGGGAGAAGTTCTGATACCAGGTAGTACAGACGGAGATGCAATCAAGATGGTCACTGGTGCCCCCTCAGTGGCCAACTTCCAGTGTAGTTAACAGGATAAGAGAAACACTTCCCAGAAGAAAAAGACCTGAGATTTTGCTGATGGGCGTTGTGCCCATGGGAGAGGGGGAGACCTTGTGACCTTCATGGGCCAAGATGTCCCACTTAGTACCCTGTGTTCCCTTCATGGGTGGGGGGACAGTAGAGTCAGAAAAATGAGCTGAATCCTATGGGTAGGCTGAAGAAAGTCTACCCCAAGTTATGGGTTACATGATAGGAACCCTGTACTGGAATCACTTAAAATGCCTTTGAGGTGAGAGTCTGGGTAACCTCTCTCCCCTGTGTTACGTTTAATACAGTTGTGAGTTGACACTAAAAATCCACGTGTTTGTCCTCATTCAAGGTCAAAGCTAAGTTGTAGAGATTTGTAGACATGTCTTTCAAGTTAGATATGGAACTGGTGGAAACTGTGATAAGAACTGAGATTTTTACACTTTGATCATTTTATGTTTAATCTTTGAGTGTATTTCAGGAATCTTAATTCTATTCTGGTTGAGAAAAATGCTTTGATTTGCATCTGATTTACAGTAGTATATAATGGCATCACGAATACTTTTGTGTCTTACAAAACACTAAAAATAAAATTGCAAGCAAACACAACAACTAAAAACCCTGCCATTCAAATTACTGAAGACTGCATTCTGCTCACCATTCTTTAATGCACAAAAAAGACTGACTGATGGAATTAGCAATTTTCTTCCTCAATAGAAAATAATGTCAGGTTACATTTTATATATGTTTGGTGATAAGACTTGAATAGAGTCCTTTTGTCGGGGATGTTTTTACTGGTGAGGATTTAGTGATAAAGAGAAATATTGAACAACAAGTTACTGTTGCAAATGGATGAGTCTTGATGATAAGCCTAGTTTAATTGATCAGGTTAAACTTAAACAAGTTCCTGCCCTTGAAAGCCTAGGAAATTACTAGGAGTGTGATTTGTTTTGCGTTTTTTGTTTTTTTGGGTTTTTTTTGGCTTTCCTGTTGACTTCATAATATCCAAAGCTCTCCTTCTAAAATCAACAGGAAGTGGACAAATGTGGCTGGTAGATGTCTCAGGGGTCAGCAGAACTGGGATGGAAAGCTTTCCTGCTGCCCCCTAACTCTCATGAACAGGCTCATGAGGAATGAAGAACCTTTTCCCTGCTCTCTCTCTGATGCCTCCTGTTGTTCCCTGGGCTTTGGAGAGGAATTCCTGGAAACTGAATACTCATTCTCTCTCCCACTCCCCATGCCCAGCATATCTCAGGATTAGGGCTATAGTTGGTATGACAGTGGGTCAGAGCTGTGTGCAAAGGTCAAAGGGATTAGCTAAGGAGCTATGCCTGCAGGAGGTGAGGAAGAAGCTGAAGGTGCAGCAGTACAGCAATCACAGAGCTACAAGCTGACAGGAGTACGGCAATCATTTGATTATACCATACTGCAATAGGGTTCAAAAATAAAGTGAAATGACCAGCCCAGAAAGAATAACCTGTCAGGCTTGAAGCAGGATGGATGATTTCAGAGAACTCAGTGTTCTCTTTGGAAGTCTTTGACAATTTAATACATGTTGGGACTTTAAACTAGGTTCCATGGTGGTGACTTACCATGCATACTTACCATTTTGAGCAATGTGAGATGTATGCTGAAATTAGCCACGTTTAAAATATTCCGTCATTTAGTATTTCTGTTGTGCTAGAAAGTGTGTATTTGTGTCACTTCCCCTTTTTTCTTTCATCTTTGTGTCACACTTTTAAAAATCCTACAACACAAATATAAACTTTAAGCACATAAAAATGTCCAATGTCAATTTACAGTGTTCTTCATGAAACTTTTGAGCTTCACCCAGTTCATAAATCTTCCTAAATCATGCAAGAATTTGTACCTTGCTTTCCTATGTAATCAACATTACACCAGCCTGACACGCTTTCTTGGGGTGCCTAAGACTGAGAATCCTCTTATTACCCTCCTGCCTCTCGTGAGATGGAGAGAAACATGCTGAAGCTTAACTGGGTGTCGTCTCCCTGACAACACCAGTGTCTTAGCCACCCAAAGGATTTCCTCAGGGGAATGCTAACCCTCATTTTGCTTTGCAGGTGAACAGTAGGTGCACCCTAGAGTCCCAACCCCTTTGAAGCATTCTCCTGTGATAACCAGCTCTTGTCACTGGCTATTCACAGAAATACCAGTTGGCATTGAGGAGTTCTTAGAGTCAGACACTCTTTTTAAGACAGATCTGTTTATAAGCACCATAGCTGTCACTGAATGTTTAGACTTCCAAATGGTGCTTGAAATTCCAGTGGCCAGGGCTCCAGAGGGAATGAACAGAACAGGTAATCATCAATCAACTGATCCACCTCGTTGCCCATTCCCAGCTTCTAGCAAACAGCAATCCCTGCCCATCCTTGCTATTAGCCATAAGAAGAAACCGTACAATTGACTGTTTGAGACCCAACACACTTGGAACTCATGGGCTAGAGGAGGGACTAGACAAAGTAGTGCCCCTCTTTAGCAATGGACTGATAGGAGAAGAGCAGTCAGTAAATTCCCTCTAACCTAATGTCAAGCTGTAATGAGAGGTGAAGATAGGAAACAAACCTGCATTGGCGGAGGTATGGAGTAGATAGCCTACAAACTATTGAGATCAAGGAAATGTCTAAATGCAGAAGTGGCAGTCTCTCAAGATACTAAGAATTTCCCATTTCTTCTTTCTGCCATCTGAACATCTGAAATCATGTATGAGCTGCTAAATGTTTTGTATTGCTGAAGGATGCTAATACATATGTGGCACTTTGATAAATGAAGCTGGCGACCTATTAACACTGGTCCATTGCATTTCAGTTGAGGGGCAACTGACAAATGAAGGTGATACTGTATCCTTGTCCCAGTGTAGAAGGTAGGAATCTGATACACTATTTTAAGGAGGCAGAATTTTAATACAGTGATTAAGCATCATTCAGCTTGTTGCCATTCTGTGGTCATTGCTTCAATGAACCAACACTCGGTTGGAAAGTTGATTTTGCTGCAATGGGATTTACACAAAATTATTCATTTTAATATTTGGTGTCAGCATAGATTTTAGACATCTGCTCATAGCTAAATCCCTTTGATACATTTAAGGCTGTCTCTTTTGAGACCTGAAGATAATTTTCTAGGGCACCACGTTTATGTTTTCTCCAGAGGTGATTTCAGTAGTGATGTCATGACATAAGCCACTTAAATCCGCGGCATCTGCTTAAAAGTGTCATGAGTGGATGTTCTGAGTCAGATAGTGACTCAAAACAGCACAGATCACACATATATCCTGAAAGCATTTGTTAAGTTTCTAACAGCCAGACAGGAAGAGAGAAAGTTCAGAAATTTCAGCTATAAAATGAAATGGATAATTTAATTTTCAGTAAATGTCAGAGATGCATCAGGAAATATCCCTCTTACTGAGTACCTCTCAGTTAGTATACATATTAATCTCACCAGCTAGTAATCTAGACTCATAGACTATAAAGTCAGAAAGAACCATTATGATCATCTAGTCTGACCTCCTGCACAACGCAGGCCACAGAACTTCAGCCATCCACTCCTGTAATAGATCCCTAACCTAAGACTGAGTTACTGAAGTCCTCAAATAATGATTTAAAAACTTCAAGGTACAGAGAATCCACCAGCAAACGACCCGTGCTCCATGCTACAGAGGAAAGCAAAAACAAACTGGAGCCTATGCCAATCTGCCCTGGGGGAAAATTCCTCTCCAATCCCAAATATGGCAATCAGTTAAACCCTGAGCATGTGGGCAAGATTCACCAGCCAGACAGACAGAAAGAATTCTGTGTAATAACTCAGAGCTCATCCCACCTAACATCCCTTCATAGGCCATTGGACATATTTACCACTAGTGACCAACCTGATTGCTTTCTATGAAGAGGTGACCGGCTCTGTGGATGTGGGAAAAGCGGTGGACGTGATATACCTTGACTTTAGCAAAGCTTTTGTTAGGGTCTCTTACCAGCAAGTTAAAGACATATGGGTTGGATGAATGGACTATAAAATGGATAGAGAACTGGCTAGAGCATAGGGCTCAATGAGTAGTGATCAATGGCTCCATGTCTAGCTGGCAGCCGGTCAAAAGCGGAGTGCCCCAGGAGTCGGTCCTGGGGCCGGTTTTGTTCAACATTTTCATTAATGATCTGGAGGATGGGGTAGATTGCACCCTCAGCAAGTTTGCAGATTACACTAAGCTAGGGGGAGTGGTAGATACCTTGGAAGATAGGGATACGATACAGAAGCACCTAAACAAACTGAAGGATTGGGCCAAAAGAAATCTGATGAGGTTCAACAAGGACCAGTGCAGAGTCCTGCACTTAGGATGGAAGAATCCCATGCACAGCTACAGACTGGGGACCGATGAGCTAGGCAGCAGTTCTGCAGAAAAGGACCTGGGGATAACAGTGGATAAGAAGCTGGATATGAGTCAGCAGTGTGCCCTGGTTGCCAAGAAGGCTAATAACATATTGGGCTGCATTAGTAGGAGCATTGCCAGCAGATCAGGGAAGTGATTATTCCCTTCTATTCAGCATTGGTTAGGCCGCATTTGGAGTATTGTGTCCAGTTTTGGGCCCCCCACTACAAAAAGGATGTGGAGAAGTTGGAGAGAGTCCAGCGGAGGGCAACAAAAATGATTAGGGGGCTGGAGCACAAGACTTATGAGGAGAGACTGAGGGAACTAGGCTTGTTTAGTCTACAGAAGAGAAGAATGAGGGGGGATTTGATAGCAGCCTTTAACTACCTGAAAGGGGGTTCCTGGAAGGAGGGAGCTAGGCTGTTCTCAGTGGTGGCAGATGACAGAACAAGGAGCAACAGTCTCAAGTTGCAGAGAGGGAGGTCTAGGTTGGACATTAGGAAAAGGTTTTTCACTAGGAGGATAGTGAAGCACTGGAATGTGTCACCTAGGGAGGTGGTGGAATCTCCATCTTTAGAGGTTTTTAAGCTGTGGCTTGACAAAACCCTCACTGGGATTATTTAGCTGAGGTTTGTCCTGCTTTAAGCAGGGGGTTGGACTAGATGACCTCCTGAGGTCCCTTCCAACTGTATGATTCTGTGATTCTATGATAATCTAAGATCAGTCAATTGCCAAATTAGGCTGGCTCATCATACCATCCCCTCCAAAAATTTATCAAGCTCAGTCTTGAAGCCACCTAGGTTTCTAATTTAATTTCTCATTGGTTCTTTTAAACCCATTTACTAACTGGCACTAGAAATGAGTTAGGGAATTAGCAAGTAAGAGAATAAATGCAAGGAATAAAAGAAATCAAGAAACTGCATTGCAAATTGTACTTAGTTTTATTTATTTAGCATAATACATGACAGTATTCTAGCAAATGCTCTGTACTATATTTTATAAATGTAATGAAATCTTTGGAACATGAGACCTTGCTACACAGTAATATAAAACTTCACTTGACTGAAAGGTGGGATAAAATTTAGAGTCCAAATTCTGATCTCAGTTACACTAGCTTTAATATGGAGAAGTTCCATGTCAGCCAATTGAATTAATCCTGATTTACAGCAGTGTAAATTACATCATAATTTGGTTCTTTGTGTTTAAAATGCAATCACACAGCTATAGAAAACTGTAGAAAGCTTTTTAACCTTTTAACCTGATGAAATGTGTTGCTGCAGTGCTATTATAACATTTCTTTCTTCCTTTATAACCTCCATGCTTTCTTGTGCAATTCACACTTCACTCTTCTTTTGCTCCTTCTGAAAGCAAGCTTGAGCAGCTGGTGTCTTTTCATACCTGTTGACAACTCCTCTGTGACATTTAGGAGTAAGTAGTGCCATTGAAAACCCGCCAGAGCTTGGCTTGTGTTTAGTTTCAGTTGTCTCCAGCTTCCGTATCTGAAACCAGTTTTTAAAGTATCTAGGGACACTTGATGATAATAACAAGGGCTGATTTCTCATTAATCACTGTTGTTGTAAACTCTCTTTAATTATTATTTCTCTGTTAGGTAAGAAAACTCGGCAACATTTTCAGGAGTTTTAGTTGTTATATTTTAGGTCCATATAATTTTAGAAGATGTTTTCCTGGCAGTACTTATTGACAAATACATTATGCTGTCAGTTTCTACTTCCTCCCTCACAAATGTCATCTTTGCAAATGGATTGTCATCTTGTCATATTGAATTAGAAAATTCCTTCTAGTGCCCACTGCCTTCCATGTAGGATCAGAGAACAGCCATTTTAGTGCTTTATGACCTTGCCTACCCTGGGGAGCTACTCCCAAAAATTCAAACTGACTTCAAAATCAGTTGAATTGGACCTCTTGGAGATGCAGTATAAGCTAGGTTCCAACAATCAGAACTGCTTTTGTAATGGCTAAGACTGCTTTGAAGAGGTTTTTCTAAATTAGCTGTAAGAATTATTCTGGCTGCTAGAGACATGTCAACACTGTGTTTCTGATTGGTTTTGAAACTGGTTCAGAGAAGCAGGATTTTAGAAAGAGTCTTTGTTACAGGTGCCGAGCACAATGGAGATGATTAGTGTTTGTAGTCACCACTACAATACTGCTACTAATCGAACACAGGAATTGCCATACTGGATCAGACTCTTGGTCCTTCCAATCCAATATCCTGTGTCTGACATCAGCCATCATGAGATACTTCAAGGAAAAGTGCAAGAATCGAAGAGTAAGTAGATCCAGGATATTTTACCTTCCATTCAGGTTTTATCCTAATCCTGGAGATTGGTTTCAGGTCTCATTCTAATCCTAATAATTGGAGATTGGTTTAAGACACTCCTATGAGGAGTGTAGAAGGTGCAGAGAAGGCCCAGAAGCATAGGAATGCTGTAGAAAACCTATTTTCTAAGTCTCTCCCTGCAGTGTGGAGCTGAGAAGTGCTGCAGGGTCAGTGGTTACCACTAGCTCACACTGACCTGTGAATTTTTGTAGTTCCACAATTTAACCAGCTCCCAATAGCTGGTGTGTATTGCAAGTTCTGTGTTCCTAGGTCCTCCTTTTTCATTTGCCTTACAGAGCTTTGGCATTACACAGCTGAATCCCATCCAAAAGAGCAAAGCAACCATGACTGCACGTTTCTTGGACCCCAAAAGCCAGTCTTTGGTGGCTACTAATCATAAATAAGTCATCTTTTTTTTTTAAGTTACTGTGACAAACTAGAAGTTTGTTTTTAAAAATTTGTCTCACTGCCAATTAGAGTCCCCCAGAATTGGGGTCCATGACCAGAGGTTTTGCTGGCTCCAAAGACTGGCTTAGGTTGGGGATAGTTAGGAAATGAAAGGGGAAAAGAGTTAGAAGAAAAAGGAAAGTGAAGTAGGAGAAGAGGTTAGAAACAAGTTAGCAGCAACACACCAAATGGATAAACTTGCAATAAGTTTAAACTATTAAAAATATATAACAAACTGATATTTTCTGCTGTAAATGATTTATCCTTACCCTTCCTTTAGGAATGATTTTTCTGAAAAGAAAGAGACATAAAAAAGCAGTCTAAATTGCTTTTAAATCATCATCATCATCATCATAATAAAGAATCATATTACAATAGAACTAAGACCTTCTATATCTTTTAAGGCATGGGTTAAGAAGAGGCCATAAAGTCTAGAGCAGATTGTGACAGACCAGGGTTTAGTCTTGAGTAATGAGCATCTAAGTCAATCCTGCCCTGCAACCTTGGGTGCCTTACAACGGTTTGCTGAGATTGTGAGCAACCCATGTGTCATGTACTACCCAGACCTCTCCTGGAGAATACAAGTTATATAAAGTACATTATTTCTTTAAGAGAAATAAATCTGCACACAACTTGCCACCCCAAATGGAGTTTCCCAGACACTTCAGTTTAAACACAGTGGATTACATAAAACAGGTTTATTAACCACAAAGAGAGAGATTTTAAGTGAGTACAAGTAATGAGGCATAAAAGTCAGAGTTACAAGAAAAATAAAGATAAAATGTCTAACTTAAAAAACTGTGTTAAATGCAAAGTCAAGTTTTCTCACCACATGCTTTCAGCAGTTTTACAGACCAAACTTCTTAGGTCAGGACCTCTCCTCCAGTCCAACAGGTGCTTCATTTATCCCTTCAGCTGCAATGTATCAATGGGCACAGAGAAGAGGGTGTCTTGAAGTGTTTGTCACTCCTTTTTATAGTTTCAGTCCCCCTCTTGAAAAACATTTCCAGCTGGATACCAGGAAACAAAAAGTTTGTGTGGAAGTATGTTCCCTGCAGCTTTTTCTCACCAGTTTGAGCTTGCTTTGTTTCTCTTCCTGCTTGATGACTCTATTTACTGCTTAAATGCAAATTAAGCAGAGCACCCATTCCTTTGTTTAAGACAGACCTGTTTGCCAACCTCAGTTTGGAACATGTATTAATAACACCATACAGAGGAATCTTATAACTTCAGATACAGTGTTGCCACACATATTTTATCAGGCCAATAATAACCAGCACATTATGAGTTTTCAAAAGATATCTCACAAGGGATACTTTATACAAAGATTCTTACAGTAGTGTGGGGTATAAACAAAGGGGAATATTCTGTCACAAAGATATATTAGGAGACCACTCAAACACACCCTGTCACTTTTAATATTGTATTAATGTATTGAACAGCAAGGATTTTGTCCCATTTGTTCAGGTTGATGTGTATTTGCAATACTTTGCATTTCCTCCAGCAGCATGGTTGAGGCAATTCAGCACAACTGTAGTAGGAAACAAAAATTAAACTAAACAGCATTCCCAGACCACTAATAAGAGCAGACACAACACCCTGGATGAGAAATTCAATGCAAAGGATGGAGTATCTGTCATAGTGCTGCTGGTGTGCTCTGTGGATCATTCCTAATTGTTAAGAAAATAGCATTTAAATCTAAACATAGATTGCACTGATGGGGCAATGGATGTGGGGAGCCTGTGAGGACCCCTTATTTAATAGAGCCAGACTTTGGGCTCTATCAAGGTGAACAGACGCTTTCACTTTGGAAATAAGTCTACATCCTTTCTCTTTGTAAAGATTGTCTGGAAAATGCAAACCAACTGACTGAAAAGAATATGGAACAGGGCACCATTTCTACAGCAGAAGGTGGAGACCTAGAGTTTCCTTCCTGCCCTCCCTCAGTGTAAGCACACCTTTTATGCAAAGGAGTCACTTTTGGATGAATTGCAAAGGAACATCTGATTTAACTCCATTCCCCATTTGAAAACGATGGCCATAATTTTTAAATATTATGGGCCAGAGTATGCCACCAGTGAGGGGACTGGGAATATGTGAAGTTGTTCCCCCAGAGGATGCAGCATGCCTGTTAGATGAACTGGTTTGTTGGTGGGGATAAGATGCGCTTATGGTTCTGCCTCCTTTCTTATCACCTCCTGAGGAGTCTAATCCCCAGGGGATGCTAGGAGGGAGCAGTCCATTGCTCAAGACTGTGCATAAACTGTGGGAGAGACAAAGGAGAAGAGACTGTTCCCTTGTGCACCCATTCCGATGCTGGCTGTGATCTGGCCCTATCCTGTATCCTCCAGGAATTATAAGAACATTTAGCTGACTTCTTAGGTTTCCTACATGATTTAATTATATGAGTTAAGGAGATTATTATGACTCAAAGACTCATAGACTTTAAGGTCAGAAGGGACCATTATGATCATCTAGTTTCTAGTCTGATTTGATCATATATACTCACCTTTTGTAAAACATACCCACATGAACATTTAGCTTCACCTCTCTTTCCACAACAGAGCCAATCAGAAAACGTGTGACTTGTTAAATCTTAACCAGTTTTACAGAGAAGAAAGGAAGTCTACTAGAGGTTAGAGCAGACTGGGGCACCTGGGCTCTGTTATTGATTCTCTGGGTAAATTGCTTAGGCCAAGATTTTCAGGTGTGAAAAATTAACTCTCCTACTTCCTGTTGCTTACTCCATGACATCACATGGGCCAAAGTCATTTCAAATGCCTTCCTATCAGTGGGTAGGAAACAGATTACCAGTCATAAAGAATCAGTACAAAAATACTGGCTTATCAGGCCACATTAGTTTGATGAGAATTTAAGGTCAATATTTGTAGTAGTAGCAACTTTAAATGCAAGTGTGTCCCTTGTAGCCATGGTACTGTGTTTGATTGCTCACATGTTGTCATGTTACACTGTGTGATGCAATGTAAATTGACAAAGTGGAATGTCCATGACTTGATACACCATGATGGCTTAAATTTAAATATAAGCACTTGTTCTCTTTAGGTTAGGTAACAACTATTTAATTTAGCATGCTCTAGGCATGGCAGGTCAAACCAAAGCTTGTGGAACTGGATTAAACAGTAGAGTTAACTCTCATCACGATGCATTAGAATTTAAGACCAGATCCTCAAAGATAGTTATGCCCCTAGCTTCCATGGACGTGAGTAAGAGTTAGGCACCTGAATACCTTTGGGAGTCTGGACCTTATTATTTTCCCTTTCTGCCGTACTCCCAATCTTAGTGTGCATTGGAGAGAACAGCTTTAGCTCACCACAGAACAGATGTAGAAATGGATAAACATTGCAGAATTATGGAAGGTAATTTTTTTTCAATCTAGGTAAGAGATGGGCTTCCCCTTCCTGTTGTGTGTGATCAGCTCATCAGAAACTGGGTTTTGTCTAACAGTAACTGATACCTAGGCTAGGCAGGACTTAATCCACGGAACTAGCTGGAGTATCATTGTACAACAGCACTCAGAAATCCATTTTTAAAAGTTGCATGTGGAGAGCCAAGAGCTCACGTGGCAGATTACCTATATTGAGGCAGTTTCTCTCTTTGTTTAGAAGAAGACTGTTTTGAAAGGGAGAGAACTATAATGTCACTGAAATGTGTAAGTCACTGCTATCTATGCTTCCCTAATACCCAGATTCAATTAGCAATAACCAGCTAGGAAGTGAACGGCCCTTTCTTGAGGCCATAATATAGGATAAACAAGGCGTCTGAGGTCTTGATTTCCTCAGTTCTATGTAGGTAAAACTTTAGGGCCCTAAGAACATCCCAAAATGCCAAGTGTTTGCTCTATTTGAAGCTACCCATTGTCAAAAGGAAGCATGATTAATGTCCAGATTCCTTTGGAAGTTGGAATGAGTCTTGAGGATAAAGCTTGGAACCAGACCACAAGCTACTTTATCGCTGTGGAAAACCAGGAAGGAAAACTGGCAGGAGACAGCGTCTAGCTAACCTGCTCTCTGTATAAAGGGAATGGGACCAAAAAAGCCACTCCTGTTAATATCTCAAATAAGGATTGCAATGTCAGAACCTCAGAATGGACAAGTACAGAGCCTATGAAGCACCATATTTTGGTTTCAGTGACTGACAATCACTGAATGTTAGATGTTACTGAAATCTGATCCACTGCCCTAAATATTCTGGTTCTTAAGGGATGACTATGGAGCTCCCTGATTAAGCAAAAATGTAGGAGTAACCCAGTTTTGAGATTATTGGAGCACCCTGAGCAGAAAACAATTTTTCCTTACTAACTTTTCTGACTTTGAGAATTTTCCAGCACAGCTCTACTACAAATGGTATAACCAGTAGTCCATTTCACTACTGATTACACTGAGCGTGGAGACTCTGCAAGATCTGAGGATCAGGGTGTGTATGATGACATGCCTTCTTTTCTGCTTCACCTCCGTTGTTCTGCGCTCTTCACCTCCTTCTCCTCTAGATTCTTGATTTCTGCTTTGCAAGACAGCTTCAGAGTTCAAGCATCTCCCTAGTAAGTTTCTTTTTCATACCAGGTCCCAGAACGGAGCAGAGAGCACTTCAAACTGGGCAGCAGAAGAAACTACGACCAAAAAAGTATTGCTTGTGCAAATCATATAGCTGCCCACTTTGAGCTCTGAATGAACTGACTCCAACTCCTTCTGTTAATTTAAATTAGGCATTTCCAGTGAATCCGAGAGCTGGATCTCAATGTAACATAATGGCGAGAAACAACAACCTGCATCTGGGTTTGCATGCTGAATTACATTAAGAAATACTTCAGCCCTGATACTGAATTTTGATTAAATACACAGCTAAATTCCATCCTAAAGTGACTCTCATGAATATTTTAGATATATTAAAATCCCACTTTTTGGTTATAGAAATAAGCAACCATTTAGGGAATAATGTCCACAGATGCAAGGATATGCACAGTTAAGTAATGCACTCTGCCTAACATATGTCCTAAAATACTTAGGTACAGTAGGGTGCAGTCATAATATTACTCTACTGATCTGTGTATTGTAGACCATATGTTGCATTTGCAGACCACTTGGAAGCTACAGCTGGCACAGAATGAGGTTCCCAGCTTGCTTAGCAGAGTTGGCAATAAGGGAGCACATTTTACAAGTGCTTCAAAGCCTGGTCTTTCTTCCTGTGTGCTTCCAGGTGCAATTCAAACTGTTTATATTGATCACTAAAAGTTCTATATGGTTTTGGTCTTTACTACACTTCTCTCTCTGTACACTGCTAAAGCAGTTGAGACAGCTGATGTCTCCAAGCAAATAATCCCTGTATATGATTGCTGAAAAGCAGGTGGCAGGATGTTGTGATTCAGAAATTCACTTCTGTATTAGTCTGACAAAGGTAGACATAACCTTATGGGTATAGTGCAAAGTCTGTTTTCCCCCTCAGTTACTGGTATAGCCCCAAGTACTGATGTTATATCTAGTACAGTGTCTGATGTATTGGGTGGAATGCACTGTTTGATTAACATTAGTTAACCAATTGAACTATTTATGTACTGTCTCTTTTCAAATACATAAATGCACTCATTTTTGATAGTGCATTGTCAAAAATTGAAAAATTAATAAAATAAATAAAAAGAATATCATTTAATTGTGCTCCCCGGGATTGTTTCATAATGTTAATGTAACTTAAATGTGTTTTCTTTATGTGACTGTATCTTTGATTTCATGTTTCTAACAAGTTTATTCTATTTACTGGATTTTCATTTAAGTATATGCCACTATGCATTAGTGGATTTGATGCAATTTCCCACAGGCTACAATTCCAAAGAAAATCCTTAACTCCTACATCATTACCTTCTCAGAGTCAATGATCTGTTTTAAAAAAAGAAAACATTATTTGAGAATATCATTCATTGTTACACATGTAAATAAGGCCAGAAAATATGCTATTAGGCTGCAAAAACTAAATAGATTGAAAAATTAATATGTATTTTTTAGCATTTCTGATATTTCTTCAAACTAAATGTAAAAATTTCAGTGTGAAGTATGCCAGTTATATGCACAGTTAGATGAAGTGATTTTCATCAACCATAACAACAAAGAAGGAGGATAATACTCAGTCTTGCTCATCTCTTTCTTTGTGCTATCTTTCTTTAAATTTGTCATTCCTGTCCTTTAAAAAATTGCATATACTTATGAACGGAGTCAAGAGTGATTAATTGTTCTTTGTCCATTTTAAAAGGGAGGCACTTAAAACATTTGAAAAACATTAACTTTATGCATGGCAAATTACTCAGAATGCAATAAAATGCTGCAGAGCAAATTAAATCAATTGCTTGACCTCATCTAGTGAATAAAAAATAACAATGAAAAAAGTTGACTCAGAAGCCTCTTGTCTAAACTGATCTACTTGGGTTTGATCTCCATGCCTGGCATAACGCTTCATCCTCACAAGTGTAAAGAGGATCTGAATGAGCTCTCCCCTGCTGAGCTAGCTTGGGGGGGAGGGGTGGCTTCACTACCAGACTGTATTTGAATGAGCACATCCACCCTGCAAAAGTGCTCAGCATGATGGGACTGCTTTGCCCTAATGATCACTTTGGCTGGTGTTGGGTTACAAACCACTTTAGTGTTAATTGCAGGGGTACTGAAATGTTGTTCCCCCGGGTTACTTTCCCCCTTTTATTAAAAGTTTCTTTTCTACACTCAGTCTCTGTGCTTGCAAGAGTGGAACTATTGTCTCTAGAGGCGCCCAAGAGGTGATGTGTAATTGTCCCAGGTTACTGGGTGGGGGCTTGAGTTGGTTTTGTGTTGTACTATCAAAAAGGAACCCCTAGATATTGAACCAGGCCCTTGTTGCTGCTGACTCCAACTGGCAGAAGGGCTAAACAAGTAACTAGGGAGTTCTCTTCCCTGTGGTATTTCTGTAGCGCTCTTCTCATTTTGTCCAATTCTGCAAGGGTCTCTCACAGTCTTTGTTTAGATCTGTCCCACTTGGTGTTAGGCCAACTCTTCCTTTAGTTCCAGGATCTCGCCTCATCTCTTGACACTTATTGCCAGACTCCACTTCTCAGCAACATTACTACCATGACAGGGTCAGACCAGATGGCTACCGGAGAGTGGAATCTCCATCCTTAGAGGTTTTTAAGCTGAGGCTTGACAAAGCCCTGGCTGGGATGATATAGCTGAGGTTAGTCCTGCTTTGAGCAGGGGGTTGGACTAGATGACCTCTGAGGTCCCTTCCAACTCTAATATTCTATGATAAATCCTTTTTCCCCTGGTATCTGAGCAGGGGTTACTCCCAGTTAATGAATACACCTGGAGCCAATCAAGGCCCCGCCCAGGACTTGTTAAAAAGCCTCCGTTCCAGAGATAGGTTGTGACTGGAGTTGTGGGAGTGAGCTGAGCTGAGCTGAACTGAGCGGAGCGGAGCGGAGCTGAGCTACCAGAGAGTGTATGAGCAGGCAAAATGCTGTCAAGAGCCAGGAGGATTTAGGAGAAAGAGCAGGAGAGGATGCTGGCAGGAGAGAACTCTGCAGGTACAAAGACTGGGGGATGGAAAAACCCTTCCCAAAGAGGGCAAAGGACCTTTCCCAAGCCTGGAGGCCTAAGGGAAGAGACCATGCCAGAAGGGAAAGATTGAACTGGACATTTGGTTTGGGCAATACCTTGCCCATGGGTCTGCCAGTGATCAAGGACCTTCCCTTGCAAGGAGGCCCACGAAGGGCCCGTGTCCGAGCAGGGTATGGACATTAAGTCAAGGGGCATGGGAAAATAACCCAGGGAAGCTAGCAGCTTTCCTGAAGCCACAGCATAAGGCTGCTGTTTGTAGAGACCCTGGGTTGGGGCCTGGAGTCAAGAGTGGGACTGCCCCCCACCCCCCGCCCCACATCCTCCACCAGCTATTTACTGGAGTGGCAAGAGCCCCACCAAAGAGGCAAGGGCCTAAGAGAACCAGAGGCTGGACTGGGAGCCAGCAGGGAATGGCCATCTTAGAGCAGCTGCATTACCCACACCCACCACTAGAGGATGGAAGACACACTAAGGGGTGAAGCAATTCCTTGACCTGCCACTAGAAGGAAGCGCTGGACCCACCGAGGTAGAAGAAGACCTTTGTCACACTCCTTGTTCTTAGTAAAGCTCTTTAGAAAAAGACATCAAATTTTTATTTGAAATTGTAATTGACAATTTTCATGGAGTTTTTGTCCAAAATCTATTTTTGGTGAAAAATTTCATTAAAAATTAGAAGTTTGAAAAACGTTGATGAGCTCTACTTCTCAGTTTCTAAGTGTCCTATCTTTGCTACTCATCCTTTCATCAGCATATTCATCCTTTCAATTTGTGAGCCTCTTTTCCATCCATGATTCTTTCTCTTCTTCCTTCCAATGAAGCCTGGAGGAGTCCTCTATCACAACCCCAAACCCCACCAAAATATTCAGGAAGAGACAATTTTCTTAATGCTATCTATCCAAGGTTACTGGTATCATCAACTTGTCTCCTTACTAACAGGTCCAGTCATAGAACGGTATTGCTGTGAGGTAGTAGCATAGTTAAAATGCTTCATTAATATACACTAGCACCTCAGTTTTTACAAAAGCCAGTATTATGAATGACCAGGTATATGAACCTGACCAGGGGGGAGGGAGGGAAATCACATAACAAAAGTGATGTCAAACAAAAGAACAGGACACCTATTCCTTCACAATCTGATGCCATCAGTGCATTGCTTTGTAGTAGTTTGAAAGACAAGAAGATAGCCATGCAGTGCATCACTCTGCAACCTATGCACCATATCTACTGTGCAGAATTGTTGATTTACCTCAGTTGAGCATCAAGTTCACTCTCTCTCTGTCTTCTGATTCTTTTTGAAATCAGTGTTTTGATTTTTTTCAAAAGATTTTCCCCTTATTTTAGAAAAAATAGGATAATGCTGAAATTCTGTGAGAAACATCTCTTACAGTAATTTGATATAGAAAGCTCACTGCCTACCATCCATCATAATGACCAACCATAGAGATAATCACATAATGATCAACCACAGAGACAAAACATTTTAAGACACATTTTCACTCTCAAGGATTAGGCAGAAGAGTCAGGCTTTCTTGATGTCATTATTTTCATTTAATGATATCTT
Source organism: Emydura macquarii macquarii (assembly GCF_026122565.2). NCBI lineage: Eukaryota > Metazoa > Chordata > Testudines > Chelidae > Emydura > Emydura macquarii. The sequence continues at coordinate 17,324,583 of NW_027132773.1, forward strand.
ATTTAACGTTATAGTTGTGCAATTTTGAATACGCAAGGAATAAAACCTATTCTTATATTATATACAAATTTTTATAGAATATTTTATCTGTGATATTATAGTATTACTTCTAGATAAGCCCTCAAAATACATGTAATACTCAGCATGTGTGCTAATGCAAACATGCGTTGTTTGTATTACATACTTTCTATAAAGTATGGCTCAGTTGGTAACACTCTTACCTTTGGGCCAGAAGGCCAGGGTTCAAGTTCTACATCAAGACTTGGGTTCAGATCTATGCTGACACTTCAGTGCAGTATTAGGCCCTGATTCAACAAAGTACTTGAACACATATTTAACTTTAAGCACGTGTTTAAGGCCATCTGATTAAAAAATGTGCTTAAGCACTTTGTTGACTCAGCACCCTAGTTAGGTGCCAAACATTTGGCAGAGATGTTAAATAAATTGGGATCCCTCCCATCTGCCTTTTCAGACTGCCATAGTGGAAACTAAACAATCCATCAAGACACTTTTGAAAAAGGGTAGAGTTTAATACAGAGACAAGGTAAGCAAGGTAATATCTTTTATTGGACCAACTTCTGTTGGTGGAAGGGACAAGCATTCAAGCTTTGCAGAATGCTTCTCCAGTTCTGGAGAAGGTAACCTGAGTGTTTAGGCTAAATGTAAGGTGGGCCAGATTGTTAAGCTTGAGGGATTCACACATGCTGTAGGAGACCACTTAAAATGAAGTTGTCATTTAAGAGTTAACATGCAGTAGGGTGGTTGCAAATTGTTATAATGAGCCTTAAAACCAGTTTTTATGTTAAGTCCATGGTTTTTAATGCCCAACAGATTTATGAACTTAAGTTCCTATGCTCGTCTTTTGTTGTACAGGTTTCCTTTGACTAAGGTCAGATACAAAGTGATCTTTTGTGAAAAGTGTTTACCCACCAATGACAGGGTGCTTTTGTCTTTTATCAGTTTTTGTGTGCCTTCATTCAAGAGCTTGGTGATTGTCTGTTTCACCCCAATAGTTGTTGTCGGGGCATTTGATGTATGGGATGAGTTACACCACATATGTGATAGGATGTGTAGGATCCCTGGATCTTGAAAGGTGTGTTGGAGGAGTGGTATTGATCATTGTAGCAGTGGAGATATGTCTGCAGGTTTTACATAAGTTGTTCTGAAAGAGTCTGGTGCCACTTTGTGTTGGTGTGTTCTGGTCTTGTGGTAAGTTTGCTTTTCCCAAAATGATCACTCCATATCTGACCTCTCAATCTAACAGAAGTTGGTCCATTAAAAGATTATCACCTTGCCTATCTTGTCTCTCTCATATTCTGGGACCAATACGGGAACAACACTACAAAGAGTTTAACACATGTTCTGGCCAGTTTCATTTTTTCAATAGTTCTAATACTCAAGGATATAAAGATGCTTTTGCTGAACATATAATAGTTATGGCATCTGCCTATGCAGTCACAGTACTACCAAGATTTAATTACTTTGTAAAGTTGTTTGAGGTGCCTTAAATAGCAAAAGCCTGATACAAAATAAAATTTCTTTCTATTACACTTTCTTTTTACAAGGGACTTTGTGTATTACCCTTTTACCTTTTATTTTAACATGCACCCTTCAATTTCCAAAAGCAGTCTTTGTGATCACCACTACAACTATATGCCTGCATTTTTATATGTCCTTTTTGACAACATAAAGACTTAGCAGTCTGCAACTTTATCAAAATACCCAGTTTACATTTTTCTGTACAGATTTTGATTGCACAAAAATGTAGGCTTGAAAAAAATATAGGTACAATTTGAAATGCCACATTTTAGTACTCTTTGAAATTTCAGGTGAGATATTCAAATTCTGAAGTACAGGTTTCCAAGCCACCTTGGTTAAAATTTTCTGTTCATTTAGTGCTGTTATGCAAACGGCACACAAATGCTTCATAGGTTCCCTTATGTACATTGAAACTGACAGTAGATATGGTACTATATTTTTATGCACACTGCTCACTCTGAATTTGTATTCCACTGCCCTCTGCAGGAAGGAGCAGGGAGGAGCACAAAGATTATTTGCAGACAGAAGGCTTCTAAAGCCTGATAATGATATGTGCTGCAACTTATTTGCTCTGTGATTTTTTACATTTAACTCCTGCAGATAATTCATGTAATTTCAACATCATTTAAAAAAGATACATATTCAAATGAAAAGTATCTTACAGCAGGATTCAGCAGTTATTATGCAAGTGATTTTTCACATATTTAAAATAACAAGGATGCATCTTTAGGAGACTCCAGGAGTTTTAGTTGCACAATTTCTTTAGGTATTACTACACGTTGTGCAGCTAAAATCATTTTTCTTGTTGGGAAAATGTATTTTCCTTTGCTTCTTGGGGTAAAAGGCCTTGTTTCCTTATTTGCTTATGAAGCACCTAGTGCACTTTGAGCTTTATATAAATGCTAAGAATATTGTATAATGCGGAAGATGCCGTATTCATATCAAAACTTGCTTTCTCTAGTTTTGGCTGTGTAGATTTACTTAGATTGCAAGATCATTGAGGCAAGGCTGGTTTCTTCTGTGTTTGTACTGTGCCTAGCGCAATGGGATCCTGGTCCATGACTGGGGCTCCTAGGTGCTAGGCCAATACAAATATTAATAATAGAGCCTCTCATGATGACTTCTCTCATTTTATTGCTGCACAGCCTAACTTGTTTCTTATATCAAGCTATGTGAAATTGTTATGGAATAAATTCAAGGCATTGGTGCTCCTCTCTATTTAGTGTACAGTATCAGGTTGGATCTGGATACATACAGTAAACCTATATATAAAAGTTAATTTCACTGATGATAGAGTGTATTAAAACAGCATACTTTTGGGAACCATGATAGGGTAGTAGAAAGAGCTTCACAATAGGTAACAGACACCAACTGGTTTAAGAACCAACAGTAATATCAAGTAGATCACAGTATAGAACCCCACTTCTACTTTGAAACCCTAACTTTAATTGTTATGTGTTTAACATGCACCACTTACCTCATTTGTCACATTAACAATGTTTATTCAGTTCAGTTGAACTTTTGGGCGTGTTCAGTTGAACAGTTGGGCATGTTCAGTGCCCATATGCGGAAGAGAGGGCTTTCAGGGTCTGAAAGAGAAACTAAAGACTAAACTAAGAAGAAACTAAAGACACCAGATGGTAGACTGACCTCACTTGTTTCTTCCTTCTGCTTTCTTGCATTTTGCTGACAGTCATTCCCACATATTGCAAGAGATGAATGACCTTTTCGCTCACTCACCCACACATAAAACAAATAATATTTCTCAGTCCAAAACAAGATGAGCATCACTTCTTTCTCTTTTACTCCACATGAAAAGGCACTACCTATTGTTGACTAACCAGCGTTATGAACTTAGGCCAGTTTGCTAGAGTACCTGGCATTCTCCACAGGTTTGTTCTTTTGTGGTTGTTTGTCCCCTGGTGTAATTGTCTGCCATTGGAATTCCTGCCTACAGAATGAAGGCAGTTCTTTCCTCTTAGTTATGTCCTAAGTGTTGTTTTAATTAGCTTAGTTTTTACTTACTGCTATACAATTTATTTTGTTGGTAGGCAGCCTGGTCCCTGCTGTGAAGTCTGTGTGTGCTTCCTTCCAGACCTCATGTTCTCATTTTGTAACATACTCTCAACAGATGTGATGAAGTATAAGAAGACATATGATGCTAATACCTCAGTGATGGTGTGAAAGCAACATAACACACACCATATCACACAGGCTGACCATGTAAAATGTGAACCATCATTGCCCTGTACTAATCATGCTATAGGACCAGTTTATTAATGAATGACTTGTGAAAGTAAGTTTCCCTATATCATCCTTCTTTTACCATTTAAACATCTTGTATTCCTTTCATAGCAATTCTTAAGTGAACTCCTGAAAACTGGAAATATTCATGGTTGTCCATTCTGAACCTCTAGAAGTAAAGGAATAATGTTACATTATTTACACAGGCTCAGTAAAGGTGAGAAATGTTTAGATCACTGCTGTATACTGGTCAGTTCCTAACTCATTTGCATTAGCCAGCATAAGGAGAATAAAGCTGTGAAAAAGTTGTTCATGCTTAAAACATAGTGAATTTAGTTTTAAGAAAGAATCTTTTGGTTTTGTAAAATGGTGAAAAACATTTTGCCTTGAGAGAAACAGTACATTTCATGGAAAATGACTTTACTAGTCACATAAAGATGGCAAATATCATAAAAGGGAGCAAAATGTCACCATTCAAATGACTGGTGAAAGCCAGATTTTTTTCCCTCCCAGCATCAGGAGAAAAAAACATCTAATTCAGACCACAGGAGGCCCTCACAGAGCAGGCAAAAAGCAAAATTGCAAAGCCTCTCTAGATTTAAAATTAACAGGTCCGCAGAATGTGTCAGTTCTGTAGTCTCAACATGCAGAAAAGACACAAGCCTGAAATGAATGGAACCTTAGCAGTTTCTGTTTGGGTCTCTCAATGAACTGTCAAAGATTTCACATCTCAATGAGCTGATAAATAACAATACTCAATAAAAATTTAGATAGTCTTTTAAAATTTGTTGTTAGAACACCAACTATAGTACCTTCATCACAGTGGAATTTTTCCTATAGTAAGAAAAGTTACTGTGACAATATTGTTCTATTGTTGCGTATTTCATCTATTCCTCTCTTGTTTATAAGCCCCACAGTAATAAAAGAATACTTTGCCCACCAGAGTTCATTGAAATGCATTTCATTATCTCAATCAGCCCCCTGAGTCATAGATTTATTGTACTGCATTCCCTTCCTACTGTATTCGAAATTTCTTCTAATACTGAAGCTGATGCTGAGCCCATTACAACCAGTTGCAAATTAGCTTTTGTTCCACTCTGATGTGTGAAGTGCATTTTAATAAATTCATGCCAATAATTTTATAACCTAATATTCATGCACTTTATCTTTTAATTACTATATCCTAAATTAATCTAGTTATCTCTCTGATTTATTTCATATTGTTCCCTGATCTCAGGGTGGTTTTAGCATATTTCTTTTTCATGTCAGCATGGGCAGATTGTAATATTTTATTCTTCTTAGTGTTAGGACAAGTATTCTGCCTGATGGTTCAATGTTTTCAAAAGAAAATAAAAACATACTTTATTGCATAGACAGCTCTTTTTTGTGATTACTATTTGCGAAATAAATCAGAGAACCTTTACAAGTTGGCATGCACTAATATATAATTATGGAAGTGTACCTGTAAGCATTGAAAGCTCTGTGATTCAGGATTCTGTTTTTTGCCTGCACTGTCAGACCACAACTTTCTTTTAAATAGATTCACAGGGTCAAAGGAAGATCATAAAATACTGCTTCAACACTGTAATTAGAATAGTTTAATTCTGTGATATTTTCCAGTCCTGATAGAATGTTTGTCAGAAGAATGGATTCATTTTTCGACATTTCTCTTCTGATTATTAGCTTTGTCATAGGACAAAAATATCAGAATGATAATGTCCTATGATTGATGATGGTGTGCCAGTGTATAAAGAATATCTGCTTATAGATAGAGAAGAGGTCTATTGTAGAGGGAGCTGTTTAGCAAAATCTATATTTAGCTTGCCTAACCCTGCCAATTAAAAAGATTCTTGCAACCTTTTCTTTGAGAAGCTATCACATCTTTGTTGTTGGTATCAATCCCATGAGATTTGATAGAAGAGCACACTCTGGCTAGCGCAGTGCCTATTCTTTGTCTCATGAAATTCTATTTGGCTTTTGCTGAGATAAGCTATTAAAAATCACCATTTCCTTTCTTCCACTTGTGTTCTCCAGGCAAATACTGGTAGCATGTCAAAAATAATTAAACATAAACACTGAGGCAAGCATGATACCATAGTCAAAGCAGCTGCAGCAACAACACCCACTGAACTGAGAACACCTGGGAACCTACAAGTTGCCAAAGCAGCTGTAATTGGAGGATAAGGACCCAATCTGGCTCCTCTTTCCTTGTCCTGGGACATGGCAACATATTTGCTGTATTATAACAATGTAGTTCTCAGGTTTATTGAACTAAATAAATTCAAACCCAGTAGTATGAAGCTATATTAATACATGCTAACTGTCTACACTTGATACACCAAGGAGAATGGCAATAGCACAAGCTTTATTTTCAGTTAATTCATTCAGTTAATCTCTGGAGATAATGCAGTGATGCCAACAGACTGATCATACGTTTGCCCTATGGAGACTATATTGGCATAGCTACTTTGCTGTAGCTATGCCAATATAAACCTATAGTGTAGACACAGTCTGCAGTGAGGGAAGTGTCTTTTTCATTTGCATACGAACATTACTTCCCTGAGAAATGTCAGCTACACTGATGGAAACATTCTTCCATTGACATAGCTGTGTCTACACTGGAGGCTATGGCTATGCTGGAAGCTAAGTCACCTGGGGGAGACTTTTTTTCACTCCAATGAACAATATAGCTAACTTTTAAGTTAGGACCAGGCCCAAGTATACAGCTTGAACAGAAGGGGATGATAAATAAAATATACCAGATTCTGTCAACTTTATCACGTTGAGTAGTAACGTATTCTGTGAACATAAGAATGGCCATACTGGGTCAGACCAATGGTCCATCTAGCCCAGTATCCTGTCTTCCGACAGTGGCTGATGCCAGATGCTTTAGCGGGAATGAAGAGAATAGGGCAATTATAGAGTCATCCATCCCCCATCATCCAGTAACAGCTTCTGGACACTGAGAGCATGGGTTTGCATCCCTGACTGTTTTGGCTAATAGCCTTTGATGGACCTATCCCCCATGAATGTATCTAATTCTTTTTTGAATCCAGTTATACTTTTGGCCTGAACAACATCTTTTGGCACGAATTCCACAGACTGACCGTGTGTTGTGTGAAGAACTACTTTCTTTTGTTGTTTTAAACTTGCTGCCTATTGATTTCATTGGGTGATCCCTAGTTCTTGTGTTATGTGAAGAAGTAAATAACACTTAGAAGTCTATAAAATCACAAATGGTGTGGAGAAATTTATCATATCCCCCTTTTGTCATCTCTTTTCTAAACCGAACTGTCCCGGTCTTTTTATTCTATCCTCATATGACAGCTGTTCCATCCTCTAATCATTTTTGTTGCCCTTTTCTGTACTTTTTCCAATTCTAATATATCTGAGATGTAGTAACTAGAATTCCACACTCATTGTGTGGGTGTACCATGGGTCTTCTTAGAGTGCTTGCTCACGTCAATTCCAATTAGGTGTGTGTGTACCTCGTGCACGGCCACGGGAAGGTTTTTTCCTGCAGTGATATCTGTAGGGTTGGCTCTGTAGTCCTCTGGAGTCGCGTGTCCATGTCGCTTCATATAAGGCCCTGCCAACCCTCCGCTCTCCAGTTCCTTCTTACTACCTGTGATGGTTGGCTGGAATCCATCATCTCTTGCTCAGCAAAAATCTCATTTCCCCAGTGTATTACTTAGTTTACATCTGTATATAGTTGCTTAGTTAGCGTTAATTGTTGTAGTTAGCAGTTAGTTAGGCAGATCCCCTTAAGGGATCAGTCTCCTCTCCAGGGGCCAAGGCATGCCTCAGTCCCGTGGATTCAAACAGTGCAAGGAGTGCAGGAAACCTGTGCCGAGGAGTGACCCTCTCTCCACTTGCCTCAAGTGTCTAGGAGAGGTGCACCAGAAAGATCGGTGCAAAATCTGCAGGGGATTCCGCCCTCGTACTCAAAAGGACAGGAGTCAGAGACTGAAGTTCCTCCTGATGGAGGCAGTACTCTGTCCTTCTCTGAGCCTCTCAAAGCCAGCACCAAGTGCATCGGCATCGGTAAGGAGCACCCCAGGTTCCATACATGACCAGTGCCAAGGAATGACTTAAGTGTTCGAGAGCCGTGGCACCGTAAGAAGTCACTGGCACCAAAAACAGTTTCCAACCAGCACTGATCCCATTCAGCAGTCCTGATGAAGAAACACAAGAAGACGGACAGAGGCCGGTCACCCACCCCGAAAACATCAAGGTGGAAGGAAGACGATGCTGTGTAATCTCCGTCAGGCCACCCAAGCACTGTGGATAAACCCACAGTGCCATCAACTCCGGCTCTGGAAAGGGGTACATTGAGTCTGGCAACGATGGCTTCCCCCTCTAGGGAGTTGTATGAAGAAGTGGAAGATATCCACTCACCCTCCACCTTGGAGACATTCGAAGTGGCCAGGGAGCTCATTGATAGCACAGTGCTGCAACAGCTTTAACCCTGAGTCTGGCCACCGGAGGCAGTATTACTAGCACTGCGTAGGCTGGTATCATTAAAGGGGAAGCCTGTGCTAATGGCCCAACAACCATTGCTCTGGCACCATTCTCTGGCACCGAGGACTTCCACACCACCCTGGTCCCAAGAAGTGGCTCAGAATTGGAGTCTGAGGCTGAGTCGGCGACCTCAGGTCACAGTCGGTGCCATGACAGGTGTCGGTACCATGCTCAAGAGATGCCTCAACCATTTGTGGTACCATGGCTTTCTCAATGGCCGAATCCATCCCAATGGCCTTTCTGGATGCTGTGGGCCTTCCACGAAGCCCAGGGTCTGCAATTCACCCGCTCGCTGTCCTTAGCATCAGGGAGCAAGGGCCACCACGCAAGATCAGAGACCATCTCTAGCCCCAATGCTCAGACTGGCACCGATCGAGACATCGAGCCAAGTTGTGGCACTGAGTATGGGGGCACCTAAGCTGGCACTCTGATGGAGGCAGATTTCCCAGCACCGCAGGGCCCATCAGGTGCTGATGGACATGAGATGGCCCCACTGAGGGAGTCATCATTCTTCTCACCAGATGAGGCTGTGGTGGGTGCCACTCCAGTCCCGGCAACAGAGGACAGCAGGGCTCATCAGGACCTCCTCCATAGTGTATCCCAGAACCTGGGGATCTAGGTCGAGGAGGTCTCCGAAGGGGGTATGGACCCGATCACTGACATAATGTCCCCATCAGGACCTTCTAGGGTGGCACTACCTTTGTTAAAGACAATCAACAAGAATATGAAGTCGATTTGGCAAACCCCAGACTCAATCTCCCCAACGGCAAAATGTGTTGAGTGAAAGTGTTTTGTGCCATCCACAGGGTATAAGTACTTGTACACTCACCCCCCTCCACTGGGTTATCTCGTGGTTGCGGCTGTGAATGAGAGAGAGAGACAGGGTAATCAAGGCCCTACACCTAAAGCAAAGGAGCCCAAGAACATGAACTTTTTTGGCAAAAAGGTGTATTCCACCAGGGGAAGTCCTGAGCAGATACTCTTACAATACTTGGGGTTCAGTCCAGAAATTCATGGAATCTATCCCTCCGGGCTCCAAAAAGGAGTTTGTGGTGGAGGAAGGCAAGACAATGGCGAAGGTGTCCCTGCAAGGGGCATTAGACACTATGGATGCAACGGCCTGGAGCAGCCCCACCAGAGGCAGGAGTCTGGCCATAGATGGGGTAGAAATAATAACAATAGCGGGAGGCAATGCCAATCCTCATCTGGGCAGAATGAGGCCCCCTCCAAGTAGCCCATGGGTCCAAAACAAAATATTTGAGGGTGCGCTTGAGGATGGCATAGCAATACCAACATTAGATCCTTCACCCCTGATGTTTTCCAACCACATATCCCACTTCTAACCACATATCCCACTTCTTCTGTGCATGGACCCAAATCACATCAGACAGGTGCGTCCTACTCACGGTGGAATTGGGATACTTTATCCATTTCCAATCCCTCCCGCTCTCATGCCCCCCCCATTCCCTGTCACTTTTCAGGGACCCCTGTCACAGGCAACTTCAAATTCAAGAAGTTCAGCAGCTTCTAGAGGTGGGAGTGGTGGAAGAGGTCCCTACGGAGCTGGGGGGAAGGGGTTTTTACTCCCGGTATTTCCTAATTCCAAAAGCCAAGGTTGGTCTCAGAACTATCCTGGACCTGAGAAACCTCAACAGATTCATAAGAAAGCTGAGGTTTCATATGGTCTCCCTGGCATCAATTGTTCCTCTCTCTGGATCTAGGAGATTGGCATGCCGCCCTCAATCTCAAAGACGCATATTTTCACGTATCCATTATTCTGAGGTACAGAAGAGTTAAGAGCAGTGTGCTTGGTGTGCCAAGCCTTCAAAGACCACCTGATGGGCAAACACATTGCAGTAAAAAAAGACAACACAACAGTGATGTTTTATATCAACAAACACGGGGGTGCTTGTTCCTCTCCCCTATACTGAGAAGTGAGCTCTGGCATCTCTGCATAAAGCACAAAATCCACATAAAGCTTCATACCTCCCAGGCTCTCGGAATGTACTGGTGGACTTCCTCAGCAGGTCAATAGCCACCCACGAGTAGTCCATGCGCACAGATGTGATGGAGGACATCTTCCACAGGTGGGGGTTTCCCCAATTAGATCTCTTTGCGATGAGGTCCAACAAGAAATGCGTGAGGTTTTGTTCCTTCCATGGTCACTGCCAGGGATCTATAGCGGATGCCTTCATGATCCCATGGACAGGCAGCCTAGTCTATGCCTTCCCGCTGATCTCTCTGATACACAAGGTCCTCCTGAAAGTGAAAAGAGACAAATCCAAGGTAATCCTGGTTGCAGCAGCTTGGCTGAGCCAACATTGGTTCACCACACTATTCAAGCTCTCTATTCGACCCCTATCATCCTTCCACTGCTTCCAGACCTAATCATGCAGGACCAAGGTTCCTTTCGCCATCCGAAACTACAGTCCCTTCATCTCACAGCATGGAAGCTCCATTGCTGAGCCAGCAGGAGCTTCATTGCTCAGAGCGGGTCAGGGAAATTTTAATGGAAAGCAGAAAACCGTTGACAAGGACTACCTATATGGTGTAGTGGAAGAGGTTCTTTCTCCGATCACGACAGAAAGGGGTTCCCCTGGAGACCTCATACCATTCATTTTGGAGTACTTATTACACCTTAAGCATCAAGGGCTATTGGTGTATCCACTTGGCTGTAATCTCAGCCTTTTACCCCTGGGTAGAAGGCCACTCAATTTTTTCAAACCGTATAGTGAACCATTTCCTAAAAGGCTTTGACAGAAGGTAATAGAAGCTGCAGTAATACACAAGCTCTACATGTCCTCTAGAGCTAACTGAAGTCAAGCACTGGGGGTCATTTGCTTAAGCTTGGTAATCCTTGCTCTTCAGAGTCCAAGCAGCATAAAGATACAATTTTTTCTTGTTGGGGATTTTTATTCTCTCCCTGCAGAGTTCAAACTGATAAAGACAAGCCCACCTGCCTGTTTTCTCTTCCTGGGTGTGGCAATCAGCAGTCTTTTGTCCACTGATGCTCCATAATGGTTTGTCTAGTGTCTATGGGCCTTCTACTGTTAGGCAGGAGATAAAACTCCCTGTGGCAAAATAATATTTCACACTAGGTAATGCTTCTCTACTGACTGAGGGTTTCCAGTTGTAGAACAAACACTTTTACAGTTACAGAGCAAACACTTACAGTTTACCTTATAACATAGGATACAGATATTATAAGTGAGATTAATGCAGGCAGCAATTTACAAGCACTTAATAAAATCTAAACATTAAACACATTTTTATAAAGCTAATACCTATTTTAACAATACAAACACACAGGGGAGCCAGACTGGTTTCCAGCCTGCATTTGTCAGTGTTCACTTGGGGCCTCAGGGCCTTGGCATGAGCTGGCACCTGGTCTGCCACTGTCACATGCTGTTCTGTCACTAGGCACCAAAATAGCTCCTTACCATAAAGAAATGGCTATCCTTTGCTGGCCTGGAATGAAAGTTCTCACTTCCACTCACCTACCTCCAGAATATCAATGATCTCTGGATCTTGCCCTGCCTGACAGATTGAATAACCATAGCTTTTAACTAGACCACCTAAGTCTCCCCCTGCAAACAGCCCTCCTTTCCTCCCCCCACACACATACCCAAAAAGGGGATATAGAAATAATTAGATTTAAATTTTGCATGTGTGTCTTACCATGATGTCCATGATTTTCTTACCATGATTTTCAGTGTTCCTCCAAAGAACATCTGAAATGGACAGTGTTTTTGGTGTGAATACAATAAAATACAGCCCACTGATAAAAGTATAATCTTTTGTCCCTGAATTAAAGTAGCCCTTTTCATAAACTGTGAAATGCATTTTTTACCATGCTCAAACAATGAAGTTCTCTGTCAGAATCTCTCCGATCAAAGCCCTTCCACCTCCACAGGGATAACACCTGACACCAGGAGCTTGGGTGTGTGTGAACCACCCTACGAAGGAGGAAGAGAAAGAGAGTCTGTGATGAGCTGATGGGAGACCTGCTCAATAAAACAAATTGGCAGATCTGGGTCCAGAAAGCCCAGCTGAACTACCAAAAGGACAAGGATGCTTGCAGGGTGGAAAGCGAGACAGAAGCTGCACAACGTGGGGAGAGATTGGCAGACAGATTCATAGAGCATGACCATTGAGCATTGATTGAGTAGAAAAAGCATGAGCGCTTACTGGAGGTGATGCCACCAGACTGCAGGCTCCAGTGCAACCTTCAGCTACTGCTCCTGACCCAGGGACTTAGTCCCCTCACCCCTATCGAGCCCTGCAAAGCATCCATCCTTTGGACAATTCAGGGAGTAGCTGGACTATGTCACAGGCAAACACTGGCACATGGAATGGACAAATGTACAGTGTGCATTCAGCCATTCCTGTCCAGGCACAGCCCACACATGCCAGACAGGCTAAGGAAAACATGGACTGTTAACTGGTTTTTTGGACCAAGATTGGTTATACTATTGGGCTGCACGCCATGATGGTAGATGGCCTACATCACTAATTGTTACAGCATGTATATATCTATGTAAAAATAAAATGTTGGATTTGCACACACGGCTACAATAATAGATTTTATGACACGTAATGATAAAAGTGACACAGTCTTTAATGTATGCCATCACAAACCCAATGTCAAAGTTTCATAATAAAAATTTACAAATTGACATCACAACAAGCCTTATATCTCTAATACCATTTCATTCACCTTCATGCCTGGAACCATGCATGCCCATTATGTGAGCACACAAAGCATCCCTGATTTCTGTTGTGTATTTGGATCCAGCATCAGTCATGACAGGTGCACTATCATGCTGTGTTCACTGGTTCAGCTATGCAGCAGTGTGCTGAGTCTACTCCTGGTGAAAAGATTTCCCCTAAACGTGCAGCACACAGCAAGCAACAATAATGTGGATTGCATTAATGACACTGGCATCCAAACAGTTTTGAAGGCAGCACCAACAGGATTTCAATCTGCCAAATGCACATTCCACCACCACCCTCTAGCTACAGAGTGTGGAACTGAACCTTCTTTTGCCAGACCCTCTGAAATCAGCGTACAGTTTCATAAGTAATGGTAACAGGTGGTAAACGGGATCCCCTAAAATGACAGTGAGGACAATAACTTCATGTCATTCAGTCGGAATAATGTCTCAGCTTCTCCATGATGATAAAGTCCTGATCTCTCTGGAACTCCCTGATGTCATGCACCCTGCCAGTGCATCCCATGTTAGTGTTATGAATGTGCCCCTGTGGTCAACCAGGGCCTGATAATGGTGTAGTACCCTTTCCAGTTTATGCATTTATGTATTCATGCCTGACCAACCTGATTGCCTTCTATGAAGAGGTGACTGGTTCTGTGGATGTGGGGAAAGCGGTGGACATGATATACCTTGACTTTAGCAAAGCTTTTGATACAGTGTCCCACAGTATTCTTATCAGCAAGTTAAAGAAGTATAGGTTGGATGAATGGTCTATAAAATAGATAGAGAACTGGCTAGATCATTGGGCTCAATGGGTAGTGATCAATGGCTCCATGTCTAGCTGGCAGCCGGTTACAAGTGAAGTGCCCCAGGGGTCGGTCCTGGGACAGGTTTTGTTCAACATCTTCATTAATGATCTGGAGAATGGGGTGGATTGCACCCTAAGCAAGTTTGCAGATGATACTAAGCTAGGGGAAGGTAGGGACAGGAAACAGAGGGACCTAGACAATTTGGAGGATTGGGCCAAAAGAAATCTGATGAGGTTCAATAAGTACAAGTGCAGAGTCCTTCACTTAGGATGGAAGAATCCCATGCACAGCTACAGACTGAGGACTGAGGGCTAGGCAGCAGTTCTGCAGAAAAAGACCTGAGGGTAACAGTGAATAAGAAGCTGGATATGAGTCAGCAGTGTGCCCTGGTTGCCAAAAAAGTTAATAGTATACTGGGCTGCATTAGTAGGAGCATTGCCAGCAGATCGAGGGAAGTGATTATTCTCCTCTATTCGGCATTGGTGAGGCCGCATTTGGAGTATTGTGTTCAGTTTTGGGCCTCCCACTACAAAAAGGATGTAGACAAGTTGGCGAGAGTCCAGTGGAGGGCAACAAAAAAGATTAGGGGCCTGGAACACAAGACTTATGAGGAGAGACTGAGGGAACTAGGCTTGTTTAGTCTGCAAAAGAGAAGAATGAGGGGGGATTTGATAGCAGCCTTGAACTACCTGAAATGGGGTTCCTGGGAGGATGGAGCTAGGCTATTCTCAATGGTAGTAGATGACAGGACAAGGAGCAATGGTCTCAAGTTGCAGTGGGGGAGGTCTAGGTTGGATATTAGGAAAAAGTTTTTCACTAGGAGGGTGGTGAAGCACTGGAATGTGTTACCTAGGGAGGTGATGGAATCTCCATCTTTAGAGGTTTTTAAGCTGTGGCTTGACGAAAACCTCGCTGGGATTATTTAGCTGAGGTTTGTCCTGCTTTAAGCAGGGGGTTGGACTAGATGACCTCCTGAGGTCCCTTCCAACTGTATGATTCTGTGATTCTATGATTCATGCAATGTGCAAATTATAGGCACATAAGTCCTATGACTGCCTCAGCACCGTTTGGAAAGCCCATTCTCTGAAAACCAGCAATTTTTACAGGAACATTTATGATGCTCACCGTCTTTAGGTAAATTGCAAGCCTGATTGCCTCACAAACCTCTGCCACAATAACAACCTCAGTTGTTTTGCCAACTCCAAACTGGATAGCCAATGGACTTGTAGCAGCGTAGGGTATGCAGCTTCCAGATGGCTAGATTGACCCACTTCTGGACAAGCAAGGCCACCCTCATGTGTGTGTCCTGGGACGGAAGGGTAAAGGCAAGTCGATCACAAATCTCTAGGAACAGCTACTTCTTCAGCAAAGGTTCTCGACCCATTGCTGGTCATCCCAGGTCCACATGGCAATGTGAGCCCACTGGTCCGTGTTTATGGCCCCACTTTAGAAGTGCTGGTCTACACCAGGGGAATCTGTGGCTAAGGCAAAAACAGGCATGAGCAGCATCAGCTGGCTCACAGTTGGCATGTCAGTATCCTCCTCTGAGAGGTGCCTTCAGTAGTTCAAAAACTGTAGCCAAAAAGTTCACCAGCATCTCTCAGATGCTCCACATGTGTCCCAAAATAGGACTGGTGGCATGAGGTTAAGAAGTTCTTCCCCTGTGCTGGGGTCCATGTTAGCTCTGGCTCCAGAAAGTGTGCAGACACAAAATGGCTAGGCTGGATGTACTGGCAGGCTAAAACCACCCAAAACACGTCCGATTAACTCCTGGAGGACAGACAGATATACAACCTACTCTAAAGAAAGCGCCAGAGCTGCTTCCGCTGATGAAAGTGCTAGGAATCATGGGATATGATAGCACACACCCACAGAAGCTGAAGTTCTGGCTCAGGTCTGTATAGTGCAGTGTGGATGCTTGGAAACATGAGTCTACAGACCCACGCTTAGTGTGCTATGTAGGCGTACCCCAAGTAAGATGTGTTTTCCTCTGTCATCCAAAAATTTCAAAGCACTTGAATGAGGAACTCAAATTGAAAGACAATAAAAATATATCTAGACTGCATTGTGAACCTTGGCTCAGACTCAAGGTTGATCCCACCCCACCTTTCACATACAAATTTGTCTGACTTGGGTCAGCAAGAATTCAGGACTTGTCCTAGGACTCACCCAAGAGAGTGGGCCTGAGGCTGAGTCCCGCTGACATTCAGGTCCAAGCCCTATCATGTTGCAGAATGACCTCAGGTCAAGCTGCAGACCTGATTCAGAAGGTCTGCGTACTGCAGTGTGGATGCATTAACACTGTTGTGAGTCCCAGACCCAGGTTTATAATGCAGTCTAGATGCTTAAGAATGGGCTTGGAAACACCAAGTCCACAAGTACAGGTCCCACAGACCCAAGTTTCCAGTGCATTGTAGGCACATCCAGAGGGGGAGGCTGGGAGAATATAAAGGTGGGACCTCCAGTGGTAAGAAAGGAAGTCCCTGATGTGGGAAGAGAAAAGAGGAACCAGAGGACAGGGAGTAAAATATTGTACTCATGGGCATGGTATAAGAATCTGAAAAGAAATGGACTAGAAGTGCCCTGTTCTCAAAACCAGGCCTAAAATCACAAAATCTCCCTAGGATAGGAGAGAACAAGAAGGTGAGCAGCACTGAAAGAGGGAACAAAGGGACGGAGACATAAAAGAGGAGGACAGAGACTATTCAACAGGAACAAGAAAAGAGAAAACAGTGTAGAGACAATAAAGTAGAATAGAAGGAGAGAGAGAGAGAAATGGATGAAGGAAAAGAAACAAGAAACCACATACACTTATTTAATTGTATGAAGAGGTGCAACATTGACATCAATACTTGGGAGGCTCTTGCTCAAGACTGTCCAAAAGGGAGGAAGGCTCTGTCGGAGGGATCTCAACACTTTGAAACAGCTCATCGACAGGTAGAAGAGGAAAAAAGGAATAGGTGGAAAGAACATCAGAACATTCAAAGCAACAACACTGTGCCTGGAAACACCTGTCCTTATTGTGACAAGACATGTGGATCTAGGATTGGGCTGTGGAGCCACCTGCAGACCCCCTACTGAGATCTCTGGAAGACAATCTTACTTGTTTGCGAGTGATCACTGATGATGATGGTTTGTAAATATAATTCACTTTGTTACTGGTATTTGTATTTTATTTTCTTTCCCTGGTAGACACTTTGCATATTTGCATTTAAGAGAAAGGGGCAGTAGTGACTAGGACCTACTGACATCAATAGCAAGACCCCCATTAACTTCAATGTGAACAGGATTTGGCCCAGTTTAACTATGTGGGGTGAGAGAACATAGTTTTGTTTTGAGAAATCTCTTGGAATACTTTTACTTCCAGAACTTAAAATTTGGGCTACACAAAAGTCTGAGTTTTCCAAATCATTTTCTGTTTTTTTTAATCAGGGAAAATGTGATTTTAAATATACTTATTCTAACTAAATGGAAGCCCATGTTATGTAAACAATGCATCTTGTATACCTGTCATGTTTACCGTGCTTTTGGGACTGCCAGTCAAATTTACATAAATGCAGCAGCCTGAATTTACATTTTTGACAGGGGAAAATCAGAACTTCAACTCTGGAAGTATGGAGTTGTGTTTTAAATCTAGAATCCAAAATTTCCAGATGTGACCTCACAATCTAATCCTACTCTAAATTATTTTAACAGATGCAGAACTAGACTCTAAATTTGGCAAAATGAGTTCTCCCACCGCTAAAATTAATATTGCTGCCTTCTGTAGTTACACAATTGGAGCTGTTTGTGCTGCCAACCACATTACTATTAATTCTGGTTTTTGTTTCTCCTTGCCCTGTCAGGCATCTGGAGTGGGCATGTGTTACTTTTTTGATGAAAAGGTAACTCCTTTCTTCCTCAGTAAATACCTTATTTTCTCCTATAAATTCTGTTACACCTTGATCTTTGGCCCTTGGCCTCTGTCTTTTGGTCACTCATGTGCTTTGTATGCCATGGGATAGGCAGTGGAATTATTGGATCCTAACTTAAAATGCATTTAATATTTGTATCAGGGATATTCATTTTAAGATAATCAGGCCCTATATATTTTTAAAATAAGGAGCAAAATCCTCATCTGGCTTAAATCAGAGTAGGACCATTGATTTCAATGGAACTACACTGATTTACACCAGCTAAAAAATCTGATCCAAGGAGCAAGACATTCAAGAAATCACTTGTTATATATTCAAAAAAATATATTTGTTTTGTGTTACCTGCCTACTTGGATACGCAAGGAGATAAAATTTGTGTTTAATATGAACATGTTCCTATGTCTCAGTCCCTCACCCAGCCCACCTGTCTGCAAACCTCTACTGAACAGATTTTATTGCCAAACAGATTTTTCCTTGATTTCAAAGTCAAAATGTTAGTAAAGCAGTCCGTAGCAAAGCATGATATATGACAGAAACACATTCAGGATTCTATGGTTTAAAAAAAAAATGGTAAACCAACTCTTATCCTGAGTGAAAATGAAATGTCAAACTGGTTCTTCAAAGATCCAATATCTCACTGAAATTGGCAGGAAATAAAATAATTTTTGCTTTTTTTTGTTCCTCTGCTGTATACCATATCCAGCTTCTCCTGTGATAGCTACTGCTCCAGAGGCACAGCCGCCAGCCTGGACTAACCAGATTTTATATCTCCACTTCATGTTGCTGGTGAGCTGGCATGGTGACAGCCTTTGTCCACACTATGAGCATCAGCAGATGCAGTCACTCAAGCCCAATTGTCAGGATCATCACAGTCTGCCAGGTGGCAACCTGGCAGTAGGACTTCTGTGTGAGTCTCAAACCCATGAATAATTAGGAGACCTCAAAAATCATCCCTGTAGGGCCCCCTTGTTGTTCAAACAGCTCAGATTAAATTTGGATCCAACCAAATATCTTTAATTTCTCCTTACAGGCTGCAGGGGAATTACTGATAGCTGTGCAGTCTTCCCTAGGATCCTAAAATATATGTTGAATGGGAGAGGGTAACAAAATGAAACCTTGAGGAACCTCACATGAAGAGGTGATTACTCATTCTGCCACCACCTTCTGGGTCCTCCCTGAAAAGAATGGATTAAGCCAGTGTAAAACAATCCCATCCACCTCTGCCAGGTCCTGCAGATGATTTAACTACAGTTCATGATCAACGGTATGAAACATTGTCAAAAGGTCTAATGAAAGCAGCATGAGCACTTGATCACTGTCCACTGCCAGAAGGAGAACCTCAACTAAAGAAATAAATTCAGTCTCCACACCATGCGTAGTTTGAAGGCAGTGTTAATAATAATACCCAGCTCCTACAGCCCCTTTCATCCATAGATCTCAAAGCATTTTACACAGGAAGGCAGTATCATTTATCCCATTGTATAAATGAGAAAACTGAAGAACAGAGATCTCTAATAAGGATCCAGGGAGCCAGAAGAATCTATAGATTGCTGGAACTGAATTGCTGCCACCTTCTCAGTAAGAAGTCCCCACCAATAAATTGAGATGTCAGAAATTGCTGAGATTATGGATATCAGGAGAATTTAGCTTCAAACGCCATTTGCAACTTCTCTGACATTTAACGAATAATCCTTTTAGCAGTGTGGCATTTCCTAGCCAGGAGGCACAAGAGTACATTTTGCAGATGATCAAGCGCTGCTTACTCCACAAATCCAGAATCATCATCTGTGAATCTGCATGAAACCTGACCAGAGAAGAAGATATTTTATTTATATCCCTTACTGCTCCATCACTGTGTCTGTGGTGTTGGGCAAATTGCAGTATCATAGATCTGATTGATGTTCTTTTTGAAGAAGATGGAAAATCCTTCATGATGAGAAATACCAGATCTATTTTTAAGCATAGGCAGGGTGGACCTCCCAGGCTGCACATCACTCTTCTAATGATCTAGTCTTCACAGATGCTCAGAGCTAATAGCTTCTTGGCAAAATGATTCATCCATAGCTACATGGTAAATATTGTCCTGTGATTTGTTAAAAAGGTCTGTTAAATACTCATGAAGTCACAAGTGTGTTTGGAGCAAGTCAGACCAACTGTGTTCAAACTATTTGTTGCTAGGTAGACTGGTTTTGGGAAAGCAGTCACTCATTTCCTTCCTGTCACTTCCTTCCATTCTGAGGAGATTCAAGAGAATCTTGAGGGGTTCCACTAGCAATATTGCCCTCAAACAGCCAGCGTGGAGATTTTTTTTTTCTTCAGGGGTTTACATGGCATGTGTAGTCAGACACTGGTGTAAGTGTGTGAACTTATGTTCCCTATCCATTCTAGGAACATTATTCTAAGAAATACTGCAGACCTGGAATAAGATAATTACAAAATATAGAAAGTGTAAACAGTTTCTTGTATGGAGAAAGTAGCACTTTACCAGCGAGTTTTCCCTTCTTGTTTTAAATAGATATACGTATATTTTTGCTTCTTAAATTATCTAGATGACTACTTTTTTCATTTTAATTTACTCTGAATGCTTACAGGACTCCACTGGACAAAATTCCTTTTTACTGTCTTGATTTCCCCCTCATCCCCACCCCTACCCCACATTTGCTTTTTAATTTAATAAGGTATTAATAATGAAATTATAAATACAATGGATAATAATGCAATATTTGTATAACTGTACAGAAATTTCACTTCTTAAACAAAGTATACAGAAGTTAAGCACATGATTCAAAATACACTTTATCATATGCCATCAAACTAACAGAGACATTTCTCAGGTGTGGCTGTGCCACTATCAGAACAAAACCAGGGTGGTGGTGAAGAAACCTAGCTTTATGCCAGCTTTGTGACTTCAGAATTTTGATGTCAGCTCAGTCTGGATTTGGTGCTGCTCTAAA
The DNA here is from genome assembly GCF_026122565.2 of Emydura macquarii macquarii. Classification (NCBI taxonomy): domain Eukaryota; kingdom Metazoa; phylum Chordata; order Testudines; family Chelidae; genus Emydura; species Emydura macquarii. Next base: position 17,345,276 of record NW_027132773.1, read on the forward strand.
TTACAGCCACCTGTTTATGGCCCCCTGACTTCAGACCAGCAACCAAGAATAACCAGAGCTCAGCAACACTTCGGTTCTCCCAGTGGGAGGTGGAAAGCCAGCGTAGTGGGAATTCCCAGTTGGCCAGATCTGCTGGCTTAAACGCTCCTTTGCACCACCAGAGCATCCCAAAGAGCTCATGGCACAAAAGAGAATCGGGCACATCGTTTTTTTCCTTGTCACACTTTCGTATATTTTCCCATGGCTGCTAGAACGTCAGAATTTAGGATTAGGCTTTCCCTTTCTTTTGTTTTTTTTAAAGAGTCATCTTTTCCCAAGCATTCTTCAATCTGACCATATTTCAAAGGGATCATTTAACCTTTTTTATCACACAGTAACTATTATTAGGGTAAATTATTTTGTACTTTTATGTTGTTCATGTTTTTAAAAATACTATCAATACATTATAATACCTTTATAATACCTTTACCTGCAGGAAGAAATTGTCCAGGTGGCCCTTGAGAATTGTTGTTGCCCAAGCTTTTTAAACACTGTTTTAAAACAATTAAATAAACTTTCCAGATATCTGTTTTTATTCTGTTTTGCAAGAAACTGCCAATGCCATTAGAAAAGCTCATTCAGAGTGGCAGCAAATCCCAGAACAACAGCTTCATGTAAAGGAGCAGAATCAGTTGTACTGCAATGACTGTTGTAATATACTTTTACATTGCATTATGGACATTTTACTGCATATTTGCAATAGTGCTCACTGAAGATACAATCCTCAGGTAGCACCTAGCATTTCTCTGTACCTCTGCTGTTGTTTCCTTAGAGGCCTGATCATGCAGTTTGCATGGAAGTAAAATTCCCATTGAAGTCAGAGGGAATTACCCCTATGTCAGGACTGTAGGATTTTATAGTCCTGAGATGTCACAGTTCCCACACCTAATCACCAAATGAGGAGACCATAATTATCTCTTCTCCCATATAATTTGCCAAATTGTTTATAACCTGCCCCTGCAAGAGCCATCCAGGAAACAGACATAGTTGCAAATTTCAGCCAATGAATACATAACTGCAATTATAGATTCCTAATTCTAAAAGAATAAAAAACTCCACAACACATTAACATCATATAAAACAGCAACCAACATTGTATATCATATATAAAATGCTGGAAGCTATAGCTTATTCCACTCCAGCACAGGAGTGAGAAGTAGAACTAAAAAAGGAAAGGAGTGGTAAATGGGTCCCACTTCCCTTGAGTCGCCCTTTTTTTTTTTGGCTGACCCAGCTCTACAAGCCAATCAGCAACCATCTTAAGGGCTGAGGTGACCACGCAAATGACCAGATATAAACCAAGGCTGTATTTGAATGGCTAGGAGAAATCCTCTCTGGGTGGCCCCCACTGCATGAGAACAAAGAGGTCTTATCTCCTCCTCTCTATAATCTAAGCTTCAGTCTATGAATCTGGCTGATGTCTCCAGTGTTTACATATCATTGAATAAGCAGAGATATCTGAACATAGGACTTCAAACAATCTGGTACTATGAAATCAGATGAACTATGGAAATAACTCTTGGGAGCTCATTGTGAGTAACGTCCAGAGGAAGAAGGGAAATGAAGTAAAGATCCTGAATGGTATCTACTGGACACATTACACATTAAGGCAACACAGCTTACAGTCTGAGATGAGTGATGGAAATTTAAGGGAATGTGATGTGAGAGTACCTGGTAATGTTTCTATATTCAAATCAATGCATATAAACATTCCATTGAACATTAAATTGTCTGTTCTGGAGGACACCAATGGTCTAGATCACTGGTTCTTAACCTTTTCCATATGGGAACCTCTAAGAATTACCCACCTATCTAGAGGGGAATCTACCTGGAACCACCCTCCCACTTAGCAATATAAGAAGGGCAGGGTGGCAGAGATGTTCTAACACCTGTTTTCAACCCCAAGATTCCATATCTGTGCTGAAATCCAATTATTTCCCCCCTTCAAGGGAAAGCTGGAGTGCAAGAGGTAATCAGCAAGGTCACAGAAAAGCAGGCAACTTTAAATAAAATTCAGGTGCCTTGCTGTTGTATAATGATAAATTAGGTTGCAAAAATGCTGAAATAAAATGCCAAATTGCCCAGATAAAGAATCACAGGGCCGTGAATGAAATGAATAGGGCAGTTCAGATATCAGAGGCACTTTTTCAGGCTCTCTGTAGATTCAGGGAGGCATTGGTGCATCAGTTCATATTCAGTTAGCATTTTCAAGGTTCTCTCTGGCACAATAATGACTAGAAACATGACTGTTTTAAATGAAGAGGAAAGAAAGGGTGACTGTGACTCCACTGAAGTCTTTTGGGTGTCATGAGCCCCAGGTTGAGACACCCTGGTCTAGAGCCAAGAACAAATTTGGAGAAATGGTTTCTGTGGGCTATTAATTCTGACAAATAATTACAATGTGGCAAATATGTATCATACTAGACATTATACAATGGAATAGGAGTTTAGCAGAAACAGTAACATTTGAAAAGGCCTCATGCACAAAGCTGATTCGCCTTGATCACTGGGATTCTTGTGGCCTCCCCTCTCAGATCAACAGGCAAAGACTTCAATCTGCAAACTCTGAAATCAATGGAAGGTCTGCCCAGGCCAGGTTTACAGAATCAAGCCATGTGTCTAATATGATGGTAAGTGCTAATATGATGATGCCACAAGGGTCAAATCCTAAATGCAACTCTAGTGGCATAGACTGGTTGTGACGTGGCCTACAAGGATCCATTGTTTCATCTAAGTTTAGGATATTTTGTCAGATCTCCTTTTTTTCTTTCATTGGAAGTGGATAGAGGGTCCGAGCACGAGGGATAGATTATATGAACATGACATGTTGCTAAAGATTGAGGGGTTTTTTGTTTGTTTGTTTTTATTTGGTTGGTTTTTTTTAAGTAGCTGGATGTTTTGTTTGGCTATGTAAGCAGTTTGAATAGTGGAATTTACTTTGACAATTGATAGTTAATTAAATAAATAAATGTCAAATAATTCTGAAGAATCAAAACAAAGTGCAGACTGTTTTTATTTACAGGTCCACACCTAAGTAGACAAATCCATGACTGAAAATTCCAGTCTGTAACAGCTGAAAATGTAGATGAGTGTAGCAATAAACTAAATTTCTATGTTTTCTATTTCCTTTTTAAAAAATTAGACATTCAGAACATTACCCTACATTTTCGTACTGGTGTATATGATTTTAGCTGAGGGTGACCATATGTCCCATTTTGGCCCAGACAGTCCCTTTTTTAAGCCCTGTCCCCGCCATCCCGACTTTTTGGCAAATGTGGGCATTTGTCCCATTTGCTCTTGACAACTGATGAAGAGCAAACGGGACAAATGGAGTACAGAGGAATGTGCTAGGGGGAGCAAGCGGTGATGCCATCCCCTTGTAGGAGGGAGGCAGGGCTTGGGCGGCAGGCAGGGCTTGGGTGAGCAGTGATGCCAGCTCTAGCCCCACACGGGAGGGGGCAGGTAGGGCTCGAGCAAGCAATGACCCCAGCCCCACATAGGGGTGGGGGGCAGGCAGTGTTGGGTAAGCAACAATGCCAGCCCCATGTGGGATGGGGTGAGGGCTCGGGCTAGCACCACGTGGTGTCCCGTTTTCCCTTTGGGAAATACAGTCACCCTATTTTAGCTGTTTTGCTCCACAGACCCTGTTTTTAAAACTTATGAGCTAATAGCATTTTTCATTTACAGACATATATTATGAAAAAAGGTTACCGTAAAGAGTTGTAAAAATTATTGGCTAGGTCAGACAGGTGGCTGTCAAATAGATCATATAAATGCTCAAAACTGGGAAGAACACAATGATAAATAAAGCCTTTTGTTTCCATTTCACACAAATATACAGTGTGATATACTGTTACCTTATTTGCAAGATAATGTCATCCTTTCTACTTAATTATATGTGCCTTCTGTGACCCTTCCGTGCCTAGGGCAGCCATCTGAAAATGCCAAGGTGAGGGCAGGCTGTAAAAGGGGAGCAGATTCTCCCAGCACTGGTGGGTGACACTGAAGTCAGGCTTCCCAACCAACCACAAACAGTGCTTCTGATTCCCCACACTGGTTATCAAGAAGCCAGTACACAAATACACACAGCCCCTTTTACTGAATTTCAGTCTCTGCTCCCAATCAGCCACTATGTCTAGTAAAGAGACCAATTATTTTAACTCTATGCTCTTTACCATAAAGGTTTCTCCTGATCCCAAAGGGTCTGTCACAGTACTTGATCAATATAAGTTGGATCTTACCCAAAATACCACACTTCCAGCCAATCCTTTAGCAACTAAAACTAAAGGTTTATTATAAAAAGAAAGAAAGAAACTATAAGAGAAGTGTTACAGGATTAAAGCAATCAGATATATATGGACTTTCAAATCAAGTGTATGTATCAGGTTTCTAGTAGAATTGTGGAGTTTGCAGGCTTGTATAGTCCCTCTGGTATGCATCCAGTACCTGAATGGGATTCAGTCCTTTGTTTCACAGCTTCAGTTCAGTTGTAGATGAGCTGATCCAGAGGTAGGTTGGTGGCTGAAGGCTGAACCCAACTAAAGACAAAATGGATCCCAGACCTCTGCCTTTTATGTCCTCTGGCCTCTCCATGCTGCTTGTGGAATTTCACAGGAACCAAAATGGAGTCCAGAGTCACATGAACAAGTCCTGGTGATTCATCAGGTATGGGACATCAAGCATATATTGGGAATATTCCCATCAGGTATGGGAATAAAGCATATATTGTAGTATTAAGCTTTCCCATGTGTCTTCATTAGGTGACAACATATTTATTGTTCTTTATCCTGTAAAGGACTATTCCACAGACTCATGGATTCCATGGCCAGTTTGGACCATTATTATCATATACTCTGACCTCTGGTATAACACAGGCCATAGAATTTTCCCAAAATAATTCCTAGAGCAAAATTGTCTGTGATGGAGAATCTACCATGATCCTTGATAAATTGTTAATTACTCTCACCATTAAAAATGTATGCCATATTTTCAGTCTGAATTTCTCTAGCTTCAACTTCCAGCGATTGGTTCATGTTATACCTTTGTCTGCTAGATTGAAGAGCTCATTATTAAATATTTGTTCCCCATGTAGATACTTAGACTCAAGGATCTGTCTGTTTAATTTAACAAAGAGAAGGTTATGAGTGACTTGATTACAGTCTCTATCAATCTGAGACATGTTTTCGAATCCTTTAATCATTCTCGTGGTTCTTCTCTGAACCCTCTCCAATTTATTAACACCAATTTATTAACATTATTGAATTGTGGGCACCAGAAGTGGACAGACTATTCTGGCAGCAGTTTCACCAAGGCCAAATATAGAGGTAAAATAAACTCTCCTCTGTTTATGCACCCCACAATCACATTAGCTTTTTTGGCCACAGCATCACACTAGGAGCTCACGTGAAGCTGATTCAGAAAAAGACTTGGTCGTGGTGGGTAGTCACTGTTTCCCAGGATAGAGTCCCCCATTCTGTAAATATGGCCTACATATGGCCTCTTTGTTCCCAGATGTATACGTTCACACTTAGCTTTATTAAAATGGATATTATTTGCTTGTACCCAGTTTACTAAGCAGTCCAGATCACTCTGAATCCATGAATCATCCTCTTAAAATCAACACCTCTTAAAATCAGGCCTCAAATTTTTCACGTCTCCACTGCTAAATGCTTGTCCTATAGCTCCTTGCCTCTGGCCAAAAAAAGTAGTAAGTGGAATCATAAACTCATGTTACTTCATCAATTAAATAGCAAGAAGTGCTAATGTAGTGAACAGCAGTCATTTTCTATCCTTCCCTTTATTCCTCCAGATCTCAAAAGACTCACTTTATACATATATCCACTAGCCCAAGGATCAAAACTATCCCACAATCTGGCTTATGTGAAGAAGCACAATTGTGCCATTCAGCTTTCTGAACAGCTTTTCATTATTCATGAAAAAATCAGCACGAACAGAACCAGACCTATCTATCCATCTGCTATGCTGATAGCCATGTTAACTGAGTATCTGAACTAACAAATCTATGAACAAACGAATGAATGAATAAAAAATCTTGTGCTTTCTCTTGCATTTTTCTACTGTGCCACTCTGAATTAGAAATACACCTTTAACAATTAGTCTATTTCATTTTGTAAAGGTATTTCTTTAACAAATACAAAACATAAAAGACCAATTTCTTAAATGTTTAGAATTAATTTCCAAGCTAGTGTGAAAGTTATCCGTTAAAGCTTAATATTATCATACGCATCTGTAAAGGTTGGTCAATTACAAGTTACCCATAATTCCTTTTTTTTTTATTTTAGCATCATAAATAGTAATCTGGCATTAAATATTTGTGATCTGGGCCAGTAACCTTTTTTCAGTCTCATAGGACTTTTTTTAATTAAACTACATCTTTGTCCCATGTCTATAATCTTCTCTCTGACATTTTATATACAAGACACCTTGCTGGAAAAAGGTCAAGCAGTACAGTTATAAATGGAAAAAAGATTAAAAGTATTCTCAAGCCACAGTGATCTAAAAGTGAGTTAAATATGGAGCGTTCTTCATAGTCTTTCTTAGATGAGTTAAAATGCTCTTGGCAGATTTTTATTACAAGAACAGCAAAGCAAATGAAAATTACTTTATTTGACAAAAATGAATAATGCACAATTTTCATTTGCATGTTGGAATAATTATCTATGAAAGAACCCTATAGGGTTTAATCTCCATAAAACTTTCATGCTGACCATTGCCAAATGCATCTTGTATGTTTATATAATTTTTTCTTTCTAAGACAGTTTTGTTGTAAAAATAAAACCTCAAACAGCTAGAGTAACATATTGTTACAGTTAATTACTTTTTCTCAAATGCTGGAAATAAAATATGCATCACTGAAAAGTATAAAAGAAATTCAAAAATGGAAAGTTACAAGAGATATTACAAAAGCCAGCTTAAGCAAAGAGAATGGTAGTTATAAAGTACTATAGGTAAACATAGTCTCAGTACAAGTGACTGGCTGCTTTATTTTCATCAGAACATTAAGCCGAAATTGAAGGAGCATTTTTTCCCTAATATTCTCCAGCTGGCATGTTATGACCTCAACTTGCTGAATCTATGCCACACTGCAATAGCTTTAATGGTATACATGGGTACAACTAAACAATACATTAATTGGAATGTCTTAAGTAACTTAGTAAAGCATGGTACCCAAGTGCTGAAATGCTGTTGTGTGTCTTTTAGAGTCTGTTTTGTTATCCCCAAGAGACCAAACCCTGATCTGAAAGTCTTTACTGCTAATTTCTTTCTGTCAATTTATATAGTCCAGTGATAAAAGGATATTTCTCCTAAGACTATGTCATCAAAATGGCTGTGGTTTAGATGTGAATGGTGGAGGCAGCACAGTTTACTAAAAAGCCTTAATTGTCTATTTTACTCTTCTGATGATCTGTTAGTATTTGTGTTTCTTAAAAGGCCCACTGACTTAGACATGGTTGAATTTGGCTCAAAGTCTCTTACCTACCACAACCTTTAATTATGAGCTCAAATCCCGGTGGTCTCCTTCTCCCTTTCTGTCTCCTGAATCTTAGTCTGTGCTAAATAAAAAGATTACTTACAGTTCCCAACTTCTTTTAGCTGTTAAGAGATTGCATAAAGCAATTAAACTGTTGGTGTCCAAAAAAACTAGATAGCCTGTTTGTAGAATGTCATATCTGACAGACCTAGATTAGCAGCCTTGAGTCTGTTGACTCAGTTTTATTATATCTGTGTGCTAGTTATATAAACATTCAAAAGAGGCTCCATAGCAATTTATGAGGTAAAAACTTGCCAGCAGCACAAAATACAAGTGTAATGATATGTGAAACCCAAATATTCTATAGTATGAAGCATTAGTAAAGTATTTGTTAGCAAATAAATGGGATATATATATATATATAATTCCAAATTTAAGAGCCTGTTTGATTATTTACATGTACATTTCTTTTTTTTCACTTATTCAGAATATTGATTCATTCATTGAAAGATAAATTCTGTTGAGTGCACCAGGTCAGACTGCCAGGGTCTGTGAGGTGAAAGAGGCCTTCTCCCACTCCAATGTCTGAGGTAGCAAACTGCCTGGAACTTGGAGGGAGCACAGCTTGCAGGAGAAAAGTATTTGGAGGAGGAAGGCAGCAGGAAGCCAGTGTGTGCACACATGTCAGGAAACCTGGAATGTTAGTTACAATTGCAGAATCTCTGTAAATAGTCCATTTAATTAAGAACAAGTTTTGTTTTTAGAAATGTGGAGCCCTTTCATGTTATTACCCAGCAAATGGTACATGAAGCATGGGGCAGCAGTCGGTCTGGTGAAACCCGCAGACAGAAACAAAGCGTGATTAAAAGGGAAAAAAAAGCAGCACCTGGAAATGGAGCAAATAGAGAGCATGGATGGACTCAGACCACTGGGATTGCTCGATTTCCAGAAAAAACACTTGCTCAGTCATGGAAGTGGTGAAAGCAGGGACTAAGTCTGTATATAGAGCTGACCACAGGGGATAAAGATGAGAAAATGAAGATAAAATTATTTGACTAAACCTTAGGGGAAAAGAACAAGAAATGAACCACCATTGCCAGGTATAATGCCCAAAATATCAGAACAGCTGATAAGCTGTTTGATGAGTATTGTGATCCCAGAGAGAATGGGAACAGGTTTTTACCTGAAACCAAGAAACAGAAGAGGGAATAGATTCTTACCTTATGGAGCTGAGAACTGTAGTACCCACATGTAACTCTGGAGATATTAAAGATTCTGTCATTAGAGATACGATTGTTTGTGGGACATGCAAATCACCTTACAGGGAGCTTGTTAAGGGAAACATATCTGATCCTAGAGAAATTCCTCCAAATAGTAAGGGCCACTAAACTTTCCAGGAAATGGATGGAAATAATGACATCCACAAATTCAGAACAAGTACATAGTCTCAAGCTAAAGAAACCCAGGAAACAGGACAGAGACAGAGACAGACTGACCAAAAACACAGGCATTGTGGTCCAGTGTATATACTGTGGAAAGCAACATGAAAGGCAGAAAGAAAAATGCCTAGCTTATGGCCAATGGTCATAGGGGATGGGAGTGGGAAACAAAACCATTTTACATGGGTGCCATTAAGGAAATGTCTAGACCAAATGATGTGAATGGAGTCCAGTGATTTATGGAATGGCCAACTATCTTCCCAGATTATGTGCACACTAATCTGCAGTTGGACACAGATCATATGAGGTAGCTACAGACTCATGACAGCAATGGAGCCAAATCCTAAGGTAACTGCATAATAATGGGAGAGAACCAGCATACCCAGACAGACAAGGTCAGGATGAGAACTTAGAAAAAACCTGAGCCATCAGCTGACCTGAAGAAAGAAAGTCAGAAGAAACAAAGGTATATGAGAAACGCAGAGGACCAGTAGGATAGCACCCAACAGAACAGGGGTAGCAGCAGGGTTGAAGCAAGTCTTTCACAAAGAGCAATAACATAAACAAGAATAATAGAATCATAGATGATTAGAGTTGGAATGGACCTCAGAAGGTCATCTAGTCCAGCTCCTACTCAAAGCAGGACTAATCTCAGCTAAATCATCCCAGCCAGGGCTTTGTCAAGCCACAGTTTAAAAGCCTCTAAAGATGGAGATTCCACCACCTCCCTAGATAATCCAGTCCAGTGCTTCACCACTCTCCTATGAAAAACGTTTTCCTAATATCCAACCAAGACCTCCCCCACTGCAACTTGAGACCATTGCTCCTTGTTCTGTCATCTACTACCATTGAGAACAGCCTAGCTCCATTCTCCCTGGAACCCCCTTTCAGGTAGTTCAAGACTGCTATCAAATCCCCCCTCATTCTTCTCTTTTGCAGACTAAACAAACCTAATTCCCTCAGTCTTTCCTCATAAGTCTTGTGCTCCAGGCCCCTAATCTTTTTTGTTGCCCTCCGCTGGACTCTCTCTAACTTCTCCACATCCTTTTTGTAGTGGGGGACCCAAAACTGGACACAATACTCCAAATGCGGCCTCACCAATGTTGAATAGAGGAGAATAATCACTTCCCTCGATCTGCTGGCAATGCTCCTACTAATGCAGCCCAGTATACTATTAGCCTTTTTGGCAACCAGGGCACTTTGCTGATTCATATCCAGCTTTTTATTCACTATAACCCCCAGGTCCTTCTCTGCAGAACTGCTGCCTAGCCCATCGGTCCTCAGTCTGTAGCTGTGCATGGGATTCTTTCGTCCTAAGTGCAGGACTCTGCACTTGTCCTTGTTGAACCTCATCAGATTTCTTTTGGCCCAATCCTCCAATGTGTCTAGGTCCCTCTGCATCCTATCCCTACCTTCCAGGGTATCTACCACTCCCCCTAGCTTAGTGTCATCTGCAAACCTGCTGAGGGTGCAATCCACCCCATTCTCCAGATCATTAATGAAGATGTTGAACAAAACCAGCCCCAGGACCGACCCCTGAGGCACTTTGCTTGTTACCGGCTGCCACCTAGACATAGAGCCATTGATCACTATCTGTTGAGCCGGATGATCTAGCCATCTTTCTATCCATTTTATAGTCCATTCATCCAACCCAAGAAGTGGGAGGCTGGTTTGAAAACCAGCATACTTGCTGGACTATGAGGCCTAACAGGCCACAATGGGCCTGTGGTAAAGACCATGTCTCTAGGGTGAGTAATGTCTGGCCCCAGGAAGTCAGCAAACACTGGCATAAAAGACAACAATTGTTAAAAGGAAATATATAGCAACTTGCATGGGACTTGGAGATAGGGGCACAGATGTTGGTGGAGGCACAAGGAAGTCATTCCAGGTGCAGATGGCTAGAATGCTAGCTTCATTTTCAGCACCTGTGTAAGTAGTTCTCTAACTCAGTTTAGCTTTAGAAACACAGAATTATTACCCAGCATGAGGTACATGGGACAGATGAAATAGTCCCCATCTAACGATGGCCCATCCCTACAGACTAGCTCCTGAATTGCCACTTTAGGCATCTAAATCTCCAGATCAGACCCCACTTGGATTCACAAAACCCTTGCTCAACTGCCATCAAACCCTGTAGGCACCAAAAATCACTTGGTGCCTAAACTTTTGCAGTAAAAGTTCCCTCTAACCCTATGTGTCTGCTGCTGAGATTGAACAATGGAGCCCTAATCTAGGCATCTGGGCACCTGAGCCCCAGAGTGATGCACAAACTGAGAGGAAGATAGGCATTCCTCTGCCTAGTTCCTTTGCAGAGCCCAATCCAGTAAGCGTGCATAGAACTAACCTACATGATCAGGCCCTGCATGTAAACTTGCCCAAAATTTCTGAGGGAGGGAAGCAGAGATAACCGCCTCTCTCATTACTTTTAGCTCAGTGATTTGGGTACTCAGCTCACCCAGGTTGTAAGAGTCATGGGAACAGGGGGACTAGAGCCTGGGTCTCCTATAGGAACGTTCTAACCACCAGGCTATAGAGCTTTCTCTCTCACTTTCTCAATGGCCCAATTACCCTTTCATTAGTTATTCACAGTGGAACAGCTTCAACAGGAGAGATTGAAGGAGCCCCACTTCAAAATATCTCATAGTCCAGGGCATGCACCTGAAAATTGATAGATTCCTGTTCAAATCCTTTCTCCCCTCCAGTGAAGGGGGGAATTGAATTACAGGTCTCTACACCCCAGCTGAGTACCATAACCACTGACCTAAAAGTTACATGGAAGGCCCTGCTCCTTATCACAAAAACAGCAAACACACCTGACTCTAAAAGAGTGTTTGCAGCTGAGAATGCCAGTGCCTCCCTTCAGGTTGGATTCAGGTGCTGAACTCCCTGAGAGGAGTGGGGTTTAGGACACACACCTCTTGCCTTGGCATCTCCCATTGGCTAGTTTATGCTAGGAACCACCTATGCTTTTGTGAAACCCATTCTGAGGCACCTCTCTCTCCCCATTCATTGTATAGGAAGCCTAGGTGCCTAAATCAGGCGTTGTGAATCCCAGTCATTTCCCAGGTGACTAAAAGTTAAGTGTAGCAATGCTCAGTGTCACCACACCTAAGTTTATATGTGAATCTAACCCCTAGGCCAGTGATACTCAGGTCTAATGTGGCCCATCTAGGCTTCCTGTGTGGCCTACCAGCCAGCGCTTAATTTGCGCTAGGGCTTGCCGCGGCTTGGAAGTTCATAGCCCTGGCACCTCTGCCAGGCGGTGACCAAGCTTGCTGTGTCAGTTACCGGTCCCGGCACGGGCAGCAGGAGGCTCATGCTGGCTGCAAAGCACCCACAGGCTCCAGCACCCTGCCTGGTCTGTGCCCCTGTACAAGGCCAGTAGTGTGCTCGGTTTGCCTGACACCTAGTGGGAGCAGCTGTGGCTAAATCAGCGAAAGATGAGCTCCTGCATCCTGGGCAGCGCATCCTTTGGGACTGGGGACTCCACCCCTGGCAGTGCTTCTGCTAGCGCCAGGACCTTCTTCATTCCTGGGGTGGCTCCCTTGAGGAGGCCGCTGCCCCTAGGAGGGGCAGAGGCTCCCCAGTGCTGGCTGTGAGAAGAGAGATGACGCCTCAGGAACCGGGGAGGTGACCATGAGGCCGGGGCACAGAGCATGGCAGAGGGAGCTGAGCACCAGGGCAAGAGGGAGGCTTTAAGAGGCGGCCCCTGCACCCCTGGCAGACCCCACCAGGGGAGACAGAGCAGGCGCATGGAGCAGTCGAAGCGGGGTACACATGTACCAGGCGGGGAGGCAGCTCTGTGCTCTGGCTGGGGAGCGCCAACCCCACCATGGAGCCCACGATTCCAGCTGCTGCAGCCCCCAGCAGCAGCCATGCTCAGTGGGAGGGCACTGCCTGGCCCACCCGCCACAGGGGACCCACTCCGCGCAGTGGTGAGAGCTGGAACTGATGCTAGACCCTTCTTGAGGGAGAGTTAGGGTTCTCTTCCCTTCAGGGGATTCAGGTGCCCAATTCAGGATGAGAGCAGAGCGATCTGTGTTCAGGTAGTGGGGAATGCAGCCCCTTTGCACAGGAGCAAAGGATTAAGCAGGGTGGAAAATTAACACACATCCCCTGGCATTGAAAGAGCAAAAGGGATGGGGTGGTTGGGAAGGCAATGCTGCTCTCCTGCGTCTCCTGCCCCATTTGGAAACCAAAGCAAAGGTAAAAATGTTGATTTATAAACTTTGTTAAAAGGTAGAAACACTAATACTTATGTTGCAATCAAGGTCTTTATTTATTGGCAAATGAAGTTTATTTATTATTATTTTATGCGCAAAGGGCTTGCATCTTGTCATAAAATTCTCAAATTGGCCCACGAGTAGATCTAATTGAGTATCATTGCCCTAAGCTTCATTGAAATCAGTGGCTGTTAGGAGCCTAAATACCTTTGTGAATGGGGGCACTCTTTGCTTACTTTGTTGTCTAGATCAGTTTATAATATTGAAAACCACAAAGATATATCTTGAAGGATGCTTGTTATACAGATGCAGGAAGGTTTTAGCAGCTGGAGGTATGGAACAGGAGCAGAGAGAGGATTTTGCATATTAGCTGTGAAATAGTTCTCAACCATCTTCACCTCCTTCTTCTGGGCACCATACCTCTGCCCACCAAGAGACAGCCCTTTGCCCCATTCAGTGACATCTGGTGACATCCCACCTTATCTTTGCAAGTTGAGTTTAAAATCCAGTTTAATTTGTGCTACACTCCTATACTATCCCTCCCCTTTGAACTGTTAAACACTCTAGACAAAATCCCCAAACATACTCACCACACATCATGCTGCACACCAGCTCACTTAGGAGGTGCTGTGATATGTTGCTGTGTCCCTTCTTCACTATAAAGTGATGGAATCACAGCAGACTGCAGTGGACCATAGATGCAGATCCCCTGCCCTCCAGAACACCAGAGCTTGCCTGGAAAAATCTGGCCATCCCACCTGTAGTTCATTTACCAATGACAGTGTGTTAAACATGGAGCGCTGGTCACGTTTTCGCCACAGCACCTTGAGAAGTATTCACACACCACGTCCTATCCCCTAATGTGCTTTTGAAACATGACAAACAATTTACTTCTCAATCTGTTGTTACTAATATTTGGCAACAGCCTTTAGCAAGGGACCTTGTCAAAAGCTTTCTGGAGATCAAAATAAATTATAACTATTTGAATTCTATAAGATTTGACAAAGAGAATTTATATGTGTAGAAGCTGTGAAGGTCCAGCTAATAAAATAAAATATATTTATATTAATAGTATCCAGGTAGTTTTAAATCTGCCTGTAGTAATTTTAGCCAGTTTCTGGTACTGAAGCAATTTTCCCTGGTCCATATTTCCCAAGGTCATCCTTTGTTCTTTCTTTCTATGGTAATCATTTTGGCCAATCTCTAATCCTCAGGAATGGATCCTGTTATTAAAGATACATTATGTATTTTAGTGAGTAGTTCAGCTACTTTTTGGTTTAAGTCCTTTTAAAACTCCCAGATGAGTATGGTTCCAGTCGCAGGGATTTTCTGCTATGAACCTTACCTAGTTGCTCTGATGCCTCTTCTTCAGAGGCCATTCTTTCTGACAATGCATTCTTTGTAAAAATTAACCTTGAGTTGGGAGTGTCCCCATCAGCCTCATTAGCATAGGCTCATTACAAAGAATTCACATAATTTCTCTGCAATCTCTTCATCCTTTTGAATTACAACTTCAGTGGTCAAGTGGTCCTAGACATTCAGTAAAAGTAGTCCTCCTTTATGATTCAGTTAAAGAATTCCTTATTGTTGGTTTGAATGTGCTTTGGTGATTTGCTCTTTACAATATTGCGCTGCTCTCTCTCTATTTATTTTACATCGTGTGCTAATATGATTGGGCTGCACTTCCATTTCCTTATCCTTTGTATATTGCTGTTCCCCATAGTGCTGGCAAGACAACAAGAATTCCATTTTGATAAAAAAAAATTGAGATTTCAAAATTTGGTTTTGTTCTATATTAGAAAGAAAAACCTTCCTAAACATTTCATGAAAACACATGAGCACAAGGCCACCCCTAGAATAGCTAACAGTCCATTGGCTACCGCCCTCATGCAGGATGTAGAAGGTCCATGTTCAAGTCCCTACTCTGCCTGATTCAGAGCGGAGCTTGGGCCTGCCTCTCCTACATCCCAGCTAAGTGCCTAACCAATTAATTCTTCTTTTCTCTCTGACCCCAAAATTCCACCCTGGACCTGAGGAAAATTTTACTGAAACCAGTATGTTTTCACAGTCTCCACCAGCATGTACCTCTAATTTTTTAACTGCCTGCAGGCTGGTGGTTGTTTTAGGAAATACTTTTTTGAAGTTTAGTGTTCAAGATACATATTGTTGCCTCTCTAATCTTACCCAACATATTTCATTCCTGTCATGTCTTGGGAGAAGACATATTTGTGTTTGGGCAGCTTGTATTAACAGGCTTGTATGTGAAGGTATTAAAAAGATCAACTTTACTGGTTAAAGGAAAACAGCTTTATGACAAGCTGGAAGAAATCATTGTCATTAAAGTTAAGTGTAAGATGATTAAATGCATACTGTGTTAGAAGATTTGAAAAAGACTAAGTCCTTTGATCTCTTCTTAATCAGCTTCTCACCAAATGGCTGAAAATGTGAACAAATATCTAAACAGTTATTTTAAAACATTAGTATCAAATTTATAATTAGTAGAGGCCTAATTTTGCCACCCACATGCTGAATGGTACCTTACGCCACAAAAAGAGCCACTGAAATCAATGTGATTAACTGTGCAGTAAAGTATTAATCAGTGTGAATAATGGCAGCAGAATTGGGCCGTTGGTAAATAAGAATTAATCATACTGGATCTTCAAACGTGATCTTTTTTCATTGTACAGCTGAGCTGTCAGAACAGATGAAGGCAAAAGAGACAATACTCAGGAGCATAGTTGCTGATAAATAATTACAAGGACATTATAATTATTTAATTAAAATTTGTGCATGGGGAGAGATTATGAGTCTTTCAGTTTGCTACCTCATTTAGATGATACTAGTCATTAACCAATTTTGCTGTAGTCAGCTATTAAATGTCCACCCAGCCTGCCTTATTTTTTAAACCTCTTCAATCAGCAAAACTGGCTGCATGCACTGTATAATGATGCTGGAAAACAAAGTGCCACACTTAGTAATTTAATTACAAGGCACTCTCAGGGTTCTTTTTTTAAGAAACGTGTACTTTAATTAATCAAGACTATCAAATAAATAGGAACAGTGGACTGGTGTATCTGTGCTTCTAAAATTATCAATTAAAGAAATCACACAGCAATCACTGCTGAGTTCACAACATCCCTGTAATATTTTTCACTCAAGTTACTTGATTCTACCATTAACATCATTTGTATATTATTTGTGTCTGGGAATATAAATATCAAGGACATACAATGTGACAGAACAGTGATTTACACATCACAGAAGCAGACACTTTCCTAGGACTATCTTCCTCAGCAACTTCTTGATGCCTACTAACTGCTTAGTTCAGGATTTTTTTATAGGAACTTTTTCCCAGATTCCTTTGGCAGGGCTAAGCAACTGTAATCTTAAAGCAACCATTCTGCAACTGGCTGATGCTTGCTGTAATCCTTGTTTTCCAACTGGTAAACTTTCTAATTCCTTGAATGTCCAGCCATCATTTGCAGTTTCCTTTTCCTGAGCAGATGGCATATTCTCACATGTTCTGAATCTGAATCTTCCCTCACACCAAAATTAGAAGTAACTCCACTAAAGTCAACAGAATTACATTTACATAAAATGAGTATTGGTGATAGAAGAATCAGGTGCGCGCGTGTGTGTGCACATATAAAAGACTTATAGAATTCAATGTAAGGGTGAAACCAATAGGATCACACAAAATAGGCTACAAATAAAAGACGCAGTAGTCAATTCAGAACAAAAGTGTCTTCTGTTTCTCGATCCTCCTGCTGGGAGAAAAACTCAGATCATTGCAACTTCCCTGCCTCCCAGCAATTCTTTTTTTAAATTGGACTGTTAAAAGAAAGGGAGATTGCCCTCCGGAATACGATGCGATGCAAATCACGCCCCTACGAGTTTTTAGTGTTACTACAAAGGTAGAGATTGAAGTTCAGCTGTTTCTCACAGTCTGAAATCAACATCAGTGTTCAAATAATAATAATTTCAGTTTAGAACCTCTAAGCTATCCAACAAATAGAATGTGTCCCATTTCTCTTGAAACAGAATTTTTATTAATTATTACAATTACATCAGTTTTTACCAGTTTTCCTCTTTTCAGTCTACTAGTTCTACAATCATAGCATCTCTTTTCTAGCAGAGTGTGATCAAACAATTTGATCTAGAAGTAATATGTCCACTCTGGGGATCAGTTAGTTAAGGGAGGAGATAATATGGTTTGGGAAGCTGGCACAGTTAAACTCACAATCTTTATATAACTGTTTAACTGAATTTCCAGGGCTCCTTTCTTTATAAGTACTGCAGGACTATATGCCAGCGTATTACATGGTGATTTTTTTCCCTTACAAA
Source organism: Emydura macquarii macquarii (assembly GCF_026122565.2). Classification (NCBI taxonomy): domain Eukaryota; kingdom Metazoa; phylum Chordata; order Testudines; family Chelidae; genus Emydura; species Emydura macquarii. The sequence goes on from NW_027132773.1 coordinate 17,362,813, forward strand.
ATTACCCTTAACATTGTGTGCAAAGCTTCACTGCTTAGTGGTCGTTTGAAGGTGCATCCTTAAATGAAAACTTTGTCTCTGTCATTAATCATGTCTGTAGTGTGTGATTCTTTTTTCAGTTGGACTTTGACACTGTGTGTTAAACTGAAAAGGCTATTTATAAAAAGGGATTATATACATTTTGTACTACACTTCTTTCATATCTGGAACAAACTGCACTCTTTTTAAATGGTATAATGACAGTGTAGCTCAAGTCCTTCCAAAAGAAATTCTTAAAGCACATAGAACTGTTATGACAGATAAATAAATGCATTGACATGAATTTGCATGTTATGTTTTCAAATAAACAAAAATATGATATCATACTTCTTGGCATATGTTATCTTTTTACAATCTGCAACCATTTAGAAATGTAATGCAAGGAGATGCATGGTGACAGCATTAAAATGCTTTGTTTTATAGTGCAGGGAAATTAGACTGGTAACATTAGGCAAGTGATTAGGTGAACTGGAAAAAAAAAACACTAAAAGGTTTTCAAAGAGAACCTTCAGCCTTGTATGAGCAGCTGAGAAAGCTGCAGAAATAAGCATCGGGATCTACTCAACAGATTAGTTGGCAAAAAATTAGTTTCAAGAGCTTGTTTTAGTGCTCCCAAATATCACAGTTAATTCAGGCTCAGAAAAGGCACTAGCTAGTTCCTTTTATTAATAAGCCATCAATACTTATGATGTTATACATCATTTCCTAGGTGATATTGCTGCACAGCTGTTCCAAACCTTTAAATCTAACATGTCCAAACCTGGTGTCCATTTTGGCCCAGTGGCATCACTATTGTGGGTTTGTTTTTGTCATGTAAAAATGGGAACTTAATTCTCGTGGTTTAAGCTATCCATTTTATGCAGATGACGTGCCACTTTATGTTTCTCTTCTTAAGGCCTTCATCTCTACCTTTCTTATTTGGGTGAAGTTTCTAACTGGATGACTGAGAATTGTATTAAACATAGATAAAATAGAAATGTTACTTATAGGATCAGATACTACTTTGGGTTTTTTTTAGTTTGAGTCAAATTTTTACCATATCACTTCTACCTCTGCAGTGAGAAATCTATGTGTTTTCTTTAGCTCTGATTTATTATTTTCCCCATCACTATCATGTTTGCAAAATAACTGGGTCTGTTTTACAATATTACTGATGTTGTGTTGTCTAACTTCAATACGTACAAATGCTCAACGAGAGTGCATACTTTTGGGACATCAGTCCAAGGTACTGTCAAGTGTCCCGTTAACTCCCCATCTGGGAATACCATAGCACTTAATGTGAGTCACACAAGCTGAAAGGGTTGGAATGAAGAGGTTCAACAAAGCAAATTAGTGGAAGTGAAAAAAAGTGTAGCTAAAGAGTGTAAAGTAACACATAGAAAAAAGACCATCCATATGACTTTGAGATGATAGTTTGGAAGCAGGACAGTGACCAAGAAATGCACAAATTATGCAAGCAGCGTTACAAAGCTATGATGATAGAGGTAAGAGTTAGTGACTGAGTTTGATGCACTTGAGGGGCTGGCTTCATAGATCTATCTTGACACCAGATATAGAATGTTTTCCAGGCTACATAACTGGAGAGAAAAATGAAGGAGTTTTCTTGGAAACCTGATTACAGTGGAGTTTCTCACATTCCAGTCCCTGGGCCTTGAGATCTAGGTGATATAAGAAATCCTAATGCTAAAAAATGCTCAGAACCTGGGCAAGAATTTTTTTCTATTGACAGCTGGATTAAATCTGCTGATCAAAACTTTATTGACCATTCTGGAATGTGAAAATAGTGTACATCTGGCTCTGTCAGCCTCAGTTTTTCTTACCACTGTGAAGGTGAGGAATCTATAGACTTATGGACAATGGGGAATATTTCCAACTGGCAGATCAGAAAAAGACTGTTATCTGCATCAAAACCTGATTCACAGAGTCAGATTCCAAGGCTAGAAGAGGCCATTGTGATCATCTAGTCTGACCTTTTGTATGTTACAGGTCATAGAATTTCCCCAAAATTCCTAGAGCAGATCCAGGAAAACATCCAATCCTGATTTAAAAATTGCCACTGATGGAGAATCCACCATAACCCTTGTTAAATTATTTCAATGGTAAATTACCCTCGCTGTTGAAAAGTTATGCCTTATTTCCAGTCTGAAGTTGTCTAGCTTCAACTTCCAGACATTGAATCATGTTATACCTTTCTCTGCTAGATTGAAGAATCTGTTATTAAATATTTGTTCCCCATGTAGATATTCATAGACTTCTCTTTGTTAAACTATAAGACATGTTTTCTAATCCTTTAATCATTCTCGTGGCTCTTTTCTGAACCCTCTTCAATTTATTAATATCCTTCTTGAATTGTGAACATCAGAACTGGACACAGTATTCCAGAAGCAGTCTCACCAATGCCAAATACATGGGTCAAATAACCTCTGTACTCCTACTCAAGAGTCACTTGTTTATGCATCCAAAGATCACATTAGCCCTTTTGGCCACAGCATCACACTGGGAGCTCATGTTCAGCTGATTATCCACCATGACCCCCAAATCTTTTTCAAAGTCACTGTTTCCAGGGACAGAGTCCTCTAATTTTGGCCTACATTCTTTGTTCTGAGATGTATACATTTACATTTAGCTGTATTAAAAAAGTATATTGTTGGTTTGCATTCAGTTTATCAAGCAATCCATGACATTCGTGGCTTCTTCTGTGCTTCCAAAGCTGTCTATGGCCCTAGCACTCAAGGCCTCAATCCTCTAAGATCAAAGGATGGAACAATACTCCTGAAGGACAGAGAATCCATCAATACTCACTGCAAAGAACATTTCCAGGATCTCCTGAACCATGACTCAACTGTTGATGAAGATAAGATAAATAACATCCCGCAAAAAGCAGTCAGAGAAGACCTGGGTTTGCTGTCTAACCTGGCAGAAATCGGGAGTGCCATCAGGAAAAGCAAGAACAATAAGGAAGCTGGTGTTGACAGAATACCTGCAGAGATTTTCAAAGAAGAAGGAGAATAACTTACGTGCCAGCTTCATGTCTTCATCCTTAAAATTTGGATCAAGGAAGAAATCCCAGCCGACCTACGGGATGCCTTGATTGTTATCATTTTTAAGAAGGGGGACAGAGCTGATTGCGGAAACTACCGAGGCATCTCCTTGTTGGCCACTACTAGAAGATCATCGCCCTTATCCTTACCAACCGCCTCCTTCCACTTGCGGAGGAAATTCTACCAGCATTGAGGCCATGATTATCCAAAGCAAACTTTGCTGGACAGGTCATGTTGTTCACATGCCTGATTCCCGCCTCCCCAAGAGAATCCTTTTCTCACAGCTGAAAGAAGGTCAGCAAAGTCATGGAGAGCAGTGAAAGAGCTTCAAAGACACTTTGAAGGCATACATGAAGAGGTACAACATTGACATCGATACTTGGGAGACCTTCGCTCAGAACTGTCCAAAAGAGAGGAAGGCTCTGTCAGAGGGATCTCAACACTTTGAAATAGCTCATTGACAGGTAGAAGAGGAAAAGAGGAACAGGCAGAAAGAACATCAGAACATTCAATGCAGCAACACTGTGTCTATCCCTCCTGGAAACACCTGTCCTTATTGTGACAAGACATGTGGATCTAGGATTGGGCTATGGAGTCACCTGCAGACCCACTACTGAGATCCCTGGAAGACAATCTTACTTGTTCGCAAGTGATCACCGATGATGATGACCAAGCAATCCAGATAGTTCTGTATTAGTGACCTATCATCTTCATAATTTATCTCTCCCTCAATTTTTGTGTCATCAGCAAATTTTATCACTGATGATTTTGTTTTCTTCCATGTTAACTAGCGTAGGGCCAAGAGCAGATCCTTGTGAGACCCCACTATAAGCACACCTGCTCAATGATGATTCCCATTTACAATTATATATTGAGAACCATCAGCTAGCCAACTTTTAATCCATTTAATGTACACTATGTTGATTTTATAATTGTTTTAGTTTTTTAATCAAAATGCCATGTGATACCATGTTCAAGTGGTACCAAGTGCTGAACTTGGCTTTCACAAGACATGGGAAGAAATCCATAGCTTAGAAGTGCCCGGATATTATGGTGATGGTTGTCATGCTGGGTAGATGAGGGGGAGAGCATTTGTTATATTGTTTGACATCAATATGTCAAAATCATAATAATTCTTGTAAGATATGCCATATCAGGTACTGTTAGAAAGGTTGTAATATTCTTAGTCAGATGATAATACTTATGTTCATGTGTAATATATGAAATGGAAGTTATAGATATATTTGAGATATCTGTATTTCAACTTGTGCTATCTGGGTAACAACTCAGACAGGACGGATGCAGAACAATAGCCTGCTTAATGGCCCATTAAGACACTCATGGATGCAAGAGGCCCAGGAAGAAATTAAAGGCATACCAGAAGGGTTTCCAGGATTTGTCCATGTGACTCTGGACTCCATGAGGAGTAAGTTTCCACAGGCCGAATGGCCAGGGACAGAGGGTATATAAGATCAAATCACAGGAATTATTTTGCCTTTGTTCCTGTTCAGTTACTGACATATACCTGCCTCTGGATCAATTCACTTGCAACTGAACCAAAGGACTAAGGCCCATTCAGGTGTTGGATGTATACCAGAGAAACTGTACAAGCCTGCAACTCCACATTTCTTCTAGAAACATAATGTATATGGACTTTCAATCATTTGTATGTATCTGATTTGCTTTGACCCTTTAACATTTCTCTTATGGTTTATTTCTTTCCTTTTACAATAAACCTTTAGTTTTAGTTACTAAAGGATTGCTGGCAGCGTGGTATTTTAGGTAAGATACAAATTTATATTGAACTGGTACTGTGGCTGACCCTTTGGGGTCAGAGGGAACCTTTGTAATAAAGAGCATAGAGTTTAAACAACTGGTCTCTTTACTGGACCTACTGCTGATTTGGGAGCCAGAAGCTGAAATGCAGTAAAGGGGGCTGTGTGTATTTGTATACTGGCTTCTGTGGGGATTTAGAATTGCAGTTTGTGGCTGGTTGGGAAGTCTGTCTTCAGTGCCACCCACCAGTGCTGGGAGAATCTGATCTCTGTTTGCAGCCTGCCCTGACCTTGGCATTTTCAGGTGGCTACCCTGGGCACGGGACGGGTCACAATGGTGTCAAGATAAATTTAGATGGTTGGTTTCTGAAAAATGTGTGTGATCCCACTCCCCAGAGAGGACTATATTTAATCTTAAACTATCCCTGGGAAGGTTTACCGATGCTGCAAATTGATAAGTCCCAAGGACAATAAGATTTTTCTCTACTCATCGGAATAGTGGATTGGACTTGCTCCACAAATCCAATTCCTCCTCTCTACACCAAAGATGCATCTATCAGCTGGCCATTATCTATCTACTCTATTTTGTACTTGGTAGCAGAAGTCTGTCTCAGGAGGTCATCTGTATTACTCCCATCTTCAGTTCTGTTCATTTTTCTGTTTCATTATCTCTGAAATGATTCATGATCTCAGATTATCCATCTAAACTGGAACCATTTGCTTCCTTATTGACAAGATAACCAGTAGGATTCCACATAAACAATATAACCAGTAGGAAGCCCCCTGTATTCCTTAGGATATTTGGCATCTACTCTGTGATATTATTTATAGCACACAGCAGGAACATATTATTCTGATTTGTTTTTCTGGGCCACAGATGTCTCAGCCAAGATTTCTCACTCTGGAGCCACAAAGCAGGATCCTTTCCTGTTCTTTCACTGTGGTGACTCCATTTTAGGCCTTTTTTCTTTGGTTATTGGTTGTCCTGGGGTCGATTTTTTGGCCTCTTCTCAGTCCACTCCTTCCCAATCTGCTGTTGATGGCTAGAATGAAAGGCAACTGAAGTGTTTGCTCTATTTGTTACATCATTACCTCTACTTTCTTGAGCCTCCATAACTACAATAGCCTATCTCTCTGTTTCATCATGCAGTATCTGATTGCTCTGAACTTTGTGTATAACTGGATTTGGCTTCTTTGATTTCTCCCAGGGATTTTAATTGCTGTGGAATCCCTGTATCTTTTTCTTCAAGAATGAATCCAGCTTCCACTAGATAAAAATATTCTTCCAGAAAATCTTCATCCAAGACAAACATCTTCTGGACTGGGTTAACTTGGTTCCTTCCATGTCTGTTCTGTGCCCCTGTTGGGCTATTTCTTCAAGAGAGCTGAGACACTGTTGGGACATGTCCATGGGCAGCCAGGATAGACATGGGTGGTGCTGTGACCCTGTGCACCAGGTTGCAATGCCCTGAGTGGAGAACCCAGCCCAGCCCCATGAGAAAGGAGCTGCTGCAGCTGGGTGAGTCCTACTGCATTCTGGGATGAAGCTGAAGAGCTCTCCCCAATCCTAAGAGGAGGAGCTACTGAACCCATGACTCAACTAACTATGGGGGGAGGCGACAAATGAAAAAACAGGAACAGGTGTGGGGGACAAAGGGTTTAAAGTAGGGAACCTGAAGGGGACATTGCGCAGAGAATCCCAGACACCACCCACTGCTCCTCAAAGGTGTCTAGGGAACCAGCAGATGCATCCCAGAGGAACTCTGCCTGGATATGTGAGTGAATAGAGGAACGGAAATAGGGCCCACAGTCGCAAAGCACCCCCTCAGCCAGCATCCTCTCCCTGTTGTTATAGTTGGCCAGTGCTAGGCAAGATTGATGAGGAGGTCTTGTGACTTTGTGGAGCCACAGACGGGGTGTGCATATATCAGAAGGTATTGGGAGATATGCAACAAGAATCTTTGTAGTAGGTTCTGGAGGAGCCAGAAAAGGGGCTGCCAACATGGCACACTCCTAATAGATGTATGCCAGGGTCTCCCTCATGCCGCAGAAGGGGCATGTGTCAGGGAGAGGGGTGAACTGTGCCACGTACATGCCTGTGCTCATGGCTCCATGAAGGAGCCTCCAGCTGATATCCCTGGTGGCCATGGAACCTGGGTGGAATAAAGGGTGGCCCACCGGGGTTCCTCCTCTCAACAGTTGGCAAAAAGTCCCACCACTTAGTGTCGGGCGGGACACAATGGTGAGGAAAAGGAATGTGTGGAGCACAAGCATGTACAGATGTGCCCTTGGCATAGTTTGGAAAGAAACCAGCAGCAGGTCTCATAGGCGGCTCAGGGTATGTGGAGGAGGAAGCTGGCTGGGGAAGGCTTATGGGGCAGGGACCGATGAAAAGGTCTGGAAGGCCAGAGGTAAGTGCTGGGCTGGTTTGCTCTCCACTCCCCATCCTTGGGCCTCTTTTATCTCCATGGTAATGTTTTTGGATGGGGCAGGGGAACTCAGTTTCAGATTTTTGTCGTGGTCCCCAAAAAACCTATGTGTGGCCCTGGACATGTCATGTCAGCATCCAAACATTTCAGCTGCTTTTTGTAGAACCTCTGTGAGGTCTTTTTTGTTTGATAGTAGAATGATTGCTGAGTTACAGGCTTTTATGCATGCTTTGTTTACACCCCTTAAATAACAATACTTATTCAATGCCTGCAGCTGCTCACCTATCCCCCCACAAAAAACTTACTAACCAAGAACCTTAGCAGAGAATCCTAGGAACATTTCTTATGGACACTTACTACAATAAATCCAGAATTTGTTGTTACACCTGTAAGTCTTTTCATCTAATACCAAGCATTGCTTTTTTTGTTGCTCCACTTTCTCTGACATTTCCTCTTGTTGCCAGGCATTGTAAACATCACCTTAGATGGAAGCTTTAATTAGAGAGTGGAAAAGAGTTAAGCTAAGGAAAAGTTCATCTGTTTGATTAGAAACACAGTACTTGTGCTCCCCATTCTATCTGAGGCAAAATGAGATTGAGTAACTAACAGGAAGCCAAAGCTCCCTAAAGTGGCTTTGAAAAGGTCTGTAAATTCCCAGTTGTTGGTTGTGCTTGTCATAAGCAAAAACCACTGAATTAGAAACTCACCTTGTCCATGCAGGTATCTATTATATCTATTTTACACATGGGTAACACCTGAGCCACTTAGTCACTGTTCACAGATTCTCCCTTCTAATTAATGGTTGTGAGTAGGCCTCATCTACCCTAACTGAATTGACTTTGTTAGCACTTGCCCTCCCCATTGTTATGTTTCTTACCCTTGGATGTATATATATACCTCCTATCTGTGATTTCCACTTCATGTATCTGACGAAGTGGGTTGCAGCCCACGAAAGCTTATGCCCACAGAAATTTGTTAGTCTTTAAGGTGCTACAGGACTCTCGTTGTTTTTACCTGAGACACTGAATATGTAGGACAGTTTTCCTCAAGTTTTCTCAGAGCCTCACTTTATAAAGAAGTGAGGATCATGGTTAGTAATTGCCAGATATAAATCTAATCTTTTAAATCATTTAAAAAATATTGGGGTTGGGTAGGATCTTGTAAAATACCCTATCTGAAATTGCAGTGAGCCCCACTACCTACTATGATATTTGATATGGAGCCTCCCTAGAGCTGTCTCTTGGCAAGATCAGTATCAAGGTATAGATATTGGAGGCAGCTTCCCAGATGCTACTATGAGAAAAAGGGATGTCTCACCAGGGATTTCTGCAGATTACAAGTGTAAGCTCTGTGGTCTGGAGCTCTAGAAAGTAAGAAGCAACCTGCTCCCATCTGTTGGTGAATAGGGGGAAGAACAGCTAACGAGCTGTTTCATCTGCATAAGCTGTTTACCCAAATCTCTAGATAAACAAAAACTCCAGAGAGAAAAGAGTTCTCTGATTCATTTACTGGAGAACAGGGAGAAATATAGCTCCAGAAAGAGCTTCATTTGCATAAGACTCCTACACAGAATCCCTACATTGATATTTTGGGAGTCACCATAACTGAACACAATTTCAGAATTGGTTGGGTTGTGGAACTGAATTAGAAGAGAAAAAGGATTCCTATTTTTGGCAAGTATTCTGCATAAGGGTTTTGTAGTTGTATTGGTTTTCCCCCCATTGATATAACTTTCTAATGGGAGATAATACAGCAGTGGTTCTTTGTTGATATTACAGCAGAGCTGAGTGAACTATAGTGTAGTGCTTTTATCTGAGTTCTTGGAGAAAGCTGACATCATTATAACTGTTAGATGGTGGAATCTCAGGACAGGGTCAGGCACTGCTTCCTAAGGTATTGGAGATAAGCATACCTGAGGGCATCTCAGAAACCTGTCCATTAACACCAACCCATGAGTGGGATTTAGTAAATGGGGAAGGAGAAATTCATACTAGTGGATAAGGAACTGAATTGATGACTATTGCCAAAGTTACTGTGGGGAGAGTATTTTATTTATCTTTACTTTAGATAAGTGTTGCTGTGTTTTCCCCAGTTGATGTTGCTTTCCTTTTTCCCCCTAATAAAGTTTTCCATCTTTTATACATAGATTCTATTTGTCAATTGGGCAGGATTGCTTATTAAGGGCACTCACAGAAGTTATTAAGTGATCCCAGAAATTCTGAGTGGGCAGTTGAGCCAATGGTATTTATTAGTTTTCAGAGGGGCCACTAACACTTAGAACCTGGCCTGTCTTGATGTCAATGATACCTAACAGAAGGGCTACACTAGGGTAAAGAGAATAGAGGGGCCTGGAAAAATCTTGTACTAATGGTGAGGACAAGCAACAAAGGAAACAGGAATTCTTCTACCCTGTGTACCCAGTAGGGGGAAGTGTGGAAGGGGAGGAAGCAAGTACCCTCAGAGAGACAAAAGGAGTAGGGACCCCAATGCAAGCAGAAACTGGCCTCATCCCAAACATTCAGGATTAATTGCCCAATAACATAGTCATAGTTATGTTCATAGACTTGCAAAGCAATTGTTTTTGGTTTCTTTTTTTCAGGTTTGCTTCTTAGTTGGTTATTGTATTACACATTTTACTTTGGACCCTATATTTACAGTCTTTGAGAAAGAACAGATGCTTATTAAAATTATTTCTTTCCCTAAGGACTTATTCATTCTGCTTTTTCACACACACTCTGCACAAGAAAAATGGCTCTTTAAAACTCATGCTTTTTGTCATAATAATAGCTTTACACCTCTTGGCAACTTTTCACTCCCTGGGTAAAGAACTGGTTCATTAAGACTCATTAAGAGACAATATTATTCTTAATATAGAATCACAAAAGCATTTGCATATTGTTTTTGGTGTTAATTATGTGATTCTACTTACAGAAAAAAGGCATGCAATTGTGATTGATAATAAGGCATGAAAAAAAGTCACTTAAATAACATGGTTGAGAAAAAGGAAAGAGGATTTTAAAGGCAACATTACTATCATGAGAGCTTCATGGAACATTCGGACATGATGTCCTGATGTGATGGATTAAACCTATACATTTCTTTCATTGTTGTGAACTAAAAATAATTGGGAAATCTTTTTCAATCATCATATGTACATAGGGGAAAAGGACGGATTAGAACTTAAATTACAAAATTTAAGCTGGTAGACTTGACTAGAAGGAGATATTTAGAGTAACTTCAAAGTAACCGATGCCCAGATTTTCAGTGGTATTTAGGTACTTAAGTACGATTGAAATATCTTTGAGATTCTGGGCTTGAGAATCAAGTGTAACTTTAACAGAAAGAATCAGTTTTTCTTGCAGACTGATTTCTATCCCTTGAGAAGGGAAACTGGTATTGAGGTCAGGTCCCATCTTCTGATTGGAGGATGGCATCTAGAATTTTGCATCTGTGCAAACCTGTCCACAAACTTACTTCCGGAATTACTTCTTCCATAGCTATTATGGAAACTTATTATAAGATTAGAAAACTTCAAGAATATTTCAACTGATCATTACTACCTCATGTGCCTAAGTGTTATGAGAGTGCTGTACATAAGAGATGTCTATATATATATATATATATGTAAATGCAGAAAGAGAGCTAATAAATAATATGCCAGTAGATGGCACTCAAAATCATGCAGTGTTCATAATTTTTCCAGGACCAGTAAAAGTTGTGCACTGCAGATGGCTTCTTGTGTGCAGTACTTTACATGCAGTTCTTATTACTAAAGGCTGTCACCTAGGAAACAGATACTGCATATGAGTTTCTCCAGAGTTACCCTTGGCAATAATACTCCAACATATCTTAAATTTATAACCCAAGGCAGGTGGGAAACAATGTCTCTGTCACCAGAACCTTAAGCCTCTTCCCCCAACAGTCATGGAATCATTGGATCAGTAGATCTGTCCCTGTTTATAGAAGAGAAAATGATTGGTAAGGCAAAACATTTTTCTTTTTCTCTGAGTGGAAAACATGTGCTGCTCCCTCTTTTGGGAAGTATCCAGCAGTGAAAAGAGCTGTAAAGGGAAGGCAGATATGGATTATGGATATTAGAAATTATATAGCTAAATAGACTACCAGGCTACTATAGAACAAAACATTCTTCTGCCAACGGTTGATTGGGAGATAGCTGGAGGTTGTTTATGCTTTATAAAATGAGAAATAATAATGTTTGAGCAGCTAGCTACCTTGCTAATCTCCTTTACCAGCCTTTTCAGATCTTGAGGTTATGGTTGATCAGAGCAAATAATCGAGAATGCTACCAAGCAGTGCAATTCTTCTTGCCTTGTATACAGTTGCATGTCAATGTTGAGATAGTATCCTTAGGTGCCTTCTGGCCTTACATCCAACACATAGTTGGCAAACAGGATATTGTGTTTTCAAAACTGTTGTTTGTGAAGGTAAATCTTGAGGGCCCTGCTCTCACTGAATGTGTGACAGAAGTGTTCCTATCTGATTCTTGGGATTAGGGCAGAAAGGTGGCAAATTGTGTGTTGGAGCCTAAGAGATACAGAAGTTGACTTGCCTGTGAAATTTTCTAACCAGGTACTAAAACAAGTTATGAAAACATGCAATGCTGGGTCTTGATAAACAAAGTAATTAACTCTGAAACCAACTGAGCTGTCCTCATGTCCTCTAGGAAGCTGATACTGAGGGTTCCCTGAGTACCCAGCTAATGAATGTAAGCTCTTAAATAGATGAGAGGTGAGACCTTATAAAGCTAACTCTATGGAATTTGAATTACTCAAGGTCTGATCTACATTTATGTTCACCATTCCATGAATTTATTCCAGTAAATTGAGTATGTCCTAGCTGGATTATTTCTGAGAGGTGAGAAAGGTGTTAAAAAGCTAACTGGAATAACATACTATTTGTAAGAACTAAGGAAATTTAGAGTTAAGTTAAAACATCCTCATAGTGATGCCCTAGACAAATCAGAAATTTTGACTATCTTAACCATCCTTGACAAAGAGTGTCATCTTATCAGTGATGACAAACAACTCTTAACTGTACATTAGTTGTGCCATCTCTGGTCTTCTTTTTGGTCATACACAGTACACAAGGGGAAAAAATCTTTTGTTTAGACATACAGGATCTCACAAAATCAGGCCTTACGATTCCATAAGACAACAAACCATCAAAATGTCATTAGGTAGAGAGCTAATGTGTCTCCATATACAAACTATGCCTAAACTACGAAGTTATTTCACTTAAGTGAAATGAGCAATCTTTAGTGCAATCTTGAGATACTGCATTTACTAGCAGTGTTGTGTACATGAAGGACATTATAAAAGCAATGTTCTGAGGCATACATTTTTGATACAAAGAAGAGAGGCAGAATTAAGAAAGTCTGGATAACTTAACTGTCAATATACACACTTTCAAATATTTGGTTATTGTAAAAGTTTAACCTAAAGTTTGAATTGTTCGGTCTTTTTAATGATTGAAGTATGTTGCTAACTGCAATGTTCTTGTAAGGTTTTTAACCCTTAAATTGGTGATATGTACTCTCAGTCCAAAGTTCCCTTTAACAAAGATTTTGTCTGGCAATATATGGACAAAAATGGGTCAGGTCAGCTCCAAAGCATTTAACTACTCAAAACTTCTTATGCTTTGATCTGTGTAGCAAAAGTTTTGTTTAAGTGCTTACTATTCGGAGCGCCAGGTGCACTAACTTCTGTTTTTTCAACACAGTATATAATGTGCACTTAATTATCAAACTACAGCAATGGATGAAACATTCTGATTGGCTGGGGAGCATTATAAATGAACAAATTTATCAAGGTTTGAACTACAGCTCAGGAGTATATGCTACAGTCACTCATCAGTCTAAACTGTCAGCTCCATCTTCCTCCTAAATAAAAATAAACATTTTCTCCGCAATAAAGTCTTTTTATAAAAGCAATAAAACACCTCAAGGGAGCATTGTTATCATGAGCTAATCACCCCCTTAGGGAATTAGAGGCACTTAGCTGCATCTAGTGCTTCAACACCTGAGGGGCTGTGATTATTTCATGATAACCAACAAGACATGACAGACTGGGAGGTTAATTAGATAATATTCAAACTTGGTAATATTGAGTTTGAAGATTTCTTTTGAAGTTGTACAGGCAAAGCTCTGCTTATAGAACAGCAGCCGGATATCAGCATAGAATGGGTAATTAACATTTCCCACAAACGAACCAAGGTTTTGAATAGCTAAAGAAAAAAACTAATAAAGTCAAAGTACTAAACCCTGAGGCACTTCTTTAGCAATGAGTAAGTCCGATGAGTTCGCTCCATGAAATCTTTGGGAGAAATTGACTCAAAATTATATAATGCCTTTTAGTTGCTAACCCATAAGTGGTTGAGGCACTTCAATCAGTTTCATAATATTGAATGGCCCATTGTCTTAAAAGATTATAACAGGATGGTAAACACAGCATCAATAATAACTTGTCATCACAGCTACAATCATATCCATTAATTTAAGAAACTGAAACATATTGCAAGATGATAAAGAAAAGGGTGCTGCAAATATTTAAAAATTCAATTGCCAGTCATTTTCCCAGCACAGTATTTTTTGCAGACAATGACCATATAATTCCATAGTTATTCATACTGTTATTTGTGATTAAATATTAGAAATAACAGCTAATATTTTAAGTGCAATTAGTTTCAATGACCACAATTTTAATTAAAAATCTATGTCTTTGACTTTAGTTATTACAATGAAGACAGAAGATAATTGATGTATGTCCCAAACAATCAATAATTTGTGTCGCTTTCTCTTCTGCCCCGTTTCCAGAATCAAGGATTAACTGAAAAGGGCGCTGTCAAGTAATAACGGTCCCAGATTGTATGTATGCTGAAAGATGCATCATGACAAATTAATACTAGTGGTCAAAACATTTCTGACAGAACAGAACAGTTTTATGTTAGAAAATGCTGATTTGGCAGAAACAAAATGTTCTGCAGGAATGGGTCCAGTCTGTGAATTGATGGAACTGGGCCAGTTCTGGCTGTTTTTCTGCCAGCTAGCTGTCTGGCTAGCTGCCATCCTGGCTGTCAGCTGTGCTACTACCTGCCTGGTGGGCTGCCTCGCTGGCTGGTTTGCCAGCTCCCAGGTTGCTTTCCTGTGGCCTGCCAGGCTTCCAAGCTGCCCACCTACAGGGCTCCCAAGCAACCCTGCTGCCCATCTGCTGGGCTGCTCAAATCCACAAGCGTCCAGCTTCCCGTTTCCTGGGCTGCCCAGCTCCCTGACATTTATTATTACAAAAAATCAGTTTTCCCCAAATAGATTTTTTTTTTAATTTTGCAAATTTGACTTTTCATTCCAATTCCTGAAAAAAAACAAAAATTGCAACATTTTCCACAGAATAGATATCACATCCCAGCCACTGAAATAAGGCTTGGGGGCCCCACCATAGGCTTTGGCTGCCAGGCCAAATCTGAGTGGCATTGCGACTCTGCATGCCAGGTCACAAATCCCAAAGCAAGGAGCCAAGCCCAGTCCCACAGGACAGGAGCTGAACAGCCACTTGAGAATAGTTCAGGGCCCAGGCTCGCACTCCATCCCTTTCCCCAGGCCTCTTCTCAGTGATAATTATTTTGGAAGGGTCGTGGGGGGCCTCCATTTCAGATTTTTCCCTGGGTCCCCAAAACCTCTGTGTGGCCCTGGGCAAAGACAGAAAACCTAGATTTTTTTTTTAACTCACCTGCCTTCCACTATGCATCCCACAATGCACAGCCAGAATGCATACTGCTCAGCAGCAAAGCAAGGGATCATGGGGTATCCTCTGAGAACACCAACACCATGAGTACGTGAAGCTGGGCATTGAAAAAGGACTCACAATCCCATGTGTGTGCTGATAGCCTGGCTTGCATATTGGACATTACCTGATGCACATAAAAAAGCTGCTGATTAAATCTTCCATATAGACAAGTCCTTAGTTTTCTCTGCTGGAATATTGAATCAGAATCATGAACCCAGATTACAAGATACTACCGCCTTATCAGCTATGTGTTCTTACAGGACCAAATTCTACCACCCTCATTCACATCTTACTCCATGCATACTCCCCAAGGTTGAACTGGGAGACAATTAATATATGTATACACCATCCAGAGGACTCTCTAGGGGTAAAATTTTGAGCATGCAAAGCAGGATTCAATAATCTTGACCCTCTAGGTTGACTGAAGTGAAGGTAAAATTAAATGGACAGTTGAAATACTTGGTTTTGAGAGTGGTAATCAGGAAATAACTGTAGACTCAAATGGTGAAAAAATAGCTATTTTTCGGAGAATAGAAGATAGTCCACTCCCTGTCACATGACACATCAGCTCAAACTTTATATTAGTGAAATTCTGGTGAAACCTAGACCTGATAAATAGATTCTGCCACACTTTTCATATAAAAAAAATGGACTAGGGTCCCAGGAGCCTGGAGGCTGTATCCCTGAGGGGCAGCCTGCCAAAACAGTAAGGAGGAAGGATGCATGTTTGAGAAATGTAATATGCTGCTTTTTTTCCAGCAACTATATAAATGACACCCATCTAGAATAGCTATTACAGAGTCTAAAACTAGATATGTCATTCATTTGTGTTTTCATTGGCTTTCTTCTGTCTGTCCTTAATAATTTTTTTTTAATGACACCATTTAAATCTTAGCTATGGGGGGGGGGGGGAGGGAGTAATGTCACTATGGTACCTTCTTAAAGGGAAAAATTATGTTTTGAGCTCTCGTGAGATGCAGTCAAGGAGAAAACCAGACTTATCCTGTTCGAGGTTGGTCTACCTGGCCAGTGGGGGCAGCTAGAAGGGGCATAAGGAAAACTGTTAACTGGGAGGACAGACAGGAATAAGGGGGCCAAAAGTTACACTCATGTGTAGTCCCACTGAAATCAATAAGACTTTTCATGAGAGTAGTTAGTCACATGAATCAAGCTGGTTTTAGAAAAAAGTTTAAAAGCCAATATGTTTTTCTTTGTTGCTTTACCCTTTATGGTCAGCTTTCTCTTTATTGACTACTTATTTATTTCTCTATTCATGATGGCACTTATCAGACTCTCTAGGCCAGCAGTTCTCAAAGTTTTCCATTGTGGTCACCATAACTTGCCTTGCATACTATTTTTCCTCCCATTTGACATTTTGTAGACAAGTTCTTCTCCAATTAGTTATCATATAATATCCCTGTGGCAACTGCAGTAATGGCTCACATGGAAAAGTAATATTGGAAAAGTATTTAATGTATTTACAGCTGTCGCTAGTATGACGTTAGTGTGAGTAGGAGAGCGAATACCATATGATCAGCCAGCTGTCTGGGAAAGACCAACATGTACTATGCAGCTCCCCATTGGTCCTTGGTCCACAGTAGATAATATCTTTTTTGTGTGTTTATGCAGCTTTTAAAACTCCTAAAATAATTGAATGTCGAAAGGAAAATCAACCTCCTCTCCCAGAAAGTCCATAATCCCAGTAAATTTTCTGCTTAAAGAACAAATGCCTCATTAAAGTTACTTACATCAAGAAAGGTAAGATATCAAGGAAATGCTTTATGCTAAACTTTTTTTCCAAAATTCCACCCCAACCCTTTTTGAGGTTCAAAAGAGTTTGGTTACTTTTTTCACATTATCAGTCATTCATTCTCATGAGACTATTCACTTCTTGGTTTCTCCTGTTGGGGGCAGAAGGGGAATTGTCAAAATACCCACCAGGTATGGCTCATACAGAAGCAGAAAAACATGTTATGAAACTTCCAATCCAAATAACAAAACAATGTATAACAAATGAAAAAATGGGGAAGCTGATAGCAACAATACAAATCAGCAGTTAGGAAATGCAGGCAATTGAAAAGGGAATCTAAGGGTACCAAAATGTATGGCCAGTATCGTTAAGGACAATAAGAAGGATTTTTTAAATATATCAGAAACAAATGCTATAGGTCAGGTACTAGATAAAGATAGTAACATTGACAATCATGATGCAAAAGAGGCAGAAGTAATCGATAAATACTTCTGTTCAGGATTTTGAAAGCATGATCTATTCCTATTGTTATAATCAAAATGAAATACTTTCTACTCCATCAGTAACTAGGAAGCACCCAAGAGTATTAAAAGAATTGGCTCTTAGCTCTCTCTGTAAAGACACCATTGTTGATTTTTAGCAAATCATGGAACACTTGGAAAGATCTAGAGGACTGGAAAAAGTTAATGTCATGCCAATATTTTAAATGGGCAAATGCAATGGCCCAGGTAACTATAGATCACTTAGTCTGAAATTAATCCTGGGCAAAATCATGGAAATGTTGGTATTAAATGCGATCAGTGGAGAATTAAAGTATGGTAACATGTTTAATGCCAATCAACACTGTTTTATGGAAAATAGTTCTTGTCAGAAAAACTGATCATTTTTTGATGCGATCACAAGTTTGGTTGCTAAAGGTAACTGTGATATAGTATACTTAGACTTCTGCAAGGCATTTGACTTAGTCCCATATGACATTCTGATTTATAAAAAATATTGACACTACACAAAACCAATGCAGTCCTTATTAAATGGATTAAAACTGATTAACTGAAAGACTGCAAAAAAAGCATTTGTAAATGGGATATTGTCATCTAATGGTGATGGTTTGAATGTGTTGCCTTAGGGATCTGCTTTTGGCCTAATGCCGTTCAATATTCCTATCAATGATACAAAAGAAAGTATAAAAACATTACAGGTAAAACTTGAAGATACAACAAAAATTGGAGGAGTGGTAACAACAAGGAGAGGTCAATTATACAAGTCAACATGGTTCACTTGGTAAGGTGGGCTCATTTGAATAACATGCATTTTAATATAGCCAAATGCCAGGTCATACGTCTAGGAACAAAGAATGTAGGTCGCACTTGGAAGATGGAAGAATGTATCCTGGAATACAGTGACACTGAAAAAGATTGGGTGGATAACCAATTGAACATGAGTTCCCAGTGTAATGCTGTGGTAAAGAGGGCAAACACAATTCTCCGATATATGAGCAGGGAAATATCCAACAGGAAAAGTGAGGTAATATTTTCTCTGTATATGAAATTAGTGAGACCATTACTGGAATATTGTGTTCAGTTTTTGAATAAATACTTCAAAAGAGTTATTTGAAATAATGGGAAAAATTCAGGTAAGAGCTATAAGAATGATTTCTCCCTTACAGTGGAAGACTAAAGAAGTTCATTCTATTTTGTTTATCCAAGAAAGGTTAAGTGACGTGATCGTGGTCTACAAATAGCTACATGGGGAAGAGGTTTCTGATAGCGGATGGTTCTTTAATCTAACAGAAAAAGGCATAATAAGATCCAGTGGCTGGAAGCTGAAGCTAGAAAAAGGGTAATTAACTCTCAGATGAATTTATCGAAGGATGTGATAGGAGCTCCATCACTTGAAGTCTTCCAGCTGGGACTGTATGTCTATCTTTCTAAAAGAGATGCTACACCTAAACAAAATTATTGGTTTGATACAGAGATTACTGAGTGAGGTTCCTTCGTCTGTATTATGCAGGAGGTCAGACTAGATGATCATGTTGGTCCCTTCTGGGTTTAAAATCTAAGAGCTTATGAACTTGGTAGACACATCATTTGAATAAGTTTCTGATAAGCATCCACGCTTTTGTGTGTTTATCCATAGTGAAACTCAGCCTTTGAGATTTTGCCTGTTTCTGACATCAAGTACTCTGAGTAACTAGGCACAGCCAGTGCTATTTAGAACTGCATTACTATTTACACTGGCATTGTTTATAGCACCTAGGTGATTGGTGCTATGTGCACACTACATTCTGGCCCCTACCTCATCCCCTATTTTCTACACTTGCAGTGTAAAGGGGCTGCAACAGCCCAGAGAAAAACTCCCAGCACAGGCTCAACACATATCTGATACAAGCTGCCCTGCTCTTCCATCACTTGCAGGCTCTGGGGCAAGAGGGATTCTGGAGTGGATCAAGAAGGGGAAGAGTTTATTTACTTTACGCCAGAAGGCTTTTTGGATTCTGTAGAAATCCAGAATCTGGACACGGCAAATAAAGCCACTTTTGCCCATCATACTCCTGGGCTGTAATTTCTGGCTGTCTCAGGAGGTCATAGATAAAAAAGATGTATTAGGCTAGATTAAACTATTCAGGTGTTCTTAGTCTAGCTGTAAAAGTATTAAATCTGTGTGACCCAACTTAACAGAGTATTAATAGCCTTGCTAGACACTTCTATGCTTATAGCAACATCGGCTGCTAAAATGGATGCAGAGCAGTGCTTTCTATCAAACTCGCAACCCCAGCTTCATTGAGTGCAGTTTTAAACAACAAGCTTGGAAGGAATGTGTTTTTACTGTTAAGGTCATTTTTAATTCATTGTCAGCCTGCACCAACTATATATGTACACTTTATATTTTTCCCCTAAAGGGCAATTTGCTCTTACTAAAAGCTTGACTAGTTTTGAGTGAGCTCTTTAACAACAAAATGCTAATATACTGTTTATGCTTTTGCAATAAAACTCTGAACCCACAAAATACATTTGGAGGGCTGGAGCGTTATTTGTGTGAATAGCTCTTCCTATTTTGCAGGATGTTTCCCATAGCCAACAGTTAAAGTCTAATTTAATCCCACCAAAGCAAGCATTTTAGAGTTAAGGAAGCTCAAGACTTCAGGGGAAAGGGAGGTACAGATAAGGATTTGGGTGAATTTTTAGAGCTGTGTAAAGATGGTTTCACAGCATTTGCCTGCCAGCTTAAAACCTTTGGATCAGTTTTTCCGTCACAAATGCTAGAAACTAGCTAATTCACACCTCATATATTTAATAAGAAAGAACCTAAGAAGGCCAGTTTAAGATCTCGACTTCCCAAGTAATGCATCAAAAATAGACTATTATTCACAAACAACCTTAAGTACTAATAGAAAACTTGTGTAATTTGATTCTGTTAGTAAAGATTCCAAGCTCTAATACTGCTACTGTCCTGTACTTACTTGATGGATAATCCTGTGCATGCTAAAAACATCCCATGGCAAATATCTGCTGTCTACATCTGTCATGATGATGACAAGTAAAGACCTTTCAAGATGCCACAAAAAAAGTGCAACGAAGTTGGGAAATGTTTTGCTACAGCAATAGGACAATAGGAATTTCTGTGAAAAACTGAAGGTTGCTGATATTGGAAAGGAACTGAGGGGGATATATCATTGAAGGAAAAATGCAATACACTTGATTAAAACATTGTGAAAGCAGTTTTAAGTTACACTCTACATCAGTTTTATCTTTGTTAACCACTAGATGGCACTTTGTATTTGGCAACCATATCCCTTTTTAGTCTTCTTTTCTTAAATGTAATAGATTATAGCAGTGGGTCAGCTCTGACAAGGCAAAAATTAATCTGGTCCAGAATCTTAACGTTTCTTCTGTCAAGTGTCTTTATATATAATTATCTATATTTATTCCCTGTAATATACTACATAATGGTATGTAACCTAACTTCTACCATTGCAAATACCACTCACCTGCTTCAATGGGTGGGGGAACTTGATGGGGCTGGTGGTGAAAGGGGGACAATCCCAGAAGTGAGGGGGAGAGAGACAGTCTCTAAGGGACAAAAGGTAGCTCCTCCCCTGGGCAGTCTCAGGCACCCATTGGCCTACTGGGGAGGGGTGCTTATTGGCTAGCATTCCTCAGCCCCACCCTACTCACCCAAACTACAAATGGAAACCCAGTCTGACAGATGCTGCCGGTCTAGCCGATCACCCGTTTGGGTGTCAGGAAGGAACTTTTTTTGATGGGCCAGTTGGCAAAGGACCAGGGAATTTTTTGCCTTCCTCATAGTACCTTCAAGCCACAGTGGGTTAAGTAGGAAGGCGCTTAGTACTTAGCTGAGGTAATGGGTGGAGTTGTTTATTTGTCACAACTTGCCTCATATTTCCTGTGCAGTTAACAGAATAAAATGAATGGTTTCCAGAGGTAAAAGACCTGGGATTTTGGTGATGGGCCTCAGGCTTGTGGGATAGGGCGAGACCTTGTGGCCTTCATGGGCCAAAGTCAGACCTTGTGGCCTTCATAGGCTGAGGTCCCCATTAGGGATATAAAAATTTGTTTAATTAACAACCCATTTAAACTTCAAAAATAGAATGTTTAAATGGTTAAACAGTTTAGCTCTGCATCCGCGGGGTGGGGAGGGGGAGAGCCGAGCATGGCTCCTCCCTGCCAAGTGACAGCTGCCCAGCTGCAGCTCTGCACGTGTGGTGGAGCCTCCCCCAGGCACGTGCTTACTCAGCCACAGCCGGGCAGCTCTCGCTTGGAGGGGAACTGCACTGGGCTCGGCACCTCCGCCCTTCCCCCAAGGGCAACATTTAAACTAATTAGTAAATGGTAAGACCGCTGCTTACCATTTAAACATTAAGCCGCTTACATTCCTAGTCCGCACCCTTCTGCAACCTCTGTCTCCCTTGTGATGGGAAGGGTTCTAGGACTCAGAGAGAGCTGAATCTTGGGGGTAGGCTGAGGAGAATCTACCCTGAGTTACAGGTTATATGGTAAGGAGCCCTGTAACCCCCTATACTGGAAGCAATTAAATGCCTGGTATAGGAGAGCATGGGTGATGGGATAGCACCCCTTGTGATGGCAAGCTGAACCTCCCAGGTTCCACCTGGAACTGGGTACCACCTCTGTCTGACCAGCCTGGGCGCCCTCACGCTGTGATGCTGTGAAAAGCCACAAACCCCTGGCACTTACACAACTATCCACAGGCAGGGACCACACCCAGCTTAGTTCAATGAATGCTTTCACCATCCACTCATGAACCAACAATAGACAAACTCCAGCCACCTCTCCAGCCCAGGACCCCAGAACTGTACAGTCTTGCCCTGGTCAAAAGCCTGTCCAGTGAAGTTTGTTGTCCAGTCCGCCCTTCCCCCAAAATGGAGGAGACATGCACCTGCTTTTGTTAGCTTGAGCTAAGATTTTCCAAACACTTCAAGTAAAACACACACTTTTAGGTAAAATATAAAGCAGATCTATTAACTGCAGAAAGATAGATTTTAAGGGATTATAAGTAATAACCGTACAGATCAAAGTAGGTTACTTAAGAAATAAAGGTAAAATCGCAATCTGAGTTCTATTAACTGGACTGGATTTGAATCAAGCATTGTCTCACCCTGTTACATCATTAAAGCAGGCTATAGATCTTCCATACTCAGGATGGAATTCTCTTAGAGCCTGGGATCCCCTCCCCAAGTTCCAAATCTTTGCCTTCCAGGTTTCCAAGTGTTGAGTTGTGGAGGGAGTGAAAGCAAGTCATGATCTTACTCCCCTTCTTTTATTGACTTTTCCAGCTTGCTGGACCAGTGGTGCTTGTGACCTGGGGGGTTCTCCTCATTGGTCAGTCAGTATTTCATTGTGTATGTGCTTTCTTGGTGAAGTTCAACTGTAAACAATCCCAGTTAGTGGAATCTACTTGGAATGGGTGAGAGAGAGCCATCAACTGTTTCTAGTCACTGTATTGTTGTGCCTGAAATGCTGTTTGTGGGAGTTTCCCACCTTGCAACCTGTTTTAGTAGCATTTTCAGCAATATTTTATAACTTCACATACTATGGTAGCACATACAATCTAACAAGATATTAATGTTCACCAGATCAAGATTTTTAAAATAATACCACACAAGGCATACCTTGTACAGAACACATCAAAATTACATGACATTGATGAATATGGAGTTTCTGGGTGTTGGTCTCAGACACAGAGTGTCACAACACTCCTCTGTGTTGAAATTTAATAAAAGTTGCAGACTGCTGCTTAGTTCCATGCACATATCTGTCCTCATTTCACCTTTGTGTCCATCAGTACCTCTTCAGAAATGTAAGGTTACCTTCCTTGGTAGTAGTATCAGATTTGCACAGATGGATGGGTTTTGGTTTTGAAGCCTATAGGTCTGATCCTGGGGTTACATCAGTGTAAATTGAGAGTTACTCTATTAAAGTTAGTGGAGTTATACTGGATAAAAAGTAATCTGAGACTGAATGCAGATTTATTGAGTGCAGAGGTCATAATGTTAGAACCTGTTCATCATTTACTTCTGGCAACAACCACCCCCCTTGCAAATCTCATAGTACTGCTGAGGAGTACATGTTACACTAGAACACCACAGAGCAGCTGTTAGTGGTGCTAGTAATAGTTTAGTTATATGGACTAGCTAGTCTCCTTTTTTTTTTTTTTTTTTTTTGTTGCATTTATTGTTCTAAACAGTGCTGGCCTTTGGGGCTCACAGAGTCCGATACAGCAGCTTCTCGATTTGGAGACACTAGACGAATCAAGGCTAATCAGAACTTTCATTTTAGAAGAAAAGGTCACCCAAGCAAGCTATACGTTGTGAGTAGATAGTCACCTTACACCAAAAATCACAACAATATGCAGGTTACTTCCAGTCCCAAAGGACCAGTCACTTAGCCCTGGTCAATTGTACTCATATCTCAAACCAAAGTCAAAGCTTGGAGCAAATCCTGTGATAAACTAACTAAAGGTTTATTGATTAGGAAAAGAAATGAGAGTTATTTACAAGGTTAAAGCATGTAAGCATATACACAACAATCAGATGATAGTAGCTGCTATAATATGCATACTTTATATGTCTTTGAGGGCTAACCCAAGCTAAACATCTGGGGACTCCTTGCTTACGCTTAGAAATCCTTGCTTCCCTAGAGTTCAAGCAGCATAGGAACCAAGTTTCTCCTTGTCAGAGATTTTTATCCCCTTCACCCCAGAGTCCAAGCCCATGGGATAAGTTCATGTGCAGGTCTCTCCCTCCTGGAGGTAGGTCCGGAATGCAATAAACAAGGGCTCTGTCCTTTGATGCTTCACAATGGTTCATTTGCTTTCAATGGGCCTTTTTTTGTGCAGCATGAATACTTTACTTTAATTAATACTTCTTTCTGTTGGGCAAGTTGTACAATTACAGAGGTCTACAATGCAAACACTCAGTATAACTTTATATTATGGGCTACAGAGGTTATAAGGGAGATCAAAACATGCAATATCCTGCAAGCTATTTATAAGGTGTAAACATAAATACATTCTGACAGCTCTAATAGCTGACTTAACAACACTAACACACAGGTGAGCCCGAATGGTTTCCAGTGTCCGTGTTCACTTAGGCCTGAGGCCTTGCCATGAGCTGGCATCTGGTCTGCAAGCATCACATCTGCATGCTTACTGTGGATTCCACTAGGTAACAGGGCATCTAAGTGTTAGGCATTGTAATACCGAGTCTAAGTCCCCTTTACAAATCTAGCCCTCTGAGATTTCACACGCCATCTTTGATGGAAAATGTGTGAGTTAGGTTTGGAGGGTCCTCTCAGGTCTTGTCTGCCATGTTGGTGGCATGTAGGGTATGTATAGCTACACACAACAGTGAAAGGCTCTGGCAGTGGGGCGGCAACAGGGAAAGACTCCAGCAGGGGGGAAGGAATGGGGGCACACCACTGCTAAAAATAGCAGTGTGAAGGGGGAAGGCACTGACTGGGTGAGTAGAGAGCCATGCAGAGAACTTATCCTAGGGTTCTGGTATGTCTTTACTCACCTAAGCAGTGCCTAACCATCTATGCTACTATTTGCACCCTTGCGAAGGAGGGCTTGCAATTCATCTATTCTATATGCTGCCGTAAGGAACGTGCAGTGTAGACACACCCTCAGAGTCATCTCACTGATCCTCCCTCAAATATAAAAACCTGCCATCTGCCCTGTGGTATTATCTCAGTGGACAGAGCTTGCGTATGTTTGGAGAGGAAAAGATGTTTCACAGGCTGGCTTTGCTGCCAAAAATTTGGAAAGGAACGGTTTGGGTTTGGTTTTTTTTTTAAGCTATATAACAAAGCTGATATACTCTGTTTACTATACAATATTTCATTGTCCCTTGGGTCTCACTTCAACCCATCCCCAAGGTGGGCAAGCAGGGGCATGGGCCCCCCAATAATCAGTGGAAGCATAAAACTACTACAACCCCGGAGCCACAGCAAGGAGAGAGAGAGGAGCGCTCTCTCACTCTCCTGGCCGCAGTCCCCAGGGCAGGAGGAGTTCTGCATCTCCCGCCAGGGCCCCAAGCTGAAGGAGTTCTGCTTCCCTGCCTGCCCCCGCAGCCTGGGCCAGAGGAGCTCTCTGCCCTTCTCTTTTGCTATTATGGTATTTCCTCCTCACATGCAGTGCACAAACTCAGTGAGGTTATACACATATCCCCATCACCTGAGGTTATGGATGCACATGTGCCTACTTGGTTTGCACATGTTCCCCGCATAACGTTAAGGACATGTGTATTCGAGATGGATTAAAGTTACAGTTCAGATATAGTGCTAGAATGGGAAGAAAAACAGCAGTTTTAAAAAAAATAAACCTAAAGAAAAAATCACCACGATGGACATAAGAAAATTATTTTAAAACATGTCAGCAACATCTGGGGTTCAGCGGTCTGATTATCAAGAGTCTGGACTTTCCTCAACTTCCACTGAAGAAAACCAAGACCTTCAAACACATTTCAGTTGAAGACAGTGCTTCAACTATTAGCTTTAGCAGGAGAACTGAATGTGTAGCAACTGAAACAACATTATTTACAGGAGCTGAAGTCTTCTCTAAAAGCAACTGGAAAAAAGGGACCTGAAAAAATTAAAGAGCATGCAAAAACTAGCCAACACAGAACAGCTATTTTAACGTGAACTAGCCAACAACATGTCAGCCATTTTAACCATGAAAAGTTACATATGGAATGATGTTAAGTGAAGCAATACAAGCACAGCACCAAAAAGAAAAAACGGAAAATGAGAAAAAAACAGGGAGTATATTACACATCTGCTAGATCTGTGTCATACATTGGGGAAGCTTGGTTTACCACTTTGGGAACATAATGAATGTGCAACTTTGGAGAATAGTGGACTTTTCTTGGAGATTGTTGATGATCTTAATCGCTTGGATCCCTTTATGCAAGAAACAATGATTCATGTGCAGAAAAATGCCACCTACTTATCAAACCATTCTCAAAATGACATATCTGCTTTAGCTACTGTGATAGAGAATAAGATCAAAAAATGAATTAGCCACTGCCGTATATTTCAGGGTGATACTAGATGAAACTCCTGATTTTGCTGGTAGGGAATAAGTAGTAGTTGTATTTCAGTATGTAAGCATTAGTGACTGGGAAATTATTGAGACGATCGTAAATCTGAAAGATACAGCGAGTACAACAGCTGAAGAACTTTCTCATATTTTAGAGAGCATACTTATTAAGATGACCCTGTCTTTTGACAAGTTCAGAGAACAGTGCTATGATGTAAATGTAATCAGTCATGTATCAGAGTTACAAACTCTTGTTCAGAAAAAACAACCAAGTGTTGTTTACACATATTATTATGCACATTGTCTAAATTTAATCATGGTTGATACTGTGAGCTCTGATACCATCTCAAAGAACTTCTTTGGACTTGTTCAGAACCTGGATACATTCATCCACGCTAGCAGTCACCACAGTACCATCTTTAAAAAAATACAGAAGGACACCATGACACAGACAGAAGGGACTTCAAGTGTCAGTGGCAATGAATATATTGGTCGAGCGACATCTTTAGGTTCTTCACGAAGTGCGCTGGTATTCACACTGCCAAGCTTTGCAGGTCATAGATGAACAGTTTTCTGTTATTAGAAAAACTTTAGTCAATATTCAGCAAAATGCCACCAAAGCAAGTATGTCAGCAGAAGCAAACGGGATTGTGGTGCAGATGGATTTCGAATACACGATCTGCCTGTTGGTATTTTTGGATGCGTTAAACTGCGTGCATTATGCTACCAATTTTCTAGCAGCAAGAAAACACTGATTTTGCCTGTGCAGTAAATGCGATAGAGAGTTGTTTAAAAGTTCTGCGCAACCTGAGAATTGATGAAAAGTTCCATGAATACTTCATAAAAGCTGATCACCAGGCTACTGAGCTGAATCTTCAAATGTTAACTTACAGGAAAAGGCAATGGGCAAAAACGCTGGATCATTTTTACAGGAGTTGCACAGAATCTAACCTTTTTGAATCTTTAGAATAGAAATATAAAGTTGATTTCTTTTTTCCTGAACTCGATGCTGCAATAAGTAAAATTGACAGACGATTTAATCAGAAAAGTACAGTAATACTCAAAGCCATGTCCTATCTTGCTGCAAAAAACCCGCTGAAAACTGTTAGTATACCAAAAGGAAAAGAAGAACCTGTATGAAAAATTTCAGTGCAGAGTTCCTGAAATGCAGTACAATTTATTTGTATACCACACTGAGCATATTTTAAATGCTCGGGGATTGGACAGTGCACTATCTTTCCTAGAACTCATGAAGGTCTGTATAGAACATGACCTGGAACATTTGTTGCCTGAGGTATTTGACCTATTGGTGCTTTTGGCAACATTACTTGTTATAGCAACTGCAGAAAAATGTTTTAATGGTAAAAAGCACATCCTTAATAGACTTTGCAGCAGGCTGACAGAAGCTCATCTTCAGCAGCTGTTAATTCTTGCAGTAGACAGTAACTTAGCCAATAGTGCTAACATAGAAGAGGCTCTATTTATTCAGATGGCTCTATGGTGCATAGATTTCCATTGAAATCGTAAGTGTACTGCTGTTTATTTCTATGCATATGATGTATATGCAGGTGTTGATATGATCTATTGTGTATAATATGTGTGCGTTTAATGTCCCCCCCCGCCCCCCCAAGTACAGTCAAATTTAAATTCCTGCACATGCCCCTGCATCCCCAGCATAAAATGGGCCAAGACTGGCATGAAACTGACAGTGAGGCATGTGAAAATAAGGAACTGCATGAACATTTTTTTTCCTTCCATTTTTAAAAGAATAAACCAATATTTGCCAGTAATTAAGTTTTCACTTTTTCTCCCTGTATATTTCTTGGTAAATGTGGTTGCAAACCTGAACAAGAAAGCTCTGAGCATATTCTTTGACTACATAAGAGCATCAGAATAGCAGGCACTTGACAGTAGGGGTATATGTGTAGTTGAAATTACGCAATGGGTTTGTCTGAAAATCACCACTCCATAAGCCAAAAGTTCAAATCATATTTTTAGCTGAACTTCATCAGCAGGAAGGCAATGAGAGATATGATAGCACTATGGAGCACTAAAGAGAGCCAGAAAACAGCTGCAAAAGTATCTGAGAGGTCAGGTGTTTGTCAAGATGGTAGAACATTTAAGGGAGCAAGCAGAGGTTTAGGGAAGTGCAGACAAGACATTGGAAAGCATGGGAACTGATTAGTATGACCAAGAACATCAGAAAGGATTGACGAACAGGCAGGAAGATTTGTGGGAGCATTACTGGTGGTCAGAGAAACCAGGATGCACAGTAAGCAGGAAAAGCTGGGTTAATGTCTAAGGGGGCTGAGAAAGCATTAGAGAGAACTTGGGTTAATCTGAGGGCAGAGACGGGTGGGCAGCTGAAAGTGAAGGAGGTTGAAAAGCTCTGGCAGAACAGTAAAGACCAAGAATTGCTGAAGAATTTGGGAACCAAAACAGAATCATAGGGAATTCTGATCCAAGACCACCTGCATCGAAGTTTCCATCCTCAAGACACAGTTTCTTTAAAGCCTGGGACTCTAAGCAAAACCACTGACCTAACATTTTCAAAAGTCAGCTATATTAGCACTTCCTAGGGAAAACCTTATGGAATTAAATATATATAAGGAAACCCCCAGACCCCACCCACGCACACACCCTTTGCCTCACAAAGGCAGGGTTGCCAGGTACAGTTTATGTTGCCCTATGAATGTCTAGCTGCTTTGAGATCCACATCCCATGGATTTCAGGGCACCTGTAAAGAGCTAGGACATCTGCAACTCCACCTCAAGGCTCCCCAGTGTGTGTGGGGAGGAGAAAGGGGGGCTGCATCAGGAATCATGGAGCCCAACCCAGGGCTGGGAGAGTTTGCTACAGTCTGAGAATGTTGCAGACAGCCCAGGGAGAGGCAGCTGTTGTAGGTACTGTGTGTATATGTGGAGAAATTAATCATAGGTGTAGACGGAGCTGGATGAGGTCCTTATGTGTTAATTTGTGTAAGAGCCCTCAAACCTAAGGCCAATCCTACTGGTCGACTAACTGTAGAATAAATAACAAAACGCAATATCAAAGATTTTTCTAACACTCTTAAAGGTGCCTGAAAAAACATCTAAATCTGGAGTATGCACATCCATGCTTTTAAGTCTCACTTGGTAACACTTGAAAATAAGTGTTTCAAATAAGCAATTATGTTAGGTTTAATTGAAGCTCTTATTTGGGATAAATAAATATCACTGAGATTTCTTACAGAGTAAGAAATGTTAGTAGGTGAGTGAGAAGTCTGGTTGTTAACGTAATTAACTTAGTTATGTTAACATTTCATAGGAAATTCAGGCACATCAGGCAATAGTTTTGCAATGTATAGTAAAAGAAATGAAAAAGACTTTACTCTCTCCTGGACTGTCTCAGTCACATTCCTTGTATGATGCTTAACTTAAAAAAAAAGTTAGATTACTTGACACCCATTTAATGAAATACCTTGACGAAAGTAAATTAGCCATCAACTAGTCATTAAATATTCAAAATCATTTAATATGTCATTTTAATTATCTGGCATCTAAATTGTTATGGTTATTTTGCTCCATGTGATTATATTCTTAAATATTCCATACATTTTTAAATACCACAAACATCTCATTTGCATTATTCAGTATGTAATTTGGAGTGAATTAAGTGATAGGTAGATCTGCCTCAATTAATACACCTTTAACAAAGGCCTAATAGTTCATAGCCATAGTATGACTACATTAATATTCCATTTAAGTGACATTTATTCTTGCTCTTATATTTATTTTTTCCTCATGATAAAGTGTGTTTAAACGGGTGGGGGGAGCACAGTTGCTGACAGAATAAAAATCTTTTAAAGGATTTCCTTGTAAATACAAAAATAGATTTCAATAATTCTAATAGTCAGCCCATGGAAGCATTTTTCAAAGAAAGGTAAGCAGCATTTTCCCCATTTTATAGATGGATAAACTGGAGCAAAGAAATTTGCCCAGGTTCATTCAGTGAGTCAATAGAAGAGCTGGAGCTAGAACCCAGATCTCCTTACTCACAGTCAAGTCAAATGTACATAGACAACACTGTCTTTCTTTAGAGATCCCTGAGTCAAATATTACTCATTTCACTCCTGTTCCTGCATTTCTGTGTACCCCAGCCTCCCATTTAAGTTCATCCCAGTAGGGGACAGCTAGTTTGAACACCTCAGCTAATAGCAACCATCATGAAATCACAAAAGGAAAGCAGCAACGTCTAAGGGCATTTCTACATAAGCACTTACCACACGGCAAGCTGGGGTGTAAATCTACAGTGCTCAGGCATGCCACACACTAAGTGTCCGTGAGGACCCTGCTGACGTGCACTGCCCGTTCCTTAGCACACTTTGTCCTACTGCTGATGCTTTTAGTGTGCAGCAACAGGGCTCACAGGACAGTGAGTGTCTGGCACACTGCAGCGCTGTAGATTTACACCCCAGCTTCTCTCACAGTAAGTGCTTGTGTAGACATGTCTTAACATAGGCAGGGTCCAAACCCCTTTAGCCTCTCTAGGTCAAAACCAACACTTTAAACATCACCAGAAATAATCTGGAATGTGTTCAGTCATTCATTTTAACAGCCATTTATAAGAACTATTTCTTCTAATTGGAAGATTGGCCTGGTGAGCAGTATTTCTTAACTAGAAGCTGATTTGTTGTTCTTTTTTATTGACAAGAGTAAAACTTAGCATGTAAAGAGGTTAACAATGGAACTCAGGTTCTCTATATTTATAATATTGAACAAAAAGTGTCTAGTGGGGAGTCAACATTTCTGACTTCACTGAATAATTCAGGTTACTCAAAACAAAGCAGAATTACTAGGAGCACTATGGATATGTCCATACTGCAATAAAACACCTGCAGCTGGCCTGTGTCAGCTGACTTGGGCTCCTGGATCTTGGACTGCAGTGCTATAAAATTGGAGTGTAGACATCTGAGCTCAGGCCAGAGCTGGGCTCTGGGACCAGAGTCTAGACATCTACACTGCAATTTTATACCCCTGCAGCCCTAAGCCCTAGGAGCCCATGTCAGCTAACATAGGCCAGTGGTGGGTATTTTGTTGCAGTATAGACATACCCTATAAGAAGCTAACAAAACTAAATAGTTTAGGCAACATGAATTCACATGACATCCAACAGAGACAAATGCAGGAGATACATATTTGGAAGGAATGACTTATTAGTTGTAATCTCTCAGGAAAAAGCATCCTGGAGGAATCTAGAAATCATTGTGAATAATTCAATGAAAATGCCTTTTTCAATATACAGGTCTGATTTAAATAACATGTTTAAGTGGATTAAGAAGGAAAGTTTAATCTGGAGAATAAAAAATGTCATTCTATACGTTTGTGGTAGCTCTTCATTTTTAATATTTTGTTCACCTGTAGTCACCTCATTTCTTAAAGAACACAGTAGATTGTTGAAATGGTCCAGAGAAGGGCAACACAAACCATGACGGTCAAGAGGAGGCTTCCCTATGAGAACTGATTTGAGACTATCGGCCAGATTTTGATCTCATTTGGAGTTAATTTGGAACCATGCCACAGACTTCATTGGTGTAACTCCAGGTTTGCATGAGTGTAAGTGACATCAGAATCAGAATCTGGTTCTACAGTTAATTAGGCATATGCGCACACAGTCCTACTGTAGCCAATAGGTGGGATTAGTCAGCTGTATAAATTTACTCAAGTGTATCAATGTTTGCAGGGTCAGGGATTTAGAATGCTATTTTTTTTCTAAATGCCCCCCTCACACACACGCATACTCCATATCAGCTGTGATGTTTAGTTGGACTGAAAGAAATGATGCCTAAACTCCTGGATGAGGGGTGAGGAAAGGGAAGAGCTAAAGTAGGTCCCTCCTCCTATATCAACGCATGGAGCAATGTGCATCAGGGAGGGGAAAGGGGTTTCTTTGCCTCCTATTGGTTGGGCAAAGGGAGGGGAGATAGAGGAGCCAATTGGCTGTCACACATACCCCTTAAATTTAGAATCTTCCTGGGCTTTCAGGAGCTATATTGCCTTTCTGACTGCCCCATCCTTCCTCCCTGTAGCTGAAGTTTATTTAGCTGTGCTTTCTGCATACTATACATCTAACTGATTGCCTGTTTTGGAGATCAGGAAGGAATTTTTTTCCCAGTGGGTCAAATTGGCAGAAATCCAGAGGGTTTTTTGCCTTCCATGCAGCATTATGGAGGAACAGCTGGATTAAAGGAGTAAAGCTAGGAGATAATATTAAGCGGTGATATAGAAATGTTTGTTTGTCATCACTTGTGGCAGTGTCCAATGCAGATAAAGGCTAAAAAGAGCCAGCTCCCAGAGGTAAATGAGATCCAGGATTTTGCT
This sequence comes from Emydura macquarii macquarii, assembly GCF_026122565.2. Taxonomy (NCBI): domain Eukaryota; kingdom Metazoa; phylum Chordata; order Testudines; family Chelidae; genus Emydura; species Emydura macquarii. The sequence goes on from NW_027132773.1 coordinate 17,395,581, forward strand.
GATGAATCTTGGACCTGTAAGGAGAAGTGTTTGCAAACTGACATCCCCTTTGGTGCCCTTTACATCCCTCACAGGGAGGAGGGTGAAAGGATTCAGAAGTGAGTTAAATCCTATGGGCTAGGCTGAAGAGGGACTACCCCAAGCTACTGGTTATATGATGGAACCCTATAACCCTGCCTTGGACCCAATTAAATGCCTGGCCTATAGTGCCCTGCCCTATTGTTAATAAGTTGCAGCCTGCCACTTAAATCCATCCCCCATTTCTCTTTAATTCCTGCATGTCCTGAACAAAATCTGTAAAGACCAATGTGACACAGGCATGTAATAACAATTAGGATAGAGAAGGCTAATTTCTTTTTATCCTAACCCATCGTACAAGGGAATGTTCAATGTAATTAAAAGGTAACCATTTAGAATGATAACATAAAATACTACTCACCCAATGTTTACAGCAATTATTGTGTGAAACTCACTGATGCTGGATGTTGCTAAGACAAAAAGGTCAGCAAGATTCAGAAACAGATGACAGAGTTAGGAATAAGAACAGAACATAAGCTAGTATAAAAGTTGTAAAACCCATCAATGCTCATGCCTTGGGGAAGGCCAGATGCACTATGGGAGTTTCCTTCTTCTTCTGAAGCAAATAGACCATGGTAAGAAATTGGTGAAATATGTGGATCGCTAGTTTTATCAGTGTAATAGTCATATTCCTATACTAAACCTTCACCGAAAAAAGAAACCTGAAGCACAAATCTAAATATAATTAGCTTATTGGGGTGGGTTTTATGTCTATTTTTTTCTCAGCTCCCATCCCCTTTTTAAAAATGTTCTCCGGGGCATGTCATATATAGAGAAAAATACTCAATGGAGACCCAAAAGTATCATTTCTGTTTAGTCAGACTTCACTTTGGGCTCTAATGATTTTAGACAGAAGAGCAGATGGAAAGGATTTGTTCACTAGTCGGTGCCCTTGCCTCAGAGTTCACCTCAAGTTATTTTCAGAGATTCTCACCACTTCAAACACATTACTTATTTATATCTTCACTTTTTTTCCCACTTTGTGGATAATTGCTACTTAATTGATACTGCCTTTATACAAACCTCTACAACAGCTAACAACAAGACACATTGCTAAATAGGGGAATCATTAAATCTGTGTATATGTTGTGGATTTCCTTCAAAGACGGGTTGGAAATAAGCAAAGTCATTAGTAGTTTATTTGCAGCAGTGTATTTACGAAACACTCTGTGGAGAATGTGTCAACAGTCAGTATGTAACAGAGCAATTAACACAGTACTTTTGTACTTTTGACTGTTAGCATGGGAGTAAACAGAAGCAGATGTGAAGTGTTTGTGCTGTTAGTATTCACTGACTGTTCTGACATATGCAAATACAGCTAATGCTTACAGAGCTTACAACCCCTATTGTACCATGGCCATACTTACCAACCCCTGGGATAGAAGTGCTACATTTGCACAGTTTGCTATTAATTATTAACAACCACCTTTTTGTTCTTAAACATTACAGCGTGTGATGGTAAGGCTCCACAGATATAGGTGTTGATAATATTAAGATTACATGGCTTGTATTAGATTCTGTTTTTCAATTTACATAACCCAAGCAAAAAAAATAAATAAATAAAAAAAATGGGGAAACAAAACTGGAGGGAAAAATATTTATTAAAAGCTAGCTTCTGAGCTGGTCTCATCTGTGAGATCATGACTCAGATGTGAATATTAAGCCCAATGAAGATGTAGCAGTTAATGTATTAAATTGAATCCAAGCAAATTTCTGATTTCTCTTTCCCTGATTCATAAGTTTGTAAAGCATTATTAAATAGAATTAATAAAATAGGAAGCAAATGCCATAATTTTCTGACCTAGTATCTATAAAAGACATATATGGTTTATCTCTGATAAAATTAGAAGCACACTGTAAAAAATTAGACATCTGGGGGGTTTTGTTTGTATATTTGTTTTACATTTGAATAAAATATAGATTTTCCCATCTTATATACCCAGTTTTCATACAGTGCCTTTCATCTTCAAAGTATTGTGCAGACATTTACCAAATTAAATATATAACCATTTGATAAAATGTTATTTTTAAGTGTTTTTAAAGATACATGTGTTTCAAGACTAGACCGGAAAAAGGAAATAAAAGAAAATGATGCAGCACACTTAGTGCGGTTTACAATAATCTTCCTTTAAGCACAGTTTCGCAAAGAAAAATATTTTCCCTAGAAATTAGTACACACAGACATTAAAGAACTACAATGATGGATGTGTTAGAGACAAAATGGCACCTGCAGTTAAAGGCTCCATTACTGCAAATGTTTAGGCATGAGTTTTTTCACCCATATGCATAGTCCCATTTTGTTTATCTTCTGTCCAGATCACCAATAACAGATCAGAAAGAATCTGTTCACCGTCAAATAGAGCATTTCTCAAATTGATGCATAGTAAGGGGTTTACACCTTCCTAGTAGGGTGTTACTTTGGCTATTGTATAAACTAAGATCCCAATCCTCCATTGGGATCTACTACCAGAGACCCAGCAACCTTTGTGGAATCCCATTGACCTCAATGAGAATCCATACAGGTGCAGGAATCCATCTACCCAGGGGTAGAATCCAATATACATCTAAGTCAATGTGAATCTTTCCATCGATTTCAATGAGCACCGGATTGGGTGCTAAAACAGAATATTGATACAGATGGACCACAGTCAGTTCTGGTACGTTAATTTCTATGGTCCAACAAATATTTTGATTGTCTTCTTTATTTTTTTTATTTCAGAATTGCTTTATATTTCAACCCTGAGGATAGGTGGGCTTCTTTATTTGACTATAGCACCTAACAGAGACAAATTTTACTCTTAGGTATATTTGTTTGTTAAAGAAAATTATTGGGGATTTTTGTGCTTTTAGAGTTCAGAAGGCATGGGGATTCCAGTAATTGATTGCAAAAAGCTTTTCTCTCATTGAGAAGCCTATGTGAGACAATCATTTTGATATGAAGAAATACCTGTCAGTTTTTCTTGGCTCCTTTTCCTGGTTTTAAAAATATGCTTCAATACATAAATAAGTGCGAAGAAATGAAAAGCAGAAGGTATGAAGGCTAGTAAGGCTGGTTCAAATTCATCATTCTGCCAGTAGGCTATCTTATTCCTTAAATCAGGCAGCTGTTTAAATCTCAAACACTTTGGAAGTAAATATTTATCTTGTAAGCATTTAGAGATATTGTATACAGTAGTGGACGATTGCCAAAACAAATGCAGTATATCAGTTCATCTGTAGATCAGTTCATTCCAAATGGCATTAGGGGCACATATTGTTCCACAAATCCCTGCTCTGCAGGACCGGGATCCACATTACTCCATGTGTCGGATATACCTTTTCCCCCAGTATGAGGAACTTGAGTTTTGTTCACTTCATGTCATGTTTCTTCTTAAATCCATCCCTGAGTATATACAAAAGTTAGATTATCTGCTAAACCTCTGAATAAAAAAAGGCTACATTTTCAATGAGTTTGTGTATTTTCACCTTCCTTTGCAACGTGGGGCACGGGTCACCTGTTGGCAGATTCTTTGGTGGATTCTCTGTACCTTGAAGTCTTTAAAACATGATTTGAGGACTTCAGTAACTCAACTTCAATAGGTTAGGGGTCTATTACAGGGGTGGGTGGGTGAGGTTCTGTGACCTGCATTGTGCAGGAGGTTAGACTAGATTATCATAATGGTCCCTTCTGACCTTAAAGTCTATGAGTCTATATAAGTATATGATTAATGCTAGCTAGAGAGTCCACAAATATATGCAGTCAGTACTTTATGCATGCAATAGAGCTTCCTTAGGCCAGATTAAGGGTCAATGAAAATAAATATAAATAACTTATTGGTAAAATAGTATAAGGGAGTGTAACTTACAAATTAAAGAAATAAAAGAGAATGTAGCAGAAAAAATTAATAAGAGGCCAGTAGGAAGGTATAAGATAAAGTAGTTTGCTGCTTTTCCTAAGGCTCCCCTCTTCCATCAATTAACATGTAACACCCGCTTTGTGTGTCCACAATGGTGGACAATGGTCCATCTAGCCCAGTACTGTCTCTGACAGTAGCCATTGCGAGATTCTTCAGAGGGAATGAACAGAACATGGCAATATTGAGTGATCCCTCTCAGCAGTTAGACTTACCAGCCTGTAATTGCCAGGATCACCTCTGGAGCCTTTTTAAAAAATCATGGTTATATTAACTATCTGCCTGTTATCTGATACAAAGGCTGATTCAAGTGATAGGTTACATAGCACAGTTAGTAGTTTTGCAATTTCATATTTGAGTCCCTTCAGAACATTTGGATGAATACCCTCTGATGTACTTAAAAATTGTTTGCTGTTAGCTTTTGTGTCTTTTGCTAGTTGCTATTCAAATTCTTTTTTGGTCTGCCTAATTATGCTTTTACTCTCAACTTGCCAGAGTTTATGCTCTTTTCTATTTTCCTCACTAGGATTTGACTTCCAGTTTTCAAAGGACGTCTTTTTTGCCTCTAACTGCCTCTTTTACTCTGTTGTTTAGCCATGGTGGCGTTTTTTTTGTCCTCTTACTTTTTAAAAAATGTATTTGGGGTCTACATTTATGATCCCCCTGCCTTTCCCAATGAGACACCTGATCCCAAGTCCTCTTGATAAGCATGCAGTGCCAGCTGTCAAAGCCTCAGGGGCCCCCTGCCTACATTAGCATGAAATTGAATCAGGAGAAGAGCTCAACATATTCTGCTATCCTACTAACCTGGTGCTTTAAAGTTAGCAGATGAAACGCTTCTGCTCTTCAAGGAAGTGCACGTCAAGAGGAAAAGTTACATTCTATGGTGAAAAAGTATAACAAGAATCAATGTCTGGAAGGTAAAGCTAGACAAATACAAATGAAAAATAAGGCCCTGTTTTTTAACAGTGAGGGTGATTATCCATTGCAATTAACTACCAAGGAAAGTGGTCAATTGTCCATCTCTTGATGTCTTCAGATCAAGACTGGATGCCTTTCTGGAAGCTATACTTTAGTCAAACAAGTTAATAGATTCAATACTGGATGAAATGTAATGGCTTGTGTTGTACAGGAGGTCAGACTAGATAATCTAATGGTCCCCTCTCACTTTAAAATCTATGAATCTATGAGGGTAAAGATTTATAAAAAAAAGTTATTTAAAGCAAACTGTCCAATCTCTTGCCACTATAATTCATCTAATACCTCGTTCCTTTTCTCTTAGTTTCCTTTATTCCTCTACATATGTTCAACTTTCATTTTGTTTTTCTTACAATTGTCAATAATCTTTTCTTGTTCTGTTTGTTTTTCATGTTTGTTTCCATCAAACAATTGTAGTATAATACTCGCTCATTTAACTTTATTTCAGTTTTATTTGAGTATCTCTTGTTGTAATTTATATATGATCTCTTGTGATTTTTTTTCCATTTAAAAATATATAGCAACTTCGTCATGATTCTCCTGGCTTGTTTCATTCTGGCTTACCTAAAATTTATTCCCGGTTGCCAAGGTATCTAGACTAGCAGAAATTGTATCTATTCTTGCTCTTGCAAATGCCAATTTTAAAAATTGCATTCCTTCAAATCAGGCATTTTTTTTCCTTTTTAATTTGAAGCTCAAACTTCATCTGCCATTTCGAAAAGATTTAACCATTATTCAAAAAAATACAATAAATGAGCAGGATTGTTATCCAGCAAAAGCCATTCTATTGTGGAAGGGGAAACATGTAGACTGATTACGACAGAAAATCTGCCACATTAATGAAGTATGGTATTGGAAACATGTTAGTTTATCATAGAATCATAAAAGTGTAGGACTGGAAGGTACCTTGAGAGGCCTTCTAGTCCAGTCCCCTGCACTCAATGCAGAACTAAGTATTATTCTAGACCATCCCTGACAGGTGTTTGTCTACCCTGATCTTAAAAATCTCCAATGAGAGATTCCACAACCTCCTTAGGCAATTTATTCCAGTGCTTAACTATCCTGACAGTTCGGAAGTTTCTCCTAATGTCCAACCTATACTGCCCTTGCTGCAAGTAAAGCCCATTGCTTCTTGTCCTACCTTCAGAGGTTAACAAGAACTATTTTTCTCTCTCCTCCTTGTAACAACCTTTTATGTATTTGAAAGCTATTATCATGTCCCTCCTCAGTCTTCTCTTTTCCAGACTAAACAAACCCAATTTTTTCAATCTTTCCTTAGAGGTCATTTTTTATAGACCTGTAATAATTTTTGTTGCTCTTCTCTGGACTTTCTCCAGTTTGTCCACATCTTTCCTGAAATGTGGTGCCCAGAACTGGATACAGTATTCCAGTTGAGGCCTAATCAGCTCAGAGTAGAGTGGAAGAATTACTTCTCATGTCTTGCTTACAACACTCCTGCTAATACATCCCAGAATGATGTTTACTTTTTTTGCAACAGTGTCACACTGTTGATTCATATATAGCTTGTGATCCACTGTGACCTCCAGATCCTTTCTGCTGTACTTCTTCCTAGGCAGTCATTTCCCATTTTGTATGTGTGCAATTGATTGTTCCTTCCTCAGCAGAGTAGTTTGCATTTGTCCTCATTGAATTTCATTTTATTTACTTCAGACCATTTCTCCAATTTGTCCTGATCATTTTGAATTTTAATCCTATCCTCCAAAGCACTTTCAGCAAAGTACCTCCCAGCTTGGTATCATCCACAAACAGTGTGTATTCTCTATACCATTATATAAATCATTGGTGAAGATATTGCACAGAACTGATCCCTGGGGGACCCCACTTGATATGCACTTCCAGCTTGACTGTGAACCCCTGATACCTACTCTATGGGAACGGTTTTCCAGCCAGTAATACACCTACTTTGTGGTTGCTCCATCTAGGTTATATTTCCCTAGTTTGTTTATGAGAAGGTCATGCAAGACAGTATATAGTAGTATTTTTCATTACTTCGCTTTTTGTTCTTCTGTTCTGTCTATACAGGTAAAACTCACATCTAAGCCCTCCTTCACCTCTCCTTTTTTTTTGGTTGGTGATTTATTTCACTTCATACAAAAGCAGGCAAGGGCTTGTCTTCACATGAAAGTCATTCCAGAATAAAGTAGGGTTGAATTTAAAACAAAATAGCTATTCTGGATAACTCCATATGTGGAGACTCTAATTCTGGAATAGGCGTGCCTTTTCATGGTTTAGCTTAATCCACTTCTAGAACAAGACCATTTACACATGAAGTTATTCCAGTATAACTCCATATGTAGACAAGCCCGTAGGACATCTTCCCTGTCCATCACTCCAATCACTAAGGGTACATCTACTCTGTGATAAAAGACCCAGGGTACAGTCATGGCTGGCCCGGGTCAGCTGATTCGGGCTCACAGGGTTTAGCTTGAGGGGCTAAAAATTGCAGTCTAGACATTTGGGCTCTGGCTGGAGCCCAGGCTCTCAGACCCTTGTCCCCACCAGGGTCTCAGCCTGGGCCCCAGTCTGAGCCCGAATGTCTGTGCTGCAATTTTAGCCCCACAGGTCAAGCCCCATGAGCCCAAGTCAGGTGACCCAGGCTTTGAGACTTGGTGCCGTGGGTTTTTTATCGCTGTGTAGATGTACCCTAAGTTCCCTCCTCTACCACACCAAGCTCTAGCTTCTTGACTTTGCCTACTCCATTGTGCCCCTCCCTACTTAAGCACCTTTGTCTGTTTCCATGTATCTGTTCATCCCCTTCACTTCAACAACAATACCAGCCTCAACATACTAGCTGTCTTGCTTCACCAAACATCTCTATGTCTTCGCACCCATCCATCCTTATACATGAAATGCCCTTCCACAGCTGGTCTGCAAATCCACAACACTCTTGATATTCCAATCTGTTTGGAAGACCCACTACTACTGCGGGGCTTACAAGAATCTAGCTGGCTGATAATAGAAAGTTTGAACTGTGTATATATCTTTAAAACCTCAGTGATGTTTGCCTCAGGGATTTTCTTTTTTTACACAATTTCTACATCACAGTTATATTTTTTGTATAATTTCCTTTTGTTATTCTCTGACAGTTTTGTGCAATTTCTATCTGTAACATTATTCTTAATTCTGAAGCTTTTTTATTATTGATTTAAATATTTTCCATTTCTCTACAGGAAAAAATAGGGAATTATATGTACCTTCTATGTCTCTGAGATGTCTTTTTGCATTTTGAAAATAAATATGCATTTCATATTAATGCCTTGATTCTTATGTCAGCTGAAATTACAATATTTTTTACAATTGTAGTTGTAAATTTTTTACAATTTTGTCAGAAACTGGAACACAGCACATGGTATGTTTGTCCCTGAAAACAGATATGAAATTGGAAAGGATTATTATTACAACCTTTTCCTAGGAAAGCCTTTTTTTTCAAGCCAGGATGCCATCTTTTCAAGTAAGAAAAGTTTTGGGACCAAATTGATACAAATTAGTTTTAGGTGTTAATTTCCACGGCCTTAAATAATATGTTGAAACAGTAAAATGCTTTTGTGTCCAATTTTTTTTTGCTTCTACTGAGAGCCTCTCTTCTGTTAATTTTCCTCCCAGTCTTTTTTTTTTTTTTTTTAAAAAAATTTAAGCCATTAGTCCACTTGAGTGTTACCTTGGAGGAAGCATATGTTTGTTCATCTAGTGTGAATTTGTACTGTTTTCCCAAAATACTCAGAATGTTGCTCTTCAAAGTTTGGATGCTGTACTAATTGCATCATGAAGCATAGCATTCACAGTACTCTATTAACGTGAGGATTATACTTCATAGGGTAAATTTATTTTCAATGTTTTAGCCTCTTTGAGTTGGTACTTGCAGAATACAGCAATGCACTACACTTTCATTGCTCATTATTTTGCATTTATTTTAATATTTAAGATGATAAATTTCTACATTTTGTGGGTAATTAATGATGGCTGAACTTTTCCATTTTCATAATAAAAGACATTTTCAGTGACTAAAAACATAAAACTACTCTTCTTTGAGTTTAAAAAAAATCAAACCTATTTGGAACAATTCATCATCTACATTCTGTGTAACTAGACGGTGAGAATCTCTCCTCCCTCCCCCTCAACTCCTGCTTCTATACACCATGTGAAATGGCTTGTGTGATGCTGCCTGGTATATTAATAACCATTTATAATATTATTGATATCAATATTGCAAAATTATAACAAATCTTGCAAGATGTGCCAAGTCAGATACCATTAGAAAGGTTATAGTTTGCTAAGTATGTTATTGTTTATGTGTATGTATCATCATTGTACTACAAGTTCTAAATATGTGTGATATATTGGTATTTCAACTTGTGCTGTGTTTTTGGGTGACACCCTCAGATAGGATGGCAGCAGCACTAAACCAGCTTAATAGCCCATCAAGGGAATTCAAAGGTACTATGAATCCAGTGAAAGAACCCAGGGCTGCACCTTATGAGTCACCAGGACATGTAAAAACATGCCAAGGGACAGGGGACTCTGAGGCTTTTCCATACCATGTGCTGTGTGGTTGTGTTTGAGGCAAGCCACTTGACATGGTGAAGGGACATAAAAGGCAGCTGCACCATCCCTATCTAGTCTTCATTCCTGCTTCTTACCTCTGGATCAACTCATCTGCAACTGAAGCAATGAAAGGAAGGACTGAGACCCATCCAGGTACTGGCTGTACACCTGAGGGACTGCACAATTCTGCAAACCCCACAGTTCCACTGAGAATCTGATATATATATATAGTCTTTACAGTCATTTGTATGTATCTGATTGCTTTGACCATTTAACATCTCTCTTATTTGTTTCTTTCCTTTTATAATAAACCTTTAGTTTTAGTTATTAAAGGATTCGCTGATGTTGTGGCATTTTGAGTAGGATCCAAACTTATATTGATCTGGTACTGTGGCTGACCCTTTGGGGTCAGGAGAATATTTTGGTAAATGGAATAGAGTTTTAAATAACTTATTTCTTTACTGGACCTAGTTGCTGACTGGGAGCCAAAGACTGAAATGCAGTAAAGAGGGCTGTATAACTTTTTTGTTTTAGCTTCTTGATAACCATTGTGGGGAATGAGAAGCACTGTTGGTAACTGGTTGGGGAATCTAACTGAAGGATTAGCTGTCAGTTTGGAAGAATCTACTCTCCTTTTGCTGCCTGCCCTGACCTTGGCATTTTCAGGTGGGCTATCCTAGGCACGGATGGGTCACAGCTTGCATAGCATAAAGGTGCTCTAAAAGCCCATATCCAGCTGAGGGAGGATACCCCCAGTGCACACCTGGTGAAGACCCCTTCACAAGTCCAGTTAAAGAGTGTGTGCAGATGCAGGACTAGGGACAAGAGAGGCATTTAGTGGAGAGACCATAGCATAGAACACTATGGAGATTCCAGACAATGCTGCAACTCATAGGGCAGACCCAGGATATTGATGTGTCAGTCCCCTAGGTCTGTCCATGTTATGCTAGGGGCTTCTGAGCAGTTGAGGAATGAGAAGACACAAAAGCAGCTTAAAGCCACCTTAACCCTTATGCTTCAAGAGATGTAGCACAAAATCTCACCCACAGTATACAGGAGCATTATATAGGGGAAGTTGATGCCAATTAATATAATCTATGAATTGTAGAAAATTGATAAGGGAAGAAAAAAGACACAAGGAGAAATCTACGGCCAGCAGAGTTAAGAACAATAAAAAAAAAATCTGAAGTATATTAAGAACAAAAGAACTCCTAATGATTTTGTTGGTCCTGTATTAGCTGGAAATTATAGAAGTGTCAATAATAATGCAGAAAAGGCAGAAGTGGTTAATAAATAATTCTGTTTAGAAACCACATGATATACCCATATATTCATATCGTATATGTCCAGATATCAGAGTTCTTCATTGCAAGGCCTGGGAGAGAATGGTGGCTCCCACCAACCCTAAATGTGAGTCCCTGACTTATTGTTTATATCCCAATTTATTTTATTTTTAACATTAGAATATGTATCAAGCATATCAAAGTCCACCTTCCTTACACATCACATTGACCAGATGGTATGATGTGCGCCAATAAATACATCTAAGTATATCCACTGTATAATAACCGTACTATTACCATAGCAACCAACGTAGAACTTGGAGTGTTCAACCATTTGTTTCATATATTATTTTTTGGCCCCAGTGAATTACTGGAAAAAAATGGATAGATTCTTAATTCCATTGAAGAGAAAATTGGAAAGTGAAACAGGAGAAAAAGCAGATAAGAACATAACTGTGGATATTAATGAAACAAACAAAAGCAGATCTACAACAACTATAGAAAATGAGGCGGCTGGAGAAAGTAGCAGCCAACTTTTATTGTACAAGCAGACTTTGTTTTAGTTACATGAATTGCTCTGTAACATTACATCATTAAGAAGTAGCAAGAAATGTGTTAATTTAGTAATTGATGTGGCGCTCACATTGGAGGTTTTTTGCCAAAGTGGCCCCCACTTGAAAAATAGTGAAGATCATTGCCATATATCATATGATTCATATCATATGATATACCCATATATTCATATCACATGATATACCCATATATATGCATACACATAGGCATATATATATGATATACCCATATCTAACAGTATGTTATCATATATTCATAGCCACCAGTAACTGCAGTGGATGTAAAACAGCAACAGCTAAAGTAATATATATAAAAATCAGCAGTTCCAGATTATTTTCACCCAAGAGTTTTAAAAGAGCTGGCCAAGGAGCTCATTGGCCCATTAATGTTAATTTTTAATAAGGCTTGAAACACTGGGAAAGTTCCAGAGGACTAGAAAAACTTTTTTATGCCAGTGTTTAAAAAAGATAAATGGGATGTTCTGAATAATTCTAGGCCTGTCAGCCTGAACTCAATCTCAGGCAAAATAGCGGAAGGGCTGATATGAGACTCGGTTAATAAAGAATTAAAGGAGGATAATATAATTAATATCATCAACATGGGATTATGGAAAAAAGAGCCTGTCAAACTACCTTGATACCTTTTTGATGAGAGTACAAATTTGGTTGATAAAAGTAATTGTGCTGGTGTAATATACTTAGATTCTGGAAGGTGTTTGACTTGGTACTGCATGACATTTTGATTAAAAAAATAGAACAATATAAAATTAACATGGCACACATTCAATTTACTAAAAGCAGGCTAACTGATAGGCCTCGAAATGTAATTGTTATTATAAATGCAGAATCATCATTGAGTTTCTAGGGAGGTCCTTCAGGGATTGGTTCGTGGCTCTAAGTTGTTTAACATTTTAATCAATGACCTGGAAGAAAACATAAAATCATCACTAATAAAGTTTTCAGATGACACAAAGATGGAGATAAATCTTGGTAAATAATGAAGAGAACATATGATTGATACAGAACAACCTGGATCATTTGGTAAACTGAGTGAAGCAAAAAGTATGTTTCAGTAAGGCCAAATGCAAGGTCATATATCAAGGAACAAAATATGTAAGCAATATTTACAAAATGGGGGACTCTAGCCTGGGAAGAAGTGACTCTGGAAAAGATTAGAGGGTCACAACGGACAATTGTCTCAATATGAGCCACCAGTGCAATGCCATAGCCGAAAGGTGCAATCCTTGGGTGTGCAAAGAGAGGACTATTGAGTAGGAGTAGAGCAGTTCTATTACCTCTGTATTTGGTACTATGCAACCACTGCTGGAATCTTGTGTTCAGTTCTGGTGTCCGCAATTCAAGAAGGATGTTGATAAGTTTGAGAGGGTTCAGAGAAGAGCCAAGAAAAAGGGTAAAGGTTTGGAAAACATGCTTTACAGTGAGCAACTCAAGGAGTTAAATCTATTTAGTTTAACAAAGAGAAGAATAAGTGGTGACTTGATGAGCCTATAAGTACCTACATGGGGAACAGAAATGTGGCAATAAAGGGCTCTCCAAACTAGCAGTTAAGAAATATTGCAGTTGATTTTTCTTTGAGTACTCAGATCTCCCCAGAGGTTATTTGTTTATTCTGGGGAAATGTTTGATTTTCTTGCTTGTTCACTATTTATGCTTAACTAGCTATTTTCAGAATGGTAAGGTATGTGTAATGCTCAACAAACTGAGACCAAGCCACAGAATCTATGTTAACAGATATTTTGCAAAATATACATCTATTTGATTTATGATTTAAGGATATGTAAACTCAGTGAGCTGGTTTTAAAGAAAGGCAGAGTTCATGACTCTAACTGAAGTAGGAAAGTTCAGCATGTTAAACAAAGTTGAATGATATAATATAGTAATAAACAGCAGCTGGGTCTTCACCTATCACATGGGACCATAGTACCCAGTAAAACCTCTAACCTTATTTCTAGCCAAACAGCCCGAATGAGGACCAGACTTTAAATATATAACAACACCTTGTTCTTGCATAGCGCTTTTAACCTGTGGATCTCAAACACATTACAAATGAGGCAAGTAGCAGTACCTCCATTTAACAGATGGTGAAACAGAGGCACAGAAAATTGAAGCGACTTGTTTAATTCAACCAGCAGGACAGCAGCAGAGCAGAGAACAAAACTCAAGTCTCCTGAGTTCAAGTCCAGTGTCCTAGCTACTCTTTTTCATATTTTGCATACTTAGGGCACAGCTCTGGTCCCTTGGAGTATGTCTCCATTGCAGTCAGGAGGTGTGACTGCAGAACATGTAGACGTACCTCAGTCCACTTTAATTCAGCTAGATTAAAGCTAGTTTGGGTAATATTAGCCATGAAGCCACAGCAGCAGGAGCAATGGCATGGGCTAGGCTCCAGAGTACAACTCCTCTGAGATATATGGGTATATATCTTGGATATATGCTCGAGGAGCTAGCCCATGCCTCTGCCCATGCTACATCTGGGTACACTGCTATTGTTACTCAAACTAGCTTTGATCTAGTTAAATCAATGTTATATTGAGTATGACTATACATGATGCAATCACACCTTTTGTTTGCACTGTAGCTGCACTCTTGTTCACCTACATACCTGATGGTGCCTGAAATTCAGTTATGTCCTTATCATTCATTAAGAACAGCAAAAGCAAAACTCTGGACCCATACAGTTCTCAATGCAGGACTGCGCTTTAAGTAATAATGGCCTGATTCTGCCATCCTTCCTCTCCTTGAATAGCCCCATTGATTTCAAAAGATGCTACACAGTGTGTGTAAGGGAGTCAGAGTTTGGCAGTAAGGCCCAGATGCAATTGATTTCAATGGAAGCTAAGCACCTTCGAGGTTCTGGACCTAAGTGACCTAAATTTCAGGCACAGATATTTGCAGGCTGTTTGGCCGGAAGCATTGTTACCGCTTGCCCTCCTGGAATGTGTTATTTTTTACTAATGTGGATTAGAACACGAAATGTAACAAAATATTTTACATTATTTTTGTATATGTTTGCAAAACTGACATCAGGCCATTAGACATGACAGGCACATTGAGTGGTTTGTTGCCTGATATCAGAAAAGAAGTTCACAGGTGGATGTGTGGGGCAGAGGTAACTGGGAACCCAGACCTCATAATGAATCTATAATGAATAATAGTCTTTACATGGTAATGTCATGTTTTGATTAATACAGAGTTTCAGCGTGTGTTTTAGTCATGTAATGTAGCGCTCTAGTTTCACTAGAACCAGAGTTCAAATCTAATTCAGACTATTCATTAGAGAAGTGCATGATTCCAACTTTCAAGAGGTATCCACTATTCTGGGATCATGAAATGGGCATTTTATGGGTCGTTACTGATGTCATACTTGTGATAATTTTCTTAATCTTTGAGAGTTTCAGATTCAAAGTGACAACAAGAAACTCCAAACTGTGTATTTCAGTGGGAGTGTTTGAAGCTAAGTGGCATAAAGTCAGCCTCATGCTTCCTAGCCTAGTTTGGATATAAAATATTCATTCAGGCAGATCTGAAATAAAGTATCACTAAATTATACTACATGTTTAATGTGGAATCAATGTGGGTTCAGTTAGGTTACTTGACAAAGCTTGGCCCCTGCTATAAATATTATTTGTATCATGCCTCTCAGAGAAACATACTTGTTTTATTATAATCTATCTAAATATCAAGAATCATTATTCTGAAAATTATAGAACTTATCAGTGGATCCTTGATGACTTCATTTTCATTAAAATTGTAACATTTATCTCTTTGTTTTATGCCTGTTACATAGAATTATAGTCCCCTGTAGACACACTAGATTAGGGATTATAAAATCAATGTGGTGTAAACCCATTGTTCCAGCATTTTCAAACCATCTTTCCAGAATGAAGAAAAGGCAGCTGGCCCCTGACCTACAATATGGGAGCATGTTACTCAGCAGAATAATCTCTTCAAGAGCAGCTAGCCCAACAGCCTGTGTAAAGTTAGATAAGGGGTGACCTTAATGTTCACTGAGTCTATAAATAATTATTCAGCTCACCAGGCAAGGTAACACTGCACCCTGCAGGACCTAAATCAGACAACTCAATATGAGTCAGAAAATATTTGATTTAACTGTAGTTTTATTTAGCTTAAGATTCCAACTATGGTTCGTATATGTAGCCTTCCCTTAAAAACAAATAAGTATAACCTGCAATATTTGAGCGTCTCAAATCATTACAAAACCCCATATACACCTCTATGAAAATACACTACATTTCTGCATTTTTAATACCTGTTATTTAGATGTTGTGTGTATCCACTGTCTATGTATTTCTGTACTATATCTTGAAGTCCTTTTCTAGGTGCAAAAAATTCTGTTAACTTTTTAAAACTCTCATGGATGACAGAGCTCTGCAGCTTTATTCTGTGTTGACAAGAGGTGAAGGTGAAATTACCATGAGGAAGACCATACTTTTATAGTTTCCATCCTAATTTTGCATGACAAAGAGGCTTGGTTAGTTCCGAAATGGTTTAGATAAGTATATGCTTATCCAAACTGAATAAAACCTCTTGATTCTTTTGAGATTCACTCTTCACCTGTGTATGTATGTCTGTATAATCACACACACACATACGTGCTATGTACAATAAGCTGCTTCAGATACATGATTTATTTCTGTGTTAGAGGTGGCTTAAGTCAACATGAATTTCAGAGCTATAAATGAAATCATATCCCAACAATCCTGCTATTAGTAACCCTTCCACCTTTTTAAAATATGTGACACTGGAGGAAAACCAGAGCAGCAGCCTGGCCAATATAGCCACTATTGGATGTTGAGGAACTCACACTAAGAATACTGAGACTCCAGCAAAATACAATTTAGTTTATGAGAGAAAAAAGGTGATTCATACGGGGTTTTGATTATTAACTTGCAAAGGCAGTTTTGAACTTGTTTACATAGTGAATTTGCTTTTATTTACTGAAGCACACAAATGTTTGAAAATGTACTTTACTGAGGAAATGCACCGGCATACTGAGCTATACACTGCCTTTACACTAACCAATATGGTCCTTAAGAAGACAAATGTTGCTGTTTGGGGTAATATTATATGTGAGAGACATCGCAATGAAGGTATAATACAGAATACATCCAGTCTGTGCTAGTAAACAGTAACCTTTCCTTTAGTCCCCTCAACAACAACATCAGAAGCAACCGTGATTTCCATGTTGTGCTCCTCTATAGTCACTCCCAAGATAGTAATATGCATGCTATGGACTTTCATCTAAATGGAAATGTAACTAGGTAACAGGTAACAGGATACTTTGCTTCCTTTTGATGTTGTCAGTTTTGTTTTTGAAAGCAGCAGTTTCACCTGGGATACAGGAAAACACATTCCTTCTCCTTTAACTCCTGGCGGGGGTAAAGAGTGCTGGGCATCATCATCTCTGTTGCTGTTAGTAACCCACCTAATCATGGATGTTGCCCGATACGTCTCTTTATCTTTAAGATTTTCACATTTAAAAATGTATTATAATAAAAGTAAAATTGGTGGCCAGCTGGGTTGTGTCCCTTAGTGGTATGACTCACCCCTATGCTGCCTTTCCTTACCCTGCAGAACAGTGATCACCTAAGACCCAACCACATGGATTTTACTACACTAATAAGAATGAAGGGAGGGAAACTCAGTCCTTTGTCTTTTTTACAGCTAGTTGCTTATTAGGGAGGTGGGGGCTTTTCAAAAGCAAAAAGGACAGTTAGAGAATCTCTCACAATTTTATCTTTAATTTATTTTATCACTTAAAGAATCTCTCACAATTTTATTATTTCACAAAATAGTAGTAAACATAACAAAATTATCCATTCAAAGTCATTTGGCAAAGTTTTGCATTCAATATCTCTCCCTACCCCACACTCCCTGGATTCTTTTACTGGGAGTCTCAAGCTTTGGATGGCTACTGCTTTCTCAAATATATAAAAGAGAACTCTGAGCCAATCTCCCTCATTAGTTCTGAATGACTATATTTATCAGACAACCTAGGTAAAAGAAAGGAGAAAGGTTTTCAGCACTGAACACACCTACGCCAAATACAATTAATTAAAAATAGAACTAGGATTTTTGCGAGGATACTTTGTAATCTTTCTGGATAACAGAAAATGTGCTTATTCTCATAGTTATAGTCTCCCTAAAGGCTAAAAAGTTTGTAACTGTCTGAAATGTTATGGAATGATTTAGGATTAGCCTTTTATATAGAAAAATGATCTTTCTAGTTTCAGGTGTTCTTAATTTTTCAGTCATAATTGAGATTAAGGACAATTTGGACAAAGACAGACACATTAAAGATGCCCTGGTCTATTAGAGATGTTGGCAGAGTTTGTAAACTCCATCTACCAGTTACCTCTAGTTGAAGTTCCTTCAGTGAAGGTGGTGGAGATCAAAAGTTCTTTATCAAAGAACAGATTTATTAAGGAAAGCTAAACCAAGGAAAGTCAATATGAGTTAGGTATGTAACTCCATTTCATTCCCTTTGACAATCCTTAACTTGGCCTTTCTTAACAGATCCGTCCTTACCTAACATAAATTGCTTGATGCAGAAAGCTAATAGGCCCGTGGAACTTTCAATCTCCTCCCGTTTCTCTGGACGTATATGTCAGCAGCTGATTTGTATTCCCTCCCCACATTTACATTTTCCTTATATTGTTGTTATGTTTTGTTTTAAAAAAAAATTAGGAAAATTAAATGCTTTAAGAAAGCAGGTGGAGAGAAAAGTAAAGGAACATGAAAGATGAAACATCAACCTGTTAAAGGGCAGAAATTCCAAGTTTTTATTGTCCCTCAAAATCCTAAACTGAGCTGCTCCGCCTGTATGTAGAATTTTCTCTCCTTCTGTTCCTTTTTAATTGTAAACTCATGTAATATTGCTTCATTTGTTATAATAAAAAGTTTAATTAACAAATATTATTAACATAAAAGTATAGGCAACCTCTGGTGATGGGGATCATATAAGTATCAAGGTGTGTGCCACCTGGGTGATTGTAGCTCAACCTTAAAGTGCATTTACACCTTAAAAGTGACTTCACTATAGTAATACAAGGGATGACTGTGGCTTCCTGTCTTCTCTACAACTGTAACAATAATCTTAAATGAAATAATAGCTACTGTAAAGAAATCCTACTCATACATATCTTTAAAGTGGGATTTAATTTGTTATATAAAATATATGGAAAGAGATTCTGAACAATGGTGAAAAGTTTTCACATCCAGAACACTCAGTCCTGTGATTCCAAAAAAACAAATAATCTGATAGTAGATTATCCTCTAGAAGTAAAGGCAAACAGCTGCTGGGAAAGATAAAACAGAATGTCAATTAACAAATAGAGGTAATAACTGTATAAAATGCATTTATCAAGAATTGTTCGTGGTGACTGAAAATCATATACAGCTCACATAATTGTCAAAATATCCATAACTGTGATCAAAATTTAGTACGTAAATAGGTACTGATCATGTTGGTGCTACCAGATGTTTGACTCATTGTGACATTTTATAGGAAATGACATGGAAGTCTATCAGAAATTTGTCTCCAGTGCAGAGAACTGGTCAATGAATTAACTCTTGCTAGGCATGGGGTTTGAATCCTTTAGTCTCCTCATGTCTCCAGTGCCACACAGAAATGAATGACAATGAAAACAATTGGTAAATAATGTTGTCCATAAGGCATGCCTCTCTTTGCAGAGCCAGAGGGTACAATTGTCAGTAGAAAAATATGGAATATGGAAATTGTTCAAAAATCTTATAAAGTTGCAACAAAGGAAACATGCTCTATTTTCATCATGAAGTTAGAAAATCTTACCCAAAAAAATACTATATCCCCTTCTGGTCCAAAACAAAAACCTCTGGATCTGATTTACCACTGCAGTGTTCCAGTTTTATGCTAGTTTAACACCACTGAAATCCATGGAGTTCCATTGACATAAAAATGGAGTGTTGAATAAGGCTCTATCACTGCAGCAAGGAAAGGAGGTTTGCTCCTCATGGAAGAGGTGGGATGAAGTGTAGGGAAAACACATGAGGTGCATTTCTCATTTCTGGAAGACAACCACAAAATGATAGGACAAAATTCTCTTATACCTGTGCCAGTGTATTACAGGCGAAAATGATCCTGACCCTCGATGACATTTGTGTATGGCAATAGGTGTCCATTGATACCAGGGTTTTCTATCGAGTCCACCAGGACCCAGTGCAGGGATCAGAGGACTGGCATATTGTGCTCATGGTCCTGAGGAACTGGGCCACTTCATTCTGTGTTGCTTCCAATTGTCCCCCAGGCAATGAATTGCAGTAATCCCCAGTCTTTTGATGACAAAAGGGTGGGTCACTATGGCCAAATTCTTAACTGAGAGGAAGGGCAAAGCAGACCCTTCCCAATTTTTCTTCTTCAGTGTGGGTCCATATTCAGGTTGGTCGAAGGGTGAGCCCATAACTGCACATGGAGATTAGTCATGCCAGTAATATGAATAATCCCAGCAGGGGAGGGTATATGCTAAAATACATGAAAGGCAGATATGCTAAAATACACAGCTCATGCTTTCTGACCCTAGGCCCAACCCCAGAGTGCCCTCTCTGTAGCTTGGGTCACAGAGGATGTGCACAGCCTAGATTCAGCAGGTGTTGAAGGAATGTGCAAAAGCTGTGTCTTGCAGTCCATCTCCTCAAAACCTCTGGCTTTCAGACATATGCACACAAACAGCCTAACGCATTAATTTTGACCCTTGAGAAATAATGAGACTTTCTAAATAGTAGAAAAGGTAAGTATGGATTTACACCACTAATTTGATATATTCTGATTGTGCTACATTTGACATCTTCAGACTTGGAGCTAGATTTGCCATAATCCAAATGCTAGGTGCATATTCTGAAGCACCAATGTCAGCGCATGGAGTGCATCGAATTGAGTCCAAGATGTCCCCTTCAGGACTGGGATTAGGAAAACATGTTGGCTGTAGGATTAAATGCAAGCTGGCAAATACCAAGAATATATTTTTAACACACTAAACAAAAATGTCAGAAGAAAACAAACAACTATAATATAAATCATACAGGTGTGTAAATAACTATTACTGACAAAATTTCTCTGTAAATATTACTCAGTACAGAAGTATTTAATATTAATTTAGTTGTAACTAAACATTGTTATTAAAATGTGAAGTTACTTATTAATGGAGAGCTATAGCTAGTCTCTTGTTTGAGGCCTGGTCTACCCTGGTGGTGGCGTATCTATATAATGTAGCCTGTGTATCTCCCGTCGATGTACTTATGTTCACATAGCATGGCAACTTCATGACGTTGTGTCAACAGGAGACGTACTCCCATCGACACAGTCTTACTCCTTTCGGGAAGGTGGATTAATTCAGTCAACCGGAGAGCGCTCTCCAATCAACTGAGCGGGTCTACACAGACCCACTCAATCAATGTCGCTGCATCAATGCCTGCTGCCATGGCAGTGAAGACATATCCTCAGATATTCTAGCTCCTTAGGTTGTATGTACATTATTTCCTGGCATTTTTCATTCTAATATATAATTTGCATATTCTATAAAGTTAAGTATTATTTCACCCTGTGCACTATAATTATTTAAGGCTCTGTCTGGAAACACTTACACAAATGGGTAATTTTATGCACAGGAGTAGATCCAGTATGAAGATATTCATAAGTGTGTTTGCAAAATCAGGAACCGAGACTCGATCTTGATTATTTAAATACAATTAAAATATAATTTAGTGAGTATCTTAACTAAGGCATAGAAGGAAGTAAGGACTCCATCTCCTTGTGCAGCCTATGACAGGGCCCAACTCATTTACAGTCCCAGCATTCTGCGCCCTAGCGGCTTCCACTTGGTAGCAATTGGGCAAGGGGACATGGGAAAGAATAGGCAGAGTCATGGCTCCTCTTCCCCGGGCACCAGCCAGTAGATCTGGCTAGCCTCACAGGAGAAGTAAGCTGCACCCCAAAAAGGGGTATTGTACATTATGTTCCCTCCCTACTCTCAGGATACCTGGAAAGCACTGTGAACCTCTGAAACACAATATCTCAGGTGTTCAGCTTGTTCCAGGGTGGATTCCGCACCTTTCCTCATTTCAGGCATAAATCAGTCCCTGACTATGAAATGATAATCAGAACTATTACTTTGGTGCTTTCTTTCCAGGTTAGTAGCCAACATTTGTATTCCCCACATTATGGGTCAGAATGTGGGATGGTGATTGTTAATGACATTTGATTTAGCTGCGTGCCTGAAACTACATTGCTTGGCACAGCCATGAAAAAAAGTCACAGCCTGCCAAAAGTAGTATGTCAAGGGCATTCAATATAGATTGTGTACTTCAAAAGTAAAGCAGCAAAAGCAGTTTGACATTAGGCTCAAATACCAACAACAGCAGACCTCAGATTTCACATTCATTATGCACTTTACTAGGAAGCATGGCTGAGATGAAATGATATCCAAATCTAGTCCAATGAGGAGAACAAATGGAGAGGAAGATTCTCAGAAGCTTCAGTTCAGTTCAAAGTGGGATGGGCCTATACATGGCCGGTAATGACATAAAAATAGTGGGTCAGAGATTCATAAAGTACAGCAGAGTGCTTCATCTCTAAGGAGAACAATAAAATCCTTAATATGTGCCATGTTGCTTCCCTGAGAAAAGGCAGCAAGTTGAGGGAAACATTTGTTAATAATAACACTTTTAAAAGAAAATTAAATAACGTGTTTATTAACTTTCTGAAGATGTTGCAAGACCCATCTTTTATCCCAGGCAGTGAGAAGAAGGCTTAGGATTTAAGGGAACTTGTATATTATTTTGGAATTTTATTTGCTATTTGGACCATCACAAGTGTAAGGTTTTATGAGGGGATATAGAGGTTTGTCTTTATACCTATAATACTGATGAGACTGTAATTTTAACTGTTATAAGGTTGCAGACAGTGGAGGATGTGTGCCTATTGAATTGTATGCATTTTAATATGGATAAAGTAAATAATATATATTTATTAAAAACTGTTAGTTCCCAAATATGACATCTAAGGCCTCTGTCCTGCAAACACCTATATACTTAATTTTACCCATATGACTACCCCACTAACTTCAGTAGAATTATGAACATGAGTAAAATTAAGCATATGCTTAAGTGCTTGTAGACCTAAGTCTAAGGCTGGGGACCTAAGTGGAAAAATAAAATCCTGTAGGGATTATAAAATGAGCTAATTTAATAAATGTGAAACAATAAGAAGTTATAAATAACTTGATTTGAAGAGCTTCAGATAAATATAATGGACCCAATTCAGCCACCTTTATTCACATTAAGTATGTATTATTTATATGATAGTAGTGCATAGAGACACCAACCAAGGCCATGCCCCATTATGCTAGAGACAAGATAGGTGAGGTAATATCTTTTATTGGACCAACTTCTGTTGATGGAAGGGACAAGCTTTCGAGCTTCACAGAGCTCTCCCTTGGGTCTGAAGAAGGTAACCAGAGTGGACAAACTAACTACCCACAGACGTTGGTCCAGTAAAAAGATATTACCTCACCTACCTTGTCTCTCTCATACCCTGGGCCAATTCAGCTACAACCACACTCCAAACTCCATTGTGCTAGTCATTTTACAAACAACATTGTAAAAGATGGTTTCTACCCAACAGTGCTTATGGTGTAAATAAATATATAACTCAATGAAAAGTCTGCTCATGTTTATAAGTGCTTGCAGGATTAGGGCATAAGGTACTATCAATGGGAATAAGGGTGATAGAATCTGGCCTCAGACTCAGGGGGAAACAAATTCCCTCACTGAAATAATGGTTGAGAATTTCCCTATGTGACAGGGGTACCGGAAGGTAGTAGAAGGACGCTATGTTAGCCTAAGAATGGCCAAGGCCCTGTTCCCCTAGCAGCTGCCCAAGGTTTCCCTCAGGCTGATTAGGGTCAGCTGAGGCCAGGGTCAGCTGAGACCGATTAGGGCCAGTTGAGGCCAGGGTCAGCTGAGACCAATTAAGGGCTGCCTGGGAGCAGATAAAAGCTCCCTGCCAGCCAAGCAGGGTGCTCTTGAAGTTTGGAGGTATGGAGCTTTGCAGAGTTTGGAGAGAAGGAGAAGGAGAAGGAGAAGGAGAAGGAGAAGGAGAAGGAGAAGGAGAAGGAGAAGGAGAAGGAGAAGGAGAAACTGTGAGTGGCAGGAGCCAGAGGAAAGCAGGGGGCTTGCCTGTTGGAGTGGCTACTTAACACCCCCTACCCCAACCTTAGGACCTAAGGTCCCGAAGGCACTGCTTGGCATGTGAAGGCCGAAGGAAGACAGGGCGGAGGCGAGACAGCTGCCATCTTAAGACAGGTGGGAGTCCTGGGTGGCCATTTTGTGCCTAGCACACTGAAAAAGCGCTCAGCCCACTGGAGCACGAAGGCCACCCTACCACACCTATGAGAGGGAAAGAAAACCTAATATTTAAGCTTAACGTTTCAGCTGGCCAATCTGTTTCAATTACATTTTTTTCACCAAAAAGAGGCTTTTTCATAAAAATTGAAATTCCATGGAATACGTCCATTTTCAACAAAATTTAGTCTTTCATAAAAAATGTTTTTGTTTGTTTGTTGTTTGTCAGAAAGAGAAAACCAAAAAATTTCAACCAACAACACAAACCTTTTGAGTTTTTGACAATCTTTTCTCGTTTGTTGAAAACCAAAAAATATCCAGGTTTTGGTTTATTTACAAAACCTGAAAACTTTTGGAAAAAAATTGATGAAAACATTTTCATTTGGATGAAAACTGTTCATGAAATTCAAAACATTTCCCCACCAGCTTTATTTAATACCATTTGGGTTATACACATACCATAGTCTGTCTCATCAGGGTAATAGTTATAAAGAATTCACAGTCTCATCTCCTAAGAGTCAATGATATAGGTATTCAAGAGGACTTAATACTTAATTATGGAACAGGAGGATATACTGAATTAACACTGTAATAGTTTGGGGAAACCTGTCTATGTAAAATTTATGAATTCCAGTTTGGTTTTATGAATTCTATGTATGTTTATGTCGTAAACTGTCTTGCATCACACTTCTTGTGTCAAAAAGAAGGGGTTTGGCATCTGGATGTCTGCCTCTGAATGAGATGATCATTAAGGACCATCAATAACTGAATATACCCTGCCCTAGCAGAACAATGGTTATACCCAAGACTGTGGCCAAAGGTGCAATAACACAGTTTTTCAAATCTGGACTTCAGATGGGCAGTAACCAAGAAACAGATCACCTGGCAGGGCACCCTGATCACCTATGATGGGTTTGAGGGTGACCATGAGCATTACACAGCAGAGGGACTGGAAGTTATAAAAGAACCAGGTAGGCATGGAGAGCTTGCTCTCTCACTAACTAGAACAAAATAAGCCAGTGCCGGAAGAAAGAGGTCCAGGAGTGGTTATCAGGAACCCTGAAAGGACATTGCCAAAATCACAAAGAATGCTCAAGAGTGGTGAGGAAAGTGAGGCAGAGAATGGTGTACAGGTGTTTCTTATTTTGCATGGATCTGTTTATCCATTGTGCTGTCTAAAAATAAAGAGTGATTGGTTTAGAAATTCCCCTGAAATGTCTGTATCTTGCTGTCTTCAACTATGATGTGTCCTTGAAGGGCTAAACTGTAAACGAAAATACCCAGGAGGGTAACACTACAAGGTGGTTGTGTTTAAGCTACTGGGTAGCCTTGAGGAATTCAGCACTGGTTTTGGGGCTTACAGCAGCTGGACCACTTTTGAGAAGAGGTGCCAGACAGAGTCTGTGCGCATGAATTGAGCCTAGAGGCCAAAGAAAGAGACAGTGCTTGAAGTCTATTCAGTTCCTGGAGAGCTTAAAAGCCACAGACCCAATGTTTCGATCTACACACAGTAGGCTGATGAGCGTCCAGCAGGGGGTGATTGAAGTGGTTATAACTCACCGATTATCCCCCGGAGATTTCTCACCATGAGGAATTTTGTGATTGTTCAACATGTATAAGTACAACTTTTATAGTGTAAGAATTTTTTTCAGTACATCTGTGCAGTTATCTAATTATATGATCACAAAATCAAAACAAAATATAAGTGAAGTGCAGGTTTTCAGTAGTATGCATTACAAGAAATGTATTCTACTGAAAGCCATACATTTAGAACCATAAGAACAGCCATACTGGGTCAGACCTATGGTCCGTCTAGCCCAGTATCCTGTCTTCCGACATTGGCCAATGCCAGGTGCTTCAGAGGGAATGAATAGAACATGTAATCATTGGGTAGTCCATTCCATCACCCATTCCCAGCTTCTGGCAAACACAGGGTAGGGACACTTCAGAGCATGGTTTTGCATCCCTGCCCATCCTGGCTAATAGCCATTGATGGACCTATCCTCCATGAACTTAGCTAGTTCTTTTTTGAACCCTGTTATAGTCTTGGCCTTCTCAACATACTCTGGCAAAGAGTTCCACAAGTTGACGGTGTGTTGTGTGAAGAAATACTTCTTTTTGTTCATTTTAAACCTGCTGCCTATTAATTTCATTTGGTGACCCCTAGTTCTTGTGTTATGAGAAGCAGTAAATAAAACTTCCTTATTTAATTTCTCCACAGCAGTCATGATTTTATAGACTTCTATCATATCCCCCTTAGTCGTCTCTTTTCCAAGCTATAATTTCTACAAAATTCATCGATTGTAGTAACTAGAATCTAACTCAACTTTTCCAAAACATAATTATGGCTTAATGGCCCTGATCCTGAGCTATTAAAGTCAAAGGGGGCAATCAAGCTCTCCATGTATTGACCTCATCGTATTGGTAACAAGACTTTGAGCCATCTTTGCACTTTCTGTCTGGAAAGAAGATAAACAAAATGAGGATTCCAAGAACACAATTTCAACATCCCACATCAAAGTTTTGTTCACCGTAAATCTTCTTGCGGCTGAAGCAATGTAAAAACCACAGTAAATATAGGCCCCCAGGTTTTTTTCCCCCTTGCTTGCTTGGTTATGCAACTGACAAATAATCTGACAACAGAAACACAAACCCTTTTAAATGTTTAAAGTGTCCTGATTACAAACGTATTAAATCTGTGTCCCTTTGCATAGGAACTCTGGTCTTGACAGGGACTAAAATGACGCTAAACCTCATCTGCTTTTTCAGTCAGAATTATACAGCCCCTGCTGTGTGGCATCTACCACTAAGCTGACATGGCAGAACAGTTGCTGAACAAAGAAGAAACCATTGTGAATGTATTTATTTTCTAAATCTACATAAAATGAGTATTTCAGGGATGTACCATTCAACCTCTGACTTTAAAGTTTTGTTACCCATAATCAGCCTTAAATGTGGAGCATAATCACTAAATACAGAAAAATTAGTATAATTTCATAATGTTTCACTGTATAAAGCTGGTAAACTAACTGTTAATACATTTAAAAAAAACATTTTTGGAATTCCCTGTAGTGATAAAATAACAAATATGAATACTTTTTCAGACGAAATTAGTGTACCTTAGGGACCAAATCACCACCAGCTGCTGTTTTGCAAACCATGTTGTGTGGCAGCCTCGCCTACTTAGACATGCTAAAACAGTGCATGAACAAAGAGCGACTCTGGTACATGCATACATTTTCCAAATTTACATAAAATTAGAATTTCCAGAATGTGTAATGTGCCAGCCATCTCAAAGTATTGTTAGCCCAACTCTTCCTTGAACTCACTGCTGTACTATTGATAACTGGGGTAAAAAATATTACATTTCCCTGCCATGCATACTGTAATTCAGAAAATGTCTCTAATATTTAAAATAATTGATTCAGTGTGGTATTTAGAGACATTAGGCATGTATTGTTTCACTCAGAAATTAATTTCTTCATCAGTTTTTTTGCATAGTGCTTTTCATTCCTGAAAAATGTGTAATATAGAAAGCTAGTCAGATTCTCTGACACAGGTAGCTGCACAATCTGTTTCACTGACCATAATGGCTCACCTAGAGTCCTTCGATGCAGAGAGGTGTCAGCTGTTTGATCACATTGCCTGACTCTCTCTTCAATTTCTCTGGTGTAGGGGCATTTCAGACATGAATAAGATCATGCTATTGTGAGTGTTAGTTCATGTCAGAATTTTAGATTACTTTTCAATACCTAGAAAAAAACCCCTACAGTATGATTTACTGTAGGTCTGACCTAATGAGTGCTACTGGCAATGCTCATCTTTATTGCTGTTATTTTTAAGACATACACGGAGAAAGAGGGACCTCAGATAGAAAGTATTCCTCAGCATTAAAAGTAGGATAAGCTACTATTCTAATTTAAAAAAAAATCCCAAATACAAAAATTCAAATAAATATGATGGACCAGAATGGTCTGTTACACCAGTGTAAATCTGGAATAACTCAATAGATATGACTGAAATCTTATTCACAGCTAACCTGCACTACATACTGTATACTTAGTGTATCATACAAGATTTGCTACAAAATCTCTCTATTTTCATTAAATTTAAAGGAAATGACCCAAACAATGTAGATTTTCTGTGTCTCCTGTAAGATCTTTCTGTGCAGGAAATAACACTGTGCATTGGAAATAGATGTTTGAAAATTTGTTCTTTTTGTTAATATTTGCAAGAAAAAATCTGCATTTTTGTGAGATTTTAGCCAAACGTGTATTCTGCCATTTCTTAAAATTCATTGTGAAAATGATGGATTATGAAACCTTGATCTTTCAGCCCCCCAAAAATTAATTTGCACCAAAGAAAATTTTCACTATTTTTGTGATGGAAAAGGCAACCATTATCTAAAGAAGACTGTATTCCCCTTCTGGTTTGGACCAAAAGCCCATGGACCATTGTATTAGTCCATTTTTATTCTCGCGTAACTTCTCTGATACAATTTGAAATGTCAACATTCAAAAAATTTCATTCAGCTCTTTTGGTTGGTCAAAGAAATTGGGGAGACATTTCAGAAAAATGTTATAAAATTTTCCCTTTTATTATTAATTTCTTAACATCCCCAGCTTCTGGTAATTTAGTGGGGTTTTCCACAACAACCTGCAATTGTTAACCTTCCTGGGTGTTATTTATATGACTCAAAATCCTGTACAGCATTAGACGACTGTGTTTAAACCAGGATTTGTAGGAGAAGAAGAAGTAAAGTGACAGCTTCCACCATTTCTCCCAAGTAATTTAGTGGGTGCTTCTGTTTTTACGTACATACTAGCAGGTCTAGCTATTGAATAAGTTTCACCTGATGGAAAATATTTGTTATGACGTGTAAAAACTTTTTTTCAGTTTTGCTTAAACTATGAGGCCCTTTATTTGGGATTTTGGAAAAACTGATTTTTTTCCCAGGTCAATTTTCCAAACTGGAAAACATTTTTTTCATCAAGACTTTTTTGCTGAATCTTACAGTCAAAACCAAAATCAATCAATCAAATAGAGATTTTAATTTCCATTTGTCTCACTACTACTCCTCAGTATGTTAATTACCAAGTCTTCTTTAGCAAATGAGATCCAAAATGCACATGCATGTTCTCTCATGCAAGAAAAATTATAGTTTTCAGCTTTGCCTTAACAAACTTTCCTTTTAGTGAATAGCACCCAAACAATTGTCGAAGTGAAAAATTTTGTGATCTCTGTTTATCCCTTTTTCTCAACTAGTCCCAACCTTAGTAGGGGAAAAAAAATAAAGGTTTTCAAAAGACATCCTAGGAATAAATAGAGTATGTAATGAGCAACCATTATACATGATTTCCTTGCTCATGTGTAAACCCCTGTAACTCTCTAATGAGATCACCACTTGTGAGTTAGTAAGGCCTATCCTTGTGATTGGGTTAATCATATTATATTGCCAATCTTATGTATCCTCTATTCATGTATATTCACGCATACTTTTTCATCTTTACGTATTTTATTTATATTTTGTGGTTCAATTTATTATTTCGCTGCATTATAAAACTAAACCTACATTAATATTTTGGAGGCTTTTTTGAGATAGAGAATGTGTCATCATAATGCTGCTACTAGTGCATTTGTGAAAAACATGTTTAAAGATGACCTACAAATACAAATAATCATTTTCATTTTCTTCAGCAATACTTACTGAATGTCTCTACTAGTCAGGGTAAGTGGGATAAGTACAATCAGCACATAAACAATTACATTTATTTTTATTTTATTTTTTGAAAGTCTCAAAAGTCATAACTGCAAGCCCAACTCTGTTGTGATATGATTTTGTGACATAACATGACAATTACCAAGAAACTCAACTGAAATATAGAGTGCATAAGGTACCCTGTAAAGTGATATTTTTAGCACATTTTAATATATTTTTTATACTCAGAGTTATATATTCCATTCCCAGCATAAACTAGTTATAGACAACATGAAATGACATGAAGCAGGATACACTTTTACAGTATTCTAATTCAATTCAACTTCCATGTTCACACTACAGCAGAAGTATGTTATAATAAGTTTTTAATTGTAGATGATTTTTTAAATTAAGAGCTGGGGGGAAATTGACAGGTGTGGAGGAGCATGTGATTTGGCTGAAGACATTCCTTAGGATGAATTTATTAAAGGGGGAACTCTAGATTCTAGTAAAGGGAATAGGAAAGAAGTTGGTAAAGTATAGGTAGTAGCTAGTGAGGAACAATCAAACAAAAACTATTTAAATATTTATATTTAAATATAACACATGAAGACAAGCAACTGAATATTGACAAAATGTAGACTTATATACAAATGCTATAAGTCTAAATACTAAGATGGACTCGAGTGCCTGGTATTAAATGAGGATATTGATATAATAGGCATCACAGAAACTTGGTGGAAAGAGGACAATCAATGGGACACAATAATATCAGGGCATAAAACACACAGGAATGACAAAGTAGGTCGCACTGGTGGGGGAGTGGCACTATGTGTGAAAGAAAGAATAGTGTCAAATAAAGTAAAAATCTTAAGTGAATCAAACTGTGCTATGGAATCTCTAAGGATTGAAATTCCATCCTTGGACAATAAGAGTATAGCAGTAGAAA
Source organism: Emydura macquarii macquarii (assembly GCF_026122565.2). Taxonomy (NCBI): domain Eukaryota; kingdom Metazoa; phylum Chordata; order Testudines; family Chelidae; genus Emydura; species Emydura macquarii. The sequence goes on from NW_027132773.1 coordinate 17,426,012, forward strand.
TATACTACCAACCACCTGACCAGGATGGCGATGGTGATTGTGAAATGCTCAGAGATATTAGAGAGCATACAAAGACAGTAAGCCCAATAATAATGGGGGATTTCAACGGTCCCCATATTGTCTGGGTATAAGTCACCTCAGGAACAGACGCAGAGATAAAATTCCTAGATACCATAAATGACTGCTTCTTGGAGCAGCTTGTCCTGGAACCCACAAAGGGAGAGGCAATTCTTGCTTTAGTCCTAAATGGAGCACAAGATCTGGTCCAAGAGGTGAATATAACTGAACTACCCAGTAATAGTGACCATAATGTAATTAAATTGAACATTCTTGTATGGGGAAAAAGGCCAAAGAAACCCACCACAGTAGCATTTATCTTCAAAAAGAGGAGTTACACAAAAATGAGAGAGCCAATTAAACAGAAATTAGGAGGAACCGGTCATAAGGGTGAAATGCCTGCAAACTACATGGAAACTTATAACAAATACCATAATAAAGGCTCAAACTAAATGTATACCCCAAATAAAAAAAAATCCAGCAAGAAGACTAAAAGTTGTCTCCATGGCTAAACAGCAAAGTAAAAGAGGCAGTTAAAGGTAAAAAAGCATTCTTTCAAAATTGGAAGTTAAATCCTAGTGAGGAAAATAGAAAGGAATTTAAAGTCTGATAAGTCAAGTGTAGAAGTATAGTAAGGAAGGCAAAGAAAGAATGTGAAGAGCAACTAGCTGAGGACACAAAATCGGCATATTTTTTAAGTATATCGGAAATAAGAAGTCTGCCAATAAGTCAGTGGGGCCACTGGATGATCAAGTGATAAAGAAGCACTCAAGGAAGACAAGGCCATTGCAGAGATGCTAAATGAATTATTTGCATCAGTCTTCACTGCAGAGGATATGGGAAGATCCCTGCAACTGAGCCTTTTCTTTTTAGGTGACAAACCTGAGGAACTGTCCCAGATTTAGGTGTCAGGAGAGAAGGTTTTGGAACAAATTGATAAATAAAGAGTAATAAGTCACCAGGACCAGACGTATTCACTCAAGAGTTAGGAAGGAACTCAAATATGAAAATACAGAATTCCTAACTGTGCTATGTAACCTATCACTTAAATCAGCCTCTGTACCAGATGACTGGAGGGTAACTAATGTAATACCTATTTTAAAAAAAATGGCCCTGAAGGAGATTTTGGCAATTATAGACCAGTAAGCCTAACTTCAGTGGGGTAGAAATAAATGGTCAGTTTCCACAGTGGAGAGAAGTAAATAGTGGAGTCCCTCGACCTAAATAAATACTGTGAATTTATTACTGTGACCTGTGCTGTTCCATCTATTCATAAATGATCTCGAAAATGGAGTGAACAGTAAGGTGGCAAAATTTGTAGATGATACAAAAATTGCTCAAGATAGTTAAGTCCAAAGCAGATTGTGAAGTTTTACAAAGGGATCTCACTAATGAATCTACACATTTACTTACCCTGGGAACATCGGTATGCTATTTCACCATATTTAGATCATATTTAGTTTCACATTTCTTTACTCCTATTCCATATGGCTGTATGGTACTAAACAGCTGGCTTGATAATCACTGGAAAACACTTTCTCAAAGAAAAGTGTTCTATGCATTATAATTCCCATTTGCAACAACCCCTTAAACCACAGAATGTTTCTAAAATGCAAATGAAGCATAGGCTGCAATAAGGCTCTGCACCAGTATAGGTTTCCCCTCCCTCCCCCCAGCATGGACACAGCTGAAGGATCAGGTCATGAGGTACCAGAGAACAACCCTTATCCTATAGCAGTGTGTCTCAGCTGGTGAGTCATGACTCCCTGTGGACAAGAAAAGCAACATGAAATTGGAAATTGTTGGAAATTTTCTAATCCAAAGAAAATAAAATTCTAAAATTTAGAAATAAATTTTATTTTTTTATTTTATTTCTAAATAAAGTTTAGAAATAAAATTTTCTAATCCAAAGAAAATAACATTTCCAGAATAGATTCAGCGTGGCCCAATCCCTCAAAATTTGTGAGGTAAAATGTAGTAGTAGTAGTAGTTTCAACTCTTTCATGTCTGAATAAGCAATCCTCTACCAAAATCTTGCTCCTCCACACTCCTCCTGCACATCTTTACCCTTTAAGTATTCTCTGTCAGCCTCTCAAAACACATATACACAAATAGATTATATAGAGTCATCATTATCATTGATTCATTATCTTACTTCTACAATAAATGTAAGGGGATTACAAAAATTTTTTATTTCAAATAAGGGGTTGGCATCTTGAAAAGGCTAAGAACACTTGGACCTGAATACAAAAGAGATTATTAATGTTTCTGAAGAATATAACAGTTGGCAAGTCAATTAGTAGGAAAGCAATTAATTAAGAGCAAGACTAACAATATATTTTTTATTCTCAATGTGCACAAAAATGTGACTGAATAGATGTAGAATCAATCCTGCCATTGTCTTTCATTTCACACGGTCATGATGGAGAGAAGATGAATTGATTTAAGAGTGGTTTCCTATACAGTGCAAGTCTTGCACTGTATCTCATTAACATCAAAGCAAAAGGATGCTACTGCAATTAATTAACTGGATAAGGAATTCTATGCAGACTGCTCAAGTATCACTCACTATGGAGGATGTACTAGCTTTAGATCCAAATGCACCAACATTTCACACAAATCAGATGTACCATGCAGTTATTATTGTAAATTATTTACATCCGAAATTTAGAATAATTAAAGTTATAAGAAAAGTTTATTCTGAAGAAATTAAGAAATATTTTATTAAGCCCTTGCATGACTTATTTTTGTGTACTCTTATGTAGAGATATGCTTGTAGAAGATTGTGATTTAAAGAAGCTCCCTAGCATGGGACAGTGTTGTGTGAATTGCAAGATGTGCCCTACATCAGATCTAACATGGCTGCTCCCATTTGCACACTTGGGAGTCACTCCCGCCTGTGTTATTAAAGTTCTATTCCTTACTCATTCAGTAGTTTATTCTTTAATGAACCCTCAAGATCGTTACACCTTAGTTTGCGGCTTTATATTACCTTGCATTCCCACACTGAGGTGTTGACAAGACTTAGTAACTTAGTCCTGTTAACATTTTCCTTCTTTCATCATCAAAGGAAGGATTTCTCCTACCAGTTTTTCAATCTCTAATTTCATGGGATATATGGGATCTCTATCTTTAAGTTTTAGTAAATAATCACAGGCCAATCGGTAATCAATGGGTCTACTCAGAGTAGTATACTACTCAACTTAAGTATGGGTGTCAGTATTTGACCCTAAATTAACTTTTCTTCTTAAAGTATATATTGAACTGAAACTATCTTTTAGCATGGGCATAAGTCATATTTATAGGATTCATTCTGGCAAGGCTCATTTGTTTAAATTTGGTACCCCAAAAAGACTTCATTCTGAATAACAACTGAACGACTGGATCCCTAGAACATTTTAAAGTTGTTTTAGAATAACAAACAGCACCTCTATAGGCTTTGCCCAGACAAACACAAAAACAAATAGAATCAGACCTTATTTGATAGCCTCATAGTACTTTGCTGTTCAACTGAGTGGAATGCCTGCTATTAGGAATTCTAAGAATGCCAAATGTTGGTATAGAAAAGGAGGAGTACAATGTAAAGATGAAAGATTCAATTACAGGTGAGAAGGGAGGGGAGCTGAATAGTTACACTGATTCTTCATGGTCTCTAGTGATATAACTTAAAAGGCACTGATGTCCCCTTTGCTGAAATGCACTGCTAACAGAAGACAAAAATCACAGAACAAGAAATGTCAGGCAACTAACCAACGCCTTTCTTACCTATCAAACAATGCTAAGCATGCTTTGTTAAATTTGTTTTGCTGCACTAACTATTATTTTATTTGCACTGCAAGTTTATTTTTGAAATCCACTGACAAAATGCCATTTGTGTTTAAGGACACTGTTCTTTAGTAAAGCAATACCAGTCTTGTGTAATAATAAACTAAAAGCAGAGAGAACTCAGGTCCAAAAGGAAGAAAATTACGTATTACTAGAAAAAATACTGCTAGTGGCCAAATCACTGCTTATATGAGGATAGGTTTAATGAACACTGATTTTTCCCGGTTAGAAATTTGCTTAATCTTTCACCAGGATTGTTTATGTACTTTTACCAGTTTTCATAAACTGCATAGGAAAGAAGAAATATTTTTTGGAAACACTGGGCAGCAGGATTCATGAGTGTCTTGACCCCAGTTCCTTTGAATGAGTATTTATCAATTCTGACAATAGCATAAAGAAGTAAATGACGGAGAGTTCACTTACACACTTTGTCTGTGCCACTCTTCTGGTTTGTTACTTAAAATGGATTAAACTAACGGGATTGAGACTGTGAAGGAAATGTATAGAAAACTAATAAAAATGCATCAGGTAAAACAAAAAGGATTCTAATATGCTTCTATATAGGCTCTTTTTACAGTCTGGGGCTGTGCCACCCACATGCCATTTTAAAATGTAGAATTTTAATACATTTACATAAAAAACCCTATATGCTCAATTTACAAATCCAAAACCAAGATTTCTTTTTCACTGACCACTTCGCCAGCCCAATGAGTTTAGTTATTCCATTGAAAGTTGTATTCTTTCTGTCTTATACAGTACATTGGTACATTGGCACCAACATTAATGACTTGGAAATCATCTATGTATATATCTCTATCTGGTATTTCTAATGTGGCCATTGCTATAGTATCTAAACAGAGAATCTGATAGTTTTGTTAAAGATTCATGTTGGTGATAGGTCACAGCTTGCTGTTCTACAACTATATTGGTTCTACAGAGCTGACTAATAAAACATTGTTTTTCTCATTACATTATGAGTCCGAAGGTACATCTTGCAGTAACAAGATGACATTTTTACAGAGTGAGTTTTTTGGACAATACTAAATGCAAAAATAATTTGTGACCTAAAACTAACAATAAATGGACATTCATAGTGAAAGTTTATATTCAGCTGCCAACACCCTGTGACCTACTATGGATTTGATAATAGTTACGATGTGTGAGATCACAGTCTGTTTGAAGACCATTGTACGAACCATTCCAACCTCTGCCACTAACTGATATGTCTTAATAGTTCTTTGCACAAATAAAGCATTTTGCAAACACTATTTAGGGCTTGATTCTGATTTTTCTTACACTGCTTTTATATCAGTGTAACACCATTGCCTCTATAGAGTTACTTGTGATTTTTCAGGATCAGGCCTTTCCTATACAAGTATCATTGGTCCATATTCTGTGCTATCTTTTAGCCCATACTAACCCTCCGACTTCAATGTGGCTGCGTTTTATGTAAGCCATCAAAACCAATATTTCCAAGAGCAGCTACTGGGAGAGCACATTTGTCTCCTCCATCTCCTTAATTAACAAATATGAATTTTCAAATAAAAGTGGCTATTGATTTTTTGTGAACATCTAAATAGTTTAATTAAAAATTAAATTTCACATAGCAAATTTCATTGAAATAGGAAAATCTTTTGAATATTTTACTCTCCTGCTTCGGTTGATCTATGTGGCACAGTTACCTCTAGCTTCAAAGAAAGCGAGTACCTACTTTGCTCTGTCCAGCAATATGACTCCAACAGGTATGAAGCATATCTCATTGTAAATATATTTGAAAATAAGGTATTATTATTAATCATATTTATTATGATAGTGCCTAAGGACCAGTCAAGCACAGGGCCCCATCGTGCTAAGCACTGTATAATTTTGATAGTCCCTACCCCAAAGAACTTACAGTCTAAACAAACAAGTGTGACAGCGTGTTATACGTTTTCACTGCTCCATGCTGTAGGCATTGTCACTCTGACACCCCTACTGCTTAAGTAAGGGTTACTAACAAGACTTATTTTTCCAGAGGCCTAGAAGGTACCAGGAGACACTGACAATCAGGAGTAAGCAGGTCATTTAAGAAGGCTTGCCTGCTTCCGTTCAGGGGCATGCTGGGTGAGGACAGGAGAGTTGTGCCTTAGTATTAGCCCAGAACTGGATCAGGCCCCTGGCTTAAATCACTGGGACCAAGCAGTTGTCTTTTATGTGTGTTTGTTTAAAGGTGAAAACAGCTGAATTCTGAGTTTTATTGTTTAACTCTTTAAAGACTAATACTGAGCTTATGACACAGGCTGTCACCCCTTGGAAATTGAGGCAGAGAGTGCCTGTACTGCCATGTTTGACCAGAAGGGGATGGGAAAACAGACACAGTGTCAGGAAAAGAAAATAGAACACACAACCAGAAAAATCAATGTGATGGTGGCAAGCATCCTGTTGTTGTTTTGGGTGGGGTTTACTTGGCAGGGGATAAGCTATATGGAATGAAAGGTGAAGGGGAGACGCGAACAGTAAAAGGGACAGGTGTGGAGTGAAGATTAGATGAAAAGAGTCTGAGGAAGGAGGCAGGAGAGGGATAGAGCAAACAGACAATCAGTGCAATGCAGAGAAAATCGAGTCAGAACTGTAGAAAATCCTCTGAGCTCATCAGTGTCTGGTGGGTCCTTGCGTTAGCTGTTTCTGCAGCTGTTCCTCCCAGCTTGAGTCTCTGGCTGGCTACTTCTCTGAAGTTTCTTTCCCTGAGACCAAATGGCTGAAGGAGTAAGGATACAACATGGGACTTAGTGCCCAAAAGGGGAATATCCCCTGCACAGTTCTGAGTTGGGGGATTTTTGAGTGTGGCAAAGGGTTTCCCCTAGCTGGGCCTCATTTTACCCCTTCCCCCTCCTCCCAAGTGCAGCAGTCTCTGCTTTAGTTGCTTCTGCAGCTGCTCCTACTGGCTTCAGTCTCTGGTTAAGTTATCACTGACATTTATCCTTTGTGTGTTCAGATTGTTTATTCGTTTTTCAAACAACACTGTCATGGAGCGCACAGGCCCTTTGAGGCTTGCAAAGGGAACTCTGTGGGGCCAGCATTATCTCATTCTATGTTGGCCTCTAAAAATATGTGGGGCACAGTCATTGATGAGGAAGAAGTAGTGTTGGGGAGGCAAACTGGAGTTTTTAAAGAAGTCCATGCTATTGACCTCACTTTTGGGTCAGAGTTCCACAAGCAGGATGGACTGGAACATGCCTCATTGATGAGCGATCAAGAAGGCTCTTTGTAGAACCATTGTTGGCCCAGCAGGGTTTCCCTTATGGGGCTTGTATACATTCTTACACAAACATCTCTTCTCTTCTCTTCTGCCTCTCTATTCCATGTGGCACATAGGACTTTCACCACTGCCTTACATCTTTGTCAGTCTCCTGCAGCAGTCTTTGCTTCTTCCCATGTCATTTTCATAGCTTTCAGTTCTGTTTCTGTTGTGGTTTTTCATGCTATTCTTGAACTACCTAATCCTCTCTTGCCTTGGGTTTTCCAGTTCAACTCCTGTCTTGTTACGTTATTCGGGTCTTTTTTCCATGTATGTCCTAGCCATTTCTATTGTCATTTTGTAATTTCCTGTCGTATCAGTTTTTGTTTCATTTTCCTCCAGAGTTTTTTGTTTGTGTTTTTTTTCTGGCCATTTAATATTGAGGATTTGTCTAGGCAGGTGTTTATAAAAACTTGGAGTTTAGATAGGAGTGTCTTAAATTTCCAAGTTAGAGTGCCTCATAGTAAACATGACTTTATAATGGTATTAAATATTCAACATTTAGTTTGAAGGGCAAAATTTCTGTTTCTTCTGATCAACTTTCGAGTTACAAAGGCATATCTGACTTTTGCTATTCTGTCTTTAGTGTCTCATCTGTTCCACCTGTTTCACTTGCAATGCTGTCAAGATATGTGAAATATTGGACCTCTCTCTCTCAGTCCCAGAAAGTGTTATTGATGTTTCTTTTGTGTTGAGTCTCACAGGTTTAGTTTTCTCAGTGTTGATTTTCCACCTTAGTAAATGTACATATGCCTGGAGATCATTTGTTTAGGTATGCATGTCTCTATGGATAGAGGATAGCAAGCTGATCTCAGAGTCCTCTAATATCTGTGAGAAAGTCTGTTGTATGCCCCTTAGTTTTTTGGCAGTCTCTCTCATTACCCAATCCACTAACAGTAAAAAGATCATGGATGACATATGACATCCTTGTCTGGAGCCCATAATATCCTCAAATGGCCTAGTGAGTTCATTGTTATATATTACACGGCGTGTCATATTTTCACAGAAGTTCTGAATGTTGCTCACAAATTTCTGAGGAATTCCACAGCACTGTAACAACTTCCATAAAAACATTCTATTCACCATATAAAAGGGCTTTAGGAAAACTATAAAATTCATGTAAAGCAGTAATTGCCATTCGATCAACAGTTCTATAATGATACCTAGGGGCACTAGCTGATCTATACATGATTCTCCTTTTGTTATAACCCTGACTCTACCACTTTTTTTATTCTGTCTAGAATAATATGTGTGAATACCTTACTTGGGAGAGACAGCAACTGAATGACTCTCCGGCACTTACAATGACTGAGATCTCCTTTCTTTGGCAGCATCACTATATGACCTTTTTTTTTTTTAACTTGTTTGGTATTTTCATTCTTCCAATAACTTTTATAAGAGACCTATCAATATGTTTACTGTGTTCTTCAAGTCTGCCGTAACACCCTTCATTGGAATGTTATCCAGACCTGGTGCCTTTCCACTTTTTAACTGATTGACTGATCTCTCTTCTTCTACTCTGATGATAAGTCCTAGTCTCATGGCCAGATCTTTTTCTTTTATATCTGGGGGATGGCTCACCATTATCCTAGAGCTCTGGCAGGGGGCAAGCTGTAGCAGCAGCTCTGTTAACCTGTTCATGCCCTCATACTATCTCAGCTCAGCTCAGCTCTTGTGGCACCGCCCTCATCCTTCCCCTTCCTCAGCTCAAATCTGTTGTTGTGTTTGATACAAAAATATGGGGCCATCTTCTTTTCCCTTCATGCATCCTGCACAATATGGCAGTCAATGGTAAAATATTCTGCCGTCCTTTCTTCAGTCAATGTGAGGTTTCCCCTGGATTGGACTACAAGATTGAGGCCAATATTTTGTTTAACATTTAGCCACTTTGTTCATGTATACAGTGCCAAATTTTCCAAACTGGACACTTAAGGACTGAGTATTCTGAAGTGCTCAACGTTGGCCTAACTCTGTTCTCACTAAAGTTAACCACCGTGAACTAAGTCAATGCTGAGCGCTTTTGAAAATCTCACCCTTCATTTTGACTGCTTCAGTTTTTGGGTGCCCACCTTAAGTCACCTAGATCCTGTCCTGTCTCAAATCGAACACCCAAAATCCATGGGCACTTTTGCTGACATGCCACATGCCATGTCATTCAGGTCCCATTTACACCTGCAGCCCCCCTTTACTCATATTCTCTGGCCAGCCTTAATGTCACAAAGTCTGCTGGATGCTGGACAAGCAGGAGATCTTGGGCTGCAGGTGATCCCAAGTTCGCCACCAGGGGCTGCCTTGCTACTTGCTGAGCAGGCAGGAAGGGGACCTCTCTGCTTCCGATTCTGTCTGCTGTCTTATCCTCCTCCAGCCACAGGGAGCAAAGGACCCCGTGGCAGCAACAGCACCCTACAGGGGAATATGAGGGGCTAATGGGAGAGAAACAGTGACTAATAAGGGCTGCAGGAACCAATGGAGGAAGGGAAATGAATGGAAGCAGGAGCTCAGGAATGGAAAGGGGGGAATGGGGAAAAGGGGAATAATGGGAAGCGCAGTAGGACTGGCTGTGGGAGTCAGGAGCTAATGTGGAAGCAGCAAGGGAACAAGGATTAATAGGGGAGGGTAAAGCTACCCCGTAGCAGCCCTCCAAAACGTTCACTGCAGTAACCCTCTGGTGCCCTCCTGCGTGCCAAGTACCTGTACTTCCCACCCTCGCCTTCCAGACAGCCTCTGCCTTTCCTCATCCTTAGGCCTGAGCGGTGCAAAGGAACTTTGTCAGCGAAATCAGAAATCATTTAAACCTGATGCTGATTTGCCAGCATTACAACCTCACCCTAATGTTTTTAAATCAAAGTTTATGGCTATATGAAAATTAATTGGGATTATGCAAATGATCTCATTACACCATTTCCATAAAATGTCACACAACTTGACATCTCTGCTTTTGAAAATGTTGGCCACGGTAATGATCTCTCTGTCTCTCGTAGGGTTTTTCACTAGTGCCCATCACCACAGTATCTGAGTGCCAACAATGTCAATTAGCTTGGGATAGTGAGTTCCCTAGTGGAATTCATGACATATCAGCTTATGTACTATATGTGTCACTCTCTGTGTTATATGTATCACAATCACCCTATTGATTTTAAGTATTTTAAACTAAATTAATTGCATATTGACTTGAAATGTGATAGACTGTAAAACCTCTTGCCAAAAAATTTCTAAAATATTTGCTAATTTTAAGTGCCTCCATTTTTAGCCAAAATCTACCCTAATGGTTCCCGTCACCTATATCACTGTTGCTCTATTTATATCTTGCCTCTTAGCATCCCCAAAACTAAGGGTGTGTCTAGATGGCAAGTTACTGTGCTTGCAAGCCAGGGTGTGAATCTACAGCACACCAATTGTCTGCACAGTCACATCCCATATGGACACTGCTACAGTACACTGTAAGTTCCAGAGTGAGGCTTGGAATAAGGACATAAGAACATAAGAATGTCCATACTGGGTAAGACCAATGGTCCCTCTAGACCCATGTCCTGTCTTCTGACAGTGGCCAATGCCAGATGCTTCAAAGGAAATGAACTAAACAGCGCATGTATCCCCTATCATCTAGTCCCAGCATCTGGCAATGAGTGGCTTAATGACACCCATAGCATAAGGTTGCATCCCTAATCTACTTGGTTAATAGCCATTGATAGTCCTATCATCCATGATTTATCTAATTCTTTTTTGAACCCAGTTATAGTTTCAGCCTTCACAACATCCTCTGGCATTGAGTTCCACAGGTTGACTGTGCACTGTGTGAAGAAAAACTTTCTTATGATTGTTTTAAACCTCCTACCTGTTAATTTCATCAGGTGGCACCTGTTCTTGTGTTAGGTGAAGAGATAAATATCACTTTCTTATTCACTTTCTCCACACCATTCATGATTTTATAGGTCTCTCATATCCTCCCTTAATCTTCTCTTTTCAAAAACTAACAGTCCCAGTCTTTTTAATCTCTCCTCATATTGAAGCTATTCCATACCTTAATCATTTTTGTTGCCCTTCTCTGTACTTTTACTTTTCTAATATATCTTTTTTGAGATGGTGCACCCAGAACAGCATTCAATATTCTTGGATTTATATAGTGAAATTATGATATTTACTGTCTTATTATCTATCCCTTCCTAATGGTTACATTCGGTTAGCTTTTTTTACTACTACTTCTGACTGTTAAACACTTCTACTTCACTTTCAAGTGGTAGAGGTGGTTAACAGTCAGAAGAATAACAAGAAGAAGAATTACCCTCCCTCCCATCCTGTCATGTGGGTAGTTCACCCAGGACAAACGATAATCCTGTCCTAAATGAGTGATAAATACCTTTATGAAAGTTTATTAATCACAAAACAGCCCCTTTTCAAGACTGCATACAGTTTTTCCACCGTTTCAAACTACAAACAGAATTATAACCATTTCATAGACTAATTCCTAAATATATTTTACTTTTTTAAAAATCAAAGCTATTCTAGGACTGTACATCCAAAAGGGGTTTAAATCAGTAAACTTATGTTATACAAGTATATAAACAAAACATCAGAACATATTACTTCAAAACTGTAAAAAAAAGAAACTTCTGACCCTTAATGAGTTGTTTTGTGCCAAATTCCAGCTTTAAAACGTTTTATTAAAAAATAAGCCTTGAAAAAATTGATTTAATATTAGCAACTCTAAGAAAATATCAGCTATAGCCAGCTAGTGGGTAATTATTCTATGTAGCTTTGTATCTTCGAATTGCAGAAAGACCTTTATCAGTGGAGCATTGGGACCTCTCTGCAGCATTCAACACTGTTGGCCGTGAGAAATTCCTGTCTGACCTAAGAGGGATGGCAGGGATCCAAGATAATGTGCTAAAATGGTTTGAGTCTTTCCTGGAGGAACGCACCAATGAGTAATGATGGGATACTGCATCTATGGCACTAGACACCTCCCTGAGGAGTCCCAAAGAGATCAATTATTTCTCTGCATGAAACCATGAGGTGAATTGGATCAGATAATATGGATGCAACTGCCAGCAATATGCAGATGACATACAGTGCTATCTCTCCTTCACCACATACAGCCACATCTCTACCACCAAGATGGCCCAAAGCTTGGATAAGATCAACCGATGGATGAAGGACAGCTTTCTGAAACTGAACCTGACCATGACAGAGGACCTTATGGTGATGGGCATAGGAAAGCATTTAAAAGAGTTTGTACTTACAGATCAGTCTCCTTTAGCTGAAGGTACAATTTGGCCTGAAGTTTAAGAGTACTCTTGGATTTCTCGCTGATGCTAAACTCTCATATAGCAGCTTCCATAAGAAAGGTTTTCTGTCGTGTCTGGATGGCTAGGATACTCTGTCCTATCATGACAGATGATGACCTGACCTTAATTATTCATGCCTTCATCACTTCTCAGATCGATTACAGCAATATATTGCAATGAATTACATTGCTGCAGTCCAGCTGAGAAACGATGAGTTCTGGTCTTCGTCTACCAGCTTGGGACAAGTCTCCAAACCAACTACATGGCATGAAGCCTTCAGTTCCTTACTGCAGCACATCTCCTCAGAAACACAGGTTACCACAAGAACATCAAACTTGTCCTTCGTGCTCGATATTGGTTTCTCATTTAATTTCAAATCAAGTTGAAGATCTTGGTCCTTATCTTCAAGATGGTCCAAGGCCTGGGTCCAGGGTACCTAAAAGATCCCCTAAAATTCTGGGACGAAGACTGTGGATGACAATTTCATTCCTCTTTCACAATGAAACTCTTATCAATAACAATAAAGCTCACTTGTATGAGAGACAGAGGTTTCTCAGGGGTCAGGCCAAGACTACCATTGGAAGTAGGGAACATCACAAACCTCACCATCTTCCACTGCCAGTGCAAGGCACATTTCTTTAACCTTGTCCTCTCTAACATAAATATATATTAAAAACAAGTAAAACCTACCAAAGTAAAATACTGTACTCCCCCTGCTTCTCCCCCAGGGGAGGAGATGACAGAACAAGCACTGACAGATGGGTAGTCATATTAGTTAATACACTACTGGAAGGTGCTCAGATACTACAGAGATAAGAGTGTATAAGAAACAATACAGAATAGAATAGTGCAGTTCATCTGCAAAGAGTAAATATGCTAAACTACAATTTCAACCATGGATTATACTGTTCACACAACACAAGAACCAGTAGCCATCCAATTACATTAATAGGCAGCAAGTTTAAAACACACATGAGGAAGATCTTCTTCAAACAATGCATAGTTAACTTGTGGAACTTGTTGTCAGGGGATATTGTGAAGGCCAAAACTATAACTGAATTAAAAAAAGAATTAGATAAATTCATGAAAGATAGGTTCATAAATGGCTATTAGCCAGTATTGTCAGGGATGCATTTCCATGCTCCAGGTATCCCTAAACTGCTGACAGCCAGAAATGGGGAGTGAACGACTGATGCATCTGGCATTGGCCACTGTCAGACAACAGGATACTGGGCTAGGTGGACCATTGGCCTGACCCAGTATGGCCATTCTTACATTCTTACAGATTTCATCTTGTGCTTGTACCAGGTTTCCAAAAAGGAAAGAAAGAGAATCTGAATTATTTTTCATGAAATAGCGCTGTGTGAATGACAATAGTCTATTCCTCACGGATAATATGGAAACGGTTCCTGACAGTGATGTGCTTCAGCCAGCCTGTGAATTTTTGTTTATATGTTCAGAAATGTTCTTTGTCCAAGAATGAAAGTTTTGTTACATTCACAGTGATCAAGTCACTTTTGATACACACTTAATACCACTCCCATTAGTATTAATGAATGTGCGCCAAGAAGAATACACACTTTCACCTGGGAAAGGTTAAAATGATAAGTAGAGATGTAGTGAAGTGTGAAGCTATAATATTGCCTCATGGTTAGTCCAGCTCTTTATAGCGTCTAATTTGAACAACCATCCTATTTTATTTCTTGTCTGCCCTGTAACAGTTTTTGGCTGCTAGTTAGCTCCCATATAGACAGTTGCTCTCCCAGAGTTGTCAGCCCCAGTCAGGGTCAGAATCACACATGATGGGCTACATCAGTGAAAGGACATTATTTAGTACTTAGACTTCAACAACACTGCCAATTTCTCCTTTAATACATTCCCTTCCCCTTCACTTTCACCAGTTAACCCACTTGCTGGACGGGGCACTGGACACGTCCCTGCATATGATCAGACACAATATGTCATAGTCCCACTGCAAACTAAGAATACTGGGAAAGACATTTTATGGAACACTTACAGTTTCTTCCCAATTTTCTTGTTAGATTGGGAGTGTGTAGAACTAGCCTCCACATAGAAAGGGAGTTTGGACTTTTTAAACACTTCAGCAGCCCAGGATCCACCTGGATATTGTCACACTCACCAAAGGACAAGATCAGTTGTATGAAGACCCAGCACCTTTATACAGCTCCCTCAGTTCCCCTTCTCAATAGCAGCATGACTTGGAGTAGGGGGAGTTACTGCTAGTCTGAGCAGCAGTAATTCAAATGGGGATGTCTGCTTGGAAATCCACCCAAACCAAATGTGCTATGTCCAAAGGCTGCTATTCAACATCTTCTCCTCTCTGCCTCCAGTTCAAAGTCTCAGACACATGTAATCTCAGCCCCAAGAAAAAATCTGTATGAAATCTGGGAGCCAGGAAGGAATCCTCCAAAGACAGACTGCTCTCCCATCGTGTTGGGTATGGTAACCCTGGCTCATTTTGCTAGTCTCTATTCTGAGTAACAAAGGGGAGTACGTGGCCCCGTATTTCTAAATACCTTACTACAGCGATATTCAACCCCAAATAATCCGTCTTTAATTATGGAGCACTAATAGCCACAATGTCTGGTGCAACTGATACTTTCCTGCTGTAATGAAACAGTAGATCATAAGTACAACATGAAAATTATAGCCAACATTTCCAAAATAGTCCTACAGTTATATAGGTTAAAGATGGAAGTGATATAGTAAGCCTTCAAGTACATTCCCCAGCCAGTACAGGATTGTTCAGTACTGCTGCTCCTCTTCAGTACTGGGTTTGGCCCTGGGGCTCCATGATGTACACAAACCCATCAGACAAAGTTCCAGCACAGTCATTTTGCCCACTCTCTTCCCAATGCAGTGCTGAGGTCAACCACACACTTCATAGCAGGCAGAGATATGGGGAATACTTCCTTAACAAACTTTCTGCAACAGAACCACCAGCCCAACAGAAATGCTGTGGTTCTGCTGCTCTTGGCAATGAGATTTGCTTATAAATGCACTTGGAATTGGGCCATAGTGAGGCATTAAATAATTTTGTTATATTTGTATATAGGATGCAAATTGTCTGCTAAATCTTTGTTTAAATAGGCTTTTGTGTTAAGCAAAAGCTTATAAGGCCTATTTCTGTTAGCCTTATTTTGAGTAGTACTTCGCTTCCTGAATAGTGCTAATGAAATCAAAGGGGTGACTCCTGGAATAGGATACTCCTCAAAGTGTGCAAGGGTAGAAGAACGAGGCTATTGGCAAGTAAACTCTTGATGTATGGCATCATAGCTAATATTAAGCAAATTACCATAAAGACAGTAAGCCTTTTTTTTTTTTTTGCAATGTTTTATATTTTTGTATTTCTTAAGGATTCAAATAACATTATTGTCTGCACACAATTAACATAGCATTCACACATGGTTCTGTAATTGTGCTTCTAAATATTGTGGCTAAAATTTTGAAAAGTGCCTAAGTCCCATTGTAAGTCATTGGGACTTACATGTTTCGATCACTTAGGCGCGTTCATAGGTGCTGGAACTATGGGTGCTGGGGTTGCTGCCGCATCACCTGGCTTGAAGTGGTTTCCATTATATACAAGGTTTCCCATTTGGTTCAATGACTCTCAATCCCCACTATAAAAAATGTTCCAGCACCCCTTGAAAACCTTACCTAGTATGCAATATTTTATTAAGATCACCTTAATAAGCCTGAGCCAAATTTTCAAAAGTATCCTATAATTCTGAGTGTCCAAAATTGTTCACCCAAGTTTTCTCACATACAGTTTTTCACCTTCAAGTTTTGTGTGCAAAAAATAAGATGTCCAACTATCCTATTTGTGTTCACACATATCATTTCTGTGCACAAATTGGAGATTATATCATGCAAAACTTGGATACGAGAACCTGGGTGTAGTGGATAGAATTTTAGAGGTAGGATTGAGTCCCTTCTAAAAATGTTGTCCATTAACTCTCTTTCTCTTGCAGTACAAGTCATCAATTAAACTAGGCTAATGAACTATGCCATAGATAAAATATAGGCTTGTTTGTAAATTGGAAGACCAAGGACTGACTTGTGGTTAAGGCACTGGTCTGATACTTAGGAGATCTGGTTCATTTTCCACTTTTCCAGCTCTGTCACAGACTTTCTGTGTAACCTTCAGCAAGACACTTAATCCGTCTGTGCCTCAATTCCCCATTAATGGGGATAATACTTCCTTTTTCCATTTCTTAATGTGTATTGTTAATATAGATTATAAATTCTTAATGGCAGGAACTATCTCTTACTAAGTATTTGTACAGTACTTAGCAAAATGGGGCCCTGATCTGTTGGGACCTCTAGCAGTTAGTGTAATACAAATAATTGATAACAATAACAATAATAATAAATTTGAAGGTCTTTAGCCCTGAAGTGAGTCCTTACTGCTGTTATGACACAAGACTGTTTTTTTCTTGGTATTTGCATTAAAAATACGTAAGAAAATTTGGGCCAGATCTTTCCCCAGTGTAAATCAGCATAGCTGCATTAAAGTCAACAAAGCTCAGTTGAGTTACTCCAACTGAAGACCAAGCCTTCCCCCATCCAACACTTTTTTGTGTGTGCATTTTTCAATTTTGATTCCTAAAAAACAACGTATTGTTTGATGGATAAGGATTGTGGAAAGGACTTTCCCATGACAATAAGATCATTCTACACATTGGAAAGCTATAATAAAAAATATTCTCAAAGGATCAGATGAATGCCAAAATTTTGATAGCCGGTCTATTAGTCAAAAGTACAGCCATATATCCAGGCAACGCAACTTGATTAAACTGTGTTTTATTAAAATTAGAATTAATGACAGTACAATTTTCATTCTTTGAATTTATAATTAACATATACTGAATTTTTAGGGTCTTGAATTTTGGATTAAAAGGAAGCTACAGCCATTACTTCACAAGCCACACTATCACCACAGGCAGTATCAGACAAGACACATTTGAAAAAATCATTCTTGTTGCTTCTTACAGGGCATGTCTGCATTCAAAGTTGATGTGCAGCTACAGGTGTAAGTTTGACCAGATCAGCTAATCTAAAAGGTCATGGCAGCAGTTGCTAGTGTTAGGTTTCTTGCACTTTATGCCTTGTAATGTTTGATCATTTCAGGCTAATGTGTTGATTTATCTAAACAAGTCTTTGCACCATGAATTTCCACACTATTGAAAGAATGAAACAGTATGTTCAAACAGTCCAAACTAAAAGGGGTGTAAATTATTGTGTACACTAGCATATTGTGCACTAGCTGGCCCCATGTAGACCCTGCTGGCAGCACTAAAAATTCCTTAGTGCATTTTCATGTAGTAGAGTTTGAAGCAGAACTGCATTAATGCATACTGTAGAGTACATACATTACATGTGCCTTTAGCAAAGGTATAAATAGCAATGTAGATGGTGAAGCACTGTGTAGGCAAGTAGAGAAAAGACTAAACCCTTTTGAGTGTATTCCCTAAACAGCTCTTTACTTACCCAAGCAGAGCCTACCCTGTCTACACGCCTATTTTTAACAATGTAGGGAAAGGCTCCAGAAGCATGGAAAGGCTTTAACAGCGGGAAAGCAACAGGGCAAGTCTCCAGCAGCTCCCTTCTACCAGAGCCTTTCCTTGACACATGTAGCACCACGCCTCAGTATGGACAGAGCCTGTTTTCACTGAGGCATGTAGCTATACATGCCCTACATGCCGACACAAGTGGTATGCAGTGTAGAGGTACCCATAGTGTGCAAGAGTAGGGCCCGCACAGCCCAGTAGCCACACTGCTGAGCACTAGAATTTACACCCGGGTAGTGCAGACAATATATAAACGAGCCATAAGACAAAGTGAAGCATATCTTTTACCCCCCCCCCCAGACATTACAGTCTTTCATCATCTGCTTTCTGCTAATGTTGCTTTCATCATTATTAATATCACCAATGAGACAAACTAAGACTTTGTGCCTGTTCTGGAATGGGGTGTGTTTTAGAGAGCTGTGATGTGTTGGTCACATGATACTCTCTTTTAGCCAATATTTAAATTCCAACACACACATACACACCTATGCTTGCTCTTTCTCTTCCTCCCTCTCTTTCTCTCTCTGTTTTAAGGGACTTGTTAAAGAATTCTGCACAATGTAAAAAGTATTCTGCACTAAAAATACATCACAGAACTGTGTAAAAGAGCATTTTATATTTTAGAGCCTTCATTGGTATTCTTTTATTAACCAAGACAGATATAAAGTGACAGACATATTAATTCACACTCATTAATCAGATTGTATGGGCTCCTAACTAGATCATCTCATTAAACTCGAAGGACCAGTTCCTGACCCTTGTAAGATGAGAGTTAGACGTGTGTATGCCACTTGCCCCTGTGATTGTTGCATAGCAGCGGATGCCAAGCAGTTCCTTTGCCACGCAATAGTGTAGAGCCTCAAAAGAAGGTGTGAAACTCAGGAAAATAAGCTCCCCACCCTTTCCATCATTCCTCCACAGATCCTGACCTCCTCTGTCTCTCTCTCACATACAGACACTGAGGCTTTGGGAAGCAGCCTGCAAGGGCAGACAGACGTTCCTAGATATCAGGACTTAATTAACTCCCACTCCAAAAAAGAAGTGTTTTTGGGTAAAGGAGTTACTCAGAATGGCTGTGCCTCTCTGCCTTACTCCTGATTACCCTGGGAGTGGGAACATGTTGTTCCTTAGCTGAGAAGTTCTTGGTCCCTAATTACCAAATACAGCAGTGAGGGGCAGAGTGCCTTATCCTGATCTTCCTCTGCATTAGGGTAGTTCTAGCAGTGCAGAGTTGACACAAAAGGATAACCACAAAAAGATGCCCCCCAGCGGAGAGGGAATCTTCAGGTGGAATAGAGCCACCAGAGTGGCTCCCTGTGGCAGGTTTTCCTCAGTATTCCCGGGGAGCCATAATGCCCTCCTGCAGCCATTGATAGTTGGCAGAAATTCGAACAGCCCTCAGACTGCTCTAAGTGATTTGGGGGAACCAAATAACCAAGAACAAATTCAGAAAGAACCCACCCACTGATCTGCACGATGTGTTCTTTGGTTACCGCTGAGAATTGTGATCTTTGGCTTCCCATAGTGATGAGCTTGGATAGCCAACCACGAAGCAAACCCAGGGTCACTGAAGGAGGGGGACCCCTCAGGAATTTTGTCGTGTTCTGTGCTGGGCCACAGCGTTTTCGCCAGGTTCTCTGCCTTTAGGACATTAAGGTCAGGATGTCAATCAAGAAGTTCTGTACAATTCCACTATCTGGAAACGGATAAAAGTGTTCAAGTACATTAGTGTCTCATAATTCGTGCAGTTTTAATCTGTAGACTCAATCTTGTCTGAAGCATTAATCTGTAATGTAATTAGATAAGGGTGTTCAGAAACCTTCCAAATGACAATTTTTGTGGGAAACATTTTCTTGGTACCAATATGCTCCTTCTATAATCCCTTCAGTCTAGCTTTCACACTGACACAACACAACACATACCACCAATTCATGCATAACCTCATTCATCAATTGAGTCCATGTCCCTCTTCACCCAGCCCATTCCACCCCCCACTCAGCTCAGAACTTTTCCAATCCCCACAATTGTCTGCAACCCAACCAGCTCAGAACCAACCCCATTCCCCAGACAAACACATGCTTGCCTGTGTCTTAGGTGGAAAATCCCCCTCTTCCTATCTAAACATCTCCTTTGCGCTGGACTAACTGCCTCTGCTCTTCAACCTCACCCAAGCAATATACCCAAGCTCAGAACACCATCCTGACAACCCTTTCTCTCCCATTGCCACCCTTCATGTCTCTTGCCTCAATCCTCCAGACTTAGCAAGCCATTGCTAAGTTTAGCACTCTACCCCCCGCCCCGTGACATATACCACAACCTTGCTCATAACCCTGCTGCCCTCCCACCAATACAGAAGCTCCCCATTTGTTGCTGGGTTTGGAAAAGCAAAGGTAGCAGTAGATGGGTGCATCTGCATTCACCCCTATCTCTAACTCTAATGATGAACAAAAAGATCCCCTCAGAAGCCTGCCATCTCTGCTCTGTCCTTCCTTTCTCTGCTGCCTGTGGTCTGTATGCTGCAGAGCCAGAAGGCCAGCAGTGGCAACAAACGGCCACACAACACACGTTGTGACATTATTGGTGGCATTAAGCCTCACTCTCTCCTAATAACCGGCTCCCCAGATACAAACCTTTCTTGATTCTCTTCAGAATTTATTTTAATGTTACATTTAGACAAGTGGAAATGCTAAAATACAAAAACTCATTTATCTGTTCAGACAGCAGCCATGAGATATTCCCTCATTTGTACCTCTGATATAGTAAAGAAAGGCTTTCTTTCACAATAAATTTGATCTAGTCTCTA
Organism: Emydura macquarii macquarii; assembly: GCF_026122565.2. Taxonomy (NCBI): domain Eukaryota; kingdom Metazoa; phylum Chordata; order Testudines; family Chelidae; genus Emydura; species Emydura macquarii. The sequence continues at coordinate 17,446,850 of NW_027132773.1, forward strand.
TGTTAGATCAATGGTTGGCCTCCTATAGTGACAGGCCTGCAAGCTGTATAGAACCATACCATCTGTTTTGTTTAGTGTGCAGAAGTGGCTATTACCAGATTCATGCTGTGAGAACTACTGGACAGGTTAAATGTAATTTTTTTAAAATGCTTAATCCGATAAACTATTTCTTCACTGAAATAAGTAAAAACACAAAGCTGAATATTTCCCTAATGTTATAAGGGTGGTATTTTCAGACTACAAAGAAAGGTAAGAGGATTTTTAAAAGATATCGTATCAAATGTTAAATAAAAAAAGATAAAATGAGTAGCTTTGTTGTTTAAGCGCATAAGTAAAAGTTCAGGCACCTGTGTTCACAGATCAGTCTAAAGCTATGTTTTGCAATCATAAGATATGATATGCTGACTAAACATCGTAAATATAGAATACAGAAATCCCATTTCAAATCTGAGAAATGCTAACAGTATTCCACTTGTATTTAGATTAAACTATGCTCACTCTAACATTCAAATATTTACTCTAAATTTCAACTCAGAATATTTGTACATGTTAAAATGGCAAAGTTTGAGGTTCTTAACCTATTGGACACAGATATGAATGGAATACAGCTATTTGGAGCTAGCTTGCAGTGTATATTTACTAGATGAAGGGACAGAAAAAAAACTAGGTATGATTTAGATGATCTTCAGCATTTGTTTCAGCTATATTATAACACATAACAAATTAGAAGGACACTGATTCTTTTTCTTTTAAATGCAAATTCATAAAAATGTATCATACCGGTGTAGCTCAAATACATACATATTTATTCAGCTCATCTGTTGTTTGCACAAAATTATACTTTCCCAAGGGCTTTCCCTAGTTTTGCCTGGCTATTGCTCAAAAACTGATCTGGATGAAGTGCCCTGATGTTCTTTCACTCTTAATCCTGGGCCCACCATTTATCCCTCACTTCCTTTCTCACAGTGACAGGTCAGATGAATCAAGACCAAATGAAGAACACCTAACCAAAGTTTTGAATTCAAATAAATGAAAGAAGCCACTTGCAACCACTGAATTAAATACAGAGGGCTTCCCTCACCAAAGTTTCCCTATTGTTCTAGGAAGGACCTGCTGCTAGATCAATCCAACAAAGAGCAAGAGATTCCTCCAGATCTCATGCCTCCTGCAGTTCCTCAAGGTTCAGTAATCACCTTACCTGAGCTAGCTGCATTTCTTTTCATGACTGGACTCCCTGGCTGTCCTTCCAGTAAGGACTGTGTTACTACTAGTTCCTCTGCATACTGCTCAAAGTCTCTAGGCATTTACTAACATCACCCAGTTCAGGATTGCTGTCAGTGGTAGTCCATGTATTCAACCACTGGTAGATACATCAGCACCAGGTCATGAACATTGTTCCACACCCCACAGAATGGATTCCTTCCATGATGCTCCAAAGGTTCACCCTCCTAGAGAACCAGAATATCCAGGTCACTCCTATTGTAGGGTCTCCTAACATTCTGCTACAAGTAAATGAGCTTTCAGCCAACTTTTAAAAATCTGTTTTAGTGGTTAACTAATGATTAAAACAAGTGATTAACTTGAGCTAGCTTCAGCCACATTTTGCAGCCTTTGTATACCTTCCCAATGGCCCAGAGGTCTTCAGTGTGCAGAGCGGAGAGAAGGGGAATCTATGTGGTTCAAAGCCACTTTTGCCATTCCTCACTCTCTGGGGATCCAGTAACATTATGCAGCCTCAGGGCTACTCCGCATTACACTTGGCTGCAATGACTCCCTGAAGGCTTTTCTGCAGCTAGAAATTGCTGTTGTGCTGCATGCTCTGGCCACTCCCTTTCCTCTCTTGACATGCTCCTGGCATGCCTCTACACTGGACAAGAGTGTCCCAGAAGCAGTGAACCGCCCAGCATGCCTCCTATGTTGGGATTTCCCCAGCTGCCTTGTTTGTGCACTATCACAGCAGCACAAAGCAGCCTTATTGGAGGCCAGGATCATGTCCCATGGTTTCCTTTTGAGTTTGTTTGGTTTTTTATTGTGCTCTAACGAGACCTAGTTAGCTTATAAAAAAGGCCACAAAGCCAATTCCAAACACGTCACACACAATCAAATCATTCACTCTTTTTTTTATTTAATGCTTTGTAGATACGAATACCTTTCTTAAACAACACTGGTGAAAAATATCATTCAAAAGGTCTATCTGGAATAATTTTGAATTCAGTTAAATTCTTCAGTCGTGTTACACAGTCTTCATTTACAAAAAATATATAAATATTAGTTGAAGGCAACCCATCTATAAATGTTTGTGCAAGTGAGTGATAACTGGCTCACAGCTCTGTGGTGTGAAAGCAGCTAATATATTCGGCTGAAGTATAACATATACAATGTTACGTAATGCTACTGGAGTCTAAGCTTGACATTTCTCAGATATGAATATTATTAACTCAAAACAATGAAAGAAAAATGAAAGAACTATTTAATCTACCAACCAATTTCATCTCCTAAAATGCATTGGTTAATTATGCTAGTAGATCACCAATTGCAAGGTCAATTTTAAAATACTGAGTTAGTCATAATGCCATTCCCTTTGTTGTTATCTACTGTATAAAACCTTAGAAAAACTCAGGGAAAAAGTGAAGCTTTGCTGCAAGAGAAATTAATGCAAGAAATGGTGTTTTTAAGTACTAAAGAGATATGGAGCATTGCATCCTCACAGCCTGCTAAGGAGCAACATCTGTACTTAATTTTATCTTGATGTGCTTCAGCTCTCATATTCATATAGGTATTTAATGATCCAAACATAATGGTCCTATATAGAATAATTACTTATATGAAGGAGAAAACGTCATATGTATTCCTTTTTGAAAGATGCTCAGGAGAAAACTCGCACTGGGTCTAACAGCGAATATTTCCTTTTAACAATTAAAATGCTTTGGGGGGAAGTAATCAACTTCAAACCTTAAGTACAGTATGTAGCCAATGAAACTCAATGTTACTCCTTTTTGACAGTCTCTTTGCTTTTTCCTCCCTCCCAGTATAGCCAGTACAAGGAAAATAGATAGAGTGCAAAGCAAACCATTAAATCATAGTGGTAGATTGTTACAACAAATACAACAAACAAGAGGAAATAAAAGATTCTGTAACTGATATGCTTTAAAACTAGAGACTCATTAGGTAAACTACGTGCTTCACTTTTCTGGTCAGAAATATCTGAAGAATCAGAAATGTGCTGATTTTCAAGCTGTGAGTCATCAGGCCAGTTTAATATTTTCACCTCAGTTATTAAACCTTCGGTTTCAAAGCTTGTCTCTTCTGTTTCTTCAGTAGGCTCACTAATTAAAATCATTGGCCCTAATGACTCCTCTTGGCTGAACTCTGCTTGATGGAAGCACTGGCCTATATTCCTTTCTTTTCCATCACTCATCGTCAACATGTCTGAATTCTCAGGAACTTCTTTGTGTTCAACCTGAGCAGAGGTGTTTTTATTAATACATATCATTTCACTTGGTAGGTTGAAATAATATCCTGATTCAGCAGAAATATTGGCAGTGGATTTGAATGCAGGATCTGTAGATGGCTGCTCCGTATTTTTTACCTCAGCAGTAACTGCTTCAATAGAGTCTTCAGAAGATGTTGCTGAAGAATTTTTATAGTGGTAACTGGGCACAATGTTTGTATCAGAGGGTGACGTTTTTGTTTCAACTTTAGCACCTGAATGGGAAAGTGTTCCAAAAATACTTTCCTCCTTATGGAGTTCTTCAGCTTTGTCACTGTATAGATACTGCTTGGGATATGGGGAGGCTTTAGGTGATTCTTCCAAATATAAATCCTGCTCAAAACCTGCTTTTCCTTCTATAACAGAAGCCCATAATGTTTCCTTTACAGGTGGATTACTTCCAATGTCATGTTCTGCTTTGAAAACTTTTTCCTTGGTATTGCATACAGACATCATTTCTCCTTGCAGTGTTTCATGTACATGTGCATTATAAATATCTAAAACTGATTCCTTTTCAAATTCGGTGTCATATAATACACCCACTGTATTGCGTTGACAAAGAGTATAATGTGAACCATCATTTCTCCCTTCATGTGTATCAAACGCTGTTTCCTTTTCCTCTGTGGGCCTGTCACTTAGTGCAGTCTCTTGAGGTAGCTTAGCAATTACTGCTTTTTCACTAGCAGACATTTTTTCTGAAGCACTTTCTGATGTTGTTTTAATTATATAAGCTGTACCTGCTTCTGCTTCCTCTGTGTTACCATGCTCAGCTACAGAAGACTTTTCACATCTCATTGTCTCTTGGCAGGTAAACAATTCTTCTGTGGGAGTAACATTCAAATACCTTGTCTTATCTCTCATTCCCAACATGACTTCACCATCTGTTTGCTCTTTAATCTGTTCTGTTCTATTTGCCTCATTCTCTCCTTCTATCAGTTGACTTCCTGAAACACTCCACCTTTGATTTTCACACACTACCCTGTTCTGATCATCTATAACCATGCTGTCTGATTTCTCAATTTGAAGTTGACAAGGATCTGTCTCCAAAATATTTTTGTTTGTTGGGAAATTACCTTGGTTGTACATTCTTTCCTCAAAAAGCTTAGGATCATTTTCCTTGGTATCAAGCGTATCCTCTGGGGTCAGTGACATAGTACTTGTAGCACTTGCTTTGCCAGTTGTCACTCCAAAGTCTGGGTAACCAGTGGAAAAAGTAGTCATTAAACTCTGAGTGGCATCAGGATATCTACAGTCTGTTCTCCTCAAATCATCACTTAACACACTATAGCCGTCTCTCCCTTGTTCATCTTCAACAGAGTTTGTGATTTCTTTTCCTCGACTTCTGTTGTCGGAGGTTCTCCTATCTTTTAGACATGTAAGCTCCATGAATTCATCAGTTTCTTCAGCTCTTCTTTCATCGCTTACATGGGAAATCGTCTGGTCTTCTCCTTGTGAAGGCTTGGCTTCATGTTTATTATCTGAAGCTGATGGCAATGTTGTGTTTTGTGTTTCAGTAATAGATTTTCCATGAACACGGGCAAGTTTCAGAGTTATGGTGCTTTCCTGCTCTTCAATTAGTCCTAAATCATCTAACTTGATTTCTTTCTCCTCTTTTCCTATATCAACGTTATAGTCTTTCTTTGATATTTCTACCACAACTTCTTTTTCTGTATCCTGGCTTTTCGGGGAATCTATTGAGACATCAGAATGTGGAAAAGCATCAGCCGCTATATCTCCTCTTAAATGTACCTGATCTTTGCTTACAATCATCTCAGCTTTTTCTTCATTTTTGTCAATATCTGGAAATATTGATGGTAGCATTAGGTAAGATGTTTGCAGAATGTGTCTCTCTGGAGCTGGATTAGCATTGTCATCTAATGCTTCGGTTATGCATGTATTTAATTGCATTGATTCATCATGCTCTGAAGAAATTGTTTCTGGTCTCATTTCACAGGCCCCTTTGTGGATATCAACATCATCCTCACTGATGAATAACCTCTCCATCATTTCACTTCCTGAGGCACTATCTGTTTCACCTTTTGAAATATCTACATGGCTCATTCCTTGTCTGCTTGAGATAGTATCTGTAATATGGATAGTCACATTTTGCATTGTTCCAGGCAAATATTCCTGTGATAAAAGAATTTCATTGGTACCAATGCATTCCAAAGGCTGCTCACTATTGTTTACAGAGCCTGTAGTAATTTCCTCTGCTAATGGCTGACTATAATCATATCCTATGGAATACTTTTTATTATCACATACTTCTTCTCCCAGCTCTCGTAACGTATTTTCTGAAGGGAAACTGATAGGCAAAGGTTGCCTGAGCAAGTCAGTGCTTGTTTCCATAAGTATTAGCTTATTCTCCAGTCCTTCGGCTTCATTTGGAAAATTAACTGGCTCTGTTGTGTATAAATTCCTTTCATCTCTGGAAGAAGTACCTCTAGTTCTTGTGAACTGCTGACTTAGCTGAAACAATAGAATAGAAAAGAATGATCAAAAAGAGCTTTATAAAAAATATTCAAAATGAATGAGGCAGGATTTCATTATGGAAGGTTTTGTTTTCAGTTTCAAAGCTTTTATGGAAACATGTTCTGAACAATTTGCAAAATTTGCATTGTATGTATTTTTTTAACATATGTGATGAGCTTTATAGTGAGTCTGGAAGGAGCAAGACATAAAATAATATTCAGAACTCTGTTTCTTTATTCATGAATTCAGTAAGCTGCAAGTGCATTTTATACAAATGAAATCTGAAGAGAATATTCTTTAAAAGGAAGGCTAATTAATTCTCTGCACATTCAATTCTCGGGTTGTGAGTTTTTGTTGGGGGGTTTTTTGTTTGATTGTTTGGGTTGGTTGTTTTGTTTTGTTTTGTTTTGTCTGAGCATTGATACAGTACATCAAAGCCTGGTAATATACAGTATTGTCCAGTAAAATAAAGACATGCTTGCACACTGACAAATACTGTTAGAATTATCTTTGCTTCATTTCTGTTAGGAACCATTTTACAAGCTTCAAACCAGAATGTTTTTAGACAATCTGGTAAAGCATAAATTGGAAATGAGATTAGTGAAGTAAAAGACCGGAAACTAATCACTCTCCTCCCCTAGCTCCCAAATATCATATTGTATTATTCAACTGTGCCTGCTTGTCATTGCACTCTTTCCTTGCTTTAGGATACTCACACTGATTAGGGAATAGCTTCTTGGGCACTCCTTGTTACATATATACTTGCTGTAGATATCCCCATTACAGTTTCTCTTATTAATATGTTTTCTGCAAAGCCACTGCAAACTATTAATAGTAAAACGTCACTCAAAGAAAAGTGAGGGAGCTAATGTCTCTGCAAATTCTGTTTTAATGACCCTCTGCCAACTGGTGCTCAAATGTATTTGAGCTCTTCGGTGATGCCAACTGTCAGGATTTAACAGTGATAAGCCTATGGGTTTTTTTTTTTTTTTTTTTTTTTGCTTCTCATAACTGACATTTGCATGATCTCAATAATTATATGCAAATCTTACGATTTCCCCTTCTTCTCACATAAGGCTCATGTTACTTGTCAACTGCACAGCTGTCTTGTGAGCCAATGCCTTTGGGTTTCAAAGATTTGGTTGTATTTCCATCTATTATAGATCTTCATTGTTTAATTCATTAAAGAGTGTATAGTACAAATTAACATCTAAATTACAGCTTCCCTCTTCATTTATTGTATGGACAATCTCCGTAATTTATAAACGAACTGTTACATTTGCACCTGCTCACTGCAACAGGGTAAATTGAGAAAAAGTATGTGAATTTTAGGGCCTTTTTAAAAAAATTATGTTTTGTCTTATAAAAATATATGGAGATGTTGATTTTCAGGCAGTGAGAGCTCCCACAGAAGGTGACAACTTTGAACTTTCTTAAAGTTAGAGCTAAGAAAATTTCATACTTAAGATAGGAAGAGGAGTGCCACTCAGTCTTTTTGATAGGGAGAAGAAGAATGCTTTCCTTATACTTATCTGATTCAGCATTCACACTTTCACAGGCGATAACCATTTTAATCTATGATTATGAATCTATGTACCCAAAAGATATACGCTCAGAACAGACACTGAGAATAATAGATGGATGTGTGTGTCTCATTTACTGCCATTTCTTCCTTCATGGGAAAAAATGCACACCAAACCATAAAAATCCCCAAATAGATTGAATGTTCACTGAATGTGAAATTTATTATAACAAATGTAATACTAAATACTGGTCTAGAAAATTCTACTGTAGCAGTTACATAATTTTTCCTCTTAAAATTATAGAAATTGGAATTGTCTCGTAGTACCATAAATACAGGACTTTTACCAAATGTTAAGTGTTTATGTTAAGTATATACTCATCACAGGGACTAGGAAGAGATATCTTTGAAAGGTCACTCTTCTAATTCTTTTAAACTGTCATTTAGATCCTCTGGTAAGGAAGTAAGAGAGAGAGAAGTTATTAATTTAAGACCACAAGAACTTAATGAAGTTTACTGAAATCCCCCTCTATTCTTGATTCAAAGAGAGAGACAATGAAAATACAAACCATGGCTTTTATTTGTAAATTAGTACATCAGTCAGTTCTGTTTAAAGGGGCATTTCACCACCTATGATGTATAAATGGAGTCATATCATCTAACACTGTGGATATAATTGTATAACACTTACCAGCAACTCTAATTCTTTTTCATTATCTTCATTATTATCTTCATTGCATTCAGCATTTATATCCTTTACATTTTCACTACGTGATTCAACATCTTTGTCCTCCTCATGTGAATAAACAATTTTGGGGATGTTTGCCTCTGAAGAGTTAACAAAAATAGATTTTAACATTGGGCTGTTTGTTACATTATCTATTTTAATTAACATGTGCAGTAAGGAAGAACTAATTAAACTAGCTGTTGTACCTGAAGTCCTTGAATTATTCCATATGTCATCAGACATTGTCAATATTTCTTCTTTGCTGTTAAATGCAAAAGAAACTTAATGTGTTATTCTGCAACAATTATTGCTCCAAATCCTTTTATACCTAAACTTAAAAGACAGCTAATTAATAATGCAAAATCTTTTATGTGATTCAAAATTCCGCAGAAATATTACCTTCCAGATCACAATTTTATGGAAAAAATTGTAACGATGTGACATTAACCCTTGGTGAGAGGAGGAATTGATCAAGACATGCTAGTGAATGAGGCTACGCATCTAAAGAGAAATGCTGAATGTCCTCAACTTCAAAGGTAGTTGATGTACTCATGATTCATCTCTTTATAGGGGTGTAACCTCAGCAAAGTAAAATAAAATAAAATTAAAAATAGAAAGGACAAATGTAAATTATTATATCCGTTGTTGATTCCATCTCCATGAGAGAGAACATTTTTGTGTTGGTCTCAGTGAATACATTTTGTTAATTTCAAGACTAATTGTGGTTCTGGAAATGGCTTTCTAATATTTTTCAATTAACTTTTGCTCTGTTTCATTTTACTCAAATTTCATTCAGTTGAACTGAGATAGTATGACCGCTGTCACCAAACTTAAGAAGGAGGATGGTAAATTTATACTATGTTAAAAGAATTTAGACATCTACCATAACCACCTTTTTAAAAATCCAGCCTTTATTCTTCTAGGAACATAGGAATTAGAATCGTAGAATCATAGAAATATAGGACTTAAAGAGACCTTGGTAGATCATCTAATCTAGTCCCCTGTACTGAGGGGGGACTAAGTAGTATCTAGACCATCCCTGAGAGACGTTTGTCTAATCTGTTCTTAAAAACCTTCAGTGACGGAGATACCTCCCTAAGTAATTTGTTCCAGTGCTTAACTTCCTTTACTGTTAGGAAGTTTTTCGTAAAGTCTAACCTGAATCTTCCTTGATGCAATTTAAGCCCATTACTTCTTGTCCTATCCTCAGTGGTTAAGAAGAACAATTTATCACTCTCTTCTTTAAAACAACCTTTTACGTACTTGAAGACTGTTTCATGTCCCTCCTCAGTCTTCTTTTCTCCAGACTAAAGAAACCCATTTTTTCCATCTTTCCTCGTAGGCTGTGTTTCTCAATCTTTAATCATTGTTATTGTCCTCCTCTGGACTTTCTCCAATTTGTCCACATCTTTTGCGAAGTTTGGCACCAAGAATTGGACATAATACTGCAGTTGAGGCTTAATCAGTGCTGAGTAGAGTGGAAGAATTACTTCTCATGTCTTTCTTACAACACTCCTGTTAATGCATCCTAGAATGATGTTTGCTTTTTTTGCAACAGCATTACATCATAACTCATATTCATTCTTTGATACACTATAACCCCAGATCTTTTTCGGCAGTACTCCTTCCTAAGCAGTCATTTCCCATTTTATACGTGTGCAATTAATTATTCCTTTCTAAGCAGAGTACTTTGATTTTGTCCTTATTAAATTTCATCCTATTTATTTCAGACCATTATCCCAGTTCGTCAATATCATTTTGAATTCTAATCCTGTGCTCCAAAGCACTCACAACCCTTCCCAGCTTGATATTTACTGCAAACTTTATAAGTGTACTCTCTATGCCATTATCCAAATTATTTATAAGATATTGAATAATACCAGGCCCAGAACAGATTCCTACAGGGCTCCATTCGATACGCCCTTCCAGCTTGACTGTGAACCTTGATAACTACACTCTGAGTATGATTTTCCAACCAGTTGTACACCCACCTTATAATAGGTTTATCTAGGCTATAGTTCCCCATTTTGTTTATGAAGTCATGTGAGATAAGTCATGATATATCACATCTACTGCTTCCCCCCATTCACAGGGCTTGTTACTCTGTGAAAGAAGGATATTAGATTGTTTGACATGATTTGTTCTTGACAAATCTATGTTGACTGTTATTTATCACTTTATTTTCTTCAAAGTACTTACAAATTGATTGATTATTTGTTCCATTGTCTTTTCAGGTACTGACGTTAAGTTGACTGGTCTATAATTCTGTGGGTTGTCCTTATTCCCCATTTTATAGATAAATACTGTATTTGCCCTTTTCCAGTCCTCTGGGATTTTTCTCGTCCTCCACGAGTTCTCAAAATAATCAGTAATGGTTCAGGTATCTCCTCCGTCAGCTTCTTGAGTATTTCAGGATATATTTCATCAGGCCCTGTCTACTTGAAGATATCTAATTTGTCTAGGGCTATGTCTACACTACAGACTTAACAGCAGCACCGCTGTACTGCTGGGGGACTTCAATCACCCTGACATCTGCTGGAAGAGCAATACAGCAGAGCACAGACAATCCTGGAAGTTTTTTAAGAGTGTTGCGGACAACTTCCTGGTGCAAGTGCTGGAGCAACCAACTAGAGGCCGTGCTCCTCTTGACCTGCTGCTCACAAACTGGGAAGATTTGGTAGGGGAAGTAGAAGTGAGTGGCAACATAGGCAGCAGTGACCAAGAGATGGTAGAGTTTAGAATCATGACAAAAGGAAGAAAGGAGAAAAGCAGGATACAGACCATGGACTTCAGAAAAGCAGACTTTGACTCAGGGACCTGATGGGCAGATTCGGACTCAGGGAGCTGATGGTCAGGATCCCCTGAGAGGAAAATATCAAGGGGAAAGGAATCCAAGAGAGCTGATTGTATTTTAAAGAAACCTTATTGAGAGTGCAGGAACAAACCATCCTGATGTGCAGAAAGAATAGCAAATATGGTAGGTGCCCAGCTTGGCTTAACAAAGAAGCCTTTGGTGAGCTTAAACACAAAAAAGAAGCTTACAAGAAGTGGAAGCTTGGACAGATGACTAGGGAGGATTATAAAAATGCTGCTCTAACATGCAGGAATGAAATCAGGAAGGCCAAAGTGCAATTGGAGTTGCAGCTAGCAAGGGATGTGAAAGGGAACAAAAAGGGTTTCTACAGGTATGTTACCAACAAGAGGAAGATTAGGAAAAGTGTGGGTCCCTTACAGAATGGGGGAAGCAACCTAGTGACAAAGGATGTGGAGAAAGCTGAGGTACTCACTGCCTTTTTTGCCTCTGTCTTCACAGACAAGGTCAACTCCCAAACTACTGCACTGGGCAGCACAGAATGGGGAGCATCCCTCAGTGCTGAAGGAACAGGTTCAGGACTATTTAGAAAGATTGGACATACACAAGTACATGGGGCTAGATGCAATGCTTCCAAGGGTGCTGAGGGAGTTGGCTGATGTGATTTCAGAGCCATTGGCTATTATCTTTGAAAGCTCATGGCAATTGGGGGAGGTCCGTGATGATTGGAAAAAGGCAAATATAGTGCCCATCTTCAAAAAAGGGAAAAAAGAGGATCCAGAGAACTACAGACTGGTCAGCCTCACCTCAATCCCTGGAAAAATCATGGAGCAGGTCCTCAAGGAATCCATTTTAAGGCACTTGGAAGAGAGGAAGGTCATCAGGAACAGTCAACATGGATTCACCAAGGGAAAATCATGCCTGATGAACCTGATTGACTTCTATGAAGAGGTGACTGGCTCTGTGGATGTGGGAAAAGCAGTGGACGTGATATACCTTGACTTTAGCAAAGCTTTTGATACAATCTCCCACAGTATTCTTATCAGCAAGTTAAAGAAGTATGGGTTGGATGAATGGGCTATAAAATGGATAGAGAGCTGGCTAGATCATCGGGCTCAATGAGTAGTGATCAATGGCTCCATGTCTAGCTGGCAGCCGGTCACAAGCGGAGTGCCCCAGGGGTCGGTTCTGGGGCTGGTTTTGTTCAATATCTTCATTAATGATCTGGAGGATGGGGTAGATTGCACTGTCAGCACGTTTGCAGATGATACTAAGATGGGGAAAGTGGTAGATACCCTGGAAGGTAGGGATAGGATACAGAAGGACCTAAACAAACTGGAGGATCGGGCCAAAAGAAATCTGATGAGGTTCAACAAGGACAAGTGCAGAGTCCTGCACTTAGGACGGAAGAATCCAATGCACAGCTACAGACTGGGGACCCACAGGCTAGGCAGCAGTTCTGCAGAAAAGGACCTGGAGGTTACAGTGGATAAGAAGCTGGATATGAGTCAGCAGTGTGCCCTGGTTGCCAAGAAGGCTAATAGCATATTGGGCTGCATTAGTAGGAGCATTGCCAGCAGATCGAGGGAAGTGATTATTCCCCTCTTTTCAGCATTGGTGAGGCCGCATTTGAAGTATTGTGTCCAGTTTTGGACCCTCCACTACAAAAAGGATGTGGACAAATTGGAGAGAGTACAGCGGAGAGCAACAAAAATGATTAAGGGGCTGAAGCACAAGACTTATGAGGAGAGACTGAGGGAATTAGGTTTGTTTAGTCTGCAAACGAGAAGAATGAGGGGGAGTTGATAGCAGCCTTTAACTACCTGAAAGGGGGGTCCAGGGGGGATGAAGCTAGGCTGTTCTCAGTGGTAGTAGATGACAGAACAAGAAGCAATGATCTCAAGTTGCAGTGGGGGAGGTCTAGGTTGGATATTAGGAAAACGTTTTTCACTAGGAGGGTGGTGAAGCACTGGAATGGGTTACCTAGAGAGGTGGTGGAATCTCCATCTTTAGAGGTTTTTAAGCTGTGACTTGACAAAGCCCTGGCTGGGATGATTTAGCTGAGGTTAGTCCTCCTATGAGCAGAGGGTTGGACTAGATGACCTCCTGAGGTCCCTTCCAACTCTAATATTCTATGATTCTGTGGTATACTCCTACACTTTGCAGGATGAAACACCTAGAAACACACTCTAACATTTCTAATATTATGCATTCAAATGTTAGAGTGCACAACCACAAACTACATTTTTACAAATAGTGTTTGTGGGGGCAAAGTCTAATACTTGTATGTGTTCACTGACCCCAAAACAAAAAAATTCAGGATTTTGTTTTGGGTCATTTTCACATGTGTTTCACCCTTTTGTTCTGTTTTTGGAATTAGCTAAATTTTAAATAAAATGCAATTTTGAAAAAAAAAAAGTCAAAGCATGTCATTTCAAAATGGTCAAAATAAAAAGAAACATTTCAAAATGGTTGAAATAAAACATTTTGAAACAAGAAATTGAAAAATTTCACTTTGAAATGGCAGAAACAAAAAACATTTCAATTTTTTCAAAATACATTTTCTTTTTTTTTTTCTTTTTTGGCCAAAACTAGATGCTGAATTTGACCCAAATTTGCAAGTAGTTTTGGTGCTGCAAAAAATGTATTTTTCAACAAATGTGCTGATATCTGTGACAAACCTGAGAAAAGAACCAAAGTATCTGCTTTCTTCTCCTGTACCTTACCCATACAAAATCTATGTTTTTAAAATGTCAGCTTTCCAAAGTCAGACAGCTGGGACAACCTGAATTCTGACATTTCCTAACTTTTGAGTACTTGAATTTGGAACCTTAATGTTGAAATAATGTTTTGAAGAAGTTTTGTATGTAATTTTCTAGGTTTAATAACAATTTGAAAAAACAAAAATTCCATTGTGTGAAGTATTATGACACCTTGCATGGGTCATCAACTGGGTTTGAATTCAGGCCACTAAGATTCACAGCACAGACCTCCCCCACTTCAGCTAAAAGAACAACCCATAGTAGTGACAGGGTGTTAGTCTCGATGTGATATAAGGGACACACAGTTTGAGAACATGACACACACTTTGGTTACATGACTGTTTGCTAGACAGTAGTGAAATGTTGAGAATCAGAAATTTTGGCTTTGGAGAGACATGGTGTCTAGTGGCTAAAGCACATAACTATTCATTCATTCAGAAAGACAATTCCCCCATCCATAAAACTGGGGGAATAATACTGGCTTTACTCCTAGGGTAAGGCATATAAGGTTTGTGAGATGCACAGAATTATTAACTCTAGTCAACCAAAAAGCCAAGACTTTTACTCATAGTCTCCTCCTGGCTCCCAGTTTAGCATACTTTTCTATAGGCCAAAGAGTCATCTGCTATTGCTTGTTTCACCTGTCTCTCATTTGGAAGTCTAGCTTTGTACCTACCATGTAATGAGTTCTGTGGGGATCAGTGCAGGTGATGCTGAGATTTTAGCAGCAAGTTTCTAACAAGCTCTGTTCATTTTGTGCCAATGGCAATTTTTAGCATTTTACAGTTTGGCCAAATCTGAGTGGATTTGCATGGGAATAACAAAAAAGACACCTCTCTAAAGACTATCCTTCTGGCAAATTTCAAGTCCCCACTCCAGACAATGTAGGCACTAGAGCTCTTCTGATACACAATTGTAAAAAATTGTTAACAAAGATAAAACTATCTATTTTTCCTAACTTTCTTCTCAGAAATGGATAAACTCCTTTTGCTGAAATTTATTTTAAAAATTCAACCTAAAGCAGAGAGCAAACATGGAAATCTTCAGGAAAAATGGTTAAAGATTAGTGAAGTTATAAGCAGCTGAAAACAGGAGCTTATAATAGAAAGTGTTAGACAACATTAACTCTAGGCATCGCTACCAGCCCCACATATAGTATTGAACAGGGGCATTTTAGCAACCAGCCAGGAGTCTAAGCCACTGCCAGTTATTCTGCTTGAGGCTTTTAGCCATTTTCAGGCCT
Organism: Emydura macquarii macquarii; assembly: GCF_026122565.2. NCBI lineage: Eukaryota > Metazoa > Chordata > Testudines > Chelidae > Emydura > Emydura macquarii. Next base: position 17,461,878 of record NW_027132773.1, read on the forward strand.
TGCAGGAACTTAGCATGCCAAAGCAAGCCAGGAGAGGAAGGGTCAGACAGTGAATATACGAAGTGGACTTGACTTTGCATTCTCTCTCTGAATATGCTGGGGCGAATGTCTATGAAAAACACAAAGTTTGAATATATTTTAGAATTGTCAGTATGGGGAAATTTAGCTATCAGACTAACATCTTAAGACTTAATGTTTAACAATATTTTTTTTTGTGGGGGGGGGACAAGTCTCTGTAACTCCTGCTTTTGCCGAGTAATTGATTTATTTGGTCAGCTATGTAACATTCTTTTGATTGACATGTCTCTGTAACTTTTGGAGGGAGGTAGCAAATCTAAGTCCGGCATATTGTTTCGTGAACACATCGAAAAGATCTCCAGTCACAGATGGAAGGACTGGCCATACAGATATCTGTGACTGATTCACCTGAAGACTGCCTCAGACTTGCAGATAACTATCAAGTTTTGAGGCAAACCACCTATTGCATTTGTATGTGCTTAAGACTAATAAGTGAAGACTTCCAGTAAAGGTAGTTCCAATGGGAATTGCTGGAGACCAATAAAGTAAAGCTTTAAGTTAAGAGCACTTAGTTTTGACTCGTCTTTGCCAGCCATATAGCAGGCGGAGGTACTGAGTTTCCTTTGGTTTATTTCCTGATACTGATTCGCAAAGACTAAAAGTTATTGGGTTGAGGACCCCTGGGTAATAGTATATATTCAAATAATACTTTAAACTTCTCAGTTATTCACTGAACATATACAAACTTAAATGATAAATACAATGGAAAACTAAACTGCTTAAAATACAAACTCTAGTCTTCCTTCCCTTACATGTGACAACTAGATTTGGGCTTCCGTGTTTCTCCTGTGATATATATAAGGACTTCAGTTAATACCTAAAGCTTATAAATCATTACTTAGTCTGCTATGCCTCCAGCTTTCTTTCAAGTTCATCCTTTAAAATATATTTCTTCTAAAAAGCCTATAAACATTAGCCCTCTCCAGTGAGAAATGGTAATTAGATGGGAGAAAATGTCTGTTACTATCAAGACATACTAAATGTCACCATTCAGTCACACTCCTTTTCATTGCATCCCTTTCCTCTTCCGCAGTTTGTGCATTGTGTGTCTAGACTGTAAGCCCATTGGGCTATCAACCTTTACTTCATACTCACCTGAAAAGTGCCAAGCTCACTACTGGGTTCTATAAACAATATAAAATATATAATAAAATAATAAATAAATAATGCAGCTACTGCTTTATGTATTAATGATCTCATCATGTATTGCAGGAAAATCACAGGACTCTAGATGCATTTCCCCATGTCTTGGCATCCACAAAGCCTCTGTTCACTTTCAGAATAAATTCATAGGCTCTAAGGCCAGAAGACACCATCATGATAATCTAATCTGACCTGTACATTTTAGGTCACAGAACCTCCTCCACCCACTCCTGTAATAGACTCCTAACCTCTGGCTCAGTTACTGAAGTCCTCAAATCATGATTTAAAGACTTCAAGTTACAGAAAATCCTCCATTTACAGTAGTTTAAACCTGCAAGTGACCCTACCCAATGCTGCAGCGGAAGGCAAAAAAACCCCTAGGTCTTTGCCAATCTGACACAGGGGAAAATTCCTTCCCGATCCTAAATATGGCAGTAAGTTGGATCCTGAGCATTTCAGCAAGACCCAACAACTAGACACCTGGGAAAGAATTCTCTGTTGTAACTCAGAGTTTTCCTCATCTAGTGTCCCATCATCAGCCGTTGGGGATATTTGCTACTAACAGTCGCAGATCAGCTACATGCCACTGCAGGCAGTTTCATCATACCATTCCCTCTATAAACTTAAAAAGCTCAGACTTAAGACCAGTTAGGTTTTTTTGCACTCGCTGCTCCCCTTGGAAGGTTGTTCCAGAACTTCACTCCCTCTGATGGTTAGAAACTTTCATTTAATTTCAAGCCTAAACTTGGTGATGGCCAGTTTATATCCATTTGTTCTTGTGTCCACACTGGTGCTGAACTTAAATAACTCCTCTCCCTTCCTGGTATTTATCCCTTTGATGTATTTATAGAGAGCAATCAGATCTCCCCTCAGCCTTCTTTTGGTTAGGCTAAACAGGCCAAGCTCTTTGAGTCTCCTCTCATAGGTCAGGTTTTCCATTCCTTGGATCATCCTAGTAGCCCTTCTCTACACCTGTTCCAGTTTGAATTCATCTTTCTTAAACATGGGAGATCAGAACTGCACACAGTATTCCAGATGAGGTCTCACTAGTATCTTTTTATATTGTTATTACCACTTCCTATCTCTACTGGAAATACCTTGCTTGATGCATCCTAAGATTTCATTAGCCATTTTCACGGCCACATCACATTGGCAGGTCATAGTCATCTTGTGGTCAACCAATACACCCGGGTCTTTCTTTTCCTCTCTTTCTTCTACTCCTTTTCCTCTTATCCAACTGATAAATCCACAGTTTATAGTAAAAATTCTTCTTGTTAGTCCCATTTCATCCCATTTCTATTACTCCAGTTTTCAAGATCATCCAGATCTTCTTCTATGATATTCTTGTCCCTCCTCCATATGAGCAATACCTCCCAAATTTGTGTCATCTGCAAACTTTATTAGCACACTTTTTGTGCCAAGATCACTAATAAAAATGTTAACTAAAACTGGGCCCACGACTGTTCCCTGAGGAACGCCACTAGTAACCTCCCTCCAGCCTGAGAGTTCATCTTTCAGTATGGCCCATTGTAGTGTCCTCTTTAACCAGTTCCTTATCCACCTTTCAATTATCATATTAATCTCCATCTTCTCCAATTTAATTAGTAATTTCCCATGTGGGAAATGCTCTGCTGAAATCCAGGTAGATTAGATCTACTGCATTTCCTTTGTCTAAATAATTATCTTCTCAGTTATCTTCTCAAAGAAAGAGATCAGGTTGTTCTGGCATGATCTTCTGTAAAACCATGATGTATTTTATCCCACTTATTGGTCACCTCTTTGTCCTTATCTACTTTCTCTTTCAAAATTTGTTCTAAGACTGTGCATACCTTTAAGGTCAAACTAACAGGCCTGTGGTTTCTCATATCACGTTTTCTCCCTTTTCTTAAAATAGGTACTATATTAGCAATCCTCCTGTCGTTGGGTCTGACTCCCAAGTTTACAGATTCATTAAAAATCCTTGCTATTGTGCTTGCAATCTCATGTGCTAGTTTCTTTAATATTCTTGAATGGAGATTCCTAAATTATCTTTAACCTCCACTCCATCCACTGTGCTTAGAGGTTCCACTTCTTCCCTTGTTTTCTTTTTATTTATATGGCTATAGAATCTTTTATTATTGGTTTTAATTTCCTTTGCAAGATCCAGTTCTGCATGTCTGTAGGGGAAAAGTGAGAACTGCCAAAAGTTTCTGAACTCCAAAAGGTAGCTTTCCTTGCTGATCCATCCCATCTTCCGTTCCTTATAGGCTTTCTGCTTTCTCTTAACAATCTGTTTGAGATGCATGCTCATCCAGGTTGGTGTGCAACCCTTCCCTATGAATTTTTCCCCTTGAATGGGAGGCAGGCTTTAGACTTAAAGTAATTCCAAGCCTCCTTCACATTCAGATCCTTGAGTTCTTCAGTCCAGTCCACTTCCCTAACTAATTCCCTTAATTTTATAAAGTTTGACCTTTTGAAATCAAAGACCATAGCTGCAGATCTATTTTTGTTTATCCTTCCATTTAGTTTAAACTAAATTAGCTCATGATCACCAAAATCAAAGTTATTCCCTACAACCAGTTCTTCTATGAGGTCCCCACCACTCATCATTGCCAAATCTAAAAATGTCACCTCTTGAGGGTTCAGTGACTATTTGGCATTCCTTTAAATTAACACATGTATTTTAGATAATGACCTTGGGGCCAGAAAATGCCATGAGAATACCCATGTGGAGTTTTCACTCAGATGGGAAGAGTTTGGGGCAGCATGGATGGGTAGGTGTTTTCGAGTATGACTACACTGCATTTTAGAACATGCAGCAGTGAGTCTCAGAGCCTAATGGGGCTTGCACTAGAATGTTAAAAGCAGCTCAGTAGCTGTTCAGGCTTGGTCTTTGAAACCCACCTTCCTCCCCAGGCTTCGGAGCCTGAGCTCCAGCCTGAATATCTACACAGCTGTTTTTAGAGCCATAGTGTGAGCCCCACAAGCCAGAGTCTGGAGAACTTGAGGATCTATGGGCAGGTTGTCTTGGTCAAGTGAATGCAGATGCATCTTCTGTTGACGAGTGTATTCTACTCCAGCAGCTCCCAACTGGTGTCTGCGAGGCTACTACAGAAGGTGTGCGGAAAAGAAAAATAATAACATCCTCACCAATGAAATATACAATTTCAAATAAAAAATAATTTCAAATAGTTTCTAAAAACCTACTACTGTAATTTATTTTACAACTAGTAGCATGTGGTGGTCTGTAAAATGTCTGGAGGTTGAAAAGGGGTCCACACACTCAAAAAGGTTGGGAAGCGCTGCCCTACTCAAGCTCCGAAAGGATTAATGTGGGGATGAGAGGCCAATTAACATACCAGGCTGCACCTGGACTAAGAGCCAGGCTTAACTGACAATGAATCCAAGCTACAGAGGGCCTGGAACAGAACTGCAAACAGAAGAAGTTGAGAGCAGAAGGGAGCTGGAACTCCACAGGTGATGGTCATTAGCCCAACCCTTTTTAACATCATCATAAATGACCTTCCAAAGAAAATGAGTGCAGGAATAGACAGTCACTATTTGCTATATAGACCAAAAGCAGAAATCTTGAAAGTGATATACTTCAGAGTAGTACAGAATGAGGAAACAAGTAGGGCTTCAAGTTCTCCATTGACAAAACTAGGGGAATGATCTTCACAACATGGGAGATTCAAAAAGAAGTAAAATTATAAATACAGCAGATAAGTATAGTGAAAAAGAAACAAATTCTAAGGTGTGATAACAAGCTCACCTGGAGGGACCATGTTGAAAATATTGCAGATAAATGCAAAGAAAGAATCATCTTACTTATAAGTGTATCTGGTACCTCCAGGGAAGCAGATAAGAAAATGGTGATAATGCTATACAGAGGGTTAATCAGATCTATTATTGAGTATGGCTGGCAGGCCTTTAGGTCAGCACAGAAAACAAATCAGAGAAAACTAGAGTGTATTCAAGCACAGGTGTTGCAGATAGTAAGTGGTGCCTTCATTATTATACCTCTGTGTGTGATGCAGTTAGCCACCAGAGAAATGCTTATCACTCTTAGAATGAAGTGCCCAGACTTAACCTTTTGGGCCAAACTACTAGGTAATAGTGAAGATAACACTAAGCTAATATATACTTATTGTTGGGAATTAAGTGGAGATTAGATAGGACAAAAACTCAACATTCCTCACAAAGTAGGGTAAAGAAGTAGATAAAGGATCTCAAGAAAAGAAAGGCTTAAAAGAGGCCAAAATCTATTGTTATGGGAAAATACTGCAAAACCATCCCCTCGAGACAGACATGGAATTATATAATAAACAAAAGCAGAAGAATGATAAATATACAAGATATAGCAAATCAATATATCAGTGAGAAGTGGTGACACTATTGTCAAATGTATACTGACAACTCCAAAGAGGAAGGAATGGGTAGAGTGGGAATAGCTTTCTGTATGCCCACATTTGGGCTGAACAAAGCTGTAAGACTAACTAACTTTATCTCTGTCTTTACGGCTGAGCTAACAGGAACATTGCTAGCACTAACTTGGGCCTTAGATGTGCAGCCAGCTGCCGTGGCCATCCTGTCTGATTCTTTATCAGTGTTGCAAGTACTCTACAATGGCAAGTCTGACAGCAGAAATGATATACTTAATGAAATATTACTGCTAACAATTGAATTGGCATGAATGCATGTGACCATAGCAATATCATGGATCCGTGCACCTGTAAGGATAGCTGGCAACAAATTGGCAGACAGAGAGGCAAAAAATGCTATTAAGCATGAACCAGCTGACCTGGAGATCCCCTTAAGCAAACTGGAATTTAAACACTTAGTAAAAAATGAGCTAAGGAAGGAACGGCACGAACTGTGGACACGTGAAACAAAGGGGAAAAAATTCCATGAAGAATGCCCAAGAGTTGAAATTGTTGATATAATCCAAGGCCCTGATGGGAAGAGCAAAGTGCCTCTATTCAGAATTTTAACAGGTCTTTGAAGATTAAATAGTAATCCATTTCTAATAAATAAACATAGGAAGGGCTATGCAAAACATGAAAGGTCCAAGAAATGACAGATCATCTCTTACGGAATTGCAAAGACTGTACTTGTGAAAGGAGATATTTATATGGAAAACTCAGGAGGCTTAGAATAACAACATTTTCTTTGCAACACCTATCCAGAATATAAAAAAACGGGGCACAATTTAAAAAACTATTCTGAAATTCTTTAAGAATACTGGGAAAGATGACAGGTTATGACTTAAAGTCTATCTATAAAGTCCAGTGAATGGCAGCCATAGACTCAAGAACTGAGTCTGCTGTGCTATACCACCGAGGAAAAAAAAAAAGAAGGGGGCTTCAGAGACAGAGTCGGCAGTCATTTTCTGGGATGACAGACAGACTTCAAGAGGGGCAAGGAGGAAGCCCAGGAAGAAGACTAAACCCTGGGATCCTCTCCTGAATAGAACAGCCTGGCAGAAGGTCAGGAGGGTGATGAAACAGTCAGTAGGTGCAGAGCAGACTCCAGTGGTACACCAGGCACACCCTGGCATGACCAGACTTCCAGGAAGAGAGCTCTGGAAAATGTTCAGTGGAGGAACAGCAAGGGGAATTTAAGAAGCATGAAAGGCCAAGCCCAAGGAGGGTGGAAGATGGCTTGAGTTTGTACATTTTGTTTTCTTAGGGGAATCCAGGGGAGGGCCCTGAGAGTCCCAGCTCTGAGAGAAAGGTGAACCTAGAGAGGTTGTGGGGGAAAAGGTCTGAGAAAGACTGAGTAGGAAGAATCCTAGAGAGGCAGCAGCAGCAAGGTATTGGATGAAGCAGTCCTTGGCTGCTGGTTATATATTCACTGGGCTGGAACCTAGTGTAGTGGAAGGGCCCAGGGGTCCCCTACCATCCACTGGTATAGTGGAGTGAGGCCAGAGGAGAGTTCAAGGATGACAGAGAGCCATGAGGAAAGGGTCTGAAGGTCCTGGGTCCCAGAGTTGGGGCTGAAGACCTGATACAAGGTCTTGGGCTTTTGTTTGTTCAACTTTGTTATCCAAAAAGGTGTGGACTTAAATCATGACCTGCCTAGACATCTGAGTAGTGGGAAGAGGAAGACCACTAAAGGACCAGAGTGGCTATCGGCAGGATGCACCAGATGGGGAGAGTGCCACTATGCCACTCCTGGCCAGCAGGAGGCACTCTAGTGGTGAGTCCCCATTCTTCACATATCCACATGGAGGTCCCTGCATAATGTTCAGCTGACACCCTCCTCCCATCCCCCCCCCCCCATTTCACTTTAACAGCTTAGCTACTTCAAGAGACATGTTTCTATTGACTGACTAACTCCTTCCATGGCTGTAACTCTAAATAGCTTAAATCCTATTTGGCTATAGGGTGTAATGCAACAAAGAGCAGCTGCCACCCCTGTTCCTCTCCTCCTGCCCCTTGCGTAATCCTAACTTCCATGGAGTTCTGGCAGATGAGCCGTTTTGGAGTCATAGGAAAGGGTAGGATGCTGCAGAACTAGCACTACCCCCTTTTCCACCTTCCCGCACGGGAAGAGATCAGCCAGAACTCAGTCCCCTCTGCTAATAGAAGGGGAGGGGACAGTCCAGCCCTTAAACTGCAAAACACAACTTACTTTCCAATGGAGATACACATTTGGAATGCAAATCTAGGATTGTCAAAAAGTTTTCAACCTGGCTAGGCTTGGTTTGTGAATTATCAGTGAGTACTTAGCGTTACCCACATGGGAAAACCCCTGAATTCTTTGGCAGTATTACTGCCACTATGACAAACAGTTCAACATCTCAAGGAGTATGGGTTACAGCAAATTCTGCCTTTGTGAGTTCAGCCGTTTTTCCTTCTTAAAACGAATGAAGTACATCTTAATGTAGTACATCGGGATCTTAAGGCACACCGCTGCATATACAAAAGACACTTATGAGCATATGATTCATTCCTGTGATGAAACTATCAATTGGCTCTTCTAAAGTTGTGCTGAAAGGATTTTCAGGGATATACACTCACTTAATTTACAATAAGATTAACAATAACTAAATATGACTATGCAAATGTTCCTGAAGGGAGATGGCACCTCAGTAGACCTGTAGATTTACATGTCATGTAATACCTGCAGGGAAATTACAGTGCAAAATTCTGTATTGTTTGTTTTTCATCTTGATTTCTGGGGCCTTATCTACACTACAAAGGTAAGTCGACCTATGTTAGGACCACTTATAGCCACTGCATTAATTACTGTGGTGACTGATGTCCACACTACCCTCCTTGGATTGGAAGTGTGCATCTTCACCAGGAACGCTTCCAGCAACCTAAGAGGGGTAGTGTGGGGAGCAGAGCATCTGATCTCTCAGCTCCACTGGCAGCTCCCTGCCAGGAGCCCAGCTGCCCCTCAAGGTCACAGGCTCCCGGCAGGCTGCTCCTCCTACTCCCCATTCCCCATCGGGAGCTGGGGGAAGTGGCCCAGGGTTTCTCCCCTCCCCATTCCCTGCCAGGAGCAGGGTCCAGCCACCTGGGCTTCTCGCCTCGCTCCCAGCTGGGACCAGAATCCAGCCACTCAGCTCTCCAAGGGTGTGGGGGGCAGCTGGGGTCTAGCTGTCCGGCTTTCTTGTCAATTTCATGGCTCCAACAGAGCAGGAAAATTGACAAGAATGACAGCCAACAGCCCATGCAAGGAACGCAGTGTCTCCACTGACACTGTGTCGCCCTCACTACACTGACATAAGCCCTACATCTCTTGTTAAGGTGGTTTTATTATGCCAGCATCGCAGAGGAGTTACATCGGTGGGAGGAGCATTTCAGTGTGCATACCTCCATGGTTTTGTCGACAAAAGCTGACTTTTGACAACAAGACTCTGTGGTGTAGACCAGCCCTGGATCACAGAATAATCCAGTATTTGATTTCTGATCTCTGCTGCCATTTCCTGATATAGTTGTGTACATATTTGAATGGATGGTTATGCTTGCTGTGTGTTCTAATATAACTACTTTAATGCATTCTATTAGAGCTACCTTCGAAGACCACCCAGAAGATTCAGCTAGTGCAGCATATGGCTACCTACTTCTTAAATGACCCAGGCCGATGTGAACATATAATGCCTGTGCTTTGATTTTGGCACTGTCACATGTCTGCTTCCAGGTACAATATAAGGTACTAGTTAATATCCTGAATGTCTTAGGAACTGGATATTTCAGAAGTCCTCCCTTTCTAGGCCTCTAATGGCAATTTTATTTTGCTAGTATGCTCTACACCAAGGGTCTAGAGTTGATTCTGGGAGCAGCTGGCAGGGTGTTTTTTATGAATATGCTACTAGTCACTGCCAGGGTAAATTTTCTCCAGTGCACAGTTCACCATCGCCCAACACCTGAACGTTATAGAAAGCAGTGCAAGTTGCATTTGTTGACTCTGACTTCTTTGATTTGGGCCTGCAGCCAGAGACTGCTAATCTCTGCAATGGGTGGTGTTGGTAGAGGTTGTAGTGGTTTTAATTTATACAAATAGTTGGCAGAAGTTATTTCTGTATGTGTGTATGCCATGCACCCACACCTCACTCTGATAGGAGTGATATTAATAAATGTTATATCTTACCCCTTTCTAAATTGAGATTTATTTTATGGAATTCAGGGACCAGGCTCTGGCTTGAGCCCAGATGTCTACAGTGCAATTTTACAGCCCTGCAGCCTGAGTGCCACAAGCTGAATCATCTGCTACAGACCAACCGTGGGCATTTATTGCAGTGTAGACATACGCTTTGACACAAGCATTAAGAGAACCCTTTGAAAGATTGTATACAGTAGCTGTTAACTTGCTTTAGTAAAGGTTTAATATCCCTAAAAAGAAGTCTGATAACTACGTAAAGTGAAAGAAGTGAAGAAAATCATTTAGATTTCGCTGGTACACTGCTTAAGGAAACAGTAACAGTCTCAGAAGGTTTGTATACTGCTAAACAAAAATGGGCACCAGGAAAGCAAGAAGTAAGCCAGCATAGCTAAATGGCAAGATTCAAGAGGTTATTCAAGCCAAACACAAATCCCTCAAAATTTGGAAATCTAACCCTAGTGAAACTGATCAAAGCAGCATAAATTACATCAGGCAATATGTCAAAAGGAAATCCGGAAGGTTACAATGGAATTCGAAGCACAAATAGCTAGAGGTATTATAACAAAAGAGAAATCACTTCAGTATATCAGAAGCAGGAAGCTTGCAAAGAAATGCTGGGCGTTCCAGCGCCTGGATGTTAAGGACATTGCTGAGAAACTAAATGATCTCTTTGCATCAGTTTTCACCAGAGAGGGCGCATGGGAGATACCTCTCCCCAGCATGCTTTTTTTTTCATAAACGGTTAGGGCTAGATCAAGGATTTTTGAGGGGCACATGTGCCTACTGCAGGGTTTCTTGCACCTTCCTCTGAATCTTCTGGTGCTGGCCACTGCCAAAGACAGTATAATGGCAAGACTCAGAATTGTCAATATGCTGATGGTAATTAAGCACTAAATTAAATGTAGATTTCACTAACGATTGGGGCACATTAATTTTTCCTTATCAAAATTTTAGTTCATTCATTCAAGTGTCCCCATGTAAGCAAACACCTGTGCCTACATAGAACCCAGTTGAGTTCAGTTGAGCTCCAACCAGGGATCTGTCCATGCAGTGCACGAAACGGAGGCAGTTTTCCTTTAATAAGGAATTGCTGTGTTAACTACTACTGGTAACTAATGCAATCTTAATATCTGCCTTGATCACAAAAATCAGGAAGAGCATCTTAAACAGAAGAGTCTTTATTTTCACTGAGCATTTTGGTGATGTGGAACCTTATCCTGCTCTCACTGAAATTAGTGAGACTCTTTCCATTGACTTAAGTGGGCTTGGAATAAGGCTTATAGTCTGCAACATACTTGCTCCAGAAATGATAGTAGAGGAAAATACAAAATGCTAAAACAATAGGTTTATGAGACTTACAGGTCACTTTTAGGAGTGACTTAGGAGATCCTCTCTCTCTCCCTCCAAATGTTTCTCCTAGCACTTCCTGTATTGATCATACCATTAGAATTAACTGGGAGGTATTAGCTAATGAAAGACGCATCATAGTTAGAAGAAGTCATTGAAACAACACTAGAACAAATAAAAACTTTTCCAGATCTAGAAATCAAGATCTATAGAGGCTGCGGGAAAGAGGGATCAAATCTCATTGACCACCCAAAACAGGAGGAGTCAATCAGTTTCCCCATCCTGGAATTTCTCTCTATATGTAAAGTTTAAACTTTTAATTAATATAAATGAAGCTCTAACTGTATATATATTTAACAAACATTACAATTTTAAAGTGCATACTTTTCAATAGAATTCTTATACGGTGCACCTGTATGGTGCATAGTGAGTGAACCAATGGCACTAAAGCATCAATAAAAATATAAAATATTCATTAAGCCATCCTGCTGTTACAATTTTCAAAACATCACTTCATTTAACTCCCACATCAGTACCAGCAAATAGGTTGTATTAAAGGAATTGAAAATCCACAAATAGGAAAATAATTCCCATGAAAATATACAATAACAGTAGGAGGAAGATGCAAAGTATACATAGAATTATAAAAAGAATCCCAGTATGTATGCACATAGAATCGTAGAACGGGAAGGGACCTCAACAGGTCTTCTAGACCAGTCCTGTGCACGCAAGACAGGACTAAGTATTATCTAAACCATCCCTGACAGAGATTCCACAACCTAGGCAATGTATTCCAGTGCTTAACTACCCTAATAGTCAAGAAGTTTTTCCTAATATCCAACCTAAACCGCCCTTGCTGCAGTTTAACCCCTTGCCTCTTGTCCTATCCTCAGAAGTTAACGAGAACAATTTTTCTCTCTCCTCCTTGTAACAACCTTTTTGAAAACTATTATCACGTACCTCCTCAGTCTTCTCTTCTCCAGACTAAATAAACCCAGTTTTTTCAGTCTTCCCCCACAGGTCACGTTTTCTAGACCTTTAATCATTTTTGTTGCTCTTCCCTGGACTTTCTCCAGTTTGTGCACATCTTTCCTGAAATGTGGCACCTAGAACTGGATACAATACTCCAGTTGAGGCCTAATCAGTGTGGAGTTGAGCAGAAGAATTACTTCTCGTGTCTTGCTTACAACATTCTTGCTAATACATCCCAGAATGATGTTTTCTTTTGTTGTAACAGTGTTAAACTGTTGACTCATATTTAGCTTGTGATCCACTATAACCCCCAGATCCCTTTCTGCAATACTCTTTCCTAGGCAGTCATTTTCCATTTTGTACATGTGCAACTGATTGTTCCTTCCTAAGTAGAGTACTTTGCATTTATCCTTATTGAATTTCATCCTATTTACTTCAAACCACTTCTCCAGTTTATCCAGATCATTTTGAATTTTAATCCTATCCTCCAAAGCACTTGCAACCCTTCCCAGCTAGATACTGTCCACAAACTTTGTAAGTATACCCTCTATGCCATTATCTAAATAATTGATGAAGATATTTAACAGAACCAGACCCAGAACTGATCCCTGTGGGACCCTACTCAATATGCCCTTTTGGCTTGACTGAACCACTTATAACTACTCTCTGGGAAGTATGATCTCTCAGACAAAAAGGTCAAATTCAGTTTTATCAACATTTCCTGAAACAGAGCCAGTTTATTTGAAAACTTCTGATTACTTTTTAAATAATTTTCCTATTTTTAAATGAGTATAACATTTTAGTAAACTTGGGCCTAATATAGTAAAAGAAAAAATCCAAGAAATATTAGGTAAAACTAATCTTAAAGCAAGAAGGAAAGAAGAGGTCAAGGAGCAGTATTATATGAATGGCACTATACAGGAACCAGGTTTGATTGTGATCTCATTTACCTTGGTGTAACACTATCAATTACACCTAATTAACACCAAAGTAATATAGATCAGAATCATGCCTCATGTCTTCTTCTCTTTGTACAGCACCTAGCACAAGAGGATCCCGACTGTAAGGGAGGTATTTGGATGTTCTTGAAGAATACATAGATACTTTAATTCTCTTTCTGGAATGGGATCCCCATATGTAAGATTATTTTTTTGTTATCTGTAATCCGTATAGTACAGTTTTATACTGTGGATTTAACATTGAACAACTAAAAATAAATTAATCCCTTGCATGCTCTATGCCTTCGAAAAACCCAATCCAATATTCCTTCCACAGACAAAGCTCCCATTGATTTAAATAGAGGTTTTGCTTGAACAAGGAGACTGGGATCAATTTAATAGTTTGTATAGTGGGCTATATAGACATGTAATTCAATGTGTTGCACAGAGTTGATCACATTTTTGAGCCACAGTGTGCATTCCCTCATGTTCTTACGGTAGGGGGGAGCTCACAGTTCTCTGTCTGGCAGCACCATTGAACTCTGGGGGATTGTCTACGCTTGAAGTGCTACAGCTGCACAGATCATTTTCACAACTGGCAGCCAGGGTGAAGCACAGGAAACAGTAGGCTACCAGTTGTTCCTCCCTATTCCGGAGCTTTCTTGACATGGTCAGCACAAGGTGACTGCACCGCAGTGCCGCATTTGGCCCATTATGCATAGACGCTTGAAAACACCTTCTGAGGGACACAGATACAGCAGTAAGGCAGCATAACCCCATGGTTCTTCTAAAAGGGGATATCCATATGGAGAAAGTCTGTGTGCCTTGTAGCTGAGTTCTGCAGCACTCTACTCTTCAGGAACATGGAGGGATAGGGGGTGTGACTAGTGGGCCCATGAACTTATCACAAACATGGATCCATGGAAGCAGTGATCTACAGTTTCTGCATTTGACCATTCCATGTAGTACTGGCCACACAGCAAAGGCATAGAGGCTACTGCAGGGTGGGATCTGCAGTTCTACACACAAAATCCCCGCATCCAAGCTATTTGTTCTTTTCAAACATTGCACCCTAATAAGGGGAAAGGTGGACATTCAGTATAAAGGTAAATAGTGAAATCATTGTTACTGCAGGAGGCAATGGTATATTTCTGATTTGCTTATCTCTAAATTTGCCTAAAATAAAACTGAATATTGCTTGTATGAACTGTATGCTCCCATTTGGAGTTGACATTAATGAATGCAAGACCCTTTTCTTTGTGTTTGTAACATCAAATTAATTAGCTCCATTCTGACAACGGTATTTTTCCCATACAGTTCAGGTCTTTAGCATTTTTCTTCCTTTTTGCAAAGGGCATCTTTAGTGCTTTTTATCTGCCATAAGAAGTATGCATCACTTCTTTGTTCAAGACTAATACTATCTATTATAAAAACTGATTGTGATGTGAAGACTTGGGCCTGTGCTGGCAAAATGCTTTTCAATTGTTATACTATATGGCAAATTGCCCAAACAATTTCTGTAAATGCATGAGCCATAAACCGTACTGCCAAGGACACTGGTAGGTGAGCGCCAATAAAAGAAGCAATTAGAGTCTTGAGGTGAAAACAACAGAGATGAGGTGACAGTTATTGAAAAGGCAGAATATGTAGCTTAATGATGTAAATATAGGTTTGTGGATAATACTGATGCTTTTAGTGTGTTCAGGATTTATCAAGTGGAATAGAATATTTTATATTTTCAAAACAGGACCATATTTTGGGGGGAGAAGGGAGCAGCACAGGTTAATGTGATGTCTGGTGCATTTGTGAACAGCTGTTGAGAACACGCTCCCATTATGCTAATACTGTCCCAAATTATTAGCCTGCTACTAGTTTTTTTTATCTTTTTTTTAAGTGTTTTGTTGTTCTGGGTCTGATTTGACCAAAATATTGTCTCTTGAGAAGCTTGTGAGTACTTAGAGTATTACAGCAATCATTATTTCAGTTTCAGTCTACACACTTCACTGCTTTAACATCATCATTAGAAAAGTTTCATTCTTCAGCAGCTCCTGTTGAGATGGTCTTAAACTCACAGAAGGCCGCAGAGAAGAGGCTCTTTTCTTTATAGGAGACTGTATATAAGAGTATTGATGCAAATTTGCTAGAAATTAAGGGAGGATGTTTACTTTGGAAATCATATCCAGACACAGAATGAGGCTTTATTGGATTGTCAGAAAGAATTCTGAGCCTTTAAAGCCAGATTTGCTATATACAACCATTGGGATGCAGACAAAAAAAAAAAAAAAAACACAGAAAAAAAACCAGGAAGATGCTTTTTGATGGTCTATGCTGGATGTAAAGAATATAAGAAAAATTAATGCTGCCATTTGAAAAAATAAGGAGAACAAAACTACCATTGCCCTTTTAATTTTGACAGAGGGATAAAGTTACATTAAATAAAATTCAGCTACTAAATCCTACTGGAGAGTGCAAAGCAACTGGATAAAGACTTGTGACTGGCTAAGAGGAAAAGTTGCTAGGCATGTAAACAAAACTAGAAGGCGTGTGGGGGTAGAGAGAGAAGAAGTGCACAGCAGGGAAGAGATGGAGGTAAGAAGACAGTCAGCACTACAACATATATGAGTTCTAGAGCACCAACTCCATTCAAAGGCACAAAACTTGAAAAAGACTCTTGGTGAAAGGCAAAGGGAATTTTTAAGCACTCAGGCCCTTTTCCAGAGAAGTGTCCCAAGTCATTTTCAGATTGCTACAAACTGTTAAGAGAAATAGTTATTAACAATGCATTTCAACCAGAAGAGCCACCAGCGAGTCAGAAGCTGGTTGTGGAGAAACTGGGCTGTATTGGGGAACAAAGGGATCTCATTGCTGATTGAGGGTTGAGAAGTCCATCCACCGGAGTTGACACAGAGGTTTCCTTTGTATCTTTGGTGGTGTTTATATACTTGTAATATTCTTTTTCAGAAGATGCTA
The DNA here is from genome assembly GCF_026122565.2 of Emydura macquarii macquarii. Classification (NCBI taxonomy): domain Eukaryota; kingdom Metazoa; phylum Chordata; order Testudines; family Chelidae; genus Emydura; species Emydura macquarii. The sequence continues at coordinate 17,477,918 of NW_027132773.1, forward strand.
AGAAAAATGGAGAATTAGGAAACACAACAGCAGATTACCTTTAATATAGACAAGAATAAGGTAAGGCATATTGTGCATTGATAGGTCTTCCATCAGTTCTAACTGCTCAAGAAAAGATCTAGAAATTATAGTAGAAAGATTAGTGAACCCACTTGCTCAATGCACAGCGTCAGCCAGAAATTAGTAGTTTTGGCTGCATTAAAAGAGAATATTGAATAATATTTAAAATATTGTGCCATTAGTGGAGTTTCTATGATGCTGAAGTCATATGTATAGTCTGATAGTTTATTGCAAATCTACACAAGATTGCTTGTCCAGAAACCTATTACATGACTTCAACTACCAACAGTCTTAGAGAGGCATCAGTCAAATTCTTCGTATACAGGTACCACCAAACAAACAACACAAATGGCACTAATTGGCTTCTTTGTTGACAGTCACAGCATAGAGGACAAGAATTGAATGAGTATGGAAACTGAATGACCCTCTCATCATCAGAGGACTAAGACAGGGTGGAGGTACACTGGTAAGGCAGTGAGAGGAGGATTGTTTCTAGTTCTGTGACTAGACGACTTCAGTATCCAGGACAGTCAATTCAGTTTCTTTCACAGGCATTAAAACTGCACAAAAATCAATCAAACAAACAAAATACACAGTCATAGGGAGTCTGCATCTGACTGTTCCCATACATAGAATGAGTAAACTATAAGATTATATAAACCAGGGGCACTTTGAATGTGTTTTCCACTTTTGGCTGCCTCATCTCAAACTAGAAGGTCAAACCAGAGAAAGTCCATAAAAAGGCAACAAAAATTATTAGTGGTTTCCAGAAGAAGTGATTAGAAAGTTTGGAAGCAAATGACTCGGTGGAAATACGATATATAAGAGGGATATACAATAACAATAAATTATATTTTCAGGGCCAATTGAACCAGGGAGCAGCTGTGAGGGAATTAAATGTTTTTACTGAATAGATAATACCTAGTAGGGTTCAGGCAATGTTTGTAATAAACCTATTTTTTATTAAGATTATTTGGGATGGTGCTTTCTGAGGGGTTATTGTTTCCAATTGCTAATGTTTTCTCCTTTTTTTTAAGTCTTAGTTTATGATTGAAATGGAAACATAGTTGGCACAAAAGAAAGTGCTTTGGCCAGGTCTGGAAATACAAATAATCATAGCCCCAAAGCAAACAGTCCCTGGAAATAAGGCTTTATTTTCTAGCTCATTATAAAAGAGCTTGCGTTTAAGTAGCAAATCCTGTGCAATTTATAAAATTCAGCTGCATATCTATGAAGTCCAGCAGCTTTCTAAGTTGGAGATTTTGGTACCATCAAATCCAAACCTGAATCTTAGCTTTGAATTGGTCTCACACCTACATTTTTAACCTCAGTCTTAATCTGGTCCATCACTAATTTTTATGGCTCATTTTAGAGTCATGATGCTTGTAAAAAGACATAGACAGTGTATCACACATAAATTGAATGAAGCTAGAATAACCAGACATATGAACTGCATATTTTATCAGGTCTCACTACAGTACAGTCATAGAGCTTTCAGACTAAGCATAGCACCTTATTGAGATAGCTGCACAAGAATAATATAAAGATTCTAATCCTGAAGACATGTTACATAGCTCTTTGGTACACAGAAAGCTCAGAAACCAATTTAAGTCACTCATACATTGGGCTAATGTCTGCAGAGAAGGGGCAAGGGGAAAATTAAAAAAAAAAAAGACAGGCATAACAGAGCTGCTGGGGGGTTGTGTTAAGGAACCCTTGTCAATTAGCAATACTACTTATTACCAGTGTGCCTGTCCTCAGTCAACCCTGCTGGACCCCTGTGCTATCCCCTTGTATAGCTGCAGAGAGAGGGAACAAGATGAGTCAGTGATCAAATTTCAGGGGCATTGTTAGTTTTTTAAGTTTGGTATGAGAGTGGAAGAGGTGTCTCTTTCCCAGGTCACTGAATGAGGTAATGGACCTTTGACTCCCATTGGACAAGGAAGGAATACAGGCCCAACTTCAAATTGTTGTTGTGGTTCTCTTGTCCCTCTTGAATGCCATTGTAGGTTTTTTATCCTCTTATTCTCATCTGTATTCTCATTAGGCTCCTTCAACTCTATCAAGTTAAAATCTATTTTGGAGAAGTCAGCCAGGGAGAAGGTTTCAGGCTATGTGACCTCCTTTAAAGCATTTCCTGCACTGTTACCTAGAAAATAACCAGCCCTATGCTATCGTATCAGGAGAGGTATTGAGAAAGCTTCTTGCTTTTCCCAGTAATTTCCAGAGCTCTGTGTGTGGCTCGAAAGCTTATCTTTCTCACCAACAGAAGTTGGTCCAATAAAAGATATTACCTCACCCACCTTGTCTCTGCAGTATACCAAGGCGCTTCTGTAAGATGGTGTCAGGTGCCGTAGAGAAACCATAGATAGATATATGGCAGTCAGGTGAGACAGATAGTGTCCTTGAGAAGGGGATAGAATGGATGACTATATAAAGCCCTACTCAGCCATGTGTGAGTGGGGACTACCTCAGGACAGCTCCCTGACTAAGGAGCATGGGAGGCTTAGAAAGCTTTCATGCAGTAGAAACTTGGAAGCAGCTGTGGGTTGAATAGAGCTCTGAATGTGCACAAAAATACCAAGATATGATCAATACCACAGAGTGATTTTTATCTCTTTCTTGCATTACTAGAATAAAAAGCAACTACAAGATATCTATCAATATTTCTATTAAAAAAAGCTAGGAGACCAAGGAGATTTGTGTCAATTGTTCTCTTACACCAAGAGAAAATAAGGACAGCAGAGCTTAATACATTTATTATTTTCAGGAACTCTGCCATAAAGACAACTGTTATAAACTCTGATATTTTAAGTCCAAATACCTGCTTATGCACCCAACTGGCTGCATAGCAAAAAGGAGTGGAAGTACTGACTGTTGTGTCTAATTCTAATTCCCAGTTCAGAAAAGGAAAAACTTCCCAGGACAGGAAAACCGTTTCTTGCCCTGCTCTTGTCACAGTCAGCTGTGGACACACACCAGCATGGCGCGAGATAGCTAGAAAACCATGCCCCTATTGGGCATTGACATGTTAGCCAGCCATATCACCCAACATTTTCTTGCGTGCCACTAAAGAATTGTGGACTAGCTAGCCACTCCTAGCACATACATGGCTCCCTGTTCTCATTTTTGCAGATGTCTTCCCCTTCGCTCATCCCAGGACATGAGCCGTAGTTAGCTGTTAAAGTCCCTATTTTACTTATTTTTCCCTTCTGCTATTTGGCAAGAGAATCCAAGTTTTATATTTAAAAATTATATGTAGTTAGCCTTCAGTAATTATTTCAAAGCAATTGAAATCTATTGTCTTCAGCTTCAGAGCCAAAGGGCTGTAGCTGGATCATGACTTAAAATTCTTCATCAGAATAAACAGCTAGAGTGACTCTAGTAACAAACGCACAAATAAATCTGTCTCTCATGCTGCCAGGCTGTGTTTCATGTAAACAACTTTTAGACACTTTAAATGTTTACCCATAGATACAGAAAAATATAACTTGTGATGTGGATCCTTCCCAGCTGACAACTAGGCTGAGACCATCAAACAGTTCACTGAACAGCCATCAGGTTACTAATAATTTTTGATCTGTACTGAACTAGGCTGGATTTGAAATAATGACAACTTTCCAGTTTCCTGAGACTGTAATTTAAAGAACATTTATGAACTGCACAAGAATATGGCTGGGAGAGAATACTGAAATGTTCATTATCAGGTTAGTTCAGTGTGCAGACAGACTGACAGAAAACAACAGAGTCACTGAACAATGGAGTACAACAATTCATTTCAGCAATATATTTCCATTTGTACTAAAATCCTCAAGCAGTGGCATGAAAGTTTGCAAAAACAGACCCTAGCCCTGCAAACTCTTACACACATGGGAATTCCCATGAAGTTCAAAAGAAGTACCCATATGCATGAAGTTACTCATGTGCATGTTGCAGGATCAAGCCCATAGTTATTATAAATGTCATTGAAGTGATATCATCTAAAGAGTCTGATGAAACTATTGTGGCTGCAGAAGAGTCTCACACACTCAAACAGTTCAGCATGTCTAAATGTAAAATTAAAGATCAATAATATACAAGGAACTAAGTTAGGTGATTTAGTCACTTCAGTATTAAAATCGGTATGGTTGAGAAAAGGTAATCAAATTGCAAAATACCAGTCTTTTTTTATCAAGTTTCACACAAGCAAGCTTCATCATGACCAATATTTCTCATACTTTACAGTACCAATTACCCAAACTTAAAAATAGTCTATCCTGATGGAAATGGTGTTGTCATTACAGAAGCAGACCAAAAAAATTTCAAAAGAAAAGTGTCAGGGTGGCAGCTGCAAGTTTTGACAGGTAGATAGCAAGACAGTTGGTGGTTTTGGTACTTGAGAAGGCTTACGGACCTATTTGGGACAATGGAGTAGGCATATTAGCTAGATTTTTCTGCTAAAATGAACATCAGTGAAGTAGTTAACAATGTTGCCATTTACTTTGCTTTCTTTAGCAAATTGACAATCCATTGGACATACATGGGGCAGCTCACAGCTCTCAGATATAGTGTTTCAGGCTGTCTGCAGACTCAGGAAGGCAGCACTGCAGTGTTTTGTGCTCGTTTTAAATTTTCAAGGTTTGTTCCCAAACCATGAGCACTAGAAACATCTTTTAAAAAAATAAAACAAAAAAACCCCACCACCTTGGATTCAGGAGCACAATCATGTGGCAAGGAGTGAATTCCACAGCCATGGAGTGGTGTGACCGCAGGCTCTGACTATCATTGGGGACAAGATTGAGCTCCATGAGCATGTTATCATCACTCTTACTAGAGACATGACCACTCTAGATGGGAGGACTGCCCTCCACAAATTTTTACCAGAAGTGGTAAGAAGAATATAGAGAACGAACTGGGAATACCAGGGCTGGCCTGATAACAGGAGGAATGCCACTCTTTCAGCTGGCTCCTTGTGAATGGACAGCCTGCCCAAACAGCAGTAGGGAACAGCTGCTCTCATGATAAGCAATGTGAATATAATCACTTCCTAATAATAGTAATAAGCTTTAATCAAATCCCCCCGTGTTTGTATGCTGATCAAGGTGTACACTTACAATTTAAGATTCTCAATAACAGCCTTGAGATTGAACACCTGTACACAAAGAAGGAAGCTCGTGTTTTAATACCTTTTTCACTCACTTGTTCCCTCTTTGTATAATAATCAGAAAGCAAAGATTCAAAAGGAAACAATTTAAATTCCTTCTTTTATATTTGCCATCTTGTCATTGTATAGAGGTAGCGAATCTGCTTTCTGCAAATGTGTTTTCAAACATGCTCTAGAGTAGTTCTCAGATTCCTCCAGCCTTGATTCTCCACTTCATCCAAGCTGCACTCAGATGGGGAGGCCAGGACATGGGGAATTGGTTGCAGCTCATTGATTCAGGACTTCCTGACCCTGACTCAGACTAGGGCTTCAAAGAAATGGCACTGGCCCTTATGCCAGTGGAGGAGTGAGCACTGTAGAGCTTTACCACGCTATGTCATAGAATCATAGAAGATTAGGGATGGCAGGGACCTCAGGAGGTCATCTAGTCCAACCCCCTGCTCAAAGCAGGATCAACCCCAGCTAAACCATCCCAGCCAGGGCTTTGTCCCCAATATGATTTCTTCTTTCACCTCTGCCAGGAGTGGGGAATGGCTGGAGCAGAAGGCAGCAGAGCAGCCTTTGCTAGCTTTCTACCAGCAGGCAGTTGTGCAGGAGGAATCTCCACCAGCTATCTCCAGCAGCTTTATGGCCGCTCCGCACTTATACCACTCAAAACAGCCAAAATGGACCAGCAATTCTGACCCTTTAGGCTTTCACCTCTTCACTACACACAACATAGACTTCACCTTAGACTTTGTCCTTATTTTTGTTTCTGTTTCAAACTAGCATCACTTCAGACAGCTCATAGAGAAAAGTCAATTAACATTTAAAGAATACTACAATAAAACAATTAGAATCTACTTCTAGGAAAGAAAGCGTGGGACCTGCCAATCAACTTATTGAACTGCACCCTCAATTCAGGAAGTACCACTTTAGGGAAAGAGAGAGAAAAGTAAGTGGGTGATATCTCCAGCAGTTATGAGAAAAATGACAGCATCCACCATCCATTTCAGAGAGGGTAGGGAGCCAAATGTGCACACACGGCCGTTATGAATTACACTGCACTCATGCTTACATGTACTCTGACTGTTCCATACCTGTTTCTTGGCATAGTCTTTATGCCAATCAGCCACATTTCTCATATGCTTGCTACCACTGTTCCAATGGCTTAGGCAAATAAGGACCAAAGACAGTATTAGCCTCACTCCACAACAGAATCATATATGAAACTCTAGGACCAAGGGCCATAGTTCAGATTCATTGTCTGTGCCTTGGGAGCAAAAGACTCAAAGCGGAAAGTGTAGATTTGAAACATAATACAAATTTTGTCTTACTGAAAGTGTTTTGACAGCTCATCAGATACTTGCTACTATATATTACAGACATTTTTTCTTAGGAACAATCTGATGGAACTAGTATGAAATCAACTTCTATTTAAGAGAAATGGAATTAAGATATCTGAGAAAGTGGCATAAATTGCCAATTTTCACTTCAACTATTGCTTATACAATGCTATATTTGTTCATCTGTCAGGATGCACGTGATTCAAATCATATGCATTTTCCAACTGTTCTCTTTTTTTTTTAAACACTGACCTTCAAATTATTAAATGTTAGAATATAATTAGTTTGAGTCTAATATCTTTTTCCCCCTCCGTGAATTGTATACTTATGGGATTTTGTAAGGCAAATGCACAATCTCAAACAGGCCAACAAATAAAAAGCAAATAATGTGCATTATAAAAAAACCTTTGAATGAGTTTCTGAACTATTCAAAATTCCATTGAATATAAATGATTTTTGAGGCTTGCAAAAACATCCTATTATAGCAAGACATTTTTCTACATACTATACCTGTCAATTCCTATACAGTTTTTGAAAGGTATTATAAATCAGATGTTAAAATTCATGTTGGATTGAATCTCAACATGGAAGGCTGCAGAGGAAGGCAATCACTTTTTTCTAAAGTTTAGAATAGATCCGTTTAGCCATGTTTAAATATACAAGTTGGAGAGGGAAACAGTATTGTGGCAGGATTTTCAAAAGCACCTGTGTGTTTCTGATAACCGCGCCCCAGTCAAGAGTTATATCAAGCATTATATATATATAAAATCAAGCTTTTTATTATGAAATTTGGTATGTGAGCCCATTTTGAGGATTCCATTTTCTCAAAAATAATGAATTACAGCGCCCAGTCCAGCCCTGACTCAGACGAATAGCTCTGACTCATGTGAGTAGTCTCAGAAAGTGACAAGATAGGCTGCTATTGTGTATCCTCAGTAACTTATTTCTGACAGTGCATGTTATCCTTTTCTTCTTATTCTCACAAGTAGTCCAGTTTGAAGGCACTGCATTAGGCAAAGCAGGCTTTGGCCCACAGTTGATCAGCCTATCTGGTTAAAATCCCTTTCTTAAAAAGTCCTTAAATATTTATTTACCTGAAAGATGCATGATCTGTCAGGCAAATTATCCATGTTTTGAGAAGAGATTTAATATTTTAAGATGAAGACTTTTAAAATTTGTCCCTAAAGTTAGGCTTCTAAATCCATAGTCAAGTACCTAAGTAAAAGCCCTGATTTTCAAAAACGTTGAGCATCCAGCTGTTCTTATTGATTTGGCCTACGTGTCTGTCTGAGAAAAAACACTCTAATCACATTAGATGAGATTTAATATTTAAATCTCCCAGTTTGTATGACTGGGTAGCAATAATCCTTAGCTATGCACATACTACATGCACAGAAATAGTCCTTTTGGAACCATAAGGCCTGAATCTGATCTCACACCAGTGTAAATTGTAATTCCACTGAAGTCCATGGAGTCACACTGATGTGATATTAGAATCAGGCCAACATAGTCTCTCAGGGGCCATTTTAAAGACAGATTATAGATTATAAGATTATATAGATACTTTGAGAGTGCTTTACACTAAGGCCCCCTTATGCTGCCATAGTGGGCATTTATCATTTGCTGGTGTCATGTAAAGGCACCTTAATATGACTGAGGCACCACGACTTTTATTTATACTACTTCAAAAACATATGCCCCAGGTATTTCCCTGATGCATGGTATGGAAGGGAATAAATCCATGATGAAAGCCATATGGAGTATTTTGGATGGGAAGGTGGTTAAATGAGATGCTACCCCATTTCTTATTTTTCATTCTTCTTCCTGACCCTATGTAAGAAGTTAGCATACACAGTGATGGTTGGGAGAATCTGTACAGTGGCATGTTTCTTTCCCACACCCTGATTCTAGACAAGCCACAGGAGAACTCAGAGAATTAATGCCTGCAGCACCATTAAGTCCCACTGCATGTTCTTCCATTCAGTCATCAAGAGCAATTGGAACTGGTAGATGCTCATCACAGCTATTGGGTAACACAGAGATAGAAGAGGTAGTACCTTTCAAGTCTGGCAGCAACCTGCAGGGTTAGTGTCCTCAGCTGACTCCTTTCTCCCTGTACCTCCAGATTCTGTTGCAGTTGGGGCATGGGTATCCTTCCCTTCACTTTTGCTCAGAAGAGGAAGTATAGGCCATATGCATTTAAAACCACAAACATAAAAGAGCATTGTCTGACTTAGAAGTTACATAGAAAACTGAGGCTGAAAATTCATCATTAATTCATGTGTTGTGCCTCCTTATTGCAGAGAGATCTGTAGACAAAATATGGTCCTGATCCTGCTGTCCTCAGTCAAATATCATTCCCATTGCTTTCCACTGGGACAGTGCCTGAGCAAAAACTGCAGGATTGGACTCCATGGCTTGATCATGCAGCCTTGAAGCCAATGGGAGTTTTGCCATTGACTTCAATGGGAGCGGGAGCAGGAACAGGGACCATACATTTGCTGTTTTGTTTCTGTACAATGGGGTGAGTTAAATAGAGAGTAGGAATCCAGAAGTTCAGATACATTCCTGAATTTCCTTGAGTTTGTGGGTTTAAGTCATAATTTAACTTTTTTTGCTTTCTAATTACTATAGTACATATCTGCATGTAATTACTGCAGACATTGTTTTATAATAAACCCACAGCTTTGCATGATATGCCTTATTTTAATGTATTTTTGTTTGTCTATTTTTCTTATGACTCTGATAATTTCCTTTGTATCTCTCCCCTGTTCATGATTTTTTTCAGTGTCCATAGAAACATCCATCAATGCCGGGAAGAAGATTTCATTACAGGCTGCCTGTGGCATAGCCCAACCAATGACAGAGAAGATTGTTCCAGCTGTTCTAAGTGCAACAGCCCCACTGCACCCCTCAGAGTTATTAGCTTCCTGAACCACCATTACTGTTTTTGTTTTTATCTATGACATTTAGAAAATTCCCATATGAATTCACAGTACACAACTATTGTGACATACATCATAAAAAAGTCTGGGGACATTTTTTTGCTTTAGAAAGGTTTATGATAAGCCAAAAAAACTGAATTTAAAACTTTTGGGACTATAAGCCCCACTCATTGTGCAGCCAAACTCCCACTGATGTTAATTGGAGTTATGTTCTGTAGAGAAAAAAATCAGTATATACTCCTTAGTTTTTATTACTTCATGCAGCTCTAGGCCCTTCTTTTACCTTCCCAATCAACAGCAAACGTGCCATATTTAATAATAATAACACTTGACCTCACTGCTTAACACATTTGTATTATATAAGTATATGCTTTTCTAAAAATTCTTGAGCAGAATGGTCTTACTAAACATGGACAACAAGTAGAAGCAAAGCTTAACTACAATGGTTGCAGTTTAAAAGTAAGTATTAACCAGCAGATGCCACAAAGTTACCAATTATTTTCTTTTCTCAAATATGGAAAAACTCGTGTCTCAGATACAACTGTGTGATTACTGTTGACAAAATGCTGACTTTTAATGCTGTGTTTTAGGATTTGAAAACTAGCAAACCGTAAGATGTCACCTCACCTGCTTGGAGTTGTCTTTAAGCAGCCTTTGATGTATTTGTCAGTAGCCTCTTCTTGAGATGTATCATCCACCCCTGGCACAGTTTCTTTCTTATGACAGAGTAGTATGTAATTTTTGTCATCATTGTTTGCCCAGAATGTACCAACAGATGTCTCATAACGTATACAGAACTCAACTTTAGCTCCATTTCTCTGATAAGGAGGAACCAATGAAATCTTAAAGAAGAACTGGTCAGTTTCACCATCACAAGAATTAGGCACATATTCTGCTAAAATGTCATAGTACGTTAGCCAGTCATCCAATGACATTCTCACATATATCAGTTTTTGAAAAGATATATTTAGAACTCGAATAATGCCCTTCATACATGTTATCCCAGGTAGAAACTCAATTGACTCTAGCAGTACTTTCTGCACACGCACTTTTTGCAAAAGGTCTTCTTGTGAGGCAGGTAATATAAACAGTGGAGAGAGAAAAAATTCCTCTGTGGTTAAAATTTCAACTTTTAAGTCATCATTTTGTGATGTGGTTGGAACTTCCCAGGTATCAAACTCTTTAACAGACACAAGATCAAAGCCAAATGCATCAGCAAATGAAACTTTTCTTGTAATGGTAGATGGGGCTTCTGGCTCCATGTCTTCTGAAGAGGCAGAATTCCGTCTTCGGGGAAGGGGGGAGAAACGAGGCTTAAGGGTATCTTTAATATCTTCATCTTCTGAAAGGGAATCATTTAAAGCAGGAACTTCTAATAAGTTATCCGTTCTAATCTGACTGGGTTCTTCAAAAGAATCCATTGGGCTCTCTGATGTAAACTGAAAGAGCACTGTGCAACAAGTGGCAGCTGATATTTGAGACACTATGATTTAAAACAAGGAATAATGTTACAGTTGACATTGAAAAAAAAGGGAGTCAGGTCTATTAATAGGTGCACTGGCGTGTAAACTATGTTGGGCTGCTCTCCAAAGGCCTTAGATCTGATAGCATTAGTGTTACAATCTAAGCCATAAGTTTGAAATAATGCATTAACTTTTTGTTAAGGTAGGGTCTATATGCAGAGAACAAAGGTAACATTAAAAATCTGATTTCTTTGCATTGTCAAAATGTGAAAATGTAGATACCCTTTAACCAATCAATTTATATTGTAAAGCAAATGTATAACATAGCACAAATATAAATATCCCATTGGGATGTATGTTCTGTCAATGATTTCTTTACGGTGCATAATTTCTACTTTACTTGGCTAGGACATTATTTACAATGCATCCAAATATAAATATGCAGTTCTGTCCCGAATTTTATAGCATGCAAATTAATTGTGCCAGATTCTGGAGTTATGCCCATTTACACCAGCTGAGGCTCTTGTCATCAGAAACCTTTGCTGATTCCAATAATAATATACATTCAAATGAACCCAAAATGCAATACAAAGTTTTAGTGACTAACCTGGAGATCAAGTTGTGAGGAATCACTGTAATTATGTCTGTTTATTAACTACTGGTTATGCTATAAGATCTTTTAGGGCAAGAGTGTAGCTGCAGCTGCATGGATATGGAAATGAGGACCCCTGCCTCCTTGGGCGGCCATCCAGAATCACAGCCCCCATGCTGGCCAGCCAGACAGGTGGAAGTATGCTTCACCTCTTAAAAGTGTATTGGTCGCTCCACCTTTTCTACAGAATGCCTCCCAGTACTCCCATTGGAGTTAAATGACTCTGCATCACCCTTAGCATGGAGCTGTGGCTAAATGCCAGAAAAAATCCATTAATCAGTTAGCATTGGATACTGCTCTTAAGGCACTCTGTACGTAGAAACTTACAATGTTACACTTCTCAGGAGGCAAAGGCCATGACCTGGCAACACGACTGTTTCTCTCTCCATGTCTACTCACTGTCCTCCGCTAGTCCCCCAATGTCACTCTCTTTCTCACTAGCCCTCTTTTCTGATGATACAGCCTCCCACAGTGCATCTCCATTCCTGTTTGCTATTTCTCCACTATTCTTACCTTTGCCATTGCTTCCCCATTGCTGTTATGCCTCCGTACTTTCCTGTTATCCCTGTTACCCCTTGATACTGTCCCCTGGAGACATATAAGTAGTGTTTCCCCTTATTTAAAAAAAAAAAGTAAAATAGTCTACCATAAATGTCTATACCACTGGAGTATCACTGTTGTAAACTGCAGAACTTTGGGCCATTACTGTAGAATACTTTTTAATAAGGGGCCAACATGCTCTATAACAAAGAAGGAGATGCTTCTTAGAGATCCTCTGCACATAGGACAGCAGATCTCTGCAGGCCTATGCTGCCAGTGATCACATGTTGAAGATAGAGAGGAGGGAGATCTCTAGTGGGAGCCTTTTGGGACTCCCACAGGAAAGACCACCCCCCTCTTTCCCTATGGAAGCTCTCACGTGGCAGTAGCTTCTCTTCTAACCTTGCTTATGAGGAGCAAAAGCAGTGCATAACTACAACAACCTATGTCCTGGCAGCTACATGCACTTGCCCATTTTGACTATGTGCAATTTGGGTCATGTGAGACCTGTAGGAAATTGTGGCTGTCTCTCTAATAGTCACGCAACCTCTTTGCCTAGATAACCTAAGAAAATTTTCCAAACCACTAGAGCTTACTTACAGCAGCTGTAATGATTTGGTCCATTTCTGTTGCAGTTGTCCTCTTTTAATTGCACCCTGTCACCTGCAGACAGGAATTAACTGCCTGATGAATGGTCTGGCAGACCACACAGGTGGGAAGGGCTGGGCTATTAAGGCAGAGCTCCTGAGTCAAGGCAATCAGGAGTTAAAGACTTATCTTGTACTAGGCAGCCATTTTAAAATTGGTTCACTGCTAGACAAAAAGGGAAGGATTGAGGTGAGTACGCAGAAGGTTAATAAAAGCTGTGAAAGCTGAAACTACTGCTAGACTCTAGGGAACCCAGGCTAAAGTGTGAGTAAAGAGTTGGGGGCGGGGGAGTTAAGCCTATTAATTCAGGGGGGAAAAAAGCTCTGTCTGGGCCTGCTCCAATGCCCAAGGAGTACATGGGAATCTTTCTATTGACTTCACTGGGCACTGGGTTAGGTCCTCTCTTAGACTGTGTTGGCCAGCTCTGCCAGCATAAAGTATTAAACCACATGGCAAGTAATTGTGCATTACAAGGTGCTTAAAGTAGAAAGCATCACCCTTATGTCTGAATTTCTATGCTCTTGTCAGCACAGGTCAGACTTCTATTTGCAATTAGTATTTGTTCTCTTCAGTTCTTTTTGGAAAATAGAAATAGACATTGGAGGGCAAAACTTTTCCAAACCCAAATAGCATCAGTTATGTCAGTGTTCTAACTGAATGAGATTAGTCTGTGGTTCTGAAACTCTATCCTGACACTTCTGGAATTCATACCTAGTTGTTCCTAAATGATCCCTGTTTGGGGATTACTTTTAGTCTTGATTTGAAGAGAGAAAAGACTTCTGAACTGAGGAGCAGTTTTTTTTTTCTCCTCTTGATTGCACCAAAGGTATTTTCAAACCATTTTCCTTGCACAACTTCCCTGGCCCCTCCTTTTCTAGGGCTCCAGCTTCCTTTTTATCTACCTTTGCCTGTTACTAAATTCAAATGCTGAATTAAGATTTAACCAGTTGCTGAGTATTCTTAAATGCCATTTAAGCAATATTCTAACCATTAAAAGCAATTGGGCCAAGAACGGAATCATTGTAAAAATTAAACCCCTGTAAACTTAAACCACTGTAAACCCCTCCAAAGCTTTCACAGCAGTCCAGCGACCAGCTTCTCCAAAACAAGAAATGGAGTAATGAGCATTCCAGTAGAGGCCTTATGGAAGTACATTTATGAAAGCCACAAGAGATGATTTCAGGCTGCACTGATGATGAGCGCAGGAACCCTGGTCAGACAGTATGTTCGCCACTACCCTAGCACAACTGCATTCAGCACAGTCCATTCAACCCAGCGGATGAAGCCAAAGTAATAGCTGGAGTAGGGTGAGATAGAAATGATTTCTCTATGAAGAAAAGACTACCTCAGACAGTTGCGGGATGGTCATAAAACTGAGAGATGGTTAAAAGGCCAAAAAGGTTTAGAAAACAAGGTCTTGGCATTCCGTGAGGAATATCCTGAAATCGTTGGTTTTTTTAAGTCTTTGGGCTGAAGAAAGAAAGCACACATGTTCATCTAACTGTGTTCTGCCAAGGTATATTCTGTGTTACCTATTTTCTGTATTACTGCATCTGAAGAAGAGAGCTGAAGTCTCTCGAAAGCTTATGTCTGCAAATATTAAATTTGTTAGTCTTTAAAGTGCCTTAGAACTCTCGTTGTTTTGGCCTCATAAATGTTGATTTAAAGGGCAGCATAAGCAATAAAGGCTATAAGGGCAAAGTTGTGTCTGTGCAACTCTACTGTCTTTAAATTCTGCCCTCAGTTACAGACTGAGTATCTTAATGGAGCTGCAGAGAAGTTGGACCTGTAGTGGGAAAATGATTATCAGTTTTGTTGATCTCTGTAAGCCAGCATAGAAACCAGCTCATTCTCTGAAACCTGTGCTGGTTTTACAGTGCTAACGGGAATAGTAAAAATATTTTAATAATAAAAGTAGTAAATATTTATTTTTGTCACAAAAGGAAGGAGATATTCTGAATACACACAACACATTGCAATCAATAACAACACTCCCGTTGACTTCAGGGATACCAGGTTTTGTCCCAAGGAGCAAATCAACTGAATGAGAGAGCACCACTCTTACACAGTCACTTTTCAGAGTAGTATTGCCCATTACTATCCCAGTATTCACCAAGGCTATCTTTTCAAGAAAATTCCGTTTATAGTAAATTATAACAAAACCCAATTCAGTTCATCCACCCCATGCCTTGCATAATTGACTGATCACTTTCTTCTGGCTGGCCATATCTATTAGTCTTTGACCAAAGCATTGGCTGAGTTAGCTTGGGATTTTCCTCTTCTTAGTCAGGATGTGTTGATGCAATGCCGGCAGCTTTCAATGTTCTAGCAGCACTTTAGGCAATACACTAGTAAATGTGTTGATACAATAACATATATCAACACATCACCATGCACCTTGGTGTGCTTGAGGAGCAGCCTGCTGTAAGCAACAGACTGGAAAAAATCTGTACTATCATAGAAGATCCTTATTTATTTGTATTACCATAGCACCTAGTAGCCATAATCATGGACCAAAATCCCCCTGTGCTGTAGAAACACAGAATGAAAAGATGGTCCCTGTCCCAAAGTGCTTACAACATCCTTTCTCTTTCCTTTTCCCTTGGCCTCAGACAATGGGCCAAATGGGAACAATGAAGGCTGTGACAGCAGTTTCCCACACTTACCCTGCTTTATGCACTACTTTAACCTAGCGATGAAGAAGTTTGTCCAAGATAATGAGCAAGTGAAGACTCTTCTTGCCACTGACTGAAAGCTTTGCAGCCATTTCAGATAGTTGTCTGCTGCACGTTGACTTCTCTGAGAGCCTCAAATGAGGCATCAACTCCTCTGCCACAGCATGAAGCAGGAGATGATGATACAGTGGAATTCCAATGCCACATAATCAGCTGATATTACGAACATCCAAAATTTCTACCTGCATAACTCCACCTTGGCCCAGAAACAGCAGCCTGCACTTGACACAGATTGACCACGACCAGGGACTCTGTGTAACATCCTTAGGCTTTTCTATTAAATTACAAAGTTCGCCAATGAGGACGATGCCAGTCTGACCCAGGTCATTTCAATGATCTGTGAAGACACACATGATTGAGCAATACAATAAAGAAGCTGACACTGCATCATTGGCACCAAAAATGCTGGATGTACTGAGATCTATACACTGCAGCATTGTTTTCTGGCCCTGCACGTGGACCCATGATTTAAAAACTCTGGGTTCCAATGACTAATTGAGACAAAGGCTGGTGCATTCAGAAGACCCATAATCTTCCAGTGTCATGCCACCCTGAATGAGTGTAGCATGAGCAGCAGAGTAAATGTGTCAGGTCAAGTTGTCAATCCTTGTGGTACAGTCTAGGTACTTTGGCTTTGTCAATGATGTCCTGAGTTCCTTGACAATGATGAAGTGATATCTCTAGGTTACGTTTGTTGTGTTTGCCAATACAGACCCTTTACTATATTGGATGCTCAAAAGGTACCCATGGCCACCTCTCTTTCAGGTAGTTGTAGAACACCTAAACTGTCCTTCTAGTATATAACATCAGTAGCATTTTAGCAAAGCAGGTAATAAGCTGCACCCCAAGAAAGGGACATGCAAGAGCTCTTGAGGGGCAGTATGGCTCTGCACAGCTGCTTCGAATTGGCTGCATCTAAATTGCTTGATCTTGCCCACAGAGAGTACTTGCTTCCCTTTCCCCTAATGATTGTTTGGCTTCAGTTAGTTAATAAGTGATTGGGGGGAAGGGGATAGGTCGGTGATCCAGTGATATTTACAAGTTGAGTTAATTCATGCACAAATCATTCAAAGTCAGTGCCTGTCCACATCCCAAACAACCCAACAGTCCTATTCTGGGTGTTTTTACAGCTGCCAAAAAGTTTTGAGCTGCTACTGCTAACAACCCAGAAAACCTGAAAATGTCAAATGAGATTTATTTATTGGAGGTTGGGAACAGAGTCACAGCCTGGGGCAACCAATGGGATTGCACAAGGTCTGAGCTTTTGCACCAGCAGCTAATGAGCTTGTTTAATATTTTGAGGACTCTCTTTGTCATTGGTTGCCAGAGTTATTACCTGAGGAAGCAACTGCAGAGTTTTTCAGACTCATGGAACCCTCAAAATGCCATGCGGTCCAGGCTCACAGGAGTGATCCTCACAGCTGTATCCAGAGAATCATTTTTTTTTCTATTGGAAACACATATCTGGGCAAAGGAAATGTCCTGAGGACAAACCTTTTAAATGTTTAAAAGTAATCACAGGGTTACTCAGGAGAACAAGTTTCTTCAAACTGCTTTAAACCTTCACCTGCTTTAAAACATACTGAAGAATATGTAGTGAACTTCCCCAGTAGCTCATATTAGTTTAAGTGACATTCATAAGCCTGACCTTAGTGGTATCAGCCCTGAATTCCTCGACAATGATGTTCTTAAGGTAATGATGCAATTCAAACTGCACTGTATGTTCTGCTGGCCCTATTCTGCAATGCCTACTCACTCTGAATGGTACTTACTCACACAAGTAGTTCCTTGGATCAGTGGGATTGGTCACATGAGTAAGTACTACTCAATTTGAGGAACAGTTGCACAAAATCGGGCCCAGGTAATTAAGAATAAAGAGTTGAACAGCTGCTTCCTCATGCTTTAATTCAATTTCACATACAGAAGGTAACATGCAGCTACAGAATCTGACAGCAGGTTTCATTTCATATAGTACTTCCTTTTAGTGTATAAAACAAACATTTATTGTACTAAATATAACATGTTTGACTAGTATGGAACACTGAAACCAATGTGTTGATATCAATTTGTTCTGCATATCAGTGAAGGGTTCAATCTTTTCACAATGCTATCTAACCACAATCATTTTTCATTAATCATTAGGTTTCAATGGGGAACACTGAAGGGTGTTTTCCCAGATTGTAATGAAGTGAAAGGCTAACACCATGGTCTCTTTATCTTCATACTTCCGTATTATAATTATTTTACATTTTTTTTTCATTCAGCTAGGATTTGTACCTTGATTTGTTTAAATCTAGGCAGTTCTGTTTCCATTGTTTAGAATGTTGACTTAACGTGGTATAAAATAGGACTCTGAACAAGTTACAGCAGCACATTTAGTGCCCAATGCTTGCTTCTGCTGCAGTTGAGCTTCAATCAACAAATTATCTCATTACGTTTTTATGGTAAAATACTTGAAGTGAAACACTGAACACTGTTATAATGATTGATGGTAGTCCTGAAAACGATGAAGGAATTAAAGACACCTGTAAAATAGGAGGTGAAGAAGAATTACAACTGCCTCCTGGGTTTCCATCCGACCCTTCCAAATCAGAATTGTGGACCGACAATTGTCTTTCCACGAACAGGAATGAAGGCTTTCTGGAAAAACCACCCTTATCTTACATAGCCTTAATTGCAAAGGCAATTCTCTCCTCCTCTACAAATAAGCTGAATTTAGCTGCAATTTACAAATATATTGAGGATAATTTTCCTTACTACAAGAACAAAGGTCAAGGCTGGAGAAACAGTGTGAGACATAACCTTTCACTAAATGATTGTTTTATCAAAGTGGGAAGATGTGAGGATGGGAAAGGAAATTACTGGAGTATCCACCCAGCAAACTTAAATGATTTTGTTCATGGGGACTTTAGGCAACACCGAAGAACAAGAAAGCGGGTGCATCAAAAGGATTTGGAGCCTTATCTCTCTATGAGTTACTTCATGCCATGGGAAAATTGTTCTTGTTTAGCACCAAGTTCACTTTGCCAAACACATTCCTATTTTCTGGACCCTGTTTGGAAAATGTTTTATGTTGACAGTCTGTATTTTGCACGTGAATATCAAAAGTGGAATGTTAATTATGGTTTCAATATAGAGAAGTTTTCACCTCTGATACAATTTGATACATCAAAGGGTAATTATGTGGACTGGTTCTATGGATCACATACTTCATCAACTACACAGCAGAATATTTTTCTGAATGTTAAACAGATATTCCCTAATTCCATTTATTTATCCTCACAGTCAGCAGAAAAGTTAAGTATTTCACCTCACTTGTGAGTACCAGAAAGAACGTCACTTGCACTTGCAGTGCAGTAATTTCAGAGGCAGCTGTATTCAGGAACATTTATATAGATATAATAACAGTAATATATAATGTGTGTTTGTGTGGGGGAGGATGGGGGGGGGGAGAGAGAATCTTACCTAGTTACCTAAGCCAATGATTATGAACTAAAGTATTAACTTTTGCAATTACAACTAATGCTCTTTTTTAAAATTACTACTTGTACATCATTGGTGTTGTATAGCCTATAAAGCATAAGAGTAAATCAAATATGACTAATCACCCAATAGGACTAAACTAGAATTGCCCTATATCAGTTATACTGTTATATAATGCCATTCTTTTTTAAATTGATGACAATAAATGTGTGTGTATGTCATATGTTTACATTTTTACTAAAAATCATGTATAGTAATAAATATCAAAATATATCCCCTTCTCCATTGCTGATACTTTTGAAATGTTATAATTATCGCATATTTTTTAAAATATTGCATGAATTACATTTCTGATAATTGTATTTGATATAGTTAGGCAAGACTCACTTTATATTAATTATGGTCTGGCAGTTTATGTTTATTTGAAAGGCACCATACATTTATATAGATCTTTATTACTGAAATTTCTACTTACTTCTGTTTTTATAAATATCCAGATGAATAAACTTTTTCACTATCAAAACATTATTTTAATTTAATTTTTATTTGAAAATGCTTTTACATTTTGATTTCAGTTCTCAGACCCACAACCATACTTGTTTAACCTATTTAAGTAATTAAAAGCTTAGCATTAATTGTGTATAACCTGTTTAAATTACAAAATTTACACTTTTTTATAACGTCACCTGAATAATAATATTGTTTACCAAAATAGGAAGCAATTTTGCATAGGATTGTGTGAATAATATTCTGTTTATACCTGAAATATTTTAATGTCCATCTAAACCACTCATTTACTTTTACCTGATAAACTACTTACATTTACCTAGCAATGTATATTGTAAAATAGTTACAACATATTCCAGCAATATAACTTAAACCACAATGTATTTAATGAATCTTAAAAAGTTTCTAAGTATAAAAATTGAAATTAATCAATCTACATTATAGATGGAGTTAGCAGCACGACCTGTTATCAAGGTTGCTCAACATTTCCAATGATAAGAGCCTGTTTTCCTTGCTTATAACTTTGCTATACCTTCCTTGTTCAAGCAGAAACTTTCCAAGTTGGTGTCTGTCTCAGGCTGAATTTATATAGAAAATTTCAGCGAAGCTGGTATCAGCTATTTCCGTGAACAGGCCTAGGAAAAATGCATGCTTTTGCCCATGTTAAGGAATTTTGGCAAACTTTATTTTATTTTATTTTTGAAAATCTCTAGCATTCCCATGCTTTGGAGCAGGGCTTGAAATTTGGCAGAGAGATGCCTTTTTGTCAAGTATGTGCCTTTTGCCATCCCTGTGAATATCTGCCCAAATTTGATGAAGTTATAAACCTTTGAAAAATCAGTTTGCACATATTCAGTAAAGACTTAGATTTTAGCCCCTAATCTTCCCAAAGATTCCATGTGAACTGAGCATGCTCCAGGCAGGGATGATCAATGGTTTCCCTACAGTTGTACCTCTGGGCTGCTGCAGGACATGGTGAGTTGGGTCTAGGCAATTGAATTGAAAGTAGGGAGGCTGTCTCTCCTGCACTCTCAATAGCCCTCCTACTGAGCCCAGGTAGAGTGGAGAATGGAGTCTGAATCAATTGCAGAGGAAACAAAAGACAAACTGGTGGGGCAGGAGGGGAGAATTCGGTGTAGATTGGAACAAGGGACCTGGTGTGAAGGGTGGACACTGGGACTGGCGGCTTGCCAGGTTGGGGAGAGGAAAACTGAAACTGGGAATTGGGTTGGAAGGGGAGACTGTAACTGGCTGGACAAGTAGCCTGGGGCTCGTCCCCTGGAGCAGAGATTTGGGTTGAGTGCAGGAGGGGGGACAGAGATTGGGACTGGGCACCATGGGCAAGGACTGGGAATAGCTGGGCAAGGAAACTAGGACTAGGTGGGGGACATACCGGGATGGGAAGTCCGGAGCAGTGATCCGAAAATGTGCTAGGTAAAAAGACTGAGAATGTAATGAGAAGGCCGAGATGTGCAGATTGGGACTGGGTAGGTGAGAAGAATGAGGAGCCAACGGGCAAGAAAGAGACAGGAGTGGGATGAGGGCAGATTGGAGGGGATGGGGCAGAACAAATTACACTTGGGGATGGAAATTGACAGAAGAGTCTGTGCACAGTAAGAGCACACTGCCTTCCAGAGCCTGGAATAGACCCCAGATTTCTGAGTCTCACCATTCCTGTGCTATCAGCAAACATCAGTGAAACCCACTGGCAAAGTGTCCTATCCCCCGCTTCTGCTGGTCCACATAAAGGATGACAATCTACTACTGCTATGAGTTACTCCATTAGCTCAAATGACAGATGTCTGTGTGGTGAATCTAAAAGTTCTAACCCTGCTGATGATTGTTACCAGATTTGCCCATCACCATGGGGTATGCTCATTTATTAGGGTTACCTTCCTGGAAGGGGGTGTGATTCTAGGGGTGTGATTCGTTAATGTACTGCTTGTGTTACTTGTGTGTTCATATGGCTAAAAGTCCCCTCCCAATGGAGCTATCCTGCAGGACCTAAGGTTTTCAGGGCTGGGTTCCTCCAGCACCAGATTCAAATAAACCCCGCATAGATACACACACACATTCCAGATTAACCGAGTGCATCTGAGCGGGCTGGGCTATCCACATTCTCAGCTGATCCCTTATGTGTCCCTGAACTCAGCAGGCTGGGTGACACAGCACTTTCATGCCCCTTTGCAATGCACCAGAATAGAGCACACTTCTTGAGCAAGCTGGGTCCAAACAGCACTTTTTGGCTGCCCCCCTTATTTGCCCCTGGACTCAATCAGGCTGGGTCAAACAGCACTTTCAGCCACCACCCTTATTTGCCCCTGGACTCCGTAGGCTAGGCAGAGCAGCACTTCTCAGCTGTCCCCTTCATATGCCCCTTTACACCACAGTTGTTCTAGTAGTAACCTCCTTGATGAGCAAACCCCATAGGATTTTTGGGCACTCCAGGGATCTTTGGCTTAGGTAAAAAGGCATGGCTGCAGAGCAATATAGGGAAGCCAAGAACACAAAGGAGTAAAATAAAGTTTGGAGAGATAGAGAGTGGCAACCAGCTTGATTATAACAGTTATTTTATTGATAGGTATATAAAACGTATGATACTAATAGTAATACCATACAAGGAGAGAAAAACAATCAAATGCTTATAATACTACACAATTACAGTTGGGGTATTGGAGAAAGCTATCCCAGGTTTGATTACAAAAGTAGAAAGTTATACCTGGTCTAAGAGAGAGAGAGAGTGTTGTGGGAAGGGGAAATTGGGGGAGGGGGATCTCACGACTCCATGCAGCTCAGAGGTTCCCAGGAGACAGTCTGGTCAGCTTAGGGTCTGGAGCGCTTTGAGACAGGCAGAGCCCCCAACATGATCAGTCAGGGAGAGGGGAAGTTCCAGTGGGACTGATGCAGCATTTTGGATCCAAGCATCAGAACAAAAGTTTGAACTTGGGCAGGGGTTTTTGTAGGTACCAGGTTTGTTTATGGGTAAACAATGTCTCAAGGAAGTGGTTTTCTTTCTCAAAGAGTGGTTTTCTTTATGCTGGACAAAAGTAGCTGATCATTCCTGGCTATGGACAATGTTCCTTGAGAGAGCTCACAATGCAACCAGGATTCAGTGTTTTGCATATCAATAACTAGAATGGTCTGATAACTGCGGAGCTGGATTTGCACAGGTGTGAGTTCATTTACATCAAGAGCAGAGATCTCCCATCATGCAGTGTGTCCCTGCTTTACGAATCCCAGAGTTCAGTGAGTGTTCCATCTTCGATGTAGATGAGGCTTCTGTTCTCCATTCGATGTGCTAATTGAGATGCCTCCTTTTTACATCTTTGATGTAGATGAGGCATGGGGAGTTGTATCACCCTTAATGGGAGGGTTTTAGTTGTGTCCACTGCCTTTTCATATTGAGATGCCTTTGGTTTCTGCTTCAAGCAGCCTTTGGTTTCTGGTTCAAGCAGGGGTTGGGGGCAGGGTATTCAGGTGGGCCAGAGAGATTCGGGGTTTTGCACCCTGGTTCCCCAAGAACACAGAGCTGCCAGGTAACATGATCTTGGTGGGTGTAAATTGGATGGGTCATAATGGAATCTCTGGCTTTTTTCAATTTCCTTTTTTAAAAACCGAGGAAATTATACACAAAAAACCCAAGTAACTAAGTTAGAAGAACACTATTAACGTTGCACTCAAAAGTTAGGAAATGCCAAAATTAAGGTTGCCTATGCATCTTAATTTGGCATCCTTTTGCATATGCATAATCATAGCTGTTAATTATATCATCATATATTACTTTTTTTGTATATGACCCATGCCTCATTCAGAGCACAGAATGGATGTGCTTGCTTAATGAATAGCTATTTGATATTTTGCTTTCTCCCCAGGCTGTTTTTACTGCATACTTTTTGAACCCTGCACTGAAGTCAGAATTATTAATTTCCTCGTGGCCTTTTCTATAGTACTAACCACTATAGTAGCTGAGAGCTTCACAAACATCAGTTAATTTATTTTCACAATACTATGATATTATCCCCATTTTACAGATGGAGAACTGAAGCATAGAAAATCTGTATACTCTAGTATCCACTAGTTTGGGGGGCCCAATTTACAGCATTGAGGACCTGATTTTTCAGAGTACTTAGTGTTACATAGCACATTAAATGTTCAAAGCATAGGCCCCATTGATTTCAGATGCAACTGTGAAAGCTTAGTAATTCTGCAAAACAGAGCTCAGGATCTCATGTCAGGCACCCGGAAAGTGAAGAACACACAATTAGTGACTACATGTCCAAAGTTGGTTTGAGTTACTTCCCTAGAATAATATAGAACACTGTGGCATGGGCTTGGATAGAAACCAGTTCTCCAGGGCAGCATTCAGCTGCCTTAATCATGAGACCATCTTTTCTCTTCCTACAGTCCCCTGCCTCTTTCACTACACACTTCCAACTTCTATAATGAAGAGGCAGAAGGTCCTATGGGCAATAGCCTCTTTCACTACACAACCCTGTTTCATCTTCAGAGCAGATCAGCTCTGTGCACTCAATAAGGCAGGGGTCCTGAGGGAAAAAAAAAGATATGTGTTCCTGTAATTAAAGACTGTGTCATAATGCAAATGTACAAGGGGGTGAATTAAGATCGCATGGGCAGTCTTAATTCTGGCATTTCCCTACTTTTGAGTGCTTGACTTTCAAAATTAATCATGTTCTTTTAACATTGTGTGTGTGTGCACATGCATGTGTGTGATATTGTATTGAGACCACGGGCAATGACGTTCACAGCTGAAATCAAATTTTTAAAGATCTAAGAAAAGACCATCAAGTTATACATTTTAACTGAATTTCAAAAATCAAATCCATCCTGTATATGAAAACATATAATTTTCTGATTTTGAAATTCCCTCCTATAATTAGAGAGGACACCAGATTCATGATATAGACTATTTTCATTTGATGTGAAGCAGGCAATGTTCCTGAAAATTAGGCATCTGCTGACATGTATTCTTGTATCGAATGTCTGAGGCAGTGCATGTGATATAAGAGGCTCTCTTGGTAGTGACAACTATCACAGGTACAAACTCTAAATTACACAAGATGTGACAGTAATATAATATTCAAAACTTGCATATTGACAACCTGAATATTTTCCAGCTGAAATGCATTAATGAGGTGGGTAAAAATGAGAGGAAGTGAGCCATTTTGACTGAGTCTCTTCTGTTCTACCCACAAATAAGACAGAGGTCATCTTTTTACAGCAGATCTACTTCTGGAGTACACAGATGAAATGCCAGTGTCTGACATAAATAGCTAAAGCTGAGGTCATATACACTTATAAATAAACACCGTCAATTGTTCTTTTTTCTTGGACCAAGTAAAACTACTCATGCATAATAAAATGTTGTGTCCAATAATCATATATTGGACATCAACCTGACATTCTATAAGTTCTATTTCTTTCAATAGTTATAATTTAATTGTATATTAAAAGAATTAGACCTGAAAGTGAGAACCTGTTATTGGCACCATTTACATTGTCATTTTTAAGACATGTAAATAAGATTCATTTTTTCAATTTCCCCAGTTTATGAAAACATTGATTTCTGAAGTTCAATAAAATATCTAACTAATGCAAAGTTGTTTAGCTGATAAATACATTAATAGTTTAGTTTACAATGATACAATTACAGGGATAAAAATTACTATAATCTTTCCAAGAACATGAATGAATATTTTCCTAGGAAAAAGAAGCCCCTAACTTTTATATATATTTGTCTCTTCACAAGGCAAGCATTCAGATTGTGCCAACTGCGTTAGTGCATGCAGGAAATCTCTCCCCTTCTGCAAAGAAGCAAAGCTCAGACATCTCTTCAGGCTCAGCTAAGGCTTCTCCACATGGATTCCTGAGGATCTGCCAAGTTGGCTTGTAGTGACACCATGCTAGAAAATAAAATCTAATGTATCTTTAAAACTCAGTATATAGAACTACAAACACTCAAATGTTTTAATCATAACCACATGGTTATTGCATGGCATAACTAGAGGGCAGATTTAAGGTTGTTTGGGTGCCCTAATTGTGCTTTCCTATAATTCAACTTGTTTGAATTTCTTTTAAGTGTGACTTTAACTCAGAATTGTCTGGGTTTATAATGTTGGTTTGGAGCTAGCTGCAATATCCCTGTGATTTATTTTAGTCTATTTTATAATTTACTCTCAAACTTAGTTCCATTTTACATTTTGATATAGTTTGTGTGAGTGTATGTCTCTGTGTAAACAGACAGAGAGACAAATAGATCAAGATTTTCCACCGTTCTATGACCTCTTTAAGCCACTCTTCCAGCACAAGAGGCTGCTAACCAGACCATCTGAGGATTTCCCTGGAATATGGCATCCTCCACAGTAAAACACCTCCTATGCTATTCTATCTCACCACGACTTCAGAATCGGTAGTGTGGCTAGGAGAAATAGGATGTGGCCAGAGCATTGCTGTTCTCTAGTGATCCCTGAGGCTGCTCTAGACTATGTTCTAGACTGGTTTGGCAGACAACCGGCTCCCAGACCCATAAATGGCCCTTTGTGTCTCCTACATCTCAGCTGTGCCCAGTGCTTATTGGATGCAACCAAAATGTGGCTCACTGTTCATTATTTCATTACACTTTTTCCTCTTCCTCCTCCCCATCTCAATTTCCATTACACAGTATCTACTTGTTTTTTACTTTGCCAGCTCTCTGCTCCAATTACACCCTTTTTTCCCACTGAAAGATTTTCCCTTGGCCCCACACTGTTCCTTTTTTCAGAAGTGCCTTGATGAGGAACCAAAAACCATAAAGATTCAACTATTTTCAGAAATCAGGATGTCTGAGTGCATTAGGATTAAGACAAAATTCACAAACCCTTGTAATCATATTTTTAATAGTGCTGGACACAAGAACAATGCAAAAAGAAGATATGGGGCCCAATTCTGTGCACAATTTCAACTGTATAAACAAGGATTGATTCCAACAAAACCAATTGAATTACACCAGCATAAGAATGGAATGACTGAGATCAGGCCTATGTGATACCAATTCAGCTATTTATTGGGGGGGATGGGGAGTGAAGGGGAGAAAATTCTGGTCTCATTCATCCTCATCTCAGTCCCTGTTCGCCCACCCGCCCTATTCTTGCAGGGATCCCAAGTCTCCCTCTGGTGGGAAGTCACCCCTCTTTCTTACCCACACAGTGCATGTGTTATCCTAAATTGAGGGGTGTGTTACCCCAGAATTTGATCAGGGTAATTGCAGCCACTTTGTGTGCATTCAGTCACCATTAATTAATAACATAGAACACCACATTAATTTGGACACCACATAGTTAACAGATAATTTGGACAAGAAGGGTGTTTGAAGGCAAGGTCAATTTCCAGCTGCAGGCTTGCAGTTTCTGCTAATAAGAATGGGAGGAGGGAGAAAAGAGTCAATAAATTATACGACTGAAAAAAATAGGTGGATGGAGATCTTGAGCTTGGGCATCTTGGATATAGAAGCTTACTATGGCTAAGATAGTTAGGAATGTTTTATTGATAAGTAGTTTATTGAAGTTAGGAGAGTGATGAGAGGAGAAAGGGTCATTATGATCTAAGTGTTTTGTAAAAGCTAGTTATAAAAAGACTAGAGTGTACTTGGACACAGTTCTCTGAAGCAATCCTGAGAGACTTTTTCCTGATACCCTACTTCCTGGTGGGAAAGCAACCAGCCATTGCTGACCTGCTGCTAACTACTCGATTCCATCTCAGATTTAGGTAATTATTTGCGGTGTTCTAAACCTATTGCTTATGTCTGTGTGTGCTGAAATATAATAAATAGAAGTTTTAGGTAAGAGCACGCTTATTTGCATCAACCTTTCACCAGCGGGAAGTGCTGTGTTCCCATTGATTTATTCCTGACATCGCCTGGAGTGAAACAGTTACCACTGCTTTGCGTTCTGAAAACCCTGTATAACACATGAGCCAGTGCCACGTGGAGTCAAATTCTTGGGAGACTGCCCTGCATGCCAACGTACAGGAACAGATTTTCTTGTGCACCATGTCACAATACCACTCGCTGATATTTGGCCTGGCTACTCCCTGTCTGTATGGAGGGTTGGCTTTGTCAAATTTTGGTGGTGTTGCAACCACACAGCTGGAATGACACTTCAGACTGCTTTGGCAGCAGCCGTACTGATTTAGTACAGGACCACTGCTTAAAGGTGGGCAAGCCATGCCTCCCCCGCTCCCGCAGCCACTCTGTGGCCTATGAAACTTTGAGCAAGTGCAAAAGCCAGGGGAAGGGAGGGAATATTCACTGCTCTCTCCAAACCCCTACTAATTGGTGCCATTGGATCAGGATCAGGACCATGAAGTTTATTCTTATAAAGAGACATGAAGTACTTGTCCCTTTGTAGGGCAGTACTGTGGTTAGCCTAAGTCAATTTGATATTCAGCAAATGTATACCTTTGGTCAAAATATAGTTGTTCCTGGAAGCTTCAAGTCTGGTCTCTAGACAGAGATGCAAACTCTACAAAAAAGCTTTGGAGCGTTCAGCAATTTCTGTAGAATTTTTGTTTTGATGTTTTAAGATAATTTTTAGTGATGGATTTTCAGCACATATTGCTTAGCTGTCTGAGCCCTTTAAGTTGATGGCCTGGCCCATGCTACTATTATGAGGTATTGGCCTCCTTAAGGCTTGGCATTCAAAGTATTTATAATCCTGAGGGGGAACATCTGGCTGAGTGAAAGCATGTGATTGAAAGCCAGGCCTGCTGGGATATAGAAAAGGCAGCCTTTCTTCAAGGTGAGGGAGTAACTGGTCAGTGTTTGGTTCCTGGGTATGAAGGCAATCAGGAGGTGAGCAAAATTGTCTTGGAGTCTGGGCCGGTGTCAGAGCTAGGGTAGGACAATAGCACTGAAGCAAAGAAAGGAACAGTAGATTGAGGCTAGAACAGATGGCTACTCCTGTGAACAAGATGTGGGGCTAGGGTCTGAGACAAAGATAAGGACTGGGTTTCCCTACACGTCAGCTGTGCCACTTGGAAGTGGTGAGTGGAGTCTCCTGTAGCTGGGAGATGAAGGGACCATTTGGAACTCCAACAGCCAGTGAGTGAAAGTACTTATTTTATTTAAAAGTCTTTGTTTATCTCTTGAACATGAGGACTTGTCCTTTGACAGCAGGGTGAAATGCCACAGTGCAGCAGACCAACTGCTGGAAGGCTACTATTGATAGGGAAACTAAGGAATGAAGCTGGATACAGACGTACATCCATAACTTCTCAGTATCCAAATAGCCATAAAGTTTAAAAAAAAAAAAAAAAAAAAAAAGGTATATAGAGAACTTTAACAAGTAATTAAAGCATTAATAATGAGCACATCCCCCCGCACAAATCCAGAGTAAAGCCAACTTTGCTTGGGAACAACCATATAGAGGTAGGGAGGGATTTAAACTATATAGAGGTAGGGAGAGCTTTTCAGCCTATGGGTAAAGCATGGAATAGTGGCCATCTCGACTATATTAGAGAACACAGCCCCGGTGCATCCTGCAGGACTATGAGATTGGAGATATATTGGTCAGACTTCTCTCTTTCCCTGCTTTGCCCTGCACCTGTCCTCAATGCTGATTTTGATGGAGTTGGCAGGGACTCCAATTCTGCACATAGGGGGGTGCACAGCTCCCCTGTGCAAGTGTCCTGTAGCTATTTTATTAACACATGAAAACCCCAGTGTGCTGCTAAGTGAATTTCACCCTAAATGAACTGAATTAACAAGAGATTTGAGGGCTGTGCCATCACCAACTCCAATTCCTCAGGGAAGTCTCCATTACAAAAAAAAGTAGATAGCTGTACAAAACAAGCATTCCACTCCATGCTAACCCAAATTTGCCAATCCTTGAAACGTTGAGGTTTTAGAGACATTTAATATAGTTTATATTTCTGTACTATAAAAAGATTGTAATGTTGTGTATACATTCACAGCAGGATTAATAAGAACAATACATGATAATGGAATTAAATTCTCATGAATATACAATAAAAATCAAAGTATAAAACAAAAAAATTGTGCTGAGCCAAACACCCTGCAAAATATAAAGGGTCTAGACACCATTTCAGTGAAGTATTCATAACATAACATCTTAGATAGAGTATTCTGTTGTGATAGGAGAATTATGGGAATCTTGCTGTGACCAAAAGCCTCCCCTCTCAAACCTCAAAAAGTTTCTGATCACAGCCCAGTACACTTAACACTTCAAAAATTAATTACAAAGCCTAAAATTTAATCAACACACCAGGGTTCCTAGGTGCTGTGGTAATATTAATAAATAATAAAAGCCACCAGTTCAGAGAATGAAGTAACCAGTAAGCACAATCCAGCTGCACTGCAGTATTCTAGTCTTCCCAACTTTTGATAGCCAGTAGGAAATCATTTGCACTCATAATTCATCTTTGCCACTGCTTCAACTCAGGTGGGGACTGGCCTATATGGCTCAATAAACTCTTTAAGAACCCATCTACAGACATAATTAAGTGTAAAAAACAACAAGAAAAAATGCTCAAGTATTACTCAATGGACAACTAGGGAAGTGGTAAATGAAGTACTCACCTCTCAGTTAATCACACAGTTATAACCACATTAATTTGCTTCCATGTGTTATAGCTGTAGGGTTTGTTATTTATATACAATCCTGTAGCTGGATCCTTTCAACTACTTGGATAGTCCCTAAACCTGAAGGTGGGGAAGGAATTCAAGAAAAGCATACAGGTGCTTTGGAGCAGACATTTTTCTGAAAATAGCCCTCAAAGAAGACCAGAACAGTATCTCCTAGAAAGCATGCACACATCAAACTTCACAATGCGTAAAGAAAACAAAATGACTATGTTAAGAAAACAAAATTATTCATTGATTAAACTATCGTTGTCATTTTGATACAAAATGAATTTTAGCAGTTTAGTAATAAGCAATTCACATGGGTGATTTAATATGGAAATACCTACAGACCTTTAAGGTTCATATATAAGGACACTCAAAAGCTCAATATATGCTTGAGTGGTTGATCATTCTGCATCAAATTCAGTAACTACGTATCAGAAAAGTAGCAGTTATAAAGGGGAAATCAATTATGCTCCCAGAATTAATGTCTGAGATATTTGCTATCTTCATTTCTTCACTTGACCGTAACAGAGAACCTAGAAGTGCAGAGATAATTATCCCAGTATGTAAGTAGTAACTGAGTAGCATCATTTTGAAGATGAGATTAAAAGATATAATTCTGTTTAATCCTTGTAGCCTGTGACACAACAAAAGAGTAAGAGTTAACAAGAACACAGCATGCAAATCAGAAGGAATTAAAATGGTGTCATGAAGAATATGCAGACACTGAAAAACTCTACATGGATGTCCCACTGCTGCATACTCAGATTATTGCATAAATAATCCAAGTATCAAGTACTGGGTTCAGAGAACAATTCTGCAGTGCAATGCATTTCAACAAATTATACAGCACATAGCAAGAATCATAATCAATCAGGATGGAATTTATGTTGTGCCTGAAAGCCTTACTAGAATTCATGTAGCAATGCTTCAGTTGGTAGATCTTTTGTTAATTGAGATGCAACAATATATTCCAAAATGGAGTAAGAAATGGCAAATGTGCTACTGGTTGATAATTTCTCTGGAAAGCAGAATCAAATAATAGCTTTTTGACAATTAGAGTAATCATAGTAATTTTAAGGGTGGATAGAACAAGAATGATATTAACATCAAGTCTGTGATATTATAAAAAATTTTGAATTAATACTTGGATAAGCTCCATCATTAATCAAGAAATAAATCCATCTTGCAAGTGGATTGCTTGAGAGCAGTTAACTGCCATCACACTTTCCTGAGCCTACAAATCAAATATAGCTAGAAGAGTGACTGATATTAGTTGTCTGAAAGTGACAATTCCCCTCTGAATATCACCAGAACAATGTGACCTGTATAGTATCAAGATTTGAAGTTAAATGATCTTATCATGAAATAATTCAGCAGTCAACTTGATAAGTACCCTGCATAACAGAAACAGAGAGATCTGAGACAAGTCTAATTTATTTCAAAACTGAGCGAAAACTCAATTTTTTTCTGCAAATATTCATTTGAATTCAAAAGTAAATTCTGATCGAGCATGTTCACAGCTCTTTCACCTTCTGTAAGTGTTTAAAGGCTGAAGTTTTACTGAAACAAATACTTTCAAAAGCTAATGTTTAACTCAAATGGCTGAGAATTCACTAAGAGCATATCTGGAACTCATATCTGACTGTCAAATTTCCTGTTCATGTATGTTAGTTACCTGAATCCTGTGTTGTTGTTTCTGTACCCTGACTGCACAATTTATGTAACTAATCAACATGAATTAATGTGCAAATACCACACCTGAATTTGAAATTCATGCTGTAAACCAACTTTGATTCTTGGGGAGGAAACATTTCCTATCGGCCCCCCATATTTCAACCAACCAGTTCCCCCAGTTCCAGTTCAATTCCTTCCTTTAATCAGCAACCATACGTATGAAGGGTGTTCGAGGGATTCTAAACCAGCACATGCTACCCTGGGAAACCAGCAACAACTGATTGGGCAGGAGCCAGTCTAGTTCTTGAAAACAACTTTAAAAGTAGAAATGTGTGACAGCAGGTAAGGACTGAACTCCCCTTCTGCTAGTATTTGTACCTGGCTGTCCTGATACCGTGGAGATTCCTGGTGTCTGCCTCACCACGAAATTCGAATCCAGTAGATGAGGGCTTTCTAAGCACCATATTTCTCATGCTTATTGCTGGTAATACAATGCACACATGCAGCAGTACCTTGAACCTAGTACTGAGAGTCAGTATCACTTTCCTAGGATGTGGACATATTAGAATTGAAGTGCCCCACATCTGCCAGATCTTCAAAGATTACTTCTTCTGTCCTCCCAAATGGATAGGAGAAGGCTTGGCCACTCCAAATCGCCACCAGATCTTTATTCTGAGCTCACTCATGGCTGATAGTTAGCTTCGTCTGCCTGATTGACATCAGAAGATGCCGAGCACTGACAAGTTCACTCAGCATGGCTAGAGACAGACTTGATATGTGAGCTGATCTTAACACACACCTTGGCGTGCCATGTTCTGAGTCCTAAATTCTGAGGTTCTATTCAAGACACTCACCTGGTTCCTTTCATTCTGTCTATAGAGAATCAAATTATCCTGAGAAAGAGGCTAACAATGCTTTTTTTTTCTAGAAGAGTATACTGGGCACTTGCATTCCGTCAGCACAGCGGAAGTTTCTTTCTCTGTGCCAGTAGTCATGGCCATAATTATTGGGAAGGAGACCAGTGGGATATCAATCCCAATTTTTAGCCACAGGGATCCCTCCGTCTGTCTCCCTAACTTCCAGCCTACAGCGAAAGGGCAAGAGGACAACCCATGAGAGGGAGGACAGTCCAGTCATTCTGTGCTATGTCCAGCAATACTGAGGGATTGTCTCCATTACAGAGTTCCACTAGCTTTACATACATGGATGTAATTAAACTGGTGTAGCTTACTCTGTGTTCACACTGTTGTGATTGTATAAACTACCTCACATTTCTGCCATGTGCCCACATTGCATTGTGCTGCATCAACTTCCATATGCTTAGGTATCCCAGGGTTTCTGGAACTATGCTCAGGCCTGCTGCATTATGGGTAATTTTCATACCGGGGAGTGGGATATATGTCCCGGAGGTCAGCAGAATAATTTCCCTTCCTGTATCCCAGAATTTACATAGTTTCAGCAACATTTCCAAACTGATCATTCTTAGTATGGAGAAGGCCAAGGGGCATGCTGTGATCCTGTCAATTACAGAGTCAGAAAAGCAGAACCTGGCATATATGGGAGCCCCTAGCATTCAGTATTGCCCATCACAAGAGATCAAAAATAATGAAATTTGCCCAAAAATCATGAGGTGTTTTTTTTTAAATAGACCATACTGTTGTTTTTGGTCTGTCTTTTGATGTTTGAATTCCCCCTGCCCATCCCCATTGCGTATATGTATGTGACTCTCCCAAATTTACTGGGTAAGGTGATTTTTGGGCCCTGCTGAAGTACCTTTCATCCCCACATCGGCTTGTTCCCTGCCCACTAACCACGCCCCATTCAGTTCAGCCACCTCAGCCCCCAACCTCTCAGTTCAACCACTCATTTTTATTCCTCCTGGAGTTCTCCACCTCCACCCCCGCATCCTCCTCAGGGCTGGAATGGCTCCAGCAGTGTCCCTTCCAGGCTGG
Source organism: Emydura macquarii macquarii (assembly GCF_026122565.2). Lineage (NCBI taxonomy): Eukaryota > Metazoa > Chordata > Testudines > Chelidae > Emydura > Emydura macquarii. The sequence continues at coordinate 17,511,687 of NW_027132773.1, forward strand.
AAGGCCAGCTCCAGGGGCTTTTCACACACCCCCTCACTACCCTTTCCAAGGCTGTGTGCTGGAAGGATACAATGCAGAAATAATGCAGCCTCACTTGCCTTGTTTTAGCGAAACTAGAAGCTTTTTCTGTTCTAGGTACTGATGATTCTCAGTGCAGGCTTTCTACACTATCTCTAATACACCTTTTGCTTCATTTTGACTAGGCTAGATCTTAATTATAAAGGACACTATTTATATATTTCCAGCAGACTTATTAACTTTCACATTTCAGAAGCTTTTAATGCTTTGTTGGACTCCATTTAATCCCTTGTTTTTATTTGCATTTAGTTCCCTTTTTTAAGGGAGATGCTGGTGTGTTATTTCATCATCTATTTCTCTTTTATTGAAACAGACTGATTCTCTATCCTTTGTCAATGTATAACAATACTTGCCTGTAACAAATGCAGGGGAGAACACGTTGCAGCTCCTTTCTCCATACCCAGCCAGATCTATTGACTATTGCAGAGTGTGGTAGGGATACTGGCTCTGTCTGCCCTTCCTTGGAAGTTATTTGAGGTGGCTTGTGCCCCTGGTAGCGCTAGAATTATGCACAGAGACAGCAGCTGATCCTGGCCCAGCGGTGTAGTGAACTGTACCTTTAAGAGCTCTGGAAAGAGCCAATTAGAATCCATTGTTAAGCTATACTAATCAGCTGGAACTCAGATACAGAATGAAACAGACTCCTTGGCTTTGAGTGATCACTGAATACCACATGGGGGGATCTATAGGGAGGGGAAATTCTTGTTCTCTCACTTCCACCAAGCCCCTCCACACAAGGGCTAGGTCATAACTGGCCCTTTATTCATGTAAATAGTATTCCCTTTTGACAAATGGTGAAACAGATATGAAGAGGTTGAGTAAATTACCCAAGGCTGGTCACAGGAGAAGTTAGTGTCTGAAATCAGATTAGAATCCAGGAGTGAATTCTTAGCTGCTAGTCCTGTGGTCAGGCCACTGGGGCACACTTCACTCAATTCTACCTAGGGCAGCAGTAACAGATGATGATGATGATGATGATGATTATAAAGGAGTTGTGGGAGGCAAAATATCTGGGGATATAACTAACTCAGCATTGGACTTACACGATCTAGGCTTCCTTTATGACTTAAACTGCCTTCTTTCCTAAAAGGAAGAACATACCTGTATGGTATGATACAAGAGACAAATAGCACACTAGATACTAAAGATAAATGATTCTGTTTGGCACTAGTGTGGCAAGTGCAGATCTAGTGTAGATCCACAAAACAGATGAGTTTGAAACAAGATATTGCATTGCCTTCCTGCCACAGGATATCTTACGAATGACAAAGGCCAATTTACGTGAAAATGGAGAGGGATATTTTTTATGTTGTCTACAGTAAATATTGTGCTTAAGAAAAGACACTGGGAAGAAGGCATGTTGTCATGGTTAATGACTTGAGTGATTATGTCATAAAATGTTCCAGAACAGACTGCCTCTCTAAAACTGTGATGGTCAGGGTCTCCTGCATGCTGGTTCTGTGAATTGAAACTAACATTTTCAAACTTAAACTTAGGCACCTAAAAAAAGCAGCCTGATATTTAGAGGTACTGGATTTTCCATTCTGAAAAAATCCCACCAAGTGACTGAGCTGACAAATCAAGATTGGCCATACAAAAAAACACCCACAAAAAATAACTGCCAAAAATCAAATAAACAAAAAAAGGGGTCACTCTGAGCCACCGTATAACAGCAGTGCTGCCAACTCTTGTGATTTTTCTGTTGAGTAACACAATGCTGCCCTGCTGCAGGGCCAAATGATGTAAACAGCTACAGCCTTCATGCCATTTCCAGGCCTGCCAAGGAGAAAAGCACCTCTGATTGGCTGGCTTCCCCACCCCTCCACCTTCTTGGAAAAAGAGAAGCATCGCTTTTCATGAAAGACTTAACTCTTCTATGCTCCCTTCTCCTCCATTACTACCAGTCTGGAAAGGAGTAAAGAGGACTCCTGCTGGAGCTGGCCCCTGGCCCAAACCTAAAGAGCTTCTGGTGCTGGTCACTGCCCAATCCTAGAAGGTGAAGAAAGAACAGAGATGTTGGATGCGGGGCGGGGGAAGAGGCATATGTAGGACTGAGTGGGCAGAGTTCATGTGATGCTGGAGTGGATGTAGGGTGCATAATTGATGTGGGTCATGGGGGAGGGGAGGTGGTACAAACTTAATTAGCATTTTGGGGCTTAGGGAGAAGCTGGAAGCTCTGCATTACCAGGCAGCACTTGATGTAAATGTCTGCCATTTTATGCATATTAAAGATCCACTGGCTTTTTGTCCCAAGAGGTAGGCAGGTATGGATTTTGGAGAAGCAAAGTAAATTAGAATCAATGTGTGACAGTGACCTCGATCACATATTAGAGGTTTTGACAATCAGAAGACAACAGATTTTTTTTATTATTATTTTTTTATAATCTTATCATTTTTGGGGGAACTGACTCATGATTTTTTAAGATTTGGCGTTAGCAACACTGTAGTAACTGGAAATTAAGAAAACGAGAACAAAAATAGAGATTGAAATGAAGATGAAAAACAAACAGGTCAGTTTTTGTTTAGTTTTTATCAAAATGTCTGAAAACTGAAACCTTTGGAAAAAACATAACTGGTTTTGTAAAAGCTTTCTTAAAAGCCATTTGCTGGCAAATGACTTCATTTTAATAAATTCTGTGTTGGCCATAACAAATAACAAAATAACAAAATTCTCAAACAATTTGGGAGATGAAATGTATTTGTATAGACAGTGTATTCTTATTTTGATTTATTTTTATTGAAAGTCACATGATATTTGGTCCTTCTTAAAGCCCCAGCTGCTGGATTAATGTGCCTTTGTAAGAATCTTACCATTTATTTTTATAAAAAAAAATAAATTTCTAGCCTTTATGGTTGCAGAAAAAATGTTGAAAATGTGACTCAAGTTCAGTCTACAGGCTCAAAAAACACCAGATAAACAAAAAGTACACAAAATGTATTATTTTTAAGCCAAGATCATGAATTTTTTGGGCCTCACTCATGATTTTTGAATGCTTGGAATTGGCAATATTGTTTACTCTTCTCTGAAAAGTTACAAATAATAAACAAATTCAGGGAAAAATTCAGTTTGGTCATGAGTAGTCTATGATTTAAAAAAGTGGGCTCTGTCTGCCAATTCTTTCATTATGAATAGTTTACTCTAGGGGCCTGATCCAAAGCCCATGGAAGTCAATGGACTTTGGATCATACCTATTTGTGATGGTTCTATTAAGTTTGACTGTGAAATCTTGGTAGTCCTTCTTCAGCACACCAAGGCCCTACTCGAGGAAAGCATTTTAGCACCTGCTTAACTTTAAGCATGTGAAAAGGTGTATTAAAGTCAATTAAACTACTTTCATCCATAAAGCATATGCTTAAGTGCTTTGCTGAAGCACCGAATTACTGAAGGCTGCCTGTTTTAGGAGAAATAGCCTATAACGTGCATTGTACTCTGTGGGCCTGATTTTCCACTGTTTTGCTCCTTGAGTAATCTCTTGCATTTATATGATGTGAGTAAAAAGTGGGGGCAAAACACTATCATTCTGACTTGGAGAGACAAGGCAGGTGAGTGTAATACCTTTTGTTGAACCAACCTCTGTTGGTCAGAGAGACAAGCTTTCAAACCACACAGAGCTCTTTGTCAGCTCAGGGAAAGGAATTCCCAGCGTCACAGCAAAATGCAAAGTGGAACAGATTGGTAGTTTTATAGCCATTTTACACTGCAGTAAATGACTATGCAAGACAGGGGAGACCAGGTCTTGTTTATTTTAATATATGCTATTCTCTTAAAGGATCAAAAAAATTCATATCCATTTTAGAAATCCATAGTCTGCAATGAGACAAATTCCATCCGGAATCATTGGATGTTTGTACACTTTTAGATGTTCTGTAAGCAAATTGCCATGAAACTCATCAAAAAAGATTAGCTGGGAAAAATACCAGGGCGGAAGTAAAAACTACAACAAAGCTGCAAGTACAGAAACAAAAGCCCACCAATGCTTGCTCTCTAGCAACCACACAAAATCTATCATTTAGGATGTGATCGTCTGATTCAGAGGGTGCTGAAAAAAGCAAAGTCCCTGCTCTTAGTCTTTAGATTGTATAAACACAATTGGTTATGCTATCATTACTAACAAAAGCAGGCAATACATTAACAAGCACTGACATGTCAGACCAATAAATTGTCCCTAGAATGGCAGTTTGATGTATATAGGGGAAAAATCAGCTTAGAAAAGTTAATTTTGCTAATTGTACATCAATAGAATTCTCTTATTTGGAAGATGAAAACAGAACTATTGCCTAGAATGGCCAGTGGATGTTGTGGTGAGTTCATACTGTGATCTAAATAGTAGGTTAAGGTGGCAAAGATTAAAGGGAAGAAATGAGAAATTACAAGTTTTTTTGACTAGCAGCACAAAACTTTGCCTTTAAACGTTGCCTTTTAGTTCTTCTGAAAGCTACTAAATTAGCAACTCTGTAAATAAAAGTTCTCTTTATATCCACAGAAAAGACAGTGGCAGTGCAAGCTTTCCTATAATATCTTGCCAATAAACCTACAGAATTGTATGACTTCAGTCTCCACACCCATTCATATCTTGGCCACTCTGCTAGATCTGCCAACAAGGGTTATAACTCATGTAAATTTTGTTGATGGGATTTCAACTACGGATATTGACCAGTAGGAACTAAACAGAAACCTCTATCACTTCATATAAGGTGGCTTCCAGAAAGCTATCAACAATTTTCAGTTACTATTGACTAAACAGGATTAATTCTCCACATGGATACCAATGATACTGCCAGTAGTGACCTTGAGCAGATCATTGCAGACTATGTGGCTCTGGGAAGAAGGATAAAGGAGTTTGAGGCGAAAGTGGTGTTCTCGTCCATCCTCCCTGTTGAAGAAAAAGGCCCAGATAGGAGCCATTGAATTGGTATCAGAGAGTGAGCTTTGGATTCTTTGACCATGGGATGTTGTTCCAAGAAGAAGGATTGCTAGGAAGAGATGAGATCCACCTAATGAAAAGAGGGAAGAGCATCTTTGCAGACAGGCTTGCTAACCTAGTGAGGAGGGCTTTAAACTAGGCTTGCTGGGTGATGGAGACCTAAGCCCAGAGGTAAGTGGGGAAGCGGGATAACAGGTGGAAGCACAAGGAGGAGGGTGCAACAGGGGAGGCCTCCTGATTCATACTGAGAAAGTAGGGCAATTGACTAGTTATCTTAGGTGCCTGTACACAAACACAAGAAGTCTGGGAAACAAGCACAAAGAACTGGAAGTCCTGGCACAATAAAGGAACTATGATGTGATTGGAATAACAGAGACTTGGTGGGGTAACTCACATGACTGGAGCACTGTCATGGATGGGTATAAACTGTTCAGGAAGTACAGGCAGGGGAGAAAAGATGGAGTTGCACTGAACATAAGACAGCAGTATGATTGCTCAGAGCTCCAGTATGAAACTAGAGAAAAGCCTGTGAGAGTCTCTGGGTTAAGTTTAGAGGAGAGAGCAACAAGGGTGATGTCGTGGTGGGCGTCTGCTATAGATCACCAGACCAGGAGGATGAGGTAAATGAGGCTTTCTTCAGACAACTAATAGAAGTTTCCAGATCACAGGCCCTGATTCTCATGGGGGACTTCAATCAGCCTGACACTTGCTGGGAGAGCAATACAGCATTGCACAGACAATCCAGGAAGTTTTTGGAGAGTGTTGGGGATAACTTCCTGGTGCAAGTACTGGAGGAACCTACTAGGTGCCGTGCTCCTCTTTTCCTCTTGACAGTGCGTCTTTGTTGCCAAGAAGGCTAACGGCATACTGGGCTGCATTAGTAGGAGCATTGCCAGCAGATCGTGATTATTCCCCTCTATTCGGCACTGGTGAAGACACATCTAGAGTATTGTGACCAGTTTTGGGACCCCCACAACAGAAATGATGTGGACAAGTTGGAGAGAGTCCAGAGGAGGGCAGTAAAATCATTAAGGGTCTGGAGCACATGACTTATGAGGAAAGGCTGAGGGAACTAGGCTTGTTTAGTCTACAGAAGATAAGAGTGAGCGGGGGATTTGATAGCAGCCTTCAACTACCTGAAGCAGGGTTCCAAAGAGGATGGAGCTAGGCTGTTTTCAGTGGTGGCAGACTGCAGAACAAGGAGCAATGGTCTCAAGTTCCAATGGGGGAGGTCTAGGTTAGATATTAGGAAGAACTTTTTCACTAGGAGGGTGGTGAAGCACTGGAATGGGTTACCTAGGGAGGTGATGGAATCTCCATCCTGAGAAGTTTTTATGGTGCTGCTTGACAAAGTCCTGGCTGGGATGATTTAGTTGGTGTTGGTCCTGCTTTGAGCAGGGGGTTGGACTAGATGACCTCCTGAGGTCACTTTCAAACTTAATCTTCTATAATTCTATACCTACAGGGAGCGCGGTTCTGAATCCTCTGAGCAGTCTGTAAAGCAAACTATCCCTTGGTTTTTACATATTTACTTCAAAAACTGACTCTTTTATAAAAAAAAAAATTTGTACTTATTAGTCTTGCATTAAGGGTTCAAAGACTAATGCTCTGATGAGAGAATTTGACAACAGCATTACCCAACAGACTTACTGAAAGATACGTATTTTCCTACATAGTAAAATTGGGTCTTAAAATACTTTATTGGCACTCCTGTTTTGCCAAAGTGTTAACTACATGATGATTTAGGGGTTCATTTTCAATGCACCTATTACCATTTGTGGCATTTGCATCTCTAATCTCTATACAATGCACTGTTAATTTACCCCTTAGTGTTCCCATGAAATGTAATTTTTATGCACATAAAATATCAATGTAATATCTAGAGATTAAATCTATCAGAAACAGTTTATTATGAAATCCAGTCTTTGTTCCCTTATTTTTCTACTTCACTGACTGTTGCTTTTTCAAAGTATTTCTAGAGATCTCTCCCATAGCCCTTCATTATATTAGGTTTTTATACCACTATTTGGGAAATAAAACTAAAAAGCATTTTATATGGCTTGATTTCCCATGATTGTTGAGATGATTTGCTGAACTTAAAAAAAAATAAACCTAACAATTTAGGTTCAAAATACATTGAAACCCTGTATAAATTGGTGCCAGAGTGCAAAATGCTAATCAATATGAGGGGGAAAAATCTAAACCAACTCTCCCTTTAATACAAAGGATGTGAGATATATTTTATTTGAATCAAATGCTATTTAGCAACTTAAGCATCTGCAGCACTTCTGATAACTTGGGTAAGATGTATTGATTTCTCAATTGATTTTTTTAATATACCTTCTCTGTGAGTGAGCTCTTACTGAATAGCAGTGAGGGACTCTGCTAATGTCAACTCTAAGCAGTGTGGAGGTGTTCAGATATTCAGGATGGGTAGTTGTTGGATTCCAAATTACCATAGATCTGCATTTTTCACTTGGAGGAACTATACTGTTTATGTAATTTATCTCATGAAGTTTTCAGCATTTAAAGTCTTTTAATTATGAAGTGTTCTTTTTCCAGACAGGAGAGCTAAATGTGAATAAGTAGAACTATGTGCATAAGAGTGGGAGATTTACATATAGACGGAGGCAGTATATTGCCCTGGGGCTGCTGTATATTAACCTTTTCCCCCAGCTTCAGAGTAATACATAAAGATGATATTTTTTCCAACCCCAAAACAGATCTATATGTCAGAATAATGTATAAGAATAGATTTTAAAATCAGTGGATTTTATGCCCAGATTGCTGCAGTGTTCTAAAAATTAGTCATGACATTTTAAACAATACTTTTTTCCTTCAAACATGAAGCAAAGTAATTGTAAATAAAAATGTTTTACTTCTTTTCTAGAGCAGTTCTATACAACCCAGAGACAAAGGATGAAATCCTGACCCTATTGAAATCAAATGGAATTTTGTCACTGACTGCAGTGGGGCAAAGATTTCACCGGAAGGGTATAGGCCTTGCACAAGTGGAAGTTTTGGCTGAGTAAGCACTACAGGACTTAGCCTCAAATATTTCACTGAAGAGTTTTCTGAAGTTTAGAACATCTCTAAAAATATCGTAAGCTGAAAGAGAAATTGCAGCTTAAGAACAAATTCTAAACATTCACTTGCAAAAATAACTTTAAAACTTTAACAGTCCAGAGAAACATTTTATATTCTAAATAGCTAACCACTGAAGAGCACTTGCAAATGTTCAGCACTGAAAAAACAATTTCCAGCAACGTAAATCTGAACTCTAACATGCAATTCTAAGGGCCAAATGACAACTGCCCATGAGTAGATGCACAAGTAAAGAGAGAGGGTGCAGGAGCTTCATGCTTCCTTACCAATCCTGCACAGAGAAAGAAGCCATAATGAGGACTGTCTACACTCAAATGCAAAAAAGAGTTCAATCGTGCTGCTGGGACACTCATTGCCACAGAGGGGATGAAGGAGAGGAACTGGGATATGGCCTTGTCCTGAAAATAAATAGATGGCTTCATGTAACTATGAATTTCAAGCTATTCTTTCTGTACAAGTATAGGAAGGACTTACCTTCTTTTCCCCTGTTCTGTCCCCCACACCCTACTTCTCTTCAGTGTTCCCTCTCCTGTACTTTTCTTTCCATTTAGCTCATCCCTTACTAACTAACCCTACTAAAAAAAAATACCCCACAACATGAAAACAAACTATGTTTGCTACCATCGTAGTGTTCACTCTCCTTGCATGTTACACCCTTTCCCTCACCCTGTCCCTGTATCTTGACTATTTAAGTTTTAAGATCCTCAGGGCAGGGACTGTCTACTATTGTGTTTGTACAGTACCTAGCACAGTGGGGCACCATTCTTGGTTGGCCCTTAGGCACTACTACAATAAACATGATTACTAAAAAGGACTGGTGGTGAGTATGTTTCCCCAGTGCCTCTTAAAGTCATTATGCTTGCCTCCGATCTCTGTAGACATAGTGGATGTAATTCAGAGGTGATGTTTAAGGTGAGGTAAACCCCTCTTGCAGTAACACACTCCCTTGGAGTGGATCTAAGTAGTCATAAGGGAATGCAACTGACTGTTAAATAGTTTAACTAACACCATCTTAAACATCTCTGAATGTGGTCCATTGCTTCCAGCTAATGCTGCTCAAGTGGTGCACTTCTTTCCTCCCACAATGCAGTTATAGCTCTGGGAGTCACAATTTAGCCTGGAATTTCTTCCTGGCTCTGGACCTATTAACATTTTTTAGACAAGTTTTTGGTGACATTCACAGTATATTATGTACCCAAAACTTGTTAATACTGAGAGTTGGACTGTTAAAAATACATCCTTTAATACAAACAATCTCCACCACTAAGACTCTGCTTCCTATGAAACATAGATTGTCCTCAGTCTGCATAGGGAAAGCCCATTGATATTAATGAATGTGCCTTCTGCAGACTGAGCAGTACATAGTCCTAGGGATGCACTTGACCCTACCACTGTTCAGCCCTATCTTTAGATCCCAAACCCAATCACTAGCAAGCCAAAAAGCCTTTCTTCTGGCAAACAGTTAAAAACAGTTCCTCTTTCAAAGTTGCATATAAAACAAAGGATTTTGTAGGTCAAGCTAACTCTTGTTAAATAATGTTGTTGAATCCCAAAGAGGGCTTTGTTTTCATTTTATTTTTTTAGCCTTCTTCCCAAAAAATACATAGTCTTATGTAACTGTGGTTAGTTTGAAATGGAGTAATTAAATGTTGAAAATGTCCTTAAAACTGACATGGCTACAATTAAACCAGTTCTAACAATCCATTAACCACTAGGTGGCACCAAATAGCCATTAGTCATAAACTTTCTGTGGCTCAAAAGCTTAGTAGATATACAGAGTGCCAAATACAGAGGGTTCACTTACATTTTACCTGCAATATAGGCCTATTTAAAACTAAAAAGGCAAAGATCTAAGCTAGCAAGGGATGATTTTAATCATACAAGAGTATAAAATGCTCTAAAATATATTAATTTTGGCTAATCTAAATGTAAAGCTCTGATGATTTTTTCTTGGGAATGATAGTGCTATGTGAGATTAATGGCTTCCATTTACTAAAGGAAGGAAAGCTTCTGTACTCAGCCTACTATCATTTCCCATATACAGTAATATATACTGAAAATATATACTTGAAATATATAGCACTAATATATGTATTTAAGGAGTGCTGGAATATAAACATAGACGCATGCCACAAAGTTATATATACTAATAATCAAGCTATCAGTACAAACACATACATAAACTCTGCCACACATCATAGATTAAGGCTTAATTATAAATGAAAATAATAAAATAATAATAATATACGTTTCAAATTTATTTTGGGAAAACATCAGGTGGCGTCTTAAATCTAACAGTAAAAAATAGTGGAGACCCTGTCATATTGTGGAGTGTAGTCAGTAACCAATGCTAGAATGCGGGTATTCCATATCCAGTTCTATTTCTTAAATTTCAGTGTTCTGATTGTCAGTGTTTGACAGAGTTACTGGCCTAGCAGAAGGAGGGAAAGAGAAGACATGATATATCTTGATTTTAGTAAGGCATTTGACACAGTACCACATGACATTCTCATAAGCAAACTAGGGATATGTAGTCTAGATGAAATTACTATAAAGTGGGTGCACAAATGGTTGAAAACCCATACTCAAAGGGTAGTTATTTATGGATTGCTGTCAAACTGGGAAGGCATATCTAGTGGCGTCCCCCAGGAGTCAGTCTTGAGTCCGGTACTATTCAATATTTTCATTAATGACAAGGATACTAGAGTGGTGGTTATGGTTATAAAACTTGCAGACAGCACCAAGAATATTAAGCTTACTCTGTAAGTCCCTTGATGTTTCTTTTTAAAAAACATTGCTGCAGCTGTTCAGCTCCTGGTCAATCAGCTCTGCTCCACTCCAGTTTTCTTCTCTCTCTCTGCAGTAGTTTTTCTTTGTCTTCTCTTGCTGACTTCCCAGCTCTTCCTGAATGTCTCCTCTTTCTCAGATGCAGACTCCAGACTCTGAAACTATTGCTGCCAGCTGGCCCTTTATACTACATTGTTGCTCTCTTTATATACCCTTCTATTCTTAGAAGCAATAACCTCACTCCACATGCTCAGTCCTAATCTTTACCTCAAAATTTTGATTGACAGCTCTGACCTTTAAAACAAGTGGTGACCAGTATGAGTGGGTTCTGACCAGCTAGTTGCTCCGCCAACTGACCTCTCTGTCACTCCTTACTGCACATGCTCAGTAGCTACCAAGCTTGCATATGCAATAACTGTTGTCATTTATCTCAGAGCTGTGGTTCTGCTAATCCACACACACATACTTGGCTCTTAACCAGGACACCATTTTAGAAATCCTAAATTCTTAATGAGCATGCTCAGGGTCTGCCTCATTCATCTCAGGGCGGAATGACTTTTGTTTATTCAGAATAAAGATTAAGGAAAGCAAAATGGAGACTGGATTTCTCTGGTAATAACAGTTGATCACAAATTTAATGAGTCAACAATGCTAAGCAGTTGCGAAAAGGCTAATATTGTTCTGGTGTGTATTAGTAGGAGTGTTGTATGTAAGACATGGGAGGTAATTGTCCCACTGTACACTGGTGAGGCCTTAGTTGGAGTACTGTTTCCCATTCTGGACACGACACATCAGGAAAGATGTGGACAAATTGGAGCGAGTCCAGAGGAGAGCAACAGAAATGATAAAAGGTTTAGAAAACCTGACTGATGAGAAAAAGATTAAAAAACTGTGCATGTTTAGTCTTGAGAAAAGAAGACTGAGAGAAAACCTGATAAGTCTTCAAATATGTTAAGGGCTATTTTAAAAAGGACTGTGATCAATTGTTCTCCATGTCCACTAAGGTAGGAGAAAAATTAATGGTCTTAATCTGCAGCAAGGGAGATTTAGGTCAGCTATTCAGAACAACTTTTTAACTATGAAGGTAGGTAAGCTGCAGAATAGTTTTCCAATGAAGATTGTGGAATCCACATCATTGGCAGTTTTTAAGATCAAGTTGAACAAGCATTTGTCAGGGATGATCTAGCAGGAATTGGCCCTGCACAGGGCATGGAATTGTTGGCATCTCAAGGTCACTTCTAGCCCTATATTTCTATGATTCTGTGATTCTCTGTTTGTCTTGTACCTTTTCAACTCCTCACTGCCAACTTAAGTTGTTGTTCTTGGCATATAGTAATAAGAATCAACTGGTCCTACTAAAAAGAAAAATAAAGAATATAAAATGAGATTCAAGAGAAAATCCCCTGTGAGCATTACTTATCTTCTTCCTTGGCTTTGCAACTAAGGCAATGTACAAAGTGAGCAAAGTGTTTTCAAAAAGCCATGTGACCTGTGTGTAAACATTTACACTGCACTCATCATCCTGGTATCTAAGGCCCAGGACCTCCAATTGGATCCATGTGGACCTTTCTGTGTGCACAGAGCCTCAGTATAGTAATGGGACTTAAATTTTGCCATGGTATTGTTATACTTTTGACCTCAGTGGTTAGCTAATATTCAGAGCATTGCAGATTATTTCCATTAGGGGGAGAAAGTAATGATGGTGTCAGGTATTCCTTTGATTCAATCCTGTGTATTTACAAAGAATGTAAACAGTCATGTTTCCCTGAACACAGTAGGAAACAAACAGGAGGCAATTTCTTGGCGCACAGTTCCAAGCCTTTTTCCAGCCAGCACTCAGCTCAAAAATGTCTCTTGACTTTCAGGATCACACTACAAGTGCTTCTCTTGCTGACTCCTTGGCTTTTCCATTGCTTTCTCTCTGCCTCTTCTCCAGGTGCTTCTGCTTATAGACACAATCCTTCACTAAACAATACCCAGAGAACATTTCTACACACATTAACTCAGTTTCTCACTGGCCTTCTATGTGACCAGAAGTTTTGAATTTCAACGAAAAATTGTCCAAATTTTTTGACCATTTCTATTTACCCTAAGAACATAAGAGCTGTCATGCTGGGTCAGACCAATTATCCATCTAGCCCAGTATCCTGTCTCCAACAGTGGCAATACCAAAATTTCAGGGAGAATGTACAGAAAAGGGCAATTTTGGAGTGATCCACCTCTTTCTTCCACTCCCGACTTCTGGAAGTCAGAGGTTTAGGGTCACCTGGAGCATGATGTTGCATCCCTGACATCTTGTGTAGTAGCCATTGATCCTCCAGGAACTTACCTAGTTCTTTTTTTAACCCCAATTATACTTTTGGCCATTATAACATCCCATGGAAATGAATTCCACAGGTTAATTGTGCATTGTGTGAAAAACTGAACAGTAGAGGTACCAGTATAGATTCTTGAGGGACCATGCTGTTTACCTCTCTCCATTGTGAAAACTGACACACTGAAAAATGTGTGTTCTAAGCATAGTTCTAAGCATAGTTTGACAATCTGACACTCCCACCATATGAGATAGAATATTCTTCACTCCACCCTTTCCCTCTCCCTCTCCCTATTCCAACTAATTGCAGGGTACATCAGGTCAAATCTCAGAAAACCACCAGAAAAGATGATACAATAGTCTTAAAGTTTCTTTTATATCAAACAGAAATCTTTTCTCTCTCCATCTTCCAACTCTCTTCCCATTCTTTCCATAGCTCCTAGATCCACCTCTTTCTTCAATCTGTTATATGGTCTGCACCTTCCTTATTATTGAGCAAGTTCTTAATCCTTCTATAAAACAAGCTACTTTCTCAATTAGAATGGTTTCTGTCTGTAGCAGAGATCTAGATGGACACCCTGGGTCTCTGTTAATAAGAGTAGTTTTTGATCTGCAGGTACTGGAAAGATGAATTACAGTGGCACATATATTTCATACAAGTTTTCAGAGAGGTATACATAGGTTTGGCCAGAAAATAACAAATCTGTTTCACAACAAAATTTGAGGTTTGAAATTTGTCTTCATGAAAATGTGAAGTGAAAATGAGACCTTTTGAAATTATTTGTGAAAACTAAGCAAGAGACCCATCACAAAATAGCAAATAGACAGGTAGTTAGGACATTTGCATGGGATGTCGGAGATAGATAGAAGTCCCTGTATCAGACAGAGCAGTGAGTTGAAGCTGGGTTGCTCACATCCAAAGTGAGCGTCCTAACCACTATGTGCTCACTCACTCTCTCTCTCACTCTCTCATCCTGGATCTCAGAAACCTTTGTCACAGTTCAGGGCAAATGCACCTGGATTTCCCCTCTCTGGTCTACCAAGATTGCCCACTCTCAGGCTTCCAACTCCCCATCCATCACCTCTCTTGGGTAAAGACACATATCTCTCTCTCTCCTTCCTGACCAGGGTATTTCCAGGCTGCACAGCTTCCTGTCTACACTGCGAATTCCCCAGCAAAGTCAGACTGCCTCAGCCAGCTTTCTTTGCCTTTCTTACTTAGAGATGGTAAACAGTGTATTGCCACAATTACATTACCACACAGTTCTAAGCAAGCACATTTATTCTTAAACTGAAAGCATTACAGAGAAGACATACTAAAACAATAAAGAGCCTACACACATGATAATAAGCTTACCAGACATCACCCTGACTCTAACGAGGGCTCTGGCAAATGAACAGTCATTCAAACCCCACACAGGGCTTTTGCTGTGATTACAAATTCATAATTCTTTTTGCTCAGAACAAGAACACACATGAACCTGTGAGTTACTCTTTGACAGACAAGTCATGGGCAGCCAATCTAGTAGTTGAAGCCACAATCCACAGTCATGAGACAGGAGTCAAGGAGCACTGGGTCAGGATACTGGGAGGTCAGAAGCAGGAGACAAATTGGAGATCAGAACCGTGAGTCAGGAACCAGAGTCAGGCTGGGTCAGGATAACAGAGGGTCAGAGGCAGGAGACAAACTGGAGGTCAGAACGACAAGTCAGATAACAGGAATCAAGCTAGTTTGGAATGCCAGGAGATCAAGCCAGGGAAGCAGAGTGAGAAGCACCAGGCACACAGTCCAGAGCACAGTGAAGCCCATTTATTCAGACAGCTTCCTGTTCCTGCTTTTGGCTTCATTAGGGCCAGCAGGCCAATCAGCCACTCTGGGACTCTGCGAATTGGCCCTCAGGGTGGAGCCTCAAAATAGGGTTGGGCTCCGTGGGTTCCAGGTAAGATAACAGTAGTAGGCTGCCAGGTGGAAAGTTGGAGCATGGCTGAACCTTATGAGCCTGGGTTTGAGACTCCTGGGTCATGACATCGCCCCCTTTCCTAGGGGTGCCCTCTATGTGAAGTGGATTTAGGCTTCTTGGGGTGGCTCTTGTGGAAGGCCTGCACCAGGGTGGGAGTGTGAACATTTTCAGCTGACTCCCAAGTGCATTCCTCTGTGTTGTAACCTTTCCAATCAATCATTTACCATAATTTTCTCCTCTTGATCTTAGAGTCAAGAACTTTGTGAATAATGTATTCTTCTTGACCCTGTACTTACACTGGTGGGTGCGGTAATTGGACTCTATGAGGAAATGTGTTCTTGATGTATGGTTTTAGTAGTGAGACATGGAAAAAAGAGTAGACTCTATGGGAATGTCTACACTGCAATGCAAACCTGGACTCAGACTCAAGCTTAAGCCCAAACTCTACTTCCATCTGTATACAAAATCTGTCAGACTGAGGCTCAGACCCAAGATCCTAGGACCATGCAGGGGAGGAAGGTCTGAGCTCAAATCAAGCTGGGATGCAGGGTTTGAGCCCTATTGCTTTGCAGGGTAGATGCAGTCCCCCTGACTCAGGTCCTGGGAGTCCACCAAAAGTATCCTACAATCCCACAGTCAAACTTCCTTTGTCCTCTCTATCCCAAGAATCTCCAATCAACTCCAATAAAAATGAAAACAAGCCCCTTTGGCTCAATCCAGGGTCAGCTGACTGAAGTCCCACTAACCCTGGGTTTACACTGCAGTGTAGAAATACCTTAAGGGATTGAGGGAACCAGAGCTAGAAGGTTGATTTGTTACCAAATCCAGAACAAGGCAAGGAATTGATAATCTAGTTTCTGAGAGGGTCTGTCCATACAGAGGTGTTCTGTTTAAAGCCATGATTTTTGTCCTACAGAGTAGGCGGGGCCCGGTTTTCTATGCTTGTCTGCATGCCTCTTGTAATCCTCCTTTGTCGTTTCAAGGTGTCCCTCCATCTGCTCTTGGATGTGATGGGATATGTTGTACTAGATCCGAGGCAGATGGGTGGGGGAGGATGTGAGTAGTTCTGAGTAAAATCATGGGTGGCTCCCATTGTTGATAAAGAAGGGGCTGTGGTCTGTGGATGTGTAGTCCAATTATTGTATGAGAACTCTGCATAGGGTAACCGTGAAAACCATTGGATGGAATTCTGGAGACAGAGGCAAAGCACATAAGTGCAAGCAGGTCCTGACAGCAAGTTGCATTAAGGAAGTTATAGGACTTGAGAATGTGGGCTGAGTCCAGATTGGGTTCTCATGGGCTGGAGCTATATTTTCGGGACAAGATGTCAGTCTTGCCATTTCTGGTTCCAGAGTGATAGGTCAAGGTAAAGTTGAAGTGGGAGAAGAATGGGGCACACCAGAACTGTCGTTTGTTTAGGGCCTTGGAACTTATCAGCTACTCTAGGTTCTTATGACTGGTAAACACGTGGACCAGATAATGCCATTCTTCAAAGGCTCTTTGTCCAAGAGGTCATACTTTTGCTCAGCAGGGGTGAGTTTCCTCAAGCAGTAGGTGATAGGGTGCAATATTTGCTTCAGAGGACTGCCCTGATCACTGTACTAGAGGTGTCAGCTTCCACAATGAAAGCTTATGTCATGTCTGGGTGGGCCAATATCGGAGGGGTGGTGAAGGCAAGCTTCAACTGCTCAAATGCATGCTAGGACTTGGGCGACTAATGGAATGGGAGTTTTTCTTGAGTAAGTCAGTGAGGGATCAGCTTCTTTTGAAAAGTTTTAAATAAACCTGCAGTAGAAGTTTGTGAAGTATAAAGGAAGTTGAAGGTCACGCACATTGTGGGAGATTGTCCAGTCGCACACAGCCTGGACCTTGCACAGATCCATTTTGATTCCTTCCATGGAGAGGATGAAACACAGAGACTTGGTTGAAGTCTGATTGAATGTGCAGTTCTCAAGTTTAACATAGAGACCGTGTTATCGTGGTCTCTCCAAGACTGTGCAGATGAGAGTGATGTGTTGGTCCAGATCATATGAGAAGATCAATATATTAAAGTATACCATCACAAACTGGTCCAGCCGGTCTTGTAGCACATTATTAATGAAATGTTGGAATGTTGCTGGGGCATTAATCAGTCCAAATGGCATAACAAATATTCAGAATGGCCATAGCAGGGCCGAACGGTGGTCTTCCTTTCCTCTCCCTCTCAGAAACAGATGAGATTGTAAGCTGCATGAACGTAAAGTTTAATGAATATGCAGGCAGCCACCACCCACTCCAACAACTCAGGAATCAGGGTGGTGGTAACAGTTCCAGATTGTTATCTGATTTAGGGCTCGGAAATTGACACAGACATGGAGACTGCTGTCCTTTTTTATGAAAAGGACCCGGGCACTGGCTGGAGAACTCAACTTGCAGATGAACCCCTGGGCCAGGTTCCTTGGAGATATCCTTGGAATACCACCAGCTCAGGCTCTGACATTACATATATCAGCCCAAATGGTATCTTCACCCCTGGCTGAAGTTCTAGGGGGCAGTTGTAGTCCCAATGTGGGGGGAGGTTTTATTCATTCTTCTTGTCAAAAAATCAGTGTAGTTGTGGTACTTTGGGGGAAGTTTCATAGCTCCCCCAGTGGATGTTTTAATGGGGGTAACTACACCTACTTGAACCTTCTTGGGACTGAGTTTAATGTCCACTGTCCCTGGCCATGCTGACAGCAGAATTTGGATGGGAAAGTGATCTTCTGCTCTTGCCTGAGAATCAAAGGTGTAATGGTCCTCACTTGGGGGTTGGTCAGGAAGCATGGCCTAGTGGTCAGGGCCACAACCCATGACCAACAGTGTGGTTTTTGGTAGGGGATCCCAGGCCCTCCCACTCTACCAGCCTCCAATCCAGGGCCCTTTGGACCTACCAGTGGTCTGGCAACCAAAGCTGTTTAAGGCTGCCCTCGCTGGACCCTTCCTATCTTCCTCCCTAGCCCCTGGGCCAGCTCAGTCCAAGGCTTTCCCCTACTGGGGTAGTCCAAACTATGAATATAAACAGAGATTACCAATGTCCAGGGCCCACATGTGGGGGAGAGGGGAATACTTCCTTCTCTGATTGTTTCTGGGGTGGGTACTCCCGTCCCACAGGAGGGCCCTTTGGGTCAGTTATGTTAGATTCTTCAGCCTTCCCTCTGCTCTGCGCTGCTGGAACTGTGGCCTGCAGGTCTGTTCTTTTCCAGGTCTGCTACCAAATGAGCTGTTTCCCTGTCTTTTAATTCCTCCACCAGATTGTGGGGCTGGTTGGGCCCAAAATAATCCCTTAACCCCTTGTTGCCCAGTATGGGGTTTGTACACCCCCTCACAAGGGGTCATGAAAAGTCAGCCAGGAGATGCCAAGGATCAGGGGAAAATGAGGGGAGTGGATCATGCCAAATTGTATTATTTCTCTAAGTCCATGAATAACAGCCTCCAGGGGACACTCCCTTCCACAACTGGACCTGAAGACTGCAGAGAGCCATCAATAATTTCAATCATGTCAGGCATAGCCTTGTATCTCAGTAAGGACAAGGGTATAGGGAAATTCTCTTCTCCGAAGGCCCAAGCTGGTTCCCCCTACCGTGTCTTGGCTGGCTTGTTTCCTTGAACTCATCAGCATTAGTGCTGGGCAGGCCAAGATAATGAGGCCAGGTACACCTCAGTACAAGCATCAATGGTATTGATGGCACCATTCATTTTCTTTCGGTGTGAGTCGCTAACAAGACAGATAGGCTTGTGTGTGTTTGTTGAGCAATACAGAAGCTAAGGTCACAGTACTTGGGTAGCAGAACTGCAGGGAACCTCTTTATTCCTCCCCTCATTTTGCAGCCAATTATCTATGAAGATAGATTGTCCTGTTCACCAGTGTGTCTAGGCCCATATACAGGCCAGTTCATCTTTGATTTCTTCAGGCAAGTCTCATCAAAACTGTTAGAACTCTGCTGCTTTGTTCTACTCTATCCACTGTGAGGCGGTAGAAGCATACTGCATAGAAGGCCACTCTGTGTTGCCCCTGCTGGATTCCCCTTAGGGTGACCATTTGAGCTCAATGCAGATCATCAAAGACGGTTGACATTGATTGGAGAAAGGCATTCCATTTAGACAGCACCAAGCTATGGCCTTCCAGCAGGGGATAGTTCTAGTCTTACATGTCTTCTGTCAGCAGGCTAATTACCAGGACCACTGTGGCCTGATCTGAGGCAAAGATTTGGGGATGCATCAGTAACACAAGGTGGCATTGGTTCATAAAGCCCTGGAACCAGCTGTTTGGACAAGAATATCACCAGTCCTTATTCAGGACAAGATGCTACAGGCTGTGTTTGCAGCACAGTATTCTCAGTACTGAGCTGTCTTGCTTGCTCCTGTAGCCACTCATTGACTGAAGTCAGCTATGCAATTTGGGCTTGCAGTGCTTGATTATCCAGCTAGAAGTGAAACGTGAATCTTATCCTTCAGATGAATCTCATGCTTCTGGCAGTCACGGTGGTGCTCCTGGATCCATCCTTCTCACACTGGCCTCAGTGCTGCAGGGTAACTGTGGTCTGAAAAAGCTGTCATGGCTGGATCGTGGGTGGCCAGATCTCATAGTCCAAACCAGAGTCCACAGTCACGAGAGTCAGCTGGGCCAGGATACTTGGAAATTAAGAAGCAGGAGACAAACTGGGGATCAGAACCATAAGGCAGGAACCAGAGTCAGGCCAGGTCAGGATACCAGAGCATCAATGGCAACTTTGGAAAGAGAAGAACTGGAGGCTGGGAACCACAAGTCAGATGCCAAGAATCAAGACAATTCAAGATGCCAGGAAGTCAAGCTGGGGAAGGGTGAGTGGAAGCAGGAAGCACAAGGTACACAACCCGGAGTAGAGTGGAGCCCAGTTGTTCAGGCAGCCTCCTGTTCTTGCTGCTGGCTTAAGTAGGACCAGCAGGCCAATCAGCCACTCTGAGACTGCCAATCGGCCCTCAGGACTGAAGCATCACACTGAAGTTGGCTTCATGGGCTGCTGGTAGTCAGTAAGCTGCCATGTGGAGGATTCGCATGAAGCTGCTCCCATGAGCCATGCAGGCCCACATTCTAGCCATGTGGGTCATGACATGGACTATTTGGACCTTTTGATCCTGGGAACAAGCAATTCACCAGACAAAGGCCCCTTCCTCAAGGAGGAATTTCAAAAGATCAGGTCCAAAGGTGGGTATTTGCATTCCC
Organism: Emydura macquarii macquarii; assembly: GCF_026122565.2. NCBI lineage: Eukaryota > Metazoa > Chordata > Testudines > Chelidae > Emydura > Emydura macquarii. The sequence continues at coordinate 17,532,078 of NW_027132773.1, forward strand.
CTCCTCCCAAGTATTTCCTAGGAAAACTACTCAACCAACAGTTCATTCTTGTCTTAGGCCATTGTTTAAAGGAGTCCTTTGAAGCTCATAATGCTTCCCAAGGTTTATATTAGTCATGTCTCCTAGACAAGTTACATACAGTCCCACAATACTACATAAACATAATCCCATATTTGTATTTTTAAAACAATGAGCATCTAAAATACTTACATTTAATTCAAGATTGTTGAAGTTAAAACAGTAAGGTTTGTCCAGGAAAGTGCCATATCTGTCACAATCATCTCAATAAAGTTTGTCAAAACTAGTAAGTTTTTGCAAAACATTTCTCTTTCAGTAAAATGGCATTTTTCAATGGAAAAAAAGTTTTGAAACATTTTCGATCAGCTCTAGATATAAGCTCTCATCAGTGTGTGTCATACAAGTTTTTGTTACTTTTTTAAACTAAATTATCTTTTTGTGAGTTAGAATCCATGAAGGAAAGAAAGACACCTAAGGCAGAAATAAGGGAGACAAAAACCATTTAAGAAAATCCTACCCACCTGTCTCAAAAATGACAATCCAAGTGCAATTTTACACATAGGACCAAATTGCCCACTCATTCCACAGTTTGTTTTCATTAGACTTTAAGGATAAAGTTTTATAATCTAGAGTAGGCCAAGAGATGAGAGTGTTGCCATCTGGAGACAACAATATCAGCTGTATTTAGGGAGGGGAATATATGGCCCAGGGGATTGGTATTGCGATATGGAACTTTACATCTGTCACCAGTTCAAATCTGGAACAGATTGGATGTGACCAAAACTATTTGCCCTCTGACAGCTCTTCAGTAGCCTATCTGAAATAATTTGATGTTGTCAGTCCCGTTCCTGAAAGACAGGTGTTCCTCAGCACACAACCTACTATCACACTTGGCACTAATTGGCATCCTGGTTGGTAGACTCAGTAAAGGATTTAATGATGATAACATTTTACACTTACTTTACTTTATGTAGTGTCTTTAATCCAAGGAATATAATGAGCATGGAGAGTGAACTACCCTCTGACTCTGAAATCCCTGAAAAGTGGTCACTCAGGATCAAGGTTGAGGCACATATGTGAGCACTGTTAGAAAACCTGCTCTGGCACTTCTTGGGCTACATCTGTTGTGTGCATTAACAGATAAACTGAGTCTGCAATTTTGTCAATCTAGCAGTCTTAACAGGCACTACATTTCATAAGAAAAATTGCCATAATTAATGGTTTTTTAAAATTCTCAGGACACTAAATATTTTTGACATCAGTTCAAATAATCTGTCAGTATACACTTTACACTGAACTTTCCCTGAAGATTGCCAATGCCTTTTTAAAAAAGCTGTAAGAATCTGTTTCATTGGACCTAAACAGCACAAACATATTTTACAGCTCCTAGGTAAGTTCATCCCAGCTAAATAACATTAAATACACCATCTCAGAAACCTAAATTTAGACACAATACATACAAATTTGCTATATATTTTTCTGTCAGTTGCACATTCTACAGGATTCAGGACTTTGAAAGGTTTTGCACCTTTTTTTTAGTTTGACAGAAACTCAGTAAGAAGTCATACTGATAACTGTTATCCTGTCCATGACTTTTGATATCTAATACAGAGAGAACTGCCATTGCTATCTTGTCTAATAAGCTATCCACCAAAGTTTGGGACTAATTCTCCTCTCTTTTACAGCAGATTTAAATGGGGTAGCTCCATGGACTTCAGTGGATTTAATCCTGATTTATAGTGGTGTAAGTCAAAGGAGAATCAAACCTTATCTGTACTTGGTAGGATTTTTCAGGGATCTCTTCCTTTCTCTCATTATTGCTAATAGGCATTAGTCTCTTCACCAGTCCATCCAGGTACCGGGTATAATTCCATATACTTGTATGTTTGACTTTTTTATAACTATATCCAAAAATACCACTGTAAGAGTTTGATGCTTGATCCTATGCCATGCTGTACACTCACTTTCACTTCCCTCTTATGAGGAACTGAGTTGTCAGCTATTGATAGTGATTTCAAGATTTCATTCAAAGATTGCATTTACTAAATCAATGTAGTTAAGCTTTCAGATATCATGCAAATCCCCCAAACTCTTATTACCTCTATTATTAAATCCTAAATTGTAATTGTTAAGTTGCTAAGGATTTTAGTTGCACAAATCTCAGACAAGTTATAATAATATACTATATTATGTTTACAAACAATGGACCAGATTGTCCCTAGCTTTTGCATGTGTGTTGGGGTTAGCAGGGTGCAAAGAACCTTCCTCAACACTTGTGCAACTCATACAATGACCCAGGACAGCAGCAGACTTTGCATCCAGGGGGAGCAGAGATGGCTTCCTTCACGCTCCCTTAGAGGCATGAAGTCTCCCAAAGGGAAAGAGAAGAGAGTTGGAAGAAGGCAGAGCCATGCTCCTACTCCCCTTCCTCCATAATGGCCCGAATTTGGTGATTTTCTGCACTTGCTGAAAAAGACATCTGTTTGCAGGGTTTGAGTGTATGCTTCCTGGATGAAAGGATTTGGTGGCTGGCAGACTGAGTTTCTGAGGAACCGTTGGTTTTAATGCTGCTGCAATTTAATTGTATTTCTTGTACAACTACGTTAAGGTGCCTAGAGCCTTGGATAGACGTCTTTATTATTTTAAACCTAAAAATAAATTATAAAAAATAAAATAGCCTGCACAGTTGGTCAGATGCAGAGAGGCAAACATGATGCTCCATCAAAAGTTATGGTGCAGTGTGTATGATTCTCCTGCATCCCAGAGAAAATGCTGAGGGACTATGCTACCTTCTACGGCAGAGTGTTCCATACTGCCCCCAACATGGGCTAGGAGCTAAATGCCACAATGTGCTCAGAAATGAAACTTTTGCTAGGATGGAATATGACAGCTCTTTCATAATGAATGCAACCGTTTACAAAAGAAAGTAAGGAAAATGCCATATCTAATGAAACTATAGAGCAAATTTTAGGTGAGCATAATGTAGCTGTGCTACCACAACTTCCTCCTCTTCTCCCCACTCTACTCCATCCTGGAAAATTTTCCATTAGAAGGGGTCTTATTAGGTCTATACCCCTTTCTGACAGCATAGATTCTGAAATTAATCTGGACTGCTGTCTTTAGTAACCACAGATCAATAGGACCTCAGTTTTACATCTCATCTGAAAGACTGCATGTTCAGCAGCATAGTGCTCCATCACTGGCCTGAATCATTGGGTCAGTTTTGACCCTCTGGAAAAGTGACACTTACTGAATAGCCAGCACCACTTCTTGCTACATCAGAGGCCTCTTTGGAGGTGCTAACTCTTGCTTAGCTTGTGAAATATTCTTGTCTCTTACTTAGTAGAGTGCCTAGCACTGCTGAGCTCTCATCCAGCTTGGAGCCTCTGGTGTTATTGTAATACTACTAATAAGGAATTATAATAATAGTGTGTCTATCATAACTCTAGGCCAGCTTACAATAAAAATATATAAAAATACATACAAAAATCAATGACATTTACAAAACATCAACAATACTAAAACTCTCAGCCCACAGAAGAAAACCCCACTTAATCCACTCCATTAAAAAAAGCTTAACTATATAGATAAACTTTGCAATGTGTCCTGAAAGCCATCAAATTTGAAATCTCATGGATCAAGGGAGAAGTGAATGCCAGAGCCAAGGGCCTATCACTGAAAATACCCTCCCCACCATTACCAAGGCATATAGTCATCTTCAGCACTTCAGCTGATCTCAGCTGACCAAAAACAGTACAAGGAAAAAGCCAGTTTGCAGTTAAAAGAAGCCAGGACCCAAACTACAAAGAGGTGTATTGATCAAAACCACCATCTTGAATCCCATTCAAAAATGAACTGGAAGCCAATGCAATCTGTTGGGTATTTCATAGTATACTCTATATCAAGAACCCTACCAGTAAGTGATCAGCCACATTCAGTACAATCTAAAGTTATTAGATTTCCATGGTAGGCTGAAAATGGGAAGAAAGGAATCTGCCTCTCCCTGGTGACTAGGCTGGGAGATAAGTGTATTTATTCCAAACCAGAGGATGTTACCAAAACCCACTGGATTTTTGGCCTGCCTGGTGATGGGTCTTATTGGCCAAGAGATGTCAGTGGTTGCTCTGGTGATAGTTCACACTTTTTTGCTATAAAAGCAGAATATTATATGACTTATGGCCTGGGTCATATGGAAGGCCCAATGGGCCAATGACCAAAACAATCTTGGGATTATGCAGGGACTTGTTGAACTACCTTGCTTTATGTTAATTTTTTCTGCAAGAGGCTCCTGGTCAAGAAACGAACTGTAACATTCCCTTGCTGTAAGCACAATTTGTATCTGTTTGTTGTTTAATAATCTTAATTGAGTTTTAAAGCTTAACTGTGTAAATTATCCTTATAGCTGTATCATATCCTCCACCTGCAGCATACGCACTGCAAGGAACATTGATTGTAATGGAGGAAATCCCCAAATAATCTAAGAATAGGGTAAAACAATTATTTGGTTTACCTGGAGTTGGACAGCAATATTGGCACAGTGGAATCTTGCACTGAAAGATCACTCTTCTATTAATATCCCCTTTAAAACCAGTAGTTCATCACCAGGACTATAGTGTTTTCCTGTAAAGTCATCTTTACAAAAGAATTAAAAACAAACAAATCCTTCTTAAAATATCAGGTACATTGCTATTGGGTTTCTATTTAGTTCATTTAATATTGCAAACCTTTTTGCTGTAGAAGCACAGCACTCTTTCATATAACACCTTTCTGTTTTTACTAGAAGCAGGAAATCCAGGTTCAGACTAAGGCTCTAGTCTTGCAAACACTTAACTTTAAGTATGTGATTAGTCCTATTTAATAGGTTTTCATAATACTCGCTTAATTTTAAACACTTGCATAAGTGATTGCAGGATTCAGGCCTAAGGCAGTAGTGCACAGAGACAGCCTAGTGACTGTTTGCAATGTTTCCCTATTAATTGACATTTTTAAAATTAGACCTTAATGTACAGTTATATAGTGTCCACTATTTGAAATATTGCTAACTCCGAAATGGAAAATAACAGAGCAGGTCAAATACATTAAAATATTTCCAAGAATACTTGCTTGAATGTTCATGGAAATAGTGAATGGAATTTAAGCAATGTTAGAGAATATTCTTGGAAAGGAAATTGTGAGTGTTCTAGAAACCTGATCCTAAAAGTTAACTCTGCCAATCAGGGAAAAGAAACCATACCACCTGTTATGTCGCACAATCAAAACTAAGCAACACAGCTCAGATTTTGAATTTTGGATACATGTAATGAACTACTCGTGAGCAGACCAAGATTTATATATTTGGATCACAATAGTGGCTAGAGGCCCAAATTAAAAGTGGGATCCCATTATGCTAGACATTACAAACACATGGGGACAGTTCCTGCCCCAAAAAGATTACAATCTAATTAGCTAGTCAGACAAAAGGTGTGAGGAGAAATAGAGATCTAGAGAGGTGAAGTGATTTGTCCAAGTTCACACAGCTTGTCAGTGACAGAGCCAGGAATAGAACCAAGGTCTCAAGACTTCCCCTATATACTAGACAATGCTGCCTATCAAAAAATATTTGCAAACATTATTCCATGGGGAAAAAATATAAGAAAACTGTGTGAGCCATTTTCAGTACATAAACACACAAAAACGCTAAATTCATCTAATGATTATTTACTACCAGGTGTATGATCTGACAACCATTCTGTAATAGCAATCCTTCATAACAGTTTTTAGAAGGAATATGAAGATTATTATCAATTTTAAAATACAGGGATTTTATGTAGGCAGGAAGTAACTGCCCAAGTTGAAATTTAGACACAACACAAGGATTAATAACATTCTATTTTTCAAAAAGGATCATGAAAATGTTTTCAGATGATGAATGGCCAGAATTTTGGTTTTACATTTCATTAGAAAGACAGCACTTTTAGAAACATGATGTCCTGTATTGGTTCAAGGCTGACTGAGCAGGAAAATTTTCATCTGTTGGTGGTACTTATAGCCTCACCAATTGGAAAGGATGGATTTGTGGTTAAAAAACAGGACTATGAGTCAGGAGATTTAGGTTTTATTCCCAGCTGTACCACACAATTCCTCTGTGATTTTAGCTAATCTCTCTGTTCCTTAATTTCCCCCACTATATAATGGGAATAATAATGCTCACCTGCTTCACAGGAGCATTGAGAGACAGCTCATGAATGTTTGTAAAACACTGAGATTCTTTGATGGAAGGCACTATAGAAGTACCAAGTATTACTAATTATGACTGTAAAAACCTCTTCCTGTAGAATACCTGGAATTTTTTTGGAGGTTGTATTTAAAAAATCCCCAACCTTCTAAAAGTCTTATTTAGTGATATATATATATATTGACATTGGATTTCATTTGATTCCATCAATTTTGCAAGCATTTTTATTGTAGTAAGATAGTGTTCTGTAGGCCTTTGTATCAATCAGTCTTAGGGCTGGTCTACCTCAGAAAATTAGGTTGGTTTAACTATGTTGGTCAGGAGTATAAAAAATTCACACCTCTGACCGGCGTAGTTAAGCCAACCTAAGTCTCCATGTACACAATGCTTAGATAGATAGAAACATTCTTCCATTGACATAGTTACCATCTTTCAGGGAGGTGGATACGTATGCCAATGGGAGAACCGCTCCCATCGGCAAATGTAGTGTCTACACTGAAGTGCTACAGTCCAGTTGTGCCACTGCAATGTTTTAAGTGCAGGCAAGACCTAAGGAACGTAATATTTGTGATCTAAATGGGACCTTTGATCCATCAAGTCCAGTGTTCTCCCCCTGGCAGTGGCCAATGCTGAAGCTTTATAAGAAGAAGGGAAATACAGCATAATTCACATAGCAAATTATGTAATTCTGTATATGAAGGGAAAGATCCTTCCTTACCCCTGCAGAGAACAACATAAACCCAGAATCAAAATATTTGATTGCCCTTACCTTGCCAAACATAATTCTAAATGTTATTATTGGTCATAAAATTATTCAATCTTTTTAAAGTCAAGCTATTTAATTCAACAATCTCTTCTGGTAGTGAATTCCACAGATTTGACTACTTGCAGTGTGAAGATGAATTGCCTTTTCTGTGTTTTAAATGAACCTGTCATTGATTTCTTCATGTATCTCCTTGTTGTTGTATCATGGGAAAACATAAGAAAGCTAAGATGAACAGTTTTTAAATATCTTTCAGAACCTTAAATATTTCAGTTGTCTTCTCAAACTATTCCCTGTTTTAGGTACATTAAGCTAGATCAGAAAAGAACTAGAATAGAAACAGGCTTCCTGAATTCCAGTGTGCTTTATACAAAAGACCATCCTTACTTACCTCTTACCCAGAGAAGACCTCCAAATTCACCGCGTCTTGACTATTACAACCTCTTCCTCCCTAGTCTCTCTGATTGTTACATTGCTCCTTCTCCAGGACACTGCTTCTAAAATCATCTTCTTTATCCTCTACTCCAATATGTCATCATCCTCTCATAGTCCTTGCTTAGACTAAAAAGGAGAAGGCTAAGGGGGCTAATGATAACAGTCTTCAAATATGTGAATAGGATGGTGATCAATTGCTCTCCATGTCTACTAAGGGTAGGGAAGAAGGTAATAAGCTCATTTTGCAGCAAGGGAGATTTAGGTTAGATATTAGGAAAAGCTTTCTAACTATAAGGAGAGTTAAGCACTGGAACAGGTTGCCTAGGGAGGTTGTGGAATCCCTGTCATTGGAGGGTTTTAAGGACGGTTAGATAAACATCTATCTGAGATGGTCTAGGCAGACTTAATCCTGCCTCAGCACCGGCAGATGGATTAAATGACCTCTTGGGATCCCTTCCAGCTCTACATTTCTATGATTCTACATTTATGCGATAACGAAGTTAAACATGTAACCATCAACACCACCACACCTCAAGTAAGATATTGTGTGGGCTGCTGAACACTGAATTTTACATCGAGACTGTTATTTAACATAAGCATTTTTGTAAATGTAATATGCTGGGAACATGTTCTCTTCAGTAGCTTTCTTACTTGCATCTGCCCAGTGGTTAGTTAATAGCAGCTATGCTGCAACAAAAAAATTAAGAATGCTGTGACAGAGTGCTGGACAACAGAGCTGAACTAGCACCCTGGTCACTGCAATTCCAGTTTGTTGCCTGGGGTAAACCTGATGTGATAGCTGTGCCAAATAGATAGATTTGGGGCTGGGCTGTGGAGAACAGCAAGACTAATTTAACCCATTAGCCCAGAAAGTAGGAAAGGCACAGGAAGGAAGTGCCAAGAGGAGAGAGCCAGACTCCCCGAGTTAGTATCGAGAGAGAGATTGTCCACCTCTTCTATCATAGCATCATAAAATTGTAGGACTGGAAGGGACCCTGCGAGGTCATTTAGTCCAGTCCCCTGCACTCATGGCAGGACCAAGCATTATCTAGACCTTGACCTATGAGCTAAGGATTATATGCTGTTGTTAATAAGATGCTGCAGAATGTCGTAAAGGTGATGGGGAACACTGTCAATAAACTACATGTGCTGTTTACAAGCAAAGAGTGTCCAAATGGTTTGTGTGCGCAGACAAAGGCAGGAGTGGAGCGGGTTCCCTGTTACAAATGCTTACAAGACTGAGTCATCCTAAGCTTTAAACCAAGTATCTTTTTCATACTACATCTAAGTATCATGCTAGATGAGTTAGTGGAATTGTGATTGTGGTGTCTATGTGGTGTCTATGTGTGAGAGACAGAACACACGGAACACATGGAAGCTGAGGACGGAGGAGAACAGAGAGAGAGAGAGAGTCAGAGGAAAAAATCAAGAAAGCCAAGCAATAAACTGTAAGTTTCTCTCCCAGTTTGGGAAATGGGAGAACACCAAGCTGAAGGAGCACAGCTTGGTGGAGGTACAAGGATCAGCCCACAGTTTTGGTTTAGATCTCTTTAGGCAACAATAATGGGAATATGTCTAATAACTGTGTAATCAATGCCAAATTGAGTCTCTGGAAATTCCCTTTAAAGGTATGGCCCAGGTGAGACAAATGGTTTGTAGGCAATTGGTTTGCAGTGAACAAACTTTTCTGCTCCTAGAGGCAGAACCCATTGTAACAGCTACTGTGGTCGCTTTCCAGCAAGAAGAGCTGAGTAGTGGTTGAAATCAGTTTTGAAACCAAAGGTCTTAGGGAAATCTTAACTTCTTGTGGATGTGACTCAGGAATGGATCCCAGTTAGCCTGCTGAATGTATTTGACAGGCAGTGAATAGTAAAAATAGCAGGGTGTGATTTAGCATTTTCAGAGCTGAAAAAGGCTCTTCTGACTGTTCTTGTCTTGTCCTATGTTTCAAAACCTCTTTGATATTGCACACAGATGCTAATGCTTACAGTTAGGGGGAGAGGACTTCAGCATGGCTGGCTGCCCCCTCAGTCTGAAAATGTGGCTGTGGAAGTTGAGGCTAGATAAGTTGTTACAGAGATGAATCCCCAATTTGAACAGAATGGGCCGATTCTTACTCAGCCAGCAAATTCTATAGAAACAGTAGTATTCCTCAGAGGTTGACTGAGAGGACTCCCTCCCTTGTGGTTGGGAGAAAATCCATAGAAAGAAAATCCCCAAAGCCATATAAATGGGAATAAAATTCTTTTATGTTGGTGATATGAAACTATCCTGGCAAAGACACTGGACGGCTGTAAATAGTTAAGTTTGAATCCTTTTGCAATTTGTTAAATTATTTCTTTTCTTTCTGTTTGGGAAGGTTTATTGGATGTCACCTTTTCTGACCTCATCAGGATGATGGGCAAAGCAGGTGGGGATGTAATGACTGGGTGAAAACTTGCTAAAGGTTGAGTTAAAATCTAATTCAAAGTGATGTGTGAAAGAGCCCTCAATTTAACAGTCATAAGGGACAGTTAAGGGGCCACACCTAAAACAAAGCCTAATAGAGGCTGGCCAAAGCACCATGTAGGTGGGTGGAGAATTTCTGCTGGGTATTGTGACCAAGTGTAGGGGAGTGAGTGTGTGTGTGAGAGAGAGAGAGACCACATGGAAACTCAGGACAGACAAGACAGAATAGACAAAGAGGCAGAGGCCAAAATCAAGAAAGCCTAGCAATACAGCCTGTGAGCAATGTAACCCTGGAAAAAAGCTAAAGAGAGAGTTTTTGGGTCTGGTGTTGGCTAAACAGGGTTGGAGGCTATAAACTAAGAACTATTCCTGATGCATTCAGAGACACAGGACTTTGTACATTATTTGTAAATAAACAAAGCTGCATAAAAGAAATACCTAACTATCATCAATTTCTACTCCCAAATGGAATAACCTCAGGGCCACAAAATTTATCTAGCTGCTTGGGTCAAAAAGGGAAAACATTACAAAGAATGTGATGAGGACTTTCTATAAGTAGGCCTATGTCTGTTCCATTAAATTTGCCACATAATCTGGTGATGGTCTCTCTCAATCTCCTATGTGAAAGGTGTTCCCCTGTGTATGAAATACTTAATTAAATATGCATTGAGCCAGAGAGATTATGAGCAGGACTCTATAGCTGCGGTGGCCAAATTATGGCTCGTAAGCCTTATGAGGCTCTTTTATAGTTAAAGTGCAGCTCACAGAGCCCCCTATACCCCTCATTCGCACTCTTCCAGTCTGAAGTGGAAAACTCTGAGCTTCTGCCCTGCAGTAGAGTGGTGAGGCTAAAGGATTCTGCCCAGCAGAGGGGAGGATCTCGGGAGGGGTTAGTAAATTTGGCTACCCCTGTTCTACAGTCTGGTGGTTAGATTACTCACCTAATAGGTCTTCCACTTATGTTCAGATCCCTGCTTCACATCAAGCAGAGGGGATCTGTCAAGTTTTAATCCATTAAATGTGTGCCATGTTAATTTTTTTATCATTCTGGTTTCTTAATCAAAATGCTGTGTGGTAACAAGTCAAACACCTTACAGAAGTCTAGGGTTATTGCATTAACATTATTGTCTTTATCAACCAACTTGCCTTTTCCTGGGAAAAAAGATATCAAGCAAATTTGACAAAATCTATATGGGTGTCTCCGTTCCTCACTTTCCTCCATCCTTATCTGTCTTGCCCTTCTTTCCCATCTCATGGTCTGCCCTGCCAGTGCCCAGTGCTGGGTCATCCCAATATCTAATTCCTCCATTCCTGCTCTCATGGTGCAGAGCAACTCAGACAGAAATCCTGTGACCTGGCTGAATTTCCCAATACAAATGTGTTCTCTCCCGATTCAGTTATGTCATCTTCCTATATAAACTAACCTGCTTCCCCAACTTAATTGCACATGAGGCCTGCAATCCCAGCTGCCTTTTCACCACTCCTGAAATCCTCCCTTCCTTGTGCCTCCATGTCTCTCTCTGTACAGGATCTTGCTGATTTCTTCCAAGAGAAAGTTGACGAAATACAAAGTGAACTTCCCTCTCCCCTTTGCTTGTTTTCCCTTCCCTTCCTATACCTCTCTCCTCCACCTTCCCAATCACAGACACAGCAGTTCCTCATCTGCTCTCCTCCTCTTACCCCTTCACTTATCCTAATGACTTCATCCCGCCCCAACTCTTGATCACCTTCATGCTCGCTCACATCTCTTCTCTTCCTCTTCTCCTTAACCTCTCACTCTCCTATGAGTCTTTCCTCTCATGGTACAAACATATTTTAATCTCTTCTATCCCTTTTAAAAATAACAAAAAAGCACACACCCTCAACCCCGCCTGCCTCTCTAACTACTGTCATATTTCCCTTTCCTCTCTAAGCTAATGAACACACCGTTTACAGTTGCTGTCTGGAATTCCTCCTACAATTCTATGGTACACTCTCTCCAATCTGGCTTCCACTCATTGCACGCCAATACAGATGCTCTTGCCAAAGTCTCCAATGACTTTTTTTAGCCAAATCTCAGAACCATTCTCATCCTCTAGCCTCATCCTCCTTGACCTGTCAGCTGCCTTTGACACAGTTGGCCATGCTCTTTCTTCCTGAAACCTTGTCCTCCCTTGGCTTCTTGACTCTGTTCTCTCCTGGTTCTCCTCCTACCTCTCTAATTGCTCCTTCAATATGTCTTGGAGGATCCTCCTCATCCCATCTCCAGCTCACAAGGCTCTGTCCTTGGTCCCATTCTCTTTTCCCTCCACCCCTTATCTCTGGGTAATCTCATCCATAAGCACAAATTCAGCTTCCATCTCTATGCAGATGACTTTCAAATCTACCTCTACTTCAGACCTGTCTCCTTCTGTTCAAACTAAATCTTGACCCGCCTTTCTAACATCTCCTTGTGGATGTATAGCCATCAGCTCAAGCACAACATGGCTAAAACATAACTTTTCATCCACCATGCCCCACGCCCTAGATCCTTCCCTGCTACCTCCTTTCTTGATCACTGTGGACAACACCACCATCCAGCCTGTTACTCAGGCCTATACCCAGAGCACCATCTTCAGCTTGGGCTTCTCTCTAGCTCCTCACATCCAGTCTATGTCTATGTCTTGCAGATTCTTTCTGCATAACATCTCTAAGATACAGACTTTCCTATCCATCCACACAGCTAAAAATCTTGCCCAGACTCTCATTAAATCTCATCTCAATTACTGTAACACCCTTCTCACTGGCCTTGATAAATGCAATCTTGCCCCACTTGTATCCATTCAGAATGCTACTGCAAAGATCAGTTTCCAAGCCCATCACTTTGTCCATGTCACCTCTCTCTTAGCATCCCTCTATTGGCTGCTTTTTCTCTATCACATCAAACATAAGCTACTTGTCTTCAATTTCAAGGCCTTTCATGGCCTATTCCCACCCTACTTGTCATGTCTCATTCAGTGTCAAAAGGTCAAAAAGCTTCTGATTAGCCCATGATGCAGCCTTCATTGTCCATTTGTTAAATTTTCAAACAAGCACATTCATATTTTCTCACATGCTGCCCCTCACTCTTGGGAGGTATTCCCCAGAAATAACATTCATTATTTTCCTTGAAGTTTCTCCTTAAAACTCCCCTTTGCTGTGATGGCTACAAAAACATAACATCATTTAGGCTGCTGGTGTGCTGATACCACTGTCTATCATGGTGTCCAACATTGTCTTATCGTTTCCTTTTACTCACCCATCCGTATCCATCTATTGTCTCTTCTCTTATACTAGATTGTATGCTTTCTAGGGCATAGACTGTCTTTTTTGTTCAGTATTTGTACAGCACCTAGCAAAATGGAGTTCTGGTCCATAACTAGGGCTTCTAGGTGATACAACCATACAAATAATTAATAATAATCTATTTTCCATACATCCATGTTGATTGGCATTAATTATATTACCCTCTCAAAATTCTTTATTAATCAGTTCCCATACTGGCCTTTCTATTCCCATTCCCATACTTGGCCCTTTCATTATTTTGCCCGGGATCGATGCCAGGCTGGCAGGTTTATAATTCAGGTCTCCCCATTTAATCTTATTAAATATTGGCATTACATTAGCTTTCTTCAAGTTTTCTGGAACCAAGATTTTTTGTAAAGTAACATTGGTGATCAGAGAGCTCTTCTGGCAGCTCTTTTGAAACTCTTGGGTGCAAGAGTTTGTTTTTTTATTCTAACTTTAACACCTGCTCTTTAATATCATCCTGAGTTACTATTGAAATGGAAAGTGTTTCATTTTCATCATATAACATGTTAACATTATCTGGCTTTTTCCCAAATATAAAACAGAAATATTTATTGAACATTTTTGCCTTTTCTGCATTATTATTGAGAATGCCACCACTTCCATTGAGTAACGGACCATTATTATTGTTGGGATTGCTTTTGTTCCTAATATACTTAACTGCTGCTCCTTCTCATTGTCCTTAACTCTGCTGGCCATAGATGACTTCTTGTGTCATTTTGTTTTCCTTATCTCTTTTTCTATGATTCTGAGCTCCTAATTTATATTAATAAATATCAACTTCCCCTTTCTTTCTTTTGTTATATATTTTTATATCTGCTTTCATTTCCCCTCAAGGGCAAGTTGTTGTTTTTTAAGCAGCGTGCTTTCTTTCTCAGTTGTGGGACTGGGGATTTTTGGGCATCTGGTAAAATGTTCTTGAACAATTCCCAATTATCATTCACATTTTTCAGATTAAATTCTTTCTCCCATTTGATTTGGCTCATAATTGTTTTCCGTGTTAAAGAACCAAGGTTTCTGTTACTGGTTTGGACTTTATTCTGTTTTCACGTAACAAATGTGATGAAGTCATGATCACTTGTACCTAAGATACCACTATTTTTAGTTCTGTGATCAATCCTCCTTACCCGTCAAGATGAAGTCCAATATAGAATTCTCCCATGTTGGATGCAACAATTTTTGAGTTAGGAAATTGTCATTTAAAATATTTAGAAATTATGAGGACTGGCAGTATGAGACCTCCAATATATTTCACTTAGATTGAAGTCCCCCATAAGAATGCAGCGTTTTTCCCATGAATATATATAGGTGCTTAAGAAACTACCCTTCCTGTTCCCTAGTGTGATCTGTAGCAGGCATATGAACCCCACCATGTGCTTTATCTGTTAAAACATTGATCCATAAGAATTCAAGATCATTTACTTCTGAATTGTCAGCGACTCAGAAACAGGTAATGCCATTTTTGACAAAGAGTGGCACTGCCCCCCGCCCCTTTTACCTGCTTAAGCCTTCCTAAATAGGTTATAACCATTGATTTTATGTGAATCTTCCCACCAGGTTTCAGTAATACCAACTAGGTCGAAGCTACGCTCAAAAATGAGCAATTCCAATTCCTCTTGTTTGTTACCCTGGCTCCAAGAATTGTTATATAGGCAATTAAACATTTTCTTCTCTTCTCTTCACATCCTTTGGTTTCCTGATTAATCTTGTTCTCAGCATCTTGATTGAGTGCTCATTTGTTCCTCCTTTTCACACACACCCCTTTTGTTATTAGAGTTAACTGTTTCATTGCTGATAATTTTAGGAGAAAAATCCTACCACAGCAATTTGCTTATCCATCAGTGTCAGATGCAGTAGTGGGTATATTGGAGTAGGACAGTGAGGCAGCATTTGGTTGCTCTTTAGGGCTGCTGTTGTGGTTAACTACAACTTCAAGCCTCCTGCACAACACGTAAAAGTCAATTCTATGTCTGTCTGACCACAAGGGAGAGGGAGAGAAGATTCATCCTTTTCTTTGTGCAGAATACTTCACTGGCCTCATGTGCCCAAGGAACCCTACAGTGACACCTGGCAAAGGGTTCACTGTCATGTAACAGTAACTCATATGAGGCCTAACAAACTCACTGCACCTAACACATTGTGCTATGGCATATATCTATAGAGAATGTTATGTAAGGTATCAAATTAAAATTCATAATACACTAGTCATTAATACTGTGAAATGTACATATTAACTTTATAGGAGGAATTATGACTACTTACTGATGTTACACTTTAAAGTCTGTAACCAGACAAAGGAGAAAACAGGTTTTCTTCCTGACAGGAGGGGAAGTAGTTATCTTCCTGTCTCTAATATAAATTAAGATGGGTTAGCCAAAGACAATGGAGGTTATATTTGCATATTGAGGCAACAGAAAAAGCAAATTAACAGAAGATCAATATAGGCTGCATGGCAACTACACCCTGAAGAACCAACAATGTGGGAGAGGAACTTCAAAGAATACATTTCAAAGGTGTACTCAACTATAAGAACATGGGGAAAAGCCATGGTGTTTATCCATTTACTGAGAAAACCCCCTGTAGGGCATAGGGGAATCATGAAAATCTGGATCCTAGTATGACTGAATACCAGCAAGCTCTACAGAAAAGTTTTACATGAAGGACTGTTTTAGATAAGATTAATTTGCTGAAGTTTAGTTTTGTAGAAGCATGGGGTTTTTTTATAATCATGTCTGTTTCTATTATATTTGCCTAGTATCTCTTAAATGTCTGTTCTCTATTAATAATCTTATTCTTGGCTTGACTATAAGCTCTTCTCAGTGTTGTAATACTAAAGTGCAACTCCTCAACTGAGGTAGCAGGCTGGTGTGCATACTGTCTGTTTGGAGACAATGGATTTGGTAATTTCTGTGAGTGTTCAGTGATAGGTGCTGAATACTGCAGAGGAAAGCTCTTGCAGGGGCTTCAGGGATGAGGGTACAAGGCAAAGTAAAACCTGGTAGAGCTTTGGAGGAGGTTGTTTGGTTGGGTTGATAGGGAGATGTCACCTAGTTTAGCTCCAGCAAGCCTCGTTTTTTGCTAAGGCCGAAGGGTAATGAGATCACCCATAGTTCTGGGCATTTTGAGAAAGCGTCACTTTTCATAAGTGTCCGAAACTCAAACCACCCCCAATTTCTACATTGTAGTTATGCATTTTCAATAAAAATAATTCTGTCACATAGAAAAACTGAGATCAGCAGCAAATAAATTGAAGTTAATATCATAATAAAAAACATAAGGGATATTCTACTTTTTTTTTTAAAGAAATCATTAAAGTCTTCCATTTTTTAGTTTACCTGCAGCTACCTTAGAATCTCAACTATGCCACTCAGCATACTGCAGAAACCAACCAAGCCTTGTTGCAGATTTCAGATACAGCTTGCCTCTGAGGCCCAGTCCTGCTCCCATTGAAGTCAGTGGATAACCTGGCAGTTCATCTCTGAGAATGCTCTCTCTTAAAACAACATTGCAACAAGGGGCACCAGTTCCCCTGTTACATTAAATATAATAACTGACTGTATATAAGAAGTTTGCAGACAGTGGGGAAGTAGGAGAGCAGTGTGGGGTATTTCCTTTCTCTTCAAAGGACACATAGGATGGGATCCACAAAGGGACTAAAGTGTTGCAACATGGAGCATCATGGCGCCTAGCTTTTAGATGCCTAGAAAATCACAGGAATAACTCTGCAATCCACAAAGCCTGAGTGAGGCACTTAGGCTCCCTGCACAATGAATGGAGAGAGAGGCATCTAAGAATGAGATCCGCAAAAGCCAGCATGCAAGGTGGGGAGCTGCCTAAGATAGCCAATGGGAGATGTCAATGACAGGGGTGTATGCTAAGACCCCTCAGAGATAGGCACCTGAATCCAGGCTGCAGGGAGGTGCCTAACTCTGCTTATTAATCCACGACTGGGAACCCACTGCCTGGAGTCAGGTGGCTTAGGCACCTAGCCACTTCTTGAGGGAATGAGTTAGATGGCTGTCTCGCTTCACACACAAAACAGCTGGAAGAAAAGGAGGCATTGATGGTGTTCACCTTATAACTTTTAGCCCAGTGGCTAGAGCACTTGCCTGGGATAACTGTTTTACTGTGTGTAAATACTTAAACAGTCATTGGGTCAGAGAGAGAAAGTGAGAGAGAGACAATGACTCTGTTATCTGGTGGCTAGGGCACCGAGGTGGGAGACCCAGGGTCTAATCCCCCTCCTCCAGACACACTTTCATTATTTATCCACAGTGGAACAGCTTCAACAGGAGAGATAGAGGAAGCCCCATATCAGAAAATCCCATAGCTCAGTGGTTCAGGCACTCCCCTGAGAGGTGAGGGCCCCGTGCTTAAGCTGAAGGGAGGAATAAAATGTGGGTCTCCCACAATCCAGCTGAGTGCTTAAACCACTGGACTAACAGTTATAAGGTGGGCACCCCGTGTCCTCCAGACAGATTTTGAATAGGACCTAATCTGTAAGTGGGCCTCTGAGCATGCATACTGGATTGAGCCCTGCAAATGACTTAGTGAGCCTGAACACCTATCTTCCCTGGTTTGTAAATCAAGCTAGATGACTAGAACAAGGCAGCTGTGCATATACCCAGAGGCAGAAACATAGGAACTGAGAGAATTTATACTTTGAAAATGTAGGTGCTGAGCGAGGTTAGGCACCTACAGGTGTTGGTGAGAGTTCTGTGGATCACAGTGGAGCCAAAACTGGAATTTAGGTGCCTAAGGGCTGGTCTACACTACAGAGTTTCGGCTTTTGTAGACAAAACAGTGCAGGTATACACACTGAAATGCTCCTCTCACTGACGTAACTCCCCTGCTATGTCGACATCATAAAACCACCTCAATGAGAGGAGTAGAGCTGATGTTGGTGTAGTCCGGGTGCTGTTGTGTCAATGTAGACACAGTGTTCCTTACATCAGCTGTTGGCTGTCATTCATGTCAATTTCACAGCTCTGCTGAAGCTGTGAAATTGACAAGAAAGCTGGGCAGCAAGACCCCAGCTGCCATCTCCCTTTCCACCTCCCCCCCTAATGGGGAACTGAGTGGCTGGAGACTGCTCCCAGCTGGGAGTGAGTGAGAAGCTCTGGTGGCTGGACCCTGCTCCCTGGGGACGACAAGCCTGGGACGGCTTCCCCCAGCTCCCGGTGGGGAATGGAGAGTGGGAGTGGGGGCAACCCACGGGAAGCCCAGGAGCCTGGTGAGGCTGTGCAACGCTGACCCAAGGAGGGTAGTGTGGACCTCAGCCACCGCAGTAATTAATGCAGTGGCTGTAAGTCAACTGACTTATCTTTGTAGTGTAGAGAAGATCTAAATCTGGAATTTAGGCACCTAAGTACCTTTGAGGATCTAGCTTTACTCCTTTTTCATTTATTCTGTGAACAGCTGGGACAGGCACAAAATAGAGGCTCTTTTGCATTCTTGTTGCCCAGCAATGGAGCTGTGGAGCTAGATTTTCAATAGAGTTCAAAAGCAAAGTTTTAAGTATGCAGCATGCATTTTGTGGACCAGACTTTCAGTTCAGTTCCTATTAGGCACCTAAATAAAGGCCAAATTTTCAAAAGGTATGCGGAGCATTTTTTGAAAATCTGGCCACTTATTTTAGTTCCTAAATAGGAGATGGCATCTTTTGAAAAGCTGGCCCAGGGGACAAACATGGACAGAGGCACTGTTTTCTTGATTATAAAACTGCTGATTCTCTTATACCATTAACATTTTTACCATAGTTTTCTAAATTTTTAGGAAGAAAGAATAAATAATTCTCATAAATGCATTGTGAGAGGATGTATAAAACTTGTGCAAGAAAGCATCAGATACCTGGACTGAGTTAAAGCAGTTCATTTTGTTCGAGCAGGAAAAGAGTTAAAACTCTAGCACATCATAGATCAAGCCTCAGCTGGAGATTCTCATTTGGGAAAATGGTACTCTGTAGCCAAATGAGTGGTGATTGACAAAGAGAGGAAGTAGGAACTGAGTATTATAAAGAGGATTTGGAGAAGTGGCTGGTGTCTAAGGGTAGTTTGTCAGTGTGAAAATAAGTGAAATCTATTCCCAAAAACTAGGCTGCTGTGAGTAAGGAGCATTTCTTTTTATTATCAAATATAAAATCATCAGCCACCTGGCTTTGGTAGGACTCTAAGACTATAGATGGAACCTGCTTTCTTTATGCATTGTCTGTCTATTTGTCCTAGAAAGTGTGAATTTTTTTGAAGCTGCTTATTCCTATATACTGCTCATTGAACAATAGAGTGATGACTAACATGATATAGAATTTGCTATAACTTCTGAATTTCTTGATCATGTGTGAGGCAAAATTGCACTCTGGCTCCTTTTAGCTGTTTTGGCTCTGTAATAACAGTAAAAAAAAAAAAAAAGCTGTTTTTGATATTTAAAGACAAACTGACTGCAAAAAATCCAGTGAGCAATATGTTGAGTAAGAAGGTAGTATTCAAACAGTTACTTCTCTGAGTGTGACTGTATTTCAATGTTAGAATTTCCCAAAAAAGTTATTTCTGCTCTGAGGGTGTAAAAGTGTGTAATTCAAATCTAAAACCGGTATTTCTCTAAAGATACAAATTCTGTGACTGAGTCCCTGCAGCCCTCTTACATAAAGCTTCTACAAAAATACGGTTTGTTTATTTAGTGTTTGACTGGTATAATACTCGTGTGTCTGACCATGTTATTTGCATTCATGGTCTCTTTTCAGTTTACTTTTGAAACTCATGAGCTTGACACAAGTATTTGTGGGTGTATGTTTAACTTCTGTGCCCTGCGTAGTTTGTTTCTTAAGTCCACTATGTCCTGATGGTGGAAAATTTTTTTCTCCAAAATGGCTGGAATGCTGTAAAAAACTGGCAGAGGCCATGATACTGGATCTAATTTTTCATCCTTCATGTGGTATGTTGTGCCTAGGTACTGGCAACGTATATGGTGCAATATCCTAAAGTGAAGCAGTTTTCTGACATCTCTGCACTTGCTGTTCACTTTCAAAATGATTTTCCCTAAATATAAGCCTTCCCTTTTTAACAGAAAAGGACAAGGAGATAACTTTTAGACTCCCTTGATAGTATTTTAAATCAGTGTTGGAATCATGTTTAGGGCTGAACCCAATTAAGTGAAGGAGTAGCTCTATTATCTTTCATGAAAGTTAAATGTCAAGCTTCCTTCTACTCCTCTCCCTACCCTTAAAAAGTTCTGGCAGCTGAATTTCCACACTATGAGAGGAAGTTGTGCTCTACAGGTGGCCAAAATATAGTCTGATGAGCTTTCCTTAACCTGCAGGTGCCTGCTCATTTACTCCCTCACCTATCCCATCTCTTTGAATGGTGCTGAAGCAGCTTTCCTGGAGGCAACACCTTCTGGTGGAGCACAGCCTATAGTAAAGTCACTACTGCAGAGATTGCAGCTGCAAACAAGTGTTGGGAGAGGTGGGGGAGAGAGAGTAAAACAGTGGGTGAAAAAGAGAGAGGGAACTCTTTCTGTCAGAAGCAGAGATTCCCATCAGTCACAGTGGAGAAGTTCTTCTAGTTTCTACAAGTGAATTCTGCTGTTATGAAGCTTGAAGAACAACAAAAGCAGCTTGAATCAAGGTGAAAAAATGCAAATATCTGACCAAAAAAATTGAGGCTGAACAAGAAGAATAACATTAAAATAATTTCAGATTGCATATTCTTTATCAACTACCATCCCACCCCCATAATTCTGGAAGAAAGTGCAGGGTTCATTTCCTTTTTTCTCCCTCCTCTTAAAAAAAAACCCAACGAACTCTGAAGTTCAAAATATGTAAAACTCATCCTTGGCATCAGAAGTCCTTCTCCCTAAATTTACATGTGCATCATATACATTGGTGATACCTGTAAGTAGTTGTGCCCCAGGTTCCCAATCCTGTCAACACTTAACTTGGCATGAATTCAATGGACTACTCGTGCATAAAACTACTCAGTTTGCACATGTTAGTGGTAGCATGGCCCTAGGCTTTATTGTGGGAATCATTGAAAGGTTTAGCAGCCTTCAAACTTCTCCTGCCTTTGTCTATCTAACATTTGTGGCCCAGGACACTTACCTGAAATCCCAAAATGGCTTATTTGTCAAAGTTTGGCCACACAAAGGAGGAAAAATCTGGAAACCTTTGTAGATTTAATTTCCACATGTACATATTTCTGTGCTTTTCCTGTTCATCCAGCAGTTTAAAATTTGGACCTGACTTGTGCTATCTCTCTCAATAAAATCTAGGAATAGAATCACAGAAATTAGAATTAGAAGTTTTACATTAATCCATTCTTCTGCCAATGTAGAACTATTTCAGATAGCATCCTTTTTGTATTTTGGTGACTAAAGGTGAAAGCATTGATCCTTGATGACAATTTTGAGCAAACTATCAAGAATCCATGTGCAGGTTTCTTGTTGTTTGTTTTCTAGCAACCCTAATTATTTAACTTGCAATTTGGTTGCTGCTGCCTTTATTATCTCAAAATGAAATTATATTAAGACAAACCTTTAATTAAAAAAATTACAAGTACTGAAAAAGTTAATTGTTAGACATCCAACTTTTGCCATAGACCAACAGGGTCTATAATTTATCATTTCTCATGGCCTGTAGTTGTCTGCCAAACTAGAGGAAAATATCACTGGACCTCCTGCAGTCAATGAAATGTCAAGCATCTCTCTGGCCAATTCAGAAACTTTTGCCTTTGATACGTCCCCAAAGAGCTCAATTGATTATGGTGAAGGTATAAATCATGATTATTTACTAATGTTCTGAAATAATGTGGTGGACAAAGGGGTGCTCAAAACATTTCTCTCCCTCAAGATGTTTCACAAAAGGTGGGAGTCTTTAGATGAAGCTGACTCCTTTTGGAGATGTCAAGCTGAAAGTGAAACCATCATGCTTAGCATCAACATTTATCCCAGACATATGGTAAACTTACTTTATCAGTGTGTCAAGTAACTAGATTGGGAAACAGCATTTACATGAATCTATTAAACTGTCATACTCACTTAAAAATATCCAAAGCACCCTGAAGGTAGCTAAAACTAATTACAGTAAAAGGATGATGTACACCTGCAAAATGTCAGCCTGAATACATGGTATTAAGCTGAGACTTTCTACAGTTGGAGAAACACAAACTTAAATTCTGCAGTTGATTTTATTTTATCCATTAACATGCTCTGGATACAGATTACCATTCTTGGCTCACTACTTCTATTTTTCATCTGCCTTAAAATAGGATCTGTGATTAAAAAAAACCAGTGAAAATTATCAAACTTACAATCATTTTAAGTACTTCTTTGGCCTCTGCTCAAATGTTCTCTTCTACCCTCATTTGAGTAGCAATATACCTCTGAATTACAAGATACCCCATACACTATAGGATGCTAAAGGAACTATGCCTCCCCCCCCACACACACTTTTTTTCCCCCAGTAGTTATGGTAAATGGGAACTCTGTCATTAAGTTCTTAAATGACAGACCTAAAAAGATCTGGAGCTTGATGGAGAACCTGTATGTTGACATCTATATTCGGCAGCATCAAACCATTGACTGGTTTCATATTACAATACAGTGTTAACAGCACTGGTTTTCAGCACTTGGTGTTATGTCCAGGTTCTACTACCCTTTACTCTTACTGTATCTTCTCAGGTATTATTTCAAGATATTTGTTTTTACATACATACATACACTGGAACAGTCACCTAGAATATAGCAGATTTACACATACTTCAACCAGGCACAGCATGGATCGGGGTTGCATGAGGGATGAACTAATTCACACACTTGATGTCTAGTCTAGTTGGAGCTGTCATTTTTTCACAAAAGCAGTTACCATAGGCTTAGATAGATGAAATATCTCTAAATCTGGATAATTGTCCGATTTGAAAGGCATTGTTTGCAGGCCATCACGTGTGGAACATATTCTTTTTTTTTTTTTTCCTCCAGAAAGAAGTAATGATAACTGGCAATGAACATATGCTTCTTAATAGGCATCTTGAACCTACACATGTTCGCATCTAAGATTCAAACTGTTAGATGAACAATACTGGAAAACCGATCCTGAAATGGTGCATAATTTCTAAGCGGAAAAAAAATGCCAGCTCTCATTAAGATTTATTATAGGTTCTAAATTTTGTAGTCCCGAGGCTTAACGACAGATGGTGGTGTAACTCCACCAATTTTGCAACTTCTCCATTCGCTTTGATGTGATAATATAGATTCTCCTTGATTTGACTTCGGTTAAAAACTGTTTTTTCCCTCTTCCCGAACTCTTTCTGGAACAATGGGCGGAGTGGGGGAGAAAATAAACCTATTTAGAAGAGCAGCCTGTTTATTGTTTTCGTGTTCCCTTTATAAACAATCATAGGTGAATATCAGATTGTCATTTTCCATTATCTGCCAGTTGCAAGGAAAAATACATTAAATTAATGAAAGAAAGACGTTTGAAAGTGGTTTATTTGAAGCGAGAAATCCACTGCAATTGTGCAGATGAAATCTCAAACCGTAAACAGGAACAAATAAAACGTATTAGCCTTTTTCATTAGAAAACCAAGTTATAATTGTAAAGCCTTCATAATCGCACCGCTTAAAAACTGCACAATATTTAGCGCTGTTTTTTTTTATAAAGACTTGCACGCCATTCAGACACTAATAATGCTAAACAATTTAAGCAGCTGAGCGTTCTTGTATTGTACCCCCGTGTATTATTGCCCACTAGAAAGAGGCTGTCAGACGGTGACAATTGGAAGGAGTGAGATTTAAAACCTTGGAACAGCGCAATCCATCCTAGGGAAGAGAATGTAAATGCCGCCTAGAACTAATACAAAACGAGGGGTCTCATTCCAAAGGAGTGAGGTTTGGGACAGGTCTGGGTAGAAGGAGACACTCAGTATCTCGCACGGATTGTTCCCCCCTTTCCTTTTCGTGGGATCAATCCGCTCAGCTTTCTCACTTGGGATGTTGACTTCCACGCGAGAAGCGCTGGCAGGGAACACGTGAAACGAACTTGACCGCTGGCCAGGCGCCAGCCAGAGCCGTTCCCCCTGTTTTTGTTTGCCTTGTGGATCCTCTTTCAAACGTTCCTGGGGCGAGGCATTTTCCGCGGCCACTGTGTTTGGACACGCTCGGTGGCCGACTTTCCCGGGCAAAATCAACTTTTGCTAAGCCCGTGTTTCTCCTGGGTGGCTTTGGCCGGGTAGGGGGGCCGAGGCGTGGGGAGGGTGCTGGACCTGTGCCCTTTCAGCCCGCACAGGCTGCATCCTAGGAGCACGTTTGCTGCTCTCCTGCCCTGTGCATTATTTCGTTGGAAGGCTCTCGAGAGCTGTCTGGCTGCACCTTGTGCGGAGAGTGTTGTTGTCTGGGCTGCAGAAGTCGGCTGTTCATAGAAACTTTGTTGTGGGCTCTCTTAGCATCACAACGCGTGCAAGTAAAGCTACTCGCAACGCTGCCACTGACAAACTAGCGTGAACTAAAACACGCAGGGTTCACTGGTAACTCGCGCACTTAAGGGGCGGGGGGAGAAGACAAAGAGTTGCAAGGAGCAAATAAATATGTTTTATGGCCACCCATCAACAAGCACCCTCTCCCTTTGGCAGTGGCAGGCAATAGCAGTGAGCGAGCCGCGTGTGTGCCCTTGGGCTGAACTTTCACCTCTCGAACCCGATCAAACCCCATTGGCTGAGAGTTAGGAACCGGAGGCGTAGGGGGCTCCGCTCCCAGCCGAACCTGTAGTCTACACCTTTCCCTTTCTCTCAGACACGCGCAGCGGAAGGGGGAGGGGGAGGGGGTGGTCGGCAGAGATCTGATCCCGCTTCTTCACCTACACGCTGCAAATTACCCCAACTGCACTTGCAGAAAGTGCAGTGAAAGAGCTGCCTGCGGCTCTGCACACACTCACACAACGTTACCCGCGCACGCAAGTTTTACTATTGGCACTCGCAGCTTTCACTGACAGGAGCGATCACACCTCGCGGAACTGCAGCCTTTGTCGAAGTGCGAGCGATTCTTTCGCGAGCTTATTCCCTTACCCCCCCCCCCTCTCCTCAGCCAGCCTCTTTCCGGGAACCTCAGCTAGATGTAAAAGTTTATCCTAACTCCACCCCTGCGATAGCCACATTCCTCCCCGTTTCACTGAAAAGCAAGCGGGAAAGAGAAAGGCAAGCAGAAGTGTGGGCGAGAAATCTCCCCTTAAAAAAAACCTGTCAGTTTCTGAGTACTGTGCAACATTAATTCATGAGCCCAGTGCACGGCTAGGCAACCAGCTAATCTTTCAATTTGTTCAGTACACCAACGAGCGAATTTTTTTTTTTTAATTCAGTGTATGTTAATTCTGAGTGACAATCACTTTTGATTCAGGTCTTCAGTGAATACAGAAGAGCCTTTTTAATTCAAAATGACATGAAAAGTGGAAGGTCGAGGTTGTGGCGCTTTGATTAGGTGGGTTTCAATAAAAGCCACACACCATTTCGGATGTATTGTCGGTGTTTCTCCAGGACCCCTTCCATAACATTAAATGTGCGTGATCAAATGATACAGAACAGAAGAAAAGTCTAAGCATTAGAGGCCCAGGGTAGGATCATTTTCTCCTGTTTCTGATTAGAAGACTTTCTGGTGCTCTCCTGTTCGTTGCTCATTAATTAAAAGGATTTCAGTGGGAGCCGGGCTGTGTGTTTACAGAGAGCGGGAAAAGCTTGAAGTTCGGCTGAGCCTGGTGCTGATTTTAAAGGGAAAGGGTGTGTAAATAGCAACGGCTGCTGCCTGTCCCGACTCAGGGAAAGGTCTGGACACACGCTTTGCGGCGCTCATACAGAATCCAACGCACACCGGCAGCTTGCCAGCCGCAATGTTACAGTTAGCAGCTGGTTTCCATTGAATACTCCCGGGGGGCTTCCCAGCACCTGGCCATGAAATGGTTGGTACTTCCCCCCACATCCCAAAGTGTGGCCCTAGGACATCAGCCCGCAGGCTGGGGAGCAGCAATGGTGCTAGAGGGCGAGGGGTTGCTGCTGCTGCTGCTGAGCGAGAGGAAATTAAAGCGACTGCGGCCGTGCTGCTAGTGCAAAGGGCGTTGTGCGTGAGGAGAGAAGCGGGGCTGCTCTTTGCTGGGAGAGTTCAGGGCAGAGAGCTACAGCCTCTCCGTCTCAGGCGCCGCCGCGAGCTTTCCCCTGGTACTTCTGCTGCCGCTGCCTCCACCCCCTCTCCGCGCTGGGGGGCGGGGAAAACCAGGGGGCACCCAAGCAACCTGCCGGCAGCATGCAGCCCGCCGCCGCAGCACTCCGTGCGGTGCATGGAGCTGCACCGCTTTGGGGGAGAGGGAGAGGAAAGGGAGGCACTGCCATGCGAGCAGCCCTCTGCTCGGCTGTCACCTTCCCCAGTTGCACCCTATGGACTTGCAGGGGCATGCGCGTAAATGAGGCTGGAGGTGGGCCTGTGCGTTTCTTCGCAGCCAGTCTGGGTTCCGCAGCGCGGAGTTTACACGGCCATGACAAAGCCAAGTGTTCTCTGCTGCACCCAAAGTCCCTAAACTCTGCGCGGTTAATCCCGCCAAAATCCTGTTTAGTGTAACCTCCCGCCCCCCCACACACACTCGTGACCCAGCCGCCCCGCTTTCCCGGGAGCGCTTCGAGGCGCTTTGCCCTTCCCATCCGGAGTCCCCTGCTCCCTTTGCACGCGGGCTGCCGACACTGTCCGTACAACACGGGGCTTTGTTCCCTCCCAGTCTGCTAAACTCGTTGTCTCTAACAGAGAGGAGCGGGGGGTGGGAGGAGATTGGGAGAAACGAGAGCAAACAACTTCTCCCCTGGTTTGTTGACATAGCAGGTGGACTTGACGTCAAGCGGGACTCTTTACAGGACAAGATCCTGCTGCGCCGGGGAGTCTCCCTGCCCTGGAGGGAGGCGCAGGAAAGGAGGGAGAGCAGCAGCAGGGACGCTGCCAAGCTGGTCCCTCTGCACTTTTGTGTTGTTGTAAACCCCCTCCCCCCGCCCCCTTACCACTCCTGTGCAGGCCACTTCGCGATCATGTGAACGCTCCCTCCTCACTCCCTTTTCCACAAAGAGGAGTCGGTGGGTGCACTTTTTTTTTTTTTTTTGCATTCCCAGCAAAACACACACACGCTCCGCACAGACCCAGACCCACGCGCACACACACACGGGGGGAGGACGCGCGCGAGAGACAGCGCGAGCCTCCGAGAAAGCCCGAGACACTGCGCTGGGGCTGCCGCAGCTGCCCCTGCCCCCGGGGGCTTAGAGCCCCAGCGCCGCCGCCTGCGGAGGAATATCCAGCCCATTTATTGATGCTGCTGCTTGTTGTTGCAGTCTAATCCTCCCCTCACCTCCTGTGTCTCCGCTCGCGCGTCTCGGCAGCAGCCGCCGCCGCCGCTGCTCCTCCTGAAAAGACTTCGTGCGTGTGTGTGTTTGCAGGGGGGCTAGCGCAGCTCCTCTCTCCGTGGCAGCTCCTCGGGACGCTCTACCCAGTGTCTTCTCTTGGTAAGTTTCGTCCCCCCACCCCCCAGCCCGGCTGCCCCAAGTCTCCTTGTTACTTTCATTCTCTCCTTCCCTCCCCCCTCCTCCTTTTCTGGCTGCTGCAAGAAAGTTTAGCTCCAGCAGCTCTAGCTACAAATGTGACATGTGTCAGATTTCTTCTTGGCGTGTGGCAACATTGTGGCACCACTTGTCCCTCTCAGAATTGTAACGAAGGATGGTGGTGGGGGGCAGATTGTGAGATGGGGGGACGGGACTCCCTGGTATGCGCGTATGTTTCCATGCACTCTGAGTTTGAAACGTGTTTTTTAAATCTTGCCTTCATGATACAGAGAACGCGTTTCAAAAGTGCGATGCAGACACCTCAGCTGTTTACTCCGTTCCCCGTAGCCCTCCCGGCTATCGCACTTATCGTTTGAAGCACACAAAAGTTTGAATGATCAAGTTGGTGCTCCTCAGTTAGTTTCGTACTTCGGAAATACTGCTGCAGACTAGCAAACTTCAGCTTTATTTTAGAAGCGCTGGTTGCAAGCTGGAGTTTTCTTTGCACAAACCCCACAACTTTTAGTTTGCATGGGCAATAAAGAAAATGCTTTAGACAATGAAATATCCTCCTTTCATCCTGCGAAGGCTTTGGGGTGGTGACATTTCAAAGTAAGGGGACTTGTTGGTCTTCCCTTTCCTTTTTGTTTTTTGGGAAATTATGGAAGCGTATCTATCCTAGTAAAGAAACTTGTCACGTTTGTGTGTGTGTGATAGAGAAACTCCTTTCAGTCTCTGTCCATAGGTGCAGCGTGCAGAGGGGGGAGGAGGGACCAGCTCTGACATTGATCCTGCATTCAGCCAGATCCAGCACTATGAACTGAGCCCTCTTCCCATTATCTGCACGTGCAGTGCTTTGAGGAAGGTGTTCGCCATCCACCCTCTCTGGCCAGGGCGAATTATTGCAGCTCACTGATCTTCCCTGCACAAGCAGTTACCGCTGCCGCTCTTGGGTGTCTTCCTCCTCCACCTTCCCAATGCCTTTTGAACGTGCTTGGCGGATAGCGTTAACCTTGAACAACAATAAAACATGTTAGCCTAAAACAATAGATAAATAAATAATAATGTTAGAGCTTTGAAATTCCTGAGGCACAGTTCATAGTTTGTTGTGGGAGCATTCTCCTGAAACTCACCCTTGAAATTCAGAAGTAGTCAGAGACCTAGTAACTTGTGAAAGTTTAATTCTGAGATCTGTGAGATCTAGTAGGTAAATGGCTCTAAGGCATGTTGGGCTTTTGTTTTTAAAGTTCTGAGTGTAAGGACAGGAAGGGGAAGAAAAGACCAAATGCTAACTCCCTTTGCTCAAGTTTTTTGGGGATTTACCACAAGTAAAAATTCTTTCTAGGATATGGATGAGATGAGATCTTTCTGAAAAAACAGAATGCAAAATATAGCTCAGTATCTACGTTAGTTTAAAACCTGCAGCAGTCCCTTTGCCACAGATTTGAACTTGAACGGTCAAGGTAAAGACAATCAAGACATTTTTATTCTGTTCCTCTGCTTATCTGTTAAGTTTGCGTGAGGCTCCTAGTAACTGATTCAACAGACACACTTTCAGAAATTCTGAGCCAGTTAAAAAGGGTAGCCCTTGATTACATCATTGATGATCATTGCTGAGCTTTCACCATTGAACTTTGTTGAGGAGAAAAAGTCAGAGATAACAATTGGATCAGGGTGTGAGAGAGTTATAGTTGTATATGGGGAGGTAAATATATAACAGATGGCAGTAGCTACAGGAGAAAGAACACCAGTGAAGTGTTCTTTCTAAAAACATGCCTAAACTGACTACTTTAAAGTTACAGTATCAATTCTGTCTAGAAGAAGAGGTTGCAAATTGAGCCACAGAAGCCAGAACATGCAATAATGTAGAGTTGGGAAGCACGTCCATCTTTAAGAGCCTTTTTAAAAATATGTTTAAACAGAGAGGCTCACTTTCCAAGCAAGTTTTCTTGCATTGCCTTTCTCCTTAGGGGCCTGATCTGAAGCTTACTGAAGTAAGTGGGAGTCTTTTGATTGACTAATAGGCTTTGGATCAGGCCCTTTGTAACTTGATTAAAATTTTGAAGCTGGGAAGTTGTGTACTGCATACCTTAGCTTGTGAAAAAAATGAAATTAAAATAAACTTTAAGAGATTTAGCTGCTGGTTTTTTTGTTTGTTTGTTTTTCTGTACCAAGTAAATGAAATCTGTCAAGGAAATGATATTGTTGGCAGTAATGTTGCTATGAAGAAAATAAGTGTTAATAATTAAACTGGCTTCTTTGATGCTGCACTCAGTCCATACCAGTAAGCTACAAATCAGTGGTCTAAAGAGAATTTTTTAAAAATGTGCCTCTACTAGATGTCTACATTTAATTGATCACATTAGTTACATAGATTGCAACATAAACTATTTGTAGCATATTGTTGTTTTTAACAGTTATGCAAAATGACAATATGGTGTGATATTTTTTTACATTTAAATTATTTGGCTAACTACCCAAATCAGTAAATACTTGTGGGAAGGGAAGAGGGCTTCAAATAAAGTGTCTTTCAAAATATGTATAATAATCTGAATGCAAATCAATATGTGCTTTATTAACATCTAAAGTGATGCCTAAACTGCTGCTGTAATCTATTATGGTAATATTCAGCAGCCCAAATAGTTGCTTGAAATGAGGCCTGACATTACGTTAGGCTTTAACCTGGAAAAGAAGCTTGAACTCTTGCAGGCCAATGACACATTTGATACAGACTTGGGTTTTTTTTCATTTAACATCAGTGGTTCTTTATTTTGTCCCAGAAATCTTGATTTGTTTTGGTAAGGTGTGTGCATCATTTAAGGAAGAAAGTTTAGTTTTGTGCCTCACTTCTATTTGAAGAGTTGTATAAAATTACCAGAGATCCTTTAAACACCAACCAAGTTAATGTTTATAGAGTGCTTGGAAGATTAAAAGTGCTACATAAGTGCTAGGTATTTTAATTTAATAAATGGATGATATTATGTCTAACTGTGCTAGAGTTAAGGTGCACAAATATATCCATCTTCCGGATTTCGTATGCTTCAAATATGATTGAAAATTTTAGAACATAAAATAATAATTTGTTGCTCACAGTTTAAATGAACTTCTACAGTTGAAATGCATTGAAATAAATTATATTATGGATTTATTGGTTATAAAAATGGTATGGTGTTAATTGATAAAACTATAATCACAACATTTACTGTATGCCAGTTTTGTTTTCAGGACTGATTTTAATGGAACTAAAAACAGCTGTTCACGTTTTGAGGAAGTATATATCTGATTCAACATTCCATGGGCAAGTGGCATTCTGGTATAGCGGACTGACAAGAGCCAAGAACTCCTGCGTTCTCATCCCAGTGCTGTCAATGACTTGCTGTGTGGCTTTGGGACTGTTACTTAGCCTCTCTTTGTTGCTCATCTGCAAAGTTAGGATAATGGCACCCATCTATATCACAGGCCTGAGGATTATTAATTAATGTTTGTTAAATGCAAAGCATTAATTTGTCCCTTCCCCTCAGAGTTTTTACCAGGTTTATGTCGGAGCAGTTTAATCTTAGTAGAGGTGGGAAACAGAAAGAGTGATGCGAATCTTCATGTTGTTCCTCTCTGAGTTAAATCATGAAGAGGTCATTTAGTTGTGTGAATTGAAAGTGATTTAGGAGACAGGGTACTAAGACGTATTCATGGTATGATTGTTAGTGGAGTAAATTATAAATCACAGTTAAACTCAGAAATACTATCAACTCCATTGCAAAAATTGATTGCTAATTTTTGGTACACTCAAACTGATTACTCTTTTTAAACTTTGACAATGGTGCTAGAAATAATGTCAATTATCTAATTTTTTCTTAATCACTGCAGCATGCCTCTTAACTATCCTTTCGTAGAAGGGACACCCATAATATTTGACCCAAATTTCCTCTGTCCCATTTTGACTTGATATTTTCCTATATTATTATTTTAAATAATATTTATTTGTTTATCTCTTGACACGAGAGAGACTGAATTTATAGAAAAAGTTATTTATGCTAATTTTATTAATTTTGTATAGTTTAAAGATTCCAGAACTATATCTTAATGAAAAGATGGTTCATTTTGGGGGGTTTCCTTGTCTTTCAGTCTTAGCAGGTTGGAAGTGCTTATTTTCTTACTAGAATTTCTAAGATTTTTTTTTTTAAATTTACACTTTAAGAACTGCTACATCAACCTAAAAAAGTTAAAGAGCAGTAGCATTAGAAGGTATCAGTTAATAATAGCCACTTAAAAAAAAAAGATTCTCATTTGGTTAGTAATATTTCACTTAGAATGGAACAAACTTTGTATGTGATTTTACAATCAGACACAGATGTTTACTGATGTAGATTTGTATTAGTTTTTGCTTCTCTCCTTTCTTCATTTTTGTTAGGGCTGCATTTTAAGTGCAGGACTCTTTTAGTCAGAAGGGGGAGAGAACAGATGTAAAATTGGCAGCGATAATCCCTTGTGTGCTCATACCTCTGAAGTAGGTGAAAACAGTCCCTGACTCTGTAGGGTATAGGTAGGATATCTCTTGGTTCACCAAGATGTAGTTTGGTTGATGTTACAAAATAACATTTAAGCAGTAGGTACCAAATTATGTACAGATGTGGTAGTGAAACTAGACAATGTTTGAATTCATTTAGTAAAATGCTTTGAATTCCTGTTCTAAAGCAGATTAAATTAAAATATCATACAAATCGTATCAATTTTTGTTTGAAATCTTTTTTTAATAAATAGCAAAGTGGTTCCAGGAGTGGGTATACAAGTACATACAGACCGATTACTTTTATATTTTTTGTTGATGCTGGTATTTTCAGTGATGGTGCCTTTCCTATAATTAGGATAGAGCATGAGAGGTTTCTCTTCACTCACACACAGAGACAGTGTGTCATATGTGTATGCATGTGTGCACAAACGTGTATATATGTTGGTAAAGCTTACTGTAGAAGCCAGAGCTGTTTCCCTTGGAGTCTGTGTACCATACTCTAAATGTGCCTTGAGTATGGACACTCAGTCCATTTAATGGCACAATGCTTACCTGCAGTTGTACCAGCATAGCTAACCATTTCTAACTCCTTTAATTAATTTCCTGTAGAGTTCAGGAGCAATGAAGGTGAGCCGACATGACAGAGTTTCTAGAACATAGTGACTTAATATGTGAGTGGTGCTTCTAAATATTGTGGATTTTGTGTGTGTGTGTGCGTGCAAAAGAGAGACAACAGATTTTTTTAAAGTTGTTAAATAGCATTTCCTTTTAGTGCAGGATAATTGGTTTTTCACAAGAAGCCATTTAGGCATCAACAATAATATCAATGGATCCCTCTTGAATGGAACAGATTCTGTATGTGAAGCCAGCTAGAATAAGATGAAGAATTAAAATTATATGTATACTTTGTTAATTTTCACTTACATTTAGTAAAATACATTTTATGATCCCAAAGGGATACAGTTTTGTTTATAAAGTGGGATTTATAAAGAAGTGCAATTTTCCATGAAGACAACTTATTAAGATTTTGGATCTGATTTTACTCTTTCTTACATTGGTTTTACAAACTCTGTTGGGCTCAGTTTATTATCGGCTAAAACCAGTTGGGTGAGTCACCAGCAATAACTCCACCTGGAGCAGGGCCACAGGAGTTTAAACTGCCCATATTCCTCACTGCTTGAAAGTCTGAGACCAGCTGGTATAGACCCCAAAGTGGCCTGAATTACAGCTCTGACCAGATTTTTAAAGACCCCTTCCTTGCGGGTAGGGAGAGATGAATTTTACTTTTCTCTGGGACTGCTGTCCCCTTGAGTACAGGAAGATTGACATTACCCCCACCCCTTTGTGCCCATGGGGTGAATCTGCCCATAGATTTCAGTGGAGTTACTGCAGCAGATCAGGCCAATAATATTTAAATAAAAAGTAGTTTGGGCTCTGATCCTGCTTAAATTAATACACTATTGGTAGTCCTATTCACATCAGTGGGACTACTCACATTGCATAAAATTAAGTGCATGCATAAATCATTGCAGCATCATGACTTTGGTTATAATGTTGGGACCTTATTTACAAATATTTTAAAATGTTATATTGTAAATTTGAGATAATTTTTATTATTTTTGCTTGTATTTTGTTGTGATGAAAATGATTTCCTCAGACCACTGAAAATCTTTGATTTCAAGATTTATTTTTTTTAAATAAGAATTTCACAGATTTTATATAATATGCATCATTTTACTAGAAAGAGTGGAACGATGTGAATGAGGCTTTTTCTAGTCTTTCGGTAATAAGTATTAATGACACAGATCCCTATGAAGGTTATTTATTTTTTAAGGAAGACTATTTACCTGAGTAAATATTTACATTTTTAACTGAAATTTTACATGACTTTATAGCATTTTTACTGTGATTGATCTTTTTATGTATATTTTTTATATATATGTATATATATATATATATTGTTGATATTTTTATTTCTGTGTGCTTTCTCGACAATTCTGTAATTTAAATTTCAAGGACCCTATATAGTTTGTGCTACTTCTGATAGACAGCTACTGAGTATTTTTGGAGGCTGTTCCCTATTACTAGGGAAAATTAGTCTGTTCTTCAGCAACTTATGCTTTGTGCATCCCCTTAGTATTTGAAGAAGTTTTGGGGTTGCATAGCCTGAAAATACTGGGATCTTCTTGACTGACAATGCTGATCCTGCAGTTGGGTTTGGGAGAGTCTTCTAATTTAAGACTATACTTTTAAAGCCAATCTATAGTCTAGCCTTTTTGATGAGGCAGAGCTGAATGGATTCAGTAATTTCTGGAGTAACTTTTCATGGCTGCTAGCATTTCACATTCCCAGGACAGGAAGTAACAAAGAGTTGGAAATGAAGAACTTGCTTCCGTGAGCACCTCTCTTCTCCAATTCCTCTTATCTAACCCTGGCAGCTCCAGAACTGCAGTATGCAATGTTTATCCATCTTTTCTGGGCACTCAGTGGGCTAGCATTCATTCTGAAAAGATTAGCATACTGTGAAAAGTTGTGGATATTTTTCTGCTGGACTGGGCCCAAAATAGGCAATTCTTTAAACAACATTTTAAGGCAGAGTGAATCCTTTATTGTAATCTGAAACAAAATGTCTACTATATTTAAAAATGCACTTACTAGATATGTACTTAATCACTGTTATTTTAAAAATCAACATAGTGTATGTGAATTTTACCAGAATGATAGCAGCAGCCTCGAACCATAGAAGGAAGGTGAGTGACTGTGCAAGCTTTCCACACTGCTGTGCTTCTGAAGTGGAATCAACTGGAAGAGTGAGGGAGATAGTTCAGTTTCCATACTAACAGACTGCTAACAAGGTATGCGTACAGAGGCTGAGAGATACTACTGAAAAACTGGCCAAGGGCTATCAAAAAAATTCATAAACAGTAAATTTCTAAGGAGCTGTCAGATGATGATTTTGAAGCCATCCAACATCAGGAGTGATTAGAACAGTGCCTCAAAGGTGAAATGCTCTATATCCCATTAATCTGTGTCATTCAGTCAATAGTCATTCTAGCTATTTTAAAAAAAAGTTGAATTTCAATGATTTTTTTGGTCTTGTTTTGTTTTCTAACAATTTTTTTCTTTTTGCAACTGTCATTAAAGTTTAGAAGTCTTGTTGCATTCTTCTGGAATTTGATTCAAACAGTAAAAAAGTTGTGTTTAATACATTTGTAATAAAATATGTAGTAGATATTTCATTGTTTGGTAATTAAATTGGAAACTTCAGTTTTAACACTTAAGAATAATTCAGAGGAAAGTGGAAATGACTATTTTTGGGAAGCTATGTGGCTTTGGAAGAGAAAGTGACAAGGCAAAAATAAGGAAGAGATGGGGAGTGTGTGGAAACGGACCAAGAAAAACATGGGATTGTTTAAAAGCCAGCAAAGGTACAAGATAGCAAAGCAAGAAGGTGGGTAAATATTGATGAAAAAATAGAGAGACTTCAGATCTACAGAAAAGAAATAAAGGTGGTGTGATTTCTTTTTTTTAATCTAAGAATTTATGTGTGACTACATATGAGAGAGATTCTGACCATGACTTCTTCTAAGTGAGGAAATAATTATTTATTTGTATAACTATAATGTGCATGAAATATTTATTTTATGAAGGGAGTGCCAAAATCACTATTGATATGAGCAGGTACAACTCAGTTGACTTCACTGGACTTGTCTACTTATAACAGCAATGAATTAGTGGCTAGACTCCTTTGAGTTAATATCTTAAATACTTAAATTTTATTAATGACTTTGTGCCTTTTGAAAGGTACTTAGTAGTAGCTGAAGTGAGGATTGATTTTTTTTTTCTCACTGCACATCTAAATATCAATTTCCTGGGGTGACTTGAGAGATACAGAGTTCTTTTGAAGATAAAGAGAGGTAAAATTAAAGTAAAGAGTTTATGGAAAATGCAAGCTAGTACCTTTTTAGAGTTAAGAAAAAAGTAATTGAAATATTTATGATTCAAGGCATTACTGTGTGAGAAAGCACAGACAGGGTTGTGGTTTCATTACAGTACTTACAGCATTCGCATGACCTAAAAATGAAAGTGCAAAAGACCTAATGCAGTCAGGTATTCAGAGACTGCAGAGATATGCATAGCTGATGAAGTGTTATGTTCTTCTCTTGTATCAATAAGTTCTCATAATCTTTGTGTAAAAACAACATATTTAAACTCAATGAGGGAATACGATTAGGAAAAGAAATACTGATTATCATGTATATAACACAGTAAATGGAACAGAAGATATTGAGTCCTGGTAGCTTTATTGTAAAGATAACTGTCAACTGAAAAACAATTAACGGAGTACATGGGTGCTAACAGTGTAGAAATAGAAGGGTGTTACTTAGCTAAAAATCATGAAATGTTTCACCCAGAAAATTCATTCAAACTCATTTGTTATCAATCCTGAATGAATTTAAATTACTTTTAATATTGTGATGATGTGCTCAATACACAGTAACTGCTAAAGTACATTGTAGTAGTTCGCAAGATATACTGAACACACAAGAAGTTTTACAGAAAGTGTCATAAATCCTTGCAAATCCTGCTTAGCAAAAGGAATGAAGTTTTATTAAGAGAGAAATTAGCTGAGAAATATTTGTTGTTCAGCTCTGTTTTAGGTGGCTAATGTCTTGTGAAACAGTTAAAGATTTGTTTAGCAGATAAAGTGGTAGCTGACTTGCTCCTGAAAATTCTTTGTTAATGCTGCCCAGGAAAGGACATAAAATAAATTTAAACGAGTACAAATATACATTTTGTAAAATTGCTAGGTGGTTTATTTTAAAATGTTTGTTTAGCATTTCTTATAATCGGGACCCAGATCATGCCCTCAAAGTAAACATACAGAGGGCTAGGAGAAATAACAAAATTAGTAGGGAGAAATTGTCCAGAGAGGAGAGTCTGTGGTTGCTGTCTAGAGCCCCCACCATGGATTTGGGACTCTGCCAATATTTTGTGTGTGTGTGCACATGCTGGGGGATGCTGACCTACACCTTTCCATGATCTAAGACAGGTGTAGATGAGGCTTCCAACTTTTTTATGTGGGTTTGGTGTACTTCAGACTGTGGGGCCGAACATTCCCTAGAGATGTGCATAGTGTAGTAAAGAAAGTGCTGTTAATGTTCAGTTACAGCCTAAAAAGCTTCTAGTGTTTCAGCTGTGGGATTCTCTTGAGCAGAAACTTCCAACCCTGAAAAACTGAAAGATGGTTTTTGTGATTTCCCCCCCCCCCTTTAAAAAAAAATGCCTAGGATGAGAGGGAAGGTAGCTTTCAAAATCTAACTTGTTCCCTCTCCTCATTTTGCTCTATCACACATATATTAAAAGGACTATAAGAACCTGAGCCAAAGCTCTTTTGAAGTTGGTGGAAAAACTCCCATTTACTTCAGTGGGTTTTGGATCAAGTCATAAGTGAATGCTGCTGACACTCAAAAACTATCTTTTTGCTGAAGTCCTTTGTCATTCGCTATCACGGTGACCTTTCAAAATGTTCCATGTTTATTCAAAAGAATGTTGTTTCTGGATGACTGTCTGTTTCTCCCTTTACATTTTCCTGTACCAAGCATGCTCTTGATGCCCTCTTAAAAAAACACTTCCCCCTTCCCCCTGAAACATAATAAACCTAAAACACCTGCAAGGAAGGTTTGTCAAGTGAGAAGTGTTCTCACTGTTGCTTAAAACATAGGATCTTAGACTTATGTTTTGGGAGTTCTAGCTAGTGATTGTTGGAATGAAAACCACAGGTTCCAAAATGTAGCTCCTGCAGAGGACTCAGAAGTATTTTTTCATAGTATTTTAATACTTGTAGGGTTTTACTTCCATGTACACACTCAGTGAATATTAACAAGCAGGGCATTTTGATACATCAGTTGCAGTGGTGTAGATTCAAGGGTATACGGTACAGATAGTTCTTTAAAAATGTACTTATACATACTCATTTTAAATAAAGATATGTTGTGACTCAGTGCAAGAAAAGCAAAGTTAGTCATAGTTAAAAATAAACCTCCAATAACTAGACATATATATTAGAATATTACTTTAACATCATTTGACTATCTTGTTAGGCATCCAGTAACTCAGATTTCTATCAGAGTTCTTACATTGGTGCCCGTAAGTTTTTATCTGAGTCAAAATAACTGAAATCAAAACCTCAGATTCATTTAATGGCACTGTTTAGTGTGGTTTGTATGACTATAGTGTGGTTTGTATGAATATATTCCAATATCCATTGACTTAACCTCTTCATGGCTTCTTTGTAATTGAGGAAATTATTACCAGAAGGGGAAAAATAGCATTATATAGGGCACCATTTTATGCATACAGAATTTTTTGTTGCAGAATTACTTTGAATTTAAACCAATTTCAGTGTGAATTTGGGACAAACTATTCAAATATAAGATCTTTCATCTATCACCTCTAACATTACCATAATTAGAACTAACTAACTATTCTGCAGTTGCACAATATTTTTGTTGCAGTTCAAACTGATGCAGCTCTGAAATGTTTCGGCAGCAGACCAAAAAATAAAATCCAGTACTACACAGCAAGGTGTTTTCCTCAGGATTTATTTTTCAGACAAAGCACTCTGCAAGTAATATTTATTTGCAGCAGCAGAATGAGATTAATGAGCCTCTGGCCAGTTTCACCTTTACTGTTCAGTACTCTGTATGCAGCAGTGAAACTAAAGTTTTGCTCTGCTGCTACTCTGGGAAGCTATGCAGCAGCTGATGAACTAGAGCTGTTGTCCATAGACCTTTCTTGTGCCCAGAATGTTTCATATTTGCCTGTGACTGGCAGGTCTAGTTCTGTGGCTAGTAGGTATCTGGTCAACTTTTCAAGCCCTGCAATAGCTTTAACCCTACAAGATTCTGTTGTTTGTGGCATTTTAAGTACTTTAGGGGTTTTGGTGTGCAATGAAGAGGCAGGGCCTACCTCAGAGGCTAATGCTGAGGGGCCAACCCACAACACCTGGTGGGCAGGTGGACCTGCCTGCCGGAAGCACAGGAATGGGACAGGAAGGGGAGGTATAAAAGCCAGGCCCTGTGGCTCAGTTGTGGGATAGCTGCTGGAGGAGGAGGACGATGTCCCTTGCCCACTGCAGGAGTGGAGAGACAGAATAGATGCCAACTGCCCCGCAGACTGGTTAGACCCATCAGAGCTGCCCAACTAGATGAACACTGAGGAGCTGCTGGCACTGCCACTCACAGAGTACCCAGGGGAGATGGAGGACAACCCTTCACTGCAAATACGCTGTGAAAGGAAAGTAGGAAGTAACCCTGGGGTGGCCGACTGCAATTCGGCTATGTTCCCTCCCTCCCCCCACAAATTCCGGTCAGCGCGTTTTGGCTGGAGCCTCACTGACCCAGTGGCAGAACACTCTGCCATTGTGAGGGCCCTGGGCTGGGACCCCCTACTCTTTCCCCTGCTGCTGATGCCAACCCCTGGGGTGGCAGCTGTCTGAGCACCAAGACTGTGTTGGTGGTTGCCCTGGCCTGAGCTCCAAAACTGTGCTTGCTGCCCCGCCCTATCAAAGGGCCTGGGCTTAGATTCCTGAGTACGGTGACTAGATAGCAAATGTGAAAAACCGGGACAGGAGTGGGAGGTAATAGGCACCTATATAAGACACAGCCCCAAATATCGGGATTGTCCCTATGAAATCGGGACATCCAGTCACCCTACTCCTGAGGGGCTGCCTGATTGCAGGCCAGCCCCTAGCTGTTTGCTGTCTCTAAGTGTGCGGGCTGCCCTGCCTTGCCTGAAGGGCTGGACACCTACACTGATGTGAACCCCTGCCTTTCTCTCTAGGGACTGCCCCTACCACAGACTACAAAGAAGTGTGGCCTCCCTCAGGGCCCACGCCGAGGGACGACCCCAACCTGTTATGGTTTATAATAGATTTGACTCAGCAAGGCTTTGTGTTAACTCCCTCATGAAGACTTGAATGATAAATTGTAGATTAAAATTGCTCCCTAATATGATCTTGGAACCTTGCTTAAAAATCCATTTAACTGATACTATACTTTCTTTGTAAGGTTATTCGTGGGAGCTAACCTTCTCTTGTGCTGCAGTAAAATGTGCATTATATTAAGTGTTTTCAATGTGTATAGGAGTTAGAAGATGTGTTAGAAGCAACCTTTGTGCAGCGAGTTTTATGTACTCGTAGCAAGCAGAGTAATGTTAAAATCCCACAGTTATTTGTAGTAGTGTCTGAATGTAATTTGTTCTCACTCTGCTTTGTGTGTTTGTCTGTTAAGGCAATACTGTATATTGAGAAGATCTGGTTTTCTCTCCAATTACTTTTATGAATAGGCCAGTGCCGGATGGAAATCATTGTTTCCAGAAAGTTTTGCTATTTTTTATATATTTAAAAACTGAGGCATCAGATATGACTATCTGAGCAACCACAATTCTTTTTGCGTTTCAATAG
This sequence comes from Emydura macquarii macquarii, assembly GCF_026122565.2. NCBI lineage: Eukaryota > Metazoa > Chordata > Testudines > Chelidae > Emydura > Emydura macquarii. Next base: position 17,572,782 of record NW_027132773.1, read on the forward strand.
GACTCAAACACAGTAATCTAAAATTTAAATTTTAAGCAGAATTTTGAAAAACTGCCAGAAATCTTTTTTGTTCTGTTCTTGACAAGATGGGTATGAACCAATAGTGACTTTTGAAGATCTCTAGATAAAGCAGTATAACGGATTTAAAGATAGACCATTCTAAATTGCACATTTTGTTATTCCTAGTTCACACTGTGGAGGAAAGGTTTGTCTTCCTTCCATTGTCCTGCTAAAATGTGGGATTTGTTGAGGTCTACATTAAGATTGAATTTACGTATTTTGTTTATCAGATATTTAGAATGATGCATAGTGTTTGTCATGAGTGAAAGAGTCTCTGTATATTTGAAGAACTTTTTATTACTCTTTAATACCAGCCCATATGGGACTTCATTGACGAAACGTTCTTACCAGCCTAGAGAGCTCAGAGAAAAAACTTAAGCTCTAAGGACTTTCACTCATCATCTAGGAGCCTGACTGTACAGCTGTTTTTCTCTTGTCAGTCAATGGAAAAAGCTTTTCTTGCTGGCTAGGGTGTTCTTTTATGTTTAGCTTTTTTTGCTTTGTTAATTTTCCCTCCTCCCCTCACACCCTTTTTTGTGGGGGAGGGTGTAGAGTAGGTAATCAAATTTAGCTAGTTTTAGCATAAAGTGCTTTGATCTGAGGAGTGTTTAGTTTTATTTGTCTGCTCATGCTCACATGAAGGCTGTATTTGGGAAAAGCTCAGAAGATGGGTTTCTGTTCTGCAGTGGGCAAGGATAGTCCTGAAAGTAACTTCCAGTTTCAGTATGTGTCCCAGTTTTATTTCAAACAGCTATGTGAAAGGCATTTTGGTTTCTGGGGTAAACTATGCCCTTTCCCCTCATTGTGAGAAAGGATGGTATTTTAGTTAAGGTGCTAGACTGGAACTTGGGAGGTTTAGGTAGAGTTCCTGGCTCAGATGCAGACTCCTTATGTACCTTTGGCTAAGTCACCCAGTCTCAGTGTTGTAAGGATAAATTCATTTAACGATTATGAGGTGCTCAGATACTATAGTAGGGTGAGCCATAAGAAAACTGATAAAATTAAATTGCTTTCTCGAGGACAGTAAAAATAGACCCAAACTCTCTTCCTTTGATCTCATCAGTTCAGCATTTACTGCTTACTAGGTGAAAGCACTTTAAGCTCATTAGTCTGCGACATTAGTCCTAGTATAAGCCCAGTAGCTACTAAATTAAGTTAGGCCCTGTGACATTCCCCTCTGCAATCTAGACTAGTGAATCGCTGTCAACCCAATCCCTTACTCCTGGAGCCCATCTTGCACTTGCTCTGCGGTGTGAACCCCCACTCCTGGGTCAGCCCACTCACAGCATCCTGCAAGCAAGCTGCTCCTAATTCAGTGAGTGAGTTCCTCTAGCCAGCCACTCATGGGATTATGAAATGGTATGACCCCCAGCTAATATCCCCAGTCCCAGATGCAACCCTAGGAACTACCATTTTACAATGTTCACTACTGCCCCCTGAACCCTGCAAGCTCATAATTAGTTCGTTAATTTATCAAAGAAATGGATATGCACCAGCTTTGTCATTCTAAATGAAGTCTCTACACAAACCCAAATCACATACACTGCTTTAGATAAAACAAATGTATTAATTACAGAAAGATTTTAAGTAATTATAAGTTAGAAGAAAGCAGGTCAGATTTGATCAAAAATAAATAAAAGGCAAATTGCATTCTAAACTAAGCTTAACATTTTCAGCAACCTTAGTCTTAGATGATTCTCACCGCAGGCTGGTTGGTTGGCCTCCAACCAGACTTTCCTCCTGTGGTCAATGCTTTAGTTGCTTGTTCATAGTTGGAGATGGAAGAGAGAGATTGCAAAATATCTTTCCTTTTTAACATGTTCCTTTGCCCCCCTCTGGGGCCTCGGCCTCCGTCTTTCAGGGTCAGGTGACTGACAATGTCCTGTATAGCTTCCTACACTTGAGTCAGTGAGCATTCCCTTATCAACGCTTAGGTTAGTCCATTGTTCCTGGAAGAGCTGGTTTGTTTCATGCATGCCTTAATGAGCCATGAACTGCCTCTTTGCTCTTAGATCCAGGCAAAAGTCTCCATCTCAAGCCATGAGACACATGTTTGGGAATATAACATATCAGAGTCTCATAACCATACAAATGACATTGCAACAAACATATCATTATGACAATAATGTTCAGTACCATGAGCATTCCAAAAACATCTCACATGACATACTTTGCATTAAACAATACATAATTTAACTATAAGGGTGAACATGAATGATACACAATCACACCATAAGTTACATGGGGGTGCAGAGTGTCACAGGCCCTCAGAAGGGAACTGTTTTGGATGCATTCCCTCAGTCATAGAAGGGGGCATGGCTTTATTGGACAAAGGACAGAGCAAACCACTTACAATAATGTTTTTCATTTAGAGGTCTTTCTCATGATCCCTGCCTTTGCTGGTGATTTTTGTCTGTAATATGCAGAGAAAATTATGGCTCTAAATGGTTTGGATATCCTGCTGGCCTGTGGTGACTCAGCCATTTTCTCTCAAAATAACCTAGTCAAACTAAGAAGGTGACAACTCACTGAAAGGTAGTTCTTCTCACCTGGTAAATGTTTCCAAACATTAGTGGTCTCAATCCAAGTCTTACTGCAGTGCTCAAATCAGGGTCTCTTGTCCATTGAGGCTAATTTTTCAATCTCCCTCAGGTAGACAAAGTGCTTTCCTCTCAAGATAACTCTTCACCCTGAAGTGACCATTATTGATTTGAATTAACTTCTGATATGGAGTTGGGTACATCTAAAATTATCCTTTGCAAAAAGGATAGTCTAAGCATATCAGTTAAGCAAGTAGTCTACACTTTTAGTCTGAGACAATTTTCCAAAGCTCTAAAGGGATGTGGAATCTATTCTGGCCAGTTGTGGCAGACAGGCTGCAATTTTCCTGATTCACTTCTGTGTCCAGGACATTTTAGTTAAAGATAACTATACTTTGGACAAGAAACTATTTCCAAGACCTGACAGGTGGCTTTACATCATGTTGAAGGACAACTGTCATTCTTGTAGCTACCAAGGTGAACTTCAAATATAATAGAGAGGAACAAGAAAAGCGCTATGTCAGTTGGCTGGATAACACACCTGAAGGATTTGGTGGTGATAGTGGTTATGGCCATAGCTGTCCAGAAAGGTTACCCACAATCTACTCATATGTAGATGATTTTTTTGAGGCAGGAAATTAAAGAGAGCCTGTTCAGCAGGTTATAGTCCTTTCTAGAATTTCATGGTTGCAGGATAAACTGAGCCAAGAAATCTGTCACTGTTTCATGAATTAGTTTATCTTGGAGCTATGATACTTGGTCTGCCATAGTACTTCTCTTGGCTTATGAAATGGAGGGCACAAATAACCTCGTTGAACCAACCACCTTCTCTTACATCCTGATATATGTGTAGGCACCAGGATTGATGATGGAATTTGTGGCTATTTCAAGGTAAACATGTTCCATAAATGTCCTCCAACTTTTTTTCGTCCATTGGTTACCATACTCTAACCTGTATTTATCTCTGCTATCTTTGCAGTTGCAGGATGAGAAAATTAGACAAGAGTCATCCTTAAACTATTCTCTTAGTTCCTGATCAGATAGTAGTTGCAATAGGTAAATGTCTTTTGGGATGGGACCACAAGTTTGGACAGGGCTGTTTATGACTCAGTGATTAACATAATAAAGGCCATGATATTTGGCATGCAGTTCGTCATTTCAACTGGGACAACTCCACTACTGCAGTATTATCAGCAGTTAGGGGACATAAGTAGTAGGGGCCTGGTGACAACCCAGTGGAGAGTCATCAAGGCAGAGAATCATCGTCTGGATGGAAAGAAATTTCGTTTTGGCCAACTACTTGGAACTGAAATTTAGAACCCCACCATTCTGACTGAGTTGGAGCCATATTGAGACAATAGAATGGGAAAGGCATCGGTCAGCGTTCCTCTGGATTTGACCAAAAATCGGAACTCTGTAGCTGGACTTGATGGTCTCCAACTCAAGCATAAAGTATTCTCCTTTAATTTCTGGGTCTCTTGGTCCTGGTTCTAGACACTGTCTTACTGGCAGGGCAACCTTACAGCCAGTGTTGATTGACAGGGACTTTTGTTTCTTCAACTGCTGCTTTTCTCCTAGATCAAATTTTTCGTCTTTCCCTCAGGCAGGACCACCTTAAGGAGGACCCAGTATGCCATCAGTTCTTGAACACATATGGCTTCATACATGTAAGATTATTATGTTATTTGTATATTAGAATCTAGGCTTCCTTCAGGCCTTGATAAAAGGATATACAATTAAATCATTTTAGAGGGGATATTCCTAACATTCTTTCATGATGTGTTGAATAAAGACCTGGACACCAACTGCTTGAAGAACCAAGAAGCTGCTACATATGGGTCTTATGGGCTAACATGGAATGCTTCTCTGTGATGTGAATGTTTGTTTGTTTGTTTGTTTGTTTGAAAAATAGCTGAAATCTAAATTACTCCCTTTTGATCTTTGAGGAAGTTCTTAGGTTTCTCACTGTGGTTCCTCACTCTTTAAGGATTCTTTCTAGTAGTCTTTTCATCTGTCTGTTCTGTGCTGGAGGATAATTAAATTCTTTAATGCAAAGTTTCATCTCTGCGTGATGTAGTATCAGCACGAGGTACTGATTTAAGCCTTTTCCTCATTTCCCTTCTGGTGCATTCTTTTACCTTTTCTGCTTGGATTTGGTATATTTCTTTTTCTGCCCAGACCAAGAAGCACTTTTATACATTCAGGGTGAAGAGTGTTTTGCTTAGCTAGCTAAAGAAAGTTCCAGAAGATAGAAAATCAAATGACCAGTTTGTTTTTGGGGCCACAATGAAGGTTGAATAGCCTCTAAGTTTTCTGTGCTTTGTTGAGCTGTAAAATATATTTAGGAATCTTGTGCTGCCAGGGTAAAGAGGCTCTGCCTTTTATCAAGTCTTATTTTGTAAGCCCTGTGTCTTCCTGTTCGTCTGTTCTCTTCTAGACCAGTAAAAGTGAGCTGCCCCCTGGGAGTCCTTTATCTTTTAATGTATCTACAGACTTGATGTAGATGTCACTTTGGGAAAGTAGGTTCTGTTGTTAGATTAATTAAATATTTTAGGTGCCCATGCATTCTCTGTCATTGAGTACTGTTGTAGAAGTTCCTTCTTGTCATGGAGGGACTTGGAGAAACAAAACTAACTGGTAGGTCAGTATCTCTAATCTATAGTGGGAAATTCTTGACTGCTTTTTAAAAATTCCATGAGTTAAATTTCCCTATTCCAAATGACTAAATCTTATTGTGTGGTCCTATGTAAAAGAGCAAATAATATGGCTGTGACCAAATTTCTTCCACCCACCTCATAAAAAGATATTCTGTACATAAGTAAAATTCTGTATTTTGCCTTTCCTGTTGGAGAATCTCCTAAGTATTTTGTACTTACTGAATAAAAATTTAGCAGGCTTTGGAAGGGTGAGTTTTAACTCTGATGTTCGCTCTAGTTATAATGCAAATCAGACTGTTCTAGAGAGACCCACCTTTGACCTGTCTAATTTGATTATTGCAGTCCTTCCTTCCTCATTAGAGGCCTTGCTCCTTTCACAAGTATGAGAGGCTTCACGTAGATATTGCAGTTCTACTCAATCTGCACAGGCTAAAAAATATTCTGGTGCCATAAATGTGTGTACAGAGTAATCACAAATGCTGTGTTTCTATCTTTGGACTTCAGTTTAAGCAAATTGTCAAGTCTTTCTCAAAAGTTCTGTGTTCTGAGAATCAAAAAACATTTTAGTGACAACTTTCAAAATTATCATGTGTTTTAAGCATTATTATTGATCGAACGCCTTTATTATCTCAAGGTGGATTAATTGCTTTCCCATTTTTGTTTGCAGTTCAGTGTAATCTCATACAAACTACTGTAATTTTTATTTAAATTCTTCTGTAGGCAGTATGTATATGTTTGTGTAGAAAGTTAAAGTTGACTCTTGATAATGGTTAAAGTATTTTCTTAAATAAAAACCAAAACAGTAACAAATCTCTAGGAACACAGTGTGCCAGCTCGTGGAAATTTTATTGTGAGCAGCACAATTTTTGCCTCTGCTGCAGGAGCTCTTGTGAAAATATGATAAACTCTTGCCATCCTGTGATTTTGGAGGAGAGACCGCACACAATTCTCCACTCAAGTATCCTTTAGCTAGGGGAAAATGCTCTGAGTTTTAAGTTTGTGTTCCATCCATCCTGTAGCATGCAAGATTTTAATTCACCAGGGAGTGAGCTAATCAGAGAAGATGCCACAAATATACACATTTTTAATAGTATGGGCATGGGGGCATATCTTGAAATACCCTTTTTCTTGCAGAGGAATAGTCTACAGAGGATCCATCTGGCTCTGTTGTTGGGATCGTGCTTCCAGTTTACTTTTATTTTGGTATGTAGTACGGGCTCTTGCCCAGCCTGGTCGTTGTGGCCCTTCCTCGGGCCCAGGCCCTGAGGAAGGCCACTGCACCATCCAAAAAAGGGGGATGTTAGCGTCCGGATAAGTCACAGTCCAAGCCCTCAGGCAGGGTGGACTGCCAGGTAGTCTATTGCCCCGGCCCTCAGGCAGGGTGGGCGAGCAAGCAGTGTCCTCTGGTCAGGAGAGCGGGGTATCGTAATCACTCCCTGGATGGCGAGGACAAGGGGGGAGAATGCAGGCCCACCCGACTCAACTGCATCCCAGCCCAGGTCCCTAGCAGTGGCAAAGGTGTTGCCACTCAGTCGGTGGGGCTCCTGCCGCAATACACCGACGGGGCTTGCCCCTTTCTCAGCCACGGCTATGGCTGTCCCTGGGCCACTTCCTCCCCGTATCCCCAGGTACCTGTGTCCGCCGGGTCCTCAGGGTCGCTGGGGTACACGGCCAGGGGTAGACCCATCAGTCCCTCCTCGTCCACAGGCGGCAAGGCGGGGAGCTCCTCTGTGAGAGGCAGCTCCTCCAGGTCACAGAGCTCGAGGGATGGTTCAGCCTCAGGCAGCTCCTCCAGATCCTGTCCCGTCTTTGGAGGCTCAGCGTGAGGCAGCTTTTCCAGGTCGGGTCTGGCCTCGGGGGGGGGGGATCTCCCAGTCCTCAGGCTCAGGGGACTCGGTACAGTCACTGGGGCCCAGGACCAGTCCTTGTCGCCAGTAGGCCTAGGCCACTCTAGGGGGCCTAGAGGCCCTATCCAACCCTTAAGGCTTTGTCGCTTGGGCTGTTCCTGGGTCCTATGCTTTGGGAGGCGCTCGCTTGGAACAGCGGCCTGGCTGGGTTCAGGCTTTGGCTGCAACTGGCAAAACAACACGTCTGCCTCCAGCAGCAGCCTGTCCCTCACTGAGCTGTGGGGCCTGCTCTTTATACTCCCAGCCCTGGCTGAGGCTCCGCCCCTCTGTTGCCAGATTGGTCGGTCGGTGGGGCCTATCACTAGCTGGCTCCGCAGTTGCTGGGCAGACTGGGCTGCCGGCCCTTTCAGTGTCTGCTTTGGGCGTTGCGGCCCTTCCTCGGGCCCAGGCTCTGAGGAAGGCCACTGCACCTTCCTACATGGTGATTAAAGTTCAGGGATGAGAATGACATAGCGGAGTGTATTGAATTTTTAGAATTTTAAAAAATGCCAAACCCCAGTAAAAAGGGACCTTTTGTCAAGGTTCAAATTTCTTGGTCAAGGTATAGTCAAGGTCCAGACTCCAGAGAAACATTTTCCACACTGCAAAAACAATAATGGTAATAATAAGTAAATAAAAAGATTTTGTGGTCCGTTCAAAAGCATCTGGCTGTCTGGATTTGGCTTGCGATCTGCCTGTTGACTACCTCTGCCTTAAAGGTTTGCTTTAAGAGATGGATGAGAGTTTACACCAATTCCTATTTCATCCAGCCCAAATAGCTCATCCCTGGCAATAGCATATCATATGATGATAAAAGATTTTCTTGGGGTGCTTTTTTTTTTTTTTTTGGGGGGGGGGGGGGGATCGTCACAGCTGGTTCCTTTTGACTACTCAAAGTTTTTGATTTTTTTTAAATTGGAAAAAGATAAGAAAAAGTAACGAGGGAAAGGACAGTCAGACATATTTGAAGTTTTTCTTGGAGAAGGGTTACCTTTTAATCTCTCAGTATCTTGGATGTTGCATTCATATTTGCTCCAATTTGAGAATCTTAGTTTTGTTTAAAACAAAATGAAATATTTCTTCACACAACACACAGTCAACCTGTGGAACTCCTTGACAAAGGGTATTGTGAAGGCCAAGACTATAACAGAGTTCAAAAAAGAACTAGAGTTCATGGAGGATAGGTCCATCAATAGCTATTAGCCAGGATGGGCAGGGATTGCTCTTTGCCAGAAGCTGGAAATGGGCAACAGGATGGGTCACTTGATGATTACTTGTTCTGTTCATTCCGTCTGAAGCACCTTGCCTTGGCCACTGTTGGAAGACAGGATACCGGGCTAGATGGACCATTGATCAGACCCAGTATGGCAGTTCTTATGTAGAAAGTACAGTGTTAATATGAATCTTTTAAAAATAAAATGCAGAGTAAATACATCACTCTGACATTGATGTCAGGAAAAATAATATAATAGCTTGATTAAAAAAGAGTTAAGGGGGGTAATATAATTAATATGAATCAACAAAGGTTTATGGAAAATAGATCTTGTCACACTTGCTTGATACTATTTTTGATGAGATTACAAGTTGGTTGATAAAGCTAATTGTGTTGATGCAATATTTCTAGACTTCTGTGTAATTCATTTGACTTGGCACCACCCAATATTTAGATTGATACTAGAATGATGCAAAATCAACATGGTACATGTTAAATGGATTAAAAACCAGCTAACTGATAGGTTTCAAAATGTAATTCTAAATCTGTGTGGGGGAGGGGATAGTCATGAAGGGGATGTGTTTTTAATGGAGTTCTGTGTGGATCAGTTCTTGGCTCTGTGCTACTTAATGTATTTGTCAATGACCTGGAAGAGAACATAAAACCATTATTGATAATTTTTTTAAATAACACAAAAATTGGGTGAGTTATAAATAAGGAAGAGGGTAATTCACTAATATAGAGCTGTTTTGATAACTTGGTAAGCAGCATGCAATCAAACAATATGCATTTTGATATGGCCAAATATAGGGTCATCCATCTAGAAACAAAGAACGTAAACCATACTTATGGGATATGATACCCTATCATGACAAGCTGTGGCTCTGAAAAAACCTTGGGAGTCATGGAAGACAGTCAGCTGAACATGAGCTCCCATGAAACACCATGGCAAAAAGGGCAAGTGTGATCCTTGGATGTATAAAAAGGTAAATATTTGGCTGCCACTGGAATACTATGTCCAATTCTGGTATCCACGCTTCAAGAAGGCTGTTGGGGAAAAAAAGAAGAGCCATAAGAATGATTGAAAGATTGGAAAACATGTCCTATAGTCATTTGATTCAAGGAGCTCAATCTATTTAACTTTTCAAAGATGAGATTGGGGGGTGGTTTGATCACTGTTTATACGTTCCTACATATAGAACAGAAATTTGATAGTCATTCTTTTCAATCTATCAAACAAAAATATAACAAGATCCAATGGCTGGCAGTTGAAGCTGGACAGGATTATACTAGAAATAAGGTGTACATTCTTAATAGGATAACTAACCTTTGGAACAATTTAGCAAGGGTTGTGGTGGGTTCTCCATCACTGGAAATATTTAGATTAGCATTGGATGCTTCCCAAAACATATGTATTGTATCCAACCACAGTTTTTGGATTTGAAGCAAGAATTAATTCTGGGAAGTCCTATGGCTTGTGTTTGTCCTATGGCTAGACTAAATCATCACAGTGGTCCCTTCTGGCCTTACAATCTATTAATCTTAGGCTGGGACACTGCTGCTATTTCTTTTGTGCCTACTATGAGATGCTTAGTGTGTTCATTGTCATGTCAGTATTCAGTATGCTGTTCCAGTTCACAGCTGCTCCTTAGCAATGCTAGGGTCTAAATGCTGGTGGAGGGGAACCCTATTTAGTATGTGCCCTAAGTTTTTAATGATTCATAGAGTTTAAGGCCAGAAAAGATCATGTAATCTGATGTCCTGAATATCACAGAACATTACAATTCACCTATTTATCCCTGTGTTTAGCCATAAGAACAGCCCATTCTGGGTCAGAGCAATGGTCCATCTAGCCCAGTATCCTGTCTTTTGACAGTGGTCAATGTCAGATACCGCCTCGGGAATGAACACAACAGGCAATCATTGAGTGATCTATCCCCCATTGTCCACTCCTAGCTTCTGGCAATCAGAAGCTAGTGACACTCAGAGCATGGTGTTGCATCCCTAACCATCCTGGCCAATAGCTGTTGATGGACCTATCATCCATGAACTTATCTAGTTCTTTTTTGAACTCTGTTACAGTTTTGGCCTTCACAACATCCCCTGGCAAGGAGTTCCACAGGTTGACTGTATGTTTTGTGTGAAGCCAAATAACTTGTTTGACTAAAGCATAATTTGTGTTTGGCTAAAGCATATCACTTAGAAAGGCACCCAGTCTTGATCTAGAGACACTGAGATGAAGAATCCACCACTTCCTTTGGTTGTTTGTTCCAATCACTCTCACTATTAAAAATGTGTGCCGTATTTCTAATCTGAATTTGTTTGGTTTCAGCTTTCAGCCATTGGTGTTGGTATGCCTTGTTCTAAATTGCCCTTCTCATGGTTTTGAATTGAGTTGTGGAAACCTGAGTTCCATATTTTCCCATGACTCCCCCCTCCCCCCCCTTTAACACTCCCCTTTTGGGAGACCCTTCAGAGTGTTTCATGAGCATGATTGTCCCTTGCTGTTCCATGGCTGCTCTGTCAGTGGTAGCATTTACAACTCCATGACATTATGATTAAAGTTTATTTCAATATTTTTCTGCTAGTGTACCATGAACGATATCATATATATGGAATACCCAATGAGGTGGCATAGTATAAATATTTAATCAGCTTGTCTGTGTGATGGTTGCATTGCTCACTAGTGGTGAAATCCCAGATGACTTATGCTGGTCATCCCAAATGAGTATCAGTAAAACTTAAATTCTGGGAAATACACATAGTGTAGGAATACTATTTTGGAAATTGTGCCTGGTCACTGGAGGGGCCATACTGAGAATTCTCAGTCAGGGCAAATTGCAAAGAACAGAACAGATGATCCCCAAAACTGATGGTTTAGTCTAATAATTAGATTCACCAATCCAGTAACAAAACAGCTTCCGCAATACCTTACAGGTTACCAAGAAGCTAAAATACAGTTCCCCTTTGGCTCCCATCCAAGCAGCTAAATCTAATATGGTGAGGATTACTTAAAAACTTATTCACCATATATAAAGTTTTACCAATCCCAGGAGATCGGACACATTACTACCTGGTCAATGAATATTTCAGATCTTTCTCAAATACATGCTTACAGCCAAACTTAATAACTTATCTAAGGTTTATTTAAAAAAGAAAAGAGAAGGAGTACTGTGGTTAAAAGATCATTATACACACAGATGTGAATAAAGTTCTTAGGTCAATTTCATAATAGAGATGGTGAGCTTGATTTGTACAAGTTCTTCTAGAATCAGTTCCATAAGTTATAGTCCAATAACCAATCCTTGTGCAGAGATTGTTCAAATTCTTCCATGAGAATTTGCAGGGATAATCCAGAGTCAAATAGCAGACCTCAGTCTTGTGACTTGAACTTCCCCTGACAAAGTTTAAACAGTTCTGAGATAAAGAGGATCAGGTCCTAGAGTTCATTTATAGTTCTTTAGCTGCTATGATAGCCTCTTGACTGCAGACAACTCAGCAGGCATTCCTTGGATGAAGAATAGATAATATACATTGTTGCTTTGAAGTAAATCTCTATTTCCTAGGCACATACCAGTAACAAGCTGTGTTCATTAGCATAAGGTAAGTAACCATTCAGGCACTTCATAGATAGTTTACTACAAACTTCAAAGAGAAATATAGACAATGATATTATTACACCCAAGTTTCATCTAAATGTTAACATTCTCCTTTGATCTCTGAATCAATGGAATATAGTAACGGGCATTACAGATAGGGACTGAAGTTTAGCATCTACAAGCTAGTTGTTGATTTTCTAACAAGATATAGGTAAACACAGACAAATATAATTAGTATCTATTCTTAACACACTGACAATACAGGTTTATGTTTCAAAGAATTTAGTCTACTTAACATGGCTCTGGTAATTATCTACAAGAAATGGTCCTGTTTACCCTTCAATACTTCTCTAGTATGTTCTTAAAGGTTGATTTTGGGTCACTTAGCCTGCTGGTTATTTAACCCTCACTGGGTTGAGGGAGCCATGGCCCCATCAAGTCCTCCCACTTTTTTCCTGCCTTACGGTGTGAGTGGAGGGGGGGGGAAGAAGGGGGTGGAGAGGAGCGAGTGGTGGTGGGGCCTCAGGGTGGAATAGGTCTGAGGGTGCGGGGCAAGAGGTGGGGCCACATTCAGGGCACTGGTGGCCCCCGCCACTTCTAGGGGCTTCCAGTGCTCCTGGGTGTAGCCTCCTCAAACGAAAGACTCACACATTACCTATGCCATAGAGCATTCTGAAAGAGTGATTCTAGCAGCTGGGGGTTGCTGTCTCTTTTTCATCACCAGGCCCTATATCCATGGGGCTTTGAAAGTGGATGGCATAGAGCTGGGTGGGCTGACTCTGCAATCAGGGGATTCTGCTGTGTCATTAAGTTTGCTTGTGCTGCACCAAATGGAACCAAGCGTTCTTAATGCATTGAGCATCTGGCTCAGAATCTTTTAATGGTTTTTGTTTGGATATTTTTTAGATGCATATTATTGTTTTCTCTAAACTCCCAATGGCGCTTTTTAAAGAATTCCCGCTCAAATTTATTTCCATATTATTAATATTAGAAGAAAAAACCTAAATCTGCAAACGTGTGGGTTTTGTTTGTTTGTTTGTACTTACTTACAGGCTTCTTAACTATGTGTGCTCTCTGAGACTGTTAGTGCTAGATAGCTGCATTGCTTTTGGATTCCCTACAGTGGAACCCTGTTAACAGAAGTCAGTGTCTTCATGTGCTGGTTCAGTGGTTCAGGATTGCTCGATTATTTTTTCTTCAATATTCAGTCTGTCAACGTCTTAAAACCCCCTTCATCAGATTTATCTTTGTTTTTTAAAAACATCTTCATAAGCCTGACCTGAGGTTTTGCAAGAAATCTTTAAATAAAAGTAATAATATTGTTATACATTTTCTCACCTTCAAACATATGATCTCACAAAAGTAGCATTGCAGTTGTTTGAGTTTTGCACCAGAGGATGTTTTTTTTCATATCGTGTAGTCCAATCCTCTGCGTTTTTTTCTCTGCTTTGAAAACGCACCCTGATCAGTACATACCCATATGTTTTGTAATGCAGTTAATCGCTTGATTTAGTTGCTGATTGGTGTTTTAATGGCACTAAATAAAGGCTAAGGGAGATCTATCTTTTCTTATCCACTCTAAAATGTACAAATATATATTTTTATATTCCACCATTAGTGGAAAATATAATCTTTTTCTGCTTTCATCTTTGCCACTGGGAGTTTTGCTACCAGCAATAAAAGACAACCTCCATGTTGTATTGTACAGTATAGATATTGTAAATTTTGGTCTTGCTTTCCATTGATCTGGTTTGCCATATGGGAATCATATTCAGCTGATCTTTATTTCCTGAGTCAGAAATTCTGTTTTACCCATCTTTGGGGCTTTCAGTAGTTATTCTCAATGGGCTGTCAGGTATTGCACATGAAAGCAAAGGTTCAAAGGCATATAAAGAAGATTGAGGTCTGAAATGTTTACTTAACACTGCATTTTTTCTTTTTACAAATATTTTCCAGAGTGATGGATCAGCATGAAAGCTTAATAAATCTTAGACTTTTTATATGCTATTGTGAACATCTTACATATACATAATTTTGGAGTAAGCTGGAATCCATCAGCTGTAAACTTGATAGTGTAACAGCTCGTTTGTATCTGCTTTTGCCAGTAAGGGAGATTAACAGCATTGAAATTAGTTTTTGTAAGTTTATTGATAATTTTGCCAAAGGTTTGTTTCCCTTCTCTTCTATTTTTGTTTTTTCAACTGCAGCTGGGAGGCTGATGTTGTACTGTAATGAAGTAAATGAAAATTGTGCAACTTTTAATTGTCAGAGTGATGTGACAACTAAGATTTTATAATAAACATATGAGACCATAGAGGAGACTATGGTTCAACAGCCAAGCCAGAAAGCAATAATGTCTGTTGATGTTCTGTAAGAGCGATAGCACCAAAAAGAAAAACAGCCAGCCAGAATCTCAACAATTATTACTTTTTAGATATTTTGGGGGATATGAGTGACTTGGGGCATTGATAATAGAATACAGAATCTTTTTGTTAGGGCTAGAGTCCGTCTCTGATTCATATTGAAGTGTGCTTAAGGCTTGCCAGATTTGATTCCGTTTGTCTCGCTCCATGCCACTATTGCTATCAAAACTAAAGAAACCCTCAGTACTTCAATTATGTTAAGAAAAATAATGTTAATATGTAATGTGTTACATTGATCAAAATCTTTGCCATGAATAGGAAATATCTTCCTAGAGGCTTAATTGTACAGAACTAGCTGAAATAAAGCCATGTATTAAAAATATTGTAAAAGAAATTACTCTGTACAGCAGAGGTGTCTAAGCCTTGGCTTGCAGACTGGATCTGGCCTACTTGATGTGTATTTATGGCATTTTCAAATTCTGTAGAATCTAAGCTTTCATTCTAATCAAGTATTATTTCTAGCCTTCATGGTTGTAAAATAAACTTGAGAATTTGAATAGAGTGTAAATTGATACAGTGTTGTCTTCCTGAATCTGCAGGAAATGTGAAACAATGGCTGAGAACTGTGAGCTCCTTTGCTCTTATTAACCACTTTTGGGGGTACTAACTATGAAGCTTAAAAATGGCCCTTTAAATATCCATATTAATCATTTTATTGCTGATAATTTTAGTGGATCAAAGCAGAGGGAATGAAGCTCATGATGTGGTAAGAGTTATTGGAGAGTAGGAAGTTCCCGGGGAAGAAATAAGACATAAAAAGAGGGAGAAAAATAAGGAGAGGGGATGGAAGAGCAACAAAAAGCAGAAACAGATGCTATAAAGATGAGCATACTTTCTTCTTTGAATCATGCTGAATATAACAATAAGGTATTGAACAAATAACAGTAATAAGAATCGAAAGGTTAGTTACTTCATAAAGCCCATTTCCCTTCTTTGATCTTTTGTTCAAAACCTATCATGGACTTGAATTTTGGCCCTCCCTACGGAGTAAATGTGACACACTCCTTATACATCCATAGCACATGCTGTCTGGGAGATGCTCTGAATCCTGGCCCTGCCACTTCCCTGGCTGTGCTGGCTGGCCCCAGCCTGTTGGAGATAGAGTGGTGGGTGGTTTTTGTTGCTGCAAGCCCTTCTGGACCTCCATGTGATATCCCATTCTTGAATTCTGTCATCTGGGTCAATTAAATCTTTGCTAATAAATGAACAAAATTGTTAGACTAAATAGCTTTAAAAATTCTAAGATAGTCGTAGACAACTTGTGCTCTAGAAAAAAGTTTTGTTGATCATTCTGAGAAAGAGAGAGTTCACTTTGGTCTTGTTTGTTTTACTTCTAAAGCACAAACTTCTGCTATATTTAGTATAATGCAAATTTTATTTTTCTTTTGGAAAAAATAACCTTGCTTTGATATTCCAGATCACTACTAGCTTTACTTTCGACTGCATTTTATCATAATGCGCTTTGAGTATAAATAAACTGTGGTATGCTAAACCTAATAGCAATTAAACTGGAAGTGTTTGTGTTTCATCACTGTGAACTTCGCCGAAATGTTTCCATGGCAACCTCCATGCTAGTTAAGGCAACCAGAGGTGATCAACAGTTTATATTTTTTTTCTCCTGCAAGAATGGAATTTGTGTTGACAGTTTTGGCCTTTAATGGCACTTTTGTACTGTGTGAAAGTATTTGTTTACTAGATCATATGCTGTTAACTGTCAGGCTGAGATAGAGTGACTGCTTTTGATAAAAGGGCTGCATTATATTTCTGACTCTGTGAAGCTCTTGTACTTTAATTACCCACAGCAGTACAAAAGTGTCCATTTGCTTCAATACACTTAAAAATTAGACCCAAAGTATTAATTCTGAATTAATTCTGTGTACTTAATTTTTTTGGTAAATAACAATCTTAAAAAGGTGAAATTTGTAATGGTATATTTACTCTTAAATCTATTAATTGTGTTCCATGTTATGAGGTACAACGTAAATATCGTTATTTGTTCCACAATTAAATATTGTTTCTGGGCTCTCTGGTTGCTTATACAGTATGTAGCTACTGCAGACAGTTATGACAAAAACTAATTTTTTAGCAAATATAGCAAGAATTCTGGATAAAAAACTTTGCTGCAATGGAGATGCTTTCTCTGTCTTGGGTGTTGAAGAAAATGCCACTACGTGGCTAATGATTTTCCTTAAAATTGAACTTGATACAGGTACAGCTAGAATGTTGGCAGTTTTGTGCGTCTTCCAGGCGGATGGCAAGTGTTTCGGTTGAAGCTGTCAAGCTTTAGTGATATTTTTTCACTCCTTAAAGATTTTTTTTTTAGGTCAGAAATCTTGAAATTCAAATGAATTAATAACTACTAGTACAGTAAATCATTTATCCACCACCAGCAGTAAATTTGAAGGTCATAGCCTATTCCGAGGAAAACAAAGAACTTGCTTTTGTTAAACAACTGTTGTCAAGCTAGTTCCAATTTCTGAACCAATACCTACCTTTGGCAGCTGTAGAAATGTGTGGGGTTATATTAGTACTTTTTAAAAATTAAAACCTTTAATTAAGGAGACTACAACATTGCCTTTTTAACTCTTTTAAAACAAAGATTATTAATTTGTTCTAATAGAAAGTGTCTTCCGGGGAGGGACGGGGATCCTTTTCAATCTGTAAGAGCAGGACATGATGTAAATAATACGTCTTGCTGAATTGAAATGAAGCTATCTCCTCTTCTCCCTTCCCCATGGTTCTTTTGTTGACTCAGAGAAATCAGTTACATACATGAGTCTAGACTTCTTTTTTATATATGTGTAGTTTACTCAGTGATTACCAGAAGTATATAATTTACTGTGATACTTTGCTCACTTTCTAAAACAATGGACTGAGTCTTGAGTGATCTGTGGGACAATTAAATATGGGCATGGGTATTGGGTACTTTACTTTTCATGCCATAATACTCTTTAAAAATTCTCCTACAGATCCATCCTCGAAAGATGATTGTGTTGATGCTGCTACTCCTGCACATTGTGCTTGTCTAGCTACATTGTCAGGTGTAGCAGCAACCAGAGTGAAACTCTGTGCACAGAGTGCTTGTCTCTGAGCCAATATGGGAAGACAGTGAAATTAACTAAGTATATTTGCATCAGGTTGATTTGTTTGTTTGTTTCATGCTGTCCTCTGTGCAGAAATACTAAGAGCCTAAGGTGAAATTAATGACAGTGGAGAGGGTCAGGCAATGGTCTCTGTCCACTGTCTAAGCTCTATTTAGTCCTTAACGTGCCTTAGCTGGTGAGCAGGGCAATGTGTGGACCCTCTGCATTGGGGTGCATTTCACCTTAAGCATGTACTGTCTCAGAACAGATTTCAAGCTCTTTAGCTGCCCACTTTAAAAGTGACTAACTGTAAAGTAAGATGCCTAGATAAGACTCATTTTATTTCGTAAGTGAGCTTTATCAGGTAAGTTTTCAAATCCGTTGTATACAACTGACCTAAATAACTTATTCTGAAAGCTTGAGTATGTGTTTCTCTGAACTTATACATAAATTCAGTGTTAGAGATCTCAGTTTACAACATTTTTGCAACTGAAAAAATGGCTATGCGGTTCCTAGTATACCTATGTTTATTGCAATACTATGAAGCAGGCTTCAATTTACTGGTGTTCATTTGGTTGTTAAAAGGGATAAAAAGTTACCCATGTTTTCTGAAGAAAAGTGCCCCCATTTCTCCAAACCACTATATATTAAGAGTAAATTAGAGGTCACTCTCTGGAGTTGTATTTTGGGATCTGTTTCTTTTTAAATAAGTTATTTATTGTATAATGTACTCTAGCTGTATAAAAATTTGGAAGTCATACACAGTATTAAGGATGTCCATGTATTGGGAGGGACAAATGGTATTGTTTTAAATGACTTTAGTTTGCTGCTACTGCTGTCTTCCTGAATGCATTTGCCAGAACTACTGCAGCAATTTGCTAGACTGTCATGGAATCACTAATACTAGATGGTGGTTATATTCTCTGTTAGTCATTGTTTTGCCATTCTATATGCATATTTAGTTTGCTTTTTAATCTTTCCTCTCCAGTCCCATAATGACTTTATTGTGTTTCTCTGACCTGTCTCCAATTTATCAATATCTTTAGGGTATCCAGAAAAAAACTAATTGGGGTAGATCAAGAATAAAATGAAATGACACTAATCTAAGAAAATCTTACATCATTACTAGAATTTTCAGAATTGATTAGTGTCACATTCTGAGGTGCAATCCAGACAGTGAGGGGTTGTGTCGCAACCTGCCCTGCAACCTTGGGTGCCTCACTATGCTTTGCTGATGTAGCTTCCAATCTGGGCTGCTCACAAACAGTCAAACCACATGCAGGTCATGCCTTGAATATCTGTGTGTAGCCACAGCATTGGTCCAGCAATGTTAACCCCAGCAGCCTGTCAAGAACACACCAGCCACACTCTGGCTTCCAGCAGCCTTGGTTTCAATCTATAGGGTGATTCCAGCACACTTCCAGTCCCAAATTTTGCCCATAATGTGTGTTCTGCACTGTTCAGCCCTCTCGTGGCCAGCTCAGATATTAGAGGTCCGTTGCCCTTGTAAAGAGTCAATAAACAACAATTTGCTTCTTTAACTGGAGTGACCCAAACAGTTCAATTTGAACACAACACTGGATTAGTTTCGATTTAAAAAAAAAAAATAAAACAAAAAAAAACAAAACAAAATTTGTTTAACTACAAAGAGAGAGATTTTAAGTAAGCATAAGTGTAAAGTATTAAAATCAGAAATAGTGACAAGAGAAATAAAGATAAAACATGTACTAGTAGCTGAAACTTAACAAGCTAGACTTGGTTCAAGGTAAAATCCTTACCACATATTCTCAGCAACAGGGCTGACCAAATTCCCAGGTCAGAATCTTCCCCTTCCAGTCAAATGGATGGTTCCTTTTAGGTGTAAGAGAAACCTTGGGGTGTTTATGTCCCTCCCTTTTAGTCCAGTCACCCTTTGAAATTCATTTTCCTGAGAATTACATCTAGATAAAGTTCTTTCCTGCTCTGAGGACTGAGACTTGGAGTCTCATGGTGACAGAGGTTCCATAGTGTTGTTTGCTAAAATGCAAATCAATGTGTTCTTGTCCCCCTTCTTTGCCAAACAATGGCCACTTGATAGGTGATTGGAAATCAACTTTGATACCTGGTGTAATGGGGTGGCATCCACCTCTTGTGACTGCCCCCTGAACGAGTGTGTGTCTGCACTCTTTCAGTCTGTGGTGACCCCTTCTGACAGTTTCTCATCTGGTTTTCAACAGCTCAGCTCTCTGGCTGAGTCACACATGCAGTCTGTATATGAAACAAACAGAACCCTTCTGGGGTATACAGTCCACCCGGGGCCTATCCCAGTACCCATCCATTGGTATCTCTGTGGCTCTCCCCAGGCTCAGTCTTTAACTAGTCCCAGCTGGCTTCCTCCCTGGAGACGCTGTCTTCCTACAGCGCTCCCTGGGCTCAGTCCTTATTCAGTCTCACAGCCCCTTCTGGGCTAGCTTTCAACTAGTCCCTCAATCCTGGTATGGGGCCATGCCCCCAGGGTTTCCTCTCTGGAGACTCTTCATCCTTTCTGGGTTCACCTTCCGTGGGTGTATCCTAGTTCAATATTCAGGCCACTTTCCCTGTAGCTAAAGGGAGCGAGGGGACACAGATCTGGCCACTACTCTGGATCCCAGCCCTGGGATCCTTCAAATAGCAGCCGCTTGTTGTCCCCTTTAACTAAACAGCATTTCTGTTCTCTGGGCCACCTCCCCACGGACCCTTCTTGAATTGTGGGGTGATCTGAAGTTTTGGGCAATTTGTTTTTTATATGGCTGGGAGCCCCAGAGTGATGGTTTCCATCAATGAATTTGTTTCAATTTTCACCAAAAAGGTTAGTAGCGATTGGACTTCTAACATAGTGAATGCCAGTGAAAATGAGATAGGATCTTTGTCTAAAATGGGGAAAGAACAGGAAGAGGGGTACATCCTGGTGAAGTGCAGAATCTGTAAGAATTTCAGGCCCAGGACAAAAAAGGACAGGGACAGTAGACTGAAATTCTTACTAATGAAGGACACACTTCGACCGGCTTTGGAGTGCCAACCAGACTCGGGGCCGAGTATGTCTTTGGTGAGGAGCAGTCCGGTTTCCATCAGGGAGTTGCAAAGAGTCTTCAGCACCGAAAGCACCCTGGCACTGTGACCCTTCCCGGATGACCAGGACATCAACACTGTCGATGTGGCACCAATTGACATCGCTGGTGCTGAGGAAGAGGTAAAAAAAGACTGACCATGGATGCTCCCCAGTGAGGAGGAGTGTGGAGAGGGTGAGGCAACCAGTAGCCCCCTCCCAGGCACCAGTCAGCCAATTGGCACCGTTGACTCTGGCCCAACAAGGGTACTGTCGAGTCCTGTTCGTGTGGACTCCCTGCTAAGGGTGAGCCAAGGAGGAGATGTGACCCTGGCAGAGCCATTGACGCCAGAGGCTTATGAGGCAGCAAGGAGCCTCCTGGCTCTCCTGGCGCCTCCATCTTACCCACGCCAAGGCCCCACAAACTTTGGTCCAACAGTGTGAGCCCAACACAAGGAGACCAACTCCTACCCTGGGCAAACCAGTGATAATGGCGAGGCATGGGGCCTAATCTTTCCTGGACTCTCAAGTGTCGACGCAGCAGCAGCACTTGTTGGCACGGAGTAGATCAGTCTCTCCAACAACAAGAAGCCTGGCACCGGTCACAATCACCATGACACTCAGGATCGTGGTGCAGTTCTCCATCTCTGCACCAATCCTCATCTTCGCACTGGGCACCATCTCTGCACCGCTCACCATATTGGCACTGGTCACTATAGTGAGGCTGACCCTCATCTCAGCATCACACCATATCTTGGCATCACTGGTGCCAATATATGGCACCACAGGGCACAGCCCCTTCCACCCATGGTCATCTAGAAGCAACTCGTCAAGCTTGTTATCCCAGGCAGAATCCCAGACATCACAATGGAGCCAGCACAGACCAACCAGGGGGTATGAGCCATCCCAAAGGCCAACTATCCCAACATGGACCCCAGCCCAGTGGCAAATGCTAACGCAGTGGTGGGCATTGTGGAGGTCTCAGATGGTTCTGGCTCTTGCGTGGACCAGCTATACTTGGTCCACTTGGAAGACCAGTTCCCCCTCCCCCCCATTGAAGAGGGGATGTGTACAAGGGGCAGAGGGCATGGAAGTCCAAAGTACCCTGACAGGGGCCCAGCCAGGACCTGAAGAACTTCAGGATCCTGGGACAGTCCAGGTGACCTCATCATCCTCCCCGGACGAGACAGTGGCAGGGATGACTGTGGCCCCAATCCAGGATGATTACAGGCCTCACCAGGAGCTCCTGAGAAGGATGGCCCAAAACCTTGACCTTGAGGTGGAGGAAATCGAGGACTTTACCCCGGCTTTGGTGGAAATCTTGACATCATCCAGGGTGGCGCTACCACTTAATGAGGCAATTTCAAAGCCGATGAAAATGTTGTGGCAAACACTTGCATTGCTTCAACCCACAGCCAAACAGGTTGAAAGAAGGTACTTCATCCCCCGTAAGAGGTATGAGTATTTACATGCACACCCACCACCAGGCTTCTTGGTAGTAGCTGCGGCCAATGAGTGGGAGAGGCAGGGACAGCAGAGCCCGTCCCCTAAGGTGAAAGACACCAAGAAGCTAGACTTACTAAAGAAAAAGGTCTACTTGATGGGGGGCCTCCAGCTATGAATATTGACTCACAAGGCCCTCCTCAGCTGATACAACTTTAATTCCTGGTTGGCTGTGTCCAAGTTCAAAGATCTCGTACCATCAGAGTCAAGGGCTGAGTATGACGCCCTAATTGAGAAGGGAAAAGCCATACCCAAGGCAACTCTCCAATCCTCCCTGGATGCTGCATCTACAGCAGCCCATACCATTGCCACGGCAATGGTAATGAGGCACAGCTCTCAGTTTCAGTCTTCAGGCCTTCCACATGAGGTGCAGATGATGGTGCAAGATCCACCATTTGAAGGGACGGGTCCCACTTCTCTGACTAATGCTAACAGATGCTCGTCTGCACAGCCTGAAAGACTCCCGGGCTACGTTGAAATAGTTCGGCGTCTATATGCCAGCCCTGTCGCAGAGGCATTTTAAGCTACAACCTCTAGGCCATTTTCATCCCCCACAGCAGAAACAGGACTTTGGGAGGTGGTGCAACAGCAGCTCGGGAGGAGGCATATGAATCACTCCTTGACAACCCCTATGGCAGCACCCTCCAGGCAAACTGCGAGGCAGAACTTTTGATGGTGCGGTGAAGGACGATGCACCAGTTCAGAACCTGGATCTCTGACATTTGGAGGTCATCTATCCCATTTTTACTGGGAATGGGCCAATATTACATCTGACCATTGGGTATGCCACATGGTGAACGTGAGATATACCCGATAGCTTATCCTCTTCAGGGACCCTTCTCACCAGAGACTTCTATTACAGGAGGGGCAATCCCTGTTAAGAGTAAGGGCAGTGGAAGAAGTCCCATCGGACCTATAGCCCTTTTTCTCGACCCTCATGCACTTTTCGAGGGACAGGCCCATCACCTTGCTGTTGCTTCTGGACCTGATCTCGTAGGAACACGGATGCCTGCTTCACCCAAATCTCAACTTTCTGCACCTGACAGCTTGGAAGCTCCATGGTTGAGTGAGGTGGAGCGATGGTCTGGATGGTCCTCATGAATAGCAGAAAACCATCAACCAGGTCAGTGTACCTGGCTAAATGGAAAAGGTTTTCAGTATGGGTATCACAGAAAGGGGTTCAGCCTTTCCACTTATCCTGGACTATCTACTCTTTTTAAACAATGAAGGCCTTTTGGTCTCATCTATACGAGTTCACCTGGCCGCAATTTCAGCCTGTCATCCACCAGTTGCTGGCAGATCTGTTTTTGCTAACCCTGTTTGCTCTCAGTTTCTGAAAGATCTGAAGTGGCTCTATCCCCAGGTGCTGCAGCTGCTGCCACCTTTGGGACCTCAACTTAGTTCCGTCAAGGCTTATGGGACCTCCGTTTGAGCCTATGGCAATGTGCTCTCTGCTCCACCTTTCATGAAAGGTAATCTTCTTGGTTGCAATCATGTCAGTGAAAAGGGTCTCGGAAATTAGGGCTTTTACTTCCGAACCACCTTATACTGTGTTCTTTAAGGACAAGGTGAGGCTCCGTCCACACCCAGTCTTGTTGCCAAAGGTTGTCTCACATTTTCACAGTAACCAGGACATCAGTGGTTTTTGTGGCACAGGTTCCGATCTTAGACATCTGCAGGGTGGCAACCTGGTCATCCATTCACACATTTACTACTCACTATGCCATCACACAACAGGTGTGATTCTGCCTTAAGTCAGGCAGTATTACAGTCTGTGTCCATATCAGCATGGAACTCTGACCCCAGCACCTAAAACATGGCTTGGGAATCACCTATATAGGAATGGACATGAGCAAGCACTTGAAGAAAAAAAAATGGTTGTTAATCTTTCCATAACTCTTGTTCTTCAAGAGATGTTGCTCATGTCCATTTCAAACCAACCCACCCTGCCCCTCTGTTGATGTAGTCAGCAAGAAGAAACTTGAGGGAGTGGCGGGATGGCAATTGCCTATATACCGCACCATGAGGGCTCCACTCTAGGTGGGGCACCATAGCTAACCCAGCATGTACCACTAGGAAAAAGCTTCCGGCAGTGGTGCTCTCAGTGCGCGCCCACCTACATGGGAATGGACATGAGCAACACATCTCGAAGAACAAGAGTTACGGAAAGGTTAGTAACCGTGTTTTCTACTTCGAGTGATTGCTCATATCCATTCCAGTATAGGTGAGTGCACGCTACCATGCACTGGTTCCCGGAACTTTTTTCCCCTTAGCGCCCCTTGGAGTACCGCGCTCATGCCGCGGTATATGAGGTGCCGCCGACCCTGTGGGCTCTCAGTTCCTTCTTTCCGCCTGTGATGGTTGCTGGAACGTCTTGCCTCTTGCCTTCGCAAGTAGCGTTTACCTTATTGATTGTGTTATCGTTGTTTGAATAGTTAAGAGTTAAGATAGTGTTAAGTTGTTAAGTGTTAAGTAGTTAGCATTAGAATAGAAGCCCATAGAGCCATGCCCGGCTCATCGGGCTTTAAGCCTTGCGCCACGTGTTTTTCTCTGTTAGTGACCCTCACGATCGCTGCCTCAAGTGTCTGGGGGAGCAGCATCAGAGAGACAAGTGCCGTATCTGTAAAGCCTTTAAGCCGAGGACTCAAAAGGACAGAGATATCAGGCTAAAGGCGATCCTGATGGAAGCGGTGTGCTGACCGGCTTCTGAGCCGCTGCGTTCCACCTTGGCACCGAGTGTCTCCTCGGTGCAGAGCGCTCCACCGGCACCGGAATCTACTCGACGCCAACTGTCCCCGGTACCGAAACAGAAGCGGCGCCAGAGCGCGGAGCGCTCATGCTCCCTCGCACCGCCTGTGCGGCCGGGGTCGAGCCAGGAGATGCACCAGCCACGGCCCGTTGAACCTGCTCTGGGTTCTGCATCTCCACGCAGGGAGCCTCCCCCGACTCTTGGGGGTGAGGGAGCGCCCCTGCAAGGACCGTCGATACAAGAGGCTTTCCACACAGCATGGGCCTTGATGACCATACCCACGCCTCCATCCCCCCCTCGGCCGAGGGTGTGAGGACCGGTGTCCCGGGGTAAACCCGCACTGGGTGCCGTGCAGCTCCGGATAGCAAACCACCAGGCCCTCCTAGGGCGGTACAATCTGAACCTCTGGGACTCTGTGCAGCGGTTCACGGAGAAGTTGCCCGAGGACGATACGGTGGACTTTGTCACAGTCCTGGAGGAAGGTGTCATGGTGGCAGGGGCGGCGTTGCAAACTGCCAGTGACGCTGCGGACACCGCTAGCAGGGCCATGGCCTCTGCAATAGCCATGAGGCAGTGTTCGTGGATGCAGTCATCGGGACTGTCCCAAGAGGTGCAGCAATCTATACAGCAATCTGCCCTTTGACGAGGTGGGCCTGTTCTCGGAGAAAATGGATGAGAAGCTGAACGCTCTCAAGGATTCGAGAGCTACGCTCCATTCCTTAGGGCTCTATATGCCCCAGGCCTCAAGGCATCTGTCTCGGCCGCAGCCCCAACGCCAGGCACAGCCGCCCCCTAGGCCATCGCCGAGACCTTCCCAACCCAGTAGGGGCCGAGACAGGAGCAGGGGGTTCGGATGACGTGACCGCTCCAGCTCGTCCGCAGCCTCCCAGCAAGGGCCCCCTAAGGGGGCTAATAACAAAAAACAGTTTTGAGGGTGCACCCGAGGGTGGCACCAATACCTCTCTGTCGTATTCACACTTCCCATTTGCAGACAGGCTGAGACCATTCTACGCCGAGTGGCAAAGTATCACCTCAGACCATTGGGTCCTTGGCACAGTTCTCAGGGGATATGCCCTTCAGTTCTCGGCTTTCCCCCCGGCCTCCCCCTCCATCCCGTCCCTCTTCAGGGACTCCTCTCACGAGCATCTCCTTCTACGGGAGGTGAATTCCCTCTTCGACCTGGGGGCAGTGGAAGCGGTTCCCCTGCATGAAATAGGGAGGGGATTTTACTCCAGGTACTTTCTCATCCCCAAAGCAAAAGGGGGCCTCAGACCCATATTAGACCTTTGTCGACTGAACAAATTTATCAAGCATCTCAGGTCTCGCATGCTCTCCCTATCCTCCATTTTCCTTGCTATGGATCCCGGAGATTGGTATGCCACCCACGATTTGAAGGATGCAGACTTTCACATTTCCATCCTTCCCAGCCACAGGCGCTTCCTCTGGTTTATGGTAGCTGGCTGCCATTACCAATTCTTGGCCCTGCTCTTCGGCCTCTCGTCCACCCCCAGAGTATTTCCCAAGTGCACGGCAGTAGTGGTGGCCCACTTGTGCTGCAGAGGGGTGCAGATCTTCCTGTACCTGGACGACTGGCTGATCAGGGGCAGGTCCAGGGCCCACGTTCGGAACAGCCTGTCCCTCACCTGTGCGATATGCACCAGACAGGGGCTGCTCATAAACGAGCAGAAGTCCACTCTCACCCCGGTGCAACGCATAGAGTTCATTGGGGACACCCTGGACACTGCGCAGGCCAAAGCCTTCCTCCTGCAGCCTCGGTTCGAGGCCATGGCCGCGATAATCGCCCAGCTACAGAGGTGCCCCACGACAACAGCCAGTCACTGCCTGCAGCTGCTAGGGCACATGATGGCCTGCACGTATGTGGTAAGGCTGGCTCATCTCAAGCTCAGGCCTCTCCAGGCGTGGTTAGCCTCAGTGTACACACCAATCAGACACCCCTTGAAGAGAGTGGTCACGGTTCCCCCAAGGGTCCTGGCCTCCCTGCTCTGGTGAAGGACACCCGGGGAGGTGTTGAGAGGGGTTCCTTTCCAGATCTGACCCCATCGGCCACCCCGATTATGGACGCTTCAGACGTGGGGTGGGGGGCCCACATCTCTACTGACCTGAGCACCCAAGGGCTGTGGTCGGAGGAGGAAAAGAGCCTCCACATCAATGTACGAGAGCTCAGGGCAGTCTGCTTGGCCTACAAGGTGTTTCTCAGATTCCTGAGGGGGAGAATGGTTCAGGTCCTGACGGACAATACAGCGTCCATGTTTTACATGAACAGGCATGGGGGAGCGTGCTCCTTGGCCCTTTGCCAGGAGGCCATTCGACTGTGGGACTTTGCGGTGAGGCATGACTTTCACTTATCTGCTTCTCACCTCTCGGGGGTCAGGAACGACGAGGTGGACCACCTTAGCAGGTCGTTTCTATCCCACCACGACTGGTCACTGCACCTGGAGGTGGTGACTTTCATCTTCCGCAAGTGGGGTGTTCCCCAACTGGACCTGTTCGCGTCGTCCTGGAACAGGAAGTGCCCGTGGTTCCGCTCGCTCCAGGGTCGTGAGCCAGGCTCCATCTCCGACGCGTTCCTCATAGAATGGAAGAGGACCTTCATGTACATGTTTCCTCCCATTCCGCTCCTGCCCAAGGTCCTCTTGAAAATCAAGAGGGACAGAGCGGACGTGATGCTGATCGTCCCAGTCTGGCCGAGACAGCATTGGTTCAGCATGCTGCTGGACCTATCCATTGCCCCACCAGTGCCGCTTCCGAGGCATTACGACCTGCTCCCCCAGGACCAGGGTCACCTCCTGCACCTGGACCTGGACTCGCTCCACCTGACGGCCCGGAGACTCTGTGGCTGATGGAGGGAGAGAGAGCCTGTTCGGCGCAGGTCCAATAGATTCTGCTTGGCAGCAGAAAACCTTCCACTCAGGTCGTGTATTGGGCCAAGTGGAAATGGTTTACCTGTTGGGCGGAGTCCTGTGGCATTCCACTGGGATGCTCGCCTATACAGGTGATCTTGGAGTATCTGCTTCACCTGAAGCTCCAGGGTTTAGTGCTGGCCTCCCTGGAAGTGCACTTGGCGGCCATCTTGGCCTTCCACCAGCCAACGAAAGGGAGGTCATTATTTTCCCACCGTATGTCAGTCAGGTTCCTCAAAGGGGTGGAGAGGCTATATCCGCAGATCCATGACCCGGTGCCTCCCTGGGATTTGAACCTGGTCCTCGCCAGACTAACGGGACCCCCCTTCGAGCCCATGGCTACATGCCTGCTGCTTGTCCTCTCGTGGAAGGTAGCCTTCCTGGTGGCCATTACATCGGCTAGGAGGGTCTCCGAGATACGAGCTTTAACCTCGGAGCCCCCCTATACCCCCTAAAGACAAGGTGCGGTTGAGACCCCAACTGGCCTTCCTGCCTAAGATGGTCTCCCAGTTCCATTATAATCAATATACCTTGCTCCCCGTGTTTTTTACAAAACCGCACGGGTCGGAGGAGGAGCGGAGATGGCACTCCCTGGATGTGAGGCGGGCCCTGGCCTACTACATTGAGAGGACATGGCCATTCCAGAAATCGACACAACTGTTCGTGGCAGTGATGGACCGAATGAAGGGTTTGCCTGTTTCCACCCAACGCATCTCCGCCTCGATCACCGCCTGCATCAGGTGCTGCTACGAGCAGGCGCAGGTACCGCTTCTAGGAGTTGTTTCAGCGCACTCAGCCAGAGCCCAGGCCTCGTCGGCGGCCTTCCTGGAACGAGTGCCCCTGCAGGACATCTGCAAAGCAGCTACTTGGTCGTCGGTGCGCACCTTCACTTCCCACTACGCCATCGTGCAGCAGGCGAGAGAGGACACGGGATTCGGCAGAGCCATGCTGATGAGAGCAGCTCACCGGTAACTCCTACCCACCTCCAAGGTATGGCTATTTAATCACCTATATTGGAATGGATATGAGCAATCACTCGAAGTAGAAAACAGGGTTACTTACCAGTAACTGTTGTTCTTCGAGATGTGTTGCTCATATCCATTCCATACTCGCCCTCTGTCCCCACTGTCGGAGTCAGCAGAAAGAAGGGACTGAGGGCCCACAGGGTAGGCGGTGCCTCATATACCGCAGCATGAGTGCGGTACTCCAGGGGGCGCCTGAGCCGACCCTACGGGGTCTGCTAAGGGGAAAAAGTTCCGGGAACCAGTGCACGGTTGCGTGTACTCACCTATATTGGAACAGATATGAGCAACACATCTCGAAGAACAACAGTGACTGGTAAGTAACCCTGTTTTCTGTTCCCCAAAAGTTTTTAGTATGCTGGTTTAGTCTAAAAACATACGGTGCCTGTGAAACATAATCTCATGTGGAAAGATTTTTCTTCTTGATGAATTTTGATAGATTATGCCCCAAGTGTGCCAAGTATTTTGGTCTTGGATTACTGTATCTTGACAAACTGAGGGTGCTTAACTTATCTTTCATGGTCATTTAACGACTGCTCTTTTCTGATTTTTTATATATATTCCCACCCATTATTGAAGTTTCTGAACTCATGATGTACAAAATTTCATGTAAAAATTGACTTTATAATTTTTTGTGTTTTATATATCTATATCAATTATCTTCTTCTTGCCTCCAGCATGCAAAAGCATGTGAAAAGAAATGAGCCTTGCACTGGGTTTCAAATTCCTCTAGACCAGTGGAAGAGAGAAATTTTAGATTCAAGTGCCCTGCAATGAAAATGCATCATAGCTATCTATCCAGTCCCTGATGTGTAAACATAGGAACTGTTGCTTCCAGTACTTGAGTTGACCTCATCTGTCGTGGCAGTACTGGGCAGAGTGATGGTCTCCCAACAGATCATATAGGCTTCAGCACAAGTTTCCATTTTGATTATGCACTAGTGTCTCATTTTCCCAACCCCTCCTCCTCCCTCTCCCCCGCCCCCCCCCCCGCCCCCCAAAATCTTTTGGTTTGAAATAGGAAAAGAGAGTTCTATCACCCTGGATACTTCATTCCCAAGTAAGTTAGTGCACCATTAGAGCTTAGATTTGTTCTGAGTATTGAGGTGGAAAACGGGGACAAAATCTTCACACCACTGTCTTATTGGACTTTCACTGTTTCCAGGCAGAATCCTGGTCTTCCTCCTCTCAACCCCAGTCCTGATCATTGTAGACCCATACCTAACCCTCCTCAACCAAAGAGAAAATTGCCATGTTACATGAATTTTATGGCTACAAGAGAGAAACTGAAATCTATGGGAGCAAATAGGAAGGATCATTCAAGATATAGGGCTGGAGGATTTGGAGTGAGGGAAAGATGAGAGACTAAAAATGGAATGAACTCACAGAAATAAATGTTATTGCAGTATTTAGAAACACAAGCAATGCAAAGGAGGGGAAAATACAGACACAGAAAAAAGAAAAATGGGGGGGAAATGACTTATTGTAGGGGAAGACTGCATTTGAAGTTTTTTGCTATTTATTCAGTAGTTACTTTCATTTATTAATTAAATTAACTCAAACACACAATACACAATGGTCAGCCAGGGAGATGTCTTCCATGTCCTGTCTGCTAGTACCTGATTTGTGATATGCGACCTCTGGGTGACCTGCCTTTAAATACAAGGATTTAGGAATATAATTTCCAATATATAGACACATCTTTTTACATATTATTCGACATACATTTTGCAAAGATTATGATGATCAGTGTGACACAGGCTTTCAGTAGAAACAGTACTTGAGACTGGTGAACTAGAATATAAATGCCAGACCCAGGGGATTCCTGTAACC
The DNA here is from genome assembly GCF_026122565.2 of Emydura macquarii macquarii. Classification (NCBI taxonomy): domain Eukaryota; kingdom Metazoa; phylum Chordata; order Testudines; family Chelidae; genus Emydura; species Emydura macquarii. The sequence continues at coordinate 17,603,335 of NW_027132773.1, forward strand.
TTTTTACATCCTTGTACCCTCTGCCAGTTGGCATTAAGAAGTCTTTGGGTCAGACACATTCGTACATATAGATATAGATATATAATTTTTTTGTAACTGGATATTGTAATTTGTATCTGGATCTTTCCATCAGATATAATTGCTTTCCCTGCTTGCTGTCTTTGAAGTTTCTGACTCCAAATAGATAATCTTGAGGAACTCGAAGAGGAAGGTGTGGAGGAGGAGATTATGTAATTTGATGTGCCATTACTGTATTTAGAAGTACAGTATCCAGAGTGGGAGCTGAGTTTCAGATTAATGCCAGGGTTTACTCTGGCTTCTGCCAGCATAGAACCTGGTGCGGGCCCCCTCCCCCCCCAGTAAAAAGTACAATCATCTGTTACTCTGCTGATCATTTTAGCAGAAATGTCTGATTAATGTGCCTGTCCCAAATTGCATCCCCATACCTCCGGAGGTGTCCAAAGCTTTTACTGCTCCTATGCTGCTGCCAGAATCTCCAGCTTTCATTTGATAACTCTGGGATTCAGTTAAATGCTAACAATACAAAAATCTGTAAATATGAGGACACTATAAAATAAACTGAATTTTAAATATAAAAATAAAAATGTATTATACTGATGTTCTTGCTTGTTTTCATATTAAATTAATTTAAACTTCTGTTTTTTTTAAGGGAAGCTGCTACAGAATTTTCAGTTTGCTTCAACAGGCTGTAGAATTTAGGCTTAATTTGCACATATGAACTTCACTAGAATCCCATCATTTGAGCATAAATGATGGTAGATTTGTTATCCTTGTCTGGAAGATTTCTTAAACCACTCAGGGCAGTTGATGTAACTGTCAGAAAACCCTTTTTAACTGGTTGAGGTGATCATGATATATTCAGTTATATCATTTAAAAATCCTTTAATATATTACATGTACGAGAAGAAATCTTTAAAGTTCAAAACCAAGGATAATTTTGGGTATCTATAATGATAGTGTTCAAGTAGGTTTTTGAAGACAGGGTTTTTATTGTGGATATTTGCTCCCTCTTCACACCTAATTTTTCTTGCTTTCTAAGTGATGATAAGAATGCTTAATTAATACTGTACTTATGCTAATTTAAAACAATGATGATCACAGCTTGTTGAGATCATGCATGCTACTTAATTGAACTTGACCAGCATTACTTATAGTGCAGATGAATTTACAAAGATGAATAGTCCATGTTACATATACTACATTTTATCAATAAACTACTATTTATTTTAAGTAGATGGAAATGTGGTTTGTTTTCTTTTTTCGTTGTATATTTCTATGTGTGAATTCTAAGGTATCCTGAGTTATCACATCCTTGGTTCTGAGTGAACATAGTGCTGTGATCTACATTACAAATCTGTCTGGCTCCTTTTTAGTAGTTGCAAGTTTACGGTTATTACAATCTCTTGCCTTTCTGAACAGCTCTTTTGCCTTGACAATGTATGCAAACTTTGCTTCTCTTATCACTTACAATATTAAAGCTATTTATAGAGTCTGTTTACTAATAAGCATCACAGTCACATCTGTGTTTCTCTCAGCATCACACACACTATTTCAATAATATTCCTTTCTTTTAGGAGTCCATAACATAATGGCAAATTGTGACTACTCAAGTGCGTGTACTCTATAGGGTGAGGAGGAGAAAGCACAGGGAGCAGAGACAGTCAAGACTGCTAGGCAGGAGTGGTGTTAGCTTGCCAAACCTGCATTCACAGGATGCCTCAGGAGTAGGGCTGTCTGAACTTAACCGGTTCAGAAACACCTTTGAAAAATGGGGAGAGGGGGAACTTTCAGCTTAACCCAAAATTAAAATGTTTAGAAATTCAGCAAATTGAAATTCTGATAATTTCAGGTAGACAGAAACGTTTTGATCCACCCAAAACAAAGCATTTCATTTCCATTTTTAGATTTTAAAGACAGCTTGAAATGGTTTTGGAAATAAATTTGAGGGAAATTTGGAAACAAAATGTCTGTAAGAAATGAAAAGTAGAAATGTTTGTTCGGAAATGCTGAAACAAACCATTTTGACATTTCAGTTTTTTTGCATGAAAAATTTCTCTCAATTCTAATCAGGAGGAACAGAGGCCTCATTGCTGCAGAATTATATTAATAGATTTTGATCAAGTTGCTTCACTGGCCAATAGGGACTGCTGTGCTAATCACTGCTCAGTGGCTTCCCTGGCCTTCCTGCTGCCCTATATTCCCTCTGCTGGCTCTTCTATGTTCCTGTACTAAACAGCAGAGTGTAAATACATTGTGAGGAGTTGAGGGAGGAGAAAAGGCAGAAGGTGTCTACTACTTGTATGGGGAAGAGAATACAGAGACCCCTCAGTGGCTCCTGTTCCTCCAATTACCTTCTGGGTTAGAGGGTGGAAGAGCATGATGGTAAGGCAAACAAGTCTAAGGATAACATCATTTAAAATAAAATATATAGAAATAGATCTATCTATATCTTTTTAACAACACTTGAACAATGAGTTTTCCAGTTTATAAATTAGCAATGAAAAACACTTTTTAAGCCCTTCAGGAAACTTCTTTCTATGTTACAGATCAAAATGGCTTATTTTGCAGTGTTCTATCACCTAGACGTTTTGTTTTTAGAAGACCTACCAAAAGTCTTGTTATATAATGTTACTCGATAAAAAACAGGAAATTAAAGACTAAAGCGAATACTCACCTTTTTCAAATGTATGTATTTTTTTTCTTCAACACAGTCCATCTCAGCCTTCACGTTAGAGTTCTGGAAACCTCTTTATGCTTCTGAGAAAGATCTTACTTAGCAACCCAGGAGCTTGTACTTGGCCTTCAGAATTTATTAAATTATTAACAACAGCTTAATTCTGTGAGCCTTTTTATTTATTTTAGTTTTAGTTGGAATAATCTTGTTTTTCCATGTTTCAAAGCAAAAACATAAGTGTATTTTGGATTTTTCAGAAAAATTGCCCTAGAAGCTTCCAAGAATTGCGGGGATGGCCAAATCAAAGAATCTGTGCTATCCATCAGTGCAACCTACTATTGTAAAATAACACCAGAAATAACGCAAAATCAGACCTACTATAATGAATTATTCATGTGGTCTAATTTAGCTATATCTTTTTTACACAGTCGAGGCAAGAGACTATTATCCTTAACTAGCACTATTTTCTAACATAATAACATCAACAATAATGAGCTAGCATTATTCTTTTGTGAATTGGATGTAGTGTGATACTGTTAAGATTATGCCGTGCGGCAGCCTTAAATTTTGAAAAAAAAAAAAAAAAATAGAAGGGAAGTGTCTTTGCTCAAAAGCCTGAAAATCTTGTCTCTCTTTTTCTCATTAGAGGAGCGCGTGCAATTCTTTTTAACTCTTCTTTTTTTAAGAAGGAAAGCCAATTAAGTAATTCGTTGTATTAAAACTTTTAATATATTTGTCTTTAAAAATGGTATATTTTTAAAAATTTCATGTAAAGTGTCTTCCTGGGTTTAGACTCCAAATGCCTGGTAGGTAAGTGAATTTTAAAACAAATTAAGTACCACTTCATAAATAAAAATATATGCTTAATGTGGGGGAAGAAGGAAATGGAGGATGAGCAAAAAAATACTTCACAAACAATGATCTTGAGATACATATACTTTTGTCATTCTTATATTCAGGTAGTATCTCAAAATAATATGCTGAACAACGGGGCAGTACTATGAAGCTACTAAACATGTTCTCTATAGTAGAGTTTTAAATTGCTATTTTCCTAGAGCTATTTAAGTAAACTTGTTCATGCAGCACCAAATAATGCTGCAATTATCTAATTCAGGTTTTGTAGATGTTGCCTTTATAAACATGTTTTCCTGGGATTATGACTTGTTGACTTTATATTGATCTGGCTGGTACAGAAGTTATCCCACCATATATTACTTAAAAACATATATTATCTATACCTTAGTACTGTAGTAATAGTGATACAGCTATGGTTCAGAAAAGAGAACTTCTGTTTTCAAGTGGTTCAATTTACAGAAAATGTATCCTTTGGATTTTAGAAATTTATCGTGCTTGTTATCAGTTAAGAGGTGACTTACTAATTTATTGTATGTCTCATCTATGTAAAATCAATACACATGTAAAATACATTCCGGCTGTTGAAGATTTTGAACCTTTTTTCAAACAACTATTTTCCATCTTTTAAAAATGCAGTGTTATATCATTAATATTTTTATCATAACTGGGATAACTCAAAATTAGCTTCATTTTAACCATAGTGTTTGTAAAATCCTCAGTGTGTAAACTTTCCAAAATTAATAAGTTTACTTATATCTTGTTGACTAACACTAATAGATAAGTTTGGAACTGCCTGACATCTGCTGGGAGAGCAATGCACAGGCAATCCAGGAAATTTTTGGAGGGTGTTCGGGACAACTTCTTGGTGCAAGTGCTGGAGGAACCAACTAGGGGCTGTGCTCCTCTTGAGCTGCTGCTCACAAACAAGGAAGAATTAGTAGGGGAAGAAGTGGATGGCAACCTGGGCAGCAAGACCATGAGAAGGTCGAGTTCAGGATCCTGACAAAAGGAAAAAAGGAGAGAAGTAGAATATGGACCCAGGACTTTGACTCCCTCAGGGAACTGATATGCAGGATCCTCTAGGAGGCTAATATAAGAGGGAAAGGAGTCCAAGAGAGCTGGCTGTATTTTAAAGAAACCTTATTGAGGGTGCAGGAATAAACCATCCCGATGTGCAGAAACAATAGCAAAATATGGCAGGTGACCAGCTTGGTTTAACAGAGAAATCTTTGGTGAGCTTAAACACAAAAAGGAAGCTTACTAGAAGTGGAAGCTTGGACAGATGACTAGAGAGCAGTATAAAGTACTGCTCGAGCATGCAGGAGTGAAATCAGGAAGGCTAACGCACAAGTCAAGTTGCAGCAAACAAAAGTTGTGTAGGCTAACAAGAAGGATTTCTACAAGTATGTTAGCAACACGAAGAAGGTCAGAGGAAGTGTGGGCTCCTTACTGAATTGGGGAGGCAACCTAGTGACAGATGATGTGGAAACAGCTGAAGTACTCAATGCTTTTTTGCCTCTGTCTTCACAGACCAGGTCAGCTCCCAGACTACTGCACTGAGCAGCACAGTATGGGAAGGAGGTGAGCAGCCCTCAGTGATGAAAGAACAGGTTCAGGACTATTTAGAAAAGCTGGACATGCACACGTCCATGGGGCTGGATGCAATGCATCCGAGAGTGGTGAGGGAGTTGGCTGATGTGATTACAGAACCATTGGCCATTGTCTTTGAAAACAGTCAGCATGGATTCACCAAGGGCAAGTCATGTCTGACCAACTTGATTGCTTTCTGTGTTGAGATGTCTGGCTTTGTGGTTGTGGGGAAGGTGGTAGACGTGAGATATACCTTGACTTTAGTAAAGCTTTTGATACAGTCTCCCACAGCATTCTTGCCAGCAAGTTAAATAAGTATGGGTTTGCTGAATGGAGTATAAGGTGGATAGAAAGCTGGCTAGGATCATCGGGCTCAACAGGCAATGATCAATGGCTCGATGTCTAGTTCGCATTCAGTATCAAACGGAGTGCCCCAGTGATCAGTCCTGGGGCCGGTTTTGTTCAACATATTCATTAATGATCTGGACGATGAGGTGGATTGCATCCTCAGCAAATTTGTAGATGATACTAGGCTGGGGGAGTGGTAAATACACTGGAAGGTAGGGATAGGATACAGAGTGACCTAGACAAATTGGAGGATTGGGCCAAAAGAAATCTGATGATGATCAACAAGGACAAGTGCAGAGTCCTGCACTTAGGACGAAAGAATTCCATGCACTGCTACAGACTGGGAACTGACTGGCTGGACAGCATTTCTGCAGAAAAGGACCTGGACAAGAAGCTGGATATGAGTCAACAGTGTGCCCTTGTTGCCCTAACGGCATATTGGGCTGCATTAGTAGGAGCATTGCCAGCAGATTGAGAGAAGTTTTTATTTCCCTCTATTTGGCACTGTTGAGGCCACATTTGGAGTATTGTGTCCAGTTTTGGGCCCCCTACTACAGAAAGGATGTGGACAAAGTTGGAGAGAGTCCAGCAGAGAGCAACGAAAATGATTAGGTGGCTGGAGCACATGACTTATGAGGAGAGGCTGAGGGAACTGGGCTCGTTTAGTCTGCAGAAGAGAAGAATGAGGGGGGGATTTGATAGCGGCCTTCAACTATCTGAAGGAGGTTCCAGGAAGGATGGAGTTAGGCTGTTCCCAGTGGTGGCAGATGAAAGAACAAGGAGCAATGGTCCCAAGTTGCAGTGGGGAAGGTCTAGGTTGGATATTAGGAAAAAGTTTTTCACTAGGACGGTAGTGAAGCACTGGAATGGGTTACCTGGGAGGTGGTGGAATCTCCATCTTTAGAGGCTTTTAAGGCTTGACAAAGCCCTGGCTGGAATGATTTAGTTGGGGTTGGTCCTGCTTTGAGCAGGGGGTTGGACTAGATAACCTCCTGAGGTGTCTTCCTAACACTAATCTTCTATGATTCTATGATTGGTTGCCAGTGATGTGGAAGCCTCAGTGTCCTACTTTGTGTGGGGAGAAAAGGGGGATCTGGACAGAGTAGTGGTGGTACTCCACAGTCTTGAGACTTGAGACATCAGAACAAGACATTACAGTAGGTTGTGCTATTCAAAATATGACCAATCATGTTCTGATGGGCTCCCCAGGCTTAGCTTTCCCTTGTTTAGGCATGGATGCTCTGCTGAGCTCTGTTAGGCTCCTGGGTTTTGGATTCTCCTTTACTGGGGGGCGGAAATATGTGATGGTACTTTCTCAAGCACTATAAGGAGTGCAGTGGACTGCCTAGATCTTCATAATGATTCCCCCACTCCTTTCTTATATGCTATGATCATCAGTAAAATAATTAAAAACGTTAACATTTAATTAAATTCATTTTAAATGGTCATGAGTTTTCACCTACGAAAACTGGCTGTGCAATTCACATCTCTGAGCTATTGTTTTAGTGTCTCTGCAAATTCAGGTAGACATTGCTGCGTCAGATGCACTCTGTTAATATTGAGAAAATTATCTTCATAACCATAACACGTAGAGACTTACTTTTTCAAATGAAAGCCCAGATTCCAGGGCACAATAGAGTAACTCAGGAAAGGTAAGGGATATACTATATACCAGCACAATTTGCAACCTTGGATGTCCTTTGATAGTTGTGATTGCTGATACTTCCAGTAGGGAAGAGTTCTGCATGTTAGCAGCACAGAGAAGGAGAGGAATAAGAATAGGTAAAAGAGCCACCGCTGAATACAGCTCTCCTCTGTGGAACCAGGAAGGCAGCAATAAAGGGGACTGGTGATAGAATCCTGCTTTTTTTAATAGATGGTGGTGCATTTAAAGGAAGCCAGGAAGGAAATAGCTTCTGTTCTACTATTTGGAAATGAAATGTAAAATAATACGTAACACCAACTTAAAAAAGCAACCACACTGTTACAGCCAATTAATAAAACATACAAATGGATGTGGCCAAGATGGAAGGAGAAAGCAGACTGCCTGAACCCCCCTGAAAGATGAGGAATTAATTTATCTGTTAGTGGTTACTATCTCTAAATTTGGGTGGTTTTCTGAATACATGACTATTTCTTGTTCTCAAAGCAGCTTGTCTCCTCTTGAGGATGTCCTCAAGAAATAGTCTCCTTCGTTTTGTTTAGATATCTTCTGTTCCTGCTGTAGGGTTGGCCCACGGGTAGCTACATATAACCTTGCTGCTGATTGGTGTAGTTGTGACCTTGGTAAGCTGCCAACTAAATTCTGTTTGGAATCTAACATTCTCTTCTACTTAGACATTCATTACTTTTGTTTTATTTTTAAATATAAAATATATATGATTGCATATACAGGTACATTAGATATGAGACATTTAAATTAAACAGATAAATTTAGACCTGCACACCCTGGATTTTGCACATAGAAATAAATTAAGTGTATTCATTTCACAGTATGGTTATTTGATTATTTCCATTTTAATTTAAAAGAACAAGGAAATTAAATGCAAAAAATAAGTTAATGAAATGCTGTGTTTGAGATCTTACATAGAAGAGCTTGAAGTGATGGTTCCTAGCTGATAACTTGATCACATTACCATATTGCTGCAAGAGTAAAAATAATGCAGGCAGAAGTCCAGCACCAGAGTGGGGGCTGTCCAGTTTATTGTACTGAATGCAACATGTATGAGTAAGTGGGCAGGTGATGCATGTGTGCATTCAATGTAAGTAGCTCATGGTCTTCATAGACAGAGTATGAGCTCCCAAGACCAGAGTGACTGAACTGGAGGAGTTAAGGGAGACCGAAAGGCACATAGACAAATCTTTCTGGGACACACTAGAGCGGTCCCACCCCTAGTCTGGCAGCCTCTATGCTGTTAAGGAGGATGAAAGTCTCAGGGAAGGAGACTATCAAGTGGGATCAGTGGGAAATGATCCCATAGTTGGGACCCTCCTTCCAGATGACATCATGGTAGCCTGTCACCCTGACGATATCTCTTCTGGGGATGGGACCCCTACTGCTAGGAAGAGATAGATAATAATAATGGGGGATTCAATTATTAGAAGTATAGATAGCGGGGTTTGTGATGACCAGGAGAACTGAATGGTTTATTGTATGCTGGGTGCGAAGGTTGAAGACATTTTGAGACATTTAGATAAATTTATGTGCAGTGCTGAGGAGGGGTCAGTGGTCATGGTACATGTAGTGATGTAGGGAACAGTAGGAGAGAAGTTCTGGAAGCCAGATTTAGACTGCTAGATAAGAGATTAAGGTCCAGGATCTCCATGGTAGCATTCTCTGAAATGCTTCCATTTGCAGGGCGAATTAGACAAGCAGAACTGCAGGGTCTCAATGCATGGATAAGACAGTTGGGTTCAGAGGAGGGACTTATTAGGAATTGGGGCATCTTTTGGGGGAGCATGAGTGTACACAGGAAGGATGGGCTCTGCTTAAACCAAAACAGAACCAGATTGCTGGCATGTAAAAGTAAAATGTTTGTAGAGAAGTTTTTAAACTAAGGACTGGGGGAAGATTGACAGGTGCTAAGGAAATATCCCTTAGGGGAGTATTTATTAAAGGGAGTATTCTGTATCTGAGTAAAAAGGAAAAGATAGAAGTTGATAAAATATAAGTAGGAGCCAAAGAGAAACAGTCAAATGAAAAAGAGTCCCATTCAATTACATCACGTGAAGGATAAATACTAAGATGAGTGAACTTGAGTACCTAGTATTAAATGAGGATATTGCTATGATAGGCATCACAGAAACTTGGTGGAACGATGATAATCAATGGCATATGGAAATATTAGGGTACAGAAAGTATAGGAATGACAGTTTAGGTCGCTCTAGTGGGTGAGTGGCACTGTATGTGAAAGAAAGCATGTTGCCAAATATAAAAAAACATCTTAAATGAATCAAACAGTACTATGAATCTCTATGGATAGAAATTCCATGCTTGAATAAGAAGGATATAGTAGTAGGAATATACTGCCTACCACCTGATCAGGATGATGATAATGATTGTGAAATGCTCAGAGAGACTACAAAAGTAGAAAACCCAACAATAATGGGGGATCTCAACTAGGCCTACATTGACTGGGTACATGTCACCTCAGGATGGGATGCAGACATAACACTTCTAAACCAATGACTGCTTCTTGGAGCAGCAAGTCCTGGAACCTACAAGAGGAGAGGCAATTCTTTGATTTAGTCCCAAGTGGTGCACAGTATGTGATTCAAGAGGTGAGTATAGCTGAACTGCTCAGTAATAGCAACCATAATGTAATTAAATTTAACATCTTGGTAGGGGAGAAAATACCGAAGAAACCCACCACAGCAGCATTTAACTTAAAAAAAAAAAAAAAAAAAAAGGGGGGGGGGAGGAGGACTACAGAAAAAAGTGGAGGCTAGTGAAAAGGAAATTAAAAGGAAGAGTGTCAAGATTGAAATGTCAGCAATCTGCATGGAAATTTTTTTCTAAAAACACCATAATAGAGGGTCAAATTAATGTACACCCCAAATAAAAAAAGAGGACCAAAAATGCCACCTTGGCTGAACAACAGAGTAAAAGGTAGTTAGAGACAAAAAGACATCTTTTAAAAACTGGAAGTTAAATCCTACTGAGGAAGATAGAAAAGAGCGTAAACTCCGGCAGGTGAAGTGTAAAAGTATAATTAAGAAGGCCAGAAAAGAATTTGAAGAGAAACTATCAAATGAAACTATCAAATAGAAACTTAACAACAATTTTTTTTGAGTACATCAGAAGCAGGAAGCCTGGGCGATCGGGGTGCTAAAGGACCATTTGAGGAAGACAAGGCTCTTGTGGAGAAGCTAAATTAATTATTTTCATCAGTCTTCACTGCAAAGGATATGAGGGAGATTCCCACACCTGAGCTGTTCTTTTTAGGTGACAAATCTGAGGAACTGTCTCAAATTAATGTGTCAGTAAAGGAGGTGTTGGAACAAATGGATAAATTAAAGAATTATAGGTCACCAGGACCAGATGGAATTCACCCAGGAGTTCTGAAGGAACTCAAATATGTACTAGCCTCTGACTGGCAGATAGCTAATGAAATGCCTATTTTAAAAAATGGCTCCAGAGGCAATCTTGACCGTTACAGACTGATCAGCCGAACTTCAGTACCAGGCAAATTGGTTGAAACTATAATAAAGAACAAAATTATCAGACATATAAATGAACATATGTTGGGGAAGAGCCAACATGACTTTTGTAAAAGGAAATCATGCCTCACCAATCTCTTATAAATCTTTGAGGACATCAACAAACATGTGGACAAGAATAATTCAGTGAATATTGTGTACTTGGACTTTCAGAAAGCCTGTGACAGGTCCATCACCAGAGCTGACTGAGAAGAGTTACAAAGGGATCTAACTAAACTGGGTGGCTGGGCATCAGAATGGTAGATGAAATTCAGTGTTGATAAATGCAAGGCGATGCACATTGGAAAACATAACCTCAACTGTACATACAAAATGATGGGGTCTAAATTAGCCATTACCACTCAAGGAAGAGGTCTTGGAGTCATTCTGGATAGTTCTCTGAAAATGTCTACTCCATGTGCAGTGGCAGTCAAAAAAGATAAGTGTTAGGAACCATTAGGAAATGGATAGATAATAGGACAGAAAATATCATAATGACTCTATAAATCCATGGTATGCCCACACCTTGAATACTGCATGCAGTTCTGGTCATCCCATCTCAAAAAGATGCATTAGGATTGGAATGAGTACAGAGAAGGACAACAAAATGATTAGGGGTATGCAACAGCTTCCCTGTTCACATAACAAGAATCAGGAGTCACCCAATGAAATTAATAGGCAGCAAGTTTAAAACTAACATAAGGAAGTACATTGTCACACAATACACAGTCAACCTTTGAAATTGTTGTCGGGATGTTGTGAAGGCCAAAAATATAAATGGGTTAAAAAAAGAATTAGACAAATTCATGGAGGAGAAGGTCCCTCAATGGCTATTTGCCAAGATGCTCAGGGATTCAACCCCATGCTCTGGGTGTCCCTACCCCTCTGACTGCCAGAAGCTGGGAGTAGATGACAGTGGATGGGTCATTCTGTAACTTGCCTTGTTTTGTTCATACCCTCTGAAGCCTCTGGCACCTACCACTGTCAGAAGACAAGGATACTGGGCTAGATGGACGTTTGGTCTGACCCAATACAAGCTTTCTTATGTTCTTATATTGTAGGGTATTTTATGCATTGTTAGGGGGAAAAACACCTATATGTATAGCTCCATAGACTGTCATATGAAATACTATAATTGTGGACTGGAATAAGTAGTACAGTTACTGCAGGAAACTTATCTCTGAATTTCCTGACTCTTATGCATTTAAGGTTGTTTTATCATAATGTTAAGAATACAGTCCTTGTATAGTGCTTTCCTTCTTTAAGACTTTGTATAAACAGTGATCCGTCTTCCTAACACAGCTGTGAGGAAGTTTATGAAGTTTTAGGAGTTGTATTTTTATGTATAGGCTATCTGGTTTGCACTAACTTTGGATTTTTGAATGTCAGATACATATTTTTTCATTTTTCATTGTCACACTCTGATTCAAGCTTAAAGTATTACATTATATTAAAAGCACTTTGACCAATAACACTGAATATCTTAATTAAAAAATAAACTTGGAAATTATCAAGAAATCTGGGAGGGAAGGCTAGAGTAGCAATGTCTTATATTAATGATCACTTTTTGTCATGCATTTCATAAATGTTTACATGCTGCATGCTACCAAAACCATGCTAGGTACCATTTAGGTAACCTGTTCTCTTTGGTATTCTTTTGGGAGAGGACAACTGCGACTCATTTTGTCCTTGACTTTGTATTCAGGCTTTTTTCTGATTCTGCCTTACCAGAGATCAGTTTTAGTTTTTCTGAGGGAAAACAGAACAATAAATGTCCACATTAAGTTTTTAAAACTCATAACGTCCAAGGCCAGAAAGACCATTGTGATAATCTAATTTGACCTCCTGTATAACCATAGGACTTTCCTGAATTAATTCCTCTTTGAAGTAGAAAAACATCATTTAGAAGAACATCCAATCTTGATTTTAAAGTTGCCTGTGATGGAAAATCCCCCACAACCTTTGGTAAGTTGTTCCAATTGTTGATTATCCTCCCTGTTTAAAAATTTACACTTTATTTCCAGTCTGAATTTGCCTAGCTTTAACTTCCAGCAATTGGATCTTGTTATACTTCGTCAGCGAGGCTGAAGAGTCAGCCCATTATCAAATATTTGTTCCCTGTGTAGGTACTTGTAGACTGTGATCAGGTTACCCCATAACCTTCTCTTTGTTAAGCTAAATAGATTGAGGACCTTGAGTCTTTCACTGTAAGGCATGTTATCCAATCCTTTACTCATTCTTGTGGCTCTTCTCTGAATCCTTTCCAGTTTATCCACATTTTTCTTGAATTGTGGACATCAGAACTGCACACACTATTTCAGTAGAAGTTGAATGCTTCCCATTTTATACATCTCAGGATCACATTAGTCCTTTTAGCTATAGTACTGGCATTGGGGATTCATTTTCTGCTGACTATTCACAATGATGCCCACTTCTTTTTCAGAGTCATTGTTTGCCCTTTGTTCTTGGTCCTAGATTTATGTCCATACATTTGGCCATATTGAAGTGTTTGATTGCATGCAACTTACAAAGTGATTCAGACTGCTCTGTATCATTGACCTGCTCTGTTTTTTTCTTTTTTCATTTTTAATTTACCACTCCCCTACCCTAGTCTTTGTGTCATCTGCAAACTTTCAAAGTTGATTTTGTGTTTTCTTTCAGGTCATTGATAAAAATGTCAAATTACCATAGGGGCAAGAACCAGTCCCTTCAGGATCCCATAAAAACATACCTGTTTGATGATGATTTCCCATTTATATTTTGAGAGCAGTCAGTAAGCCTGTGTTTAATCCATTTAGTGTGTGCCATGATAACTTTTTATTGTTCTAATTTTTAATCAATTTGTCTTGAGTTACCAAATAAAATGTATTAAACTTCGGTAAGTATATTGCATTAAAATGATTACTTTTATCAACCAAATTTATAGTCCCATCAGATGCCAAGTTACACAGGATCTATTTTCCATAACCCTGTGTTGATTGGCATTAATTTATATTACACTCCTTTAAATAGTTATTAATCAAGTCCTTTATCAGCTGATCCATTATTTTGCCAGGGATCAATATCAGTCTGATAGGCCTATAATTACTTGGACCATCCTGTTTATATTCTATAAATATTGGTCCAATGTTAGCTTTTTTCCAATTTTCTGGAAACTCCCCCGTGTTCCAAGAATTTTTGTAAGTCAATATTTATGGCTTAGAGAATTCCATTGACATCTCTTTTGAAACTTTTGGGTGCAAGTGACTTGGACCTGTTTTTAAAAAAACATCTAACATTACTAGCTGCTGTTTTTAACATCCTCCGAGTTACTAGTAGAATGGAAAGAGTGTCGTCATTATCAACAGACGATATGACTACTTCATGTGTTATTTTCCCAAATATAGAACAGAAATAATTATTCAACTCTTCTGCCTTTTTTGCTTTTTATTATTGGTAACTTTACCATTTACCATCTAGTAATGGACCAATATTATTGTTTCAATTCTTTTCGTTCCTAATATACGTTAGGAAACTCCTTGTTACTGTTCTTAACTCTGCTGACCTTAGATTTCTCCTTGTGTCCCTTTACTTCCCTTCTCAATTTTCTACAATTCCAAACTTCTGATTTATATTCATTGCTATCAATTTCTTCTTTCCTTCATTCTTGTATATACATTTTTTTATGGTTGCTTTCACTTCCCTTCTAAATCCAGCTTGTTTATTTAACTGGAGTGCCTTCTTTCTCTGTTTTGGGATTGCTGCTTTTTGGGCATCTTGTAAAATGTTTTTAACCAATTCCCAATTATCATTCACATTTTTCTTATATAAATTCTTTCTCCCAACTGATTTGGCTCATGATTGTTTTCAACTTTGTGAAGTTGGTCTTTTTAAAGTATTGACTGGTTTGAACTTTATTCTGTTTGTACATAACAAATGTATTCAAGTCATGATCATTTATACATAAGATACCTCTAATTTTTAGCTCTGTGATCAATTCCCCTTTATCTATCAGATGAGGTCAAATATAGAATTCCCCCATGTTGGATGCAATGGTTTTTTGAGTTAGGAAATTGTCATCTATAATATTTAGAAATTCTGATGACTGGCAGCATGAGACTCCAGCATATGACATTCAGATTGAAGTCCCCCATGATAATGCAGCTTTTTTTTTTACGCATTATAGATAGATGCTTACAGAGCTGGTCATCCTTTTCTCTTGTGTGATTTGATGGTCTGTAGCAGACACCAGCTGGCCCCCCAATTTACGTTTTATCTGTTGGAACATTGATCCATAAGCATTCAAGATCATTTGCTTCTGAGTTGTCAGTGACTCAGTAACAGGTAATGCCATTTTTGACATACAGTGGCACTCCCCCTCCCCTTTTGCTCACTTGAGCCTTCCTGAATGGGTTATATCCATTGATTTTTTTTAACATTCCAATTATGTGAATCATCCCACTAGGTTTCAGTAATACCAATTAGGTTGAATTTATGCTCATAAATAAGCAATTCCAATTCCTCTGTTTGTTACCTGTGTCAAGTTGTCTTAATTCTATTGGCAAATTATGGAAACAGAGAAATATTGCAAAATAGAAATAAAGCAGAAATGGTGTTGTGCTAATGTCTGGTATTGTGATCTCAGTTGTCTCTCTAATAGTTCACTCTAGCTTCAGGACTTCAGAAACCTAATTAAATACGGCTCTCTCATGATGGGAAAGAGTATGAACGGTGATGGCTGGATAGAAGGAGAAACTTGGAGTGCTTCCCTGTAAGATCTGGGCAGAAAATGTCTAATCTCAAATTCTAGGGTCAGGCTGTGGAGCCTATGTGAGTGAGTGAATGAGTGATGTCCCCATGTAGGAGTTGCAATTTGTCATAAAGCTCCATGCAAATGTGCTTGGGCTGAGAGCAATCCAACTGGCACATCGCACGTTGAAGATTTGGACTTGGGTCAGGAGAGGACATTGCCTGGCTTTGGTTTAATCTGGTGGTTTAATCATGATTAATCTGATTGCACCAGACCAGTAATAACTCAGTGGAGCTTTTGTAAGCCTGGAATAAAGCCATACAGTGTGGTCAATGGACATTTTGCGCTATGGACCCTCACTGTCTAAGTGTGGTGGTGGTGTTGTTGAGGCCCTGGGAGGGGGAATAGAGTCCTGATCTGGTAGGGTGGGGAGCCGTGAGGTGAGGGGTTGGAGACCAAGCTCACCCTGCAGCGGTGGCTACTGTCTCACGGGGCTGCACTGTGCTTCCCATTCTGGGTGTCGTGATCTGGCATGCACTCAGATTTGGCATGGTCACCCCTCTGCTAGGCCAAATTTGAGTGAGTGAGTAGCGCTTTGATCCCGTGAGGCAGATCACAATGCCCAGAGCAGGAAGTGTCCAGGAAGTGTCCTGTGGGACAGGAGCTGCTGCTGCAGGGTGAGTACAGGGTCTCTCTCTTTCCAGCCCTGCTTCCCAATTGCACTGGGCCGGGATGAGGGTGCTGTTGGTGGTTGGTGCCCCCTCGGCAGAGGGCAAGGGAGCTTTCCTAGGGTTATTTTTCTTCCCTCTTGATCCCCCACTTAAGAATTTAGACCCTGGGTAGGTTGCAAAAAAAAAGACAAAATGCAGTTGGAGGCTTGCTATTAGTAAAAAGTTTGGGAACCATAGGTTGGACTTACCTTCATTCCTTGTTCTCAGTTTTCCAACAGGCCCACGTGATGCTTCTGATATCCTGTACTACTCTATCTCCAAACTGGTGTACGAAGAGCCACTTTGCCGGGTGTCTATTGACATTCCAGCTCTTTGACTTCCATAAAGCTCATGGTTACTCTCTTCTGACGAACAAGCACACATTTCCTGTGCTTTCAAGGAGACCTAAAGAGTTGTCCATGCAGAGCTGGGATTTTGGATTTTCAATTCCTTTGCACATATTCAGGACAACATAATGTTATTGGTTCCCTCTTTCAGACACTACAGAGTTCAGGTTGAAACTGAACATATAACTAGATTTATTCTAGCATATTGCATGAGCCTTCTAGCTAAGCTTGATAGCCATTATTATAGTTGATCTCATGATGGTTGGATGACTTATTCCTTTCTCCCTTTTACTCTCTCCACAATTTCACAATCAGTCAGTAACCATTATAAATCTACCCTTCATCTCCAGTCTGTAAACTGGAAAGAAATGGTTAAAATAGCAGCAGTTCCTGTGAGCCAAGCCATTTATTATTATTTATTATTATTTTAATTATTATATCATTTTATTTCCTATGGATGATAATTCTCCAGTTGTCCCCTGATCTGCATAAAGCCAAAATGATACTCAAAGTCGTCAACCATAGATGCAAGCTGGAATTAATTTTTGAGGAAGTTGTGAGCTGTTGTTGCGTTTTTTTGTTTTTGTTTTTTAAATTCAGCTATCCAGATAGAATCTACCATAAGTCTTTATGTTTTAAATAATTGATTTGTGTGATTTTTTTTTTTCTGCCAGGGCCAACAACATAATTAATTCTATGATGCCAAAAATGCATTTTTGATGGCATTCAGATTTACAGAGTCCACATATTTGAGAGCCCACCTCTTTTCCAAATGATTATTGATCCCTTTAGTTGCTGTATGGCATGCAGGTATTGCTACATCAATCTCAACTAAGTTCAGTGTAATTGTACTCTATCCTTTTTTTCCCCTACATTAAAAGTCGGATGCTGTTGTTTCAAAGTTGATGCTTATGCAAAGCTCTAGATATTTATACCACACTCATTGCCATTGTGAGCACCTATGTTGGAGGATACTATCTGAAATGTTAAAAGATGTTCTGAGTATTTACATGTATTTCCTTAATTATGTGTCCTAATATAAACTGCCAAAGAAAGGCTCTCTAATTTGTATTTATTTTCAGCAGTAGCATAAATCTGATGTAAACAGGTCTCTCTCTCTCTCTCTCACACACACACACACACACACACACACACACTTGTTTTGTATTTAAATTTCAGTGTTTTTATAAAAAGGAACAGCTGGAGTTTTGAGGCTTTTTTGTTTTTTTAAAGATAGTGAATTAGCAGAGTTGATCAAAATGTTTACTTCTAGCACTGCTCTTTTTGTAGTCTTTCTTATTTTTGTTGCAAAATAACAGATTAAGTTGGTTTGCTTCTGAAGTCAGTAAGATGCTAAGATTTTGCTCTGAAGAGAACATACTGTTTCAAAGCTCCTCATTTATTGTTTTTTCTCTTTATACCAATGATAGTATTTAAGTGTTAAATTGCAGTTTTAAAAATAGATATGCCATTTAAGAGTGTTGTGTTATGACAAACGGTAAAATTAAAAAAAAGTGTTCAATAAGGACTACATTTATTTGAGAAATTGTAGGTTTTAAATTGATTTGTAAGTTCCAGTATCAGCTCAGTAAAGGTAAACACCCTTCTGAAATGGTCCATGGCTTGTGAATTCTTTAATAAGCCATTTTTAGCAAAGGGAACTAAATGTTTTAAATATAAGAAGCATCAATTAGTTAGATGCCTAATAACAGTAGTAGCAGAATAGTACTACCATATTATAGTAACATAGAACCTGACTGTTCCTACATCACAGAGTCATAGAGTTAAAGACCAGGAGGAACCACCAGACCATCTAGTCTGACCTCTTGTATATCAGAGGCCAACACCACCACCCCCAGCACCTGCACGCTAAACCCAATAATAAAAAAGAGACTAAAGTATTACAGTCCACAAGAGACTAGACTGTTATGTGCCACAGGCAGAGAATAGGGGGGACCGAGGTATATCATCGCCGAAAGCCCCCATAATGGCAGGGAAATGATTGTGAATTAGACTCAGATAATCCTAGCAATAATCCACACCCACAAGCTGTAGAGGAAGGCGAAAACCCTCAAGGTCCTTGCCAATCTGAGCTGAGGGAAAATTCCTTCCTGACCCTACATCTGGTGATCGGTTAGACCCTGAGCATGTGAGCAAGAACGAGCTAGCCACGCACCTGAGAGAAAGAATGCTCAATGTCACCTCAGAACACGGCCCAATGTCCCATCTCCCAGCTATGGCCATCTCTGGTGCTTCAGAGGAAGGATATTTAAAACCAAAAAAACAAACCTCCCAGTATATACTGGGGGAGGGGGAGAAATCACTTTCTGTCCCCTTCTGGTGGCCATTGGAACCACTGAAGCATTTGCTGTAGGGGAATGTAAGACTGTGACCCTAAAGGCATCCCAATGGCAGAAGGCAAGGGGCTCCGTGGAATCTAGCAATGAGCCATAACTGGCCTGCACAGCTCAGTGTACCCCAATTCACTGTTGTCATAATCTGGATGTAAATAGTGTCATGTAACTGGTAACATGCTGGTCATTAATATTATTGTGTGATGTATGTACAGGTGATGCATGAAAAGTTATAAATACGTGCTGGAAATATATTCTTAAAATGTAGGGACTCTACATAGGGCTTAAGGCATCCTAACCTAGACAAAGGAATGTCGTTCCACCTGCTTGAATGTGTCTCCAATGTAAAAAGACCAAGGAGTTTCAATGTAAGTACATTTACATAAAAGGTAAACAAAGCCATCAAACTAGTGAGTGGGGGAGATAGTTATGGGCTGTCATGATGTGGGGAGGAGACTGCAATCAGTTTCCTGGTGGACACAGCAAGCTGAGCCCCCATGAGGGCTTCTGGACTTTTTAAACGAAGATAACCTTTGAGGATCTAAGCTGAGAGAGAGAGAGAGAGAGAGAGCGCCATTTTGGCATCCTTCACCTGAGGAAACAACGAAACCAAGCGCTTTGGGCTCTGGTTTGGATTCTGGCTAAGGACTGTCCAGCCATGCTGAAAATGTGAATGTGGTGAGAAAACTTTTTGAAAAAAATATTATAGTTTTGTTAGTTTAGCCTTTCGTCTTAGAAGTGTATTTTTACTTTTGTTTGAAGCATTTCTGTCCCAGTTCCTTCTATGTTGGATCACTTAAATACTTGTTCTTTGTTAATACATTTAATCTTGCTTTATCACACAACCATCTCAGGGCAGTGTTTCAAACTGAAGAGTAAAATCCTCAGCTGTGTATTATCTCTTTAAAGGAGCAGTAAAGTTGATAAGGTTTTGTGAGTGCTATAATCAAATGGGCTGGCACTGCAGAGGAGAATGTTTTGGGGAGTCTTGGGACTGGACGGGCTGTTGGTGTCACCCTTGAAGGAGCAACCAGGTTGGTGGAAGCCAGGATGAGATCATTGTGCTGTAAGCAGGCTGCTGATGTCAGGGCTCTGAGCCAAAGCTGCATGGCACAGAAGTACCTAAGTTTACAGGACAGGTGGTGACACAGCTCCTTACAGGTCCGGTGCTTCACAAAGCACCACAAAGATTTAAACCAGAAGTGAGCCCCAGAGCTGTTGAGTCTGGCATCCATCATACACAAGCAATCCTGTCAGAAAATTGCACTCATAAATTTGTCCAGCTCTCTCTTAAAACTAATTAGGTTGGTTGCCCCCACAACTCTTATTGGGAGGCTGTTCCAGAATCTCACCCCTTTGATTGTTAGAAATCTTCTAATTTCCAGATTGAATTTGTTCTTGGCCAGTTTTATAGTCATTTGTTTTTGTGCCAACATTGTCCCTTACCTGAAATAGCTTTTCACCCTCCCTGGTATTTATCCCCCAATGTATTTGTAAGCCGGGTCTGAATGAGTGCTCCTCTGACATATGACACAGGTCGTGGGAGGGAAAACTTCAGGAGCAGATAGTGTTTGCATAGACACTCCTACATTGTCTAGGTGAGCAGCGTGATGGAGATGCTTTGCCAAAATGATCAATTTTGGCTGGTTTGGGTTACAAATCACTTAGTATTCAAATGCAGGGGTAATGAAATGTTGTTATCCTTATTGTATGAGTAAGAAGTAGCAGAACTGTGCTTAGCTTGCCCTGATTGAGAGGGTCACCCTAAACTGAACCTCATTTGCTAAGCAGAGGGATGTGAGGACAGGTGTTCTTACCTGGTGGAGTGGACTTTTCCTACAGAGTCCTGGACAGCATTTGACATCTCTCTCTCCCTCTCTCTCTCTCTCTCTCTCTCTCTCTCTCTCTCTCTCGCCTTTAGTGCCAGAGCTGGTTAGACTCAATTAAACGTCCTTGTTTCCAGTTGGTGATTTGTAGAGCTGTCCTCGCTGCTGAGCATGTCTCAGGGCTAACCCTTAGACCTTGTGTGGGAACGGCAATAGCCAACCCAGAAACTGCACTGGCAATGAGGTTTCCCACTACCTACTGAAATCACTGAGAGCTGGGTTTAATGGCAGAACCTCAGAATGTGACCTCGCAACAGCCACCGACAACAGCAGAGATAGTGGCAGCTGTGAGCCAGTTGCAGAGGCGGTAGTAGCAGAGCCATTGCTCTGTGTGCCCCTCCCCCCTACCACTCTTTTTGAACACATCTCTGAACTCTGGGTTTTCTCTAACCAAGGACTGCCAACTGGGAGCTGGGTGCTGCAGAGGGAAAGGGGAGTGGTGTGTTAAAGGATATTCACACCGCAAGCTGAGAAACTGAGGAAAAGGACACTGTCCAATGTACTGTGGGGTAGGTGTTTGAGTATGAGGGGTGGTGTTCAGCATTCCCAGATTACTGGCTGGATGCTCAAGCCGGTTCTATTTTTTGCTGTCAAGAGAAACTCCCAGACATTGAACCCAGCCCTTGTTGCTGCTGACTCCAGGCAGAATGGTTACATATTTTTAGAGAGCAATTATATCCCCTTACAGCTCTTTTTTTGCTAGATTAAAGAAACCAATCTCTTTCAGCCTCATCTTAAAAATAGGCCCTCCATTCCCCTGATCATCCTAGCAGCTCTTCTCTGCACCTGTTCCAGTTTAAATTAATCTTTCTTGAATATGGTTGATCAGAATTGTACTCAGTATTCCAAATAAGGTCTTATCAGTGCCTTGTGCAATGGCATTAATACTTCTCTATCTGTACTGCGTCCTCCCGGAGAAGGGGGACTTCTCTCAGAGAGAGGGAGTGAGCGCACTAGTCTGCTTGCCTTCTGTGCAGGAGCAGGAGTAGGCTAAGCCACTTTCATGGCAGTATTCACCACTATTCCACCACTGCTGTTTATTCCCATGTAGGACATAGCGCAGGGGGAGAAGGTGAGCAGTGGAGGGGCACAGGAATGGTGGGTGACCGTGGCTAAATTTGGGGCCAGTGGAGGACAATACACATCCAAGTATGGAGCAACTCTTCTGTTACTCTTTCTGCCTGGTTTCTGAATTCATTGTTTCTTGGTCCTTTGTGGTTGGATCAATGGAGGAGACGTAGGCTTGTTTAGGTTTAAAGAACATGCTGTATGCTCCATCGAGCAACTTTCTGATCCTCTATGTAATTTTCCATCATCCATGATTGCACTAGTCATCTTCTTCAGGGTCACCTATACAAACAAGTGTAATTTTACACTTAGAGGGAAAGAGCTAAGGATGCCTGGAATTGGGCCTCTGGAATATATTACAGATGTATTTTTTATTTTTGCAGAATATCAACAGATTTGAAAATTTGTCAATTATTTTGGGATGCTAAATACATTTCTGTGAACTGTTTCCTTGAGATTGTTATACTTACTTGCATCTCACTATTCAGACAGCAATTTCAGACTACAGCCGGAGCACAGTGATAGTGCTGGTCTCTGAGTGCTAGGGAGAACAGATTAGTATGCATGATTGTTTATGCATGGAGTAATTTTCCTTCAAATACTATGTTCTTTCTCCTGTAGTTGTTCATTTTTCAGGATTTTAATTTTGTTATGAAGCACTGATTTTTTTAATATATTTTCTTTAGTAAGGTGTTATCACTTTAGTTTATTACCTTAAAGGTAGATGAAGAAGAGACTTCAGAGTTGACCCTCTGCTGAAGGAGATGTTTTAATTTGTCATGTTGAAAACTCATAGTTATTGGAGCTGCTAAAGATGCTCACTATATATTAATGCCTTGCCAAAGCAGTTGCAAAATTGCAGGGCAAAGTGGATGTAATAACATAAGTAGTAGGTCAGATGTCAAACCAAAGAACTGAACCCAGACCCTTTAAGCTTTACAGATGTGTTGTTATAGCAATCTACTCCCTATCTTATTCATATACGTTCTGTCTTCTCATTCAGCTGTCCCTCTGCAAACCCCATTCTCCTGTACTGCTGGCTCCCTCTTTTCATTGATTCTTTCCTTTACAAGTCTGTAGTTCAATGTGACCACAAACACTTATCACCTTTCCTCCCTTCATATTTCCCTGCCCCAAACTCTCTTCCTTTGAAGATGCATTGTGAGGCCCAGCTGAGTCTTCCAGAATCAAAGTACAATGACTTCTATATATCATACACTTAAGTGTACGGAGAAATAATTACCAAATGTTTAAGAATATGCAAGTTTTTAGGGTGAATGGGTGGGGAAGCTATAGGCATGTGAATGGATGGTTGGTTATAGCACAATAGGGGGACTAGTGGGCTTATAGGGACACTGAATTGTAAGACAGCCATGGTGTGTATAAGAATACTGTGTAGAACGTCATTGAGAGCGCTACACCCTGTTAAGAACAGCTTCTGAGGAGAAGAAAGAAGTGATTGAGAGGGTATTCTCAAAATACTCAAACTTTGCATACGTATCCAAACTTCTGAGTGGCTATCAGAAAAGAATATTTTGAAGCTCCTCCCCACTAATTGCCATGCTGTTGTAAATTTAACTGACCCTAGAAGTGTTGGTCTTTGAGAACATACAAAAATAGGATTTATAGTTCTGAGTTAATAAAATATGCTGATGCCACTTGTAAGCTCCATTTAGATAGACAGCAGTAATCTCTGTTGAGCAGTATGAAGCCGCCTGTCTAAGTAGTGCAAACCTAATAGTTCACAGCAAGGTTGTACCACATCCAGAGATGAGAAAAAATGTATTTTGAAGTCAGAGGAGTTAAAGCTGTATGGTTTTATTTTCTTTATATTTTCAGTGTTTCTTGTATGCTAATATTATACATTAGGTTAAGCAAACATGATGACCACAGTGTACAAAGATAGAAAGATGCTATGTTCAATTCTTATGGAATCCCTTCTGTGCCAGGTTAAAAATACAAGAAAATATTCTTCTGGTGCACAGTATGAAACTTAAGAGATGCTGAACTGACATTAAGATAAATATGGAGGATCCCAAAGTTTTGGTCAAAAACATTCCCATAGAGATTTTCATTGTTTCCAAATTTTTGACTCTTAATATTTTTTGTAATAGAATTTTGTTCTAAAAGATAACTTTGAGTTTATAATTTTCCTTTGTGCTTGAGGTATGTGACACTTAAATACTTGATTGTATGTTGCATTTTCATTATAGCCAATCCTCTTGAAAGTTGGTTGGCAGATGCCTTAAGCAGTTCTACAAAATTTGGACAGATATAGTATTTTGTAACATTGGAATTTAACTGCAATTATAGAAAAATAGTTTTTTCCCACCATTTAAAAAAAATTTAAAACAGCTTGCTTAAATGGAAAGCTGTAGATCAACAAGGAGGAATAGAATAAGATACTTTAATGGGCAGGTTAATATTTGAAAATTCACAGCTGAGTAGATAACATAACTTGCTTAATATACATTGCCAACAATGTTGGGTTAGTATACTGTGGATGTATACATTAACACAATGTTATATTAATTTGATATATTAAGTAAATTAATAGGTCTGTTTTGAGGAATGTTTTTTTTAAAGGCAACAGGCTTCAAAATAGTTAAACTCAAATAACCCATATATAGTTAGAGCTAAGAGAATAATTTACTATTGATAATTATTTGACAAATACTTTTTTTCTGTGAATTGTCCACAGAAAAATGGCAAACTTCTCAAATGTGCTGTTTATTTTCAATTAATCCTAGAACTTGTCAGCTAGTAATTCTTGGTCTGCATGCCATTTAGATGGTGAATATTGCAATTAAATACACAATTTGCATTATAACTTACATAGCTAACTTAAATCAACACAGTAAGAATTTAAAATAGGGTATTTGCTTGCAGAATTCAGCATTCCCATTCTGTTGGTTAGGTAAATCATCCAAAATGGAAAACATGAAAGAATACCACATGACCTGTTAAATAAACAATGCAATATGAATGATGAGTTTTGCAAACTAATACACAAACTGAAAATCATTGTTGATGAGGGTTTGGGCATTTGAAGTAAATGTTCACTTTTTGAAAATATTCATGCTAATTGCATAAAGATATGAAAGATGTTAGCAGATCAAAATATGGCTTTGAATTTGCTGAAAACTTTATTCTCTGTTTGCTCAGCTGTACAAATAACATTATAAACTACAACTAGCAAGATAGTCCCTGTTGTTTCATGTTATGTCAAACTATGAGCAGGCACAGTGTGTCTACCACTGAGTGTAGGCAGCCTACGGACTATTTCTTTAGTCACTCATTTTCAGTCCTTTGCTGGATGAAGGCCACCACCATTAAGCACCACTTTCTTCAATATTTGTGCCTTTCTCAACCAAGAAATTTTCGAGAAATACCTTTCTCCCGGGCGTGGGCTTAGCCCTCTCTCATGGTTGCCCCCTATATGTTTGCTCATAAGGTTTTCTCTGAAACTACTCAGACTTCCTTTCCAACATGCAGCCTGGGTTTTGAGAGCCCTTCTGCAGTTACTCAGATGTTAAGGCTACTGATCCAGGAACATAAGCAACTAGCCTGATTTTTTTCAACTCGCCCCCTGCACCAAATGATTGCCAACCATTTATTCATGAAGATCAAAAGTTAAAATGTCTGACCTTACATCAAACAAGTGGGCTCAATTTTCTCTGGAAAGCTCTTTTCCATACGATGAAGCAGCAAATTATAGTAAACTGCATCAATTGATGAAAATATCAACTCCATGAAAATATGTGGTTGGAGTAGTTTGTGTCTAAAATTTTATTAATTAAGATTCCTATATGTCTATTTCGCGCCCATTTACAGTTTGTTTTAACTCCTATAAAATTATTCATTCTTTTTCTTTGTCAATATAAATGTTTCCAAGGCATTAACAGGTTCTGCACTGCTTTAATATACTGAAAATTTCCCATAATATTTGCTGGTGATATGTTAAAGTTTCTCAGTCATCCATGCAATGTGTAGATTAATAATTATTGCTTTCCTAAATCAAGCCCTAAATATTTCATATGTGCAAAAAAGCCAAGTTAAAAAAATAACAGATTGCTATGGGGGCAAATACAGCCCTCAGCTCCCATACCGAGTACTTTGGCTACCTACTGGGGAGAGCCATGGTGGCTAGGGGGAGGAAAGCTGAATTTTCTGTGACCCTAGTGTGCTACCGTCATGAGTAATAGGAGGGATCTGTGCAATGGCACATACTGTGGTTTCACTGCCACCATCTTCTAGCTTTCCTTTGCTTGGCTTCTGGACATCACCTGAGCATTGTTGTCCAGGCATCCATTGTGGAACATAGTGCTGGACGGGAGATGAACTTTGCCCATAAATCTTATACTACCCCTCCTCTTGCACAGCTAATCTACAACAGTGCCAATGGCAGGCGGCCCACTGTAGTCATGGAAATACTTTATTGCCCATATCAAGATGTGATACCTGAGCAAGTGGAACAGTTACGTTAGAAAAAGAGTAGCCATTTAAATGGTCAGGTTAAACAAGATACAGGCTTAACTTGCCCCTGCATCCCTCTCCCCTGTTCACTTGAGGTTTCTGTAAACTCACATGAGAATAAGGGATGGGGTGAAGGTTACCTTAGTTTTGACAAACATTTAAATAGCTAGTCTATTTTTAACTTAGCTTTTTTTGTGTCGATATGAGGCCTTTTTATGTGGCTGAACTGTTCTTTTTCTAACTTGACTTTATTGTACATGGGAAATGTTTTTGATCAGATTGCTTCAGCTCTGAGCTGTCATGTAAATACATTCTGTCAAGTACATAATACACATTTTACAATTCGTCTAAATATTTATTCGTTTGAGGGAACCCTGAGGCTCTAAGCAGGCAGTTTCAGTCTATTGAG